>NC_041746.1:26778023-27998753 GCF_004115215.2 Ornithorhynchus anatinus
TCCAAGGGTTGAAAATTTCAAAGCAAGTCAAATTCCTAGCCCCTCCCCATTCACTTGGTATGTGGGCTTCCTTCTTCCTGACACTCTGCCAGCTCAAAAACCACATTCCACCTTTTCCTTTCTTGTGCCAAACCTCACTTTCCCTACAGCTAAATCAGATCATCCAAATACCCAATATTTGCATTTTACCTGCAGAATCAGTCCTATACCCATGCACCCTGAAAGGGGGTGGGAGGAGGCGAGAGGCAAGTCCCACCCTCACTAGGGTTTAAGTCAGGTGTTAGAGTATGAAGATGTTTCTGCATACAATTTATGTGCCTTTTACAATTACTACACAACTCATGAAGTGGTCATAATCTTTCTTACCCACAGGAAGAAACAATTACAGATAAGTCATTATCTCTAAATAGCAATAAGGTCCAAACAACAAGGAAGGAAATAAGGAGTTCTACCATCTAGAATAGTGTGCCATTCATGGTGGGCACTCAAAAGACCCGGTGCTGGCAATCTGAACCATGAACCTATTTGTAAGAGGCACCCAACTCCTAAAACTTGCTCTAATAAACACCAGCATTAACTTAACCCTCTGAAGTTCAAAACTGCATTACATTGTCACAGAATAACCTCACCGATCACGGTGATATCTCTGAGGTTACTGACCTCAATAAGGGTTCAGTGAGTCCATCTGAATACCATTTTATTTGTTGTTTGGTTTCCATCAGTGAGCACTAACAAACAAGTAAATCCTATTCTCAGGAACTAAGAACCATTAGTTAGTCTTGGCCCCGACTGGAAAATTAAATCCAAATTTGAGCTATGCCTTCATACTTACCCAAATGAAACACCAGTGCTAAAATATATATCCTTTTCACTAGGTTCACCCAAATTAAAAATTGATGATAGAACTTATAAAGAATACTATTTATGGTAAAAAGTTCATCAATTTCACAAATACAAATCAAACTAATGGACACTTACATTTGATTTTTAGCTGCTTGCCTTTGAGCTTTACGTTCTTTCCTTTTTTGATCTGGTGGCTTAGCAAAAACAATTTCAATATTTTCTCCCTCTAAGTCTTTGCCATTCATTTCTTCCATTGCCTAGTGAAAACAGCTACTGTTCAATACACTTCAGGGAAAATACACACTCACAATTATGATTTTTTGCACTAAATTCTTTTGTAGAGATAGGAAACAAAATCACCTCCCATATGAAAAAATAGCACCAAAATCTTTTAAGAAGGCAGTTATGTTCATCACTAAGAGCAAACATTCATTTACTTCAAATGTATTACCAAGTACAACCAATAGAATGCTGGATCTCAAATATCATTCATTTCCAAATTTTCAATTAGACCCCTGATTTTGGGAATTGTAAGTATGGTTACTAGACTCTGATTCAAAGCAAAAAAATTCACTGCCTCTCCATTTCTATACATTTACCCAATGGCTGCAAGTACTAGTTAGTTACTTGAACACTAACCACTTCATATTGTCATTTTAAATTATCTGGTCGGGATAGGTGGGTTCTCTTGACTTCTTTTACTATAAAGTCCAAACTGTGCTTTTGGAAAACACTAAATTTTCTGGATCTATGAGGAAATGGTTTGTACTCTTTCAGTCTCAAACTTTTCACACACATTTTTAAGTAACTTTTAGCATTTCAGAACTCTAGGTAAATGAGAAATGTACTGGTTTCTCTTCCGTGACAGCATTCCTCCTTCTATGATCCCAATCCTACTTTTCGTTACTCTTCCTCTTACTGCTAAGTCCTTTTAGGGCTTGAAATGTAAACCATGACAGGAATTTTTCTTTTTAAATCAAAGTTGTGTTGATGATGGGTATAGAGTGCCTCAACTGGGTTCTTTCAAGATTCACATTACACTAAAGAACGCCTAAAGTTGAACATTCTAATAAATTTTAGGAGACAAAGTACTACTATGATCCTGCTTTCCCACAGTTTCGATTTTGCAAACATATTATATTCCCACCAAAGACGCTACTCTACTACACCACTACAAAGGTATTGTTATAGTGTACATTTCATACTAAAAAATACTAATTATCCACCCGTGGCCTTTCTTAGACTTATACATTACTACGAAATTTAACAAGATCCCGCATCTGTAATTGAATTGCTTCTGCTCAGTCAAAGCTTGATGGACCAAAAAAAAAAAGGCAGAGATGTAGATTCGTTTAGGTATTTTTGAAAATCTTTCTAGTTGAAACACTGATAGATAAGAAAGCAATCTTTTTTGTAAAGACTTAACGTCAATAATAAACTTTTATAAGTATTAATGTGGCTTTCCATGCTAGTTTATTAAAACACCTGTTTGTCTATTTAGAGTGACACCTGGATACTCAGTCATAATCCCCTTAATTTACCTTTACAGCACCATCCCGTTCATCAAAATGAATGAATGCATAATCTTTTAACTTCTTCACTCTTTCCAGTTTCCCAAATTGACTAAAAGCTTTTTCTAAAATCTCCTCTGTTACAGTGTTGGCAAGGTTGCGTACAAAGAGCACTTTCACCTGAAATTGAAAGAAGAGTGCTAAAACTCATATATAATTCGAGAGCACAAATACATATCTATCATAAAACTTGATTATCATTAAAGCACAACTCAGTGACTGCGTAAAGAAAAAAATTTTTTTCACTCTTCTCTAAAACGATTGGCACTCAGTAGTAAACAGAAAAGGTACACAAATCTCTGCCCTCGTGAAACTGATAATCTAATGAATGGCATGTTTAGCTTCATTATCTTTAAGGGTGGCAAAGGGAAGACTATACAATCCCATCTTTGGGCACTCAGCTGTACAACTAACTAAAGCAAAACACGGAAACATTTAGCCCTAAAAACTATCCTCTCAATGCCTACATTTCCAATACAGCAAAGCCAATTCAATCGAATGCTTAGCTCTCCTACTGGATAAAACGGTTCCCACCACCCATTTCTGAAAGTCTCCTGAATTTTACTTAACCACATTTGACCCCATCTTACACTGATAAAAAAGTTAAAAAAATGTTAAAAAAAAAAAAAAAAACAAAAAACACAACACTTGCAGAGCACTGTACTATGTTCTTATGAGAATGAAGTATAATTAAGAGTTGGTAAATACAATCCCTACCCACAAGGAGCTTACAGTATAGAGAACCTGTGAAAAGTACAAGAACGTCACAGTCCAATGATCAACTTCCATTCAAGCAAACCGACCAAATCCACTTATTGGAACTACTGGTGAGAGGCAGGGAAGGGAGATTTGATGAAGGGAAAAAGACAATGTCAGAAGTGGGAAACAATATGCATCCCTATGGCAACCACTAGAACCCTCTCATGGCCCCACTGAACCATCAGAAATTTCCCAATTTAAGATGCACAGTTTTGCGCTGTTCTTCTTTAAGTGAGTGAATGGTATATGGAAGGGAGGGGTCAGGGATGTGTTCCTCCCATCACGTAGGATCTAAACTTTTAGATATTTATGGAGATGATAATTCGGAATTTCCACACCTGTTAGTCTAGATGATGTACATCGCAATCGCAGAATCATCTGGGCTACTGGGTATTTGTTCATTTGGAGGTGGGGATCTTACTTCAACAGAGATGATCAGTTCTCTGATTAAGATTCTTAAATATACACATTTTTATATACATCCCCAGGCCTTTCTTACCTTTGCCATGACTTCAGGATCTGGATCTTCTATAGGATCAGCCCACTCAACTGTAACAACATTTCCCCAGACTTTCACTTTGCCACTCATTAACCTACGCCTTGCCTGAGCAGCAGTTTTGTGATCTTCGTATTCAAGGAAGCAAAAGCCTCTGTTCTTTTTTTTGTCATCCGGTTGATGATACAAAATGACATCTGTAAGTCCCTCTGTGAAATTAAGCAAGCATATTTTTAGTATTTCCTTCAATGTTGTAATTTAGAAAATGACCTTTTAGAGCATTATAAAAACCTGCCCAAGTCATCCCAAAAATCCAACTTTCAGTTGAAATTTGCCTGAGACTCTTCTTTACCTTTCAATCAGTTGGAGAACTTTAAAATCACCAGGCCTAAAACATTGAATCATTACACCTCCATTTATTATTCAGGAAATCCAGACTTACGACACAATTGCCTCCTGACAAATTGTATCTTAAATCAGAATCTGTTTTCACATAAAAATTGTTATAAATGGGGGATGGGTTCCTGAACCAAAGGTTCTACTCCCAGCTCTACAACTTGCCTGCAGGGTGACCACAGCCATGTCTCAGAACTTCTAATGTGCCTCTGCTTACGCATCTATAAAAAGGGGATGAAATACAAGTTTTTCCCTTCCCTTTATACTATGAGCTCATTGCTTGATCTGTTTATCAATGGTGTTTATGTTACATCTACCCCAGTACCTAGGCACAACTTAAATGCCAGTATTATTCAGGTCATCCCCATCCCCTCCAAATCAATCACTGGTATTTATTGAGGGCTTATTGTAGAGGGCACTGTATTAAGCGATACAATACAACAGAATTGGTAGATATGACCCTGCCTCCAGGAGCATAGTTAAGAAGACTTTTCTCATTTCCTCACATTTCTCATTCTCATTTCTTCAACAGATAGAATAAATGCCAGCGTCAAATACGTTTGGAATTCCCTCATTCACACTCAGGTCTCCTGAATTCATACTAAAAGGAAGTACCAAAGAGACAGAATATAGAAGAACAAATTACCTACTAGAAAACCAGGCCCCACTGATCAGTAGATGTTTCAGGGAAATAGCCACAAAAGCCAACTTCTAGCAAAGGAGTCTGCTAAAAACAGCAAAAAAGTGGAAAATGCCTTCAACTAGACTGGAGGATGGGCGAGAATTACAATGGCCCACCTATCTTGGCCAAGCCAAGTGGAAAACATCCACAACTGATATATTCCTACCTAATAGTGGCCACTCCTCAACTAAGAGGGAACAGGCCGGAGGAAGTGTCAGCTTTCTACACCTCCCAAAATATTTCTTAGCAACTTATGTTCCTCAACTACACACCAAGATATTTCCCAAATCTTCTGAGGCTTCATCTAGGAAGTGATTGAGAAGAGGATTGCAGTCCCCCAACACACTGTCTCCTTCTAATAATTGTGGTATTTGTTACAAATTTACTATAGGCCAAGCCCTGGAGTTCAAGATAATCCAGTCGGACACAGTCTCTGTCCAACATGGGGCTCGCAACCTGGGTGGGAGAGAGAACAAGTATTTGATCTCCACTGTACAGATGAGGAAATTGAAGCACAAAAGCCGACTTGACCAAGGTCACAGAGCAGGCAGTTGGCCGAGCTGGGATTAGAACCCCAGACGACTGACCCCCAGGCTCATGCTCTCCCCTCTAAGCAACAACTTGTCAAGTAGAGTGAGGGCACCTGAACTTGAAGGGCAGAGCAGGGTGGCTACCACCATGGGAAAAACAAGGGCAGGAGCTTTCAACAATTGATCTCTGGCCAGCCATGATGAGTTGGGGAGGTGAGAGATGGGATGGTATTGGTGGCACCACCTGCTGCTGCTGCTCCTGGACAGCTGGTGAGGAAAAGGGGTCAGCTGAAAATTGGACAGCCAACCACTACTTTTTGTGAAATTTACCACTAGGCCTGCTGCCTGACTTCCATGCAGTTCAAAACTTTTTCACAGCACTTTTAGGCTAAAGGTTGTATGGAGTTCAACTTTTTCAAAATTATTTTTTCAGTTACATAGTTTCTTAATTGACCACTGCCTTAATGTCACATGCCACCAAAAGTAATGGAAAATGCACCAAAGATGTAATGTTAGCAGCGAACAGGGAAAACTAGTCACTATAGATGTGACGATTTACAATACGAAACTAATCTTTAAATTCCCTGATCTCAAATTGTATCTTTATGAAATGACAAGTTTGCCATTTATTTTGTCTAATGATTAATAATCAGCTTAATCCGATACAGCCGAATCATTAAAAACTGATTACATACCCCAAAGAGTTCTCTCTATTGATAAAATAAGTATTCGACAGCTGGAAATCATCCATCACTCACAGGAAACAATACCAGCTTCTTAAATTTATCTCCTTCCCCCCAGTTAAAACGAACTTACCTGTTACTTTGCTAAACTCTTCAACAATCTGTTCCTTAGTTTTACTCTTAGGAATAGATCCAACAAAAAGCCTATTATTGGCAACAGAGATGCAGACACCAATGTGTTTTCCAGAACGAATTTCATGATTATTATACTAGGGGGAAAAAAAAAGGATAACGTTTGCACAAGTTAAAAAGTCGCTTGTACAATAAACACATTCTAATTAACATTCCGATTACCCCTTTGTCCATCAGTTACTTCGGACTTCACATCCCCCATTTGCTCAAGCAGAATCTGCACAGCCCACAAGACTTTCTTAGTTGGAACTGAACGGCAATTTAGGGGATGAGCAATCAATAAACCAGCTGTGCCCATCAGTTTCATAGGCAGACACCTTCAGAGTGGTTATTCTATACTCACCTTAGGATCTATTAATCCTATTTATTGAGCCCTTACTGTTTGCAGAGCACTGTACTAAGCACGGAAAGAAGTCTTCCCTAATTCAATTATTAGAAATTAAAGTGACTACATTGAGTCAATCATTCCTTTCTCAAACAACTCTAGGAAACTTTTGGAAAGTAGCTAAATCCTTATATGATTGGTAGGCATTAGTGAGAGGCATGGATCACAGGCTTCCCAGAGGCTTTGGAGCTAACCCAAATACAATATTTATTTCTCATGGAGGAACATGGCTAAGTGGAGTGGAGCACCTGCCTCTCTAGACTATAAGCTTGTTGTGGTCAGGGAACCTGTCGTGTTGTTATACTGGACTCTCCCGAGAGCTAAGTGCAGTGCTCTGCACACAGTAAGTACTCGAGATATAAGTGACTGACTGACCAAGAAGGGGACACCAGTTCTGGGTCCCTTTTTCCATGACAGGGCTTCCATGAAAGCAGATATAATGAGGCTTTTGGGCACACCACCCATTCATGAGCCTCAGGGAAATCCCTCAGAAGTATATTTCCCCACAGGACAAAACATGCACTCACAATCAATCTCCTACCTAGAAATTTTTCCTATCAATTACTGAGCCACCCAAACTGTCTTTATTACGGTACTAGGTACTATGGTGGAAGGGCTTTTCTAACATAAGTGAAGCCTACAATTCCACGCCTCAGGGATCATATAATCTAAAAGACATATCAACATAGGAGTCTGAGGTTCTTAGAAAAGATCTTTGTTTAATGATGGGTAGTGGGTGTTCCCTATTGGAGAAAAGATGCTAAAGGGGTGACAGCCCAAGAGGCAGCTGTTGAAAGATCCCTCACCATCCTATTCTCTCTCTAGTACAGAACTTCACTTTTCATCTCTACTGACCATTCTGGAACCTCTAAGAATGTTTCTTGGGACAAGCAAAGCTAGTGACCACATAGTTTACCTACGAAGACAGAATATCACAATCCAGGAATATGCAATTCCTTTCACACAAATTGGGTGGGTGAGGGACTGCTGATTATATAGCTGTGCTAAAAAAAACTACAACTCTATTTAGGCTGTGTGGTGCATGCTCAAAGAGTTAGATCCCTACTTGGAATCCATGTTGGGTTTTTTGTTTGTTTTTAGGATCCCCATAACATTTTGAGAATAGTAGAAACAACTACCCAAATCTAAAGCTACCACGGTGGCAGAAACACGGGCTGAAAATCCAGGTCTTGCCCCAGGCATCTGAGGGTAGCCAAAAAGCCAATCCAGACTCTTCCCCTTTCCAATTTCTCAGCTTTTCATCTAACGCAAACTCTCTGTGAATCTATCTAACATTACCACAACATGGATTTTTATTTCCTCAGGTGCTTTTGAAACATCTGCTAATTGACATTTACCACTAAGCTCAAACATTTGCAGCCCCGTAGCCCCAGTGGCTTTCAAGTGAAAAAATGACTTCTAAGACAGAGCAAGGAAAGAAACAATCCACAAGGCAAATTCCCTCAGGGAGTACTTACTAAGTATATATTTAAAACAAAGAGTGAATTGGTTGAATGTTCTGGCTGTTAAATTGCTTTAATTTGATCTTTTCCTACCCCAACCCAAAATTTGCTTTATAAGTAAATAGTATCCCAGTAAGGTGGTCAAACTTATTTGAATTAAACTCACGCCTACCCAACCCGGGGCAGAATCCAAGGGATCCAGTTTCTTGAGAGAGTGAAAGATAAGAGAAGACTATCTCTAAGAGGAGATAGTCAGGAAACTAAGTGAACATGCAGGTGAAGTGAGGAATTCCAAGGTGGGAAACGGGAAGCAGAGTGGTCTGCTGGAAAGAGCGTCTGCTGGAAAGAGCGTGGGCCTGGGTGTTGGAGAACCTGGGTTCTAACCCAAAACCGCACCTGTCTGCTGTGACCTTGGGCAAATCATTTAACTTCTCTGTGCCACGCGTGGTTCCTTCATCTGCAAAATGGGGATTCAGTACGGGTTTCTCCCTCCTACTGAAGACTGTGACCCCCCAAGCGGGACCTGATCTTTTTTTTTATCTACCCCAGCGCTTACCCCAATGTACAATGCTTGGTACACTGTAAACAGTTAACATAGCACAATTAATATTATTACTGTCAGTCAGATATGCAGGGGGAAAGACATCTAAATGCTTCTCAATGCCAGCTTCCTCTACAGGTAATTCTCAATTATTGCAAATTATTCCACCATTTTTAGAGTTTCTATACCCTTTGCTTCTCTCCCTGCTTGCCATTTACCCATCTCACTGCTCATAGTCCCTTCATATTTTATCCTTTTCTTCTGAATAAAATTAAGATTGGTTATTTGTTAACAGCTCAGCAATTTTCCATCTAGGAGCTTTCTATATACCTTCATCAAGTGCTTACTGTATGCAGAGCATGATACTAAGCCCTTCAAAGAGTACAAGAAAAAGATCCTTGCACTCAAGGAGTTCAAAATCCACAGTTTCCAACAATTGAATAGTATGTGGACCAGTTACATGTGAGTGGGAAAGCAGATAATCCATACGAAAATAATCTGTTTAGTGATAATTGGGGGAAAAAACAACCCCGCAAAACTACAATATTCAGTATCTGAACTAAACTGGGTCCAATTAGCTTGAATAACCAGCTTTGAACTGTGTAAGGAAGTGCCATTTAGCTGCTTTGTTTTGCCTGGGTTCTTTCGCTCAAAGCCTGACAACTACTTCACGTCTCTGAGGCTGAACATCAGGGTCCTAAAACTAACATTGCATTATTTCTCCTGTCTAATAACCCAGAACACCTCTTTCATTGAAGCTAAGCTTGATTCCACTGCACACCTCTAGCACTTATTCATACCCACCCTCAGCATTTAATAGCTCACCAAGGAAGGAATTTGGTTTGGTTAAACTTTCAGTTACCAGGGCTAGGAATGGGAAGAGTTCTTTGGAACGTGTCTCTGGGGTAAGTAAAAGTCCCAGAAACAATGTCCTGGTAATTAAAACCTTTCAGCAGCAGGGGGGCCTTGTGGCTGAGGACCCAGCCACCTCCACATCCAATAGAAAGAAGGTCCTTACCATAGGCTTTAAGGCACTCCATCAGTTGACCCCCTATCTTACCTCTTACAACCCAGACTGCACTTTTTGCTCTTTAAACATCAACACACTCTCTAGATCTATATCTTGTCTGTCTTGCTAACCGAAGTCTTTACCATCTCTGTTATACTGTACTCTCCCAAGATATCTGGATAGTGCTCTGCATACATTAAGTGCTCAATAATAAATACCAGTGATTGCCACTGGCTCCTTGCCTACATCCTCCCTCTCCTTTCATATTTGACAGACCACCACTCTCCACACCTTCAAAATCCCTTTAAAATACTTCTTCCAAGAAGTAATCCCAAAGCCCTCATTTCATTCATTCATTCAATGATATTTACTGAGTACTAATGCTGTGCAAAGTACTGTACTAAGCACTTGGGACAGGACAATTTCCTCTATACACCCTCCTTTCTGTATCACCTACGCATTTGGATCTGTACCCTTTAAGCATCCACCCTCAGTCCTACAGCACTTATGCACTATATATATATATATATACACACACTCACACACACACACATATATATACAAAAATGCACAATATTTGCACTTATATACAGGTGTGGCCTAGTGGAAAGAGCAGAGACATGGGAGTCAGAGGACCTGGGTTCTAATAGCAGATCTGCTGCATGACCTTGGTCAAGTCACTTAACTGCTCTGACTCAGTTTCCTCATTTATAAAATGGGGACTCATTGCCTGTTTTCCCTACTTAGACCATGAGCCCTATGAGGGACTGGAACTATATCCGACTAAAAACTCATTAGGATTAGGTTGCATAAGTGTAGTTCTTGGAACCTAGTAAGGGCTTAACAAATGCCACAATTCTTATATAGCAGTATACTATGCTGTTTCACCCACCTGTAATGTATTTTAATTTGCCTGTTTCTGTAAGCTCCTTGAGGGCACGGATTAGGTCTACCAACTCTACTGTATTGTACTCTATGTCAGTCCAGTGCACTGCACATAGTGAGCACTTAAATGAATATATGACCCACGAGTGTTCGGGCTAGAATTTTTATACTTTTTAAGTTTCGGCACTGGCATATAAATTTAGTCAACGGTCCTACTTGCATTTTGCACTGTTGGTAAAAATTTCTGTGCAAATATTTTTAACTACTTTTGTGGGCAAGAAATGTTAATTCTTTGTCTTGTACTTTCCCAATGCTGAATACAGTAACTGCTCCTAGCTGATGCTCAATAACTATTACTATTACTTCTACTTTGGCTTACCTTACTTTTGTAAGGCTCAATCTTAAAAGCTCTACACTTAACTAAAACAAAATTGAGACCTCTTCAAAGGGGGGGGGAAAAACATCATTCTCCGACAATGCTTAAAAAGCATCACTGGCTTCCTAGAAACAACATTCCATCTAAGCTGGCAAGGTTGCTAATGATAGAGTCAGAAAATTATGACCAGCCAATCACAAGAACAGAGGTCATTTAAAGAACACAGAAATTCCCAAACTATAGAACCAAAGAAAATAGCCCCCCAAACACTTCCTTAATAGTTAAATCTAACAATAATTTGCTGGACTTGCTTAAATAGAATTTGCAACACAATTCAGATTCATGGTTACTACATAGTAATACTCTATATTATATATAAATATAAATAGTAACTATGCTAGGGGTAATCACCTATAGTCTTCTTTAAGAGAGCTACACAATTCAACTGTCTTCCACTTTTCTGGTGTCCTGAGCATGGTTCAGGGTTTTATCGATAACCATAAGAACCGTTAGTAAAGTTAGAACAACCTATTTGAAAGAGAGTTTAAAAAAAAAAAAAAAAGGCTTGCAAAAAATGTAAAAAATATCAAGCATTCAAACTTCCCCGACCCTCAGCCCCAGTACAAAGCATCTTAATATTTACAAACAAGTGTTTACCCTTGTCACTGGCAGGCCCATGTCATTAACTAGTTGTGTAGGGTTGATAACACTTTAGGGAGGTGACAAGTACACTGTGGCTATCCATCCCACACATCCCATACTTTTCTACACTCTAAATCGTTAGCTCTTTCCTCCAAATTTTCAAGTTGCACTGGACTTGTCTTCTGTATCTAGCTTTTTTGTGCAGCAAAAGTTCTGGAGATTTAGTGGCTATGTCGGTTTCTATTTCCATCCAATGCCCAGTACTGAAAATTCCATTACCCTGAGCCTCAGAACAATGCACACCAACCTCAATCATACCCGGAATATACGTAGTTTAGCTAAAGCTCAGCACATAATAAATGCAAAAATATGGAATATTTTCAAGACGATGAAAAAAAACCTTACCAGTTTAACAGCCTCCTGAGCTGCCTCCTTAGTACAGAAAGTAACAAAAGCATAGCCTCTATTTAGACCAGTCAACGGATCCATCATTAAACGCAGATCCCAAATAGATCCGGCTTTCTCAAATAATGGAACAAGTTCATCTTCAAATAAATCCCGTGGAATCTTTCCCACAAATATCTACAAATAAAAATAATAAAGTAAAACAATCTACTCAATCATATCTTTGTGTCTTTACACTAATCACACTTCAATTTTTTTAAAATTTTTTACCTCTGTGCCAACAGAAGGTTGCTGTCCTGAATAAACAGAATCTGGAGGGGGACCGCCATACTTCCTCTGCCCAGTGGTCACATCAAGTGTATAGCCCGTTCTTTCCAAGAGTGCCTTCAAAAAGATGTCAGAAGTTCATATTTCGTTAACACGTTCAACCAGAATATCAGATTCTTAATTGCATTTCTTTTTAAAAACCCTCTCCGCAACTTTCGTCGCCAAGGAGTTGCTCAGAAACCAAAAAGTTGTAATAAGCGAATGGCAATAGAAAACTCCACTTCCTTAAGACACCCAATGGCTAGATGACATAGAGATTGGACATGGACGGCCAAACAAGCATTTATCTGGCCAGTATCCGGGAGCACAGAAAGACTCTTTGCTGCATCCAACATTTGATATTGATCACAATGCTTATCAATGAACTATTGCTTCAGATCTAGGGGCCTACCAAGGAAAACAGTGTCCTTATTTCCTCACCAAGGCAAAAACAGTCATAGTTTTACTTCTACTCCAGGACACCAGGGTGGGTAAGTGCCTACTAAAAACTGGAGAATGTCTATCTGGAAAGCATCACTAACGGAAATGGGGTAATATTCGTCCCTACGCTGGTCTAAATAAAGCTGACTCTGCATGTTTGGAAGAGGTTAGACGTCAAGTCTACTTGAAGGCTCAGGACTGCTCATGGTTTCTTCAAACTAGATCATAATCAATGAATAATACAGTATTTGAGTGCAAGAGGCGTTTAGCCAAACTTACAAGGGACAGCACCCCTGCCAAACTAACGAACATCAGTTGCAGCCTTCTAGAAACTTAATTCTAAGAAACTTAACATGTTCAGAGAGGAAGACTATGAGGAAATGCCAGCTCAAAGCATTCTACAGGACTTGTGATGCCATCATGGGGGGGGGGGGGGAAGGGTCTGAAGCTATGTGTATTCTTTCTGGAATCCATTCTTTTTGAAACTCCCCGAAAGGTATGTATTTGGTTTCAGACTAGGCGATTCCCACAATGCAATCTCCATCTAACTTTGAACTTGTAGAGCACCGTGCTTTGTTGGGGCTCTATGAAGTCCCCACACATTATTTCCTTTAACCTCACATCAAGTGAATGTGCTAGACAGACCAGGTATTTTCTCGAAGAACACATTTTGAAATCAACTTTTTTTTTAAAAAAAAAACAAAAAACAAAGGGGTGAAAGGAGCAATGCGAGAGCATGAGGCCCACTCAGTGGAAAGACCAAGACACCAGACAACTTGAAATTCCACTTCCTGATCAAATGACCCATCTCACCTCAGTTACAATTGAAAAACAGTAAAACAAAACTCATTAAATTAGGTTTACCCACAAAAATAAAGGAGCTTTTGTCTACCAACCCTGGGTCTCATTTTCAACTTTCTTGATACCATGACTACTTCATCCTAATTTTAATGTAAGTTGTACATCCAGAGACGCAACAGAAAATCATTCACTTCCAGTGACTTTAAGAGGCAGGCGGAGTGGAAAGACTGGCATTTGGTGTGTTGCGAGGATCACATAAGTTGGTGAAATCAATCAAGCCCCGTTTTCAGGGAATCGAAGGAATTGTTTCCCTTTTTTGTCCCCATACTACACTACAGCACAGCAAGAAAGGAAAGGCACATTTCCCCCCGCCCCCTGATCTCTACGCGCCCAATTCCCCATAAGATGCCTTTGGATCTGGGTCTCAGATGAAACCTGTCACCATCTTCTTACTTAAAAATGTTTTTCTATTCCTTCCTTTCTCCAAGGAATTCAGCAGCCAATAGTTGGACCACCACTTTCCCAAAGAACACGGTACACTACCCCCAGCACCGAAAATATAGTGCAATGCACAGAAGAGGTACTCAAATACCTAAACTTATCAGTGATTTTACACATGCAAATGAATATGCCTTTACTTAGTTCCACCTTTGAGTCTAGCATATCCCTCTAGTCTGTAAAACTGGCTGTGGGCAGGGATCATGTCCACCAACTCTATCGTTACTGTACTCTGCCGAGCACTTAGTACAGTGCCCTGCACACAGTAAGTGCTCAGTAAATATCACTGACTTTTTCCCACCCCTTATTTGATGATCACTGTTCTTCCTCCTGTTCCCCTATTCATAAATATGTTGTCTGTGCATTGGTCCCATTAGACTGTACAGTCCTTGAGAGAAGGGAACATTGTCTTTCACCTGCTGTACTTTCCCCGCATGCTTAGTTCAGTCCACTGCACTCAGGAGGTGCTCAATGACACCGAATGGTGGACAACTCAAAAGGGAAGACAAAGGTAGATGCTAAAATTTTTCTTTGGAAGTTGTTGCGATCCATAGTCTTCTCAAAGCCAGCTTCACTTTTTTGGAACTGCGAGTCTCAAATCTGCAGCCCAGTAATTGGTCAAAGGATCAACCAGAGAATACTCTGTTGAAAAACAGCATTTGTGTCTTTCAAATAGTTATTGACCGTTCTCGAGCTGTATCTGTCCAGATCCTCTGAATAACGCTGAACTTTACGCCCCCTTTCCATGAACAAATCTAAGATTCCCCCCTTCTTGTGTTCCCTTACTGGCCTCTGAACTGTTCCTCCCATTCTTGCAAAATAACTGCCAAGTCTTACTCATACGGTCTTCTTTCCTACTTGCCTCCCTGTTCTTGGATCCCTCTCTCTCTCTCAGAGAAACTTCCTGATAGTCTACAAACTCCAATGGATCCAAAGGGATCCCTCGTTTGTCTTATTAATCGGTCAGCTTGATTAGAAACAATATCCAAGAAATAACTTCCAGGTATGTGCTTAGCAGATCTAAGGAATTTGACAATTCTGTTAAGCAAAAGACTCCCTCTACACTCTAAACTCCTTGAGCATAGAGTAAGCCCTCAAAGCCCACTGCACTTCATGGACACTTGAAGGCCCGACTGGCTGAGCCAGAGTCTCACAGGTCTCTTCCCTCTTCTACAAATAAGGCTAATTCTCACTCCACATCTTTTCCAAATATATTCTCCTTAGGTACGTCTGAAAATGGCCCTTGCATTATACATCAGTTATCCAAACCAAGACTGGATGGGATCATGTAAATCGGGCATGTTCCTGACGTCGTGAAACTCCCATTTTTCTTCACTTCTGTCCAAACTTTCTCCTAGCTGAACTAGCCCTGTTCTCCTTTAATTCAGTCAGCTTTCTATGACTTGTTTCCAAAGAGTTTGTTCAAGTTGGGTTTTCACACAAGTATCAACAGGGCTGGAAGAACTCGATAACCACCGATTACTAAAAAATAACCATGAACTCTCTCACCGGCCCCAATTCACAGATAGTCATCAAAGAGTCGAGCACATCTGCCCTGCATCTCATATGCCCGTGGTCTCAGAGCAAATCCGCGACAAGATCAGCATTCATTCTCACACCTGGGCTCCTACTCATTTCACTGATTTAATTTCAAGAAAACCAACTCTCAGCCTACAGGTTTTTCCACACACATACCTTAATTTTTGCCTCATCTGGTCCTTTACTAGAATCTGCCACTTTGGTCCCCTGTTTTTCTCTCTGTCTATATGTCTTCATGACTCCACATAGAAAGGCACTTTTATTCTGTGTGGGGGGAAAAAAAATTCTAGTCAGTTATAAGAGCACTTGACACATCCCCACACTTGTTTCCAGGTGTCAGTGTGCAACACATACAGGTATAGGCACAACCAAAGGTGGCAACAATCCATCCCGCCATAATTCCAGAGCAAACTGATGAACATTACCTGAACGTGTGAGAGATCACTGTCTTTAAACTGCTGAAGCACTGCCAATGCACCTTCTTCATTAAATTCCTTTAAAGCTTCAATAGCTCTTTCATCTAGATCACTGTGTGCAACTAACCCTGAGGAGGAGAAATACAAGCTTTAACCATTATTAATCCCATTTCTGACAGAAAGCGTTTCTCACGTGGGCACGCGCGCCCCTTCGCTTTCTCTCGAGAAGTCCACCATCCCAATATCCTGAAAAAAAAAAAACGGTCGTTAAACCACACCGCTTCCCGAAAAACTTGAAAACGTGTAATCGAGGCAGGCACCCTGAAATGAAAATAGCCCAAACCTTTGCCAAGTTCGCCTCTGGAACCAAATTGATTATTCCAAGTCCAGTGCTTTTCCCCGGGGCGAAAACCGCCACAATCCACGCTGATTCTGAAACCTAAGGATCGACTCTATGACACCAAGGCGGGGGACCGATCCCGACTGTGCGAGGTGTTGATCAACTGATTGATTCCACAGGCTGCTTTCTGAAGGAAAAGCCAGCACCGCCATCAGGGAAGACAACGTCTAAAAGTTCCTCGGAGTTATCAGGCTCGAACCCTGCTCCGGCCTAACGGAGACCATCACCACCAACAGCTGTTGGCCTTTTCCAGCTGTTGCTGTTTTGTTTTTTTACGGGGCCCATCTGGCCGACCTTCCTCTTCCACCTGGGACTTCTAGGATCTGCCCTCAGGTCTCTCCCAAAGGTCAAAGTAAATTCGCTCTCGCTACGGCTGAAGACTGCGGGCCCCGTACTTCTCCGGAGGTGGAAAGAGCACGGGCTGGGGAGGTCACGGGTTCAAATCCCCGCTCCTCCGCTTGTCACCCGTGTCACTTTGGGCAAGTCCCTTCACTTCTCCTCAGTTACCTCGAGTCCAATGGGAACTTCGACTGTCAGCCCCGCGCGGGACAACCGGCTCACCTTGTACCCACCCCCCCAGCGCTTTGCACATAGTAAGCGCTTAACAAATGCCACCATTACCATTGTTAAAACCCAAGAAGATGCTGTTTCAGCCTAACGCCAGGCGTCCCGTGGAGTGGTGTTTCATCACGGGAGTTGGGCTTTTCTGGCGGCCGCTTTCGTGCCTTACCTGCGACGTAGATTTCATCTAGTTTCTCGGCAACTTTCTGCGGTAAGCCGGCGTCGAGCAGCGTCTGGAAATGTTCGGAATGGGTCACTGCGGAAGTAGTGTCCATGGGCTCTTCGGTACCATTCCCGTTGACGTGTTCAGTCGCCATGTCTCCGGAGATCTGCTCGGAGGCAAGAGGGAGAGTGAGGCCGCCGGTCCCGGCGTGGCTCGGGGCGAGAGGGGCCCGGGCGCCCGCAGGTGCTGGGTTCTAGTCCCGCCTCCGCCGCTCGTCAGCTGGGGGACTTTGGGCGGGTCACCTCTCTAGGCCTCGGTGACCTCATCTGTAAAATGTGACTAGGAAGAGCGAGCCCCACGGGGGACCCTCCATCGCCCAAGGCTTAGGGCAACGCTTTGCACACAATAAGAGCTTAACGTGAAGTTGGAGGGGGAGCGGGACGTTACTGTTGGTATTTGTTAAGCGCTTACTATGTGCCGAGCACTGTTCTCAGCGCTGGGGTGGACGCAGGGGGAATCAGGTTGTCCCACGTGGGGCTCCCACTCTTCACCCCCATTTTCCAGATGAGGTCACTGAGGCCCCGAAAAGCGCCTTGCCCCAAGTCCCCCAGCTGCCCAGGGGCCGAGCCGGGATTCGCACCCACGATCTGACTCCCAAGCCGGGGCTCTTTCCCCTGAGCCCCGCTGCCTCTCCACGGGAGCGCTCGCTACGGTCCTCTGCCCCCCGTGGGCGCTCAATAAATAGCCCCCCAGGGATGGGGGGGGGGCGCTCAACCCTGCTCTAAGCGCTGGGAGGTCCCCACGTGGGGCTCCCCGGGGAGGGAAACGACCGGGCCAAGGTCACCCCCGGGGCGGCGGAACAAAAGGAGGGGGGGACCCCGCCGGAGTTGCAGGTCCCCGCTCCCAGCCCTCCTCCTCCGGGGGGTGCTCCTTCCTTCCCCCGGGCGGCAGAGACAAAGCCCGGGCGGCGCCCGGACGGGCCGCGGCCTAGACGGCGGTGCCCCGGTCGTGCCCGCCGACCCTCCGGGAGTCCATTTTCCCCCCCGGCCGGTCCTTCCCTTCCCCCCCTCCCGGGGCGGGCGGCGGTTACCTCCCCGCCGGGCGTCCGGGGGGGGGGGGGGGGGGCGGTGACGGCGCCGGGGGGAGGGCGTCCGGGGGAAGGGTCCGGCGGGGAGGAGGAGAGGGGGGGACCCGGGGTGGGGGGGGGAGAGGGGCGGGGCGCGGCGGGGGGAGGGGGGGCGCGCGCGGCGGGCCCGGGGCGCGTGGTCCGGCGGCTGGCGGGGCTCCGGCGCCGGTGGAGCTGTTGTAAAATGGCGGCCGGGGCTCACGCCGCTGCCAGCCAGGGGCCGCGCCGCCGGACGCGCGCACGTGCGCGGCCCCGACGCCGACGCGCGCGCGCCCCCCCCCCCGACGCGGGGTCTCTCGGGCCCCTCCGCACGGGTGGCCGCGCGGCGCGTGTCGCCGTCGTCCCCCCCCCTCGGACCGGCCGAGGCGCGAGCCCCGCCCTTCCGCCGGGGCGCCGGGGCGCTGGCAGGCCCGCCCCTTCCCCCCCGCGGCCTCCCCTCGCCGCCGTGCCTCCTGCCCCGCCATGGCCGGACCGCGCGGCTCCCTTCCCCCCCCCCCCCCCCCCCCCACCGCCTTTGTCAAGCCCCGCCGCCGCCTCGCGCGCCCCCCCCCCCCACCTCCGCGCGCGCGCGCGGCCCGCCTGGCGGGGACGCGCCTCCCCTCCCCCAGACCCACCCGTGCTCGCGGGGAAGCCGCCAAGTGCCCGCCGTGGCCGTCCGCGCGCCGGGCGGGACCCGCCGTAGTCCGTTCGTCCGTCCGCTCGGGAAGCCGCCGGCGCACGTGTCCCCCGGGGCGGGGCGGGGGCGGAGCCAGGGAGACAATGGGGCGGGCGGCGGAGGGACCCGCTCGCCGGCGGACCGACCGGGAGGGCGGGCCTGGGGGGGGGGGGGGAGGAGGGACCGCGCGCGCGCGCGCGCGGCCGGGCCCCTCGGCCACGCGCCTGTCGTTGCCCCCATACATCCGGGGCTTTTCCGAGGGGGCTAAGCGCCCGTCGTTGCCCCTCCACATCCGGGGTTTTTCAGAGGAGCCCCGTGTCCGTCGTTGCCCCTCTACATCCGGGGCTTTTCCGAGGGGGCCAAACGCCCGTCGTTGCCCCTCTACATCCGGGGTTTTTCGGAGGGGCCCAAGCGCCCGTCGTTGCCCCTCTACATCCGGGGCTTTTCGAAGGAGCCCCGTGTCCGTCGTTGCCCCTCTACATCCGGGGTTTTTCAGAGGGGCCCAAGCGCCCGTCGTTGCCCCTCCACATCCGGGGCTTTTCGAAGGAGCCCCGTGTCCGTCGTTGCCCCTCTACATCCGGGGTTTTTCAGAGGGGCCCAAGCGCCCGTCGTTGCCCCTCTACATCCGGGGCTTTTCGGAGGAGCCCCGCGTCCGTCGTTGCCCCTCCACATCCGGGGCTTTTCGAGGGGGCCAATAGCCCGTCGTTGCCCCTCCACATCCGGGGCTTTTCGGAGGGGGCCAAGCGCCCGTCGTTGCCCCTCCACATCCGGGGCTTTTCCGGGGGGGTCAAGCGCCCGTCGTTGCCCCTCCACATCCGGGGCTTTTCCTAGGAGCCCTGTGTCCGTCGTTGCCCCTCTACATCCGGGCCTTTTCGCAGAGGCCAAGCGCCCGTCGTTGCCCCTCTACATCCGGGGCTTTTCGGAGGAGCCCCGCGTCCGTCGTTGCCCCTCCACATCCGGGGTTTTTCGGAGGGGGCCAAGGGCCCGTCGTTGCCCCTCTACATCCGGGCCTTTTCCGAGGGGCCCCGCGCCTCAGCGGCCTCCTCGGCCCTTCTTCCCCCACACAAAGGAATAATCATCGTAATGTCGGTGTTTGTGAAGCGCTTCTTGTGTGCAGAGCACTGCTCTGAGCGCTGGGGGAGATCCAGGGTCATCAGGTGGTCCCCCATGGACTCCCAGCCTTCAGCCCCATTTGACAGATGAGGGAACTGAGGCCCAGAGAATAATCATGATAATGTTGGTATTTGTGAAGCGCTTATTGTGTGCAGAGCACTGCTCTGAGCGCTGGGGGAGATCCAGGGTCATCAGGTGGTCCCCCGTGGGGCGCCCAGGCTTCAGCCCCATTTGACAGATGAGCGCACTGAGGCCCAGTGAAGTGACTTGCCCACAGTCACACAGCTGACAGGTGGCAGAGCCGGCATTCGAACCCATGACTTCTGACACCCAAGCCCAGACTCTTCCCACGGAGCCAGGCTGCTTCATAAGGTATTTGTGAAGCGCTTACTATCTGCAGAGCACTGTTCTAAGCGCTGGTCTCCCTCCCCCCCCGCCCCCCGAGAAGTGAAGTGACTTAAATAACGTTAGTATTTGTTAAGCGCTTACTATGTGCTGAACACTGTTCTAAGTGCTGGGGTAGACACAGGGGAATCAGGTTGTCCCACGTGGGGCTCACAGTCTTCATCCCCATTTTACAGATGAGGTCACTGAGGCACAGAGAAGTTAAGTGACTTGCCCACACTCACACAGATGCAAAGTGGCAGAGCTGGGATTCGAACTCATGACCTCTGACTCCAAAGCCCGTGCTCTTTCCACTGAGCCACGCTGCTTCTCTGACGTTAAATGACTTGCCCTCACTCACACAGCTGCCAAGTCATAATAATACTAATGTTGGTATTTGTTAAGCGCTTACTATGTGCCGAGCACCGTTCTAAGCGCCGGGGGAGACACAGGGGAATCAGGTTGTCCCACGTGGGGCTCCCAGTCTTCATCCCCATTTGACAGATGAGGGAACTGAGGCCCAGAGAAGTGAAGTGACTTGCCCACAGTCACCCAGCTGACAAGTGGCCGAGCCGGGATTCGAACCCACGACCTCCGACTCCCAAGCCCGTGCTCTTTCCACTGAGCCACGCTGCTTCTCATTTCCCTGCCCCAACGGGAACCGACCCCTCGAGCCCAGCCTTTCCCCTCTGCCTTTACCTCAAGGGGAAATATCCACAATTTTAATGTTTATTTTTAGTCCGCTTAAAATATATGGTATCTGTTAATGATGGCGGTATTTGTTAAGCGCTTACTACGTGCCAAGCACTCTAAGCACTGGGATAGATACAAGGTCATCGGGTTGTCCCACCTAGGGCTCACAGTCTTAATTCCCATTTTACAGATGAGGTCACGGAGGGACAGGGAAGTTAAGTGACTTGCCCAAAGTCACACAGCTGACAAGGGGCAAAGTCAGGATTAGAACCCACGACCTCCGACTCCCAAGCCCGTGCTCTTTCCCTTAAGCCACGCTGGTCCCCAGCAGGCAAGTTGCAGAGGGGGGGGTGTCTAGAAATTCTAGAAAACCCAAGTTTTCTGACTCCCAGGCCTGAGTTCCTTCCACAAGGTCACACGGCTTCCCGATCGCTGAACATATGGAAGGAAAATAAACATTAAAAAGTGTGCACATTTCAGATACTCCAGTTTCGTTTAGTAATGGCATTAAGTTGAAATGAGCCTGTCAAAGAAAATACAGGGAGGTAACTTGGATCATACTCCCTTGCTGTCAATAAGAGTCATAATGTTCTTGTATGTTCTGCAAATAAATGAGAATGGTAGACTTCGGTGGCTTGTACCATCTGAGTTCTAGAACCCAAGAAATAGTCATATTTAGAGCTCTGACACAGGTTTTCAGTCGTCCCACGTAGAAGAGTCCCATCTTTTTTGTCAACTGTTTATCGGGGTGGGTCAGACATATTACAAAACAGATTTCCCATAAGGGCAAAGACGATCATTTTTCTGGTTGGGAGGCAAAGGTGGAAATTTATGAGGGCTGCTTTCTGGAAGCAAGGAATGACTGGGAAGGGAGAGTAAGTTGGATTTGGGAATGAAAAGATGGAGGACAAGGGAGGAGGTATAGTAGTTTTTAAAAAGGATGAAGTGAGAGGCGCCTGCTTGGGAAAAGTTGAGGGCGGGCAGAGGGTCGAGAGGGACTTCAGGGGGAAATTTATGAGGGCTGCTTTCTGGAAGCAAGGAATGATTGGGAAGGGAAAGTTGGATTTGGGAATGAAAAGATGGAGGACAAGGGAGGAGGTATAATCGTTTTAAAAAGGATGAAATGAGAGGTGCCTGCTTGGGAAAAATTGAGGGCGGGCAGAGGGTAGAGAGGGACTTTCCCTGCAAAGGATGGGATTAGGCTGAAAGTGATGGGAGTCTCCAGTTACTAAAATTTCAACATCAGGAACCTGCATGAAGGAAAACTCTAGCAATAGTGGTTTTCACAGCACCAATCTCACCCTCTTCCCTGCCAGTTGTGTTTCTGCTGGGGCAGAGCGCAACTGCGGGACCATGAAGGCAAAGGGAAATGTGGTCGACCTGGATTAGTTTCTGTCTACTCCCGCCCTTAGTACAGCGCTGGGCATCGGGTGCTCAAAATATGAATTTAAAAAATGTTTGTGAAATACATTCCTCTATCATGCCAATTAGTGACCCGCAATATTTCACTACTCACTTGGTCAATGTCTCACCCTTTGCTAAAGGAACATTATCAAATGCCCCAATTACCTGGCAGCATGTTGGTTTGGGGGCAAATTTTAGGTAAACTCAAAATTACATAGTGCTTTGCCATGGTGGCAAAAACCTGTAAAAGGGATGCAGTCGATACAAATGACTTCTTCAAAGTGCTGCACATGTAGACTGGAAGGAGACAAAGGCTGTCACATGACCAGGATAGTGGGAATAAAGGGCAGGGGAACAGGCATTTAGAGATCCCCAGTAGGAATAGGACAAAAGATACTTGAAGGAGATGGGGAACATTTCCTAGTTGGCTTGAGTTTCCCCCAACTCCCCATAATCAGGTTGCTTCCCCCAAGGCACATTGGTGCAGCCTCCACTGCACTCTCACATGCATTGTGAAGTAAAGGAGTTTTGGGCAGCAGACGCATAGCAATGTGACTGGAAATAGCCTACCCTACATGATTTCTTCATTCTATTCCTTTGAATTATCCTTTCCTTAGTGTACTAACCTTAGGTGGTGTAAATCTGGAGAACGAAAGCTAACTCAGTAAATGACAGACTGACAAGAATTTGAGTGGTTGAGAAGTAGGGGGAAGAAAAAAAAACTACTTCCAGGAGACATACTCACCTGGTAGGTAGCTGCAGTAATCAGCTGCTCCATGGTGCATGATGGAGCCTACAATTTGGTCAATAGAAATATTCTGACCACCAAAAGCTCCTAGGCAAACAGCCTAGGAAGGGCCTGTCTGTTCAGTGATGGTAAAAGAATAAGAGTCATAATAGTGGTGGTGGCAATGTTGAGAGACCTAAGCACTTGTGAGATAGCAGTGGCAGAGGCTGCCGAGTAGGTGGTTACTGCACAGCTTCTTCCCGACTTCCTCTGTTGCAACTGCCATCTTTATCCCCCAACCCTGACCCCATAGCATCTTCCCAGACGCTACTGAAAATTAATGTTTAAGCACTTTGTGATGAGCACTGTAATGAACCCCCAGAAGCATATGATACATATTGTTAGGCACGTTCCCCATCCATGGTGAGCTTGCAATCTAGAGGGACATTTTTACTACCTAAAAACCAATTTACTGAAGCGTTAAGATGAACTCACCCATGTACTTCCAGACAGAAATACAGGCAAGGATTTCATTGAAGTTTAGAACTGAAATCCTCTTCAAAGTACACACACCCTACCCTCTATATGCATTACTTTAATGCATATAATGCAAACTCCTTTACAATTAGGAATTTCCCTTCTCAAAATGGAGATAAAAGTTTGAGTTCCTAGGGAAGTGTGTGTATGTGTACCCATCTAGATACTAAGAGGTTCTTAATTTGTTCTACCTGAAGAGCAGTTAAATCTCCCCTACTAGTCTGAGGGGCAGTTGGACTAGCTGAAATGAGATAGCTAGGAAATGTGCCTGAGTTAGCGATATGGCCCCTAAGCAACACTTCTAAGTTGTCCAGCACACCGGTACAGTGACTATACAGAACAAAGGAAGACCAGATAATTGTAGGGTGTTCCCTACACCACCAAGTTACTGCTTTTGTTTTAGTGAGTAAGACAAGCAGGTCTCATCTGGGTGCTCACCTTAACTTTATTCAACAGCAAATCACCATTCAGGTCTGGGTAAGGTACTAATAGATCTCACCCTTTTCAGGGAATCCTGTTACTGCTTTTCCCCTTCAAAGTACTCTGAATACATAGTAAGAAATACAAACACTCCCAAATAGATGGCGCATGCCACACATTATCCCTAGATGCAGAACAAAGCGTCAGACTTTCAGAGCAATCACAGACGATAGCTTTCATCTTTCAAGGAGCTTCAGAACTGCAGCAGCAGTTGAGCCCACATGGTAATCCCACAAAATCATTACACTGTCTAGGCATTCCCACAACAGCATAAAAGCTTCACTTCAGATGCCTTATTTCCAGTCGCCATCCAGTCATGATGCCGATGTAACGATTCACAGCCCTGAAAGGAGAAGACATTCTGAATGAGCTGTTTGGAGCAAGGAATCAGACCATTTTCTCAATCAGGCAAGACTAATAGGAAAATCAATCAGATTCATGGGATATAATGCAATATGACATTTGGCTGTCTTGGTCTTATCTCAGAAGCCAGATCCGTTTGTGTTTTTTTTCAACAGGAGTTCAGGTTCGGGATAGAATCATCACAGACAAGACCAAGTAATTTAAAAGCATCTTGCTCTGCCAAGAAACAAGTCAAAAGGGTACTTACATTTAGTCTCATCCACTTGCACCTCCAATTTCACTGTTGACAAAAAATGACCAGAACCAAGTTAACTTTCTGCTGGTGGGTTAAGCACAGCCTGTGCATGGTTTCTTTACATCTCCCACAAACGATGATAAGGGCACTTTGTTTCTCCCTCTAAGAATAAGCCTTTTCATTTCTTTCAAGGAGTGGTTTCTCAGATGCCAGATCCGTATAATAGTGTTTTCATCAAGAAGTCAGGTTCGGGATATGCTCATCACTGATTGTACCACCTCCTTTTACCCACTGAATGGTGCCTTAAAACCTCAACTCTGTTAAGATCACTGTTTCATTAAGCAAATTCCACCAAAACAAAGATTAGCAAAAATACCTCAATTGGGGGGGCGTCCTCCTTAGTACCGTGGGTTGCTATTGCTCAGATTTTGGGCGCCACTTCCCAAACCTGTTCTCAGGTATCCTCGAATTTGAGACTACCGTGCAGGGCATACTCTTCCACCTCCGAGGCTTTCATAGTCACCTAAAAGCAAAAGCCAACAGCTTTCACCATCATTTCCATTTCACAAAGGGATCCGATCCCCCCGTGGCCGTCACCCCAGGACATGCAAGCTACTTGATCCGGAATCCTAAATTAAGCCAGTACCCCCTTCTCTGTTGTGCACCGTTTATTTCGTTCACATACCATGGCATCTACAAATCCTAAATTAAGGCAGTACCCTCCCCTTTTTTTGCACTGTTTATTCTGTTCACATACCTTGGCATCTCCAAATCCTAAATTATACCAGTATCTCTTTTTTTGCACTGTTTATTCCGTTCACATACCATGGCATCTCCAAATCCTAAATTAAGCCAGTACCACTTTTCTTTTTTGCACTCTTTATTCCCTTCACATACCTTGACATCTCCAAATCCTAAATTAAACCAGTGCCGCTTTTCTTTTTTGCACCGTTTATTCCGTTCACATACCTTGGCATCTCTAAATACTAAATTAAGGCAGTACCCCCTTTTTATTTGCACTGTTTATTTCGTTCACATACCATGGCATCTCCAAATCCTAAATTAAGCCAGTACCCCTTTTCTTTCTTGCACTCTTCATTTCGTTCACATACCATGGCATCTCCAAATCCTAAATTAAGCCAGTACCCCTTTTCTTTCTTGCACTCTCTATTTCGTTCACCTACCTTGGCATCTCCAAATCCTAAATTAAGCCAGTACCTTTTTTTTTTTTTGCAGTTTATTTCGTTCACCTACCTCGTCATCTCCAAAAGAACATGGCTGTCTTTCGTGCTCCAAGACGATACGTGACCCACGGGGCCCAACCGACCATGCCTTGGCCATGCCTGCAAGCAAAGAGGTGGCTGCAACCCAGGACAAACCAACAAACGGTGCAAACTCCCATGGGCGCTATTTGGTAGCCTCCCAAGCAAGGCTCTTTCCTCAAATATTCCCTGAGCTCGGGGGGGGAATAGACTGGCCGGGGGGGGGTCGCATACATAGGCCCCAGGGTCGTTTCGATCACCACGCGGTCGAGGGGAGGGGCAAGAGACCCCCCCCGCTCCCGGCATGCACCTCGCCCGCGGCCCCGCCCAGGTTGCGGCCGCAAAGCACGCTGGGATCCCCCCCCCCACCTTGGCCGCAGAGAAGCACCGGAAGTCCACTTTGTTAACCGCCCCTCGGCTACTGTTTGAACCCCCCCCCCTCACATTCTACCGGCCTCTCACAGTACTCGTCCTAACCTTAACAGACTCCCACCGCGCCTCCCGATCACCCGGCCTGACCGCCCCCACCCCCGCCCTTGCAGCGCGGCCGCCAACTCACCCGCGGGGCGCAGGCGCGGCCCTCCCGGAAAAAGAACGAGCCGCGCGCCCGGCCGCAGCTTATATAGCCCGGCCGGCCCCAGAACGAGGCGGCCCCGCCCCTTCCCCCCCTCCCCTCCGCTCATTGGACGGCGCCTGAGACGGGGCCGCGCCCCTCGCCACGAGGCGGGCCCAGCGACGCACGCCGCCGTCGGGGGGGGCGCGCGCGCGGGGGCGCGCGCGCTCGACGCCTCGAGCCCCGGGGAGGGGGGGGAGGGGGGGCGCGCGCCTGCAGGCGCGCGCCCCCCCACGTGCTCTGCTTTTTCCCGCGCGGGAACTTCGGTCAACTGCCAGTGGAGGCCTATGGGGCGACAGGCCTGTCAGCCATGGCGACTCCCCTCAGGGACCGTGTCAGCTCCTCTGAGGCGCCAAACCCTTCACTCCCCCACCCCTGCTGTCCTTTGGGACGCCACAATTCAAACTTTCTAACCGAATAAAAAAAACCCCCAGCGTGGCTCCTCTTTGAAGAAGCCAGAGGTCATGGGTTCCAATCCGCCCCCCCCCCCCCAGCCTGTCAGCTGTGTGACTGTGGGCCAGTCCCTTCATTCATTCATTCAATAGTATTTATTGAGCGCTTACTACGTGCAGAGCACTATACTAAGCGCTTGGAATGGACAAGTCGGCAACACTTCTCTGGGCCTCAGTGAGCTCGTCTGGAAAATGGGGGTGAAGACTGGGAGCCCCACGGGGGACAGACTGTTTACCTTCCATCTCCCCAGAGCTTAAAACAGTGCTTGGCACATAATACATGCTTAACAAATACAAACATTATTATATTATTCTAATCCCAGCTCCACCACCTGTCAACTGTGTGATTTTGGGCGAGTCCCTTCACTTCTCTGGGCCTCAGTGACCTCATCTGGAAAATGGGGATGAAGACTGGGACCCCCACAGGGGACAGAGTGTTTACCTTGTATCTCCCCCAGGGCTTAGAACAGTGCTTGGCACATAGTAAGCATTTAAATACAAACATTATTATATTATTCTAATCCCAGCTCTGCCACTTGTCAACTGTGTGATTTGGGGCAAGTCGCTTCACTTCTCGGGGTGTCAGTGACCTCATCTGGAAAATGGGGATGAAGACTGTGAGCCTCACGTGGGACAACCTGACCCTGTATCTACCCCAGTGCTTAGAACAGTGCTTGGCACAGAGTAAGTGCTTAACAAATACCAACATTATTATTATTATTATTGTTCTCTGGGCCTCAGTGACCTCATCTGGAAAATGGGGATGAAGCCTGGGAGCCCCACCGGGGACAGCCTGTTTACCTTGTATCTCCCCAGAGCTTCGAACAGTGCTTGGCACATAATAAATGCTTAACAAATACAAACAGTATTATTATTATTATTCTAATCCCAGCTCCACCACCTGTCAGGTGTGTGATTTTGGGCGAGTCCCTTCACTTGTCTGGGCCTCAGTGAAGTCATCTGGAAAATGGGGATGAAGACTGAGACTCCCACAGGGGACAGACTGTTTACCTTGTATCTCCCCCAGGGCTTAGAACAGTGCTTGGCACATAGTAAGCACTTAACAAATACAAACATTATTATTATTCTAATCCCAACCCTGCCACTTGTCTGTTGGGTTACCTTGGTCAAGTCCCTTCACTTCTCTGGGCCTCAGTGACCTTGTCTGGAAAATGGGGATGAAGACTGGGAGCCCCATGTGGGGCAGACTGTTTAGCTTATATCTCCCCCAGGGCTTAGAACAGTGCTTGGCACATAGTAAGCACTTAACAAATACCAACATTATTATATTATTCTAATCCCAGCTCCGCCACCTGTCAGCTGTGTGACTTTGGGCGAGTCCCTTCACTTCTCTGGGCCTCAATGACCTCATCTGAAAAATGGGGATGAAGACTGGGAGCCTCATGTGGGACAACCTGATGACTCTGTATCTACCCCAGCGCTTACAACAGTGCTTGGCACATAGTAAGCACTTACCAAGTACAAACATTATTATATTATTCTAATCCCAGCTCCGCCACTTGTCAGCTGTGTGATTCTGGGCGAGTCCCTTCACTTCTCTGGGCCTCAGTAACCTCATCTGGAAAATGGGGATGAAGTCTGGGAGCCCCATGTGGGACAGCCTGTTTACCTTGTATCTCCCCCAGGGCTTAGAACAGTGCTTGGCACATAATAAACGCTTAACAAATACAAACATTATTATTATTATTATTCTAATCTCAGCTCTGCCACTTGTCAGCTATGTGACTTTGGGCAAGTCACTTAACTTCTCTGGGCCTCAGTGACCTCATCTGTAAAACGGGGATGAAAACTGTGAGCCCCACGTGGGACAACCTGATCACCTTATAGCTTCTCCAGAACACTCCTTTGCACCTAGCAAGTGATTAACAAATGCCATTATTATTATTATTATTTAACTACTCTGTGTCTCAGTTACCTCATCTGGAAAATGGGGATTAAGACTGTGAGCCTCACGTGGGATAACCTGATCACCTTAGAGCCTCTCCAGGGCTTAGATCAGTGTTTTGCAAATAGTAAGCACTTAAAAAATGCCATCATTAATTAATTCCCTTCGGGACCGAGAGAGGCCTGGCATCTTGGGCAGTGGCCAACCCTGGGCCGTGTCAAAACCAAAAAACCAGGGGCCTGGCACCTCAGAGGGCCAAGGGAGAGGTCATCAAGGGTTTTGGCCCCAGGGGAAATCCAGGTTTTCCTGGAGTGTCCACTGAACGAAAAGGTGCTTTTCGCATTTTCATTTCCATCCCTAACCACCGCACAAGCCGGGGAGGAAGTGTGCGTTGGCAAATGTTGGCAAACACTTAGTATAGTGCTCTACACGTAGTAAGTGCTCAATAAATACGATTGAATGAATGAATGAAATGTAAACACGACCACTTATAAAATAATAATGTTGGTATTTGTTAAGCACTTGCTATGTGCCAAGCACTGTTCTAAGCGCTGGGGTAGATACAAGGTAATCAGGTTGTCCCACAGAGGACTCACAGTCTTCATTCCCCATTTTACAGATGAGGCAACTGAGGCACAGAGAAGTTAAGTGATTTGTCCAAGGTCACCCAACTGACAAGCAGTGGAGCCAGGATTAGAGCCCATGACCTCTGACTTCCAAGCCCGGGCTCTTTCCACTGATCCACGCTGCTTCTCAGTGAGCCAAAAGTGAGCCTGTCATTGGGCAGGGATTGTCTCTATCTGTTGACAAATTGTACATTCCAAGCGCTTAGTATAGTGCTCTGCACATAGTAAGCGCTCAATAAATGCTATTGAATAAATGAATGAATGAAAAGTGAGCCAAATGTTGGCGGCACCCACTTCGATCTGGAAGATTTAGAAGTTCACACCTCTAGAGTTTTCGGCACCCCGAATCCTACCCCAGTAGCCACTATGTATTTATTGATTTATTTCCTCAATCTATTCTCTAATTCACTTTCCCACACTCTTACAATTACCACTTAATACTAGCAATAATGGTATTAAGGGCATACTACACAAGCACTGGGTTAAGCACTGAGGTAAATGCAAGATACATCAGACGTATCTGTTGCCGAACTGTATATTCCAAGCTCTTAGTACAGTGCTCTGTACATAGTAAGCGCTCAATAAATACGACTGAATGAATAACTGAATCAGACACACTCTCTGGCCCACACGAGGCTCACAGTCTTGGAAAGAAGCAGGAGAGATATTTTATCCTGATTAATTTTCATTTTAGAAAGAAGTTAAGTGACATGTCCAAGGTCACCCTCGCAGGCAAGTGGCTACCAGCCGGGACTTCTAAACGGCTGTAATCTCTGAAGATAAGAACCGTAAATTTTACTTCTACTGGGCAGTCAGTTCTCCAATAACGTGGGGTTTGCCAATCTTGCCTAATAAGGAAAGGTCACGTTGTGCAGCCCTTGCCTTGAATGATGCCACAATGTCTTCTGACATGGCAATCAATCGATCGTATTTATTGAGAACTCGCTGTGGGCAGAGCACTCTACTAAGTGCTTGGGAGAGTACAGTGTGGCAGTTTGTAGACACAATCCCTGTCCATAAGGAAATTACAGTCTAAGGGGGGGAGACAGATATTAATATAAATAAAAATAAATTACAGTTATGTACATAAGAAGCGTGGGGCTGAGGGAGAGTGAATAAAGAGAGCAAATCTAAGTTCAAGGGTAACGCAGAAGGGAGTGGGAGAAGAGGAAACGAGGGTTTAGGGAAGGTATCTTGGAGGAGATGTGGCTTCAAAAAGGCTTTGAAGATGGTCTGTCGGATATGAAGAGGGAGGGCGTTCCAGGTGAAATACAGGATGTGGGCGAGAGGTCGGTGGCGAGATAGATGATATCGAGGTACAGTGAGTATGTTGGCATTAGAGGAGCAAAGTGAGTGGGCTGAATTGTAGTAAGAGAGTTAGGAGAGCAAATTGCACGGTAGGTAGATTCAGCGGCAATCTGAAAATAGCTGGCTAACGTGGGTGTAAAGGCTACGGGAGCCAGGGAGGTGGCTACTCTGGCAACTGCCTCAGTTACCTCATCTGTAAAATGGGGATTAAGACTGTGAGCCCCACGTGGGACAACCTGATTCCCCTGTGTCTACCCCGGCGCTTAGAACAGTGGTCGGCACATAGTAAGCGCTTAACAAATACCAACATCATCAACTGCTTGCTGGTGTCTGGCACTGTGGGACATCACTGCCACAAGGCTGTAGTCACTTTGGCTGTAAATGGGTTTTGCTCACACGTCTCAAAGTGCAGCTCTCCTGTCTGCCTATTCGCCTGCTCCACTCTGTGAAGCAGCGTGGCCTAGTGGATAGAACACGGGCCTGGGAGTCAGAAGGACCTGAGTTCTAATCCTGACTCCCCTAGCTGTTTGCTGTGTGACCTTGGATAAGTCACTTAACTTCTCAACGCCTCGGTTCCCTCATCTGTAAAGTGGGGATTAAGACTGTGAGCCCTGTGTGGTTCAGGGACTGTGCCCAACCTCATCTGCTTGTATCTATTCCAGAGCTTAGTACAGTGCCTGGCACATAATGAGCACACAAATGCCATTAAAAAACAAAAAATTAAACGCTCTGTGCCCCAGCAGGTCCTTGTCTGATGGATGAGCGTGAGTGGACCTGTGTAAACCACTGGTACTAAAATCAATTCCTTAGTGAAGGTCCTTGGTCCTGACTGGACTGAGGCTCATCTCTCATTTGTAACAGATGCCATCTGCATCATCACTGGAGGGAAAGTAAATTTATATAACAGATCCCTCCAAGAGGCACATTCATTCATTCATTCATTCATTCAATCGTATTTATTGAGCGCTTACTGCGTGCAGAACACTGTTTCTAAGCACTCCATTCACAGAGCCTTAGAAAGAAGGGCAAAGAGAGAGCTCAGAAATTACCAAAGCAAATTCAAACTATGTTCTAAAGTGACTTCCTCATTAAATTAAGTCCTCAAATGAGGGAAATTCCACAATATCCCTCTTTAAAATCAGGCTCAGGGTCACTGGGATTATTTTTAGGAGAATTTAGTTTAGGATGGCCACCGATAGCATCAGCAGGTTCTTTACGTCCCTTTGTTGATCTCTTACTAACAGACATAGGTGAGTCACACAACTTATACAGTGTAATGACATCGTACAGAATCTTTGGCAGAAATCCGTAGAACCAGGATCCGCTGATCTGGCCTCTCCCTCCCCACTCGTGTCTGCAGCAGGAGTGAGTGGCATTGGTGGGCTGAGAAGGGGTGCCGGATCTGTTCCGTCCTGCAAAGGCCTTAAATAGCCTCTTCAGTGACTCAGGGCAGCTTGTCCTCCCAGACTCCGGGAGGAAGACTCGTCTCTTGAGGAAATGGATTGCTTTCTCCACTCCCCAGATCACCCAGGATAGCCGCCTACTACCCCAGGGGCCATCTTCTCCAACCAAGGGCACTGCAGGAGACTGAGGGTGAAAGCCGGCCTAGATGACTGTTGCAGGCATAAAATTTATATTGTGGGGGAGGAGGCACCCTTGACTAAAATATCACAGACTGGATCATCGGAGGAACTCTCAGGGATCATTCGTGTGTCGGATGCCCAAATTCCCAAGTTTGAACCAGCATCTTTTCAATGTTTTACTGCCTCGAAACGTTCACTGATGACCTGACAATACGGCCTCATCAGATGGGCGAAGTGCAGGCCCTAAGAGAGTCGGACACATTTTATTTCCTATAAACAGACTAATGTGAGAAACGAGCCCTATGCTTCACTTCACCAGCTGATATCGAAGGGAAGGAAACAACATATTCCTAGTAGCTTAAACAGCAGACTGCAAATCAATATGAAATCGAGTATAGTACTTTTATAGGAGGTAGCAGAGTAATATAGAACAAGAAAATTGAATAACAGATTTATAGCCTTTTAGCAGATTAATAGAGAGTAAGAAAACAGGGTAACTGATTTATAGCCTAGTGGCAGATTAATATAAAATAAGAAAAGAGAATAACAGATTTACAGTCTTTTAACGGGTGTATGTAGGTAAATAACCTTGGATGATGATGACGGTGCCAAAATCTCCCGTAGAGAAGAGTGAAAGAAACTTAAACCTGAGGCTTCAGAAACAAGATTGGGATTGGAGGGAATTGATTATAATAATAATAATGGTATTTGTTGAGCGCTTACCATGTGCCAGGCACTGTACTGAGCACTGGCACTGTAGTAATTATACTGCTAGTGATTTGCTCAGGCTCTTTTGAATCTGCCAATCCTGGTTCCACAGGGCCTGCGTACCCCTAGGGACTCCCTTGTCACTTCAGAGCAGGAGGGAGGTTGTCCAGTGACCAGCACCCAGGGAACCAAGCCTGCCTATACAACTTTAGAACACTGGAAGGGTTATAGCAATCTTTTCACCAAGTAGTAATAGTAAAAATAGTAATAATAAAAAGTAATAATAAAAGGAAAGGTATTTCTTGAACTCTCACAGTGTGTAATGTACTTTACTAAACACTTAGGATGTACAACAGATACACAAGACATGTTCCCTTCCCACAGGGAGCTGACTCTCTAATGGGAGAGAGGGGCAAAGAAATATTTACAATCCCATAATCAGCATAAAAAGTCAACTTTACCCTGGCCTTCCCCCTCCAACAATTTTTCTACTCACATAGTTTGTTGAGTTTTTGAATTTTCCTTGTTCTAATTCATAGTATTCTGTGTGTCTGTCCTCCTTCTCTCCACTGTAAGTGCGATGTAAGTGCGATGTGGGCAGGGAACGTGTCTGTTTATTGCTATATTGTACTCTCCCAAGCACTTGGGAAAGTGCTGTGCAAACAGCAAGAGCTCCATAAATACAACTGAATGAATGAACATACACTGTAAATCTTTTGTAGAAGGGGGACTGTTTCCAAATGGATTGTCTTAGTGTTGAATATAGTACTTTGCATGTTGTAAGTGCTTCATAAATGTTTGTAATAATTGTAACAATAGGTATAATTATCTCTCTTTTACTATTTGGGAATAAAATAATGGAATAAGATAGTAGATAGTAGAATAAGATAATGTTGTTATAGACTGATGATAATGGTCACAGTGATAATGAATAAAATGGTATTCACTGACTTTTACACAGTGTTCTTTTGTTCTAATATTCTTATGTCCTGGTGCTTTTCTTGTGATAAATTCAAGTGTCCTTATAAAATCTTATAGTGCTTACACAACATTACTGACTAGGTAGATAGAATGTTTTGTTAACAATGGGTTCAATTTTGCCATCTGTGCAAGGACATGTAAAGTCAGACATAAGGAAGAGTGAGAGCTAAAACACAGTACACTTTAATGGAGGGATAATTTCAACATTTGTACTCCTTTAAAGCTGGTTTCACACTCCCTTGAAAAGGTGGGAGAATTGAGCTAAATCAATAAGCAGCTTAATAGGTATGTGCAAATTTTAGCAGGCTTATATGGTAGTTGTCCTTCTCATTTGAAGTAGACACCACTGTCCGTGAAGTTCACCCATGCGTGGCCGAAGAGGCCAATGAGGGACTCACAGACCTACCTAACCTACAGCCTGGTCTCATCTCCTCTCTCCTCCTCCACAGATTGCAGGTGATCGGCATTTTGCCTTCTTTAGAGGTGGAATGTGTGAACCCTGCTCGGAGCCAGAGTTCTCCCCTTGAGGGTCACTGTAAAGCTACCATAGGACCGATGTGATTTAAATCACTCTATAGGTCATGGACCAAACACGCAGCTGCACAGCATTTATATTAATTCGATCCACTGGAGCATTTGAGGGAGCAAACTCAGGGTCTCTCCAGCCCTGTCCTGCTCCCAGATCTTCAAATCTCAAATTTTAAAACAGATGTCATATCTGTCTTTGTTGAATTGAGCAGAACCAGTGATCCAGGGAACACATTCCAAGATTCAGTTTTAGAGAATTTCCCAAATCCCAAATCGCAAAGGATATGAGTCCATTACGGACAGATGGGGCTGTTGGAGGTTTTTCATAGATTTTTCAAGGGTTTTGGGAATTCCTATCCCTAGCCTCGGGGCAATAGAAAGGAAATTTACTGAAACAATTTTTATGCCAATTTTGCTATTAGGCAGGCTATTTGGTGACTGACTCCTTTTCTAAACTGTTCTGAAAGCAGCACCATTTTAGGGCCAGCATGTAAGAAAGCTGTCAAAAAAAGCAGCCGAAAAGGCGGAATTAACAATAGTAATAAAATTCAAATGGAGAGGCTTTTCTTGAGGCTCCCAGGCCAGTACTCTCGACTTAATTCCTATTCCTTATTCATTCCTGACTCCTTACTTCTTAATTCCTTATTCCTATCCCTAAATTCCTATTCTTCACCTGTCCTTTATTTCAGAAAGGAGTTTGGGAGAGAACCCAGCCCAGACCTGTACCTACCTACTATTTGTCCCTTCAGCGTAAGCTTCCTCCTTTTTCAGAGTTTATGCCTGTTGAATTAATCAATCATTCACTGGATCAGTGGTATTTATTACTGAGCACTTGCTGTATGCAGAGTACTGTACTAAGTACTTGGAAGAGTACAATACAGTAGATTTGGCAGTCACGATCCCCACCCACAGGCTAGCATCAGAGCCTAGAGCCACTCCGGAAGGGGTGTTAAGATTCATTTTCTTCCTTATTGCTTTAGGAAAGGAAGGACCCGTGCTTGAAATGGAGCTCGGGAGGCATCTAAACCTGGTAGAGGAGCTTGGGCTCCAAATACTCCCCTTGGTTTTCACTCTGCCCTGCAGTGGAGCGTGTGGCGGGGGGAGGCGGGGAAGAAAGACACTCTCACTGGTGTCAGAGAGTAAGAAAGAAGAGCAACTCTCATCAGTGTCGAGTTCTCAGCTGCCCAATTCGTCACTGTGTGGCTCTGAAAAGGACTGGAGGTGGGAGAGTGGGAGGGGGATAGAGGGAGTTTATGATGAAGTAGGTGACCAGAGGTCCCAATTAAGACAGGACAGATCCCAAATTTGGGATTCTGTTCCATCTCCTTAGCTTTTTTGGTACACAATCCTGTCTCAGAAAGTCAGGAGTCACCTCCTCCTCATCTCTTCTTTCCTGCCTCTCTTTCCCCCCACCTCCTCCCAGGAAGAAATTAGGTAAATCTACTGATTCTAGAAAAGCTATCAGGAAATCCAGAGGAATTAATTGAACTTGATGCACAAGGAAGGGATTTCCTAGACACGTGATGTTTCAGGGATGACACCAGCTGTAATTCCAGCCTTACTGACTCAGAAAGATAACAAGAGAGAGAAAACAGGAATTACTGTTCTAACAGGCAGAACACCTCACCAGGGAATCTCCCTGAGAAAAGTCCAATAACTGGATTGAAAAGTAGGAGTAACTCTGTGTAAGCTGGAGCACTGTGACCGAGAGTCCAGGGGGTAAAAATGGAGCAGAAATTTGAGAGTGACTTGTCTTGGGATACTTTACAAACCGAGGGGCACCCGAGGGAACTCCTTTTATTAAAGGAGAAGGAAGAATGAAACTCTGCTCGGACTTCTGCCAGCTTTCCGGCTGAACTCCCCGCCTGGACCGCCTTGTCCCCGTGATCCGTGAAGAGAGTGATTTAGAAGGACTGGCATCTTCCAGCCTTCCACCTCCAAACCAGTGCCACGTCCTTGTAGCCCAGATGGTGTTCATTAATAGGGAATGTTTAAATCACGTTCCAAGACGTCTGTAGCATTTCCCTTCTCAACTTCAGCTGAGAACAGGAAACGAGAGGATAGTGGTACACTAAGTGAACATGGAAATTAATTCAGCACCCCCACCTCCCCACCAAACATCCCATATGACTGAGTCTTTGCTACCATGTGACTAAATTACTTCGCAAAGGCCTTTCCAGTCCTAGACACCAAAGAAAAGTAGCAGAGACTTCACACAATAGCAGGTTGGAGCTCATCCTCTCCAACCTTTTTCCTCTCTCTCTCTATTCTCCACTGGAAATAGGCACCACTCTGGGCCTGAAAAAGAAAGTCTCCTTTAGGTAATAGTACTAATTATGGTGCTTGTTAAGCACTTATTGTGTGCTAAGCACTAGGACAGATACTATACAATCAGATCAGATCCAAACTCTGTCCCAAATAGGACTCTCCATCTAAGGGGAGGTAGAACAAGTATTTTGCCCCCAATTGACAGAAGAGGAAACTGAGGCTCGGAGAAGGCAAGTGACAAAGTGATTAGAACCCAGGTCTCCTGACTCCCAGTCCTGTGCTCTTTCCACTAGGCTACACTGCTTCAACAGCAGCCTGCAATCATTGCTGCTGCTCTCTACCAGATTCTTCTGGCCTGAGTTTCTGCAGGCCACCACCTACCTCTCATCAGTTCCCCATGTACTGTCCATATTTAACCACATTGCAGATATCTTATTTGTATTTCCCTGAGGTTTCTTTAGGGCCCAAAAGGCTCCAAGGAGCAACTAAAAGGTTACTGCAAAGGCACTCCAGCTTTAGCCAAACTAAGCAAAAGACTGAAAGGATCAATTGGTAGCAGAGACGAGCAACAAGCAGAAGGGAGGGAAGACCTCCTCCAACCCCAGAGAGACAGAGAAAGGAGGGAGAAGTCATGGATCCCAGGCAAGCGGGAAAGCAGCGTGGCTTAGAGGAAAGAGCAGGGCCTTGGGAGTCAGAGGTCGAGAGTTCTAATCCCGCCTCAGCCATTTGTCAGCAATGTGACTTTGGGCAAGTCACTTAACTTCTCTGTGCCTCAGTTACCTCATCTGTAAAATGGAGATTAAGACTGTGGGACAACTTGATGACCGGGTACCTACCCCAGAATTGTGCTTGGCACATAGTAAGAGTTTAACAAATGCCATTATTATTATTATTTTAGCAGCAGCTGGCAGTAGTGAAGTGCTGCAACAGAGCAGCTAGCCTCATTACAGAGGAACTAGGTATGAGAGTGGGGAAGAGAGACTGACAATAGGTGACCTAATGGAAAGAGCATGGGTCTGGGATCCAGGAGATCCAGGTTCTAATCCCAGATCTTTTGGGGATTAAGCAGATTAAGTGACTGCTTGGGCAAGTCACTTAATTTCACTATGTAAAGCACCACAGCCTTGCAGAAAGAACCTGGGCCTGGAGTCAGAAGACCTGAGTTCTAATTCTGGCTTTGCCAATTGCTTGCTGGGTTACCTTGGGCAAGTCACTTAAATTCTCTGTGCCTTAGTTCCTTTAACTGTAAAATGGAGGTTAAATAACTGTTCTCCCTCCTATTTAGGCTGTGAACCCCATGTGGGACAGGGACGGTGTCCAACTCCAACCTAATTAACTCAATCTACCCAGCACCTACAATAGTGTTTAATACATATTAAGTGTTGAAAAAGTGCCATAACAATAATAATAATTTGCCTTGGATTCTTCTTCTGAAAAATGGGTACAAGTTACCCACTCTCCCATATGAAATAGCAAGAGCAACAGCATATGGACGGGGATCGTGTTCAATTTATTATCCCCCAGTGCTTGTTATGTGGTAAGCATTTAATAAATAGCATTCTTATTATAAAAGATGGAGACTCGTAAGCACATCCATAAAAAGTCAGCAGCACGGAAAGAAGAGACCAGAAAGGAGTAGAAATAGAGGCAGGCAGAGAGGACAGCCGACATGGAAAAAATCCAAGAGACAGCTCCAACTGCCTCACTCTTCCTGGAGAGTAAGTGAATTCCTTAATGAAACTAATTTAAATTAGATACAAACCATCCTCTGGAGTAGTAAATAGCCCAAAAGAGTTAATGCCCTTTCCAAAGTGCTTAACTTTCTAACAGGCGATTGCTCAACAAGTTCCTGCCACTTATTCTCTGCTCATGTTATGCCCAATCCCTGAAAAGGAGCACTACAGTCTCAAGATGTGCTGATATTTTAAATTACAATTATCATTTTTTTCCATCTCCATTCCAGTCACAGGGAGCAGATGAGTATAACTACTCATTTGCTATGACAATTTTAATGACAAACTGATTGCTGGACCCATATGTATATCAGAGGCTGGTCAGAGACATCAGGATTCTCTGTTTTGATCAAGAAGGCCATAGGTGTACGGACATTACTAAGCTGGACCATTTTAATTCAGAAATGGTGATTTCTACAGAAGCCCAGGCGGTCTTCCATTCCTCCGCAAAGCTGGAACAGCAGAGGCTCTAAGAAATCCACCTTAGTAAAATGGCCTTTTTTCCCCATACTGAGCCTATTCTCAAATTTTGGGTTGACGGGAATAGTGGCAATATGTTCTAAGGCCCATTCAGTTCCACATGTCATGTGTTTGAAATCCTGTGTGCCTTGTGTGCAGAGTTCAGAGTGACTCTGGTTGGAGACAGAGCAGAGTTGGGGCCTAAGAGTCTCAGAGCCCTGTAGTCCATAATTTGTCTGCTGTGTTTTCTTTGGCAAGTCACTTAACTTCTCTGTACCTCAGTTTTGTATCTGTGAAACGGGGATTAAGATTGTGACCCCATGTGGGATATAGACTGTGTATTGCCTGATTAACTTGTATGTACTCCAGCTCTTAGTACAGTGCCTGGCACATAGCAAGCCCTTAAAATATGCCATTATAAAAAAAATGTGTTGTTGGGTGTGTAGGGAAAGCCCTAATGACACTTTCTATGGGGCAGTCAAGAATACAGCTCTTGGGGTACAAACCATTCTTCTTGTCTCCCAGAGCACTTGGACAAAGTGAAATGCCCAGGATGGTGGGTGCTCAGACAGCCCCTGCTTCTAGGGAATGGAAGTTTTTCACATGTGTGCAAGAATAGATTTATATATTCTGTATTCTTGACTATCAAATCGTGGGTATTGCCAAGAGTTGTGCTAATCCTCATACAAAGGAAATGGCCACAAACTCTGCTAAATCACCCCTGCTACAGGAAATGATCAGAGAACATGCTGTGTCATCTTTGATTTACATGTTTTGTTGTGGATCTTGGTAGATTTTTGATATCTGGTCACTGGAGGGAGGGCTGGCCCCACATTGTTATTGTGAGAAGACCGGGATGTGTCACCAGAAATGAGTCTTTAGGGCAACTACATGTAGTAGCATCACAGCACTTAACAACAACAACAATAATAATCATTATAATGGTATTTCTTAAGTGCTTACTTATGTACCAAGACTTGTACTAAACTCTGGGATAGATACGAGATCGTCAGGGTAGACATATACCCTGTTTCACTTGAGGCTCATGGTTTAAATATGATCAACAATAGGTATTAAATCCCCATTTTTTACAGATGAGGAAATTGAGGCACAGAGAAGTTAAGATACTTACCCACGGTCACACAGCAGACAATGGCAGAGCCAAGATTAGAAACAAGATTGTCTGACTCCCAGGACTGTGCTCTTTCCACTACACCACTCTGCTTCATGCCGCATCATGTCCCAGACCTAAAACCCCACCAAATCTAACCTCCACCCAGGGTTTTCCTGACTTCCTCGAGATAGGGAACACAAGAGGACATAAGTAGGAGCGGTCATCATCTGGGTTGCTCCTCCGAAGATGACAACTCTTATTGCTGGTGTCTTGTTTTCAATTCCCACTACTCTCTGATCCTGGCTCCAGCCGGATTCTCTCCATCCCTGCAACAGCTGCAAGGTTACGGTCTCCCCCTGTCCTAGGGAATCAAACCGACCCTCTGCCCCGTGGCCCTTATCCGGCTGCAGCCGCTGCTGGGCCTCTCATTCTTGCAAGATGAGCAGAGGCGATCAGATGTCCCAATTTAGGCAGCACGAACCTGAAGTTTCAGGGTCTGCCCCCACCTTCCAGGGTAGTTTCTCCAGGATATATTCGTGCTCTGAAAACTCCAAAGAAAAAAAAGATTGGCGGAGGTGGCCAAGGATCTCATTCACTGGGGAAGGGGTCATGTCGGGAGAGGGGTGTGTGCCCACTCAGCTGCCCTGTGAGCTCTTGGCCCGCAGGTCTGAGGTTGACTGATCCGGGCAGCTGCAGTTAACGTCAGGCGATCCTGGAGTTGATCCAGAGAGGAGGCCCCTGGCTCTCTGGGGTGGCTGGAGCTGCTTATGATTCGGGCAGAGCAGGAGGACAGACTCCTCCCTTGTAGCCAAAGAGACGTGAGCTTTGCCCAGTTTTGCCTCCCCTTTCCCAGACTCCCCTGCCTGTGGGGAGAGAAGGGCAGGAGGTGGAGCCTACACCACAGCAGCTTGGAGGGTCAGGGAGCCTGGAAAGTTAGTTTGGGGGGAGCGGGGGGAGGTGAGTCAGAAAGGGAGGAGTTAACTCCCTATCTAGTCCTCCCCAAGATGGAGCAAGAGTTTGTCCTGTCCCCAAAAACCTGCTGGGGGACTTTTTCCTCCCGTCAGACTTCCAGGAAAGTGCATGCTCCCCACAGAGAGGCCCCCTTTCCCCCCCATCCCCAAAAGACTCTGCTTTTCTCCAGTGGTCCATAAATGAGAAAGAGGAGGAGTTTGTTCTGACTGTTCCAAACTTGCTGCCTGAGTAATAATAATCAGGGTATTTGTTAAGAATTTACTATGGGCCAAGCACTGTACTAAGCCCTGGGGTAGGTATGAGATAAGTAGATCCGATATAGTCCCTGCCTGTCATGGGGCTTGTAGTCTAAGGGGGAAGGAGAACAGGTATCTCACATGCATATTGCAGATGAGGAAACAGAGGTCCAGAGCGATTAAGAGATTTTTCCACAGGAGGCAAGTGGCAGGGCTGGGATTAGAATCCAGATCCTCTGACTCCCAGCCCTTTGCTCTCTCCTCTAGGCCATATTGCTTCTTGAATTCCTGCTGCCTGAATTCATTAGATAACTGTTCACCCACTGTTTCTTTTATAATCCTTGGTGGACTGAACATGAGAGGGCTTCCTAGACTGGGGAATAATTCTTCCCCAATAATGTTCTAGGTAAAATAAGCAAACTTTCACAAAAGGCATTTAAATTGCTTTTCCTAACACAAGAGGGCAGTGATGCCCCAGTCTTAGAAGCGACATTCAGATATAAAAAATGTATTATGAGGGGTCTGTGGACTTCTTTAGAAACACTATTGCTGTCCTGATCAAAGACTGAATTAAATTAATCTAAATTCCAGCCTATTTGAGCAGACACTTGGATAATTTTATCCCCTGGCCCTCCATGAAGGGCTTTAGCCTGCTTCAGTTGAAGAAATGGGTTTGGGAGGATTCACAGGAACTCAGCTTTCCCCCAGTGCTCTCAGTGGTCACTATGATTCATTGGATGGAAAGTAATCTGTCATGTATCAACCAGCATTAGGGGTCTGAAGCCCCATCCTCAGCATAAGATATGTCCAGTGAAGGAAGTTGCTACTAATGCACATATGCCATTCACACTCATTTTATACTCTGTTCTATTCAGACAACTAGGAAATGGGCTCCAAATATCACTTAACAAAATCCCCTCTCCAGGGGCACTCTGGGTGGCAGGCCCTGTAGTTAGAAGAGCACAACCTGAGATTAGAAGCTGAACCTTTGGAGGATTTAGTAGTGCTTTCTCTGGGGAGAATATGGTACCTTCTGCTCTTTGATTTTCATAGAGCCTATTATCCACAATGGGCAACATTGTGTTGAAGGTGCCTTTCACTTTTCCTAAATTAATCTCCTAACTTTCCCCACACTCATCTCTGTTACCTACAGTTTGCCCCTTTTCCTCTGTTTTGAAAGCCCTTTGCCCTCCCTACCTCCAAATTATATACCCCTCCCCAACTTCTTCAGAACCCGTTGTAAAGGTCACCACTCCAGGCCATCTTCCTGATTAATTCCCTACCTTCTTGGTCAGGTCCTGGAGCTGCCCAAAACTAATCTGTTTTTCAGTGAATGTATTAGAATTCCCACTACAGATAACTGGGACACTAATATGCCATCTTTCTAGACTTTTGGTAAATGTTTTTGTAATCAGTGTGAGTGGAAACATTATAGCTCTGTTTGTGAGCAATTTTATTAAATCAATCAATGGTATTTACTGAACGCTTACTGTATGCAGGATAACCTCATGTGATAGCAAAGAGAACAGAGCTAAAGCCTGACTCAAACAGGAGGGAAGTCACTTGATTATCTGGTTGCTCTAGGAAAATATTTAACTTATTTCTATTCTTAAGGAAGAGTAATCATCAAGACCAAACAAGATGTCTCTTTGTAGGAGCTACTGGATGCTTTGACAGAATTTAATTAAGGGCAAAATATTGTCAGGCAGGAAATCTAAACTTTCCTGAACACCTGCCTGCATGCGGATTCATTTGAGGAACTCTACATTTTATTTTGAGGGTTGTGTGAAAATGAAAGTGATGTGTCTTGGTAGATGGTATGGAGTGTTAATTCATTTTGAAGGGCTTTATGGGCAATTCATAATTCCAGAACATGAATTTTATAGCACATCAGCAATTTCTTCCTTTTTTCATTGGAGATACGGAAAGATGAAAACTTTTGATGTATTCAATTATACAGCAACTGACTGTCCTAAAACTCTGCTGTTGGAAAAGGTTATTATGTTATAATTCACACAAGTTCTCTGGAATCATATTCCTGTTTTATAAATGAGGAAAGTGAAGCCCATAGAGATCAAGTGATTTGCTTAAGGTCACTTAGCATGCCAGAGGTTGAGGTAGGACTAGAACCTGGATCTTCTGACACCCAACTCGGCACTCTCATCACTAGGCCACACTCAAGGGCAAGGATTATGTCTTTTAATTTTGTTTTTTGAGGTAAAGCACCCAGGACAGTGTTCTGCACACAATAGGTACATGATAAATACACTTGAATGAATGTCTGAATAAAATTTTAATCATCTCTTCTAGTGATCCTCTACATTCAGCTTATCTTCAGGACCCGAAGTGTGAGATACAAGAACAAGGGTGCTTGGCACGTGGTGAGCATTCAAGCATTTAACAAATGCTATTAAAAAATAAAGTGAGGGAGGAGAGGGAGAATACCAGGCTGGGAATCAGGAGATTCAGGTTCCCTTAATAATAGTCATTAAGTTCCCATTCCAATATCTTATTACCCTTGTTGTTCTTCCTAATGTCCAAACTAAATTTCTCTGGCTTTAATTTAAGGCCATTTTCATGTTTGATCCTCTGTGAACCTGGAGAATATCCTGTCATAAAAATTCTCATAGACATTAACAATGATTAAGTCTTCCCTTAGCCTTCAGCTAAACAAGCCCAATTTTCAATTATTATTCATTCTTAATTTTATTGAATGCCTAAACCCTTTGCTCTTCAAATCTATTCTCTGTCCCATTAATCATTTTTGTTGCTTTTCTCTGGAATCTCTCCAGTTTCTCTAAATTCTGTGTAAAGCATGGGTGACTAAACTGGACACCAAATTTTTAGGTGCACTAAGTATAGAGTATAGCAGAAGGATTAAGCTTCAATTCTTATCTCACACATCTGTTCATGTTAGAGACTGGAAATGTTTTTAGAGACCATTTTATTTACTGTTCCTCAGACTCAGAAACAGATGAAGATTTTCTCTCTCCATTACCATGCCTCTGCTTATCCTTTTGCTCAAGAGGCAGTCAATTGTTTGGATGGCCACTCTTGGAGTGTGATGTAGCATTTGGGGCAATGTAGGGTTGTAGGGATGTGTAATGTGGGGTTATTCCCAACTCGGGAATGGAGTAGGGAAAGCCCTCAAGAGCCATGCTGCCTAGCGACAGGCCTGGTTTGAGTGAACTCTATGGGTGATGGGGGTGTGGAACCAGGAGCAGAACTGCTTTGAGGTTGGGGGAATCTCAGTGTTATTGCAGTTTTCTTGGCTGCATGAAGGCCTGTTTGATGTAGGACTCGGATCAGTATTCTCCTTAATTTCCCCCTTCTCTTCCCTCTTCCACCCTTCAACCTTCTCTTCCACAGGCCCAACAACCCTAAATCCTTTCATCTTTCTTTTTAGGATCAATTTCAATCCTTTCAGTAGTTTCTGTTGCTTTTCTTAGGAACATCTCCATTTCTCCAAGTCCCTTTTAAAGTGCCATGAGCAAAACTGGACACTGCCCTCTTACCAGGGAAGAGAAAAGCAGAAGGATCACTTCCTGAGTCTTGCATCTCATACTCCTTTTGATACATCCCAGTTCCTCATTAGATTCATAACTAAATGGAGATTTGCTGCTCTAATCCAGGGTAGGCCTACTCAGGGCCCTTCCCCTCTGTGTTGGGGAAAAATATCCTTCAACCGGTATTATTTTTGAAGGCCCTATTGAGTGCCAAGCACTGTACCAGGTGCTTGGAAGAGTACAGTAGAATTAGTGGTCATAATCCCTGTCCTCAAAGATTTTACAATCTAGTAGAACGATATCGAAGTATAATACAGATAGGAGGAAATGTAGTATAAGAGATATGCATGTGTGTTATAAATGCTTAAGGATTTAGGGGGCATGAAAGTGTTAATTAGGGAGTTGGGAAATCTGAGGTGGAGGGATTAGAAATTAATCAGGGAAGACCTACTGAAGGAGATGTTTCCTGGAGGCATACGAAGACATTGTTTCATATAAACTTGGACAACACAGGACTCAGCATTTCACACAGGGAAGGAATACCAGGTATATCAAACATCAATTTCAATAGAGAAGCAGCATAGCCATTGGATAGAGCACGGACCTGAGAGTCAGAGGATCTGGGTTCTAATCCTGACTCTGCCACTTTTCTGCTGTGTGACCTTGGGCAAGTCACTTAACTTCTCCATGCCTCAATCACCTCATCTGCAAAATAGGGACTAAGACTGTGAGCCCCTTGTGGGACATGTATTGTGTCCAACCTGATTACCTTGTGTCTACCCCAGCACCTAGGACAGTGCCTGGCACCTAGTAAACACTTAACACATTTAATGCCATAGGAAAATAATATCAGTTTGTAATCTTTGGGAGGGACTAGTCCTTGGGCTCCCCACTGCCCCAGGCAGAGCAATCCTCCCCAGTCTTCCCAGCATTCTAAAGTTGAGCATAGTGGCATCTCCTCTGGGTTGTTGGGAGGAGAGGAAAGTGGCTAACCTAGTTGTTAGACAGCTTCCCCCAGACTGTGGAGTTTCAGGAACCATGCTGGCTGGCTGATTTCTAGCTCCAGTCTTTCCTGGCTCCCCACTTTGTTGTCTTCCTGTGAAGTCCCTGACCAGGACCCAGGATCTAGGCATGACGGCACCCTTGGGCAGTAAGTATCAACAAAATGGGTGGACTCCTGGATCAGATCGGGGGAAAGGGGATTGCACATTTATGATCCCAAATCCCAGATTGCTTGGGCTTCAACGCATAGTTTAACAGCCCATCCAGAATTATCGGGGCATTATGAGTTGCGAATCTTGTTCCCCATTGGCATGTGAAGGTATTGGATATATTCGTCCGGATGTCACAGGTTAAATTTTGGGAAACAAACTTGGGTTTGCCCTGGACAGATTAAGCCAATCCTCTTAGTCATTCCTGGGAGCGAGACACTAAATCTGGGTAAAGAATTGATTTCTGTGAAGTGTCTCAACTGCAAACTCAGGAAGGCATTTAAGATCCAATAGTATAATAATAATAAAAGCACTGTTATTTTCAGCCTCAGGGAACCATCATGTCTCCCTACTCCGTTTCCCTCCTTTCCTTTCCCCCACCACATTTTTCTGGGTCTTTGGCAGGGATCATGTCTTTTACTTCTATTATACTCTCCCAGGCACTTAGCACAGTGTGCTGGGCATTGTAGGTGCTCAATAAATGTTGTTGAGCAGATGAACGTGGATTTTTCAGTAGTCCCCTACGCCCTCTGCTGTTTATTGGATAAAATATCCGCAGATTGTAGCATCTCCGTGTTTAAAGGAAAGGTAGTTGTCCAGGCAAATACCTTTAGACTTCTTCAGAATTTGACAACTATCATGTTGCCAAACTGAGCACCTTTCCCCCACTATATTTCTCTAGGCCACGCACAGGTATCTTTCAGAAAGAAGCGTGCTTGGCCAGGTGTTATGATTTCTGTGTATATATTTTCCTTCTAGCTCACTAGAACCTTGAACTTTCTCTGAGAGTCACAGTTCTTATCAAGCACAAAGTCTATTCCAACAGAACTCTTTGAATCCTCTCTTGCTTCCAGTGTTTCTCTTTTGCCCAAACCTGCCTTTTCAAGAAGGGAAGAGACTGTTGATTTGTGTGCTCACCATCATTCCTGTTTCCCTCTGCTGTGTCAAAGAGAAACACTGCTCTCCCCATATTCAAGGCCCTTCTGAAATCACAGCAACTCCAAAAGTCACATCAACTCCAAAAGATCGTCCCTGCTTCATCTCTCATCTCCCCACCCTGTTTCATCCTGACGGCCTTTCAGCATTTCTGCATCACTTAATCATTTAGGTATTCAACTCCTCCTTCTCCACCCACCATATTGCAATTAATATATTTCTGTATGTATCTTTATATTCTATTACTTCCTCCAAACCAAAGTTGATTTTAGTGTCTTTCCATCCATAACTCCTTAACGGCCGAGGTCACATCTACTAGCTGTTTTATTCTTTCCACTGATTAGAGCAGTGTTCTGTACAGAGTAAGAGTGGAAAAATACCCTTGACTGCAGTGTGACCTAATGGTTAGAGTATGGGCCTGGGATTCCAAAGGCCCGAGTCTGCTCTGTGACCTTGGACAAGTCACTTCACTTCTCTGTGCCTCATTTTCCTCATCTGTAAAATGGGGATTAAGACCGTGACGCCCCTCTGGGACCGGGACTATGTCCATCCTGATTTGTTTGTATCCACTGCAGCACTTAGTACAGTACCTGGCACATAGTAAATGCTTAACAAATGCAATAATAGGAATAATAATCATTGTTATTATTACTGATTAATAGATGAGGAGACCCATTAGGGTTTGGTGATTTCTACATTTCAGATAGAATTATCTTTAAAATGTAATTATGTGGAGACAAAATCTAACTGCTTTTTTTGAGCTAGGTGTTTGTTGGGCAAATATGTTATTACTCCTGCCGGTAAAGCAGGAGTCTTCACTAGTTCGTCTAGTTGAAATACCTTAGGTTAATGTAAATTTGCATCCTGATTTGATGTTTCTTAATCGGATAAATCTTGTGTTGCATTTCAGCAAGATGAAGGGCTTTGAAACAGTGAATGCTTCCTAGAGAATTAACATTTCCATATTCTCCACCTTTAAGTAAACAATTCTAAGCTACTAGTGAGATTGCCGCTGTTACTTTTCTCCTACCATTTATTTGTTAACTGTGTTTAATGATCGAGTGGCACCAATTTTCAATTGATGCCTCCAGGGGGCAGATTATCCTAAATTATATGATAGGGGGCTAAAAAATAGCTTGCTAGAAAAATTCTATCTTATCTGAGGTGAACTCTACAGAATTCAGTGCTTCTCAGAGGGTTCCATCCGACCTAAGAAGGTCTGCCATCAACACTCATCAAACATCTGGAAATGGGGTTGATGCTCGTTGTGGGCAGGGAATATGTCTGTTTATTGTTATATTATACTCTCCCAAGTGCTTAGTAATGTGCTCTGCACTCAGTAAGAGCTCAATAAATATGAATGAATGAACTTGCCCCCATCTACTTAACCTAGCTCTCCGATTACTTTACCTGGAAGGCTGTTACATTTATTAGGCAACAAATCAATCAATAAGTGGTATTTATTAATAATAATGTTGGTATTTGTTAAGCGCTAACTATGTGCAGACCACTGTTCTAAGCGCTGGGGTAGATACAGGGTAATCAGTTTGTCCTACGTGAGGCTCACAGTTAATCCTCATTTTACAGATGAGGTAACTGAGGCACAGAGAAGTTAAGTGACTTGCCCACAGTCACACAGCTGACAAATGGCAGAGCTGGGATACGAACCCATGACCTCTAACTCCCAAGTCCGGACTCTTTCTACTGAGCCACACTGCTTCTCAAGCACCTAAGGAGTGCTAGGCATTGTAATAATAATAAGAATTGTGATATTAAGTCCTTATTATGTATCAAGCACTGTACTAAGTACTGGAGTAGATACAAGATAATTAGGTCTCACAAAGGGCTCTCAGTTTCAAAAGGAGGGAGAACAAGTATTGAATCCCCATTTTGCAGATGAGGGAACTGAGGCCCAGAGTAGTGAAGTGACTTGCCTAAGATCACACAGCTGGATTTAGAACCCAGGTTCTCTGACTCCCAGGTCTGTGCTCTTTCCACTAGGCCATTCTACTTCTCTAGGTATTAAGCACTTAAGAGTTCAGCAGTAGCAAGATTTTTATTCCCTGCCCTCAAGGAACATTAGTCCAGTGGGGGTGACAAACTAAAAGTATTTACACGCAGTGACTGGAGGAAGTAGTACAAATATATTAGGACAAAATGGGTGAATAGATACTTAAATGTGCAGACAAATATGTTAAAATATACATATGTACATGCATTGAGTATGTAATTAATTAATGGTATTTACTGAACACTTATGGCATGTAGATCACTGTACAAAATGCTTCGGTGTGTACAACAAAAACAGAAAACATGGTCGTTGCCCATAAAGAGCTATCATTCTAATAGGCGAGAGAGAGAGAGAGAGAGAGAGAGAGAGAGAAAGAGAGACACTTATTATTTACAAACTGTGGGAGCAGAAGAAAGAACGCTTTACCCAAGTCCCTAACTTTCCCTCCAGTACCTCGGGTTGGAGTGTTTAATCCAAACCCTCTTGAACCTGTGGAACGGGCTGATATTATATCATTCTCAGCAATACTATCAAAAGTACCAAAAATGTAAAAGGTATTCAGAGCACTGAGGTGCTTGGATAACACAACATAAGTACACTGCACAAGTAATTTACCATCTAATGAGGGAACAGGGAACTTAAACCAATGAAAAAAGCATAGTGTAGAGTGAGAAGTATATACAAATAATAGACACAAGGGAGTAAATCAGTAATAAATAAACGGGTATATCCATGAATGCTTTGTAGAATGATGGGATTGGCATTTTAAGAAAGGTGTTACATTGTCAACTTTATATTCGAAATGGGTATTTTCACCTTTTTTTTAGTTGCAGTTTTAGGGTTTCACCTGAAATATGTCCTCATCATCCCCACCCTGCCCCAACCTTTACACCCTTTTTTCCTTCACCACTACAGGAGAACAGTGTCCCGAGTCAGGGTCTGAGGAAATGGAGGAGGAGAAGCAGCAGCAATGGCTGCTCCTGTTGTTGCCATGGTCACCAGCTCTGCAGAATTGTGGCTCCAAGTCTGCTGGACCGCTTTCATTTATTCATTCAACCATATTTACTGAGTGCTTACTGTACAGAGCACTGTACTAAGTGCTTGGGAGAGTACAATAACAGTCACAGTAAACTGATTGTTTCTTGTTGTGCTCGCCTCTGAGGCACCAACTCTGTGTTAGTGGGCAGCACTCATTTAATCATATTTATTGAGCGCTTACTGTGTGCAGAGCACCATAAAGAGTAGCAGCAGGAAGAGCAGGTTCTCTTCTCACCTTCTCCAGCTGCTGCTGTTCCACTTCTTGCTTCCCTTCCCGGAGCTTGGCCAGGACAGGGAGACCTACGAAAAGCAGCCCAGTAGTGGGAGTAGTTAATGCTGCTGTTGCCATAATGTCGGTATCCCCACTGTGACACTTTGAAGGTACTCTTAGTTGAGTGCTTTTCTGCACTCCTTTTGCAATTCAACATTCAATCAATCGATCATTAGAGAAGCAGCGTGGCTCAGTGGAAAGAGCATGGGCTTTGGAGTCAGAGGTCATGAGTTCAAATCCCGGCTCGGCCATTTGTCAGCTGTGTGACTTTGGGCAAGTCACTTAACTTCTCGGTGCCTCAGTTACCTCATCTGTAAAATGGGGATTAAGACTGTGAGCCCCACGTGGGACAACCTGATTCCCCTGTGTCTACCCCAGCGCTTAGAACAGTGCTCGGCACATAGTAAGCGCTTAACAAATACCAACATTATTATTATTATTATTTACTGAGCACTTACTATGTGCAGAGCACTGTCCTAAGAGCACTGGAAAATACAACAGAATAAGCAGACACATTCCCCAGCCCGTAATGAGCCTACACAGAGCTTTTTTGTTCTGTTTTCTTTTGGGGGATTTTCTGAGATACTAGTACAAGTTCCTGGATAATTTCATAAGAGCCTTCTTTGAGTGCCCTTTAATTCTGACCTACTGAAAATAAACAATAGCCTCAAAACTTGTGATAATGGATTTTCTCACTTCCAGTGATTATGTGTTGACTCCTCCTTCCTGAATTGAGTAATCAAGTAATCACAGTTCTGAACAATGGACTGAGTGTAAGGCCCCTTCCTGACCTTCTCTTATTAACGTTGTTAGCCTTAGGTAAGTGAAGGCTTCTTTTTATTTTATTGTTTAAGTCACAAGAGAAAGACCATCGTAGGTCACCTTTTAGCAGTTACTCTTGGAAGAAGGGACACTGCTGGTCAGGCCTTGTTAGTCCAGTGGGAAGAGCCTTGTGTCTGATATTTGCCCTAGTCAGGACACCACTACCAATTCTAGAGTAGAGGGGAAGCCTGAAGGCCTTGCAGTTAACCTCCTTCTTAGATAATGCAGAGGCAAAGAAAGGAGGTGAATTCCCAATGAATTACACTTGGTACCAGTAGTGGCCATGATGGAGGAAGAGTGACAAATCAAATGATTAAAATGAGGCTTATGGAGTGTCTATAAATTTCAATTTTACATTTCCCCATCCCTGTTCCCCAGTAGCCCAAATAACTGATATTTGTACCTATGTGGAGATGAAACGATGCCTGGATTCTGAATTCAGTTCACTTTACTCTCCCACAAAAGGAGCCCTTAAAATATCTGCTGCTTTTAGAAATTGGACATATTATGAATCCAGTGGATTAGGAATTCCAAAATTCATTTTAAGAATACAGAAAAATAAGAGTCAGTGCTTTGGGACAGTGAAGTTGTGAAGGGTCATTGTGTGGTGAATTCCCATGGGCAGTGTCTGAACCATTTATTAGTATCTGTTCCAGTTCTCAGTGCAGTACTCAGCACCTAGTAAGTGCTTAGTGAGTACCATTATCGGCATCTTTTGCCACCCAGTTGCCATTCAAGTCCCTGTTGAGAAAATTTCATCTTTCTTCTCGAGTCCAGCCCAACTGTCATATTTAAATTGATGCCAACTAGTTGGGGACTGGGGCAACTTTAAGGATTTGAATAGTGTTTAGAACCCAGATTGGCTACCAAAATTGGTTCTGGGGTTTCTGTTCCAATCAATCTAGTCCATGAGCCCAAGGAGAGATGAGAACAGATAGACTTTGAAGGCCTCACTCAGGATGTAGAGCACAGTAAGGGGCCATCAGAGGAATGTGAAGATGAACTTTGTGACAACATCCAGAAGATGTCTTTTCAGCAAAGGCATCTTTACAGTTCCCTCCTGTCCAATCCAAGACCTACACAAGTGGCATATTAATAAAAGCAGTGAGGAAGGGTGAGTGGTGAGATCTTGTGAGAAATTGAAGTGGGAAGAAATAACCAGATGGAGCGAATGATTGGATAGTGGAGAATCAAGAATAATTCATAGCTTCTTCACTTGGCTAGACCAAAAGGATCATAGTGCTTCCAACTGCTTGGGAAAAAAAGAGAAGAGATTCTGTCTTCGCCTTATTGACTTTGAGAGGAGAGCTGGGCATCTCGGGAGATTTTGCTTAGGTGGTAGGAAATGTGAGACTGCTCTGAGGAAAGAGACCTGTAGAGGCACAGAGAAAAGAATTTGGACATGTGAGATGTTTCACCCCTAGACATCAGGATGATGCCAAGTAGCCAACTATGGGAACATTTTATAGTTCTTCCAAACTTTCTGATGCCCCTGTTCGAGACTGTGCTTACTATGGTCGGGGAATGTATCTGCTAATTCTGTTGTACTGTACTCTCCAAACTGCTTAGTACAGTTCCCTGTATAGAGTAAGCACTCAGTAAATGCCATTGATTGATTGACTGGACACTGAGTCTGTAATGACAGTGTTTATGTTCTGATGTACTAGAGATGAAGATTTTGGAAATGTCTGCATATCGGTGGTGGCTAACACCACAAGAGTGTGGTGTGTACAGCGAGGTCAATATAGAAAGAAGAGGATTTTTCAAATGATGACATGATATCAAGCGAAGCTTCACCCACAAATCTTACTACTAGCTGGATTCAGCTCTTCATCGTTTCTTCCAGAGCTGAACACTCAAGAAACTCTTGTTGATCGAGAATTTGATTCTACAACCCCCTCCTATAGTAAGGAGACTTTTCTTCCAAGAAAGAAAACATGTCATATTTACAAATGGGAAGTGAATAGGCCTTGCAACATTAGTTTTATTTCTAGTGTACCAGCTGAATAACAAAATGTGCTTATCCAAACGCATGTATCATCTGAAAGATATGTCAAAAGAAATCAGGGGGAAAATAAAAACGCAACGCCATGCCCATAGCTTGAAAGAGTGAAAAATAATTGCCGGCAAAGTGTAGAAGGATGTCAGAATCTCATCCATGTGCACTGAACTCCAGCCTTCCTTTCAAAGGAGTGTGTTTGGAAAACAAAAGCTTCATAACTTGTCCAAGAGTTGTGTTGCTATAGGAACTATCATAGAAAGATTTAATCGCAGAGGTTTGTGGAGAGAAAGGAATTTTCTCTCCCCTTGAACAATTTGAACCCACCTTGCAGATAGACCTCCAAATTCATGAGCATTTTCACTGCTTTAAACAGTACTCACAGGCATCTAATGGCTGAGGATATCCTAGACAGTGGAAGATCTTATACTATGAGCCCCAGATGGGATAGGGACTGAGTTAACTTGTACCTACTCCAGAGCTTGGAACAGTCTTGGACAGATAGTAGGCATTTAATAAATGCCATAAAAAAAGATCAGTGTTAAAGTCTCGGGGGTTAATCTTGATTTTTATGGTGTTGCCAAATGTCCTCCCCCCACCACGCATTTACTTAAGACTCTGCCTCACTTCTTTTGGATTGTGAGTCTGTGACAAAACAGAGTTGAGGTAAACCTTCCTCTGTGCTCCTCACAAATCATCCACTATCAGTCAGTCAATTTTGATTGCTGCATACCAGGTTGGTCTGTCTGCTGTTGTCTCCTAAAAGTCCACATTGTTTGAGACTGAACTTGATATTTCCCCTTTAAAACTTGTGTTCTATCTCTCTGCTGGTGAAAGCCCCTTTCCATTCACTCTGCAACAGCTATTTAAAGTGATCTGTAGCTTCCCCTCCCAGCAAGGCTTCCTGGAGCAATGACGATGGAAAGGTGACCTACAGTGGTAATTCTCTTGTGGCTTAAAAAAAAGGAGTGTGTGACATAAGGATGAAAGCTCTTTTCCTTGGCCTATGAGGCTAATGAGAACAGGTCAGGAAGGGCATAACTGCCTGTCCAACCATTCAGGACTGAGATTGCTCAATTCAGTAAGGAAGTGACAGACACCAAATCACAGGAGTGAGAAAATTCATTCTCACCAAGTTTGAGGCTAGTGATACTTTTCAGTAGGTCACAGTAAAAGGGCATTAACAAGGAGCAGCACAAGTTCAATTAGTGCTGAAGACATTTTAGGGCTCTTTTAAAACTATCCAGAAACTTTTACAGGACAAGCTCAAAGACATCTTCTTCCAAAACTTGTCAAGTACCCATCAAGAAGAAAAACACTTGAATCGATCAACAGAGCACTCACCCTACTAAGCACTTGGAAGCATATAATGAGGTAGAACACACAATCCCTTCCCTCAAAGACTTTGTAATCTAGCCAGGAGTTTACAATCTCGCCAGAGATAAGAGGATCAGAGGTTATTTCCATGAGCTGTCCATCACTGGAAGCCATGTTTTGCTCAGCACTATGTGAGTAGACTCAATCCATATCTGGCTCCTTGTTTGACAAAGTGCCATTCTCCTTAACAGGTCCTTGCTGTTCCTCTTTTATATGGAGTCCTGTGTCCAGAGATGCAGCTGTGACTGGTATTTACTTTGTCAGCTTTTGTTTGGTTTGGCCTGGCGAGGCTAAGGCTTATGTGCAGTTTCCTTGGAGTAAGTGGGTATCTATCCTTGGTTTTCGTCAGACTTATTTTCAGTCTGTAGGACTGTATTCCCTGTGAAGCAGATAATTATCATCTGCACAAACTTCTTTTGCAAAACTCTAGAGCACAGTTATTGGGAAACATCTGTTCCTGGTTTTCTGTTTAGACCACAAACTCACTGAAAGCCGGGATTGTGCCTACTTACTCTTTTATACTCTCTGAAGCACTTACTACTGTGTTCTCCCCAAAGTAAGCACTTAATATATACCACTGATTGACTGATTATCTCAAGGATATATAATGATACTAACAGTTGTTGAGTAAGGAGAGTTTCATGAGAGATTAGATGTGAATTCGGACTCCAGTTCCCAAACCCCTTGTGGCATAACACTTCCCACGTCCACCCACGGTGGGACGTGTGAGAAGAAACCCAAAGAGCTGCTTTATGGCAAGCTGAAAGGGGATAATTACAAATAGGTTGGAGGCAAGAAGCGCTTCAGTGAGCAAAAATGGTATGACATTGCAGCGGGCATTGAGAAGCAGCCACGGAAGGCAGGCTTGGCATACTGCAATCATAAATTGGTGGCAGTTTGGGAGCAGAAGCTTTGGGAAGATTGAAATACCAAGAGGGAGAAACACAAACAGCACAGAACACCATGGGAGTAAATGCAACACTGCAGCAGGGGACAGTCCTTTTATGCACATTATATGAAAGGGTTTATCAATCACCTGTTGAGATCTATCTACCTCACAGTGGTTAGAGCCACATAGTCCTATAGAGGCTCCAAAGGACTGAATTAGAAAATGAATATTGGCCATGAATGCTTTTAGCTTGGCATTTCACTTGCTCCTTCAGCTGGGACCACCAGGTCTCTAGGGCTTTTACCTGCTGCTGCTGCTGCAGCAATTCACAGCCCATGAAAAAGAGCCCAAAAGAGCACATGTTTCAAAAACCATGACCCTCTCCATTGGTGTCATTTTCTACACGCTGTATAAAAGCTAAGTTCTGGAAAAAAAAATAGAAGGAAAATTAGAAAAGAAATCTCTCAGGTTTCTGGCAGGTTTATTGCCTTATCTTCTTGAGGATTAGTTCGAATCACCCAGCTGCTTTCCATTTCAAAGCTGCAAGGGCTCCGCAGGGCTGGTAAATTTCTTCGAGACCGTTTAAAGTTATCTTAGAGGAAAAAACAGGAGATGTAGTTCCTGGCCACCTAAGTCGAGAGTCAAAATGCCCTGCCTAGTGAAATTGGAAAGCTCACTTCCTCATTACTTAGTCTTCCTAACCATTAGTTGTCATTTTGCCTCTGTCATCTGTGGTTGGAACCAGCACTCTGATTTATTTTGGTTTCTCATCCCCACATGCTGTCAGACAAAAGTTGGGCCATATTTTGTGAAAGAAAGTTAACCTGTAGTTAATGGCCAAAATTTCACGCCAGGTCAGAACCCTCAGTTTCTCTGGATTCTAGTGCTTGATTTCTCATCTCCACCCCACTATCAGCTATGAATAGGGTGACAGTGAAATCAAATAAGGTCCTCAGTAGCTTCAGAGGCTCCAAGGGTTCTGGGACATTTAACAAACCCCAGCAAGTCCTCCTTCCAAAGAGGACACACAGCTTCAGGACACAAATTTGAATTGTGTTTCCAGTAGTGGTGATGAGTTACTCCAAGGTTGTTTTGCCATCCCCCCACAACTCCCTCATCCAACCAGGCCCCTAGTAGCCAATGGCACTCATTGGAATATGGCTGCCAGGTTTATCAGCTGCAGCCTCTAGGTTCTGAATAGAAAATCCCTATACCTGGAAACCCAAGGGAGTCCTCCCCAACTCCTCAAGCCATGGATTAGTGTCGCAGTCACACCAGCTTTCCAAAAGGTGAGGAACTTGGCTTCGAGCTAGAATTAGTGATAAGTGTTTAGTACAGTGCTTTGCAGACAGTGAAGCACCCAAAAATACCATTGAATTAACCATTGGAATTCAGTATTCACAGATCCACCCAGGAATTTGTCAGTCTCCAGACAATGCCCGCAGCATAATAGAGAAACAGGTATGCTTGTTTCAACTCACTTGGACCTGACATTTACGAATAGCTAAGACCTCTCCTCAGAGACTGTGGCTGGGCTGGGAGACTAACCATTTGCCTGTCGAGTGCCTAATTATTCAACCCTCCTCCTCAGCCACCCTAGAAGAAGGGGAACAACTGAAACCACATTGTAGTCCTTCTGTTTGAAAACCCCTAATTTAAAGAATCATGTAATGAAGTTGACAACTTTAAGGCAGGAGTTGAAGGTACTCTGGCTAAATTTATCTCATCTGTCGTCCTGATTATTAACATTTCTTTATTTTTCTCCTTCTGTCTCAGAGGGGCCATTCTCTACTGGGGTTGAGTAGTTCATATTTTTTCATTCCTTAGCAGTGCCATCTGTCAGAAGCTTTCAGTTGTGATCACCCAGAGTTAAACTCTGCACTAAATCAAATTTACCCAGCCAAAGTTTCAAACAAGTAGCATATAAGTAATTTCCTAAAAAAATTTCAGCTTCTCTTCCCAAGTGTAAAACTTTAAAATAGAGGGAAAACATGGGAGCCAAAGAGGGTCAGGCTTAATCAAGTGTAAAACTTAGTTCTAAGGTAGCCGGGAAGGGCACCCAAAACCCCAGACTCCGAGACACATATGCAACATCATATGTCACCCCAGGATGTGGTAAAATGGGCTGGTGTCATTTGAACATCATTTCCACAGAAGTCTTTCTGATTTTGCCCATATCTTCCCAAATCTAGAGTGTTTCTCTGAGGTACCCTGACCCTGCCTCTCCAATTGTTGAAGAGTCAATGCAATCTCTTTCCAGGTCCCTCTGAACACAAGCACCACTTCTGGGACAGGGAACTTGATGGCAGGAACTGAGGCTGATGGAAACTGGGCATTTAAAATAAAAATACTGGATATTAAAAAATCAGGTGTAATAATAATAACTGTGGTATTTGTTAAGTGCTTACTATGTCCCAGGCACTGTACTAAGCACAAGGGTGAATACAAGCAAATTCGGTTGGACACAGTCCCTGTCCCACATGGGGCTCACAGTCTTAATCCTCATTTAACAGATGAAGGAACTGAGGCACAGAGAATTTAAATGGCTTGCCCAAATTCACACAGCAGATAAGTGGCAGAACGGGGATTAGAAACCACATCCTCTGACTCCCAAGCCCATGCTTTTTCCACTAGGCCACACTGTGCAGCCCATGCGCGAAAAACAGACTGTCTAGTATATAACTAGTTTAATGGCTTAGTTCCCTGCCATCTGGTAAGGTATTGAACTCAAGTCTAAACCTATTCCCACTGGTCTGTGTTCCAATCCAGATCAACGAATGGAGGAATGGCCTGACCCTTTCCCCACCACTGTGGGTGTCAACAGGGCTATGTGGTAGGTCTGGCCTGTTCTGTCCTGCTGTGCTCAAGGATAGACTAATATAGATTCAAGGAAGGAATAAATGATTATGTTTCCCGTCCACTAGTAGACTCTTTTAGCTCAACAGGATAAGAGCATCATCAGAAAGTTTTGAAGCAGTAGTTCAGGAACTGCTATATCCAGATGATTGTGCTCTGTTGACACATCCCCAAGAAGACATGTCTTTGACTGTGGATTGCTTTGCAAGTGCTACAAAATCTTTTAGATTGTGAGGCCCAGGAGTGACAGAGACCATATTTAATTCCCACCTATGCCTTCTCTCCCAGCTCTTAGTAGAGCAGAGCTCTGCACATAGTAAGTGCTTAATGAATACTAGTACTTCTCTTACTACTTTATGCTTCTATAGTCCGACTCTAAGTTGGAAAAAACAGATGTTAGGAACCAGCATACACCTAGCAAACCCTACATATAACCAAAGGTTTTCATTGGCAAGACAGAACTCAAATTAGTCATTGCATTCTGCTTCCTAGGCTGTACCCTGTCCAAACATATCCAAATAGATGAAAAGAATGAAAATAAGATTGCTTTACCAAGCATCATGGTTCTTCTGGGTAAAGATTAACTGTTTCCTTTGTTATAAATTGATAATCCCAGTCTATTCCTAAATACGATTTCCTTCCGACCTGGATTCTTTCTTCCAAGGCCTCCCTCCTCTCTTTCACTGTCATGGCTGGTGCATTAGTGATACCACTAACACAATTCTGTTCAGTACAAAGCTTCATTTGCCCTGCAGAGCTGGAAAGGAGAACAAGTGAGAGACTCTCAGTGGGGGTTCTGTACCAAACCATGACTGGGCTCTTAGGTAGGAGACTGGCACTCTTCAAGATTTAACCATTAGATTTATTCTTTTATCTATTTTATACAGATGTCATTTTTCCTGAGGGGCCCACATTGCTGTATTTTAAGTTCCAGTCACATTAGAAACTGCCACAGTGTTTGAAGTTCTCTAAGTATTAGAACTGTTGCCTTTTGAAGATCTCAAGAAGCACTTGAAAGGGCTCAAAACCAAATGTACACTTTTTCAAACAACACCGAAGAAAAGAAGCAACAGCAAAAGGCTGAGGAGTGGGTTCTTTTGATGCCTGAAGAAAGCAGCTACTGTGGTGGAGAAAGGGACCCTGCCTAGGGAGAGGCGGTGGTTTTGAGGGGCTAAAGAATCTTGCTCTGCCATTGGGGGCATGATTCTGGCCATAGTTCAAGCTGCCTATCTGGGGGCTGACTTGTGCCAGGTCTAAACCACGGTGAAAAACACCCTTTGTAAAAGCACAAAAATAGCAGTAACATGTGCCCAGTTGTTTTTTTAACAACAAAACCGAATTGTGCCTAATTGTATGTTTAAGCAACAATATACTTTGAAGCAGTTTATTGTCCTGAGCTTGATGGAAGCCGGAGGAGATTTTCCCTGCTAAAAGAGTTAATTAGTAACTAAATAAGGCAACCAAACTATTTACTGGCCTGGGCTCTTGCCCTTCTCTGTACATGCGAGCCTTGCAGAACACTATAAGTGATGATGCATAGCGGATTTCTTTCAGCCTGTGGACTGAGCCTCTGCCCTTCAAATCCATTTTAAAAACAAGATGTGATGATGAAGGTTTTAAAAATATAGAAGGTGAAAGATAGAGAAAAGTGTAGTGGTTGTTAACATTATCTCATCTTATACACCCTATCTTAAAACCTCACCAGATGGCAGGGATGAAAGTAAAAAAAATGTTTTCTGTCCAGGCATGGAGCAGGGAGCATGGGGTCAACTCATCAAATGGGGGTGGGAACAGAACTGGGGCAAGGGTTGTTCCAACCTGCCCCACAGCCCGTTGAGGATAATGGGAGACCACACCCTGTTGAGAGAGGGCAAAGCATGGTGCTGACATCTTGGCTCCCCCTGCCCTCACGGCTCGGGACCGGGCAGCAACGTGCAAGGCAGTCAGACACTACCAGCACTCTCTGCTCCTGCAGTGAGCCTGGCATAGCTCCAGATGGGTGCAGGGTCATAGAGCCCTGTCCAGGGTGATCTTAGTTCAATTCCTGCTACACCCTTTCTGAGCTGGAGACCGCTCTGTGTTGCAGCGCTTCCTGAAGCCTGGTGAAATAAGGTCCCTTCTGACAAATCACCATGCATGAAGGCAGAAAACCTGCCTGGAGCACTAAATCCAGTGCAAAGGCAGATCTGAGGAAATCAAAGCTTAACCAAAGACTCTTTGAGATGTCAAGCGAATAAAAAGCATCAGATGGGCCAGAGAGCGTTGAACAGTGTCAAATCCTAGTAACCGTGTTACCCAAAGACTCTTTTTGTTAAATAGTTTTGGGGTCAGTAGCTATCCCAGTTTGGAATGTTTTGTCCCCAGGCTGGAAGACTCATAACCCATTCCATTAATATTTTAAACTGGGACTTTTTCACTTGACTCTCGCTTCTATGAGAGGTATGAAAAATGGACTACTAAACTATGGGAGAGACTCGAGCATTGACCTTCGAAGCTACCCAGGACAGCCACAAAGCACCCAACTACCAAATGGGGTGGAAGGAAGTGGAAAGAAAAAAAAATCCATATTGCTTTTAGTTTCCCTCCCAAGGTAGTTGCAATTGATTAAACTGTCAGCCCTAGTTGGTGTCAGGGCTGTTCATGGGTCTTTTGGTCTCGATTGTCACCACTGAACACCAAACCTTTCCTTCAGTCCTGAATTTTGGTAAAGAAGGGGGTACTTTGCTTGCCTCCTCAGACTTCGGGAGGGCCTCATATTGGGGTGGGGAGGTAGAGGGATTGAAAATCTTCCCCTGCTTTTCAGAACCAGAGGGGCAAAAATATTCAAGGGGTAGGACTTCATTTGCCAGTGGAATTTAGTAAAAATCAGGAAGAGACAATCCTAGGATGAATTGTTGCTCTGCTGTGCAAAGCTTTGTGCAAACTTTATTAGAAAGATATAGCTGCCCTTAGGCTCTAAAATGATAATACTGATGCTAAAGTTTTAATCTGCCTGCGTGAGCAAACAATGGGTGACTGACAATCCCTTCCACAGCATGAACCCACAAAGATTATGCCTTGCTGAACTGTTGTGTTTGCTATCCACAGGGCCTGGCAACATTTTTGTTTTCCTTCTTTGTGGCAGGATCTTCCAGAAAACTCTGCCCTATGGCAGAAATCCCATGTCTCACTTTCGCATACCAAGCGGTCCTGTTTGGGACTGCTGACTATCGACTCTCAATGGTTAAGCCTTCTATGTTTTCCTTCCTGCTCTCACTATTTCCATACAGCCACTGTCTGCCTGTCTCTTCCATTAGATTATAAACTTCTTGAGGGGGAGAGATTGGCTCTTTACCTTCATTGTGCTTTCCAAAGTGCCTATTACAATCCACTGCAAAGTCCACTTACCTTGTCCTACCTAAGTTTTAGCCTTCTTGACCCCCTTCTGTCTTCTTTGACCCTGGTTTTCCCTTATCCCCCAATCCATACCCTATTGCCCAGTCCTGTCTCTGGGGAGCCCTATTCCCAACCGCCCCTTAAGTTTCTAGTTGCCTAATGCTTTGACCTCATTATGTCACACAGTTGAAAATGAGAGAAGGGGGCAAATTTTAGAAGCATAGCCCCTTGAAAAATATAGCCCACAATAGAGCTTCTAAAATGCACAGAGGAGATTTCTTCCAACTCCATGCCCAGTTGCCGTATGTGGAAGCCCATGGAACTGGGGGAAGCTGGATTAACCAGTAGGACTCCCTGGGCATCCCAACTAACCATTGGTCTCTTAGTACCCTGGGGCTCTAGGACAGTCATCCCAGATACCAGGTGGGGGGAGGGAGGGGGGCAGTTCTGAGAGCTTGACCTGTAATTATCAATAACCACCGAGTGCAGAAAGGACTCCTCCAATCAAGTCTTCATCTCTCTTTTCTTTTGTTTTCCCTCTGAACAGCCCAGTGCCTCAGGAGGTCCAGTCACTTTTCTGCTATCTTCTAGTCTTTTGGCAGCTAAATTAAGATCGTGAGTGTGAAAATGAAGTAGCATCCTTTTCAGGCTCCCAGCAGGTGGGAGACACAAGGCAGTCGGCTTGTCAGATCCGAAGCTGCCCTGACTTGCTCAGTCAGAATGGGTCAGTGAGGCAGTTGTCTTAGAATAAAGCATCAGAAGAGTAGCATGCTGAGAGGTTCTGTTAGGGTCTTGTTAGTGTCCAGTCTGCCCTGTGAGGAGAAAATTATATTCATAGAACTGTCTCTCCTCCCCACACCAAAGATTACATGTACCGAACAGATTGCCCCATGGGGCTTTTGTCTGTTGAGTGTAAGACAGGTGATTAGGCTTTTTTCCCCTCAAAGACTCTTGTGGTCTTACTCTTGTCCAAGACAATATCATGCAAAAATTACACAAAGGCTATTCTCAGTGGCTGTGGTTTGACTGTGAAGACAGCCCTTCTCATTCCCTACTCTCTCAGCTGGAGAAGTTCAGGAGCATAATAGCTCTGCACTGAGCAGTTAAAGTTTCAAGGAGACTTGCCCAGGAAACACAGTGATTCCTGCTGAGAGAGTAAGGCTATGATGGGCAGTAAGGACCATGAAAGCTTTTAAGCTGTTTCTGGTTTGCTTTGCTGGAAGTCAGCCTCCAAACCAAACATTATTTTAGCCATCAAAGTGGTCTTTTAGAGTTCCCAGGGGACTTGACTTCCTTGCTGTCAAGATTGGGAGAAGGAGACCATAATGAGGGCCAGTTCAGAAACACCTAAACTGGGATCAGAGGTTAAAGGTAGCCTTGTGTGAGCCAATGTTTTGGAGGCTACAGGCAACTCTGCCCAATTAGACTCTCCCCCCATTAGACTGTAAGCCCGTCAATGGGCAGCGATTGTCTCTATCTGTTGCCGAATTGTACATTCCAGGTGCTTAGTACAGTGCTCTGCACATAGTAAACGCTCAATAAATACTTTTGAATGAACGAATGAATGAACTCTGCAAGAAGCCAGCAACAAAGGAGATTCATATTCCTTTCATTCTGTCTCTAAGAAAATTATGAGCAGTGTGGTCTAGTGGACAGAGCACAAGACAGGAACCAGGAGCCCTAAATTCTAATCCAGGTTCACTACTTGCTTGCTGTGTGACTGTGGTCAATTAATTTAACTGGTGCCTAAGTCTACTCATCCATAAAGTGGGAATTAAATGCCTGTTCTCCCTCCCACTTAAACTGCGAGCCCCATGTGAGACAGGGACCAAGCTTGATCTAAATATTCTGTATGTAATCCAGTGTTTAGCACAGTGCTTGGCATGTAAACTCATGGGCAGAGAACACGTCTGCTAATTCTGTGTTTTTTACTCTACCAAGCACCTAGTATAGTGCTGTGAATTGATTTACTGATTGATAAAAGCTTACAAGCAAATACCTTACAAATACCACATATTATTAGATAAGTTTGATTTGAGTATTATTTTCCTGACAGTGTCATGGAATAAGACCTGGCAGTTGGTGAATGTGTGAGTGCCGTGTGTGTGTGTGTGTGTGTGTGTGTGTTTACTGGTTCTGAAACTGATTTGCTATTTGACAGGAGGGAGGAAGGAAGGAGGTCACAGGACAGTCCTTTTCTATACTTTTTACCAAATGTAGTTTCTGCTCTTGACTAGAATACATTCAGTGTCCTCATTAGAGTGAAGTTCCCGACAGAAAAAAGCACTGCACCGGAACATAATCAGGCAAGTCAAGGTTGGTGAAAGGAAGAGCTCTGCTTAGCATTGCTCATAGGTGAGGGAAGTTACTAGGAGCCAAAGGACCACACTATTGTGTGGAGGCAGCTGTTAGCTTTAGTGATGCTACGGTGACTCCTGAATATACCCAAGAACATCAGGGGCCCCTCTGCCTTTTCCACCCCCTGTCTCCATTGTCCACCACAGGGCATGGGGCACACCAGCTGAAAACTAAATTGTCTGATGTACAACTGGATGAATGGCTATCTTAAGTGGAATTCTGTGGAAATTATTCTCCAGGCACTTCCTGGAAATCCAAACTTTACTTTCTCGATAGTGAGCTTTGCCTGTGCAGAGGAAACAGCACAGGGCATGATAATCAATGTTCATTCTTTTTCAGATCAGTATGGAAACATTCACATTGGTGGCCAGATGATGGAACCTAGGGTGAAATGTTTTCTAATCCTCCTTTTCCTTTGCACTTAAAAATGCAGGAAGGTGGCACCAAGCTTTTTGCAATTTGAGTCTCCATCAGTGCCCCAAGGGCCTGTGCCACCATGTGGTCTTCTCAGGGTACAATAGATCTCTCTGGAAGTTGCAGTGCAGCCGACCTTTCCATTTGGCTTCCTAGACTGCCTCAGCCCAGCGTTCTGGGATATCCCACTGTCAGTTTTCAAATACAATGGCCTCTGAAGTCTCCCAGGCCCTGGGGATAAAAGGAAATCCTCAGGCAGTCAAAGCCCCCTTCATTTTAGGGGACTATTTCCACCTTTTCCCCGAAAGACAGTTTTGAAAAATCACAACTGTTATAGATTGCCTAATGGAGTGATTTGTCATTGATCTTCAGCTAGATTATTACCAAGAAGTCTAAAAGCTACCCCACAATCAGCAGGAAGTAGAAGGCAGAGAAACAAGGGACCTGAGTCATCCACAGACAGGATAGTCAACTCCTCAGTGAATTAGAAACAGCAGTCTCCCTAAGCCACATTTAAAGGCCACAGAGTGGCCCATCAGCCCACCCTCCTACAACTTGGATGTTTCAGCTTTCCTCCCTCCCTCACTCTGCAGCCTCTGAGCCAGCTAGATATTTTGTTCCCTGAGGACCTTTGAGAACCGAATGGTTTGATTTTCTACGGGTGGGTTGGTTTCCCAGTCTGTGCAAGCACTTCACATCAAGCAGAAAGCCTGTTGACTTCTGCCCTTCGTTGCTTTCAGTTATCGATCTCTCTTCTCCAAGTCTGTTGCATCCCAGCCACAGTTTGGAATGTCTTCTCCATCTAGAAAGGAAGTAAAATCAGACAAGTCCAAAATGCTCACAGGTCCTGGATTCTAATCCTCTTTGCTGCTTGTGTGCTGTGTGACCTTGGGACTTTGGGCAGGTTGCTTAGTGTCTATATGCCTCAGTTATCTCATCTGTAAAATAAGGATTAAGACTGTGAGCCATGTGCGGGACAGGGACTGTGTCTAACCTGATTTCTTATATCTACCCCAGGGCTTAGTACAGTGTCTGGCACATAGTAAGTGTTTACAAGTACCATTAAAAAAAAATTGCCCTTTGGGCTATCCCAGTCTGAACTGGCAAGGGGTGTTTCAGATGGGGAAGGCAAGGAAAACTGAAGGTTTATTGGGTCATCTACAATAAATGGATAACATCCAGACTGAACGCAAACCACGATGCAAGCCCCTAGTCACACAGATAATATTTCTCAAGTGGCTAATCATGAGCTAACTCCTAAAATACCTCATGCAAAATTAGAGTGATTTATTTTCTGTGCTAGGACAAAATGGATCCAGGGACTCAGTATCATTTGATAAAAAAGATTATAGAAAAGACAAAGTTTTGTACACAAGCATGCTGTCAAGTACTAAACATAAGCAAATAAAAAGCAAGAACTTTATAACACTTCAGGGTATTTTGTTGTTTGAATGAGTATGGCATGGTCTTTCAAGCCTGTGGTTATAATTTCCTAATTTGGGTTAAAACAGACCTAGGGAAGAAAGTGCTAAGTAGTAATTATAGCTTTGTCTCTTTTTGACCTTCTGTAGAAGAAAATGTTGTTTACTCGGTTCTCTTTCTGCAAAGATGAATAAAGGAAGGAAAATAATAAAGGCTTTGTTTCAAATCCACCTTTGGCTTTATCTAAATTCAATATTCTACCAAATGATGTCTCTATAAAGCAAGTGTAATTTTTCAGTAAGAAGATGGACATTTATCTTTTCCTAGTGGGCTCATTTTAGCAAAACCATCCCCTGATTGACTGGAAAATCAATTAGAGGGAAAATACCAGGCGATAAATGCTACCTTTTGCTCATCGCTATAGAATTTTATACAGTTCAATTCTGTTGGGGATAAAGGAGGAGCACAAAAATCACTCAGTGAAGCAGGTACTCTAGCTAAAGGAGATATTCATTCAGTAGTATTTATTGAACACTTACTATGTGCAGAGCACTGTACTAAGGTCTTGGAATGTACAATTCAGCAACAGATAAAGACAATCCTTACCCAGGAAAGGGCTATGAGACTTTGACATGGGTAGGGACATCAAGCTGCAGAAAAATTCACATGGGGTTTAGTCTAGGCTGCTCCGCAGGAGCCAGGTCACAATCATCCCTCTAACATCAGTCAGGGGCTTTTTTAAAATGCAGTGTCCAAAGCTTGACTTGCTGTCAATCCTAAGAAAATTAGACTCATCAAGCAATGGTAATAATAAGAATAGAAAGAGTAGTATTTGTTAAGAAGTGAGGTAGATGCGAGCTAGGCAGGTCAGATCCAGTACCTGTTCTATATGGGGATCACAGTTTAAGAGGGAAGATGAACAGATTACAGGTGAGGAAACTCACAATGAGAAGTTAAGTGACATGCTCAATATCACACATCAGGCACATGGTGGAGATGGGATTCATACTCCTGTCCTCTGATTCCCAGGCCCAGGTTCTTTCCACGAGGTCACACTGTATTTTCGAGTGCCTCCGGGGTGCAGAGAATTGCACTAATGTTTATCTCCTCCATTTAGAATATAAGCTCCTCATGGGCTGATCATGTGTCTTGGGGAGCTGTTATATTCTCCCAAGTGGTTGGTTCAGTGCACTGCTTCCAGTGGGGGCTCCAAAAATACTACCCCAACAAGGACAACTATTACTAATATTACTATTCCATCCTTGGCAGAGTACTAAAGATGGTCCCTGACCTGGGAGAAGCTTCGACGGGGGCAGATAGGCAGACGTAAATGGCTTCCATGTAGGAGGGGGACATAACTAAAACTGGCAATAGGAAAAGTGTGGAAAAAAGGAAGACGTGGATAATTACATGGATGTCATGGGTGGATTCTGGGTTAATTTAAAAATGTCCAAGTGTTTCCCACTTTCCCCTTTGCTGCCTTTGCCTGGCCAGAAGTTCCACGAGAGTTTGAAGCAAATAGACTATGTATGGGGAGAACCTTCCACAGCTGCCAGTTTCCTTGTCAAAACCACTGAAATTTTGGCTGTGTTCTTTTTCTAGTTCCCGGCTCATGTGGAAAAAGAAATTGCCTTACATTTTTTTCCTTTGGCAAGCAACAATTTGTAGAGGTTTTCTCGAGGTGTAATAAGCAGTTTTATTTCCCCCTTTCTCCACCTTTTTTTCCCACTTTCTCAGGAGACTGTAGATTGGATTAAAGCTGACTGACTGTTACAGGAGCAGCAAGTTGAAAACCAGCATCTCTGTGTACACAAGTTGTCAAGCTGCAAAGCAAGCCGTGACTTTTCTCTTTCAGTGATTGGAAAGGAAAATGGAAGAGTTCAGACCCAGATATCATTTTGAATTATTCGACTGGGAAATGGATCCTTCAGAGCACGTAATGAACGAGGTCAGATTTCTGCCCTTCACTAAACGGGTCAGCCTCCAGTTCAGTCCTCTGACACAGAGTGTTGAATTTGAATGGATCCAAAATAGATCAGTTGAGAACTCATTATGAATAATAATCATATTCATAATAATTATGGCATTTGTAATGTGCTTACTGTGTGTTAAGCACTAGGGCAGATACAATACAGTCAGATACGACACAGTCCCTGTCCTACTTGGGGCAGACAATTTAAGGGGGTAGAATAGGTAATTTAATCCCCATATTATAGAGGAAGAAACCAAGACCCAAAGAAGTTAAGTGACTTGGCCAAGGTCACACAGCAGGCAAGATTAGAAGCCATTTCTCCTGATTCACAGTCCTGTGTTCTTCTAAATTTTATTCTACCAGGCTACGTTGCTTCTCTATGAAGACCATGTTGAAGAACTCTCCTCGCTGTTGAACGATTGGGTTGGCTCTTCCTGCTGCCTGGACAACCTTCTTTCACATGGCTACCTGTCAAAAGTTCAACTTCACTCCATCAGGTGCTTCTCTGTTCATTTTTCAATCCATCCATCTGTTTTCTTATCTGCATGTCTCTTTTTCTAGGTCCCATGGTTGTGATAGTGAATAATGAGGATTCTTGTAGTGGGGGAAGACCATATTACCTAGCCTCATTTCTGAAACCAGCTGTTATGCATGCATACACACACAGGAAAAAACCTATCTGAGCATTGCCTTTCAGTTTTATGAAGTGCAGCCAAACCTGGTCAAGATGTTCCAGGCCCTTGTCCTCTGAGCAACACTAGCAAACGCCCAACATCAACACTGTCATAGGAAGTGTATGGTCAAAGCGGTTTTATTTGTTTCAATTAAATTACCCATCAGACATTTGCTTCAGAAGCAGAAGAAAATGTTGCAAAACTGTCTTGCCCCTGAGAGTTGCTGGTGGAAGAATAATTGGGTTGCAGTCTTTCCAGCTGTGCAGGCATGAATGAAGTCATTATGTGTTGTTTAGAGTCTGTCTGCTTGTAGTGGAATTGCTTCCCATCTCAAATGCATTCAAAGACAGTTCTGCCCTCCGAGACAGGTGTCCCAGGGCTGAAATCACTGCCCCCCAGCCTAGCTCTGCTTCTGAGAGGCTGGGAATCCACTCCCAACTCCGGGAGGGGTGGTTAAATGGGCATAGTCATGAAGTCAAAACCAGCTAGGAGTGGGAGAAATAAAGCAAACACAAATTAAACAACTGAAATTGGTTGACCCAAAACATGTAAAAATCATTCACTTCGAACAAAGTGCCTGAGTTTGTGTGGGGAAAAAAGTTCTGTTTTCAGTTCTCTGTGAGCCAGGTCTGGAGTCTTTATGTCATTCTGCCTCGGCTGGGTTAGTGCAGGAATCTGTTAGGATTCCCAAGAGGATATGGGGAGGAGAGGATTGGTCTTCCTGCATCCCTGAGCATCAGCTAACACCCATCAGACGTACTGGCCAGTAAGAAGGTCTGCATTCTGTCCTGGCTACTAGGGACACTTTAATGACCAGGCAGAAGGGGTGCTGCCCCAGCCCTCTGCTTCCACCCTCACAGTCACCCTCCATCATCTCAGCACTCTTATGTATTTACTGTATATTTATTTTCTCCCAAGATATTTATTCAACTGTGTTATTTACCTTCTGTCTCACGCACTAATGTGCATTGGTCAATTTATTCCTATTGGCTATAAACTTTTTAAGGCAGAGATTATGTTTTATACGTCTTCTGTATATTTCCCCCTCCCCCCCCGCCCCCCAGCACTTGAATGGCACTCAGCATGCTGTAGGCCCTCGGTAAATGCTGTTGATGTTAAAATATTACAGTCATTAGGCAACAGGGCTGTCGGGGGTGGTGCTGTCAAGAGGCTTTTAATTCTATCTCAAACTGCCTGAAGTTTTCCCGTTGCACTCACAGCACCTGTGAAATGTGGAAGAGGGAAATTAACACATAACATTCTCCGGTAGGGTCACATGCTTACTCTGAGCCCTTGTGTGATTGTGCCAGTTGACAAAATTGTTTTTTTCTGCTATGAGAGAGCTTGTTCACATATCACTTATGGTACAATTATGTGTTCAACTGGCAAATTCTTTTGCTTTCAGAAAAATAATTTCCATATTTGAGGCCTTTTTTTACTACAAAGTGTGCTCTTTCTGCAGGCACAGAACGTTTCACCTTTCCCTTCTTAGAAATACACTGTGCTATCGTCCCTCTGCAGGACAACTTGCTGATTAAGCGCATTGTGGGCAGGGAATGTGTCTGTTTATTACTGTATTGTACTCTCCCAAGCACTTAGTACAGTGCTCTGCACAAAGTACTCAATAAATACGATTGAATGAATGATTGCACACCAATCAAATTAACCTCTAATAATAATAATAATTATGTTATTAATCACTTACTATGTTCCAAGCACTGTTCTAAATGTTGGGGTAGATACAAGGTAATCAGTTTGTCCCATGTGGGGCTCACAGTCTTAATCCCCATTTTTCAAATGAGGTAACTGAGGCACAGAGAAGTTAAGTGACTAGCCCAAGGTCACACAAGTGGTGGAGCTGGGATTAGAACCCACATCCTCTGACTCCCACACCCATTCTGTTGCTACTAAGCCATGTTGCTTCTCTAATCAAGAAGCAAGAGGATGCTTTTCTATATCCTCTGATCTCATGAACCAGCCTCCTGGCCGAAGCTCATTCTCAAATTTGGGCTTGGTTTTGTTTGGATACCTGCTTGATTTCTTGCGCATATTCACCAGAGCATATGACAATCATCCACAGCATTGGATAGGCAGGAGAGGATAATTCACATGGAAGTCCTAGAACACAACTTGCCAATATTAAGGCAATTCTCTCAGCAACATCGCCCCAGTTGGCTAGACATAAGAAGAGAATGGATGACAGCAAGATTATCAAGCATTTTCATTCATTCATTCATTCATTCATTCATTCATTCATTCATTCATTCAATAGTATTTATTGAGCGCTTACTCTGTGCAGAGCACTGTACTAAGCGCTTCGAATGTACAAGTAGGCAACAAATAGAGACAGTCCCTGCCCTTTGACGGGCTTACAGTCTAATCGGGGGAGACAGGTAGACAAGAACAATGGCAATAAATAGAGTCAAGGGGAAGAACATCTCATAAAAACAATGGCAACTAAATAGAATCAGGGTGATGTACATCTCATTAAACAAAATAAACAAAATAAATAGTCATTTGCTCTATGGTGCACTAAAAAGGGCATCCACAAGCTAGAAAATTAGGTTATAGCAATTTAAGGATCTAAAGAAGGACAGTCTCAGACACTGCAACCTCAGGATATATTTTTGGAAGACCACTGCAGTAGAAAGGCTGTCCTTGTTGGCTGCAATTGGGATAGAGCTTGCACTCTTAGAGGAAAGGCTATATGATATTTTGTAACAGAGAGACAGCATGAACTAGTGGAAAGAGCATGTGACTGAGAGTCAGAAGGCCAGGGTTTGAATCCCACCTCTGCCACTGACCTGCTGTGTGACCTCAGGCAAATCACCTAACTTCTCTGCACTTCAATTTCTGCATCTTTAGAATGGGGATAAACTACCTGCTCTCCCTGACTCTTAGATTGTGAGCCCCATGTGGGACAAGGTCTGTGTCTGATGTTAGTTTGTATCTACTCCAGTGCTCAGCCAGGGCTTGGCACAAAGCAAGTGCTAAATAAATCAACTTTTTAGGTACTAAAAGGAACACAGGGCTCAGAAGAGAAAAATTCACCATCAATGACATCTCCCAGTGATAATAAGAATAATAAGTGTGCTATTTGTTAAGCACTTAACATGTGCCAAGCACTATACTAAGCACTGTTGTAGGTACAAGAAAATTAGGTCCTATATGGGGCTCACAATCTTTGTAGGAGGAGGAACAGGTATTGAATCCCCATTTTTGCAGATGTGGGAACTGAGGCACAGGGAAGTAAAGTGACTTGCCCAAGATCACACAGCAGACAAGTGATAAAGCCTGTATTAAAACCCAGGTCCTCTGTTGTTTAGACTGTGAGCCCATTATTGGGCAGGTATTGTCTCTATCTGTTGCCGAATTGTACATTCTAAGCACTTAGAACAGTGGTCTGCACATAGTAAGCGCTCAATAAATACAATTGAATGAATGACTGTCAGGCCTGTCCTCTTTCCCCTAGGCCATGCTGCTTCCTATTTTTAGAAAGGACGGCTGTGTATCCACATATAAACAGAAACAAGTGTTCATTTGCTTCTGTCTTTTGGGGAAGGGAACAAACATTCAGCACTTGGGGGTCAAATCACCACAGTGCTTTTACTTCTGACACTTTGTACCGCACAGATCCATGTACCTCAACTGACAAGCTCTTCAAAATATGTCTGCATCAAACATTGCTCTGCTGGTTCGTTCTTCAAGTGTTCCCGTTCTTTAGAAAGAGCATGACTTTTTTAGTTCGGTTAGTATTATTATCTTCCTCTGTCAGTTGCTGTAACATTACAGTCCAACCTACTGACGGAAAAGCAAAGGTCAGAGTACTGAAGACTTCAATAGCATCTTCTCTGACCATCCGTAAGTCTTGGCCGATCCACTTGCCGTGAAGTAGAAATCAAAACTTGGCTCCAGTTTCTTAATTTGGTAACATTTTATTAAAGGTTAAGTCATTGATATTGCACATTAATGTTTCCTATATGCCTTCAGATGCTATTATACTAATTAAAACCCACAGATGGACGGGCTTGAAGAGGAAAATCATAGCCCCGCAGCACACTGTAATTGTTTTAAAGGGCATCCATGAACTATTACCAACTGATCCGAGAGATGGAGTCAAGCCAGTTGCTTTTCCTTGCTATATCTGAAATCTAACAAAAGGACCTGGATTCTACTCCTCATCCCACCACTTGCCTGCTCTATTACCTTGGGCAAGTCCCTAATGCTTGGTATGGTGTTTGGCACATAGTAAGTGCTTAACAAATGCCACAATTATTATCATTAATATTAAGATTCCAACTGGTGAGTGGAAGTCAGGATGCAGGGCCAGGACTTAGTGGGATAATAGTAATAATAATAATTATGACATTTATCAAGCTCTTACTATGTGCCAAACACTGTACTAAGAGATGGAGTAGATTCAAGATATTTAGTTTGGACACAGTCCCTGTCCAACATGGGGCTCACAGTCTGTGGAGGAGAGAATAGGGTTTAATCGCCATTTTACAGATTAGGAAGCCGAGGCACAGAGAAGTTAAGTGACATGCCCAAGGTCAAACTGACATGCCCAAGGTCATACAAAGGATATGGCAAAGGTCAAGGTCAGGCAAAGGGTCAGTGTTTCAGATTCTCATTGTGGCCAATATCAGAAGTATTGCTGTTGTAATAATCAGTGGTATTTTACTGTGCACCTACTATGTGCAGCACTTGATAGAGCAAGCTAGAAGTCAAAGACACAACCACTGCTCTCAAGGAGCTTACAGGCGAATGGTCCGGTATCAGGAGCATACTGATGGCCATGCTATAGAGGCCTATGCAGGGGCACGGTGGCGTGAAAGGAGAACTCCCTCCACTCCCAGGGGATTGGATTATGTGGGTCCTTGATGCGTCCATCCAAGGCATGAGACCCAAGTGAAATATCACAGGCATTAGCTCAGAGTGTTTAGACTTAGGAACTGGAACAAGAATGGGTGAAAACCTAAACTATTTGGGGTGCTCCCAAAAGTCCATTTACCACTGGGTCTTTACACCTTTAGGTTAGTGTCACACCCACTAATATGGGGATGGAGGGACTTCTGGGAAGAAGCAGCGAAGCAGTGTGTGATGAGTGAGCACAGGTCTAGGAGTCAGAGGATTTGGGTTCTAATCCTGGCTCTGACACTTGCCTGCTGGATTAACCTAGGCAAGTCACTTAACGTCTCTGTGCCTCAGTATCCTCATCTGTAAAATGGAGATTCTCTACCTTCTCCCTCCTGCTTAGAGTGTGAGTCCCACGTGGGACAGGGTCTGTGTGTGATAGGATTATCATGTATCTGTTCCACTGCTAAGTACCACAGTTGGCACATAGGAAGCACTTAACAAATACCACAATTACTGTTATAACTGTGGGCTCAGAGAAAACAAAATTGAGAGTCAGCTGATTGTTGACGATGATGTTACTGTTGCAGCTATTGATTTTCCTGGATTTTGGAATCTCTATTGCCCGAAAGACTAGTGAAGGGTTTAATTCAAATGGCTGGAAGTCTCTGGCTGGGTTGGCATGAATCAGAGAGACCTTTCAGACTGCAGGTAACGTCGGACAGCATTTAGGGGGATTTGACTCTTCTCAGAACTTCTGTTTATAACTCACACAACTGCAATTTGTTGTGTGCCTTTAGTTCCTAGATTCTCTGCTGTTCGGTTCGTCTTCTTTATAAAATCAAGGGTATGTGTTCTTTCACAGTTCTGGATCACGTTTTCATCTGTCCACATTGTTTTCTATTATATTTTTTATCTGCAGGCTGTAGGCCTCTGCACCTTGTATTCCCAGCTTGGAAATGCATGAATGTGGAGCAGAAATAATTGGAAATGTCCATCTGTCTTACATAGAGAGAAATCAACAGTGATGGATGGGATGATCTCAGTGACAAGGCAGGATTAATGTAATCTCTCAACCAGAAGGAGGGAGCCCGTGTTTTACAGTATTTCTCCAGTCTGTTCTCTGCTCATTAGCGACACTGATAAACGAAAGAAACAACAGGATATTCTTGTCAAAAACCAGAAGAGATTCATTAGGGACAAAGTACAAGGTAGTACAAATAAAATGCAAAACAATCACCATGGATATAGGGTGGGGAAAGGCAGACTAAGTTTGCAAAAAGCAGAAAAAGATCTGTGGGTCATACTGGTCCACAGTTGTTTATAACTAAATATCCATGCAGGCTTAAACTATTTTACCCAATTAGTGATGGTATTCGCTAAGCACTTACTCTATGCCAGGCATTAATTAGTTGTGCATATCAGACACACACTGGGAACTAGGTACAAGTCTCTGACAAGCAAACAGCAGAGTTCCTGGCACATAGTAAGTGATTAACAAATACCATAATTATTATTATAAAATCTTTTTACAAGTAAATGCTGTAGTCTCCTGTTAAATGTGGGAGTTCCTGTGATAAGAAGAACCGAGCAGAAGGCAGCACCCATAAATACAGGATCAAGGAAACATGTAACTGTAAATTTTAGAGACCAAGCTAATGGTATCGAATAGTAGACGTTCATCTTATGAATGCTTTTCCTTGATGTTTAGCCTATAAAAATGGGCTGATCCTTTCATCACATGAGTTCTTTATCCACTCCACCTAGATAACTTCCAGGTGGTTAGTCCTCTGGTTTTTGATGATTCAACTTGTTGGCAGCTGATCAGAGAGGGAGGGTGGGAGGGAAAGAAGAATACTAGGAACACGGACTTATCTAGAGGAGCTTCCTGTGAACCATTGCAGCTGAGTAAAGAACTAAAGAAACTCTGTCAGCCAGGCATTGGGGAATAGTGATTAGGATTTATTTTTGCTAAGAAACAGTGGCCAGTGGCTTGGGGTAGCTCCCAAGAAATCACACTGCAGTCAGAAAGAGGAAGACCTGGTTATCTTAGATTTATCAGTAGTCCAGACTCCATTCCTATATAACTCAGAAGACTTTTGGGAACAATATCGTCCTTGCGGGCAGAGTTGGGGTGTTTGCTCCTAAGATACTGTGGTAAGTGGATCACTTATTACCATGGCAACAACCTCTGGTTTGGGCTCTGTGACTACCCACTCTGTTGTTTTGTATCCTTCCAAGGATTTAGGAGAGTGCTCCTGCACACAGTAAGCGCTTACTATATACCATTTATTTGATGATATAGGGGTGTGGTGGTGGTCACTTCAGCTGGGAAGGCAGTGAGGCCTTGTGGCCAGAGCATGGGGCTGAGAGTCAGCAGATTCATGTTGTATTCTGGTTTGGTGCACAAGTCTGTTTTGTCTTGTTGGGCAAGTCACTTAACCTATCTGTACCTCAGTGTCCTTTTCTCTAAACTGGGGGTAAGATAGCTGGTCTGCATTCCAGGTTGGACGGTGTCTGTTTCTGACCTGCTTCACTGATATTTAGAGCTTCCACACAGTAACCAATGAATGTTATTTAATTTTTGGGGGGTGGTCTTGGGGAGGGCAAGTGTCTCTCACCATTTTCAAGTCCCATGATTGCAGTTACTCTCCACTGTAATATTTAGCAAGAGCTGGTCTACCAGGGGCGAGAGGGGATGAACCTGAGGAAAATATCATGGTACCTCCAGGCATTTCCCAAACACTCAAAATAACTCTCCTACTTCCCCTCCAGAACTGTCCCCGTCTCTGTCTCCAGTGGGAGCCTGAACACTGTCACAACCAGGCTTTACCCACAGTCACTGGAGAAGGTAGAGAGCCTCATTTAGCCTATACAGTCCTTGAGGAAAAGGATGGGGTCTACCAACTCTATTGTACTCCCTCACTGCTGTGCACACAGTAAGTGCCATTGATTAACTGAGAGAGAAGGCAGTGGTTCCTTTGGAGCCTGAGATTGAGGAGGATCTCCTCTCTGTTCCTCCCTAACCTAACTTCCTGGCCATCATGGATTCCCTCTTTCCCCATCCCCTGCCCTCCTCACCTAAATTATGACCATCAGTCCAGCCAGAGGGGGTCTCCTTCCAAAAATTGACTTACTCATCTCTATTGCCTGGCCTATGGAAAAATTGACCCTGGAGTATGGGCCTAAAGACTTTTTAATTTCCCTCATTCTTTCCCCCACAAAAGAAGAATGAGGAAGGGGAAGGAAATACCAGGATGACTTCCCAGACTTTATAGCTGCCACTGACTGAAAATTTCAGTCCCTCCTGCTGCTGATCAGGCCTCTTTTCCTCATGCTAAATTGGTTTTTAAGCAATTTCATTAAGGCTGGAAAATTGATATGAGGCTCTGAGACTCCTAAAGATGTGATCAGCAGCTGATCTGAAATCTGCTTGAATAACAAATGGCCCAAGACAAATTACCTTTGACAGGCTTTCTAACCCTAATCTGAAGCTTCAGCTATGCACACAATTGAAAGGAAATGCATGTATTCAAAGCACATCTAGGCCCTTAATTCAGTCTTTTCCTCCCAGATATACACTGCTTTCTGTTCTGTTGACCGCTCTGGAAATTATTTTAGTGTTAGGCTCCTCGGCTAGATTGTAAACTCCTTGAAGGCAGGGATCTAGCACTTAGTACAGTGCCTGGCATATAGTCAGCACTTAAATACCGTTATTATTATTATTATTACTCATGTAATATTATGCTAGATTTTTATTTCTCTAAGGTTATGTGTAACACTGAACTATTTGTTGCTGATGTGTTCTGGTGGAGGAAATCTTTCTTGTTAGCAAGATGATTAGTCTCATACCTTTTAGTCATTAATATTACTACTGTCAAGGGATCAACATTTTCTTGTAAGAAATTGACCCAGTCAGTGTGACTCAAGTTTCCTGGCTCCATTAAAATTTAGATAGGATCATTTTCAGACAAACCAATAAGCACTATTTGCTACAGATGGAAAACCCAAATATAAATCTCAAAATGAAGTCAGCCCTCCTTTTTGTGAAGTCATAGTTGGAGGGACACAATTAAATTATATAATCTGGTCCTCAGTCAGGGCAGATACAAATCAGAGGCCTGGTTGACCCTGTTAGGTATTTTGTGGCAGCTAATGTTTCAAAGGCAATATAGAGAGGGCAGTTTCCCAATTCCCTTCAGGGATTATCTTGTCAAAGCATAGCTCTCCATAACTGTAAGTTTCTACTCTTAGCTTAAACTCCTTTTCCCTAATTTCATCCATGGCTAAATTACCTCTCTCGTCTTCATCCCTGCTTCTTTCTGGTACATCTGACATGTGTATCCAATTATCTCTCTACCTCATGCTATTAGTGGCTTTGTGACGACCTCTACTTTGTGACGACCTCTATTCTTTGGCCCATAGCCTCTTCTGATTTATCATCAGGACCACTCCTTAATCAGCCTTGTCACTTTTCTTTGAACTCCCTGAGGTTTATCTCCATTTTCCATTTGTCAAATCCTTCCTGCATTGATTTCTTTGCCTTTCTAATCACTGATTGTTCCAGCCCAGCTGGAGCAGTGATGCTGGAGCTCCATAAAGTTCTCATCATTCAGCCTGGTTTCATTTTTTTCATTGGTGGTGACAGAGTAAGTGTAGTAGAGCTGCCCTTTTTTGTGCAATCACTCTTCTGAAAGTGAGATCCTATGCAGGAGTGCGGGGGTGGCCGAAGAAAAGTGAGAGAATAGATCTGGAAAACGACTGAGTAACACATGCTCAAAGAGGTTACTTGTCATCCAGAAGTAAATACAGCAGGCTCTTGAAAAATCCAACATGAATGGTTTCTTTTTAATGCCAAAATTTCAAAATATTGAGGATGATTTACACAAGGGCAGTGTTTTGTTTGTCTCCATATTTCCCATTGAAACAATAGTTCATTAATGCCAATTTGGCTAATAATGAGGTCTCTTTAGAATGCAACTGTTGGCATTGAATGGACTAAATTCAAACAGGAGCTAAGCATTTAAGCTGTTGGCGGCAATGGAGTATTTGCAGGTGAAAATAATAGTAATATTTATGGCACTTGTTAAGCACTTACTATGTGCCAATCACAGTTCTAAGTATTGAGGTAGATACAAGTTAATCAAGATAGACATAAGTCCAGACCCTATCCTACATGGGGCTTGCACTCTTAATCCCCATTTTACAGATGAGGTAACTGAGGCACAGAGAAGCTAAGTAACTTGCTTAACATCACACAGCAGACAAGTATAGGAGCTGGTATTAGAACCCAGGTCCTTCTGACTCCCAGGTCCACATTCTATCCAACAAGGCACACTGCTTCACAAGGAACACTGACGCCTAAATGAAAAGGAAACATTTTCAAATTTAGTCATCAGCTACCAGGTACTTATTTCTATCCATCCTCAGCACTTATGTAAATGCATTAATTCAGCTGAACATTTATTTTGATTCTAATTGTAACTATTTTTATTTTTGTCTCCAGAGTATAAGCTCCTTGTGGGCAGGGAATGGGTTACTTGCTTGTTTTGTACTTCCAAAGAGCTTACTACAATGCATTCAATCCAGCAAGCACTTGATAAATATTATACTACTACTCGCCTTACACTCAATTTTGAGAAAGCATATTCATTATTGTTCTAAAACTTGAGTGATCTTGTAGGTCTGACAGGGCAGAAAAGTAGAAGCAACAGTCCAGATTTAATTCATCTTTCTTACCTACCAACGCTTTCGGGTCTAGCTAGATGATCCAAATGTTGGACAATAGGGTTCTAATACTCACTAGTACCCTCCAACCTGACATCCCTTTTTCTGAGCCAGGATCATTCTTCACAGTTCTGTATCTTCAGAGTTTCTGGGTGCTATTGGTCTGCTTCTGAGTCAGTGACTGGATCTAAATTTACTCCAGATAGGCAGTCCTATTGGACCAGTCACCCAGTTCTACTGAAGGCCCCAAATTATCTGTTTGGGTTGTCACCCTGGAGCAAATCAACCAAATGATTGTGCACAATGGGCTGTGTTGGTCCAGCCTTATCTGAAGAGCATGGGATTATAGACGAGGGCATAATTAATTCCAGCAAGGTTCATTTCTGAACACACCAGTTGTTTGGCATTTTCGAGCAACACTCTGGGTATTTATTTGGTAACTGGAGTTACCAAACCAGAGAGTTGTCTTGGGATTCAAGGGTGGGCTGAATCAGTCACAAGTACAGAACGTAACTACCCACTAGGTTATTTGTTTTCTATTTTCTCTCACCAAATGTCCTGAAGGTGTGAAGGTACAACATGCAATCTTTTGGATTCTCTGTGGTCTTCACCTCCATTGTGGTGAAAAATTCAGACTCCTATTGAAAGCAGGACAGTGGTAACCTCTGTTCTGATAATTTTTTTTTTAAATAGAGCTAAATGGGTGATAAATTACTCTGAGTTAATAACTACATCCTGTCTCTCCTCAGTCCAGGATCGCAGAGATGACTCAACTAGCACTTTTTCGACTAATTAGCTCACATGAGGGGGTATCAGTCAGAATGTGGGATTTTGCTGCAGTATTCTTGGGGCTGACAAACAGCTATTTCTAAAGCATCCTTTTTAGAATAATGAAATGTACCCAAGGGGAGAAAGCTCTTTTTATATATAAAAGCTCTTGAGCAACTTTAGCTTGGCAGAACACCATGGCTGCCCCCAAAGAACTGCCCCTCATGAACTGGTCTTCCCAGACATTCAGTTATTCATTCTCTGGATTGGGGCAGTCAGTGGCGGGGAACACCAAGCTGGTCCATTAACCCTATGGGACTGCTGTAAAATGGCCACCAGCTTTCCTGGGATATAAAATATTGAATATCCTGTTGTTCCTCCTCCCTATTATATCGAGGATGTGAAATCACACCGCCTTCAAGAGGTCTTCCCTGTTTAGTCTTTATTAGTCTCTAGTCCCTTCAAGTTACATCCACCCAACTTATCTGCCACTGATGGTCTCCCATCTGTCTCGAGCAGTCACATACATGTCTTATATTACCCTATTACCTAGGTACTACCTTATGTCCCCTCTTCTTCCTTTGTCCTCTCGCTAGATTATTTTAGTGTTAGTCTCCTCAACTAGATTGTAACCTCCTTGAAGGCAGGGATCACTACATACTCATTTAATACTATTGATTAACTGGTTAAAAGTAGCTCAGAAGGTTGTGAGTCCCAGGGTCTGTGTCCAACCTGCTCATCTTGTATCTATCCCAGTGCTTCATGCAGTGCTTGGCACATAGTAGGTGCTTAACAAATACCAAAATTATTATTGTTATCATCATCAACATAGCGCACAGAAATGTCAACAGAGACCTCCAAACCCAATTCAGATTGAGCTGATATAGCACTGGATTTGTGGGTGTTGCATTCCATAACTGTTTTTTTTTATGGTATTTGTTAAACAATTACTATGTGCCAGAAACTGTACTAAGTGCTGTTCTCATGTAAATATACAGTAATCAGGTTGGGCACAGTCCCTATCCCTCATGGGGTTCACTGTCTTAATCCCTGTTTTATAGATGAGGTAACGGAGGCACAGAGAAGTTAAGTCACTTGCCCAAGGTCACACAGCAGACAAATGGTGGCTCTGCGATTTAGAAGCCAGGTCTTTCTGACTCCCAGGCCCATGCGCTATCCACTAAGCCACGCTGCTTCCCTGCCCTTCCAGTCCCCCTTTCCTCTTTATAAAAGGAAATGAAGCAAAAGTAGAATCTTTCTACGTTCAAGGGCAAGGCTTTTCTAAGCATCTAGGCACCAAACTGATTGAGTACAGGAACCTTTTAATGGACTGTTAACTTTAAAGACCAATTATGCCAACAGACTGTGTTAAGATGTCTGGGATTGTTGTTTGTGTTTACAATCTCAACCTGAAAATTTTAAGCCCTTCTGATTTAGCTTCCTTTTATCTTTCCTCCTGCCATTCCACTTCTTTCCATTTATTTCAGAAGACCGTGTGCAATGGAATTAGTGGAGCAGACCCATGCTCCATTTGGGCCTGAATTCTATCTCTGACAGAGACTGTAGGGAAGCAAATGTGCCCTAGTGGAAAGAGTATGGGCCTGGAAGTCAGAAGACACAGGCTCTAATCCCAGCTCTTCTACATGTCTTCTGGGTGACTTCTGGCAAGTGGCTTAACCTCTCTGTACCTCAGTTTCCTCATCTGTAAACTGTTTAGTTACCCTGTCTCTCTAACTCCTTGGCCAGAAAGCCCTGTGTGGGGCAGGATCTTGTATCTACACCAGCGCTCAACACATAGTCAGTACTCAATAAATCATACTTAAAAAACCAAGGACCCTTGGAGGAACCGAGTGACAGTTGGCCTTCTCAATTCCAATTCTCCTGGTTAAGGGTAGCCCATCAAACAACCCTAATGTTCCTCTCTACCTCGTAACTTGCTTTCTAGTAAACCATTCTCAGCTGCTCATCACGAATCTATCCAAACCCTGCTTTAACCTTCTGATATTTTCTGCCTCTACTTCTTTCAGGGTAGTGAATTCTATATGCCCATCATCTTTGGGGTGTAGAAGTCCTGGCTTTAAGCCCACCATCTTTAAGCTTCAGTGAGTTCCCAGGCACTCTGTTGTGGGGCTTGGTGAACAATTCTGTGCTCACCCTACCTATTTCCTTCATTATTTTGTAGATTTCAAATCTTTCCCTCTCTCAGCCTGCATATTTTCAGACTTAAGAGTACCCCAGATCATTTTGGTTGCCCAATTATGTACTTTCTCTAACTCTATTATGTTCCTAAGATTCAGCAATCAGTTTGCATAAATACACCAGATGTGGGTGTACATGGTTTCATATTAAGGCAAAAACCATGTATTTTTTTTTCTGTATCCTTTCTGTTGGTGCCCAGTAGGTGGTCAGCCCTTCTGCTTGTTGCCACACACTGAACTGATGATTTAAAAGAATAGTCAACAATTACTTCAGGATCACTTTTCCAAGCTGTGATTGACAGCCCTGTGTACATCATCACATAACTGTAATTTGGATTTTTCATCCCCAGAGGCATCACCTTGTACTTACTCACTCTGAAACTCATCCACCATTTTCCTGACATTTTTCCCATTTGCTTGACACTTCACCATCTGGGAGAGCTTAAAGCCATCTGTAAACTTGGAGATTTCAGTGCACACTCTTTCAACCAGATCATTTATGAAGCAAAACTAGTCCCAGCACTGATCTCTGGAGGAGCCCACCTCTCCATCCTGTAAAAGTGGTGTTTTTTCCCATACCTTCAGCTTCCTATTTTTTAACAAGCTTACAAACTGCAACAGGACTTTCCCTTTGTTGCCATGATTACTAAGTTTTTTAAAAAAACCCAAAACCCTTTGGCCTCTGGAGCTGCAGATCATAAGAAGGAATTAGACAAAAGAAAAATCCACTCATACACTTGCTTGCCCAATTACAATCCAACCACTTGGACTGAGCTCCCCTTCTCCCAGACTGAGCTCCCCTTCTCCCTCTACTCCCTCTACCGCCCCCCTTCACCTCTCCACAGCTAAATGCTCTTTTCCCCCCATTTCCCTCTGCTCCTCCCCCTCCCCACCCCCTCAGCACTGTACTCGTCTGCTCAACTGTATATATTTTCATTACCCTATTTATTTTGTTAATGAAATGTACATCACCTTAATTCTATTTATTTGCTATTGTTTTAATGAGATGTTCATCCCCTTGATTCTATTTATTGCTATTGTTCTTGTCTGTCTGTCTCCCCTGATTAGACTGTAAGCCCGTCAAAGGGCAGGGACTGTCTCTATCTGTTACCGATTTGTATATTCCAAGCGCTTAATACAGTGCTCTGCACATAGTAAGCGCTCAATAAATACTATTGAATGAATGAATTAATGAATTTCTGTATCAATAAGTATACAATCTCTCGAATATCCCATCGCTCAGCCTCCTTCATTTCTTCAGTTAAGTCACTGTTTTTCCTGGAGATAACCCAGGAGCAACTGTTCATCTTTGGACCTCATTTTGAGCTCCCAGCCAAACTCTGACATTTCTATAATTTGGTATCAACTTGTGATTTGATAAAGCAGTGCAGTGAGATCCTGTATAGGCAAATGGATATGGCTGAAAAGATTGGATCAAGATTGACAGTCCAATCCATGTGATGTGTGCACAAAGACAGTCCCTTGAAGTGTTTACATAAACAGTGCCTGAATCTCTTTTCAATTCTGCATTCTGGACTCTGGACCTCCCCAAAGACTCTATTCAAGGAGAGCAACCTGTCTCCTGACTGCCACATTCTGGGCTGGTCTGTCCACTGCTGTGGTCTCCCACCAGTCCTTGACTTTACCACAGTACTGGACACACTTGTTTTGTCAACTGTAGGAAAGAAGCTTGGAGGAGCTTGGAATTTTCCATAGCCTAATAAGGGAATAGGAGAGCTGAAGAAGTCCTTTTTGCTGGAATTAAAATAAAAAACAAAGAGGAATCCCAAACTGTCAAACTAAGAAAGATGCCCTTCCCTTGGGCCCAGAAGTCCTTGCTGGACTCAAACTAAAAAAGATGCGAGAGCACACACCCAGGCATGCACATCCAGTTAGCATTTACCTGGAACAGAAGCAACGTTGGTATCAGAGACAAGATCAGAGAAGTAAGAAAGAAATAGATGCCTCCAAAGGGACAGATTGATAGCCCTGGCACCAGCAGCAGGGTCTTGAGCCTTGGCTTGAATAGTATGACTGCAGTGAACACAAGACCAGGGTCCTGGGAGTCAAGATTCACTAGGTGTGTTTGCTTTTTAGGGTGGATGTCGGGGTAAATTCCACTTAACATCAAGTTTCAGAAGTTTTGCCATTCACACTTAAGGGGCATGGTCGGAGTGGAAACCTAAAACTGCAGGTAGAGTAGAAAAAAGTAGGTCTACAATTATGTCAATGTCAATTTACTTTGGGAGAAGAGCAGGCTGGGGCAAAGTTAGGCTTTGCAAGTGTGGGTGATTGGAATTGATGTAGCTACCTTCAATCAATCAATCAGTGGTATTTATTGAGTGCTTACTGAATGTAGTGCACTGTACTAAGGGCTTGAGATAGTACAATACAGCGGAGTTGGTAGACCAGAGGAGCTCCTTCTCACAGGCAGTTGTTGGGAGGAAAATGAGTGTCAGTCCTCAGAGAAAGAGGAAAGTGAAAGAAAGAAAGTCAGAGAAAGGAAAGCTTCCCTACTTTAGATAAAAAGTGACTTATGGTAAAGTCATGTTATGTTTAAGATGGGAATATAGAGATAGTTTCACCGGGCAAGCCTTTTCAGGGGAGGAACAGTATGGGAAAAACCTCTGTTCTCCATTAACCTTGGTCCCTTACCAGACTGAAGGCCTCCCCTCCACAGGTTATTTATCACTTCACAAAACAAGCAGGATTCTGGGTTTCCCAGAATTCCCCCACTGGGGTGAAGTAGAATCATTCTAACAAGGTTATTTAGCTCAAGAAGCTGAGAATGTCCAGCTATCACTCTTCTGGGTACTGTTTGCATGCTGTGTAAATCTAACAGTGGTACCAGGTTTTCGCTCTGCAAGTGGAGTGAAGGCTAATTAATGGGTCCTTAGTCCCAGCAGATATGTCTGATTCTTAATTTAAGAATGAAGATGATATTGTTAATATTATCAGAGGTACAAGCAGGTGGAGAATTCAGTGAAAATTTGGGTCTCCAAATGAGGATGTGACCAAACTGAAACTAATATTGGATCCTCTATCACAACAGCATTCTTATTCTTGCCTATCTCTGTTGGAATTAGTGTTAAGTTCTTTAACATCACAGATAAGACTTCCCCCCAGAACTAAAGTCTTCAGAATAGCAAGAGAAAGGAATGATAAGTGCTTTCCATGACAGCAAATTGTTGTAGAATTGAAATATTTTCATTTTCTGCCCTATTGGAGATACAGTAGAACATTTTGGCATTTGAAATAAACATCGGAGCCTTGTCTTTGCTTTCTTTTGATCTAGTGTTATCGAGGTTATTTTTCTACAGGATTTAATCGTTCTTATGCTCATATGGTGAATGAACTTTGAATTATTGTTTTCAACTTTGTATTTTCTGTAATTCACTTGCAAATTATGCCTTATAAAATTCCTTTCAATCCAGAGTACTTGGAAGATTTAGTGACTAGAATTTTGAGCTTTCTCTGAATGAAATCAGTACTCCAATGCACTGTATTTCTATGAACCGAAGCAGATGTTCAGAGGATTCTCTATGTAGTATTTCTCAGCCATTAACTGAATGGAAGATGTCATGTTCAGAGGATTCTCTATGTAGTATCTCTCAGCCATTAACTGAATGGAAGACGTCTAGAGCAGCGGTGCCACTTTAGTTATGCTCATAAAGGAGCCCCCTCATCTGCCTGGCATGTGATGGTCTCAGAATGGCAGCCACCTCTCTCTGGCAGGACTGCTTACTCACCACGTGCCAGTCCCTGGCTGTGTGGAATGAGGACCTTACTTTGGGGTGAGGAGCCATGGGCCAGTCAGCAGTCAGCCCACCCCCCAAGAGGGTGGGTCGGAGATACACGGTAGCTGGACACTGGTCACTCTAGGGGCCACAGTGTCCCGGCATCATTGACTGACTGATCGATGAACCCCAGAACGGCTCAGTATCACCCGTTCCTTTAAACAAGAGACCCTCGTGAATTCTGACTGGAAGCAGGAGCTTGGGCTCAGGGCCTGAACCCATAAAGATGTCCCAGTCTTCTCTGCTGGGGATTTCTGTGTGCCTGCATCACCCTCCCTGAGGATGAATAAGCTAAAGAGGAACAAACAGCAACTTGCCAGGCAGTTTTTGGCTACCTGCTGTTTAAAACTCTTCACTTGCCCCAGCTTTGGAGACCCAGGGAGAGAAAATGGTTCCACGGTGTGTGGAAGCAAATGCCAGCTCAGAAAGTGTGAAATGCTAATGGGTCTGCCAAGATTCAGTCTTTCAAATAAAAAGTCCATGAGGACACCAAGTGCACACTTTTCATGTGGTTGGATTACTACATAAATGGGATTTACAAATCATCTGTAGGCAATCGCCCGTGCTCATGACTGCCTGACCAGCCATGATCTCCAACAGTGGAATTCAGGAGACAGTTGTCAAAGAAAAGGTTAAATAAGGTCTAAATGCTCTCTAATGGGAACTTTTCAGGGAGCTGCAGACTTGGCAGATACAAAAATCACAAGAGTCCTCCAAATAGCAAAGTGATCCTAACATACACACACACACACAATTACATCTAGCCTGCCTGGTGTTATATTCAGTATCCCAATCCCTGTGTCCTTAGGGAGGTTCATTTATTCAATTATATTTATTGAACATTTACTGTGTGCAGAGCACTGTACTAAGTGCTTAGAAAGTACAATTCAGCAACAGAGACGATCCCTGCCCAACAACAGACTCACAGTCTAGAAGCGGGGAGACAGACAACAAAGCAAGTAAACAGGCATCAATAGCACCAATGTAAATAAATAGAATTATAGCTATATGCATATGATTAATAAAATAATGATTTCCTGTTCCTTGTTGACAGAACAATCTCTAAGTCCCATACAAGTTCCCTTAGCACTCGGTTCCTATTATCTTAACCCAATGTAAGTGGTCCTCTGGAAGGTGTTTAAATGTTGTCCAGTACGTTCCAGTCCTCTTCACTAGATTGGAAGTTCCTTGAGGGGAGGGATCAGGTCCAACTAATTCTACTATATTCTCTCAGATGCTTAAAACAGTGCACACAGAAGGTGTTGCTCTTAGGTGTGCAATAAATACTATTCAAATAATCAATTGTATTTACTGAGCACTTACTGTGTATAGAGTACTGTACTAAGTGCTTGAGAAAGTACAATATAACAATATAACAGACACATTGCCTGCTCACCATGAGTTTACAGTCTAGAGGATGAGCTTACAGTCTAGAGGTTTACTGTAGACTACTGACTGATTAATTGGAATGAATGTCCAGCAAAGGGAAGCTTTTTGATAAGGCTTCAATCCTTAGGCTAGTGACCTCTTTCTGGTCTTCGTTCCCCTCACTGGTGAAGCTGGTCATGAAAAGGAACTCTTCTTCAGTCTGGCAGAGACTAGCTGCCTCTTCTTTGATTTATGCCACCAAAGCACCAACCAGTCAAGACCTACAGGAGAGGAGAAATCTCTTTTGATAGTGCCAGGCTCTTAATATCATAGTGAACCAATATCTAGATGTGGAAAAGGCCAATCAGACTGCGAAAGACTTTTTGACTCCATTTGGGATAGAAATTGGGTGGACATGTTGAGTTGTTTTCATTCTGTTCAAAGCAGGAAGGGAACTTCTTGAGTCATGATGCAGAGGTTAGTTTGGTATTCTCAAAGTAGAAAAGATTTTTCATCTAGGAGTCTTAAGGAAAGCCATTTTCTTTCATGAGGACTTTGGGCCTGAACTGATTTACAATAGTGATAGCTGGAGACCTGGGATGGGCCACTCCTTGAGGAGAAAGACAGAAATTCACTCTGTTCTATTATAAACTCAAGATAGCACCGTCGACTTCCTTGAAACTCATTCTTCTACTTTCTGTACCCATGGCACGTATTCTACTTTGCAAACATAACGGCTTCAGTGCTTTATGGACGTGATGAGGCAGTAATCCTCTGTATCATCTTGGATATTATTGCTGTTCTTCTTTACCAGCAACCATTATTCAAGCACATTTCTCATCCTGGGAGAGGGAATGCCGCAGCAAAGCACAATTTTTATATGAGACAACAGACTGCTTGGAACGCTGTTTGCTGTTTCAGCTCCTACGTAGATCTCAGTTCATCTTTCCCACAAAGGTGGAAAAATTAAACCACTTCCACCAGTGCTACCTGTGGAATTGTTTAGCTCTGTAGGAAGGGCCTGAAGGCCAGACCTCCACATGTTTAGAGTCTTTGATGTGGTACTTTAATTGTGTATTCACTGTACTCCACTGTACTCTCCCAAGAATGCTATGGAGCTTTTCACACTATCATTCAGTCAATAGTATTTTTTGAATGTCTATTGTGTGCAGAGCATTGTACTAAGCACTTGGGGGAGTACATTAGAATTAGTAAAAAATGATACTTGTCCTCAAAGAGTTTACAGTCTAGGAAAGGAGACATAAAAATAAATTTTAGAGAAGAGGAAGCAATAGAATATAAAGATATATGCATAAGAAATGCACACAGTTGGCATTAAATATCTATTGATTGATTAGAATTGATGAGAAGCAGCATGGCCTAGTGGATACAGCATGGACCTGGGAGTCAGAAGGACCTGGGTTCTAATCCCAGCTCAGCCAAAATACCTGCTGTGTGACCTTGGACAAGTCACTTAACTTCTCTGTGTCTCAGTTTCCTCATCTGTAAAATGGGGAATAAGATTGTGATTCCCATGTGGGACGTGAACTGTGTCCAACTCTGATTAGCTTGCATCTACCCCAGCATTTAGAACAGCGCCTGGGATGTAATAAGCGCTTAAGAAATACCATAAAAAGTTGCTCAAACTGTGATTAGGGTACAACCACAAGCTTATTTATATCTGTGAGAGAATCTTTCAGTGTGGCTCAGTGGAAAGAGCACGGGCTTTGGAGTCAGAGATCATGAGTTCAAATCCCGGCTCTGCCACTTGTCAGCTGTGTGACTGTGGGCAAGTCACTTAACTTCTCTGTGCCTCAGTTACCTCATCTGTAAAATGGGGATTAAGACTGTGAGCACCACGTGGGGCAACCTGATTCCCCTGTGTCTACCCCAGCGCTTAGAACAGTGCTCTGTACATAGTAAGCACTTAACAAATACCAACATTATTATTATTATTATTATGTCGGTTTCTAAACTAAACTCATTTAGTTTTCAGTTTAACAAACTCAAATCAATAGTTCCTGAGATGGAATCAATAATAAATCCATGGTATTATTGAACACTTCCTGTGTGCAGAGCACTGTACTAAGTGCTTGGGAGAACACAATACAACAAAGTAGATTGACATGATCGCTGCCCATGAGTAGTTTACAGTCCACAGGGGAGACAGATATTAAATTACAGGTAGGGGAAGTGGTACATAAGTGCTGTGGGGCTGGGGTGGGTAACAAATTCTTTGGGGGATACAGAGTGAACTGCCTTAAAGCCACTGGTAAGGAGCTTCTGTCTTATTCATTCACTCATCCAATCATATTTATTGAGCGCTCAATGTGTGCAAAGCACTGTACTAAGCACTTGGTAGACTAAAGGATAACAACAAACAGACAAATTCCTGCCCACAACGAGCTCACGGTCTAGAGGGGGAGGCAGACATTAATATAGATAAATAAATAGATAAATTACAGGTGTATACCGATACGTACATTTGTGCTGTGGGGATGGGAGGGAGGATGAATGAAGGAGCAAGTAAGAGAGGTGCAGAAGGGAGTGAGTGAAGAGGAGAGAAGGGCTTAATCAGGGAAGGCTTCTTGGAGGAAATGTGCCTTCAATAAGGTTTAGAAATGGGGGAGAGCAATTATCTGTCTGATATGAGAAGGGATGGCATTCCAGGCCCTCCTTATGTGGCAGTGTCTTATGCAGCAGTGAGTGGGCAACTACTGAAGGTTTTTGAAGAATATAGAGATAAGGATTGAATGGTTTTTCAGAAAAATGATTTGGGCAGCAGAGTGAAGTATGGACTGGAGTGGAGAGACAGGAAGTAGGGAGTTGAGTGAGGAGACTGATACTGAGTCAAGTAGTATGATAAGTGCTTGGATCAGGATCAGCATGGTGGCAGTTTGGATAGAGAGAAAAGGGTGAATTCTAGAGATTTGAAGGTCGAACAAACAGGATTTTGTGACAGATTGAATGTGTGGGTTGAATGAGAGATGAGTCGAGGATAATGCCGAGGTTATTGGCTTGTGAGACAAGGAGGATGGTGGTGCTGTCTGTAGTGATGGAAAAGTCAGGGAGAAGACAAGGATTGTACGGGAAGATTTGGAGTTCTGTTTTGTTCGTGTTAAGTCTGAGGTATTGGTGGGGCATCCAATTAGAGGCTTATTAAAATTAGCACTTACTGAAGAGAATCTAGCTCACCTTAGTTCAGGCAAATGTAGTTTGGAAATGATTTTTAAGAATGACAAGCTTGCTATATCGATGTTAAGATGAGAGTTGACTAATCAATTTTGTTCAGCACCAACTTCTCTGTTAAAGGAATAAAGCAGCATTGGTTTCTGAGCAGCTCCCATTGCCACCTCAGGATTTTATTGTTGGCTCTCAGAGATAGTATCTCAAGAAGCTCATCGTATGGGGACAGATTGTACAGGCATTTTGCTCATTCAACCTAGTAGAAAATGCTGGAAGAATGATCTGAGCAGGATTGCCTTGCAGTCTCAGAACAGCGAAAGGCTCCTACAGGGACAGAGAGGCTAATTGTTTTCCACTTGGCCCCATGGTTGGTAAAGTCTCCGTGAAATAAATCATCCCTCATCAGGGGTGTGTAATTAGAGATAACCGATGGGGTTCTGGGAAATGCTGACTGTCTGCATAAAAAGGAAAAACCTACCGGAGTCTGTAGTAACAGTGAATTGAAAACAGTACTACAAAGGATGGAAATCTTTTACGAGTAAGAGCGCCTTGGGTCTAACCAATACCCTTGCAGCATTTACCTAAGGGTTTAAAAATTGCCGTGTGTTTTTCCAGCAAAAAGAGCATTGCTCTAGATACTAGAAGACCTGGGTTCTAGTCTCTGTTCTGTAGCCACCTGGATGTGCATTTCGTAATATGCTGGAATCTTCCTCACCACTCACTCGCACTCCACACTTTAACGTAGTAGGGGTGAATGTGTGAGTGCAGCTGTGCAAGCCACTGGAACTATAATCAACTCCTCTGAGAAAAAGCAATGGTATTTACTGAGCATTTACTGTTTGCAGAGTACTGGAGCTGAGGACTTAGGAAAGTGAAAGAGAATTTATAGGCATGAACCCTGCCCACAAGGAGCTTACAGTCTACAGATTCTCATCTACAGATTCTACCTCTACAATCGCCAAGGCTCATCAGTCATTTCTGACAGAAGGGAGACTCTATCCTCAACACTGTAAAAGTGGGACTGGGGTAGAATTTGTGCTAGTGGGTCAGAGAATAGGAGGAGGAGGATAAATAGGAACCACTTGAAGGAAATGGATCTTGGGTTGCGGCTTCAGCTCAGTATCCAAATATCTGAACATGAAGGCCTCTTGCTGTGTGATTTTGGGCAAGTCACTTAACTTCTCTGAGATTCAGTTACCTCATCTGTTAAATGGGGATTGAGACTATGATCCCCACTTGGGACAACCTAATAACCTTGAATCTACCCCAGTGCTTAGAATGGTGCTTGGCACATAGTAAGCACTTAACAAATACCATCATCATCTTCATCATCTTACCTCTAAAGCAGTTGTTTCTGTCAGAAGGAGGGCCTTCTTCTCTAAAAAACAGAAAAACAATCAACCACCAACCTAAACCCGTGTGGAAACTGTCACTAACAGGTGGGAGCACATCAAGACTCTGCAGCTAGGAAGAGAGAAGTGCTTGGGGCTATTTCCATAAGGCCATCAGTAAACACGTGTTGCACTCAGATTCAGTTTTCTGCAATAAAGAGGGAGTCATTTGGGAAAGACAGATGAATCCACTTAGAGGCACTCACCGCCTGGGGTCATGTGAAGAGCAGGCTGAGAGTATAGTCAGTCATTCACAAAGTGGATCATGTGGAGCTAGTAATAAAGAGTAGAAGAATGGGCTCTTTTTTGATAGAGCCACTAACAGTTGTCAGAGGTAGTCTAAATTCTTTCAAATTTAAGAGTATGCAGTATCGAATGGTTCATTCTTCAAAGAGAATGTTTGAAGAAAGGGTCCTCATGGGGACAAGTGTGTTAAGTTATTTGACTTGCCAGCTGGTTTCTTTCTTGGCTCTCATTTTCCTTTCTGAGCAAACCAGACGGCAGTATTGGTTTCCCCTGCCAACTGTTGAACTTCGTTCCTGAAAGTCATGGTGGTTGGCAAAACTGTGGTTAGTGAGACTAAAGGCTCATGGGGAAAAATGGGGTTAGTGCTCTGGGCCTTCATTCTCAGTGGGTAAAGTTTGAGACCTTTTTGATGATCAAAAGTAAACAGTAAGCTTGATGAATATTAATATAGGAACATGAAGTGTTTGTAGGAAAGATAAATAAGTTTATCCCCCTTGGCATCTTCACAAATTAGTTTCATTTGCTTGGAGGCAATGATTCAGGGTGTGAATGCAACCCACAGTGTAGTCAGGGGAAAATGAGGCACATGCCAACTGGAACCAAACAGCATGAAGCACAGTGTGGGACAAGAGACGCGAATACTTACGATGGGAGCGCCACAGGAGGGGAGCAAGAGTGCAAACAATTTGAAATTACTTTGGAAATGGAAATTCCATAATTCCATAATCAATTCCTCTATGCAGATTTTTGGTCCTGAAGTCTTAGGACTGAAGCTCCTGTGTTGTTCTGATGGGAGACTCCATCATCATCACCTTAGTGACTCAAAGGTGTATCCTGGAGCAATCAAAATGGCACTGTCATTGTCAGTGGGAGAAAAGGAATGAGTGCTGAAAGAGAACACTAGGAGTTTTGAATTATATCTCCCTTACAAGACTGAATATGGGTCTACACATGCAAATTATCTAGGGAATCAAGTTCCCAAAGTACACTTTTGTCCCATTAATCAATCTACCCACAGGAAATATCTATATAATTCTAACCAGAGTGTATTTTGGGTATTTGGTGGGGAAATTTACATGTATTGACTAAGAATTAGCTGTTGAAAAAGAGTATATGAGCAGGGATATGGTGTTAGATAATAAACACTGGCTTCCTGAGAGGAAGACAGTTATGTCTCCCAAAACACTGGCCTGGTCTGCATTAAGGAAGAAATATTTTTGGAAAGGATTTTTTTTGTAGAAATGAAATGCCTTTACACATAATTTGGAGCCATTCTAATCCCTGTCTTTCAAGTTCCATAGCAGTATTAAAGAATGGGTCCATTGAGTAGATAATTAATCTCCATTGAGAAGATAACTAAACTTACTTATGAAGAAAAGAAAGGTGTGAGTTTCAGTAAGAATGTGCTGTAGTTTAAAAAGGAAAAAAATGCACTTGCTGTTCAGGTTTCTGACTCCTAGACTAAAAAGCAGATAGGGCCCCTTTACAGTACCACATAAGGGGGAAAGAAGCCAAATTAGATTGCAAAGGGGAAATTGGTAGAAATTGTTACTGGCAAATGGAAGATTACAGCTTTTAGTGACATGTTAGAAAAGCACATTTAAACATTTAAAAAATATACTTTCCATGCAGATTCTGTACATCTCATTTCCAAATTGCTGCTGCATTTAGTTGATTCCAAGTTACTTGTGGTAATTTATTCTTTTTTCCCATTTTAATTAGGATTTTTCAATGTAACATGTTTTGTATGGGAAGCAGCTTGCAGTAGTGGAAAGACCCCGGGCCTGGGAGTCAGAGGACGTGGGTTCTAATCCTGGCTCTGCCATGTGTCTGCAGTGTGACCTTGGACAAGTCATTTAACTTCTCTGTTCCTCAATTTCCCCATCTGTAAAACGGGGATTGAATCCTACTCCCTCCTACTTAGACTAAGAGCCCCATGTGGAACAGGGGCTGGGTACGAACTGATTATCTTGCATCTACCCCTGGCACATAGTAAGCACTTAACAAGTACTGTAATAACAATTACTGTTTAATATTTTCAGGACATTACATGCCCATGAAGGGCTCACAGTTTGTAATTTTGACCCTAAAACCATGATCACTTCCTTTACTAGATCAGACCGATGGTCCATCCAGTCCAGTGTTTTAGCTTCAATGGAGGCAGCAGGATATTCAGAGGGACCATGTTGGCTGTCCTCCTAGTTATTGATCCTCATGGTTAGGAGTGGATCAGCTAACATCCCTATCTTTCCCTTCTCCACACCTTACTTTACCTCTAGGACAAGACCATAAGAACTGAAAATGGAATTTACAATTCCACCATCCAAATTGAATTTCTTATGCCAAGATTTAGACCATGAGCCCAGGGGACTGGAAAACAGATTTCCAAGAACAGATTTCCAAGTAGCCTTAGGCAATATTGAAAAACTCTGGGCAACATTCCTATGAAGGGCCCTTTTTCCACACATAAAGATTTCCTTTCACCTATGCACATACATTTGGTTATCCCTGAAGGTTTCTGGGTAATGCTCTTTGCTACCCACTCCTGAGGAAATGGCCAGGAATGATGGCTGAGTCAGAGGTTGTATGTGCCCTCTCCTCCTCCCCGCACCCTGCCCCCATTTTGATTGATAGATTGGAAAGGCCAGGGAGGCCTCCAAACCGCAGGACTTCTAGGAACCAAGGCCCAGGAGGTGCATGTGGGGTATCCATTTCCAACTTGTACCTTAAAGGAAGAGCAGCCAAACTGTCTCAAACCAGTGTCCACAAATGACTAAGAGGCCTGGGTTTGGATACTGCTTTGAAGGAGCCTTAATATTCTATGCACCTTTCCCAGTAGGGAATGAACTTTGTTGGGTGACCCAGACCACTGGATCTTTTAGCGTCACCATCTTCCCAAGGATTAGTCATGTTCCAACCACCGTGGGAGCACTCGGGTACCAACACCGCTCCCATGACATTTACGTACATTTCTTTATACTCTGTTGCTTCCTCTTACCTGCACATTACTTCAGTGTCTGTCTCCCCTGCTAGATTCTAAGCTCCTTGAGAACAAAGGTCATGCATGGCTTAGTGAATAGGGCATGGGCCTGGGAGTCAGAAGGACCTGGGTTCTAATCACGGCTCTGCCACGTGTCTGCTGTGTGACCTTGGACAAGTCACTTAACTTCTCTGGGCTTCACTTACCTCATCTGTAAATTGGGGATTTAAGACTATAAGCCCCATGACGGACAGAGACTGTGTCCAACCTCATTAACTTGTATCTACTTCAGTGCTTAGAACAGTGCTCAGCACATAGTAAGCGCTTAACAAGTACCATTATTATTATTATGTCTACTAACTGCATTGTATGCTTTCAAATGCTTTGTATAGTGCTCTATTAGTGGGTATTGACAACTCAACATTCAGAATCACAATCCACAAGGTTGGAGACCTGCATACCTTTTGGCAAGGCAAGCAGACACTACCCCAGTTCCTGCAGCTCTGCGTGGGACACAACAGCACTGAGCTATCACAAATGCAGCTGCATCAGCATGGAGAATGACTAAGGTGGAAAGCCAAAGAGGACTGTCTAGCTACTCAGAAATGCATGGTGCATCAGAGTCTGACCTTGGTTTCCATACTTGCTGGCTAGCAGCAACCTTAAAAATAATAATAACAATGGTATTTTTTTAAGAGCTTACCATGTGCCAAGTACTGTCCTATGCACTGGGAAAAATACAAGGTAATCAGATAAACACAGTCCCTGTTCCACATGGGGTTCACAGTCTTAATCCCCATTTTATAGATGAGGTACCTGAGTCACAGAGAAGTTAAATGACTTTCCCAAGGTCACGAAGTAAACAAGTGGCAGAGCTGGGATTAGAACCCACGTCTTCTGACTCCCAAGCCCATGCTCTTACCAATAGGCCATGCTGTTTCATATTAGAAATATGAAACTCTGACAGGTTGGGTTGGAGGCCACATTTCCTAGGAAACCAATGAGCACTAATTTAATATTGTTCAACTCTTGTGTTTGAAGGCTCCCCAGCTATGGAGTGTTTGATGGCTATGTGGAAGGGTCTAATTTGTTGCCGAGTGTTGTTGTCGAGTGGACAGCATTAGCCTATCCAAACAGCAGCTCTGTGTTGGGCTGAAATGGGTGGCTGAAAGCAGGGGTCCCAGGGAAGCACTTTAAAGATGCAAAAAAAACTCCTTCTCAGTCAATGCACTGACCCACAACCAAGCTGGGAGCAGGCAAGTGGTGGAACGGGGATTAGAACCCAGGTCCTTGGACTCCCAGGGCCATGCTCTTTCCATTAGGCCAATTACTGATGAATTGACTGATCAAAGTGGGCTATATATCCAGGGTTACCTTGCACTTTCCCAGTTCTTCTCCCTGAGAAAATTAAAAGGAGCTGCAGGCCTGTTTCTCACAAAATGGGATTCTAAAGAAGAGTCCTAGCTCATCTTTCTGGGGTTGCAGTAGCCACTTCAACTGGCTCCCTGGGGAGCTAGCCTCCCAGAGAAACAGAAAGCCTGTCGAGCTGCAGCTGTGCTCTCACCCATGTTAATGAATTGTTGGTTCGTCAGTATATTTGCCATATGGCTCCAAAGCAGATTTCAATTTTATGTGGTGGATTTGGCCATTTGGATGCTCTGCCCCTCGCCTGGATTTCAAAATTACCCAACCTGCACTGAGGAGATTTTGGCTCCTGCCTTTTGTGCCATTTTACAATGACTGAAAGAGACTGATTTTCATTTTGATTGTTCTAGCTCTGCGCTATTTATGCTTTTTGATATCTAACCGACAGATATAATAGGAAAGAACAAGTTTGGGGATCATTTCTCTATGTGCCCTATTTGAACCCAACTCTTAACATTTCTCATTTTCTTTATTTTCTTGTGGCGTGTGTTAAGCACTCATATCACATAAAAAGCACTGTAGTAAGTATTGAGGAGGGGCTTAGTGATATTAATTTAGATATGACCCCTGACCATCAGGGGACTCATTTCCTAAAAGATGGGGGGAGAATGGACTCAAAAGGAAAGAGCTAACAGGTAAATTCAGCAAAAACAATCCTTCAGAAACGCCCACTGGGGAAGCAGTACTCGGGTTCTTCAGAACTTCAGGCAGAGCTTATGTCCAACCTGATTTTCTTGTATCTATCCCAGAACTTAGTACAGTACCTGGCAAAGTCTACCCTAGGTCTAACCACCACAACCAATCCCTGCAGTCTAACTGTTGTACAGAGGTTTCTTCCCTCTCTATCAATCAATCAACCAATCAATCATGTTTATTTGGCAATTTCTGTATAGAGCACTGTACTAAGCGCTTGGGAAAGTACAGTACAGTAGAGTTGGTAGGCACTATCCCTGTGCACATGGAGCTTACAGTCTCTAAGGGATGGTGCTTCTCTACCCAAAGATGGGGAATATAGCTCAACATGGGTTTAGTTGGGTTTTTACTCAGTACTCCAATTTCATATCCCTGTGCTTATTAAATCTGAAAATCAAGGAGGGCTTAGCCACTACCTTCCTGTCCCTTTTCAATAACCCACTTAAACATGAAAATGGTAGATTGAAATGATGTCTGTTATGTCTCATTTCTGTACTGCAAAACTCAGATCGAGTAGTAGTGAAGGTCCTTCTTGTGAAGGACTTGACACATTGTACCTATGTCTCTTGGGAAATTTAAGGCTATAGAAAAAGGTGAGTGCTATTAGAGGTGGTTTATTCCTAGCTCTGAAGGTGGGTGTTCAGAAGGGCAGTCAAAGCAATGCTTCCAAGGATCCTGTTGCCATAGCATCCAGAACCAGAATAATGGACTGGATGGATCATTGGTCTGACCCAGTAATGGCGTTTTTTTATGATCTCAAGATCAGTTTATAGAGAGATGTATCAACTGTTCCATTTCCAGTGGAATAATGAAAGAATTATTGTTCCAAGTGACTTGGTTAAATGATCATGCATCTTCTGTTAGTTCAGGGCTCCCAGGGAAGAAAAGGGGTTCCATTAGTTGGCCCAGTAATAGTACAATTCATCACAATATCTGGCTGTTGGCTATGGAAAATTCACTTTTACCAGATGCTCAGCTTTTCAATCCTGCAATTAGGCTTAAAAGAAGCAAATTAGCTTCAGTAAGTCTTTGGATGAATCCTAAGTTTACATATTGGAGACACCACCTGGTATCTGCAGCATAGTTAACGATATTATGATTTGCACACAGTGTTTTCAAATAATAGCGTATTCATGTGTCTGTCACAGGACAGGGGGAGAATCCTATTTGACTCACTAAAGTATTTCATGTAGGTGTTTTTTGAAATTCATGGATAAACCCAGTACATACTGTAAAATATGTCTGGCCTTCTTCAGGCTTCACACTTCTTCCCCCTCTCTACCATGACACTTGGTCGCTGGAGTGGGCTTTTCTCCCACTGACTCCCGGGAAAGGTTTTTAGGCAAAGAGGGCCCAGTGGGAGGAGTTAACTGGAGCATCCAAGGGTAACAGAGGTTGCTGAGACTGTTCAGGATCTCACTTGTTGCACTGCATTTATTCTCCTCCCACTTCTTGTCCCCAGGAGAAAGCTTATGGGAATAATAAATGTTTGTGGCTAGAATAGGTTTGGGGAAGACATATAGAAAAATGGAAGGATGGTAAAGAATCAATAAGCAAGAGTAGGTAAGGGAAAGAGAATCGATCACTAGTATTGATTGAACTCTTACAATGTACAATGTGCTAATCACATGAGAAAGTACAACAGACATAAAAGACACAGCCCCATCCTCAAGGAGTTTGCAATCAAGCTTTACCTTCCTCTTCCCAAAGCGTCAGTGATAGGCCTGCTTGTATCGTAAAAGTTTCTCGAGTGGCTTGGATCATGTGCTAGAGAATATGCTTATTCAGGTCGAAGATAAGGAGGGGAGGGTGATGTGGATAGGCTACCTGACCTAGTTTGAACTCAGTCATCTCCCCAACCTCCACAACTCCCTAACTGATACCCTGGAGGGCCCAAGACTCAAACTGCAACTTAAGCAAATATTAGGTTCTACCCAAATTTTCATCTCTTAACCAATTAATCAGTGGTATTTTATTAAGCAGTTACTGTGTATAGAGTATTGTACCAAACGCTTGGGAGAATACAACAGAGTTGGTTGACAAGTTCCTTGCCTACATGGAGATTACAGTTTAGAGGATGCTGGACATTTTAACAATGCATGACTTGAAATTCCCAGTAAATCAACTCCAGGGACAGCCCAGTCCAGGTCAAGTGGAGTCCTGGACTGCTTTATGCAAATCTGGTCCAGCTGGAGGTGAGCTCTGCAGAAGGGGGTCTGGAAGGCCTGGCCATGCATGTGGGTAGGAGATTATATCTTCTAATTCCACTGTATATTCCCAAGCATCGAGTACAGTGCTCTGCATATGGTAAGTGCTCAAATACCATTTCTTAATCACTCTGCACACAGTAGGCATTCAATAAATCCTTAGGATACCAATAATAATGAGTCCAATTTTCCTTGGAGTTGCTGGGTGGCAGTCCCAGAAGCCCAGGGGACAACCCTGCTTGTGTGAAACTACTTTCAAGAAGTTAGACTGTCTAATCCAGCGGGGGTCCATCTTTACTCTGTGCCCTTCTACCCTGTCCTTGAACGCCAAACACCTGAACAGTCAGAGGTCATGGGTTCTAATCCCACCTCTGCCACTTGTCAGCTGTGTGACTTTGAGCAAGTCATTTAACTTCTCTGTGCCTCAGTGACCTCATCTGTAAAATGGGGATTAAGACTGTGAGCCCCACATGGGACAACCTGATTACCTTGTATCTACTCCTGCACTTAGAACAGTGCTTGGCACATAGTAAGCGTTTAACAAATGCCATCATCATCATTATTATTGTTATTAATAAGATACAGAACCTGCCCTCAGTGAGCTTTCAGTCTAATGGAAAAGCTTACAATCTAGAGTTGGTAGATGGGCTGAGGAATCTCCTTCTCTTGAGGACTGTAAATACTCCTGCCCAACTTTCCCCAGGGAATGTTCAGCAGGGCATTTTGCATATGCACACTAGCAGAGAAAGTTACTGCAGTCCAGTTAATCAGTAGCATTTGTTTAGTTTCCACTGTGTCCAGGGCACTGTACATTATATAAAGTATATTACATTACATTCCTTTTGCATTATATAAATTAGTAGGCCTGATTCCCACTCTCAAAGAGCTTAGAACTTGGCTGTTCAGTGTCGCTAGAGGGTACTGACAAGATGGGAAAGGCTTGGAAGTAGCACCCTCACCTCCCACCTCAAACTCCCACTGTCCCTCTTCCCAGAAATAGTCAGCTTCTTTTCTCCCCACTCGTCCACCACAGGAAAGACGTACCTCCTGGGCCAGTGGGGACAGTCTTTCAGTCCTTCTGGCCCCCGATAATTCAGTAGCCTAGGCTCATTTCAGAGCCCAACAAAGAGGAGCTGTTGTCCAGGCCCCTGGCCGATTCACAAGCCATCAATAAATATCCACCAATGTAGAGCAGCAGTAGATTTTTGGTAGTTTTTGTCCCTGTTTCTTCTTCCCTGACCCCATCCCACTCCTTTGCTTTCTGGGGGCTTGAGAAACTGCAGCCCCTCCCCATCTTCCACTCTTCCAAGACAGATTGAAGAATCCATGCTCATTTGGGAACTCCCAGAAGAGGGATCAAGTCAGGGCAGAACAGCTGGAAATGCTTCCACCTTTTCCTGTTAAACCCTGGGCAAATGATGATGGGTGGACGAGAGCAACAATCAGGAGAGATGTGGCTCTCCATCAACAGAGGCTTCAAAATGACTGGGAGCCTCAGAGGCAGTTTGAAAGCAGTGATAGGTGCTGCCTGTTGCAGCAGAGATGAATCTTTATGGGCCACAGAGCTGAATGGTGTGTCAGTTGGGCAACAGTCCTTTCAGTTATACAGATTGCATGGAAATGACCTCACTATCAGGATATCACCTTCAGATACAAAGGACAGCTATGCATATTCAGCTTTTCATAAACATGAGATTTGGGGACTTACCCGTAAGGGCTTTATAAACTAGGCAAAATGAAATAAACATTTCTCTTGCCAACATAAGGCTTGGAGGCGGCAACCATAAGGGCTTTATAAACTGGCAAAGTGGAATACAGGTTTTCCTTGCCAGCTTCAACTGTGCCACCAACTGTGGTTTTGAGAAGTGACATTCAATGTCCTTTATTCCATTTTGGCTACCAAGATAGAATTTAAGTATCAGAGGATTTCCTTTGCTGTGCCAGCTGGGATGAGAGAATCCCTCACCATTCTATAAATTTTTGGTTTTACCATATGTCTTTTCAGGAACTCCCGCTCCCCTATTCTACCCCTGTTAAGTGTCAAGAGAAACCCACATATTCATGTTTTGCTAATACTGTGATTTGTATTGCACTGTGGTCTCATCCAGATAAGATTTGTTTCCAGAGTATTAGAGCAGAGGGTTCTGGAAGGTTGTGATACCATGAGGAAGAAAAGAAAATAGGGCCAAAAGAACTAATGATAGCAAGCGCAACTTCAGTGGGGCAATCTTTACTCGTATGTGATGTGGAGAGGATTGTGGGTCCCAGGCGGTGTTATCAGCTACTCCTAAACACCCTGAAAAAATCTCAAGGTGAGGAATGTCATTTTCAAACCCAAAGGCAGCTATATTTATGATGGTGATATTCGTTAAGCACTAACTATGTGCTAAGCACTGTACTGAAACCCGAGAATTGTACCAGTTAATCAGGTTGGACACAGGTCCTGTCCCACATAAGGTTCATGGTCTAAGTGGGAGGGAGAACAGGTATTGAATCCCCATTTTACAGATGAGGAAACGGGACACCAGGAAGTTAAGTGACCTGCCCAAGATCACACAACAAGCAAGTGGCAGAGCCAGGATTAGAACCCAGGTCCTTTGGATTTATATATATATATATATATATATATATATATATATATATATAACTCCACTAAAGAGAACGATTAAAGAATTAATCCATCCTCTCTATTCAAAAATAGCTGTCACCACAAATAATTCTAGATGTTCCCCTTCAAAGAGTTGGTCCCTGTTCCAGTGGAAAGGTACTAAACATAAGTTAATTAAACCACTGTTAAGCTTTTGGAAAACTGCAAGCTTAGAACTATCACAGTTCTTTCCATTTCACTGATTTTTAAGCAGCTTTTCTCCACCACCACTTTTCCCTTTGCAGCCCAGCTGAGTCTCCAACATCAGTCACTGCTGCTTCAGGGCTATTTGAATAGGAGAATTAAGTATTTTAGGGTGAATTGTAGATGATGATGAAGCAAACTCTTGTTGCTTCTCTTATTATCTTGTTCACCTCCAAAACACTAAAGGCAGCTCTGCTCTGCTCATAGTGGGTCTTCTCCATAAATTTGAGAAGCACTGAGCCCTGATCTGTCTCCCCACGGACATTCCCCCTGAAGATGGTTCACTGCCTGTGTTCAGGGATCGTGTCCACCAACTCTACTGTACTGTACTCTCCCAAGCACTTAGTACATTGCTCTGCCCACAGTAAACATTGAAAAGATACCATTAGTTGATTGATTGCTTAATGGAATGTACTTCTAATGAGACAAGTTGGGTTTGTTACTTTGATGGCATGCAGGAAAACTAGGCATACAAAGACATGCAAACAGGGTTGTAAGTCAGTGGGAGGTTCTTAATGGGGTGGTGTTTAAACAGAATGTGAGTGCTGATAGAGTGATGAAGCGGCAGCTCATCAAAATGCCAACCTCTTCATATAGGACCACCATGTTAATCAGTAATATTTATTGAGTGCTTAATCTGTGCAGAACACAGTTTTAGGAGCTTGAATAGTTCCACAGAGTTACTAGACATGATCGCTGCCTTCATGGAATTTACAATCTAGGGCAGGGAGGCAGTCGCTCAAATAATGTACAGCTAGGCGGGAAAAGGAAAAGGGGCAGTGTACATGAATTAATACTGAAGTACTCGTGTATGCAAGATATCTGCAAGCGGGATACAGGAGGTTGTGAGTTTACAAGTGCTCAGGGGGTTCAGGAGTGCCGAAGTAGCAGTTGTGGGGATATAACCTGGTGAGGATTGAAATTAATCAGGGTTGCAATCAATTTCTTGTGACTCAGAAAAGCTGTTCCGTGGGTCCTGATTGTAATGTAACCTAGAGGCTATGTGAGAAAAGATGTGGTTCCTCCAAGTGGACAGTTTGGTTTGCCTCTCAATTAAGTACTCACGACATCAATGGAACCAAAAGAGTAACCTTCAGTACCCAGAGGCCCACTCATTGTTCTAATCGAACCAGATGTACACCACAACACAACTAATGTGATTATGGAGTTTTTTCATGTACTTTCATATTTCGGATTTCTCTTTGAAGACTATAATTATCATGACCCTAATTACACTGCCATTTAAATAAATTTATATCCACTCTGGAATAGCAAGTCAGCTGCATGAATATTAATTCATCCTTTCTGCCTCTTTCTTTACTGCCTTCTTCAGAACAAAAGGATGAATTTCTTCTGGGTCCGGCAAAGATAGGAAATGCTGGTTCTTGGAACAACAGGATAATATCTTGTTGGGAAAAAAACAACAACTTTGCTTGGCATTGTCTAAGGTAGCAGCAAAGTCAGTATTCCTTGCTTGAATAATTTAATTGTTGAAGAAATGCTGTCCAAGTCAGGACTGAGCACTCATAATGCTGCACAATTGTTGCTATCTCAGGAAGAATCCTAGTTGGATGAGGTCATTAAATGGAATAAATCTGCATATTCACAGATGCTATGAAGTTTAGTGCAAAATGACCAAAAACAAAGTTGCAATATATTCCCCTCTCCCTTTCATCGGCGACTGAGGTCCCCAGCTGTTCCTTAGCAGTGGAGGAGATACAGTGCCTATTCGATATCAATCAGTCAGTGGTTACTTACTGTAATAATAATAATGTTGGTATTTGTTAAGCGCTTACTAGGTGCCGAGCACTGTTCTAAGCGCTGGGGTAGACACAGGGGAATCAGATTGTCCCACGTGGGGCTCACAGTCTTAATCCCCATTTTACAGATGAGGTAACTGAGGCACCGAGAAGTTAAGTGACTTGCCCAAAGTCACACAGCTGACAAGTGGCCGAGCGGGGATTCGAACCCATGACCTCTGACTCCAAAGCCCGTGCTCTTTCCACTGAGCCACGCTGCTTACTACCCACCTCTGCACACCATAGGAACCACTTTCTCCATCAAGCTGCCCAAGCCCTTATCTCCCTTCAGGTAAAGGTAGCCAGCCTTTGTCAACATCAGAACCTTGGGGTTAATCTTTTACTGGACAACCCTATGTTCACTGAGCTACTCTGAGGAGTCGTACCTAGCTGTACTTTTAATCCATCAGGTTAATGATTGGCCGTTTTTGTGTTGATCTTCTCTTCTGGAGTGTGAGCTTCTTGTTGGCAGAGACTATCTCTAACAAATTCTGCATGGTCTCCAAATGGCAAGGGTGCTGCACAGAGGAGGTCATGAAGGTGTTGATGATGATGGTGGGGCTGAAAGGCAGAGAGGGGTCCCTGAGAATACAATGATGTAGTCATGTTACTCGGGCCACTGAAGGTCTGGTGGCCACTTATTCGAAAAGCATCTCTTTCTCTCATAATGAATGATTATTGCCCTCTGAACAACCAACTCTCTGTTGTAACATAAGGTTGCAGCAATCATAAAAGAGTGCCAGCTATTAGAACAATTTATTCATTTGTAAAATGTTGCCATTAATGGAACTCCGAAGAGGTGGATGGGAGGTGGGAAAGGAAATGATGGGGAGGCTTGGTCATGCTCCAAATCAAATCTGCTGTGCAGAATCATGGGCCAGATGCCCACATTTAAATAGTTCTGATCCTGTGCGATAGCCATCTGCCTCTAAGAAGAAAATGTTTCATCCAGGTTTCACTGGACCTAACACAATACTAATAATAGTAATAGTATATTGGTTAAAAACTTACTATCTGTCAAGTACTGTATTAAGCACTGGAGTAGATTCAAGATAATCAGGTCAGACAAAGTTCCTGTCCCACATGGTGTACACAGTCTAAAGAGGAGGAAGAACAGGTATTGAATCCCCTCTTTAAACTGGTAGTCCATAAGAGCCGATTCACATATAGTATATTTCTTAAGGAAAGTAGAATCAAAGGCACTTGCTTAATTGTGTTTCCTAAGACCACAAGACCATGAGTAATAACATCACTGAGTCAGACCAATGGCCGAACTAGTAGCCCAACCAGTCCAGTAGTCGGTGTTCAACGGTTCATTCATTCAATAGTATTTATTGAGTGCTTACTATGTGCAGAGCACTGTACTAAGCGCTTGGAATGTACAAATCGGTAACAGATAGAGACAGTCCCTGCCCTTTGAGGGGCTTACAGTCTAATCGGGGGAGTTAGACAGACAAGAACAATGGCAATAAATAGAATCAAGGGGAAGAACATCTCATTAAAACAATAGCAAATAGTGGCACCAGAACTTCATTATACCTGGATCAGGTATACCTGTCATCCAAGGGGGTGCTCATTTTCAGAGAAGCAGAGTGGCCTAGTGGAAAGAACATGGGCCTGGAAGTCAGAGGACTTGGGTTCTAATTCCGACTCCTCCATGTATCTGCTCTGTGACCATGGGCAAATCACTTAACTTTTCTATGTCTCATTTCCCTCATCTGCAAAATGGGGATTAAACACTTGTTCTCCCTCTTATTAAGACTGTGACTGTCATGTGGGACCTGTTTATATTGTGACTATCCCAGCACTTAGTTCAGTGCTTGGAATATAGTAATTGCTTAACAAAAACAACACTTTTTTCTTTCTCAAGTGGAAAAGCAGAAACTGCTGAAAGACAGTGGGGCAGAGAGTAGAATGAAACGGAGTTGGTATCAATCAATCAATTGCATTTATTGAGCACTTACTGTGTGCAAACACTGTATTAAGCACTTGGGAGAGTACAAAATAAGAGAATCAGGAGGCACCTTCCCTACCTACAATGAGTTTTCAGTCTAGAGGGGGAAAAAGACATTAATATAAACAAATAAATTACAGATATGTACACGAGTGCTGTGGGGCCAAGGGAGGTGTGAATAAAGGGTGCAGATCCAAGAGGAAGGGTGATGCAGAAAGGAGTGGGAGAAGAGGAAATGAGGATTTAGTTAGGGAAGGTAGACAAGTTCCCTGCCCACAGAGAACTTACAGTCTATAGGAAGCTTTTAAATATCATGATTTTGTGTACTCCCTAGCTGCACTTTTCAGATTGAAAAGCTATAATCTTTCTGGTCTCTCCTCATATGGGTGCCTCTCCATCTCCCTAATTATTTGCCAAATTGAGGGCAATCTGAGTATGAGGGGTACGGGCCCCGGGAGGAATCTATGAGGACAGTTAAGGAAATCCCTCTGTTCTTAGGTGATGCATGTTTCTTTGTGTGGAGAGTGCTGCTGTTATTGATGCCTACCAAAGGAAAGCAACCTCTGTAGCTAAGTCAGTTCTCCTAGAAAGTGAGAGTAGCGAACTCCGCGTAAAGGAAAATTCTCATTGTAGTACTCACCTTATGTCTGGCACTGGGTGAATGCACACAGATTTTTCTTCCAAAATGGGATCATGCTATATCCAGTTAGGTACACAGCACCAGTGGCATGTTCTTTCTGCCATTGTGTTCTACCCCAAAAAAGTGGCAAAAGCATACTCTCTGGTACAACTGACTTAATCTCTCATAACCTTTAACTATCTGAGAAGTTGATCAATCAACCAATGGTATTTACTGAGTGCTTAATGTATGCAGAGCATACATTACTGTACTAAATGCTTGAAGAGAACAATAGTATAAATTAACACGATTCTTGCCCTCGAAGAGCTTAAATTTAGCAGATAGCATGGGAAGTATTTGGGCAGCCCATTGAAATGCAATCATGGGAGTTTACACCGTGCCTTTTCTGGATCTTTCTTGTTTATCTTGAACCTGACAAACCACGATTCCGAATCAGCCATGAAAATTGGTGTCTCCACCATCATGGAGCTTAAAACGATGGTTCCCTTAATTTCCTCCTAGTTCTCCTACTTTTTCTCCCTTACCACGGACAGCTCCCCAAACAGCTGATTGACTCTCTGCCACCAGAGGGACTGTTGATGCCAGTATCCAAAGCAAATCATAGAAAACAAAACAATGCCACAATTTCGGGATCTCACCATAAGGTGGAGGTCACCACCCTCTCCTTTCCAGTCATCTGATATTAATGGGCTAATGATAGATTAGCCCAATAACTCTGGGGCTTGGGCTGCTTCTGCATCTGGTTGCCAGTATCCTTCCTGGCCTTGCCTGATCGATATCAGTACCCCGTCTGGGAAAAGAGCAGAAGGAGATTATGCAGTAGGGCAGATTAATGCAGAATCGCTTGTGTGTTTGCCTGCTTGCTAAGGGCAAGGCCAAGCTTTGAGAAATATCTTTCTCCCTCTTTAGCCCCAGTGGTCCATGTTTAACCAGTTGTGGGAGATGAAGAGATGCTCAAGTCAGAGCTGCATGGCTCAACCCTTAGCCCCTTTTCTGCCTTCCTCTGTCTCTATCCATCCCTATCAGTTCTCAGCTCCTCCACTTGTCTGCTGTATGACCTTGGTCACTTCACTTCTCTGTGCCTCAGTTACCTCATCTGTAAAACGGGGATTGAAACTGTGAGCCCCACCTAGGACAGGGACTGTATCCAACTCGATTTGCTTGTATCCACCCCCAGTGCTTAGTACAGTGCCTGATACACAGTAAGCACCTAACAAATACCATTATTATTATTATTATAATTATTCTCAAAGACTCCTGGAACCAAAAGGGACCATGAGAGGTCCACATCAACAGAACTTTCACATATGGATTCAGTTTAACCTCAGATTTTCAATTCCAGGGAGGAAAAGTCTCTTCAAAAATCAATGTAAAGTCAAGGAAGAGATCAGAATGAAAGAACAGAATAAGACACTTTACTCAGCACCCAGTAATTACTTATTTCATAGGACATACCCTTCACAAAGTATCTAATGTGGGTATTTTGGGAACACTGAGGGAAGTCATAAACATCAAACCAGGAGGGAGAGGATGATTTATGTTGTTAACCACTGAAAATCTCGGCTTACCTCCCAAAAGGTTGGTTATTATTTGAAATACTTACAGGTATGTGTTCCCAACTCCTCTAGTCTGTGAAACATGGAAATGCAATCTCATTAACTTCACATCCCATCCCTTAATGTGCTGATCTTCACTAAGTGGAATCGTCACATCGATAATGTGTTCTTTCTCAAAGGGAAGATCCAAGAGGTCCATGTGATGAGCTGGCCAGGCCAGGCCTTGACCAATTCTTAGGTAGAAATCACTAGAACAGGTGGGCTGCCAGTTGATCTGACAGCCCCTACAGGCCTTCCAGACCCCGATCTTATCTACATAATGTGCTGATCACTCACCCATGTTGATCCCTCATCCACCAGAGCTCACCCAACCCAAAAAGGGGAGTTAGACAAAGGGGCATGTCTAAGTAAGGGTTAAAAAGCCATGTGGTTAGAAAGTCAGGTCTCTTTTTTTTTCTTGCCTCACTTCTGGATATATAAGCTGGAGTCCAGCTCTTTACAGCTGGAGAAGACTTGTGAATGGTCTATCCACATGAAAACTGGGAATTCAGCATAGTCTAATGAGAAGAGCCCAGGTCTGGGAGTCAGAAGACCTGGCTCTATTCCTAACCCCTACTTTGGCTTGCTGGTGACTTTGGATCAGTCACTTAAATTCTCTGTGCCTCACTGTCACCATCTGTAAAATGGGGATTTAATTCTGTCTGTTCTCTCTCCTACTTAGTCTGTGAGCCCCATGTGGCACAAGGACCGTGTCTGACCTAGTTATCATGTATCTACCACCCTGCTTAGTACAGTACTTGGCACATAGGAAGCGCTTAACAGATACCATGATTATCATTATAATAACTGAGTTATGGAAGTAGTTTGGCGAGTTGGGAACCTGGGTTAAATTGAGGACAAGTATGAGACTAAGAACATCTGGATTTTAATCCTGGATTTGCTTAAAGATTTCATTTGACAATTTCTTTCCTCTTCTCGTCAACCACTGTGACTAATGCTGATTTCTACTTAAGATTCTGTATTGTTACTTTTTCGTGACAAGCCAGTACTCTATCTTTTCCAAATGAAAAAATGCTATGTAGGTTGAGGGCCCACCTAAACTTGAATGGACCATACCTTCGTTTGAGGAGGGAGCTGAAGCAATAGGCATTCCCTCCCAACCACAGATGTTGGCTCCACTGGGAACTGGATCAGACAGCTGAACCTTAAAAGTTTTTTTGTGGGGAGGAGGCTTTGTAATAATAATGATATTTATGAAGCACTTTTAATGTGCCACACACTATGCCAAGGGCAGGAGTTTTTCTCAAAAGATACAAGATGGGGCCAGCAAATTAACCTGGACAATGTTGTAGTGCTCTGGCTCAAACCATCCTGATGGAGTGTGGGAAACATGTCCAGAAAGAATGTCACAGTCTTCATGGAAACTAATTGAACATTTAACAAGTGGCTACAAAATGGGCCTAATACTATGCACCAACCTCTCACCTCAGGTGTAGCTGGCTGATCTGACTAGGGAGGGAAAACCTTCTTAAGTGAAATTACAAATTAGGAGTTCTCTGTCCTATATTCTCTGGTTGTCACCAATTCACCTTTAAGGCCAATTCCCATGGCCCAGAGAGTCACAGGAACAGGTAATCAAAGACGGTAAAGCAAGCAGAAGGGCCAAGGTTTTAGAAAGACCTACTAATGAAATTTGGAGAATAATTTGCAACTCACATTACTCTTCTCCAAATATTTCAAAGCATCACTGTCCCTGAGAGTTGTTTTTTGGAAAAAAATAAAAATTAATTCAGTAGTATTAACTGAGCATTTACTGTGTGTAAAGCGGTGAGGAAGATTACAATAAAGGGTGAACGAGATACTGTCCCTGGCCTCATGTGATGTCAGGAGCTCCCCATTAGGTCACTGATGAACACCTTTCCCCAAGGCCAGAATGGCCAAACACTGTGTTTTCACCCTCTAGATTGTGAGCTCCTCTGATAGATTGCCAGCTCCTTGTGGGCATGGATCATATCTACCAAATCCATTGTATTGTACTCACCCATGAATTTAAGACAGTGTTCTGCACACAGTAGTTTATTCACACAGTGAATAAATACCATTGATTGAATGAAAGGACTATTGCCCTGGACCACATCCCCTTCCCAGTCAATCAATCGTATTTACTGAGCACTCACTGTGTGCAGAGCACTGTATTAAGCACTTGGGAGAGTACAATATGACTGAGTGGGTAGACACATTCCCTGCCCACAGCGAGCTGACAGTCTAGAGGGCATCACTAGGATGCCCAGGATCTGCCTGACCTGCACATTAAAACAACCCCAAAGAATCATCCACAAAGACTCCAAGACGTTCTCTGAGTTTTGACCAGTAGCTCAGATATCATTATTTTGCAGTAGTAGTTTGGACTGTTTGCCATTTCCTTGCGTTTGAACTCCTTCCAAGATTCCCGAAGCTTCTATGTCACTTATCAATCCACTCCCTCAGCTTTATAGGGTTTTCCTGCAGCTTGTCTCCATTTGCAAGGCATTTTGCACCCAGAAAGGCTTAGTGCCTCCTGCAGTTCACAAGGGGGTTTCGCCATCATTAGGAATCCCCGCTTCACTGGCGTATTCCCACCCTGCCTTCTGGCGTATTCCCACAACTCTTACTCTCACAGATGCCTCTTATTAGAAAAGCAATCCCTCTGCTTTGAACATTGAAGAATGACCACAGTAAGAAAGGATCATTACATTCTCATCATAAGTACTGTAGTCTACGGGAAATAGATTTTTCTGCCCCATCTCATTGACTTCAACCCCTTCTCATTTGCTGAAGAGGCAGGTGGTGAGGGGTTCAGTGACACAGAGTGGTGGCTGCAGTAGAGATTTTGCATCATTCCCAGCTAGCGAGTCCCTCCTGATTGGCATGCCGGGGACTCGGGCTCATTAGGAGCAATCTACCCACCCTTCGAGACTCACACCCCTTGGACATGAAGCTGTTTGCTGGCTTCTGGGAGAGACCTGGTTTTTCTAATTCCTTTCGTCTCTGCTCCAGCTGACCTGCTCCCAGAGCGTTTCAGCTTCTTGAGTGGCGCAGAGCTAGCCTGCGGTCTCTCCTCCTGTGTGGATCAGAGGCACAACAGCCTTCTCTAATTTGCCATTTTCTTTGCAGAGCCAGCAGGAGGCTAATGTCTTTGTTCACCATTAATGCTATTAGTTAGGCAGGCTCAGGGATGGGGCCGATTTCACTGATGAGATCTGGACTGTCACCTGTCACCTTTCACTGAAGAGCTGGTAGAGCTCAAAAGTTCCTCTGAATCCCATTAGAATTGCTGCCAAACCAGAAGCTGGCCATGGCAGCTTGGTTCAGGGGCCAAACAGTTACTGGCTGTAGCAGGTGACCCCCAGCTTGGGCCCTACAGAAAACTAGATCCCACATGATCAGGTCTGTCTTGAGCCTTGTACAAATGTACCCATTTTCACGTTAACCAGAGGGAAGCATTTCAGTGTCATTTCCACTTCCAGCAGGTTTGTTGTTTGCATGTTCAGGTTATTCTCCTAATACCATTCCAGGATGAAGTAGTTACATTCAGAATTCAGGATTCATTCAGGATTTCCCTGTACCTTTTTGTAATGACAATTTTGACTTAGAATCTTGGTCTCTCTCAGAGGCATTATGGGGCTCTCAGAAGTTAGTAGGGCATACAGAGCTTCAGTTGGGTGCTCTTCGATGCCTTTCCAGGTCAATCCTGACCAATGTGGCCTCAGTAATGACCAGCAGGAGGTTCTTGTGTTGTTTACTTTGCCATCAAAGATGGACATTTTTCCAGCAGCAGTGGGACCTTCGAGAGGAACCAAGTCCTTTCCCCACACTGGCTCTACCTTGGCTATGGCCCCCAGGAGTGGAAGTGGAAGTGGGCCCAAAGGGCACCAGGCCTGTTCCCCATGTCAAATCTGTAAGATCCAAGTACCTGTCTGTTTGTGGGTCAGCATCCCATGGGGTGTTAGCCACCTCACTTTAGCTTGGATGGGCCTGAAAGCCAAGTTAAGCAGCGAGGAGAAAAGCATCCACTGGACTGCGGGATTTGCAGACCGGCTTGTAGTTCTCAGTCCATCTGGGTCAACACTGTCGTCACCAGTTTCCATCCCCTCGCAACCAGTTCTTGAACTGGGAGGCCCCAGGGGGCCAGAGACCGGCTCTTATGTATCATCTTTGTGCCTTTCCCATGTCATGCTCACAGTAAGTACTCAACAGATACAATTAGCATCAACAATAATTATATGGTCCTCACCCAATTCAGTGCTTTGGAAATCACATTTTAGCAGGACCCTAACACCAGAGATGAGTTTTGCTTTTCAAAATATTAGTACGTATAGCCAACGCCTCTGGAAATAATTGATTAATGACAGGAATAAAAGTGCTCAGTACAGTGCTCGGCACACAGTAAGTGTTCAATAAATACAACTGAATGAATGAACAAATGAGCCCAATCACCACTGGGTAGCTTATGCAAACCTTGATGTCCTCTAAATCCAATGCATTGTCTTTACAAGGGGCTCTTCTGCCAGGAATGCCACGAGCTACAAAAGCAGGGAAGGCTATAGTGAAGACCATGGTGCCAGATGAATGGGCTTTAATAAGTTTGATTTCCTTTTCCACCCACCTCCCGTGCAGCGTTTTCTCACTGGAGGGATGCCCTTCTCCACCAGCTCCAGCCATGTCCCCAGCGCGGAGTTGGCACTTTTTTCTCAGCTTTCTGAAGGCAGCCATTAACCAGATGCTTCCCATTTGGTTCTGGGAATGCAGTTAGTTTGATTGTCATGAAACGAACGAGGCAGTAATTGTGTGAGCCAAAAGGGGCTTCTCAAAGGGCACATCTCCAGCTGCCCAGCAAGAGTCCAGCTGCCAGCCGTGACCATGCAGACTCTGAGAGAATTCATTGCAGAGGAGAGTTGGGGTGGCCTGGGGTGAATGGTGGTGCCTAGGGGTCCGAACACCTCATGTCTATCAGCTCTCCCTGCCCCCTCTTGCAAATATAAAAGCACACATACACACATGCGTGCAATTCTATGAGACTTGATTGTCTCCTGTACTGAAAGTCACAACGCCACAGACATTTGAAACAATTTGTCACCCTTCCCAAAGCCCCAGTAGCTCCCCGCTAGGAAATACTTCCTCAGAGCCAGATCTGAAAGTAAAAAAATTTAAAAGTCCAACCCTAATAGTGGTAGTTGTGGCAGTGATGGCAGCGGGCCAAGGTGGCAGAGAGGAGGCATTGCTCAGGTCAGGAGGGAGGCCAGGCATCATCCCTCTATCAAGGGAGGGGACTGGATCACACCCAAAGGCTCCCATCCTGGAGCAAGGAGTGGAGTCATCACCTTGGCTCCACCTCCCAACTCTTGTCCCCAAAGCATTCCAGCTCCAGCTGCTGATGGCCAACAAAAAGCAGGGGCTAGGGTTGGGGGCGTGGTCAGACATTGCAGCCCTTCCCTGGCCCAGGCACAAGTAGGTGGGGATGCCACCCCTGCTGGTCAAAACGGCTGCCAACTACCAATTTTCCTACTGGCACAGCTATTCCAAGACTTTTTCTTCTGCTGGAGCCAAGTTCCAGCCCATTCTAATTTACTTCCAGGACTACTCTGGACCCTAGCTGGTCACAGGCTGAGTGACTGTATTTTGCTGAAAACCAGGATATTGGGACATCTCCTCCCTCTCTTCCTTTTTCTTTCTGGTGACCAGTGAGGGCATAAGGAGAGTGTGGGGCTCATGTCCCCCACATACCAATTAATGTTAATGTTGGTATTTGTTAAGCGCTTACTATGTGCCGAGCACTGTTCTAAGCGCTGGGGTAGACACAGGGGAATCAGGTTGTCCCACATGGGGCTCACAGTCTTCATCCCCATTTTACAGATGAGGGAACTGAGGCACCGAGAAGTTAAGTGACTTGCCCAAAGTCACACAGCTGATTAGTGGCTGAGCCGGGATTCAAACCCATGACCTCTGACTCCAAAGCCCGTGCTCTTTCCACTGAGCCACGCTGGACAACAAATACTAACATCATTATCCGTCCTCCAAATCCCAAAATGCTGTAATAGGGAAGTTTAGAATGAATAAGTGATCTATTCCCTGGACAAAAGGAGCTTATGCTGTAGTAGGGAGACAGACATAAAAATATTGAAAACAAGACTGGTCAAAATATGTAACTGTGTACCTGTTGAGAAAAAATACATGATGAAATCAATGGGTATTTCATCTACAAAGAAACTGCAGGATTATCTCTGGAGTCTGTACTAAAGAGTACTGCTCTCTTCTCAACAACTAAGACCTCAGTGTAGGCCTGCCTTCCTAAAATACATTAGTCAAAGGTTTAGGGTGATAGCAAAGGGATATGTTACTCTCAATAGGAACAGTGTGGCCTAATAATAAGGAGCAGGGGCCTGGGAGTCAGAGTTTCTGGGTTCTAATCCCTACTCTACCAGTTGCCTTCCGTGCGACCTTGGGCAAATCACTTGACTTCTCTGGGCCTGTTTCCTCATCTGGAAAATGGGGACTCTGTGCCTATTCTCCCTCCTACCTAGACTGCGAATTCCACGTTTGACAGAGACTGTGTTGGACCTGATTATCTTGTATCTACCCCAGCGCTTAATATAGTGCCTGACATCTAGTAAGCACTTACCAAATACCAATTAAAAGCAAAACAAATTAAAACAAAAAACCCTTGCATCTACTCCAGCACTTAGGACAGTGCTTGTCACATGGTAAGCTCTTTACAATACCGTAAAAATAATGATCGTCAGTAGAACATGTGCTTAATTCGCATGTTCAGTCATGGTGATGGTTTGCACTAGGCATGCGTGCTTTCTTGCCAATGGCTCATGTTGAGAGACAGCTGGCCTGGGGAGTTGTAATAGATATGACTGCAGAAGATAACATCTGCTGGTTCTTTCCAGTAGCTTAGTCTGTCAGTAGGATTTACTGAGTGCTTACTGTGGGGAGCAAATTGCACTAAGGGCTTGGAAGACAACCTAGAATTAGTGTGCATGATGCCTGTCCTTCTCTTTTTCTTGTTCTATGTGAATACCTTCTCTCTTTAAATGGGAGAGCCTTGTGGAACAGGTACTGTGACTAAATTATTTTTTTTGTATTTAACCTAATGATTAGAACAGTGCCTTGCAGATTGTAAGAATTTAAGAAATGTTAAGAATAATATTCTTCAGATGAATTTGAATGGTGGTAGAGGGAAAGAACAGGAACAGACTGAAAGAAAAGGAATAAATGAGAACAGACAAATATGAATCAGTCTTAGCATAGGACTCTTGGAACTTACCCTTCTCTTAATTGCTTCAGTGTCGTTTACCCAGTCCTGAGAAAAGAAGGCAGAATTCAGTTTGCAGCTATTTCTACAGCCTGCAGTGTCTTGGAATGGAAATATAACCAACACCTCTCTTCTCCTCCCAACAGGCAGATATTTGAAAAGGTCCTAAATAGGGTCACTGAACATCAGTAGACATTTGTTTCAAATGCATTAATTCTACACACTGGAAGCTTCCCGGTTCCTTTTCCCTCAGTGCTTTAATCAGAAGGCTTGCTACCCTTCATGGCAACTTCATAATGTGATCCACTTTCCAATGTATTCTTGATCTTTCCAATGTATTCTTGATCTTTCCAATACCAAAATCCAATGTTGTACATTTTCTGGAACGGGTTGCCACTATCTGTTAGATTTGGACATAGTGGTGTCGACAATCCTCTCTCTAGACTTTTTTTTTAAATAATATTTTGTTAAGCGCTTACTATGGGTCAGACGCTGTTCTAAGTGCTGGGACAGAAACAAGCTTATCAAGTTGTACCCAGTCCATGTCCCCCATGGGACTCACAGTCTTAATTTCCATTTTACAGATGAGGTAACTGAGGCCCAGAGAAGTGAAGTGACTTGCCTAAGGTCACACAGCAGACAAGTGGTAGAGCCGGAATTAGAATCCATGACCTTCTGACTCCCAGGCCCCATGGTCTATTCACTACATCATGCTCCTTGTAGGCAGGGATCATATCTTCCACCTGTTTTATTGTACTCTCCCAAGTGCTCTGCACAAAGTAAGCACTCAGTAAATACAATTTATTGATCCTCATTCTATCACCTCTATCCCTGGGGCCCTGATTATTCATCATGATGATACCCTCTTTAAGTCAGTCCTTAGGTAACCATTTCTCTCCATACTTTCCAGGTTTTTATTGCACAAAACATGATGTCTTGATTTTAGAAATTTGATTTTAGAAGGCAGTTTTAGATAACTGCTAGTTAATCTGTCTGTTCTACTTCCCGTAAATGGAACATATTGCTCTCTAATCTCATTACACTATTGATGTCCTGGTACAATTTTGAAAACCATGGCTAGAAGCAGAGAACACTGCAGACCAACTATCAGCCCACTCCCTTCCCTTGTTTAATCAAATAATTGGTATTTATTGAGCCCTTACTGTATGTAGAGCACTGTACTAAGCGCTTGAGAGAATTCAGTACAACTGAGTCAGTAGACATGTTCCCTGCCCACAACAAGCTTACACTCTAGAGGATGAGCTTGCAGTCCAGTTTGCTTAGTGAGAGAGTCCACATCTCTGTTGCTTTTGTCTTCCTAAAACAAACCAAGACCTGGCTGGACTCTCTTCTTTGGCCTCTAGGGCCAGTTTAGACTTGAGGACTGGCCTCTTTTTAATAATGCTCTCTTCTCAATGCCCCAGTAGCCACCTCTAATAGTGATCAGTCTCTGACCCAGGCTCCGCAGATCATGCCTCTTACTGTAAATTCATTTCATTCATTCATCCATCCCTTCGGTAGTTTTTACTGAGTCCCTATTGTTTGCAGAGTACTGAAGTAAGCACTGGGGAAAAGTACCAGGTTGCTAATTTAGAGAAGGAACCTTGGTCCACAAGGGGTAGCACTCTATGAAAAAGATCCTGGGAAAGAGATGGATGATGGGCACAAGGGCAAAATGAAGTAAAAACAGCAAAACATAAGCTAGCAGTAATTGGAATAGGAGCAACAGAACAATATGGTTAAAGGAACAGAAATGTCAGACTTCTCAGGCACGCTCTTTGAAGGCAGCTTTGCCCAGTTTCAATTCATTCTTTAATCATACCACATGCCTTTCCCTATGGAAAAAGAACCAACCAATGTATGCAGCCTGCCCTGTTAATTGAATGGGAAATGTGGGTGAGAGCATGTGATTTTCCTCCTTCAGTGCTAGGGGAAAAACTTCTACAAGATGATTATGGGCTAAAAATACTGCCTCCATTCTTAGTAGAGGGGTCTTTTTTCCAATAAAGCTGCAAAGGATTTGCCTTAGGAGAGCAGGCTAAAAACAGAAATCACACTTCAATCTCTTGCCTAGATAGAATGGTATGTGCAAGACAGATTTGAGGGGCCAACCCTTCTCGTTCCCTTCCAGTACCTTTTTTCTTGTTGGAAAGAGAAACTGGGGGAGGAGAGCTTAACTGCTTAGGGTGCCTATTTGTTTGCCTTACAGAATAAGGACTTGGGAAGTTTTCACATATGCTATAGTAGACTAGTTTATGGAATAAACCTGTATTCATTAGAGGATTTCAAGGTGAAGGCATTGCCTGAAGACCTCTAGACATATGAAAAATATTAAATGCATACAATTAGGTTAACAAAACACCACATCCAGCTTTCCCTAAGAGAAAGTGAGAATCCCTGTAGGGCTCTGTATGTTGAGAAGATTGAAAAGCAAGCAACTTCAGGGTTGGTTTCCTTGTTGAACAGCAGTGTTAGGAAACAAACATGAGATATAGGAAATAAGTGACTGAGATCAAAATGGTAGCAGGTTTCTCTATTCTTTGTCAATAAAATGGGTCTTCTGGGGCCAGGGGTTTTCATCCTAGACATTTTAAGGGACTTGATAATGACTTGGTCCTTGGTTGATACCCTCCAGTTTCCTGATTCAGACAATCTTGAGTGGTTATTTGGTGTCAGCAAGCATTCATTTTGACAGGCAGGATCCATTAATGGCTGAAGTGACCATGGCGTAGTGCTAAAGCTTTTCCATAGCCCATAACTCTGCAGCCAAGTTACCTTGGAATCAACTACAGTAGTGTTACTATTATTATCCAGTCATTTTGTACCTCTCCTGTCCACTTTATGGAGCACCCTAAGTTGTTTTATGGTCAGAGACCTTCACTACTTATGGTATAGCCTCAGGAAGCATTCCCCTATTTGCAAAAATGATACTAGAACCAGCCTCCTGATTCTCAAAAGCGACAGCAGGATATTTACAGGAATAATGTGATTGCCCCCATTTAATGTCACGATTAGGGACGCACACCAGATATTTCCTCTACATCCTTATCTTTTCCTATATTAACCCAGTATGCACCTCTTAATGCATGAATTTATCCAAACCTGGAAAATCTACTCTTTTCTACCTGAACAGAGCAGTGGAGAAAGATCTATTTTTGACAGGTTTTATTTTCCAGAGATTTAAGGGAAGATTAAGCTTGTTGTGGGCAGGGATAGTGCCCATTTTTTTGTTGTTTTGCACTCTCCCTAGTGCTTAGAGTGCTTAGCACAGAGTAAGCCCTCAATAAATATGATTGAATGAATAGAAGTGATTATTTTTCAGTTGAGCCCAGCCAATGTTCCAGTGTGGGAGTCATTTTCCTTGATAGGTGTTTTCATTCAGCAACCTAAATATTTGGAAGAAGCATAATATTCAGATGCCCCAGGGCAGTTGAGATCTAGGCCCATGCTTGACATGGCATTTGGTCCTCCGTTCATAGTGGTGGATTACGCCCAACTGTAGATCCAGTCATTTTATCTGTTTTGGTTTTCATAGTTTACCCAGGTCCTTAGCATTGCATCTTAGGGGTGTTCACTCAATATCATTACTATTACTACTATTTTCGGGGAGGTACTACTCTGAGTTAACACTTCTGGGATAACATGTGATTAGATTTCCAGGCCATCTGCAATGGAATGATTGAGTGGCCTCTGAGAGTGAACTGTACAGGAGGTAAATCCAGGATCTGGAAATGATTGGATCAAAACCACTCTGTTGACATTTCTTGCCCCATTTTGCAGGCTCAGAGATCGTAGAGATTTTTGAATCACGTTCATGAAAGCATATGAATTAGTGAGCATCTGGTTTGGACGTCTCCTCTAGGCTGTAAGCTTGTCGTTTGGCAAGGTGCCTACCAACTTTGTTGTATTGTTCTCTCCCAAGCACTTAGTAGAGTGCTCAGCACACAGTAATAACTCAATAAATACCATTGATTGGTTACTTCTGTACATCCTGTTTAAGGTTACTCCATTCAGTCCATACTAGTTATTTAGGTGTCCTGATGTGTCCCACCCAGTTAAGGTGTGCTGCGATGAGGATTGTTTCAGTGCTGATCTGACTTCATTCCAGAAAGCTGGGGTTTGTGATCCTGTTGTGCCATTTCATGTGAATTAAAGCAAAGGTGAAAAATGATGGAATGGGGAAGAGCATAAAAGAGGCTTGCAAACTTATCAGTCAAAAAAAAGTCAAACACATCAGCATCTTATCCAGAAGTTCACCATACCATACTTCCACTCACTGTGTTGGTTCTTTTCATTTCTGCTCTTTATTTGTATATTTAAAATAACAGCTTTGGAGATTTGCTGGAAATGTTCATCTGATTTCAGTCACAAATGAATTTTTTTTCAAAATTTGAAACATCGCATTATGGAAAGATTGCTGTTTCCAGTTGCTTTCATGGTTACCCTAAAGTGAAGTTTTGCAAACACCCAGAGATACTAGACTTTTTTATATACTAAAAAGAGATAATTTGGTGAGCCAAACGTGAATCTAGAAATTCATTTTCACCCATCTGCAGTTCAAAAATAGTTCAACTTTGTTTTGCTGGGGTTTTTTTTAACGTTCTGTAAAAATTGAAATGTCAAGTTTTATACTGCTATAAAAAGGGATAAAACTTTTTAAAAAAAGGTTAACTATGGAACAGTGGTAGTCTTAATTACCACATCACTTAGCTGACCACCTCTTATTACACTCTTTTGGATTCCATCTACTGTCTATTTTAGGAAGCAATCTTAATTCTGCACGTGAAATGACACATTGTTAAAATATATAAATAGGTAGAGAGTAGCTAGTCAGTACTGTTAGTGAACATGAGGATAGATAATTGTTTCCTATTTTCAGGCTAAGGAAACTTTCAAACATCTCTACCTCTTGGATAACATCAGTAATGCTACACTGTGTCAAACCAACAGTTGTAACATTAAAAAAAAACCTACCCACACTGCATAATCAAGAAGGTCTGAAGGGTAATTTTTTACTCCAAATTTTTTAAAAAAAGGATTTAAGAGCTCAACCCCATCTAGAATCTGAGTTTCAGTATAGAGAGTAAGAGTCCTTGACTTCTTTACATGTCCTACTGGGGTTCACAGGACATTCACAACACAAGCAGAGGAGTGTACTCGAAAATAGAATCCGTATTTCCACCTCCATAGTCTTTCGAGGGATCCTAGTCCTAGAACGGCTTCTTTGGCAATGAAGCTATGTCTCAGTTCTTGGCATAATTTACAATGTCCTCAAAGGCTATTAAAAACTCCACCTTCATTAACTGAACCTATGAGGGGCTTTTTAAAGGCATCAACCACTAAATTGATCAAACCAAACCTAAATTGATCAAGTCAAACGTTTTACCTAACTAAATTTAATCCACCAGTTGCAACCATCCTTCTCTGTGGTTTAATTTTGCATTCAATAACGAGTGCCTTTGTAATGTGAGTTGAAATTGTGCCCAAGGTCCACTTGCAGTATGATTTTGTGATCTCCAAACATAATAATACAATTAGTAGACATTATCTTTTTTAAGAAATGAATGGTATTATGTTGACATGCAGCTGCCTCAATTATACACCAGAAAGAATAAACAACTCTGGTTAAATGCTTGGCATGAAGATCTTATAAACACATTACCACGCTTCATGAGTGGGGTCTAAGGGAACCCCTGGACTAATGTCTGTGGTAAATGCAGTAATGCAGGCTCTGGGCTCTACTAACAAACCCGGCCCTGAGAGTATGGAAGTCAGGGTCATATTGCCCAGGGTGGGGTCATCGGTTCTGGGCGTGGGCCAAGGTGGAGGACTTTAAAGAATGGGGGTTGCACTGGTGCGGTAGGTCCACCTTTAAAATACCTCTCTTTTCCCCTGGAATCTTTGGGTTCAGGGATGATTTTGAACCTCTCTGAGTGGCCCTGGCTCCCTAGGGCTTGAAGCTCCTGACAATCCCTCTGCCTAACAGCCTGAGTTGTTGTGGTCTGGTCAGAAATGGGCTACTTCCTTTTCTCTTTAAAGAATCTTGAATTCTCTGGACTGAGGAGACTTCTCATTAGGGCAAAATTACACCTGGTCGCCTCTTCCTGGAAGAGCCAGTCAGGCCACCAGTAACGTCTCTTCATAGCTGGAGGAAGCTCTTTACAAACCCTTCCAAGCTTTTAGTGGCAGTCTCACCATAGGCACTAGTTTCTATGTCCCATTTCTGCTTTACTTCTTCAGGATACTGCCTAGACAATTTGGGAGATTGTTTCAATGATGTGCTTGGGGCCAAACTCATGGGACCAACTCTTGGACTGAATGCAAAACTTTAAAACTGAATTTTCTTCATGATTTAATTGACAAAGGAGGAACCAGTCAGTACACGAGGCCAACAGGCCAGCTTGCTTTTCGAATCATGTGCCATTTACATTCGGCCTGGGGAATTGGTACTCAGATGTAAACGTGATTGATTGAGGGTGCATTTCTTATTTTCAGTTACATGGATTTTATTACACCACTACACTAAGCCTAGTATTGTGTTTGTGCAGTACACAAGTCGATCAGTTGTATTTACTGAATGCTTACTGTGTGCACAGCACTATTCTAAGCACTTGGGAATGGACTGAAAGAGAAGGAATTCAGGAAGTGAGTGATCTGTGTACCCAAGAACTCTCTGGAAGGGCACAGTTCCCTTGAAGGAAGGTCACAATTTCACCCTCCATTCAGTCTTGGGGGATAGATATCATTATTGTTTCTGTGGTTTTTTATCAGTATTATTCCTTGAACTTAAATAGCATCTGCACACAATAAGAACTCCATTTCATTCCCTTTGTGTTTTCATTCCCTTATGGGACTGTGACCTCCTAGAAGAGAAGGACTATCACTTCTACCTGTATTTTTCTAGTGCTTATTGCAGCACTCTGCCTACAGTAGGAACTTAATAAACATTTAGGACTATAATGATGGAGTCACTTGGACTCCCCATATTTTGGCTACCTCATTATTCAGTGGGGATGGCCCTCCAGACCCCCTTTTAAATTCTAAATTCCTCAAGGACATGAACAATATCCCTTCCTTTTTTTGTAGTTACCTCAAACTCATTTCAGTGCTCAGAATCCAGGATGTTTCATTCAGTAGTATTAATGTTAATACAGATATTCATATTTTCTAACAGATTAGGAGATAAAACAGAGATATCCAGAGTGGTGACAGAATGAGGGAGGAATTTGTCCCAGATCATTATAAAAATAGAGACCTAAAACCTGCATTTTACTGACCCAACCCTGAAGCAAAATTCCTGGTCTCTTCGGATAATTTAGCAGCGGTGAGGAGGTAGAACGCAGGATTGGGTCGGCAGCATTGGAGAAGTGCTCAGTAAATATGATTGATTGATTGCTTACCTGAATGAATGAGCAGTTGGGCCACAGCTGTCAATCAGCCAAGGCCAGGAGTGTAAGCTCTTTGTGGGCAAGGAAAGCATCTACCAACTCCCAAGTGCTTAATACAGTGCTCTGCACAAAGTAAGTGATTGATTGAGTGGCACCATAGTCCAACCTGTGGCTGCCCTGTCCCTCCTTTTTTTCCCTTATTGCTCCTGTTCCTATTCTTCTCTCCCTCCTAGGATAACACCCCCTCCCAAAAATCCACTCCCTATCACTCTGCCCTGGAGGAAAGAGTGTCCTCTCTGTACCAGCAAGGGGAATGGGTTGGGATTACATAGGTGACCACCCTGTCCCGCTGCCCACCCTATTGGGAGAGACCCTCAGCTTTCCTGGAGTGACCCAAGGAGACCTGCAACAAAGTTTTGGGTCAGGCCTGTAAAATAAGATTTTTGTGTGTGGTTGGGGGGTGGTTAGGGGCACTGATCTGTGTAGTAAAGAGCCCCCCAATGGACAGGAACCATGTCTATTTCCCACCTGTTCATTCTCTCCAAGCGCTTAAGATAACGCTCTGCACACAGTAAGCACTTAGTAAATGTTATTACTACTCTAAGAGACAGTCCCCACAGGCAGATCTTCAAAGAGTCAGGAAAGAGAGATGTTTTCCCCAGTCAGAGCCAGCCCACCTCAGTCAAAAGCTTTCTTGAAGAGAAGTTATTTTCCATCCCAGCCATTCAGCTCTGCCAAGGAAACTCAGACACGTGGTGATTTCCTAAGCAAATAAATCAGGAGTCTTGTAAGACACATTGGAGGAAAAAGCTTTTACGGGAAATTTATATTCATAATTATTTCAAGATTCGGCTGCCTCTTTAGTTGTGACTAATGTGACAGATCCACATTTGATTAGTCTCACACCAAAACATTGTCCCCCACCCTCAGTCCTCCTCATCTACTCTTTTCTCATCAAGGATCCTGGAGCAATTTGTTTTCCTGGCAGTATCACTGCTGTGGGGGGAAAACAACTGCAAGGCAATTATGATTTTATTAGCATATTGCAGATAGTCCCTTTCCTCATAAAATAAGGCAGTTAGTACACCATGTAATGCTTTATACCGACAGGGCTTGTCAGCCATGCCTCATCAAAATTGTAATATATTGGCGGGAGAAAGAGGATTAAATTAACTACTAAAAATAAATGATTCTCAGAAGTTACACTCTGCAAACTGGTCTGATTTTTATCTGAGGAGCGTTTTCCCATCACAGTAACCTTAGGCCATGCTTCTCTGACAGGTAGATGCACAACGCACCTGCTGGAACAACTATATTTCTCCTCAGTTTTCCCCAGTCCCCAGATCTTCAGGGGCAACTGCAGGAAAAGAGTGTGGTAATAGCATAAAGGATAAGACAACCATCCCCCACCCCTGTATTACTGAGGAATTAGCCCAAGTTCCAGGTTCAGAGATTGGTGTCTATAACCTGCCTGTCCATAGCCACATCAATCAGTGCTTCAATTTCCATGTTGCTATTGTGAAGAAGTTCAATAGCTCAGGCCTTTGGAGAACTTTTTATTTCTAACTAGAGATACCAACTTCATGGGGTCAATGAAGGTCATCAATCAATCAATCAGTGATACTTATTGAGTGCTTTCTGTGTACAAAGCACTATACTAATCAGCCCCACAATATTTTGAACTGGCACCCCAGGCTTACTCATCCAAGGACTCTGACAAGACTTGAGAGTTTCCAATCAGGATGAAAGGAACCCAAATGGTGGCTTGATGGACCATTAACTCTTTGTGGTTTGTCTCCTCCACCCCCCCCCCAAAAAAAAAATCTCTAAACCCTTTTTTGTCCCACATTCAAAATAAAAAGTTGATGGCCATCTGACCCATGAAATAGGTCACTTAGAAATGGAAGAATGAAGACAAAATCAGAATGGGCAGACCCTGAAATTGCAGCCCACTGTGGAGCACCCACTATACTAAGGTGCTTGATTTGTGCTAAGTGGGCAGGGTCTCTCAGCCCCATGCCTCATTAAAATGACAATTTTCTGTAGCAGTGCTTTATTCAAGAGTAGTCTGGTTTTCCATAGATTTCATTGTACAAAAATTGTACCTTGTCACAGTGGGGTTTAGAAATGCTAGATTAACAATTCCCTAACTCTCCCTGAATCCACCTCAGTCTTCTCCCTAAAAGAAATAGAGAGTTGTATAGATGAAATTACAGCCATGAATCATAAAATGAATAAACCAACAAGATCAGGTGGCCAGCTGAATGTGGGGGTTGAAAGAGAGGTAGGAGTCAAGGATAATCCCAAGATTTGGGGTTTGGGGTTTGAGAGACAGAGAGGGTGGTTGTGGTGTTAATTGTGATGGGAAAGTTAGGTGGAAAGGTGGTTTTGGGAGGGAAGGTGAGAGCTCAGCTTTGAACCTACTGAACTTGAGTTGTAGGTGGAAACTCCATGTAGAGATATCTTGGTGACAGGAGGAAATGAAAGATTAAAGAGGGACAGAGTGGTCATGGCTAGCAAGGTGGATTTGAGAGTCACTCACATGAAGGTGGTTGTTTAAACCATGGAGGCAGTGGTCCACTCCTCTATCACCAACCTATTCCCTGTATCTCCATCTTATCTGTCTCACCACTAACCTCTTGCCCACATTTTCCCTCCTTCATATCTGACAGTCCCACCTTCAAAACCATCCAAAAACCACATCTCCTCCAAGATGCCTTCCCAACTAAGTCTTTTATTTCCCCATCTACCCTCCCCTCAGTTTTGAATATGAACTTGGCTGTGTATCCCTTAAGCTCTTTTGAAACTCACCCCAACCCTACAATACTTATGTAAAAGTTCTTATGCTCTATTTCCTCTATCCCTAATCTACTTTAATGTCTACCTCGCCCTGTAGACTAGAAGCTCCTTGTGGGCAGGGATCACTTTTACCATCTCTGTTGTACTGTACTTTGCCAAGTGCTTAGTACAGTGTTCTAAGTTTGATTGATCAATAAATACCACTGATTTCTTGATTGAAAAATAGTCATATTGGGGTTCATTTGCTAAGAGGTAGAAAGAGCAGGTTTCTTATGACCATCTTAGAGATGAGAAAACTGAGGCCCAGAGAAGTTAAGCAATTCGTCCGAGGTCAGACAGTAGACCATGGCAGATCTGGGGTTAGAACCCAAATTTCCTGTCTCTGAGACCCCTGCTCTTATAGTTATTATTAATAGTAATAATAATCATATTTGTTAAGCACTTACCTTGTGGCAGCACTGTACTAAGCGCTGGGGTGGATATGAGCCAATCAGGTTGGACACAAGCCCTGGGGCTCACAGTCTTCATCCCCACTTTACAGATGAGGGAACCAAAGCCCAGAGAAATGAAGTGACTTGCCCAAGGCCCCACAGCAGACAAGTGGAGGAGCTGGGATTAGAACCCATGACCTTCTGCCTCCTAGATCCATATTCTATCCACTCTGCTATGCTGCTTCTCTCTGCTTCTCCTCTAGGCCACACTACACTGCTTGCAGAGCATCGAACAGAAAGAATTATATGGGGATTTTCTCTAAGGGAGGATGCTGATTTTTCTAACTCTCCAAGAAGCTGTTTGTTTATGCCACTTTGTATATTTGATGGCTGATAAGAAAGCAGTAACTTTCACACCTTGCAGTGAGAAAACATCTTTGCACAAATAAGTCAGTGATAAAATGTGTGATTTACCCAGTTAAGTGATTACATAGTCCACTGTTTGGAGCAGTGAACTGTTGTCAGCCTCCACAAAGGGAAATTTAATTCCATCCCTAATGATTTTTAAATGCTAATGCCACAATCCAAGCTAGTCTAATTTGTGTAGGGATATACACTTGAAAGTTCCATCAGCTCACCTAATGAAATATGCAGCAATTATGTCCATACAGACTCTTCCTGAAGAATGTATCTAACAGAATTAAATGCATCACTTAAAGTTCAAAACTGCCAAAACGTCAGGCAGAACATCCAGCCTCTGGAAACTTTCTTTTTCAAAATATCCCAGAATGAGAGGAAGAAGGTTGATTTAATACTACCTGATTTGGAGGTTCTTTATCTCCCTTTTTAGAACCCAAGAGCCACAGGGAAAATGCAAACAGATTAGGGGGAAATTGCAAATGCCAGTTGAGAAATCCCGGCCTCCAAAAAAAAAGCAACTTCTCCGGAGGAGCGTCCCAGCTGAAACTGAATTCTCAGCTGACAAATAGGTAATTGCTTCAGCAGGCCAGCCGCTCTGAAACCCTCCCCATAGATAGGGCTGGTGATTCATTCTGTCCTCTTTAGCTAGGAATGGGCTGCTTGCTCCGAAGATAACAACAGATGGTTCGTTTGGGCCATCCAGGCCGATGGATTTTTGCTCTTCATGGACAGGATCAAGACAGGATGATGAATGGTCAGAATTAGGGTATCCTCGGTGGTTACATCATCTGGCCAAAGTGAAAAGCTGCTGGGAAGTGAGGGAAGGCATTTGCAGGGGAAGAGCCAATCCTCCAGGGAGTTGGGTAAGGTACCCTATTCTTCCTGAGGTAAACCACCACACCTGGATATGCAGTTGGGGTCACGGCCCAGGATGCTCTGCTACAGTGTTTCTGTAATGTGCAGGGTAGTGGTGGGTTTGAGGCCGGAGGCCGTCTCTACTGAGATGCAATATATTCTGTATGACTTCATTGCATTATGTCATGTGCCAGAGTTAACATACATAATGTAAAGCACATCTGGGTGTCTGCGTGTGGAGGTGCAGTTACTGGCCACTGAACACCATAGCCTCCCGGGCTACATCGTTCTCCCCACTCCCCTCTTCTCCTTTCTCTTCCTCCATTCATCTCCTTCCTCCCCCACTCCTCCTCTCATTGCTCCATTCCTTTCCCTCTACTTCTCCATTCTCGTCTTTCTCCTTCTCTCTCCACAACCTTCGTGCCTCTCTCCCCCGCCCAACATTGAGCATCTAATGTGGCAGAAGATTGATCTCCATGGCACCTTTCCTCCACAGAGCCTGGTCTGCTGAGCTTGACATAGTCTCTCCAATTTCGGAGGAGTCTGGGTCCCCCCTGGCTATGTCACCAGAGTGGCTGTTGGATCGAGTTGGGGGTCACACTGGCTCTTGTTCTTGCTTTGGGCTGGCCATAGCAGATTGGCCTGATTGGCTCATGGGGAATCTCTGGTGGCTTGGGCTGTATACTCTTGACTGTAAGCTAGTTGTGGGCAGGGAACAGGTCTACCACATCTGTTATATTGGACTCTCCCAAGTGCTTAATACAATGCTTCTTACATGGTAAGTGCTCAATAAATATTACTGATAGATTGATTAGGGAGAGATGCTGGTCAAGACCCTTGAAGGAACTTGGAAAGCAAGTGAGAGGAGCATTCAGTCTGGAAAGAAGCATTTAACATCACCATGCTGCCCAAGTATATTGGATTTATTTGACTTTCACCCCATCCAACACTTGTTCCCTCTGCACCTTGCTCAAGGTGAGTGACTAGACTAAAGCTGAGTTCAAGGAATTTATAAAAGCATCAAGAGCCAGAACTATGTAACAAGCTTACATCAGATAGCGAGGCTCCAAATGATTAGGTCACAAAGGCAAAAAATGCAAATCTGTCTCTCATCCTACATTTTCCCCTGAGCTATTATCGCTGTTTTTATGTGTTCTCAAAGGTTATTTCACTTGTCCATAGACTCACTGGGTTCCTCTCCTTGCCAGGAGCTCGGCTGTTTGCCTGTCCTTCTTCCCCAGCTTCTCCAGTCAGCATTAGAAAGCCCCAGAAGTCCCAACCTTCTTTAGCATTTCCTGCATCCAGCCCATTTCCCACAACTCCTTATGGGCAGGGATAGTGTCTCTGCTAATTCATTGTACCCTCCCAAGTACTCAGTACAGTACTCAGTACATAATAAGCTCTCAATAAATACCATTGATTGAGTGAGTGATCAGTCCCTGGAGTTGAATTAGCAGGGGCAAGGTCCTCTGCCCCCTCCAGATACCTTGGCCATTTGTTGGTTCAGAAAGCCCTTTGAAGTCAGGCAATAGGCTACAAAGGGTGCCCTATACCAATGACTCATCTGCCACCAGCCACTTTAGCATTTATGTGTTAATTGATATATTTATTCCCAGATTCATCTATTCATTCAATTTTTGGCTTACTTTTGCTATGGCAGGTTATAGCCATGTTTTTCCTTCTGCTGCCATTATATGTTTGGGAACAAGAGGAAATTTATGTCTGCTTCCCTCATTGGATTGTGTGTGCCTTGAAGAGAGACTGTGTCTTTTTTTTTTATGGAATTTGCTACTTGTACTAAGTAACTGTACTTAGTGCTGGAGTAGATACAAGCTAATCAGGTTTGACACATCATGGGGCTCAGTCTTCCTCTCCATGTTATAGGTGAGGAAACTGAGGTCCAGAGAAGTGAAGTGACTTGCCCAAGGTCACACAGAAGAAAATTGGCAGAACTGGGATTAGAACAAAGGTCCTTCTGCCTCCCAGGCCCATGCTCTATCCACTGGGCCACGCTGCTTTTCTTTTATCTTTTGTATTTTGTTGTGTGCTCCCAACTACCTAGTTCAGTGCTCACACATAGTAGATGATCAAGAAATCCTGCTAATGAAGGAACCACTGAGCAGACAGCAAGAAAAGACTTGCTCTGCCCTCCCCACAGGGAATATGTTCATTCAATAGTATTTATGAGCGCTTACTATGTACAGAGCACTGTATTAAGCGCTTGGAATGTACAATTCGGCAACAGAGACGATCCCTGCCCAATGACAGGCTCACAGTCTAAATGGTCCCTTGTCTCCCCGGGGGATGCTTGTGACATCGGGGAGTCTAACAAGGAGCAAAGCTGGGGGTTGCTCTCTGCCCTTCACCTGGCCCCCAGAGGGATGCTCGTGACCTCGGGGAGTGTGTGTATCAATTCATTAATTCAATCATGGATAGTGAGCACTTACTGTGTGCAAAGCACTGTAGTAAGTACTTGAGCACTGTACTAAACACTACACTAAGCACTACACTGTATGAAGTGCTATGTTTGAGCACATCATCACTTTCACAACTCAAAGTCTAGCCCTCCTTAGAGGCAGGGATGGACCATTTACCAACCTGAACCTCCCCTTCTACCTCTCTTACGTTCCCTCGGTAGTAGTAAGGGTATCTATTGAATGCCCCCTGGATGCAGCAAACTGTACAACTTCAATAGTAGCCCGAGGCTTGTTTCCTGCCTAAAATCAGCCAGCAATACTTATTGAGTATTCATTGTGAGCAGAACCCTGTCCTGAGCACTTGGGAGAGTACTGTAGTGTTGGTAGAAATGATCCCTGCCTACATGCTAATACACACTAATAAATTTTTACAGATAATCCGAATAAACAATCTATTATACCTACGCCACCCCTCCCACCCCCCACCCCCACAGGGAGTCCATGATGGACAATCTGCCACAGATACTTCCAAGTTCCTCTTAAACCAACTACTATCTGGAGTCTGCACATCTTCTTGGTGGAAAGGAATTCCATCTTCTTTCCATCTGCTTACCATCTGCTGCCTGAAGAAGTGACAGTAAAGTAAACTGTGTCCTTCCTCACTGGTGCATGATTATGGTGGTCCCTTTGAAGCCAGAGGGATCTGCTTTAAGAAAGTTGTTGGTGGAAGAGGGAAAAAGCACTAGCAATAGAGAGTCATGGGAACAATTATTAAATCTCTCAAATAAAGGAAATCATCATCACCTGAACCTTGTATTTATAGGGTATTTCTGGAAGATGGCTACTTGCGTGATACACAGTACACGATGGATCTTTGCTGGGAAGTTGTATCTCCACCCATCGGTTTGGTTGGAGCAAGTGTCTAACCAACGAAACGGGAGAAGCAGTGTGGCTTAGTGGATAGAGCATGAGCCTGGGAGTCAGAAGGATCTGGGTTCTAACCCCAGTTCTGCCACATATTTGCTGTGTGACCTTGGGTTAGTCACTTCACTTCTCTGGGCCTCAGTTACCTCATCTGTAAAATGGGGATTAAGAGTGTGAGCCCCATGTGGGACAGGGACCGTATCCAACCTGATTAACTTGTATCTACCCCAGTGCTTGGAACAATGCTTGGCACAAAGTAAGTGCTTAATAAGAACCATAAAAATAAGTGTCCCTTTCCTAATCCTGATGCCTTTAGAAGCTGTCATGACTTAACCTATTATTTTTTACAAAGCTGTCTGTTACAATTGTTCCTATTATTCCCCCACTCCACCCCTGAAAGTTTAAGATGCTCCTATTTAGAAAACGATGACTTTAAGGGAACAGAGAAAGTAATTCCATCATTTATTCCCAAGCAAAAGCAAGAATATATGTGCTAAGGGAAAGTCATGAAAGCTAGACAGAAACAAAAGCTTTTTGTTTGGAAAGTACAAAAATCTTCAGAGGGGAGGTTTCTAACAAGGGCAGAACAGTTTATGCAGTCTTGGGTTCACCCAGTTTTGACAGCTCAGTGTACAGTGAGAGTGAGTGGAATTTTTATATCTACCCTTCTGGCATAAATGGATCAGGGGTTAACATATACTAATGGGAATGAACAGTAGCTGGTTTTCATTTACATTTTTCTCCCATGCACTCACTTGGATGCTCCTATTTAAAATTATCTCACAGAGCAGACTAGTTTTTCTTGGCTAGCTCACAGACTTTTTCCTTGGCTCTGAAAGCAGTTCTTTCTTGGAACCCAGGTGCTCATTAAGCCTCACCACTGTCCAGTGAGATAGGCCAATCATTGGATTTATTCAGCCCATTTTACAGATTGGGTAACTGAGGCAGGAAAGCCTGTGTAGCTCTCTTTAGCCCTCAAAGGGAATAAAGGGCAGAACCAAGATTAAAAAACCAAGTGCTGCTTCTTTTCCCCAGTCAATACTTTCTTGCACCTCTCCCACTTTTCTGCTATTCATAGCCAAGAGCAGGGAGCTTGGAAACGCAGATTCAAACATGACTTCTCAGACAGAGCCAGAGGAAATCCATCCCCCTCAAAGTCTGCCTGACTTGTTCATTGAGTATCTATGCCTCTTTCCATTGCAAGCTGCCTGAGCCTGACAGTACTGTGTCCTTGACCTTTTTCCCCATCCACAACATCAACTTCAACCACAAAAGCCTCTTCTAAATCTGAAGGCCAGCATCAACCAGTGAAGTGGATTCACTTGGTGACAAGACACCTGCCACCCCTGCAGAATAAAGCCGGTCCACAGCTGGGTAAGTGATTTGCCTTTGACCAAAAGCCCAGGGTGTTTGCTTTGGCCAAGCGGGGAGAGCATGTCAATAGCTGCTTTGGAATCTGCTCGTGCATTCAGGGAGCAATTTCCCCACTGTGAGGTACTCTTGCCTACTGTAATTCTGACCAAAGGCTTTTGAATTTAGGTTAGCAGTAGTCCCCAGAAAATCAAACTTGCACATTATTCTCAAGAATCATTCCTCCCACAAAAATTCTCCTGCGCCTACAACATTTGCATGAGCTCTACCATATTTATCAGTAGAACCTGTTCAATCAGTCAGTGGTATTTATCGAGCACTTACTATGTGCAGAGCACTATACCTAACACTTGGGAGAGTAAAGTACAATAGAGTTAGCAAACATGTTCCCTGCCTACAACGAGCTTACAGTCTAGATGATCCCCTTTCCAATTACAAAACCTTGTATCTACCCCAGTCCTTAACACACAAAAAAGAGGTAAACTAAATGCTTAACAAACACCATAATTAATTTGTAACATTATTAATATCCCAACTTAACGGACGAAGGAAACTAAGACTCTGAGAGGTTAAGTAACTTGCCTAAGGTCCAACAGCAGGACTCCACTAAAATTGGAATTAGAATCCAAATCCTCCAACTCCCAGTCCAGTACTTGTACCTCTCTATATTACACTGCTTTTTAAATTTATTAATGTTCAACCTTTGCACCCAATATGGTCACAGAAGAAACTATGTCCCCAGGGACCTTTGAAATGGGACCATTTATATCAGATGTGATATGTTGCAAGGAGCAGTGAATCTTCTAGATGAATATCTCCTTCCATGGAAATCGTACACACTATTGATCACTCAAAAAAATTAATTTTGCAACCATCAGTTGTCCCTTTTAGCTATGAGGCCCCAAATTGATTGCATTACTTCACCTGCAAAGCTATTAGGTGATAGCCCTAAAGAATCAACAGCAAAAAAGTTACAGTGTCAAGCTGAAGTGGCTTGTTAGATTAAAATGTCCACTGTCAGGGAAATTGAATTAATGAAAACTTAATGATGTTTGTGACAGGTCCATTAACCCAAGTATTTGCTTGTTCAGTGAAAATGTACTAATGTATGCAGAGAATAGGGAAAGAATTGTGGGCCAAGCTTTTAACAAGTTTGTGAAGAAAAGAGAACAGAACATCATTCATTTTTTGACTTGAATTTCTTTGGCTTTTGAAAGAAGTTTTTAAAAATGAAGCATTTGAGGCAGTGCAACCCAGAGGGGGGTGACAATTTTTTCCAGTTTAAACAGCTCCCTCATACACAGTTGTATCTTATTATTAACTGTGTATTTTCCCCATCCCTTAGTACAGCACTTTGCAAATGGTAGATGCTTAATAAATATTGTCACTACCATACAGTTCCCTCACCTTGACTTCACTCAATCACACTTGTGACTGTCATCTGTCGGTTTCTTCCCCGAAGTCTCACTTTTGAATGAAGGTTTAAACTCTATCTATGGAGCCTAAGTCTTTAGGAATTTTCCCACCCCCCATATCTTCCTTTCCATAAAAGGGGATCTGATGGGATTCCACACATAGATATCATGCCCTCTGACCTCTGGGTTGAGTTGTTGGTGGCAGGCCCCTTGTGGCCTGGATGCCTGCCTTCTGTAATTAGTTGTTTCAAAATATCCCCTCTTTGGTGTATTCAGGTCACCTGTCAGAATATATCCCAGGATATATGAGATATAAAGTATATGAGGGTGTGTTGAGAGCCTTCCTTCATATGTTATCTTCCAAAGACATAGCTTTCTCCCTCCAAATACTCATGGATCCAAATTAGCCATCCCTACATACAACTCTCCATCGTGTTTGGAAATCAGTGGCTATTTGAGAACACAACCTTAGTCCCTTGAGCTACTATATAATCAATCAAGCACATAAGACACATTCTCCAAAGCTCATTTATTTCCAATCATGTCTTTCACTTGTTGCCAGTGAAGTTTATAGGGAAGTTGATTAAAAATGCTTGTTTGCAAAAAAAACAAAAAATAAATGAGATTAAAACACCTCCTTAAATCTGTGTCAGTCATGCCCTATCCCGAGAAATACTGCACAGTAATCTCTCACTGGAGACAACAGTGTCCTACACAAAGAATAGGCATTTCAGCATTTTTTGGTATTGTCTAATAGTTGTGAATTAGTTGTCTACCTAATGTTATGCATGAATTCAACATCAAATTTAAAATTAGAAACTTAAATCTGAAATCCTTTATGAACAGTTAGCAATGATTTTTAAGGTGCTATTTGTGTCTCTGTGGAATGGTGCTTGAAGTTGATTAAGCGCCTGGGATTTTCCTTTTCTTCAGAGAAAACAAAGAGAGGTGGTTCAGCTTTAAAGGCAGTCTTTGGGGGAAGATCATATTCTATTTAAAGCTATGTGAATTAACTGCAAAATATGCTTTTGTTCTGTGCACAGGTGTGTATCTTTCCCTTAGCCTAAATTACCTAAAAATAGTTTGGAAAGGGACAGTCATTCGGCAAAATGCTATTAATTCTTAAAAATATATCCTCAACCCCTACTTTAAAGGTCAGGTTGGTCATCAGAAAAAGTTGAGACTCTGCCACAGAAGAAATATGAGTAACTGCCTCCAACTCTTGCCTTATTTTCCCACTAACTGGTTATTCAGCATCCCCAAGTAATGGACTTGCTTACTGTTCCAGAAGAAGAGTTCATTCATTGGAACTTTTCTGCCAGAAGACAAACCAAACTTCACAGGAGAAGCCCAGCCCCTTAGCAACAGCTCTCAGAAGCATGAGGACTATTTTAGTCTTCTGAACCAGTCATAAAATTTGAGGTAGAAGAATTGAGGCTGAGTCTGCCTGGGACAAGGTCTGGGGATTGCCCTGGGCCTCCTGGTGGAAAGAGAATATGTTTCCAGATACTGGCTGGATGGAAGGCCTTCCCAAATTACTTCAGAAAAGAATGTAATGGATCCAAGAAAGGGAAGGAGATATATATATATATCTCCTCAATCCACCAGTATTTTAGATCAAAAGTAAATTGATCCAAACACTCATTCTTTTCTGAAGTACCCATCCTAGGTAAGAGAAACAGGGAGCACTTAAAATAGTCAATTCAAAGAACAAGAAAATATCTTTTTTGTTAGGGGAGATTTGAAAAAAAGATTAACTTTGACCCAGTCTAGATCCATAGTACACAGATTCCCCAGGGACTCTGGAGACTGAGAGGAAATCACAACTGAAGGGGAATCAATCAATCACTGGTATTTATTGAGCATTTTCTATAGTAATAGTAATAATTGTGGTATCTTTAAGTGCTTACGTGCCAATTTCTGCATTAAGTGCTTGGGTAGATACAAGATAATCAGGTCCCACAAGGGGCTCACAGTATAAGAAGGAGGGAGAACAGGTATGGAATCCCCATTCTGTAGTTGAAGAAACTGAGGCACAGAAAAGTGAAGTGACTTGCCCAAGGTGACATGGCAATTAGTAATGCTGTCAGGACTAGAACCCAGGTCCTCTGTCTCCCAGCCCCGTGCTCTTTCCACTAGGCCATTTTGTTTTACTACTATGTGCAGAGCATTGTATTAAGGACCTGGTAGAAAACGTCAGATGCAATGTAAACGTTCCTTGTTCTCAAGGAGGTTCTAATCTAACTGAGAAGGTAGACAAACAGAAATTACATGTAAATAGTGGGATCAGTAGGAAGAATGAGGTACTGCAGTTAGTATCAGAATAAAAAAGCTGAATAAGTAATTGAATATACAGTTGTACATAAGTGCTGAGGACAGGATTAAAATACATAAGTGTGAAACCAAACTGCACAACCTAAATGTGGTGGATGCATATAAGGCCCCAGGAAAATCTTGGTTTGAGAAATAGTTCTAGACCTCAGATATATCATTTGCCTGCAACAAAGGGCCTTTGTAATGCAGCCCTCAAAACCTGAAATAATCTGTCTACATTTTTATTACTTTTTCCTGACATTTTCTCTGCCCTCCACACTCTAATGCTCTAGTTTCTGATTTTCTGTCTTTTGGAGCAGTAATATGTTCAGAAATCACAATCAAGTGCTTCTAGAAAATATGAATTGCTCATAGCTCACTACTCCTCTGAATCTGTATATGTTACCACATTTCATGGAGGAGGTGAAGAGAGGGCAAACAGCAGTAGTTCATTCTGCAATTTGTTCAATAAAAGGGTCTTAGTAGTCAGAAGTTTCCTAGTAACAAAAATCTTACCAAAATCACTGCTGTTAGAGTATATACCTTTCTTCTTTAATATTTGCTCTCCATAAAGCACCAGCCCAATCTGAGAGCAGAGAAAGTTCTAAACTAATCATTAAATAAAATCTGAAAAGCCCTACTTCTCCTTTGTAAAAAGAAAAAAAAACCATGCACTTGCTATTGGAGGTTGCACAAGTGCTCGAAAATGAACTCACATATAATTCTGCCTTAAAAAAGATTGCATCGAATGGTTTCTGAAAGACTTTAAGCAACTGGGTTTCACACTGAGGCAAAGAAAGTGAGATTTCTTGGCAATCAATTTAGTATCAATCTGCGCATTCCTTGAAAAAGAAAAAACCTACCCCAGCAATAAATATAATTGCTTTTATGTCCTGCAGAGCATAAGTCACGTGGGGTTTTGCTTTTTCCCATCCTCAAAATAACATTTAACAATGTTTCATTTATCTTCTGCAAAAATATAAATTTTTGAATAGTTTGAGCACAAGGTTTGCAAGCGACTGATTTCCTGGGCTCACTACACATCTAGCTACATAAGCAATTTCACTATGACCACCTGCGGACCATTTGCAATATCAGATGCCCAGTGGATGAGATTGCTAACAGAGAAGTCCTGAAATGCAGTCAGCTCACCAGCTCTGAATCAATGCTCCCTGCAGCACAGATAATGGGAGACAGTGGTTAAGAGCAGGACATCCATACCATTAATGTATGATGAACTGAGGGAAGTGCATAATATGTGCCATGCACTGTACTAAACGTTGAGGTAGATGCAAGATAATCAGGTTGGACAGTCCCTGCCTGGCCCAGGACTCATATTGCAAGTAGAAGGGAGTAGGATTTAATCCCCATTTTACAGATGAGGAAACTAAGGCACAGAGAAGATAGGTGGCTTGCCCAAGGTCACACAGTAGACAATTGGCAGAGCCAGGATTTCAACCCAGGTCTTCTGGCTTCCAGGCCCATGCTCTTTCCACTAGAACAAGGTCTTTCCACTAGGCCAAGCTCCTTTCCAAAAAAGTACAAAGCAGGGAAGTTTTGGGAGGACACTTAGAAGACAGACCAGCTTGGAGTACCACAATCAAGAGAGAGCTTGCTCTCCTTGAGCAAAGGCTTCATGGAGATCAGGACACCAAGAGGCAGGTTCATAGACAGGTCCTAGGTGAGACAACAACATTAGCACAACAAGGATCTATCTTTATATGCAAATAATGTTATTATTTTTGGTTGTACTTACACACATGGATAGGATCATACCATACTGCTGGTAGCACCATTTTCTAGAACAGTAAACTGATGTAGACCCATTTCTTCTATACTGTAGGGATTGTATTGTCCTAGGACCCTTCATTAAGGAAAACTCCGTTGTATTATTAATTCCGTGACTGACACTGCTTACATGTGCAAAACCATTTTTTACCAGCATCGCATCACACCGTATCCAGGCAGATATGAATTGTTAGAATTTTCCCTAATTCTGCCAATTAACAAATTGGTCCAAAATGAGTAGTGGAAACACACATTCTGGTAGAACAGAGCTTTTATCTGTATGTGTGTTTGTACATATTTATCTATATTCACACTTTTGTATAAATACAAGAGTAACAAGCAGGATTTATTGGTTCAAAGCCATTTGGGGACAGCGAGATGAGTATAAAAGAGAAAACTGTCTTGCCTTTCTCATTTTACTCTAAAATAGGAACAAAATTACCATTCTGTCTCCTCATTTGCCAGTTAGCAATGGGAAACTGAATCAATGCTGTCATTCTTAAACATTTAAAGTAGCAGAAAATATCATTCAAATTCATCCATACTCATTTGATACTCATTCTTACTCATTTCTAGTTAAACATTTTTTCAGTTACTCTCAAGGCAGTGTTAAAAAAAACAGTCAGTGGGACTTAATGAGCACCCCCTGCACTAGTCCTTAAAAAGCTAATAAGAGCCATACTCCAAGACTGTCTGCTGTGCTCAGTACATCTTTAGACTCTAGAGGAGCACAACAGATTCAATTTTAGCTTCTTATAAGATAAAGTGCAGGGACCAACATCAAGGCCTTTATCTAATTTATTTTAATATCTGTCCCCCTCTTAGTCTGTAAGCTCCTTGAGGGAAGGGATTATATCTATCAAGCCTATTGTATCATACTCTCCCAAGCACTTAGGACAGGGCTCTGTGCACTATAAATGCTCAATAAATACCATTAATTGCTCGATTGTATCTACCCATTTCATCATATCACCCAAGTGCACAACTGCTTTTTCTGACCCGACGGTTCCCTGTATCCAGACTGACCCATGTTGTCGAATGAATGTCCCCTAATTCTTTAACAGCATTCGAGCATAAATGAGTAGCCAAAGTAATCATTGTGGTGGAACCGGTTAATCAGACTTTTTTATTAAGCGCTTACTGTGTGCACAGCACTCTACTAAGTGCTTGAGAGAGTACAGTATACAGACTTCGTAGACATATTCCCTGCTCACAAGGAGTTTACATTCTAAAGAGGAGTGCTGGAACTCAGAGTGCTTTGTTTATTCTTTCAAGGAACAAAGTGTGCTCTAGCACCATCTTCAATCTGTACTCCTCCTCCAAATTTCTCCATGATCCCCCTGTTTCAGCGAGGGAATTGGCAAGATTGCTTCACCAGCATTCTGTTAGAGTCTGTTACTGGCCCTGCCTTATTACTTCCTGGACCCCCACCCTATCTTTCCTTCAACTGAACAAAACTACTTACCCAGGGGTAGGCTTGGCTGAGAATGTTTTCAGTAGGCCATTAATGTGTGTGCCCAAGACAACAAGCATAAATGGTCCATTTTAGAATATTACAATTATTATACACAATACAGGTGATGTGAGTTTCTAAAAGTTTATGTTGGGAAAATGGCCCCTGACTCACAATGACGTTAACTAATCCTCCCCACTTAGATCTCTGGGGCATTACAAAGCTCTAATTTCACTGAAGAATGGGCACTGCAATATCAACCATCAAAGAAACAGCTGCTAGAACATAAAGGGGAAGTAACTTTTTAATTCACTGTTATTAGCTATAATGGCTTGTGGGCTGTGATTACTAATGTAATATTTTTCTCTCCATCCATGAGTTTCTATAAATGAAAATGTTTCTCCTATTTTGGCAGCTAATTCCAAAACTTCGGAGGAGTTGAACCCACCTTATTCAGAATGAGAGCAGCAGAAGAGTTAAGAGATAAAGGTAAGACCATTCAAAGATAGGGCTGGATCCATGCCATGTACTGTTGGTGAGAGCTCATTCATAATTCTTTTATCATCAAGGTAAAAGTGCAAGAATCCAACAGCCCTTGCTGGGCACAGGCGCCAAAAGGAGGTGGCCAAGTCATCCTGGAAGGTGTGCCGGCATCTAGCAGGCACACTGTTCTTTATGCCACTTCTAGATTTGGGTCGCCACCCCTGAGACAGCTAATCAATCAATCAGTCAGTAGTATCCATTTGCCCCTTGCAAGTGCAGTACTATGTACTAAGCTCTTGGAAGAGTACAGTATTGTACAGTACAAGATAGTTGGTACACAAATCCTGGATTTTACAGCCTAGCAGGGGAGACAAGCATTACACCAAATTAAGGACAGGGGAAATAGAGTATAGGGACAAGCACCTGCTGTGGGGTTGGTGTGAATATCAGTGCTTAAGGGGTACACAGCCAAATGCATACGTGATGTATAGAGAAGGGGGAATAGGGGAAATGAGGGCTTAGTCAAGGAAGGCCCCTTGGAGGAAATGTAATTTTTAGGAAAGCTTTGAAGGTGGAGAAAGTGGTGGACTGCATAGCCCCACACTGTTCTCCCTGCCAACCTCAGCAGCTTGACTCCCTGGGATCAAATCGATCAATCAGTCAATCATTCATTCAATTGTATTTATTGAGCGCTTACTAAGTGCTTGGAATATACTATTTGGCAACAGATAGAGACAATCCCTGCCCAATGACGGGCTTACAGTCAATCAGTGACACTCTTGCTGAGTGCCAAGCATTGTATTTGGCTAAGTGGAATTCATTTTTATTATATTCAGGCAAAGCAACAGTATTTCCCTTCCAAATCTCTGAGCAGCAGGAGCAAGCTGCCAATGCAGGGAGTTTAATGAAATGGCATATTATTAGCAATAATAACATTCTGAATAATAATAATAATAGTGATAAAATAGGTTAGAGGACTTCATACTCTGCACAGTACTTTACAGTCATTTTGGATTTCTAACCTAATCTCAATTTGCTTCAAGAGAGGACTGAATTGCTCAGGGCACAACATAGCAGGGAGTTAGGAAAACAAAATAAATTAAAACAACCCAGAAGCCCTAAAGGAAATAAACTCCAGGGACAGGGTCACCAAGGAAGGATTTTGTGATGACCCAAATGCTGCTGAGAAAAATACTCCAATGATTTCCCCTTGCTGCCTGCCAGCTTTTTATAGAACCGCAGTAGAGGGTAATGATCCTGGCTGAGAGCAGAGAAAAGGATAAACCTGTGTTTGCCAACTCTAATTGAACTTTCTTCTGTTTAATGTCAGTCTCTGCGATTTAAATCTCCTGGAGGCTTCATAAATAGACCTGGCAGAGATTCTGTGGTAGAAATAAATGTCTTTCCATATCTCAGAAATCATGCCATTAGAGCCAATTGCTATTGATAGGCTGACTGATCCCTCAAATAACTTTATTGACAGAGTATCTGATGTCTACCCATGAAACAAGAGCAGTTTAAGCTCCACTGAAACAGAAAGAATTTCAAGTACGTGCAGTGCTACTCCTTAATCCTTTCCACTTTTCAGCAGCTCCTGGGTTCAATTTCACATGAAAACCGTTCCCTGCAGCCAGCCCTTGGGGAAAAAAAAATGAATCCAGTGTAAGTCAATGAAAGTGTTGCCAACAGGGCCTGTTTGCAAATGTCTTATAAATATATACTTAAAAAATTGTCCTTGCTATTCAGAGATGAGATCTCTGTCAGTGAAGTTTACTTAAGGGTGTGTGTGGTTGAAAAGGCCAAAGCGGGATGGCAGTTCAAAGATTGTTCTTTGTTGTGCTGTCATTTTTGCCTATAGAGCCTGGTGCTGTTTTTGCTTTTACCTGTTTGTCTCACAGTTCTCAAAAGAGAACCACTGTTTTCTTGATTGTGGTGTACCAGGTGGGTCTGTCCCCCAGCTGCATCTTGGGAACCACTTTGCTTGAGACCGCACTTTGGTGCTAAGAGCAAATTGAACAGAGCTGGATGAAATACACAGTCTGACTTTACTCCACTGGCAATGGGGAATGAATGAATCATACAAGACAACCCCAGCTCTGACATAACTGGACATGCCATTGTATAACAGTCCTAAATCCTCATGGGAAGCCAAGTTTACTAATTATCCGAACCTAAATTTACTGATGGTGTCAAACTGTGGCCAAAAGCCTTCTAAAGTAGATGAAGGAAAAAGAGTCACACCAAACCCTGTTGCCCTTGCAAATAAGTAAAACAGAACCAACCAGCAACTCTTTTGAAATTGAAAGTACATGGTAAAGAACCAAACTAAGCACCCAAAGGATCATTTGTGATTTTGCAAGCTGAAATAATAAACAAAACAAAAACTTTCATCCATTTTCTAATGTTTGCTAGGGTGCTGACAAGACGTGAGCAAAGATTTCTGGGGAAGAAAATGGATTGGAAAATGGAAAATGCAAGTTCCTTACCCAAGCGGCATTAACTACCAGCTCCATATGACAAACAGCCTATCATTTTGATTACTATTTAAGGAACATAGCTTCACAGTTGGTAGTGTTTTGCTCACGTCGGCTGTAATGTTAAACCCCACTCTCTCTTTTTCACCCACTGAACAGGCTAAAATTGAAGCCTTGTAATTTGTATTCTGGCTAAAGTAAATGTAAATCCTGACTTCCTGGCCAGCTGAAAGCACAGTTTCAGATGATAATAACAGCACTTGGTGGGTATACTTAGTGCCTTTCATGCAAAGATCTCAAAATGGTTTACTAACATTAATTGGTGGCTTTTATTATAGTTCCCATTTTGTAGATGGCACATGGTAAGTGATCTGCACAAAAATACTTAATAGGAAAAGCACATGAACAGAAAGAACCTCTAATTCCTGACCTAAAGACCAGTACTTTACTCAGCATGGATAGATGACCAAATGTTCTGTATTAGATGGAACAGCCTCACTTTTCAGGATTCCATCCACCAAATGAGGGACCGTTAGGGTCGTGTTTTGGGCCGGGGTAGCAGAAGAGAGCTCTTCAATTTTGGCAGTGATGAGAGTGCTCTGACCTTCTCTCTCTCTGCCTTTCCAATCATCTACCTCTCTCATTCTCCCTCTTTCGTTTCTCTTTCTCTCCCCTCTTTCTCTCTTCCATCTTATTCTTTCTTTTCCTTCACATATATCTTTTCCTCTTCTTTTCTCTTTCCCCTCACTCCCTTTCTCTTCCCTTCTTTTTTACACTTCTCTCTCTGCCTTCTCTCTTGCTCCCTTTCTCCTTCTCTTCCCTCTCTTTTTCTCCCCTCTTTATCTCTCTGCTCTCACTTTCTCTAAAAAACCACTTCCTGACCCACAGTGCTTCTGAGAGTGGACTGCTGTACTATATGCATGATGGAGTGGTGTCTAAATTCCAGTTCCTTCCTGCAGAAGGATGGATTATACCCCTGGGGCAGCTAGAGGAAAGCAAACAGAGACCCGCAGGGCCAGAGTAATGGCCTGGTGTTCAGGAGACCTAAAAGGATCCGGCACTTGCAGTCACTTGAGGATGATGACATTCTCCTTAGGGCTGGTGTCACCAAGCCTAATCCTTTCAAAGTGCCAGAGCAAATAAGTGTAGGGGGTGTTGGTTCTTTGAACTGGGAGTGTTCGGCTTTGCTGAGCTGTGAAGATAACAGAAGCAATTGTACACATACATGACTGCTGGTTTAATCCTGAAGAACTATGGTTGGGCATAAAGATAATTTTCCTCCTCCCTTTGTTCCTGGTTTCACCTCTCTGTTGTCACTAACTAAGCTGTCCCTCTCTCCAGTGAATTCAGACAGAATACTCCTTGAGTTTGCATCATGCCAGTTCTGGATTTGGATTGACCCTCAGCCTCAGTTCTGAGTTCTGTCGCTACATAATCACCACGATAAAGTCCTGCACTGACCTATGAGAAAATGGCAGGGCTGTTCCCCCTTCTTTTCTTCTTCCGCGAAGAAGTGCCCCCTTACTCATGGGAAAGTTGAGCCTGTGACTGCCACCTCTTTCAGCTGGTGTGTCAAAGTCCCTCACCTTCAATAGGGGCCCGACTCAATGAGTCTCCTCCTGTAAGGCTCTGCCTCAGTCGCATGCTTGGATATACCTGTTGGCAAACAACCTGAACAGTGATTTTCCTCTGAAATGAGCAAGACCATCCTTATCCAAACTGAAACACAGTAGCAGTCCTGTAGGCAGCTGGGGAAGAGCAGTGACTACTGTGAAATACTAGTGTGTCATGGTCAACAAGAGGGAGGCCTAGTGGGTGACCATTCATCCAACTCTCCACCAGTCAGTTTTGCAGCTGGTCTTTTCCTTGTTCAATACTGTAGCTGGTGGGAGGTCAGCAAAGGAGGTCCAGTAGGTTTGAGTGCTGTAAGTGACCATTCTGAGGAGAAATGCTGAAAGGTGGGAATGAAGTGTTCAAATTTCTATGTGGAACTTCTCCAGAGCCTTGTCAGGTAGGCCCTCAGGCACAAGCAATTGATGGAGATAAATCTGCGAGACTAAAATGTAGAGTCTAAAGCCCAGACAGATCCCCCTCTAGAGTTCAGGGGCAATTCCTGAAGACAGACGGCTATTTCCCTAAAAAAAAACCTTCATTTCACCCATTGAGTTGAGGAAAAACTGAATTTGAATAGCTGCAATCTCACATCCCCTGTTATCATTGATAAAAATCAAGGCTTTGTGTTCAGGGCCCTGCATGGGGGAGAATACAGAATGTCACCTCGACTCTCTCCACACTTTCCCCTCCAAGACTTGAATGAAAACAATGCAAGTTTGTCTCTAAAATGCTTCTTTCAGGAGAATCTTTATATAGCTACTGTGGAGAGCTAAACATTTCACTATCTAAAGAAGGCTCTCTGTTGTCAAGACTGACAGCATTTTCCAAAGCAAATGTACAATAGCTTTTTACTTCTATTCTTTCTGTGCCTTACTGAATTCAATGAATATTCACCAACATGATAGGTGAACTGTTTGTCTATTCTATTCAACCTAATGTTCTGGCTCTGAGAGTGACACCAAAGAATACTTGCCTTCTTACATCCATGCTTATAGTTAGGGATGGACTTTCTGATGATCGTCATATTTTTCTCTAATATCCCATTGTGGGTTCCCCAAGCTATTCATCGATTTAACCAACTACTCACAATTTCCAGCTTCCTTAACTGACCTTTATTAAACCATAAGTGACCTCTTATCCATGAATTAATTTAAACCTTCCTCATCCTAATTGATATTTCTGCCTCCCAAACTTCTCCTGTCAGAAGAAATAGATAGGTCAGATTGTCTTTTTCCACTCACCATTAATTGCAAATTATGAAAAAGAGGGCATTTCTTCTCTAGAATGAAAATATCTGCCAACTAAGCAAGAAGACACCATTGATAATGCAATTAATCAGTCCATAGTATTTTTTGAGTGCTTACTCTGTTCAGGGTACTATATGAAGCATTTGAGAGAGTACTCTAGAGTTAGCCATGATTCCTGCTTTCCAGGGATTTACAGACAACAGTAATAATAATGATGATGATGGTATTTGTTAAGTGCTTACTATGTGCCAAACACTGTTTTAAGTGGCAGGAGCAAACAGTACAATTAGGGGAAAGCAAGAATATAAAGATATATACATAGGTGCAAAGAAGAGGTAGGTGGGGGAAGTAGCCAAGTCCTTCATCCAGCTGAGGAGGAGAGAAGGGATGGAAAGGGGGAAAAAGAGAGGAGCCTTTATTCCCCTGCAGCCCTATCTTTTCACCCCTTCTCATTCGCATTCACTCACCCTCAAGAGGAATTCAAGAGCTGAGACTCCAGTGGTACCCATGATGAAATATCAGCACCAAAGAATAAGCTCTTTAATGAGAATAAGTTGTGAGAATGGGTGAAATTGGACCTTTAATAATAACTGTGGCATTTGTTAATCACTCACTATGTGCCAGGAATGTATGAGGACTGGAGGAGTTACCAGATCATCAAGTAAGATTCAGTTCCTGTCCAACTTGGAGCTCTCAGTGAAAGTTTAAGAAATAGGCATTTCATTACCATTTTACAAATAAGGAAAGTGAGTCTCAGAGAAATTAAGTAACTTGCCCAGGGACACACAGCAGGCAAGTGATGCAGCCAGGATTAAAAACCCAAGTTCCCTGACTCCCAGGCCCATGATTTTTACACTAGACCTTGTTACTTCTCTTTCTTAAGGCCACTGGATAAAATAAAATCTTCAATTTGGGTGTTTGGGCATGTTTTTAACCAAACTCACGTTTTTCAGCTGATTTATTTCTTAAAATATTCTGGTTTTTATCTGTTCCTTCTCAAAACATTTTAAAAATCAATAGTTCACAATTGTTAATTTTGTATCACTGAATATAATTGATTCATTAGTCCTTTTGAAATGCTATTTTTGAAAGCCAATTCACTGGGTTTAGAATTGGGTTTGGAGGATGGCACACATATTGATCCCAAGAACAGGGAAAAGAAAAGAGCCACACTGGAAAGGTGGTTCTGGGCAAGTTATTTATAGGACAGGAAACATCCCTGGAAACATTCCTTGCCAAAGACCTTGCAAGGAATAGTTGAGGATAACTGAGGCAACAATTATGACCAGGAAGGAATCTGGACAGTCCAACCTTTTTCAGATCAATTATAAGATTGCAGCCTGGGAAAATTTGTCTGGGAAGCAAAAAAGACACAGGCATTGGAGGCCCAGAGTAGTAGAATGAAAATTCCAACAGGAAGACGATGACTCTCTTAATCTAGAAGCATTGAAATGATAATTTGTGTGAATCATGATCTAAAATGAACAAGGGCCAAGGTTTCTGGTTTGTACAGAAATCACATTTAAAACCAATTGCATAAATTATAGCAAAGGGCATTTAGAAAGCATTAATTCTGCAGCTCTGGGTAAGTACTTGAAAGATTTTTCCACAGTAAATGAAAGTGAAGATAACTGGATCTTAAATTGTTTTCATAAGGGAGGATTCAGACTGTTCAAGACAATTATATAATAGTTTCTTCAAAGATTTTGTGATTTTTCTAGACTTCCACTTTATTCCCTGAAAATAAGTGTTTTATGCCTTTCTCACTGTAAAAATGTAACACTAGAGTTTTACTGTAGCACTCCTACCTTTAAATACTCTCTCACCATATGATAATTAGATGACTATCAACTCCCTCACTGGTCTCCCAGCCTCCAGTCTCTTCCCCATTTCTCCATTCTATATTCTACACTGCTGCCAATATCAACTTCTTGAAATATCTCTCCAGCATATGTCTCTCCACTCCTCATAAACCTTCAGAAGTTTCCCATTTTGTTCCCTATCGAGAAAAAACGTCTTACCATTGGCTTCAAGGCACTCCACCAACTTTTTCTGTCTTACACACTGACTCTTTTCCCGCGCTGCTCCTCAGCTCACATTCATCGCTCCTCTCAACATCATCTTCTAACTGTACCTGACTCTTGATTCTGTTGCCTCTGACTCCTTCTTTCATGCTGTTCCTCCAACCTGACATGCTTTCCTCTCACACAAATTTGCCAGGACACAGCCCTTCCCACTTTCAGAGCCCTCCTAAAATCTCATCTCCTCTAGGAAGCTTTCCCCAATTAAATCCTGGTACTCCAATTAGTATCACACTTGGCATTTATTCATTCATGCCCATCCTCAGCCCTTATGTATCTATGCTTATTCAATCGAATACTCAGTTAATTATTCTAATACTTCTGACTTTTTTGCACTACATCTAATTTTGCTTATATTCCTCCCGCTCCCAATATTTGTCTGTCTCCCCGCATTACATTGTAAACTTCTTGAGGAGGGGAAACATGTGTTTTGCTTCTGTTACCTCTTGCCTAAGCACTAATCCAAACTAATTAAGTGCTCAGTAAATATCATTGGCAGATGACTACTTATGGAATACTTATTCCGCAAGTATTGTACTTTTCCAAGTGCTTAATACAGTCTCTGCACACAGTAAGCGCTCAATAAATACAACTGAGTGAATGAATGACAAGACACGTGCGGGCAGATGACAGAAATTTTCTTAAGTAAGCTACAGTAGGGGAATGCACCAGCAGTGAGGACAGAAAACATTTTAAAGCGATAATGAAGGAGTCTGCATCGATAGGCTAAAGCACTTAGTAAGCGCTCAGTAAACACTATTGATTGAATGACTGTTCAGAGGTAATAGCAGCAATCAAAAGAGGGATACTGGCCTTTTTTTCTAATGGTATTTGTTATGCCCTAGCTATATGCCAGGCACTGTATAAAGTGCTGGGATAGATAGAAGATAATCAGGTGGGACATAGTCCCTGTCATACAGGGGGCTCACAGTCTTAATCCCAATTTTATAGATGAGGTAACTGAGGGACAAAGAAGTTAAGCAATAATTATGGTATTTGTTAAGCGCTTACTATGTGCCAAGCACTGTTCTAGGTGCTGGGTAGATACAAGGTAATCAAGTTGTCCCAAGTGAGGCTTGCAGTCTCAATGCCCATTTTACAGATGAGGTAACTGAGGCACAGAGAAGTGACTTGCCCAAGGTCACACAGACCAGTGGCAGAGTCAGGATTAGAATCCACGTCTTCTGACTCTCAGGCCCATGCTCTTTCCACTAGGCCATGCCCCTTGAGCAAAGGCTTTGGGAAGATGGGATCATCAAGAGTTTAGTTCCAAAATAGTGACAGGCAGTTTGTCTAGTGGACACAACTCAGATCTAGGGAGTATGAATACTGGGTTCTAAGCCTGGCTAGGTCACTGCATGTTTTGTGACCACGGTAAATTACTTAATCTCTCTCAGCTTCAGTTTCCTCATCTGTCAAATGAGGATGATAATGCCCATCTCTTCCTACTTCTCAGGGATTTTGGGCGGATAAAATGAGATAGTTGATGTGCTGTGGGAAGTAAAAAATGCCTTCTTAATTCAAGATATTTATGAGTATATAGTGAGGATTGGAGTGTTAGTCTTGGGTGGGTCTTTTCAGCTATGTTGGCATGTATGGATGGAATGTCAAATACAGAGGACAAGGGAAGGGTAAAAACATAGTGGTGATGCAATCCTTCATTTAATCTGAGTTGATCCTAATTCTAGATCAGAATTTCCCCCATTTTCCATTTATTTAAGATTTCCCAAAAGTATTTAACCTAGAAAGATAGGAACCATTTCCATTTATGACTCTCCAGAAGCACATGCTTTTTTAAAGTTAAAGGTTAGGAGCAGATCATTCACTAAGAATTCATAATTACACACATAACCATCTTTCTTTCTGATTAGCCTTATCTTTAATAGCAAGAATCTAAGAAAAATGCCTTTCCTTTTGCAGTCCTTAAAGAAGCGAAGTCTGTTTCATTATTCTTTTGAAATGAGTTTGAGCTATTGAAATTAGCTTTTTCTTTCTCTTTGTTGTACCAAGGTTCCTTTCAGACAATAAAGGTTTCCATCAGAGGAGGAAAGTATCTTATGGCAGCTGGAAATCACAGGACAGCTTATCAATTATTTTGTAACCAATGCAGATGTTATCTTCTTTTGTTCCTGTTTACAGTTTAGAGTTGAATACACCCATTCTTAGAAGTCAGTCTCAGTAAAGTGTTATTTTGCAGTTGCGAAACTGTCTTTTGCCAAGCTCCTTTCACTCCTCATTAGACAAAATTAAATGAGACATCATTTTTCAACCCTATATTAAGAAACTGTTTCTGTTTGCCTCCTTACCAGACAGTTTTCTTAAAATGAAAAAGTCACAGACTCGTTACACATTAATAATTGCTACTAATGATAATGCAGTTTGGGGAATGCTGTTATGACACTAACTTGCTTTCATACACAGGAGGGAAGCTCTTTTCATTAAGGCCCTCAAACACTTATGCTCCATTAGAACCACTTATGTCTAGGGTCCAGGATTTAACAGAAATGTCAAGCCCGCTTGAAGGAGTGGCCAGGGACCCATTTCCTTCAAGACACTGTTAGGTTTTGAAAATTTTTCACTAATTTCCTTTCTTCCCCTGGCCTTGGAAGCTAGGGGCAATGTTTATATTTCCAGCACCAAAAAGGAAGAAAGCTACCCAACTGCTTTTTACAATCACCTTTCGAATATACATTACTCATATCTACCTTATCTGTATTTTTACATAGTATTTAACATTTATTGATTAACCTTTAATCATATATTTAAGTTATTTTGTTTTTGGGTGAAAACATTTAATTTCTCCTCTTCCCAGATTATATCCTCCATCTGCCACTGATACACTCTTATTCCACCCAAACACTTGCATACAAACTCCTGTAGCACATATGTATATAACTTACATCCCCCCTAACTGAAGCACTAAATCATGCACATAATCCCTTTTCCTTCTTTGTCTTTGTAAATTACTTTCATATCTGTCTACTTCCTGGATTGTAAGCCCCTTAGGGGCAAGGATCAGGTCTCCTAACTCTATTGTACTCTTCTAAGCTTTTAGTAGGTGTTCTGCTCACAGTAGGGAGGTAGATACTATGGATGGATTGCTTCCAACTCCAAGTAGCCTCCATGATGTTCTTCAAACACCCAGTAAGGTGGGAGAAGGGGGTCCCAGCTTTTTTTTTTTTGTTGGTATTTGTTGGGCGCTTACTATGTGCCGAGCACTGTTCTAAGCGCTGGGGTAGACATAGGGGAATCAGGTTGTCCCACGTGGGGCTCACAGTCTTAATCCCCATTTTACAGATGAGGGAACTGAGGCACAGAGAAGTTAAGTGACTTGCCCACAGTCACACAGCTGACAAGTGGCAGAGCTGGGATTCGAACTCATGAGCCCTGACTCCAAAGCCCATGCTCTTTCCACTGAGCCACGCTGCTTCTCAGCTGCTTTGACGCTTGTGTGCTGTGTGAGCTTGGGCAAGTCACTTCACTTCTCCATGCCTCAGTTTCCTCATCTGTAAAATGAGGATTCAATACCAGTTTTCCTGACTGGTCTATGTCTGACCTGATAACTTTTTATCTACCCCACTGCTGCTTAGAACAATAGTGCATAGTAAGTGCCTAATAAATACCATTAGTAGTAGCCCTTGTAGTAGCATTCTGCACACCCCCCACTTAGGTTCTCATTCAATACTATCGATATTGACCATGAGGATCTCCCTGTTGTCCCTCCCACTCCACCTCCCCACCCCAAAAAAAAGCCCTCATGGATTTCTTTTAGGTCTTCGGCAATGTAATAATAATAATGGTTTTTGTTAAGCCCTTACTATGTGCCAGGCACTGTACTAAGCTCTGGGATAGATACAAGGTGATTGGGTTGGACACAGTCGCTGTCTCACATCTGGATCACAGTCATAACTCCCATTTTACAGATGAGGTAACTAATAAAAATAGTAATAATGATGGTATTTGTTAAGCACTTACTGTGTGCTAAGCACTGTTCTACGCACTAGGGTAGATACAAGGTTATCTGGTTGTTCCGCGTGGGGCTCACAGTCTCAATCCCCATTTTACAGATGAGGTAACTGAGGTACAGAGAAGTTAAGTAAGCTGCCCAAAGTCACGCAGCTGACAAGTGACAGAGCAGGGATTAGAACCCACGTCCTCTGACTCACAAGCCCGTGCTCTTTCCACTAAACCACACTGCTTCTCACAGAAGCAGAGGCACAGAGAAGTGTACCAGCTCTTGTAGTCTTATTTCCTTGACTGGTAAGGATACGTCACAAATTTGAAGGTTACAATTAATTGGACCTTCAGCCTTCTCTTCCTCAGGCTGTATAATTCTAGGACTTTTCAGCTTTCCTCATAAAGTCTATTTTCAATGCCTTTAGTCACCTTCGGAGCCGTCAGTGGTAGGTATCTAGCAGAAGCATCCCAAGCAAGAAAGAGATGAGGGGGCTGGTCAGCAATTGAAGACAACTCAGTGAACAGTTGACATCTTCCCTACCTCTTTCTCCAACCCCTCCAATCTGAGTAGTGTCTCCTCTACTGAGGGAAGAAAGGAAATGTTTCTTGAGGGAACCAGAAAAACTTGCAGCGATTTGTTCGACTGTGTGTATATTATACCAGAAGTGAACTGAAAACAGAGAAGTCTGGGGGGTGAGAAAAAAAGCCTGTAGCAAAACTTGTGACAGCTAAAAAGCGCCAAGTAGTTTGAACTGACCTTGAACACTGCACTGGATTGGAAATATTTTTATTAGTCATTCCTATGAACAAGTGGACTAAATCTAAAAGAGAACTCTCCAATGATTTTAATATTCTTATGTGTAGCTGGTAGAGAAGCCAGCTATTGTTCACTATCTTTTATCTATTGGAGCCTGAAAAAAATGACTATAACCTGGAAAGTTGGAGATTTGAGAATTATTATTTACCAAAGGACAATGAAATGGTGGGAGATTCATGCTTCATGAAAGATCCCAGGCAGTGGATAGCATTCTAGCAACCCCTCTAAGAACACGAAATCATTTCAGTGGAAGCACGAATTTTAGAACTCCAGCAGATTCCTTCATTAAAAATCAAATAGTGTTTGGAAGAAGAAATGTGGATGTATGGAAAAGATGCCCTTGAGGTAGATATGGGGCTGGACTTAAATAAAGCAATTAAGATGTTAAGTAGCTGAAACTAAATTTGTTATGTATGCAATTAAAGGGAAACCACAATAGACAAGATTATATAGCTGAAAATAACCCAAATTTGTTGGTGAGGATAAAATAAGAAAACATGACAGTCCGATGAATTTTGGAAATGAGTCACAGGACTCATGATTAATAATAGGGAAGGCCCTGTCCTCAGTAACAAGCTCACAGCTCAGGCTGTCTTGCGTGAAAGGTCCAGGAACAGCCTGCTGCCTTTCACTGCCTGCATCCTGCTGAGGACGTGACTTGAAGAAATGGGCCTAATTGTATGTTTGCTTAAAGGGCAGTCATTGCTGGCAAGATTCTTTTATTTACTGCTTTTACCAACATAATTTGCTGGGTAAATATTCTTTTGAGTTTCTTGGCAGCTTTTCTCCTGGGAGAAGTCATTAAGGAGCCAGGGTGGTGGTCACCTAATTACACATATGACTGAGCTTTTTAGCCTGCCTAGTCCTCCCTGCCCTCCTCCAATAAATACCATTCAAATAAATCTTTGCCCAGGGCACGACAATCGGCACTTGAGAGAATTTGAATTTCCCCAATAGTATTAGGATAGGTTACCTATGGAATTTCGTTTTTTATTAAATACCAACCCTAATTGTTTCTTGAGGGGAAAAAAATGGATAGAAAAAAACCATTATGAAGCCAAAACATTTATGGAGATGTCATGCATTCCTTAAATTAGTCCAATTAGTCAATTGGACTGTTTGTGTATTAGCATCATTTTCTTAACCTCCGTCCCACTACATTTTTCACCGTTAAAACAGTCTAAGTGAGGGAAAAGGATCTTTAGCCTTTCTGAAGTGAGGTTATATTATTTCAAGTGATTTTTTTTTCTCCCTCCTTGTTTTTTCTAAGGTAGCTCAGAGCTATCTGGCTCTTTCTATTGAAGCTGTAAGGACCAGTCACATCATCTAGAGAGGTGGAAAGAGTGAAAATTCACAACCTGCTACTATTTCTTTTGCCAGCAATGATAGTGTAATTGTAGCTCCACGATCTGCTGAAAAGAGAAAACCTCAAGCATACAACCTCACTTTATCCTCTGGTTTGTTCTTTTTATTTGGCATCCCTTAGGGCCAATCTAATCAAGCTATTAATCCCAGCTGGGGCCTCAGAGCCTTTCCAAAAAGAGTTTCCAGATCATCACCTCTTGGGCTAAAGAAGCCAACCTCAGTCCCTCTTAGAGACTTGGGAGATTTCATACCCCTCTTACCACATCCAGTGTGTTTTAGTTCCTTCCCCTTTAAATCTTCCAACCCCAAATAGTCAGACAAGAGTGATTATCCTCTGGAGAAGTGGCCTTCTGGAAGCTGCTCTGAAAACATTATGAAAGCCCTCCCAGAGGTGCTCTGCTCCTCAGCCACTGTAAAGTCTTTGTTGCTCAGTGACAAAGTCCTAGAACACCAGGGTTCTGTGCCATATGGACCCGAAGGACCTGAATATTTGGGGTAAGGGTGGAGAGGAGCACTTGGGCTGGGGAGGCAGGGGTAAAGTTCCTAAAAGAGGGAACTCATTCTGCTCCACAGAAAGTTTCTTCCAAGCTTTTCCTTCAATCCATGAATAATAATAAAGGTATTTGTTAAGTGCTTACTGTGTGCCAGGCACTGTCCTAAGTGCTGGGGTGGATATAGCAAATCAAGTTGGACACAGTCCCTGTCCCATGTGGGGCTCACAGTCTCAATCCCCATTCTATAGATGAGATAACTGAGGCACAGAGAAGTGAGGTGACTTGCCCAAGGTCACACAGCAGACAAGTGGCGGAGCAGGATTAGAATCCATGACCTTCTGACTCCCAGGCCTGGGCTCTATCCACTACGCCATGCTGCTTCCCTATTCTATGTTTATTCTATTCTATTTCCTATTCTATGCTTCCCCATTCTATGACTGAAAGATAGAATGAATATATGTTTCCAGACAAAAGTGTCCTGATTAGCTATCGAGTCCCTGTCCTTCCCACCCACGCTGTCTCTCTAGCTGTGCATAATGGTGAAGGGGAGAGAAGAGAATGGTTTGGACCAGTAATACATTTGTGGAGAAAGACACTTGGTTCTACCATGAAGTGTTTTTTCAGTTTGTTTTTGTCTAGAAGATTTTTAGGGAACTAAGGAAATTTCACATGATGGTGTGAGCCTATTTGGATAATGCCAGGGGATCAGAAGAAGTGGCTGTTTTGCAGGCATGTGTGCACTTGAGTTGTTAGAGTGAATTTTCCTTAATGCAAGGAATACATGAAAGCAAGCTTCATACTATGGAACTGGATAAAATAATAAGAATTGTGGTATTCCTATGGACCAGGAATGTGTCTAACAACTCTCTAAAGCATTTAGTATCTTTAGTTATATTGTTCTCTTTGAAGCATTTTAGTATATTTAGTTTTATTGTTCTCTCTGAAGCATTTAGTGTAGTGCTATGCACACAGTAAGTGCTCAATAAATATGATTGATTGATTGATTCCTTAAGCCCCTAATATGTACCAACATCTGTACTAAGCACTAGGGTAGATACAAGATAATCAGGCCAAACACAGTCCCAGTCCCACATGGGGCTCACATTCTAGGGAGAAGGGAGAACAGGAGAACATGTATTAGAGAAGCAGCATAGGGTAATGGATAGAACAGGGGCCTGGGAGGCAGAAGGTCATGGGTTCTAATCCTGCTCCATCACTTGTCTGCTGTGTGACCTTGGGCAAGTTACTTCACTTCCCTCTGCCCCAATTACCTCATCTGTAAAATGGGGGTTGAGATTGTGAGCCCCACTTTGGACAGAGACCGCGTCCAACTGATTTGCTTGTATCTATCCTAGCGCTTAGTACAGTGCTTTGCACGTAGTAAACTCTTAACAAATACCATAATTATTATTATTATTATTACATATTCCCATGTTACAGATGAGGAAATTGAGGCTTAGAGAGATTTTGTGGACTTTTTAACACTGGGCTATTTTATTCCCTACTTGTTAGTACCAGAGAGGTGAAAGGGATTTCAAAACATCACCCAGCCTATTTATTTGCCTTGAGCTAGGCCCAAAATCAAACCATCACAGCCAGAGATGACTTTCTCTCCTCCTCTTAAAGTTCTTCCCAGAAGGAGACTGACTAGATTCATTCAGTATCTTGCACCATAGTAAGTATTTAATAAATACCACAATTATTATTATTATTCAAACCAATTCATAAAATTTTGAAAGGAAAATGTCTTTCATATTCATTGACTCCACTTGTTTACTCCACTTGGTGACAGTTTTAGCAGATAGAAGGTTGCCTGGGTAAATGGGATTTAAATAATTTTCAAAGGTTAGAACGAGTTTGAGACTAAAGACCCAGAACCGTCAAGTAAATATTAAAAAGGTAATTCAAGCAGCTTCTCATGGACCGCTAGTGTCACTGATGCCTAAGGTGTCTATAATGCTTTGGATGATATCTCAGTCCCCAGAGCACTTTAAATCACTGGAGATTGCCATCAGGGAACCTGGACAAAATGTTCTGAAACCAGAATTTGCTAATACCAAAATCCTGAAATGTCATGCACGGCAGTGAACCAGTGACCCTATAGGCTTCCTGGTCTTTCAGCCCCAGACTGACAGGATGATTTCCTTTAACTAGCCAAGGTGGACTCAAGGCTCTAGGCCAGGATCTTTTCTGTATTCACTGCTGATGCCCTATCTCCATTGCTGTGTTAAAATGGCACCTCCCCTGCACTCCATCAATACCTCTTTTAAAGTCATGGCCTTCCATGCTATTAATACATTTGTGTGTCTCATTAAGGGGAATGTAAACGCTTAACTGTCATTATACAGCACGTTTCCATTAGCCCTCCTACCCGGTGCATTTCTGGTAAGTGCTGTATCCTACCCAGGCCATCAAAAAATCACCTCCCCTAAGTGGACGCTTCCAAAGATAAAAGGGGGAGCATTCAGGACAAGCTGTTTTTAATTAAACCATATTACCAAGATAGATTGTTCTAGTGAAAGCTTTCAAAGGCTAATGTGATTGTTCTCTTTGGTGCTCCTAATAGAGCTTTTAATCTGGAAACCTCCCCGGCTTCTGTGACCTGGCTGGCTGGGTCAAAACTGAAAGAGCTTTGTCTGCTCTTTTCCCCATCATCCATGAATTGAAGGAGATCTGGTCCTAGTCAGTTTGGTGGAAGAGCCAGCAAGGAATCTGATTTCAGCTTCGCAACAATTGGCCTCCCTGGCACTGGCCTAAGAGCTGCAAAAGTCTGGAGAGCAGTACAGCAACACAGAACTTATGCAGATGAAAATCTTGAGTTGTGTCGGGGATTTCTTGGGTGCAGGCTAGCACACAACGTGGTTTTATTCAGGCTTAATGTCAGTACTGTGTGAGTTCTGCAAAGCAATATAATCATTTGCAGATCTTGTGAATGACCCTCAGAAAGAGGTATCAGCTTAGAGCTATTTGGATGACTGTCTCGGAGTATTTTTGACCCATTAGATTGCAGGTTCCTTGAGGGAAGGGACAGTGACTTTCACTTCATTGGATTTCCCCAAGTCTCTAAATGCTCTGGATGCAGCAGGTGCTTGATAAAAATGGATGATGATGAGGGTGATTGGTACCTATTGAGCTGGAAGAATTTCCCTGTGGATCAGAAGTGCGTTATTACTCCAGGACCTTCATTGCCCCCTCAAGCGTGGCAGTATGAGATAAGTCAAATAGGATTAGAATGATCCTAGAGCCCTTCTTTACTCCATTGGTCATGGTCACTAAGTTCAGGGGGGACCACCCAGTTAACCAACAGAGAAACTGTGTGGTCTGGTGGAAATAGTCCGAGCTTGGGAGTCAAAGGACTGGGTTCTAATGCCACTTGCCACTCTGCCACTTGCCTGATGTGTGACTTTGGGCAAGTCCCTTCACATCTCTGGACCTCAGTTCCCTCAGATGTAAAATGGGGATTCAATACCTTTTCTCTTCTCCTACTTAGACTGGCAGCCCCATTTGGGACATGGTTATCTTGTATCTACCCCAGTGATGAGTGCAGTGTTTATCACATAGTAAGTACTTAAATACTATTATTATTATTATTATTATTATTATTATGAGCCCCTTGAGGGACAGGGACTGTGTCCAACCTGATTATCTTGTATCTACTCCAGCTTTTAGCACAGTGCTTGGAACATAGAAAATACTTAACAAATACCATAATTATTATTATTCTCAGCAATTTATTAGGGTGGTTTGTATTAGGTCTATTTGGGATTCACAAGGGTTTATTTGTCCCCTTCTGATCTCACTGTTCCCCTGTGCCATCTCAGCAGTGGAAGTAGGAATAGGATCTGTAACAGGGTCTGGTAGATTCTGCGATGTTACGCTGACCTCAGTTTAATAGATCAATTCTTGGTCAAGTGGCATATGATTTCATAAACATTATCTTTGTCTGCCACCACAAATGGTTTAGTCTTAAATGTCAGCTTTGTTTCCATTTTTCATTTTTTGGTATTTGTTAACTGCTTACTATGTGCCAGGCACCATTCTAAGCACTGGGGTAAATACACATAATCAGGTTGGTCACAGTCCATGTCCCACAGGGCTCGCAGTCTTATTCCCCATTTTATAGGTAAGGTAACTGAAGCACAAAGAAATGAAATGACTTGCCCAAGGTCACACAGCAGACTAGTGGCAAACCTAGGATAAAAACCCAGATCCTCTGACTTTCAGGCCTATGATCTTTCCACTAGGCCACGCTGTTTTCCATGCAGATTTGGATGAAAAGAGTCATTTTTTGAAATTAGAAAATGGCTTTCACGAAGTGCACTCTGACTTTTGCAGGCCCAGGCTTTGTGCCTTAGTTTCCCTTTTGCAAAATGAAAGTGACATTTGATATTGATCTGCTCCTCCAGAATGTCATCTGAATTATTGAACCAGAAAGCATTGGAAGTATTGCGATGAAAAGCATGCAAACTGCTCTGAGGGCCTTGATGAGTTATCTTTGTCTTTGTTGTTTGCATTTGGAGAATTGCAAAAGGTTACAAAGCTGACCAATCACTTTATCACCTTATCAAGCTGCTATACAAATCACTGCCTAATAGTGTTTTTATCAGACTCAGTGATAAACTGGTTTTGCCTCAGCTCATATTTATAACTGCAATTTCTTAGTCTCATTTCTCGAGAAAAATTAGTCAGTGCTTTGTTTTTTGTTTTTCCTGATGATACTTATGGCTGATTAGTTGTATTTAATTACAGATTGGGGGTGGGGGCTTTTAGTTCCAAAACAGACTAATGATGGTATTTATTAAGCCTTTGCTATCTGCCAAGCACGGAGGTAGATAGAAGATAACTAATTTGGACTCAGTCCTTGTCCCACATGGGATTCACAGTTCTAAGAAGGCAGAAGACTAGGTATTTTATCCCCATTAGTTCGTTCGTTCGTTCATTCATTCATTCATTCGTATTAATTGAGCACTTACTCTGTGCAGAGCCTGTACTGAGCACTTGGAAAGTACAATTAGGCAACAGAGGTAATCCCTACCCAACAACAGGCTCACAGTCTAGAAGGGGGGAGACAGACAACGAAACAAAACAAGGAGACAGGCATTAATAGCATCAAAATAAATACATATAATTTTATAGATGTATACACATCATTAATAAAATAAATAGAATAATGAATATATACATATATATACAAGTGCTGCGGGGAGGGTGGTAGAGCAGAGGGAGGGAGTAGGGGTAATGGGGAGGGGAGGAGGAGCAGAGGAAAAGGGGCTCAGTCTGGGAAGGTCTCCTGGAGGAGGTGAGCTTTCAGTAGGGCTTTGAAGGGGGGAAGTGAGCTAGTTTGGCAGATGTGAGGAGTGAGGACGTTCCAGGCCAGAGGTAGGACGTGGGCCAGGGGTCGACGGCGGGACAGGTGAGAACGAGGCACAGTGAGGAGGTGAGTGGCAGAGGAGCGGAATGTGTGGGCTGGGCTGTAGAAGGAGAGAAGGGAGGTAAGGTAGGAGGGGGCGAGGGGATGGAGAGCTTTGAAGCCAATAGTGACTTGCCCAGGGTCACAAGTGGTGGAGCTGAGAGTAGAATCTGAGTCTCATGACTCCCAGTCCTGTATAATAATAGTGGTATTTGTTAAGCGTTTACTGTGTGCCAAGCACTGTTCCAAGCACTGCATCCTTTCCTCTGGATAGTTATGTATTTGTAGATAAACACAAATATTAGAAATACTGTATACTGTAGCCAATATTCTGAATATCTGTTTCATTTTTTTTCACTTCTTGCTTTTGTAAGAAAGAGGAAAAAATGCCCATTCTGAATATCATACTCACTGATGATTTGCAAAATGACTGAGGGTACAGTGGCATTTGCTGCTACTGTGATCTCAGATACATCATGTTCTGTGACCACAGACTGTTCTCATTCTTCCCCACAACCAACTCTGAAAGCAAAGCACCTGGGCACAGGAGGCCTGGGTGAGAGCGTTATGGATAGTGCAGAACCAGTCATCACCGCTAAACAAAAAAAACTCAGGCATATGACCTGCTTGAGCAGTTAGTATTCTTAATTGGTTCCTTGAAAATAGACAGTTCATTGCATTCAGTCATATTTATTGAGCACGTACTGTGTGCAGAGCATTGTACTAAGCTGTTGGGAGAGTACAATACAACATAAACATACTGGCTAAAGAAAATACAGTGTTTGTAAGAAAACTTGTATAGTGCAATTAGGAGTTCCCAAGATTTCTGAAAACTGACTGAAAGGATATGAATTAATTAAAAACCAATGACCATTGAGAAGCAACATGGCCTAGTAGATAGAGCCTGAGCCTGGGTTTTCTCTGTGCCTCAGTTACCTCATCTGCAAAATGGGGATTAAAACTGTGAGCTCCAAGTGGGACAACCTGATTACCTTGTATCTACCCCAGTGCTTAGAACAGTGCTAGGCACATAGTAAGCACTTAACAAATAACATCATGATTAGTATTGTTATTAATGACTGACTGATTGATTGGAAAAGGAAAGGTTTAGGAAGAGATAAAAGAGGGGGCAGAGGAAGCGGAAAAGGGAGATTCGATACTGCTCATGGTGGGTTTGACTGTGAGCCCGTCTTCTAGACTGTGAGCCCATTATTGGGTAGGAATTGTCTCTATCTGTTGCCAAATTGTACTTTCCAAGCACTTAGTACAATGCTCTGTACACAGTAAACGCTCAATAAATACTACTGAATGAATAAATGGAGGAGCCACGGATGTGAAACTCAAAGCTTAAAATCAAGACTCCCTCCGTTCCCAGGCCCAGAGCAGCTCCTACTGCTCCATTTCTCCACAGGGACCGGGTACAGAGAAAGGGAAACTACAAGTGTAGGATTGTTAAAGAGGTAGCAGCAGCCGCTCTTGTATTGACCTGTTCATTCAACCATGTCAATGATTTGTCTACTTTTCCACTTTAAACTCTGGGGTACTTTTCACTTTACTCTCTCCTCCACTGGATTGTAAGCGCCTTAAGGATGGAGATTTTTTTGTTTTACACTTCTTCAGTGTTCTGCACACAGTACATTCCAAATAAATGATGTTGTGGAAAAAGCAGAGGGAGCCAGGAGACCTGGGTTCTAATCCTGGCTCCACCACTTGCCTGCTGTGTGACCTTGGGCATGTCATTAATTTCTCTGTGCCTCAGATTTCTCTTCCTTAAACTGTAAACCCCATGTGAGATGGGGGCTGTGTCTGACCTGATTGTGCTGTACTTACCTCAGTGTTTACTACAGGGCACGGAACATAATAAATACCATTTTTTATAGTAATGGTATTTGTTAAGCCCTCACTGTATGTTGAGCACTGTTCTAAGCACTGGGGTAGATACAAGTTAATCAGGTTGGACACAGTCCCTAAACCACATGGGGTTCACAGTTTAAGGAAGGGAGAGAACTCCCTTCTGGGGGAGTGAACTAGAAGAGATCACCAGGGAAGATCAAGGTGCTTCTTTTTAACTGCTTTCAGGAAAAGAACATAGCTCATGAGACAACAGACAAACCTCAGCATCCAACAAATGAAAAACAAAGGTCAAGCATTAGAGGAAATGACAGAGGTGGTTTGTACATCAGTGGACAGTCCAGGAAGAAGCTGAAAACATTATTGCACTCTCATTCTATCCTTGCGGTCTCCACTCCCGCAGAAGAGAAAGCAATCGCCCCCCTCTTCTCAATTCTGATTTGAAATTTGGCATATTTCTGGTTCAAACAGAAAACCCTTGTCCAAGCAACTGATCTCTGTCCTGCCATCCTCCTCCTTTCTCACCAAACAAGTCTAAGGTGAAGATGTTAGGGGCAGCAGAGGGCAATTGTGATCAGGACCAAATCGCCCACAGAATAATAATAATAGTGGTATTTGTTCAGTGCTATTTATGAAGCACTGTACTAAGCACTGGGTTAGATACCAGGTAATTAGGTCAGACACAGTCTCCGCCACACACGGAGCTCAGAGTCTAAAGGCAGGTGCTTACTGCCCTGACCTGGGTATTCCCCTCCCCACTTTACCCCTCACCAATGCTGGCATCAATCCTCGTGACTCTGAGACGGGATTCCTTCACACTGAGGCTCTAGCAAACAGGAGTCCTCCAGAGCTGGAGACATTTTCATACTTGGCAGTTGCCTACACAGTTTCATGGGGAATGTGTCAGGATGGATCAAGTTGCTTCCTACACTGTACATCCTAAGCGTTCGGCTTTCCAAATGGAAATTCCGTTCTTCCTTGGTTATGCAAACAGTGCAGTAGAGAGCCCCTGCTAGCTTTTTTTCTGACCAGTGGGTTGAGTTCTCACTAGTAATATCAGTAGCAATTCAATTGCTCCTTTTGGTTTAGGGATGTCAGCGTGGCTCAGTGGAAAGAGCCTGGGCTTCGGAGTCAGAGGTCATGGGTTCGGCTCCCGGCTCTGCCACTTGTCAGCTGTGTGACTGTGGGCAAGTCACTTAACTTCTCTGTGCTTCAGTTACCTCATCTGTAAAATGGGGATGAAGACTATGAGCCTCACGTGGGACAACCTGATGACCCTGTATCTACCCCAGCGCTTAGAACAGTGCTCTGCACATAGTAAGCGCTTAACAAATGCCAACATTAAAGGAGAAATGACATGGTACTGATGCCCTGAGGGACTTGCCTGGATGAGGTTATGGGAATGAATGAATAATGGATTGATTGTTGTGAGTGGTTTATTCTGACCTTCCAAACTGGATGGTTTTCACCTTGGAAGTGATGTTGCTTCCTGAGATGTATCTGTGTGTGTGTGCGCGTGTGAATGTGTGTTCCCCCCCCCCAAAAAAAACTGAAATATCTTCTCTAATTTCTTTTCAATACTTTGACTGGTCCTATTCCTGCTTTTTTTCTTTTTTTGTGGTAGTTGGGGTTGGGAGAGATTATTTCAAATTAATTGAACTGATTTTTACTTAGGAGCTCATGGCTGTGCCAGAAGTAAACACTAAATCCAATCTCACATGCACACACACTCTCTCTCTCACACACACACTCCCTTACCCATAATCTTAACTGCAAAACTTCCTTTGACAAAATGGCAGTGAATGATTGATGGCTGTGCATTCCATCAAGCAAACAGTCATCGGTATTTATTGAGTTCCTGCTGTATTCAGAAAACTGTAGTAAGTGCTTGAGAACTTACAATAGAATTCAGTAGGCATTACCCCTGGCCTCAAAGGGTTTACAATTTAGAATGGGAGAGAAACTCTAAAATAAATTACAGGGAGGAGGAAGCAATAGCATAAAAAATATGTACTCAAGTGCTACTGTGGGGGTGTAAGCACGCAGATGCTTAGGTGACATTGAAGTGGCAGTAGTGTTGGGAATAGGGTAGGAGATGAGAGATTAATCAAGGAAGCCTTCCTGGAGGAGATATGCACTTGGATCTATACCCCTTAAGCATTTTATATACACCCCACCCCCCAGACCCACAGCACTTATGCACATATCCTTATTCTCTGCCATTTCCCTTAGCTGCAATTTATTTTAATATTTATCTCACCCTAGACTGTAAGCTCCTTGTAGGCGACACATTTCCTACCCAAAAGGAGCTTACACGTTGAGGGCTACAGATATAAAAATATTTTCAAATTGAGTGATACCAATATCAAGTGTGTACCATCCTTTTATGGGACACAAGTATATTTTGAAGATTTCAGGCAGCCTAAACCCAGCAGGACTCTGCAACCAATCCTTGCTGACCCCATTCTGCTGAGTGCCCCATGTTAAGCCACAGATCTGGGGATTTACAAGGGCTGCAGAGGGCTGGGAAGGACCTCAGGGTTTTCTCTGTTTCCCTCTGGGATTTCTTCAGGATTTTTCAGTGTAATGGAGACAGCAAACTGACATAAATAATGACTGTACAACAGTGAAAAGAATGAAAGATTAGATATGACAGAGAAGAGTGTATAAATCAATCAGTAAAGAATACATAAACCTGTTGCTCCTGAGAGTGAGAGGATGGCATGACTGGTAAGTTGGGCAAAATGCTTCCTAGAGGAGGTAACTTTTTAAAAGGGCTTTGAAAGAGGTGAAACTTGTGTATTAGGATAGTTGAAGGAGAGGCCATTTTAGATGGGGTGAGAGGGGTAAGCAGTGGGTTGGAGATGGGAGAGCTGAGAGTCTGGGATGGTATATAAACATAGAAATGGATCAATATGTCATCTCAGAATGGTCAGAACAAGAGGGAGAATTTTGGCTTTAAGTTGCTGACAGTTTTCACCTGAATAATGAAATGCTCTTGAACCTCTTCAAATATATAAATGGATAGAAAGCTATTTTGCTGCCTGCAATTTTAAACCTCTTTCATCTAAATCAGAGATTGAATTGGAAACTACAGCACAGAGGAGTCTATGTGAATTTATTTCATATCTTTGAGGATTTTACCCTCCCAATTCCCAACTCTTCATTTGACAGGGTGACAATCGACTAGTATTAGAGATAAACTTTTCTTTTCTAATCTCTCTGCCTGAGATATAAGCCCCTTGGTGATAGGGACTTAAAAAATTGAGAGATAAGGCTGTAATGGCCTCTTTGCGACATATAAGCTTATTTGTTTTTTAAACATAAAAACTAATTTCAGTCAAGCTTAGTTGGTTGTTTCCCATAGACAAGCTATTAATTTTTTTTTTAATTCAAGAGATTAAAAAACATTTTACAGGCTAAATAAATTGGTAAGCATGTATAAAAATTACCTCTGACTACATCTTTCAATTTAGTGGATTGCACAATATAAGGAGAATTTTCTGCCAGCTGTAGCAAAAAAAAAATCTTTAGGAAAACACTTGGTACAGTGTACGACACACGAAAAATCCTCCAAGGGGAGTGATTTGATTTAGAAAATGCTATGGTCCAGGAAAATGTTATTCACGGTAATAATTATAGTATTTATTAAAGCATTTACTATGTGCCAACCACAGGTAGAAGCAAGGTAATCCAATCAGCACTCTCTTTATATTGGCCCTGTACTGATGTCCTGATTTCACCAATGTTTCACGCAGAGTTGGTCAAACACACAGTATTATGCCACAATAGCTAAATTATCCCAAAGGACAAGCATCTGTGGGATTTACAAGGGCTATGAGGAAGTGTGATATAGAGCCCAGATTACGGTAGAAACTAGTTGTAGGTAGGAACGTGCCTGCCAACTCTGTTGTATTGTACTCTCCCAAGAGTTTAGGGCAGTGCTCTGCACATACTAAGCACTTAATAAATATCACTGATGATGATGGTGATGAAGTGCATCAAAAGAATAATTGGAAGTGTTTTGGATCAAGAGTAAAGTATTTATAGAGTCAGGCCTTGGTCTCAGTCAATCACTCAATCAGTCAAATCTACTGGAGTACAATAGATCTGGTAGACACCATTCCAGCTCACTAGGATTTTATGATCGAATGGAGTCTGTAATCAAACAACGTACAGTTTAAGAGGGAAAAAAAATGGATTGAAGCATTGATGCCAGTGGGTAAACATATTGGATTTTTTGAGCTCTTGAAGGTTCCTGGTGTTCGGGTGGATCGAGCCTCATGGGAATACTTGCACAGCATACTTCTTCCCTGATTCCTGGTGCTGGCAGTGCCCCAGATATACTATGAGGTGTTCGGTGGGTTAAAGGTAGAGCAGTAATTTGCTCCCACTGCAAGAATTCCCCAGGTCTCCATGACTCCAGCAGAGGGATAGGGATAGAAACAATGCTGCTTTCTCTGCTGCCTTTAAAATTCTAGATCAAATCTGTGGAACCTCCAGGGTCCCCCTTTCAGCACGCTTAACCTGCATTGTCACACCACAGTAGTCAAACATGCCCGAAGGGATTGACTCTGCATCCCAGATTACTCAACAGTTCCAGAAATTTAAATTCTCTGGGTAAAGTGACCTGTTCATTCACTTATTCAGTCGTATTTATCGAGTGCTTACTGTGTGCAAAGCACCGTACTAAGTGCTTGTTGTCCCTATTTTAGCAAAACATCCCTCAAGTAGCCGTGTTGCCTAATGGAAAGAACACAGGTCTGGGAGTCTGGAGATCTGGATGTTCTAATCCTAGTTCTGCCACCTGCCTGCTGTGTGAATTTGGACAGGTCACTGCATTTTTCTGGGCCTCAATATCTTTATCTGTAAAATGGGGATTAAATACCAGTGCCCCCTCCCTTTTAGACTGTGAGTCCCCTGTGGGTCAGGGACTATATCTGATCTGACTATTTTGGGTCTACTGCATCATTAAAACACATAGTAAGTGCTTAACAAATACCACAAGTATTAACATTATTTGCTTCAAACTGCTCCCTGCTGTCAGATTTCCCTCCCCTTCCACCTGACACACATACACAAATTTTTTCTTTTTACTGGAAGGACAGAGTGTGAGTTCTCTCTCTCTGTGCAGCAACTTCCCATCTGACAGGGAGCCGGGTGCCATTTCCTGATCTCCTTCTCTGCAGGAAGTAGTGAATTTCTATATGCTTCCTGTCTCAACTAGCAGAGTGAGGCAGAGCTCCTCAGTCCTATCCAAGTAGGAAGGACACCCCATCTCTCCCAGCTCACCAACCCCAACCCAGGCCAGGGTCACCCTGCCACCTAGCCCCTCCTTCCTCATTCTCTTCTCCTCTCTTTATGTTGGAGATTTGTCCAAAGTGAGGCCTGGTTGACCTACCCTGACCCTTCAACGCATGGCAATCTTCCAAATTCAATATGGAGCCATTTCCCAGGCTTCACGTTGTTCTAAGAGGTCCTGATTTGGTGTCAACAAAGAAGAGGGAAAAAAAGAGGAAAAAAAGTCACTGCCTTTAATCCCTTTAATTCCCTGCTCTTATGTCTGGTCTTATGACCTACCAAACACCCCCGTCAACCTCCCCCCCACCCCTCCACTCCACATATTTTTTTAATGCTCCAACCTCAGAGTGAAGAGTGAATTTCCACTGTCTTATGAGTCATCCCATCAGAGCTGAGTAAGCCCCAACAGGCTTAGCCGTCCAAGGAGTAGCAGGATGATTTCCTGCATAAGGAAAAAATTTCACCATTTACATAGTTTCTTCTTGAAATTAAAAATGAATGACTAAAGAAAAATGTACCAATATACTAGGGTTGACCATGTAATGGTTTTAATTAGGTGGTAAAAATGATGGGCAAGCAGATATCCGCCACTTGTCTGCTGTGTGACCTTGGGCAAACCACTTAACTTCTCTGTGCCTCAGTTCCCTCATCTGAAAAATGGGGATTAAGGCTGTGAGCCCCACATGGGACCACCTGATTACCTCATATCCACCCCAACACTTAGAACAGTGATCTAAGGGAAGCAAGCTCACCTGCTGTTATGGTTCCTCCTGCTCAATGATCTTGCACACAACACACTCACCTCAGAATACTGGTCCCAACCTTCCCTGATCTGGAATTCCTTCCCTCCTCCACTTCTTCAAAACATCCCTTCCCTTCTTCCAAACTCTTTTCAAAACCCATCTCCTCCAAGAAATGCAGGCCAAAAAGAGGGATGCAGACACTATTTGTCCATGACAACCAAAGTAAAAAACATCATAACTTTTCTCTCTGGTAAAGCTAATTATATACCTGAAAAAATGAATGGCTGCCCTTTGACTTTACATTATGTTCATAGGCTGTTATTCTAAGATAAAGAAACTTTTCAAAATTAAAAAAAATCCTGACATTACTGAGATGATGTATTTGAACTATAGACAGCTTGTAAAATTTCCAGTAACCTGTATGCAACACAATTTAGGTCTAATTGTTCCTTATACTTTCCCTTTCACATTTCAAAACTTCATCCTAGGAAAACGTCAATCTCCTTGACAACAAAACCCATTAGAAGTGCCCTTTATTGTACATAATAAGCATTTTATATCTGAACAAAATATCTGGATAGCAGCATGGCCTAGTGGATAAAACACAGGTCTGGGAGTCAGAGGACCTGGATTCTAATCCCTACTCTACCACTTGTCTGCTTTGTGACCTTGGGAAAATGAGTTCATTTCTCTGGCCTTCAGTCTCCTCAACTGCAAAATGGGGATTCAGTACCTGTTCTTTACCCTTCTTAGACTGTGAGCCCCATATGGGACAGGGACTGTATCCTGCCTGATCAACTTGCATCTACCTGAGTGCTTAGAATAATGATTGACACAGAGGGCTTAGAACAATGCTTAACACATAGTAAGCCCTTAACAAATACAATAAAAGAAAACAAAGATAATGTGCTAAATCCAGATAAACTAGATATTTTATTAGGTAAGATCAAATTCCCTTTTCCTGCTTCTTAAAAAAAATCAACAGAAGAATGTATAATGGAAAAGATACTTCATAAGCATTACTGGTGAGTATTTTTCAGTAAACACTGTATTTGGCAACACTTGATTTAAAAGATTCAAGTTCTCACAATTGCTCTGTCTCAAAGTGTGAAACTAACTTCCCAGGGGAAAAGTTGATGTCTTCTCTAAGAGACTGCAGCCAGTCTAGGAAGAGTAAAAGCATTTTTTTTCCTCTACGTGCCTAACCATTTCCACTGAGACCCCAGATGAAGCTCTACTGCCCATCAGACTTTACTAAATCCCCAACAGAAATGAATGTTTTAAAATCCTTCCCCAAAAAACTAGGTTTAAACATCCTCCTAGAGGGCACCTTGTCCCACAGGGAAGAGGAGCTTAGAAATTCTCTGCTGTCTTCATCTGTGGATGGTGACCTTCATTTCTGGTTGCAAAATTTCTTCAGAGTAGGAACCCCAAGATAAAGTTTGAGAAACAATGGTTTGCCGTGAAGAGCTAATATTGTACTTTCCAAGCGCTTGGTAGAGTGCTTTGCACATAGTAAGCGCTCAATAAATACAATTGAATGAATATAATAAACCAGGGGCAATTTATCTCAGGGCTGATGGGATATCCCCAGTAAACAGTGCAAGGGCTTCCCATTCCACCACCCTCAGGTTCTCTGCACCCCCAGAGTAAGAGTGGGAAAGGCTTAGAGAAGAGCTACAAGGGAGAAAGGAACCTGATACTAGAAAAGGAGGAGACAGAGGAAGAAAGGCATTCTTAGTAGGGGAAATGACATAAGCAAAGTTTGGAGATGAGATAAGTATGGGGTGGAGGTAAAACGTGAGCAGGCAATGGAAGAAGGAGACAGTGGGAAACCAGATGAAAGAGGCTATTATATTCCTATTCATTTTCTTTATTCCAGTCTCTCTCCAGCAGCACACTCTATCTGGATCTGTTCCAGGAAGTGGGGAGAAAGACCCAGAGAATTGGGGACTGTGGACCTGGTGCCTTGTGAGAAATCATCACTGGTATTGTGATTCAAATCAACTCATAGGTGGTTCAGGAAAGTCAGTAGAGCAGGTTAACTGTGGACCTGCTGGCCACTTTAAGATTATATTTTATAAAAAAGGTCATACTTTGCCATTCTAGGGCTAAAGCCAAACAAGTACAACAATAATGGAGAACCAGCATGGTGTAGTGGATAGAGCATGGGCCTGGGAGTCAGAAGGTCATGGGTTCTAATCCTGGTTCTGCCAGTTGTCTGCTGTGTGACCTTGGGCAAGTCACTTTACTTCTCTGTGCCTCAGTTACCTCATCTGTAAAAGGGGGATTGAGACTGTGAGCCCCACATGGGACAGGGACTGTGTCCAACATGATTTGCTTGTATCTACCCCAGCGCCTGGCACATAGTAAGCGCTTAAAAAATACCACAATTATTACTATTATTAATCCCTCTTTCCTTTCCCAATAAGCATCACAGGATTAGTTTGCCACTAAATAGGCACATGATTAAAATAGACAAACAGCTTTAGAAGCTGGGATTCATGTTCATCTTGTTCAGGTATTTAGCAACTCCCACACACCCATTCATAATGGGAATCTTCTGGAAGTGTCCCATAGGTGGGCTCTGAGTTATAGGACACCTGCAGAACATCCCCCTTCCTTCCTCACCAACCCCAGGCCTAAATCTGTTCTTTCTGAGCATGTAGGAGAGAAGCTGGCATAAGGTCCTTCTGGAAGGGATTTAGTAATGTAGCTGGAGAACCCAACCTGACTTGGTTGGGGCCCCTGCAGGTAGCAGCTGTGACAGCTTTCTAGCTATGGAATAGATAATGTCAGAATTAGGACCAGAGGGCCTTGAGAGATAGGCATGGGAGGGGGAAGTGGGAGGAGGAGCAAGAGTTTGGGAAGAAAATGAAGCTACTTGTTAGATTCAGTATCAACAGTAGAACTCTCAAGCACAAAGGACACAGTAAAAAGATTGTCCAAACCAATGGCCAGTCTTCATGGGGTAAGCTAAAAATCCACTGGAAGAATAATTCCCCCTTTTCTTTAACAGTGGAAACTTTCAGTCTCATTGCAACAGAAGGGGGAATCTATGGGAGAGTGTGTTGTCTTTTATATCCACAGACTGAAAGCTGTTTATTGGCTTCGGTCATGGAATTGCTTCTTTCTGCAAACCTGAACCTGAGTGATTGATTTTGACCACTTAGCATTTTATGTCCATCCTCAATTCTTAACATATATATGAAGTCATTTAATTGTTAAACTATGTCATCCTGACATTTGCACTACTCTCTGTAATAGCATTCCCCGCTTCCCCAGCTCTCACTATTTGAAAACAATTCTTTAGACTGTAAGTTCTTTGAGGGCAGGGAATAAGTATCTAATTTCATTCAATAGTATTTATTGAGCGCTTACTATGTGCAGAGCACTGTACTAAGCGCTTGGGATGAACAAGTCGGCAACAGATAGAGACAGTCCCTGCCGTTTGACGGGCTTACAGTCTAATCGGGGGAGACGGACAGACAAGAACAATGGCACTAAACAGCGTCAAGGGGAAGAACATCTCGTAAAAACAATGGCAAATAAATAGAATCAAGGCGATGTACAATTCATTAACAAAATAAATAGGGTAATGAATCTGACCACTTACTCAATCCCTAAGTACAATGTTTTGCTCCAGGTCTAAATGTATAATAATAATAATAATTGTGGTATATGTTAAGCATTTACTATATTTCAGGCATTGTAATAAGCACCAGGGTAGATACAAGATAATGGGGGTAGACACAGTCCCTGTCCCAGCCTGGGTTTACACTCTTAATCCCTATTTTACAGATGAGGTAACTGAGGGACAGAGAAGTAAAGTGACTTTCCCAAGGTAACACATCAGACGTGCTGGAGCTGAGATTAGAACCCAGGCCCTTCTGACTCCCAGCCCTGTGATCAATCCTCTAGGCCACGCTGCTTCTCCTTGTCATGAGATCAAGAAGCTGGATGATAAATAAGTGGGTCTGCCGAAGTCTGGGTGCAACAAGCAGGGCCTGAGGTGAGATTAGTGGTTGTTGGCAATCTAATTAGATACTTCTACTAGGAAAATTCCAATGACAATTACTCTCCCCACTTTCAAAGCTTTACTGAAACCACATCTCCAAGAGACCTTCCCTAACTAAGCTCTCATTTACTCTTCTCCCACTCCCTTCTGTGTCACCCTTGCACTTCATTCATTCAATCGTATTTATTGAGCACTTACTGTGTGCAGAGCACTGTTGGATTTGCTCCCTTGATTTACCCCTCCCTCAGCCCCAGAGCACTACTGTAATCCATAATGTATTCATTCATTCAATCGTATTTATTGAACGCTTACTGTGTGTGGAGTACTGTACTAAGCACTTTGAAAGTACAATAATGTCTATCTCCCCCTCTAGACTGTAAGCGCACTGCAGGCAGGGAATGTGTCTACCAATGCTGTTATGTTGTGTTCTCCCAAGAGCTTAGTACAGTGCTCTTCATGCAGCAAGCACTCAAATATAATTGATGATTAATTCATAGGAAAACTCTCTCCCAAAATATACATGTCCCTTGAAGGCCTGCCAGCCAAAGTACCTGTTGCCTCAGAACAGTGGCATAGGCATGTAATCTAATATAGGGAAAAGAGAGGAAAACTACCCCATGGGGGCTCGGGCAGCAGATATGGAGGCGATCCTGTCTCTGGCTATGAAGCCTTAGGTCACTATGATGATTTCCACTTATTATATGATTGATGGTGACTTTGTGGAGGTTTAAAAGGAAGAAGACCACCCAGAGAATCACATGAAAATAAGGTCAGAAAGCAATTTAAATGTGCTGCTTGCTTTTGATTTAGTTTACAATGACTAACAAGGTAATAAGACCCAGTTGGGGTTATTTTAAGCAACAGCTATTATAAATACAATTTCACTGTCATCTAGGTTCAAGGAAATGCTGGAAAATAATTTCTTCTTCAGCTTGCTTACCTCTTAGAATTCCAAAGCCCTGACCAGCTCATCTCTCAGTTTTCTTTTGCTGTTATCAGCTTGAGACAGGACGTTCTGGGAGCCAAGAGAAGAATCAATAGTTCACATGAACATCCCATCCTGTTCCAAAATGGAAAATGGAAATCACAACAAGAAACTTTCTCAGAGCTTTGTTGTCTTTCCTAGTACTCACTCAAACTCTCTACCCCTTTCTCTCCTTATTTCTATAAAGGTCCACGGATGCTTTGTTGCAAAGTGTTTTGAGATTTTCACAGGGAAGTTGCTTTAAAAGATGAGAGAGACAAGGAGGCAAAAGAGAAATCAGCACTAGGTGCTGCAAACATTAACCATGACAACACAACTAGGGACAGTCTTTCTTTGTTCACAGTGTGCCTGGAACAATAGGTCCCTCCATGGTCGTTTCAGCCACACACACCCACGCTCATAGGTGAACTTCATCATCACTGATTTCTTCTCTGAATGTAAAGGGCAAATATACAGAAGATTAGAAACCATTTGAGTAAGGATTCTTCCTTCTTGTTGTTAAAATCTGGGGCTGTTGAGAGAGAGAGGGGTGTTCTTCCTGAGCTGCTCAAACCTACTTATGGCCTCCTCATATGGGGTCAGTACTCCAGAAATAACTTGTATCTCAGTCGTTGTTTGGGAGAAAATTGCAATTATTTTCATTTCTATTAGTTGTCTACAAAATCAATCCTGCATAATCACCCTATAAACAAAGGGAAATTAAAAGTTGCTGACACTTTACAAGGCAAAGCCAATCATTCTTGCTTCCTTTGAAATGGTATTGTTTTATTAATGGTAGGGATGATGAAGGGATTTAAAGGGACTCCAAAATTAATCAGACTAGGGCAACGCATATAAAACCAAACCACTTGTCTGCTGTGTGACTTTGGGCAAGTCACTTAACTTCTCTGTGTCTCAGTTATCTCATCTGTTAAATGAGGATGGAAACTGTGAGCCCCACATGGGACATGGACTGTGTCCCACCTAATTAGCTTCTATCTACCTCAGTGCTTAGTATGGTGCCTGGCATATAGTAAGCACTTAAATACCATAAAAAAAAAAGGTTTTCAAAAAAAGCCCCAAACTTACTAAATTATGTTACCTAGGCACTATACTATCCAACAAGCCATGGATAGATGAATAATAGAAAATGGACTCAAAAAGGGCAATGTGGCAATTGTCAGATTGACAGATTTAGTGTGACAAAAATGGAGCATCAAGTTTTTAAAGCTGCTTTGGTTGTGTCCAACCTCCTATGTGACCGTTAGAGCTGGACCTACTACAAGGCACTTTCAGCTTCCTGAACAGCTGCCTTCTTGTCATCTAGGATCTATATTCAACATGAAATGGCAGGGGCTTTTCCTGTTTTCTGCCTAACATTAAGAGGAGAAGCTCTTGGCTTCTCTCTTGTCCTTTAAATAGTGGCCATGTCTGCAAGGGCCAAGTGTATTTCTGGAGAGGATTTTTCTAGTGGAAGTATCTGCATTGGTCATCTGGAGCTACTAACCCCACATCAGATCCCTCCCAAGAACCCAGAGAAAAGTATTTCACCATAGCCTTATACCCATGGATTTAGGACTAAATCTCTAGGAGTATGTTCTGCTGCTGCAGCCATAATGGCCACTGACAAAATCCATTTTCAAGGGTGGAAAGACAAAAAGAGGCAAAGAGCAATCAGGGAGGATGAGTGCCACAAACAGTAGATTTCTGAAAGAAGAATAAACAGTCTTGCCCACAGTAGCCTCCCAACCTGATTCCTTTCCAGCTCTGAATGAAGTCATTGATTTTGGTGATGTTCCCTTGGCATGGGTAGTTGAAAGCAAAGACAAGGACTCAAAATGGTCATAATAATGATAATTGTGGTATTTGTTCAGTGTGTTATGTGCTTACTATGTGCCTATAACAACTAATTCTGAGGTAGATACAGTAGAGACAGATTGGACATAGTACCCATCCCGTAGAAGGTTCACAGTCTAAGAAGGAGGGAGAACAGTTTTACAGATGAGAACACTGAGGCCCAAAGAAGTTAAGTGATTTGCCCAGGGTCACTCAGCAGACAAGTGACAGAACTAGAATTAGAATTCAGGCCCTCTGACTTTCAGGCCCATGTTCTTTCCACTTGGCCACACTGCTTCTCCAAAAGTAAAAAATGCTTTTTCTTCAAATAACCAGAGAAGAAGGGTTGGCAGTATACTTTTCTGGAGGGTTACTCACCCATTTTTTACCACCCCCATTCCTGGTGCCAGGCTTACATACCAGCACAGTAGATGGTGCAAAACATGGTACAGCCTTTGAAGAATATTTAGAAAATGTCTTTCTGCTTGGTGAAACCCTGTCCTCCCCTTTAATAAGTCTAAAGAGCACAGGCTTGGGAGTCAGAGGTCGTGGGTTCTAATCCCAGCTCTGCCACTTGTCGCTTTGTGACCTTGGGCAAGCCACTTAACTTCTCTGTGCCTCAGTAACTTCATTTGTAAAATGGGGATTGAGACTGTGAGCCCCATGTGGGATGACCTGATTACCTTGTATCTACCCCATTTCTTAGAACAGTGCTTGGCACATAGTAGGCACTTAAATGCCATTATTATTATTATTAGTCACTGAAGAGAATACTTTATTTCAAAGGTTTGAGGTTCTTTTGACCATTTTAAATTTTGGGGAGAACAGAAAACAGCCTTCAAACATTTATTAATTGTATTTCTTGAGCTTATTGTGTGCAGAGCACTGTTCTAAGCACTTGGGAGAATACAGTATAAAAGTATAACAGACACATTCCCTGCCCAGAAAAAGTTTACCGTCTAGAAGGGGAGACAGACATCAATATAAATAGATCAATCAAGGATATGTACATAAGTGGAATGGGGCTGAGGGAAGGGTGAATAAAGGGAGCAAATAAGGGCACTAGCACAGTAGAACTGAGAACTAAAAGTATTAACATGGAGTTGGGTTCTTCATAAGTTGCTTCCTGATCGGCATAGATATGTGCCTGATGGGCAGCTGCTGCTTGACTCTGGTCCCGTGGTACCCTCGGTGTCAGGAGAAGAGGGGTCAAATGCAAAATTCTTGAAATCACGAGACAGCTATGGTCTCAGAATTCCCAGGGACTGAGGTCTCGTGTGACTTCGAAAACCAATGGTCCAATCTACCCAGTGTCTATCTAGGGACACCCCTACTGAGACAGACTTGGCATCTAAATTCAAGGCAGAAGGCTGCCCAACAGGTATTATTACTGCTGACAGAGAGTGAAAGTCTTGACACACAAGGGTGGAAAAAGGATTGAATTCCATCTCACTTGGGTTGAGGGGATTTGGTCATCTAGTTTTGAATTGAATATGTGAAAATTAATATTTCTTTTACACCATCTATTTTTGTCAGATCAGTGGCACAAGTGAAATCCTAAATGAATGCAGATTCCTGTGAGAAAAATAATATTTATAAGGCAGAATTAATTTGTCCTGGTGTTTATAGACCCTTGCCTAAAGAGAGATGGTCCCTTTTTTCTAACCCTTTTTTTAGGAAGACCTTGGGCTTTTGATCATTTGGCTACTATCAAACAGACTGCAAAAATTCCATTTTTCATTTATCTTCAAAGCCTGATTTATACTGCTCCCCTTCCTACACCACCTGAAGGATTCTCAAATAAAATCCAGCACACTCTTCTCCAATCTTTGGATAATCAAGAACTAATTCCTCACTCATTTTTTGTTGTCTCACCCTGTCCCTCTGTGCTTTTACCCTTAGAGAAGTCTAAGAAAAGAAGATGAGAGAAAGCAGGGCATGGACTAGACTTTGCCACACAGATCCCTTATATGTCAGCACAGTGAGGCTACCCCACATCCTGAGTGCCTGTGCCCACTCAAAACCTGACAAATGTTTGCTCCCTGTAGCCAGGATCAATATAGCTCACAGTTTGTGAGTTTGTAATTCAACTTCAGACAGACTCGGGGTATAAAACAAATATTCTGAGTCCAAGCCTGTTTGGGATCCAGTAGTAGTCTTAGTAAGATCCATCCTGAGAAAAGAAAGGCAGAAACAATGTTGTTTACTCAAATGTAAAAACCAAAGTTTACAGGTTAATTAATGCCTGTTTAGCTATGAAAGGTGGAGAGAAGAGGTGTCATTGAACAACGTCTTTGTCATTTGACTGTATTTATTGAGTGCTTACTATGTGCAGAGCACTGTACTAAGTACTTGGAAAGTATAATTCAGCAATAAAGAGAGACAATCCCTGCCCACACCGGGAATAGAGATCCAAATAACTGACCTTTATGTTTGAAGTTATTGCCGCTGACAGTGAGACTATGCAAGTTTGGGCATATGGCTGAAACCCCTCATGCATAGCCAGTGTTCCATTTCCCACTGTGACCTTTCCAACAGTTTCCTTTGCTACACTGATGTACAGGCCACTTGCTGTGCCTGTGGCTGTTTTCTTCACCTTAAGATCTTCCCAAAGTTTCAACCTCAAGCCAGCTGTTTGATTTCATCTATCTACCTCTCACTTCTCTCCCAGCAAAGCTGTGTTGGGAAGAGCCTTGCCTTGACATTGTTGAGCTGACCGCTTTTTCAGAGCTTTGGGGTTGGTGATCTTTGACGTTGCCCATGGCTTTAGGTGATGTTGCTGAGACTGCTTTAGAAAGCAGATATATACTGTCTGTGGTAGGTCCAAGGTTTACAGCTGTATAGAAGGTTGGGCAACTCAGTAGCATTTTTGCTCTTTAGTTGGGTATGTCTGATGCTTAATGGTCATCAAATTTTGGCTTTCAATTACTAAAGGACATGAGGTCTTTATCTATCCAAGCATCATTGCCTAGTGTATTGCTAGGAAGTTGAATTTGCATTCAGCATTAAGCTCTTCATTACAGATGATTTGTGCAGACTTAAAAGAGACATAGAAAAGAAGGCAATGTAATTAATAAACTAAACAGATGGGGGAAATTCATTTTCTGGATTCTTTGTATCTGCCAAAATAGCTGAATTCTAAGAAGAAGGCAGCCTCTGAAAAACTTCAGACCTTTTATATTGCTTTTAAAAAATGCTAACTTGTTACCTTTTTATTGTCTAAAAGATAAAATTTTACTTCAAATAAAACCATAATATATGGAGCAGTCTGAAGCAATTGGAGGTTGGTTCTTTTCATTGCCTTAGCTTTTTCCCTCCTTCCTTCCTTCTGTCCTAAAAGTAAAATTCTTTGTAAGAGTTTACCTCTCCCAGCACCTGCCACAGTTCTCACCTCAGGCACAAATAAGTAGGTGGCCCTGAGGGATTCCCTTCCACATCTCCATTGCTTTCTTTTGTTTTGATTTATTTTTTCAGCTCATGGGACTGAGAAAATTCCCCAAAAAGAAATTGCAGAAGAATTTAAACACAAATGGCTTCCACAGGGATTGCAAAGTGACAAATATTTCCCCAAACTAGGTATTTCAAATTGGACATTAAAACTACTTTTTTTTTACCACTGATTTGTTTATCAAGGCACTTCAATAGAATTTTCCTTTGCTGATGGGAGCCTATCTCAAATTAATGGATGTGTCTGATGTGAAGAATTATTTGAATGTGAAAGAGCTCGGGAAAAATCACTGTTGGGGTAAAGGAGAAACATGAAAACTAGCTGGAATTTCTGATGAACATTTGCTATGAAAAGAAACAGAGAAAAAGATCATCTTCCTGCCTCCACATAAAGCAAAAGGACTCTCTGCCCTTATAAAAAACCATCACAAGAGAGCCTCAGCACAAACAGGCAATCCTATCTGAAGAGCAGTAGTAAGGGAGGGTTGTCTGATTTATGAAAACTTCTAAGAAGCTTCTGCAAGTCAAATTCTGTTCCTGTTTTTTATTGCTTCTAAATCTGACTGGAAATGTTCTGCTGAGCATAAACAAATCTTTAATATTGTCTCCTGGTGTCAGTCTGCTGCATTGGATTGCATTTTGAGAAACATGATTACTTTGAGAAACTCATATTTACCCCTTCTTACTGGTCTCTTTGAACTCAAAGAGCAAGGATCTAAGACGTACTAGTAGTAACAGAAGTGAGTAGTAGAAGTACTAGTAGCAGTAGTAATAGTATTTAATTAACCATTTTCTGTGTGCAGCATACTGTATTAAACCCTAGGAAATAATTCATGGTGGAAATTGGACTTGACCCCCTTGTCTATCAAGGGGCTCAATCTAAGAATACAACTGGGAAGACCTCTGAGAAAGTAAGTTTGGGCATTGTAAAGAAACAACTCAGAAAAGAAAGACAGCCTCTTTCTGATAGCTTCTTCTTCTTCTTCTTTTGCTTAGTTAATATCCAGAACAAGAAGTTACAATTTTATCTGTGAGTGGTTAATCAGATAATGTATTGTTAGGTTTCCTTCCTGTTAATAAAGCTGACATTAAATTGCAAAATGTTCCACAGCAGATTCTGTATGGCCACACAAGAGATTTAATTTTCCATTTATACATCAAGCTTTCATTTTTGCTATTATTTGTGTAGATGGAAGATAATGTTATTCATGCATTTTTAGGAAGCTTGAAAAAGCAGAAATATGCAGTATTAGATTTTCACAAGAAAACTCTGATTACTCCTTCAGGCCTCCATTAAGGCTAAAGTTACAGCACTGAAGTGGAACTCCATGTTGCTGGACTACCTCAGATGACAGGCAACCATTTTTGCCAAGACCCCCATGCTCCTCCACCATTTAGGTAAGCAATGCTAAGCTTTGGCTGAGCCCCACGCCCACAACTTCTTTGGATTCCAAAACCTCACATTCCCACATGTCTAAGTCAAAGGTACTGGTCATTGCAACTCTGACAAACACTCAACTCGGATTTTCAGCTTTTCCATGTATGTTGCAGTATGACCCTTTCCTTCATTGTTTTCTACATTCAGATTTTGTAAGAACACGGTAAATACCACTGATTGATTGCAAGTATGCTGGGATTTAAGTTCAGTGTTCAGGTTCATTATAAGCTAACATAAGACAACTTTCAGTTTTTTTGTACTGAGACAAGGAGTACTGGAGACTTCTCAGGGAAACTTTCAGGATCTTCTCCAGTCCAGGGCCCCAGATCTTCCAGCAGGAAGAGCAAGACTCTGCCCGTTTCCTTCTGAGGATATTTAAAATGTTGTAACGTGTTTTGCACCTCTATGAGGGCAAACCTAATGAAATCGATAGTTGTATAGATTGCTTGCATTTCCCCTCCTGGGGAGAGGAACCTGTGCACAGGTTTAAAATGAACCCACCAGAAATAATGGCATGTGGGTAAATGAAAGCAGGCCAAATCGCTTTCTCGAGGCAGTTGAGCATTTCTGCTTTGGAATCGTCTCTTTCTTTCACATTATAACTGGAGAGGTCAATGCAGATGCATTTTCCAAGGAATTTACTATTTAAATTTTAATGCCATGAAGAGTAATCACAGGAAATTTTGTCCTGAAAGGTGAATCTAGCCAAGACTTGTCAGTCAGTGAAAAATCCCTTACTACTTCTGATGTTACAAGTGGCTTGTTAAGAGTTGGATAAAAATGCCCCAATACGAAACATCTCATCTTCTTCATTGTATATTGTGATTACTGCTGAGGCCATGAACTATCCGACACCACCCCAAAAATAGCAATATATTTTTCTACAACAAATAGCCCCTTTTATCTTGCTTGTTTTGAAAATGAAATAAGGCTCTATTAATTATGGAGCAGAACCCAAGTTATGTGATGTGTTTTATTGCCTTAAGTTAAATCTCTCCCAGCGTATCATAAAAAGCAAAAAATATCCAGCAGTTCAGTTTCCATTAGCTGTGTTTTCCACAAGCTCTACCCAATCATCATGTGTGTAGTTGAAATGTGTCTCATCGCATTCCTTTGAAGAGGTTGTCTCTATGGTAATCTTATTCTTGCCAATTCACAGTTTTCTTCCTATTCTTCATAAACACTTATAGAATGTGAAAATCCTACTCAGCTCTCAAACTGATTCACTTGCCATGATCTTCAAAAATAGCAGGAAGAGGGCATCCACTGCTATTTTCTCCCCCATTCTAAATGATGGGTGAAAGAACCAATCTAAACATGAAAGATTCCAAAATGTAGGAAGACAACTTCCCTTAGACTCCTGGCAGTTTCCTGAGATTTCATAGAGAGTCAAGGTAGACCTGTCTGGAGGTTTATGAAGGGAAAAATGTTCTGCCGAAAATCAAAAAGAAAATAACCAGGCTCCCTAAACGATCACAATTTCAGAGCCATTTAAGGATGTCTTTTCTTCATTAGTTAAAGAATAAGCACCTGACTTTCCAGCTTTCTCATTTAGTCTTAGTGGCTACTTTATTCCTCCTTACTTTCTTTACTGCTCTTCCTCACTTCTTTCCTATTTCTCCTCTTACCTGTTGCTTATATCTCTAGTCCTTCTAGGTTGTAAACTCATTGTAGGCATTGTCCCCTACTCTAGACTGAAAGCCTGTTGCAGGCAGGGAAAGTAACTGTTTATTATTGTATTGTACTTTTCAAAGCACTTAGTACAGTGTTCTGCCCACGATAAGCACTCAATAAATGTGACTGAATGAATGAATGAATGGGCAGGGAATGTGACTATTATATTGTACTCCCCCAAGTGCTCAGTACAGTGCTCTGCACATAGTAACTGCTCAATAAATATGATTGACAGGTTTACCTCAGGGACTGAGAAGTAAGGAAAGCAGAAGTCAATCCCATTCAATGCTCCCAAGTACTTAGTACTGTGCTTGGCACACAGTAAGTGCTCAATAAATACCTTTAACTGATTGACTGATAAGGAAATTGAGAGCCAGATATGTTAAGCAACTTGCCCAAAGTCACACAGCAGGAGAGAAGTTGAGCTAGTCCTAGAACCCAGGTCTTCTGGTTCCCAGTTCCACGCTAGGCCACGCTGCCTCCTGACATCACTGACATTTCCAACATCCAAACTACTGGATCAAATTTCTGGGTGATTTTGGGAACCTTTACTTTTTGGGAACTCAAATTTCCAACACTGAAAAGTGTGATAAGCACTTTGAAAGAAGTATTTTGCACACAGTAAATGCTCAGTAAATTCCACTGAATCATAGAAGACATTGAGGGGAAATTATTGCAACAGAACATATTCATGAATCAGCATGGTTAATTTAATAAGAAACATTTCTGGGTTGAAGAGGTAAATCAAACAAGAGGCTTGGCCAATCGAGGGTCTCTAGAGCTTAAAATCTGCATGCCACAAACAAGATTTTTTCGTGTATACCAAAGAAACTAGATTTCTCAGAAAGGGCAAGCCAAGCTGTGGGAATTAGGTCATTCAAACCTCTCAATCGAGATATCTTCAGATAAAAAGTCATCAGAAAAACACACCCTTCATCTCTAACACTTGGGCCAAAGTGCCACAGATTCTCCCACAAACCCACTGTTTTCCTTCCAAACCCCTCCAAAACAAGAATACATATGGGTTTGGGCATGGAAAGAAAATGAATCAGAGGGGATAATGGTTTTGAAAATTGTGAAATGGATTCCCTCTTGAAACATAAATAGCCCTATAGCAACCTTCTTTTTCAACGCTGTCATGCTAGAGGTTCACTGATTATAAAGCTTGGAGTTCCTCATTTACTAGTGCTTCAGGATGAAAAAAAATGAATCACAAAGTTTTCTTAAAAAACATAATTTTGAAGGGTGAAGTGAAAACTCCTTTGATCCACTGAATCCATTTAGCATGACATCATTCTTCAACAAGTGTTCTTGCTTTGATCTTTTCAGTATTGCAGGAAGGAAGGAAAGCAGATATTCATACCCCTATTCCATAGTTTGGATAATTGAGATGCAGAGGGTAAAGGTCACAATTTACAGTTCCAGGGTCACAATTACCTCTTTGTTTAAGACTTAAACTCTAATCTTAGCCCTGCACCCCCTTAACTTTTATTACCGTCTCAGAGCTGCACAACAAACACATTAATCATGACTTGTTGACAACAGCCTTTTCTAATAAACACTGTATTCCTACCTATGCAAACAAGCCAAGGACAATTTAGAAATACTTAACTTGGTTGCCATGTCTACCTCATAAGCACTTTCTAATACTTCATGTATGTTTATATAAAAATTTGCCAGCACAAAATTGTCAGTAATTTCAGCTTTGTGTGAATGTCCTTGTCTATAAGGATCTTAGTAGTAGCATCAATACATTTGGAGGATTACCAGATGCTTAAATGTGGCAGGTGGGGAGAGGAGTTGCAAGAATTCCCATAACGAATTTCATGTAACAAATTTCAGTTATCACTCCTCAGTTAAATACAAAGAATATCTTTTACAGTATGAATTTTGCACTAGGCAATAAGCATCTGCTGTTCAGACGGAGGAATTTGTTGATTCTTTCATAAACAATTATACCCTTAGGAGAACAGTTGGAATTTAAAGTGATGTCTATTACACAAATGAAATGTTTTCATCAAACACTTGCAGATTTCCTACTGAAAAGACAGGGAATAATGCAACTATCCTCAGAGTCAGCAGTAATCTTAAACCAATGAGAACTAGCCTTATCTCGTGTCTTACGAAATAGCCTTTAGTTTGCCAATCTGCAAATGACTTTCATGAGTGATGCTAAAAAATCCACTCTGATGTTTATGATCATTAATATTATTATTATCATTATTTTAGTACTTGTTAAGCACTTACTATGTGTTAAACACTGTTCTAAGCACTGGGGTAGATAGAAGTTAATCAGGTTGGACATAGCCCAGCCCCTGTCACACATGGGGCTCACAGTCTTAATCCCCATTTTACAGATGAGGTAACTGAGGCCAAGAGAAGTAAAGTGACAATCATTTTACCTGAAGGACTCTGCCTCTTTGGGTCTGCCTCAGGAAGTTCTTCCAGGTCACAAGGCCAAACTCCAGCACTTGCTAACCCAAGTGTCTGTGCTTTCTGGCTTTCTCTCACTCCCTCTTCTCCCTTTCCCCTCCAAGAGTCCTATCTGCTAGAACTGAACTGAAGAGAGAATTGAAGAGCGATCCCTGTCCCAGATACATTTCTCCTGGAAATGAGGGTCACTGAGGACATCTCACCGCCTGCACTCTCTCACTCACAAGGGACCTGTGAAGGGATTTATCTTCCCCAAACTTGATATTTTAGAGCTCTCCATGCTATCTCCCAAGAGACGGATCTCTGCTCTTTTCAGAGTCATCTACTGCAATCACTCCCCTGATGATTCAAAGTACATATAGCTCGAGGGAGCCTTTTTTGATACTGGGGAAGCAGTAACTTGCTCAGAGGCCAACCTGGATGCTACTGTTTGATCTGAAAGCTTTAAATGGTCTCATTTATTACCCAAACAGGAGAGGACTCAGTACAGAAAAGGGATGTTGCAGCAATTATTACTTTAGTAGTAGCCACAAATAGGAAGGACAGACAAGAATACATAGGAAGCCCTTCAACCTCAGAATTATTTTTCTCAAATGCTGTGAGTTCCTGGGCCTGGTTCCCAGCTCATCTGAATTACAAAGGAAACTGGCAAGGGGTTTTAGACAGATGTTGATTGAAACGGATACGCCAATTTAATACTTCCATGAGTAAATCTAGCGAAAATGGATTACCCTGAAAGGTAACTCAAGTTCACCAGGAGAAAGAATCTAAGGAAAAGTAAGTTTTACAGTTTGGAAGTTCTCTGTTTTTTGTTTTTTGTCCACTTTCACTTGTTCCCCAAAGAAACCCACCTTTATTCCGTCACGGGAATGGTGCAGCTCTGGGTCTTGAGGCTTAGTCTGGGGCAAATAGGACACCTGTGGGGTGTATCTGGCAACCTTGAATCTGCAGGTTAATTTGGTTTCCTAGTCCACGCCCCTCAAACTGCAGACCCCTCTCTCTCACTTCCTCCTCCCGATGCTTTGTAGGAAGAGGCTGTCCTCCGGTTTCGTATTACAATAAATAATGCACACTACCTACTTTGAAATCACCTCATTATTTCTGGAGCTTAAAGGCCTCCAAGAGGGCTTGCTGTTTGAGCAAATCTCAGCAATTCATTGATTGTTAAATAATGCCGATGTTAATTAGCAATCACATATTTGCTGCATTTATGAATTCTAAATCCGAGAATGCACAACACCACTCTACCATCAAAGTGGACACACAATTGTTGCTATCATAAAAGTGATTCTAAACACATACGGAAAAATTGGTTTTTCTCAGTCTTAATGATGTTCTCGGCTTGAGCTGAAATCATTAACTCTGATCCAACAAATATAAAGCTGAAGAGAATTGCATTGGAAAATCAAAACTTCCTAATCATTAAAACTTGAATATATCTTATACAGTTTTTATACAGTTCTGAAAGCAGTATTTCAGTCTTTCTGGGTTAGATTATTCTGCTGTAAACACTTCCTTTGAGCTTCAAATTAACTCAGGAAGATTTAGCCTCAGGGAATTTAATTTTATTTTCTTGTACTTTTTTTTTAAATGCCCTTTTTAGGTTACAGCAGACAAGAGTAGCAGAGTTTTCAGAATCCAAAAGAAACTACTCCACTCAGACAAATTGTTGGTGTTTAATACCCAGTAAAATGTCCCTTAGGGCAGGTTTTTATCCATGGGTGTTTCACAGGAAGCTTGGTTATTAAAGTGATAACAACAACAACTCCATTGAGAATTCCAGGCAGCCCAGCAAGCAATAGGGAGGTAGCATAGCCTAGTGGAAAGAGCAAGGTACTGGGAGTCAGGAGCTGTGGATTCTACTCCCAGCTCTGTTACTGGCTGGCTGCGTGATCTTGAGCAAGTTACTTGACCTCTCTGTGTCTCAGTTTCCTCATCTGTAAAGTGGGGATGATACCTCCTCTCCCTACCTCTTAGGCTGGTAGAGTTAAGATTTGACCTTTGATAATCTTGTATCTACTGCTTGGCTACAAATAGTAAGTGCTTAATGAATGTTACTATTATTACCATTGTCATCATCATTATTTACAGTGCAGCAGGTAGAGCTGGTGAGAAAGGAAAATGCTTTTCCTGATGCTGCCACCACCTGCAGATATTCACGGAGCATGAACTCTGAGAAGCCAGGAATGGCAGCAGCAGGAATGGTATCTCATCTCATCCACTCCTCCTGTCCCTGCTCTGCCCCCTTGACACTGGCTCCCCTTGGGTGATGGAGAAGGGTGAGAGAAAGAGTGGTAGGTTTGAGGGAAGTGGGTACTTTGAGTGGGACTTTGAGGTGGCACAGGTTCTAAAAAATGTAGACAATTTCCACTCTAAGAGATCAATTAATCAATCGTATTTATTGAGCACTTACTGTGTGCCGGGCACCTTTATTAAGCTCTTGAGAGAGTACAATATAATACAGTTGTTGGACACAATGAGCTTACTGTCTAGACACTAAAAGCCTCTGTAGCTAAGTGACCTCGCTAAATCCATCTAACCATCAGCTACGATTTATCCAGCATGTGAATTATCCTGAACTCACTTTTCTCACTTTTCACTGTCCACTTCTTGGCCATTTTCCTGCTCTTTGACACCTCCTACAGCTGGCCAGAGTCAGGAATAGAAGGGACAGTGAAAATTGAAGCAGCATGGTCTAGTGGAAAGAGCCTGGGCCTGGAAATCAGAGGACCTGTGTTCTAACCCCAGCTCCCCCATTTGCCTGCTGTGTGGTCTTGGACAATTCACAACTTCTTTGTGCCTCAATTTCCTCAACTGTAAAATGGGAATTCAGTACCTAGCCTCCCTTCTACTAAGACTGTGAGTCCCTAATGGGACAGGAACTGTGTCCACCCTGATTCTCTTGTATCAACACCAACATTAGTAGTGTTTGGCATAGAGTATGTACTTAACAAATACCAGTTATTATTTTTTTAAAATCGGTCCCTTGAGGCATTGGACCTTAGGAGGGGACAGGCTGTCAGTGGAGTGGAGGCAAGTGAAGACTTGGATTCACTTGGAAATTTCTTGATCCACAGGATTCTGGGCCTCCAGAACCAAAGAGAGTTGAGAGCTGGTTATCCCTCAGCAAGAGACCTGCGCCAGGCATATGCTGTCCACAGCTTTCCTTTCATTTCCAAGGCCTCCGGGCCATGCTCCAGATGCCCTTCAAATTCATTCTTCTGAAAGGATTGTGGAAGAGAAAGGATCTATATCATTTTGAGATACGAAGCTTATGGTGGCAAACTTGGCACGTGTTGCCAATTGTCTTTTTCTCTGTCCAGCCGTGTCGCTACTGCTTGTGAGGCTTGCACCTCAGGCTTCTAAATGAATTGATTCAGCTCTGGGCCTCCCTTTTGCATGCTGACACCAATGAAAAGAGACAAGCTCTGCATGGTGGATGCTGGTCCTCATCAGCCATATGAATAAGAAATAAATATAAATGGAAGAGAAATCATTAGCTGAAATAATTTATGCTACTTAGACGATTTTTGAGAGTCTTTCAAGAAAAAAGAAATTCTACATGGGAAATGCTTTTCCTAATTCAGACTGCACATGCATGAAAAACTCTTGACATTTACTTCTTCCAGAGGAATGGAAACATATTATTTACCAAATTCAAGAGAACTGGAGGCTTTTTGTAAAAACCCAGAAGAGAGTTCATGAAAACACTGCCACATCGGTCCACATCTCTGCAAATAATCCAATGTGTCTCAGTAGGCACCAGTGTTTCCCCAGAGTCTCACAAATGAGCTATTTGACTTTTCTGGTGATGAGAATTCTTCTTCCGAATCATGTGAGGCCAAAACAGGATGCACTTTTTGCTAGTGAAATCTAATCAAAGTCAGAATTGTTTAAATAGACTTCAGTTTCCCTCTTAGAGTCCCCCTGTTGTTTAAATGAGCTACAGCTTTAATTAGCTACAGATTTTTTCATAGTTTCAAAATGGTTTAGCCAGAATACTGCTGATCTGACAGTTCTGGAAAAATCAGTGACAAGCCATTCTGTTGTCCTCCATCCCTCAACTTGTCTCCAAAGAACTCGTTTTCCTTGTTTGAGGACTGATTATATTCCCTGTTCTCAAAACTGGGGAAAGAGAGTGTCGGTGAAACTTTCCATGACAATACATGCTATTTCAGGTTGGAATTAATGATGACCACAGTAGCCCCAGGTTCAGGAGGCAAAGGGTAGGTGGGGAAAGTGTAGTGAGAAGAGAAGGTGGAATGATCTTATTAATATGGTATTTATTGAGTGCTTACTATATGCAGAAAGCATCATCCTAAATACTTTATTACTAACTTTATTGTACCTCCCAAGTTATTAGAGATGATCCCTGGTCTCAAGTATCTGATCATCTAGTAGAGGAGAGACACTAAAATAATTACAGGTAGGACAGTTTTAAAAAGGGGTAAATTCAAAACAAATGAAAGGAAAACATTGTTCCTAAAGTGGGTGGTTAAACATAAGGATTTCATTATCATGGGTTTTGGTGAGTATTTTTTTCTTAAAAAATATGCATATGTTAAAGAAATATTTTGAAATATTCATGGATAAGAGGCCATACGAAGTTATTAGAAGGAAGGTTGTATATTTAGTTGGTAGATCCAGAAGTATTTTCCAGCGGGCAACCACCATTCAGTTTCTACAGGCATTTTGTTGCCATTGTTGGAGACAGAATCCAAGACTGAGTGAACCACTGGCCAGCCTTCAGTGGCTGGCAGTGCTTGTGATCCAATTTTTTTTGTGGTAATTGTTAAGTGCTTACTATGTGCCAGGCACTGTTCTAAGTGCTGGGGTAGATACAAGATAATCAGGTTGGACACAGTCCATGTCCCAAATGGAGCTCACAATCTTAATACCCATTTTACAGATGAGGTAACTGAGGCACAGAGAATCAATCAGTTGTATTTATTGAATGCTTACTGCATGCAAGGACTGTACTAAATGCTTGGGAGAGTACAATACAACAGAATTAGCAGACACATGGCCTGCCCATAACAAGCTTACGGTTTAGAGATAAATAGTACCTTGGTATTCTATAGTGTTTTTAAAGCTCTTGGTATTCTAAAGCTCTCTCACATTAATTAATTCATTTCAGCCCCCACAACAACCCTGTGAGGTAGGGAGAGAATGCAGGTTACAGATAGGGAAACTGAAGTATAGGGAAGTTAAGTGACTCACCCACAGTCACATGGCAGGTTAATGGCACAGCTTGGTTTCGAAGCCACATCCTTCAGCTTCTAGACCAGCGCTCTGTCACTTCGCTACACCGCCTCCCTAGAGAAGTTAAGTGACTTACCCAAGGTCATATAGTAGACAAATGGCAGAATTAGAATCCATTTCCTTTTGACTTCCAGGCTCATGCTCTACCAGGCCATACCGCGTTTCTGTGTTCTTCTAAAACAATTAAAGAGTATTCCTGGAAGTGTATCAAAAATCTTTGGAAGCAGCATTAACTCTTCTGAACCCCAGGCAGTTTACCAAAGGGGCTGCCTAGTTAAAGAACAAATTCAGCTTCCCCAGGTGCATAACTTCCCCTTATGCAAAGCTCCCACATTGATTGAAAATTCAGAAATATTTTTATTCAAGATAATATCTTCTAACATCTTTAACCCACACTTGTCTATTTGAGTGATCTAAATGAGATCACTTTCTGTGATGAGTCTAGCACACAGGTGCAAAGATTACCACTGTCACAACACTTGGAAAACCTAAAGTGTCTCTCTTCCCAGTTTCAGATATGAGAACCACAGATTTTCCAAAGCTTGAAACTGCCTAGGGAAATGTCATCACCCTCGAGAAAGGCAGCACTCGCTGGGCCTTTTGCTGCTAAGAAATGACCAATGAAGGTGACAGATTCATTTTGCTTGATGGTGAGGAATTCTGCAAATTGGAAGGGATGAGGGAAATGGAAAAATAATTTTGCTCCTGTTGTTGGCAAACGAAATGGGATAGCTCCTTGAGACCTGTTCATCAGACAGCTCGTTGAAAAACCAAACGTCAGAAATTCCAATTTGTAAACATTCTTCCCAGGCTTAGAGCTGATTCCAGGGAACTGAAATTGCTAACTCTGGAGTCTTTCTGGGCTGAACCAACGCCCCCCGCGGCCCCCCCCCCCCCCCATCCCCAGTTACTTCAGGCCCCTTTGGAAGCTCAGTCAGCTTTTCAGGTCCTCAAAGGCCATATCTTTATATACGAGCTGAAGTTAAATTAGTAATTATCCAGGTCACTAGCTCCTGATCGCCTTCAGAGGGGCTGGGCATGGGCCAAAAGTGGGGACAGAGGGGGACGGGAAGAAGGAAAGGGTCAGAGAGAAGAAGGAAGAAGGAGAAAGGGAGAGAGGAATAAAGGTGGAAAGGAAAGAGAATGGCGGAAAGGGAAAGGAAAGAAGGGATATTGGGGGAAAGGACAGAAAAATGGGATAGATAAGGAAGAGGGGAAGGGAGACTTAGCACTGCTGCTGTCTGCTGCCATCTGCTGCTCCCCTAAGACCTCTCACAGGGTTGTGGATTGTCAGGGGTTGCCATCGCTATGACCAAGATGGCCCAGAGCTCACAGTCAAGCTGCCGGTCACAATGGCGGGGCTTTCACTTCATAGACTGTGGTGTTGTGCTTTTGCCAGCACAACCTCTGCCAGCCAAACCAACAATGGCACTTCAGGTTGGCTGCAGGGTAAACCTTGGGGAAATCAGTCAGTTAATCTATCAGTAGTATTTATAGAGCACTTACTGTGTGCACTAAGCTGCTTGGGAGAGTACAATACAACAGAATTAGCAGACAAGTTCCCTGCCCATTACAAGCTTACAGTTTAGGGAAATGACCCAGAAAGGGGCTTGTCCGACCAAAGTGGCTGCAGCACCGATGGGCTGCTCCTGTGGATGAAGAAGACAAGGCATGGAGGGAGAGCCTAGATGCAGTTCTACTCCTTAAACCCCTGTTCTCACCAGCTATCCCCACTCCACATAGGGAACCCTCATTGAATTCAGAAAATAGCAACATTATAGACTGGACAAAGCTCCTGGACCAAACAAAACCTTTTCTTGCAGGATTCCCAATTTTCGTAGGGCCCAGGCTCTCCTAGAAGCCCAGTGAGAGCTTTCACTGAGGGAATACTGGCTTCCTGAAGCTGGTGCTCATATCGATGTTTGGCGATGAAGGAGATGACTCTAAACAGAAAGACTGTGGTCCATTGTTAAGCTGTTTATAGAGCCTGCTGGAAGTAAGCTTTGTCGAAAATACTTAATGAATGGGCTTTTTTATCCCTTCCAGTATTATGGGCCATGCTCGACAAAAAAAATGAAGATCTAGGTAGAGCTTTTTATTGAGTTTTTATAAAGGAAGATTAACTTTGACAGGGAGATCGGAGGAGAGAAAGTGTTCTGTAGCCTCCAGTAAACTTGTGAATGATTGATTTTTACTTGTAGTAGTCAACTGTGGAAAATTTCAGCAATACGTACACCATATTTTTACTCATGAGGCTTAGGGAAATGAAGAAAGCTGTAAAAAGAAATCTTTTGGTTTTGAAATCAAATCAATTTGCGATACTTCCTTTTAAATTAACAATGTGCCAACCGAAAACTGCATTTTGATATGAAAATCTCATCTGATTTTGTAGTTGAAATGATGAGGCTTTTTATTGACGGAATGAAAACAACTGCTTAACAGCATTTTATGGTTAAAGGAAATATGGAGTTTAGATTTACATAGCTTAATTCTTGTTATATAGAAGATGGTGTCAGCCATGGGTTGAGTCTGCCCCAAGATTTTAAGCCAAGTCGAAACTTGTGGGTGTTCTTGAATAATGGTATACTCCTTTGATTTTTAATTGTCTGCCAGGAAGGGAATCTGGGGCAGCGAAGAAGCGTAGCTGAAAATGCTCCTGCCCAATGTGAGAGAGGGAAAATTGAGGTGGGATAATGAATAAGGAGAGGGATTTGAAGTGCACCCAGTTCTTCTGTCAACTCCTGAACCCGAGTTGAGTTCTTTCCATAGCCTGAGTCACTTGGGTGCTCATTGCTGCACACAAGTACAAAAGCAGCTTCTGCCAATACCACAGCACGTTGAACATAAACAGGCTCTGGTCTCTAGGAGAATGTTTCCTATTTCCCTTACAGTGTTCATACTAGAAATGAAAACCTCATGTTATGGAGGGACTGAGTGCATGAATAGTGTTCATTTTTCCCCCCTAACTGAATAGCTATAGTAATAGTGGTATTTGTTTAGCACTGGGGTAGATACAAAATAATTAGATCAAACATAGTCCCTGTCCCACTATGAGGTAAGGAGAGCAGGCAGCATATCCATATTTTACAGATGAGGGAGCTGAGGCAAAGAGAACATTGGTGACTTGCCCAAGGTCACATAGCAGGCCACAAAAGAGCTAAGACTAGAACCTCAGTCTCCTGACTCCCAGGTCCATATTCTTCACTAAAACATGCTATCCAAGCTCAGCCCAAACCTGCTTAAAAGATCATCTGCAATCACACTTTGAGTTATAAATATTTAACATCAAGCTTATTCCAAGAGTTGGAGAGAAGTGTGAGAAAAGCTTTAATAAAAACGTTCATTCAGAAATGAGTCACGTATGTGATAAATATTGATTCTAAGAAAGGGAAAGGATATCTTCAGCCAGCATGACCAATGCAGGGTTGTCATACCAACTGTCTCTATTGGGAAACTATCATAAATCTGTAACACTGAATCGAACAAGACTATTTAAAATTCGCATCTTTTCTGGAGATGCTTTTGCCCACCTTACGCCATTATTCCAGCAACAGTGGGAACAAAAAATGACCTCTGAATTGGACTATTCAGTGGAAAGCAAAATAGAAAAAAACGAAGAAGCATTCCCTGAAGGTCAAGACCACCTTTCTTCCAAGAAGCACAACGCATTTCATCTATATTCCTGTCCCTCATCAATCTCTCACCCTCCCTTCGAGAGAGGTAGGGGAAGGTATTATTTCTTTTTCACAGATCACTCCATCAACCGATCAATGACTGTATTTGCTGAAGGTTCATTTTATGCCTTGGGAACTCACAGAAATGAATTAGCTAAGGTGCTTGCCTTCCTATCAAGTGGGGAAGACAAACAAATTGAAATCTTTGAAGGCTTAAATTTTTAAAAGGTGGGAAAGCCGATGGTTCACAAAAGAGAGGCCCATGCTAGAAATAAGGCAGCATGGCCTAGTAGAAAGCTTACAGGTTTGGGAGTCAGAAGACCCCAGTTCCAGGCCTACTGCTACCTCTGATCATCAGTCTGACCTTGGGTCAGTCATTTTACCTCTCTGTGCCTCAGTTTCCTCATCTATAAAATGGGGTTAAAATACAGATGGGGTAGAAACAGTGTCTGAACCGATTATCTTGTATTTACCCCCATGCTTGGCACAGCGTTTAGCATATAGTGAGTGTTTAATCAATACCATTATTATGGTTATGATTATTAGGTAAATTCAGGTCTACTGACTCCCTGGATGCTGTCTGTTTCCCAGGCCATACTACTTCACTGAAGAACAGCTCTCGACTTTCTGTTAAAAGAAACCCTTCTAAGGGAACAAGATGTAGTCCATTTTCTCTGAATGCAGTCAAATGTTAATTCTGGGCATCACCACTTAATATCCCTTCAAAGAGACCTCTGACCTGGTCCAGGTGTCCTGATTCTGGTGGAGTCTCAACTAGGGCCAGCTTCTCTGGAGGAAATTGGGCCTTATCCCTATGCCTGGAACTTCACCTGGGGAATACTCAGGGTCAACTTAATTCAATGCTTGAGCTTAGCAGAGTGCTTGACTTGTCCAACTGACTGCCAGAAAGCATGCTGTACTCTGCTAGTTATATGCTCCAGAGCAGGAGTGAGACTCGGGACAAATGAGATGGTTTCACTTTCACCCATGAGAAGTAGCAGGCAAAAGTGTACAGGTAGCAGTATCAGTATTCACAGGATTTATTGAGCCCTGTGAGTGCTCTTACTCTCTCAGGGTCACACCTGGAAAGTTTCCAGTACTCTACCAGTCTCGACTAAGGGAGGGAGTGTCGAATAGAGGCATATCCATTCCATTCCTAGCTTGGGCAGTGGGTTAGCGAGTGGAAGGCAATCTGCTACAAGTCAAAACTCACCTGGGTTGGGCAGCAGTGACATGGGAGAGAGTCGAGGGCTGAGACTCAGGTTTACTGCGCGGAAGAAGGCAATGGTAAACAGCTTCTGCATTTTTACCAAGAAAAGTCTATGGATACACTACCAGAATGTAGATGGAGGCAGGGCTTTCTGGGACAGATGTGTCTGTGTCGTCACTATGGGTCGAACATGACTCGACAGTATAAGACAACAACAACATGAGCACTCTACTAGGTGCATGAGGGAGATACTACAAAAGTAGAAGATGAGATCACTGGTCTCGAGAAGTTTACAGTCGAGAGCAGGAGACGATGTTCCTAGCGCTTCGTGGAGATCCATTATTCATCATCAGCCGCTTGAGCAACCAATCTACTTAGTATCAGTGAAGTCGAATGACAAATTCTCTTTTGGCTTTGAGATGGAGCCCAAGAGTAATGTAGAGATAGATCCAACATGCACTTCAAAATGTCACCAAAATATACTGCAACAACCTTTTGTGAATGTCAGTTACTATACACTTTATCCTCAACTCAATGATATATAAATTTTGCATGAAACATTAATTCCTTAAAACAATTCCATGGGAACCCCAATCTCCAGCACCATGGGATACTAAAATACTAGCATTAATCTCCCATCAACACTATCAGAAACTAGCACCCTTACCTATATCTGTCTCTTAAAATCCCACAGATTCACAGGTACAACACAAAGCCAGTATTCATACGCCTGGAAAATAATACTAAATCTACAGTGTGTTCCTTCAAACTCCCGCATTAATTCTGATTTTTGAATATAAAAAGACTTGATTTCACAGTGGAAATTACAATTTGAAATAGCAGGGGAGACGCATTTATTCAGTGACCATAGCCACTTTTGCCCTGTCATATTCATTTACCCCGGAGCAAAGGCAAACTCAATAGCAGCATCATATGCAAAGAAAACAGTATGTATGGCTAGACATAAAAAGGTGTAAATGTGTAAGTACTCTTACCAGCTTCTTTCAGTATCTGACAAAAATAACATCACTTCACCTCATTGATTCTGGGCCTAATTACCAAGGCATTTTGTTTTGGCTGGGTTTATGGGGAGAAGAGTGCTCAGGGAGAGGAGGAGTGAGTAACAGTTAAGGGACTATGATGGTATCTTGTTTTTGTCAGCCCTGTTCCACTCCTATACTCTTCCCTGCTACCACCAGAAGCATCAGAGTATCTGCATTCTAATCCTGAGTCCACCACTTGTCTGCTATGTGACCTAGGGCAAGTCATTTAACTTTTGTGTATCTCAGTTACCCCATTTGTAAGGTGGAGATAAAGAGTTTTGAGCTCCATGTGGGACATGGACTGTGTCCAATCTGTGGAGGAGCAAATGAGGGATCAATGGGGATGCATGTTCCTGGTACTTTCATAGAGTCAGGAGTCCCTAGAACTCCCCCACAGTTGCAGGAAGTGATTTCCAACCCCATATCCTACAAAGCCAGCCAAACTGAGTTTGAGATGTACATTTTATTTGTGGCACCCATCAATACATATGTATGTAGTATAGAGCTGTGCCATCTGTGACCCGTCCTAAATACTTAGTTGATTGTCTTACTGGTAGATCAAATGCTACCCCAAAATCATGAAATAGTCATGTGCCTCCTTAAATTCCTAATTTATTCTCAGGGAGTGGTTTAATTTAATTTATTCTCAGGGACCTGGGGGAAAACAAGTCCAATATTTCTTGAAGTAAAACGTGATGCTTTTAGGTACTGTGAGTGGACATTTCTTTTTGTGCCCCCCAGGAATTCCTACACTAATTGCTGATGGATCCCAGGGTGCATATATGTCTGCCCCACCCAATGTACATTATGTCCAGTCTCTGCAGGTAAGTCAGTTTCCTCCCTGTCCCCCCCCTCTTCCCCTCACCCTGTTCCCATCCCACTCTCCCCTATTCTGAATAGTTTTCTTCCCCTATCCCTCTATCTTCAGTGCTCCACTGTTTTGTTTTGAAGCTAGTGACACAGCACCACAGCAAGGTTGTACACTGTACAACCTGCCCTCATCCCCCGGCTTTCCCGCTTGTAGCCCCACCTCCCTGCCCAAATCCAGCTGTAGACAACAAGCCATGAGAAGCATCGTGGCCTGGTGGAGAGAACATGGGCCTGAGAGTCAGAAAGACCTGGGTACTAAGCCCTGCTCTGCCACTTGTCTCCTGGGTGATCTTGGGCAAGTTATCACTTCACTTCTCTGTGCCTCAGTTACCTCTTCGGAAAAATGAGGATTAAGACTGTGTGCCCCATCTGAGATAGGAACTGTATTCTACCAGATTAGTTTGTATCTACCCCATGCCTTAGTATAGTACAGACAAGTGGCAGAGCTGGGATTATTCATTCAATCATATTTATTGAGCGATTACTGTGTGTCAAGCACTGAACTAAGTGCTTGGGAGAGTACAGTATAACAGTAAACAGACACATTCCCTGTCCACAGTGAGTTTACAGTCAAGAGGGATTAAAACCCAGGTCCTTCTGACTCCCAGGCCCATACTCTATCCAATAGGCCACGCTGCTTCAGCCTACTGTAACCTGCCTGGACATGAACAAAACTAAAATAGTACATTTCTGGCAGCATACTGAAAAACATTAGAGTTCTCTTCTCCATCTATTTTAATAAGTGTATTTCCATAGTTCTCTTTGCCGAATTATACCAACTAAAATACAATGCCCACTTAAAGACATCCATACAATGTATATTTTGGTAAAGGTAATCTGTGTGTATTTTCAAAATGCCCAGCTAAATATTCATGAGAAGTTATTTTGTTGCTAAACTGTTTTTTTTTTCCTTACAAGATTTAAGTCCCATTAAGCGTAATGCCAGGATCCGTTCCGTTGCTAAGTTACAGATGTCTTTGACAGGCATTCAGGTTCTAACAGAATCAAGTCACTGTCAATAATAGATGGATGATTGTATAATCAGTTAAAGGAGGTCCAGCATAGTTTAATGTACAGACACTTGAATTCCAAGTGACATTTAAATAAAAGTCTCCTAACAGGTTAAAAAGGTAGCCAGAGCCTGGGGACCTGAGGGAATTAGAGAAAGGATAATGGGACACAGCAGGGTCCTACTATCCCAGCTGGCTTTAAGGTATTGTCCAGGGGCTCATCCAGGGTTCCAGAAGTGGGTTGGGAGCAGCAGAGTCTGGACTTCTCACTCCAGTTCCACCCTGCCCTGACTCTGGTCCTTCTTCCAGGTCAATTAGGACACATTTACCCCTGAAGTTCCATATGATGACATGGCATTTGGGGAATCTGCCTGACATGAGAAGCCTGGAAGGAATCTAACCTACACCACCCCCATTACTCTAGGACCTGTAATATAATAATAATAATAGTAGTAGTAGTAGTAATAGTATTTGTTAAGTGCTTATTATGTGACAAGCACTGTACTAAGGGCTGGGGTAATCAACGTAATCAGATATACAAGATAATCAATGTTTCACTGTTTCATTTCTGGATGCCCTAGGTCATTTCTCATTGGTAGATTCAGTAGAGAGGGCCCAAGCATCCATTTAAGAGCTCTGAGGTGAATTTGAAGAGGGTCCAGAAGAGAATAAGTTTTGGTGAAGTCTTCCCAAAGCCAAAAGATGGACTGACTGACATCTGGAGGACCCTTTAACTCTGCCCATTGAAGCTCAGCACTGGACTAAGCACTTGATCTGCCTGCTCTTTCAATACTAAAAGGTTAGTTTGGCCAGAAGGATCATTTCCTGTGCGAGCACGGGGTGGGCAGAGACTGAGTCACTCGGCTTGGAACTTCCTTTAGACCTGGGTTCCAAGTCTGCCACCATCCTATGCCAGGGACAACCTTCTCCCCAGCACCTCAGGGTAGTGTGTGTGGGGGGAGGGGAGGAGGGTCGGTTCTCCATCCCACCTATATAACCTTTAGCACCCAGGGAAGTCTGGATAGTAGTTTGTAAATAAAGATTGCACTGAGCAGTGGGGAGACTGAGGATCCGTTCCTTCCCAACACCGTTGATTTACTTGCCCTGACTTGGTAGTCTACATCTGTTGACTCTCTAAGAGCTACTAAGAGCTTGGGAGAGTACAGTACCACAATATAGCAGTCACATTCCCTGCCCACAGTGAGCTCACAGTCTAGAAGGGGAAACAGACACTAATATAAGTAAAAAAATTTCAGATATTTGCATAAATGCTTTGGGGCTCGGTGGGGGAATGAATAAAGGGAGCAAGTCAGTCCTTGTCTCACATGGGGCTCCCTGTCTTAATCCCCATTTTATAGATGAGGTACCTGAGGCACAGAGAAATGGAGTGAATTGTCCAGGTCACACAGCAGACAACTGGCGGAGCCGGGATTAGAGCCCATATCCTTCTGACCTCTGGGCCTGGGGTCCAGTCACTAGGCCACGCTGCTTCACTTGCTGCGAGTCTGCTCAGCTGGGAGTAGCAGGCTGAGAGCAGGGTCTCTGGGGAAATATTGATGAGAACTTTGTCCGCCATCCCCCTCCCCCATGCCAAAATCCACTGCCAATTCCCCAGGCTGAAAATAAAATTTCAGTGTTCATGCTCACTGGCCCTGTTTGTAATTGTTTTTGACCATTAGATCTCGTTTAAGGCTAAATCCTTTGTTCAAGCATTTTTAGAAAAAAGTGTTTTTCTAGTATTCGGTGCTCAAACACATCTTAGATTATTGTGTATGTGAAAAACCCATTGGTTCTGTAGTTTGGCAGTCTCTTTTAAAGCTTAGAATCGGTGCTCCTATGTGTTACAGCTTTTGCCTTTTGTATGTAAACTCATTTGCACTTCTAAGAAGTCTTGTACATAGGCAATGATGATACAGAAAAAGGCTGGAAAACAGTAAGTAGGGGAGACTCTCCAAACTGCTTTGATTCTGACAGCAGACAAACATAGCTAAACAACTCAGTAGAAACCCAATTTTACAGCACATTGCTTCAGTAGACCTAAATAGATTTGTTTTGTTCTGATTAAACTATGGAGACAACAGATCTTGGCTTGTTTCCCAAAGCTTTTTGTCCCTTCTGCTCCAACTTAAAATATGTCTCACTTCCAGAAATTGAATTAAAGTGAGTTTAAGCTTTCTGTTATATTGTTGTGTTGTACTCTCCCAAGCACTTAGTTCAGTGCTCTGCACCCAGTAAGCGCTCAATAAATACAACTGATTGGTTGATTGCTTCTGCGGTCGGTGACCTTTTTCTAAAAAAAGGTTTGTTCCATCATCTTCCGCCATCTCTAGTTGTTTTGAGCTATAGGTCTGGTTAGTTTAATCATTTCACCTCAGTGATCTCTTTCCAGGAAAGATTTGTTCCATCGCCTACCCATGTTTCTGGTCATTTTCAGGCATGGATTTTGTTAGCTCTGTCATTTCACACCTGTTTTGGGCTGCTCCTACACCAATCATCCAGTTGCCTTCAAAAAGCCAGGCCTCCCTTTGCTGAAAATATGCCCTCAGTGGATTGTTTAGGTAATTCTAGGGAACGTGTCAAAAAGTGACCGGGGCCATCAGATTCCAATCTTTCCCTGATACCCTTCAGTCTGTCCAGTGGCATACAATGTTAAAGTCACTGAGTGTGACTCCTGAGCAAAGCTCCCAAGAAACCCTCTATGGCCATCTGTGGCCTCTGTCTCTCCCCACCCATCCCCCCAAGATACCCACCCGATTCATGGTTTGAAGCTGACCTTTCTGGCTTTCTGGCTGAGGGAACTCGAAGCTGAGGTTGTAGAGTGCACTGATACCTTGAAAGGGGCTCTGGAGTTTTCAGAGCATAAGGCCTAAATAGTAACACATCAATCAAGCAGTCAGTCCATGGTGTTTGTTGAGCACTTACTGGCTACAAAGCACTTGAGAAAGTCCAATACGATAGAATTGGTAGATGCTATCCCTGCCCACAAGAAGCTTACAGCCTAACGGACTGCCACGCCAGCACTCATCAGGGAATTTAGGTAGGTTCTCTGAAACTGTGAGTCTCATGTGGGCCAGGGACTGCACTTGACCTGAGTGTCTTGTATCCACTCCTGCACTTGTTTTTTGTTTTTGTATTTAAGCTGTCGTAGTGTTCTGTTTCATCTCTTCTTATGTATCCATCATCAATCCCCTCTCCTTCCTTTTATTTTCAGAATGTGAGCCCCCGAAAAGGCACCCACCTGTCTATTCTTTCCCAGTGTTTAGTACAGTGCTGGGCAGTAAATCATTGCTATTTATGGAGTGCTTACTGAATACAGAGCACTTGCACTAAGCACTTGGGAGAGTACAGTCCTACAGAGCAGGTAGACAAGTTCTCTACCCACAGGGAACTGCACACAGTAAGTGCTGAATAAAAATGATTACAAAAACAAAAACAATTACTACTACATAGGAAGGGCTCCCTGCTTAAGGGGTCCCAGCTTCACCACTCTGGAGAGGGGGCTTGGGCACTGAGATAGTGGACAAAGCTCATGGGAAGGGGACCAAGGCTACAGCCCCTAAATGGCCCAGCCCCAGTGGTTGGGACCCTGCCTCCCTGTAGTTCTGTTTGGCCATACCTATCTACGTAGAGAGAGAAAGAGACAGAGAGAGAAACAGAAAGATGGCCTTCATTTTCAGAGCTGATGTTAATACTGGGAGCTCTTATCCATGTGTGTGAGTGTGGCTGGAAAGACAATGTGGGTCTGTAAAGAGATACCTTGCTGCACTTAACATGTTTAAGTCATGCAGGATTGACTCTGTTTCCAAGTCTATCTTTCGGTCTCCTCATCTTTGCAAAGCCTTTGCTCAAGGAGAGTAACAACCCCTTTTCCAACTGCTGCCCTCCAAACTGCATATAAAATTTGCTCTGCCCAGGCTAGCACCAAGTGCTTTGATTGACACTGTGGTGACTCCCAGTTGGTAATTGGTTGGGAGAGTTGGTATATAAAGGGCCATTCATTATGAATATGTTCACATGTTTTACGTGATTATTTTTAATAACTGATATGTTGGGAATGTTCCTTTCTTCCCAGAAGGAGGAAAAGAGGAGGTGAAAGGAGGAAGGGAAATGGATGGTGGAGAAAAGAGGAAGAGAGGAGAGAGAAGATGGAAAGACAAAGGGGAAGAGGGAAGAAGAGAGAAAGGGGCAAAATTTCCTCCCTTTCTTCCATTCTCCCCTGCCCCCATTCTTGAATCCTCAAACCATATCAGGCTGATTTGATTGCTTTGTTCCACTGTTCATTTCTTATTTCCTCCCCCTTTTTCCCATCTCCCGCAGCTCTTTGCACCTCACCCCACCTCCCCTGCAGTCTTTCAGAATGGCCATTATGCAATGGTTTTACTCCAGGACTTCAGATCACAAGAAGAAAGGGAAAGGAAATGATTCTGTCAACTGAGAACGAGGAGGTGCTGTTTTGAAAAAAAAAATCCCATTTTTTAAGGTTGATTTCAACAGGACATCTATTCCAAGAATAAGGCTTAGCTTGCTTATGCAGGATTCCAGAAATCTTTTGTCTTTGAAAGTCTTGGTTTTTATTCCCTGTTAAATGGGAAAGAAATCTTAAAATGTTGACGTGTTTCACATTACCTTTTGTGCAGCCACTTATGAAATCATTCTATTCAGCTTTATTCTCCCTGACAAAGACTATGAGTCGTTTGTCTAAGGAAATGATTGATGAATTCACAAGACAGGTTCGACGACAGTCAGATTCTGATCAGAACCGTTCATCCAACTGGCTCCGAAATCCAATTTGGGAGGGATGGAGAAGCTGCGGTAATTACAGACAAGCTGCCTCGCTTGGAAGTCGTAATGCCCGGAAATGAACATTACTCTCACAAACCACATTGTTCATTGTTGTTAGTATTACAAGATATTCTTAAGAAACATTTCCGGTTTTGTGGGAAGAGTAGTTTTCTCTGGAGACCATGAAATCCTGGCACCAGTGGAGGAGTTAGAGCCATCTGGTCCAGCGGGCCCAGAATAGGCACCTAGGAAAGCCCAGGGGCCAGGATTTATCCAAGCCAGATCCCATCTGGCAGCGAAGGGCTGGGCAGTGTGGGCACCCCCCACCTCTTGAAACTGGCTCTCCAGCATCACCAAAGAAAACAGTGACCCACTGCAGGGCACACAACTCATCATCTGATCTAGGATCTTTCCTCTGAATGTCCAAATCAATGACCCATCCCACTTCGGTCATCCACCTGCTCCTAGACAGTTTGATACCCTCCCATAGCCCCCCAGAACTATCCATTGCTGCTGAGCCCGGGGTCGGAGCAGGGGAAGACCATAGCATCCCTTCCCCACCCAATCTTAGTACAGGTTTGTCTTCACCCATAAGCAAAATCTGTGTGGCAAATAGCAGTGGGATTTGCCCAGGAGACACCTGCAAAGCCAAAATCATCCAGAAGGTAGGAGTGTTGACATCGGGGGGCAGAGTGGAAAGCAAAGTTTGCTCCTTGCAGCTTCTGATCAAAAGAGGAGTTTTCCACCTGGAAATATCTTTCAATAGATACACTCCACCCTGGCCCAGGTCCTGCCATGATATCAGTTAAGATAGATCAATATCAAAAGTTGGAACCTTAAGGGAACATGGGGTGAGAATAGATGAAAATTGCTTGAAAACAGCAGCAAGAAAATGGCCAGGGTAATTCCAAACCACTCAGCCCCTTAATCACAGATGAATAAACACATTCGGGATGATTTCTGTGAGCTATTAGTAGGTTTATCTCTCACCCTCTCAAATGTTTACTACCGCTTGCCCTCTTAGATTTCAGGCAGCCTGGAGCAAGGATTTTGTTCTTGGGTGATTCCATTCATCTCAGGTTGCCGGTGGGGCTGGCTATTGCTGCTTGAAGCTCCACTGACTTCCAGTGAATGATCTCTACTGACTCTAGTTGTCTGTTCCCCTGCACCAAGCCCCGGGCAGCCAATCTCTGTAGTATTTGGTGGTCATGTAGATGGCATTAATCAGGAAATCGGGGTTTAAATTAAGGGTGGTTCCAATAATAATATTAATACTTGTTAAGTGCTTACTACACACCGAGCACTGTTCTAAGCAACGGGGTAGATACAAGTTAATCAGCTTGGACACAGTCCCTGTCCCACATGGGGCTCACTCTCCTAATCCCCATTTTACAGATGTGATAACTGAGGTCCAGAGAAGCTAAGTGACTTGCCCAAGGTTACACAGCAGACATATGGTAGAGCCGGGTTTTGGAACCCAGATCCTTGTGACTCCCAGGCCTATGCTCTATCCACTGAGCCATGCTGCTTCTCGCCGCTTCATGTCCTTCCAGCTTCAACTGGACCAGATTGAGGCAATTTTTCAGCTAGTTCTCTCTTCCAGCTATTACCCCTCTGAGGGACCAGGTATTCACACTGCTATTTGGCAGTACTGTGTATCATACCCATCTCCCTTGCTGGGGTCACCCTCTCAGAACACGTGGCCTTTCCCTTTATGGTATCCCTAAATTTCCAGATAAACTCCCAATCCATGACAACAATCCAGCAATCCCTGCAAAGAAGGAAGGAGGTGCCCTGTAAAGCAGTCATTCCTCTGGAATCCCATCACCAGGAAGCAGCAGAATCCAAATTACAAGGAAGAGGAGTACCCAAGAGACTGGATAATAAGTCCCTTTCAAAGTACTTGAGAATCCTGGTCAAATACCATAGTTCCACCCTTACGTAAGGCCCCATTTCAGGTTAGTAAATTCCCATGGGTGTAGGATGGTGCATGCTACCAAACAAGCAGAAATCAGTCACAAATGGGCTGCTATTAGATGTTTCTCCATCTTCCTGCACCTACAGGACTTCAGTGCAGCAGAGACCAAGATGATACAGGGGTCAACTATTGTCTTTCAAACCAGATTAGAAATGGCTCCTCTAATAGGAGGGTTTCTTCCAAGTGGTCAGAGGAGAGGGCTGAGTTTTTCCTGCCCTCTACAAGACCTCTTGACATCTGACTCTTAACTAGGATCAAAAGACCTTTCAAACAGTGAGGTAAAGTAGCTGAGCTTCTGGCCAATTTCATGCTTTGGCTATCAAATACAAAGCATTTAAAGCTATTCTGTTCTAGAAACATGTCATCTTTCCAACTCCCTTCCCTTTGTGGTTATTGTTCCTACTTGACACTTCTTTTTCCAAAGCAGGCTGGGTACTAGCAGGACTGTAAGAGGTTCAGCTGCTCCCATTACCTGCATGTGCCTGGATCCTGCCCTACTCTGCCAGCACTCTCGGTTACCTTCAAGAGAACACCTAAAGCCTATGAGGGAGAGACCTGAGTCCAGTGCCATTCCTGGGGCAGATCAGTGGTTCCTGCTGCTCTCAGTTCGGACTCCGACAACATCACCAGAACGCTTGAGGGAACTACGTAATGGTTGCCTTCCTGGCCATATCCACCCTCCTGGCTAGAGATGGACCATCTAACTCTCTCCTCCAATAATCCTTTACTGTACTGCTGCATTGTTGACATTTTGACTTCAGGATTTTTGTAATAAAAGAAATCACTTCTTCCCTCTCCCCTCCAGCATGATATTTGCATGTCCACAAGGCAGGAAACTTGGCAAATTCAAATCCTCCTGGCTTTCCGGCTTTGGAGTGGAGTTTTGCAACCCTGTTTCCCTCTAGGATGTTCCCACCTCCAAGGAGCTGAAGTGTGATGTCAATTCCCTGTGTGGCACCTGGAGTGTGGAACCTGGATTGGAGCAATTTACCCAAAGTCACACAGCTGAAAAGTGACAGAGCCGGGATTAGAACCCACAATTCTGACTCCCAAGCCCGGGCTCTTTCTGCTAAGCCACGCTGATTCTACGAAGTGCTTAACAAATACCATAATAATTTATTGTACTGATAGAGAAGCAGCATGGCTCAGTGGGTAAAGCCTGGGCTTGGGAGTCAGAGGTCGTGGGTTCTAATCCCGCCTCCGCCCCTTGTCAGCTGTGTGACCTTGGGCAAGTCACTTCACTTCTCCCTGCTTCAGTTACCTCATCTGGAAAATGGGGATGAAGACTGTGAGCCCCGCATGGGACAACTTGATGACCCTGTACCTCCCCAGTGCTTAGAACAGTGCTTGGCACAGAGTAAGTGCTTAACAAATGCCATCATTATTCATTCATTCATTCAGTAGTATTTATTGAGCGCTTAGTAGTAGTAAGGGCTTAACAAATACTATCATCGTTATTATTATTGCTCTATGGTACTTTCCCGAGCGCTTAGCACAGTGGTCTGCGTGCAGTGAGCGCTCCATAAATAGGGTTGAGTGACTGAATGAATGAGGGCATGAATGAGTGAATGGAGGGCGGGGGAGAGGGTCCGGCGGTGGATGGAGAGAAGCAGCGTGGCTCAGTGGAAAGAGGTTGGGCTTGGGAGTCAGAGTCCTGGGTTCTAATCCTGCCTCCACCCTTTGTCAGCTGTGTAACCTTGGGCCAGTCACTTCACTTCTCTGTGCCTCATTTCCCTCATCTGTCAAAAGGGGATGAAAACATGTGGGACAACCTGATGACCTTGTGCCTTCCCTAGCGCTTAGAACAGTGCTGGGCACAGAGTAAGCGCTTAAATGTCATCATCATCATTAGTAGTAGTAAGCGCTTAACAAATACCATCATCATTATTATTATCGCAGTATTGTATTTTCCCGAGCGCTTAGTACAGTGCAGTGAGCGCTCCGTAAATCGGGCTGAGTGACTGAATGAATGAGGGAATGAATGAGTGAATGGAGGGTCGGGGAGAGGGTCCGGGGGTGTCCAGACCGGGCCACCCTGTAGTGTCGTCAGGGTCAAGGGGGCGGGCTCTGTTTTGGCCGCCCACCTCCCCTCCCTCCCTTCTCCCTCCTCCCCAGGCCGCTGGCCAGCGGGGCTGGTCCGGGGAGGCTCCCGGCTGGAAGGACCCCCCTCTTCGCCTGCACTTTGCGCCCCACACTCGGCCCTCGGGGTCCAGCCAGCAGCATCCAGCAAGCTCCGCCCAGCGTCCAGCGAGCGGCATCCAGCACGCTCCGCCCAGCGTCCAGCGAGTGGCATCCAGCACGCTCCGCCCAGCGTCCAGCCAGCGGCATCCAGCACGCTCCGCCCAGCGTCCAGCCAGCGGTATCCAGCACGCTCCACCCCGCATCCAGCGAGCGGTGTCCTTCACGCTCCGCCCAGCGTCCAGCACGCCCCACCCCGCATCCAGCAAGCGGTATCCAGCACGCTCCACCCCGCATCCAGCGAGCGGTGTCCAGCACGCTCCACCCAGCGTCCAGCGAGCGGCCCCGAGCTCATCGCGCCTAGCATCCACCGAGCGCCACCCAGCACGTCGCGCCCCTTCATTCATGCAACCGTATTTATAGAGCGCTTACTGGGTGCAGAGCACTGTCCTAAGCGCTTGGAAAGTCCAATTCGGCCCCAGATCCGGCCGGGCGTCCAGCGAGCTGCATCCAGTGTCCAGGAGCCACCGCTAGCATCCAGCAACGGGGGTCCACATCCCGGCCAGCAGCACCCAAGCACCCTGCGCCCTACGTTCTGCACCCCTCGGACTCGTGTCCGCCGGCCCTTGGCTGAGATCGGAGCTCGCCTGGAAGAGGAGGAAGAGAAGAGGGTGTCCTCACCTACCTGGACCAGAAGCGGGGGGTCAAAATCAGGTGAGGATTTGGACCCATCCCGGGATACCTAACGTCCAGCCAGGGCAGGGGGATCCCAACCGAAGTACCTCCCAAGGACCGGAGGTGGGTCGTTGGAAAGACACTGGCCCCCCAATCTGGGGGGAGGGAGGGAGGATTTGGTGCCCCCCGCCTTGGTCACCCCACCATCAAACGGCGGGCCCCCCGAGGCCCTGCCCGACCTCATTAGCAAACTTGGACACAGATTCCAGGTCGCCTGGCCCTGCTGGGAACGATCCCGACTTTCCAACCCGAGGAAAAATAAAACGCTGCTTCCCAGCGCTCCGGACACTCAGATCCAAAAGTCCGTCCCCGCCCGTCCTCCCAACCCGCTGCACAAGGGGGAGGGAAATAAGGTGTCCATCCCCCTCCCCCCCTTTCCATCTGCCCACCTGGCAGGGGTCGGTCAACTTCACCCCCGACCCCTCGCGATCGGGATCTGAAAAAGACCCGAAGAAGGAGGCCGAGGACCCGGGCTCTTCAGTGACGGGGCATAAACGAGGTATCCCGAGGAATTCCATTCGCTTCCCCACCCTCCGGGCAACGGGAAAAAAGTCAAGTGTTTTGCTGCTGCCCGGAATCAAACAGCAACAGGTTTGATTCGGACTCCTTGGGGTGAAGTCAGCCCCCAGAGACAGACATCTGGGCATCACCAGAATAAAAGTGGGGAGGGTCCCTCAGCGTGGCCTCGCCCAGGTAAGAGAGAGTCGGGCTGGGTGAGCTGTGCCATCAGCAGAAGGAGCCGTGGGCACCGAGGGGGGTTTTGCCGAGTGAGGGTGAGCTCGAGAAAGTCCCCCCAGGACCCCTTTAGAGTTGGCAGGAGAAGAGATGGGCCGTAGATACACAATCTTACGGTTTAAATGACAGGAAAACAACTGTAAGGCTGCCAAATCTCAATAAAATGCCCTCCCTTTCTCCTCTTCTTCCTTCTCATTCTCCTGCTCCTCCTCCTTCATTCCAGGAGCAACACATACCTGCCCCGTGGCATCATGCAAATTTTCACAATTTTGGGAGGGATGGAGGTAAGGCCCCTGAGGGCAGAAGCTAGGGATTTTGTTGTTGTTTTGGTTGTCTGTGTTTTCTCTCTCTTTTTTTTTATTTGCGCCTGGTGAAATCTCCCAAGCTTTGAATCAGGCACTGGGATCTGCAGCTAGTTGAGACAGCCGGATATGTTTCAGAGTGAATTTCCTCGTGCCCGAGCACTTTGAATAGTGAAATGATTGATAGCTAAGTGCAACAAAAATAATCATGGGACTGAAACAGCTGCCAAACGAGGATAGGCAGGAAAGATTGGGACTCTTCAGCCTGGAATAGAAGGCTGATTGGAGACATGATTGAAGACTGTGTTGTTCCGAAGAGTTTGGATGAACTCAAAATTATTGTTCTGATTTTGTGAGCACTCTGAGGGACAGGGACCATGTTTAATTCCTGTGTGTACTCTCTCCTAGCGATTATAGCACTCTGCACACAGTAAGTGTTTAGTAAATACTGTTACTACTACTATTGTTCAGCAAATCCTCCAACACCAGGACAAGGGGATAACCACTGAAACTCGAAGGAGGTGGGCTCAAATCAAACAAAGGTCATATTTTTATGACAAATAGGATTGATTAGAGTTAATAGGTACTATTTTTACAGAACAGTGCTCAGTTCTTAGAACAGTGCTCTGCACACACTGCTTACACTACCAGCATTCAAATGTTAAGCCTGTTATGTACAAGGCCCCTAGGAAAAAGGGTGAACATGAATCACTCAAACCGTTATGTGAATCACTCTTGTAAACTCATAAAGTAACAGATTAGAGATTGTTTTATTCATCTTCTGGGAAGAACAGAAGTTAGACTGTGAATCCCATGTAGGATAGGGATTGTGACCAACCTCATAAGTGTGCATTTGTCCCAGCTCTTAGAACAGTGCTCGACACAGAGTAAGAGCTTAACAAATACCATTAAAAAAAAGTACAAGGACATTACCCTTAAGTTGCAAGTTTTGTTGGGTATTCCCAGATCCTCTCCCTCCAAAGTTGAGAAGCCTGTTCATTCTCGTGGTTGTTGTTTGTCTTAATCTTCCCAGATATATTGATGGTTCCAGCAATCTTCAGATCTCAACTCTGAGATCCTGGGACCTTAAATTAAGGCTTAAGAATAGGAGGAATTGCAAAGGATTTTGTCTGTCTACTGTTTTTGGATGTGTCACGGCAAAGAGTAGAAAAAGGGCAAGAGTAACCGATGTGTGCTGCAAAAGAGACCCATCAGGACTGTCCCAATTCTAGGACACTTGTATATTTTCCTAAAATTACCCCAGTCAGCCTACAGAAAACCAGAACTCTGCTGGATATACTAGGCTATCTGATCAGCCCATTTTACCTGAGTGAGTTTATCTTCCTGGTCAGCAACAAGGATAGCATCATTCTCTCACTGTTGAGGGTGATTTTTCCTCTCCATTTGAGCCATTTTTCTGTGTGTGAATGTGACTAATAAGGCCAATCTGAAACCAGCAGGATTTGTTGCAATTTGAATGAACAGATCTAAGGAGGAAGGTTGATTCAGGCTTTTAATTTGCTTCTCTCCTAATCCATTTGGCAGCAGGAGGCAGCGAAGCGATAGACTCCTTGTGTTTTGTTACTTCTTGCCTGGGATTTACCAAAATTCTGGCTTTACTTTGCATTTTTAAGTGAGGCTTGAGACACTGAAAGTGCCTTATTAGGCTTAATTAGGAGTACGGTGTTTATCTGGGGAGCCTGGACTCTGACGTGCTGATACACATCCAGGGAAGCTGGGTTTGATGATCGTTGCCTCAATTGCCAGTGCTGCTCCCAAGTGTCCTGGAGGATCTTCAAAAGGCAACATCGATGGGATTTTTTCCATCATCTGAGGATGCATCGTGTACGCTGTTCTCATTTTAGACATGTATACAGGCAGGTGGGCATTTCAACTTACCCCATATGGTTCATTTAAACATCTGATGCTGCAGCCTTCAAATAGCCATTTCCTCAGGTGCTCATAGACCAGGCTTTTATATTCCAGATGATTCTGGCTTGCTTTATCTGATGGCATCTTAATTTTGCGAATGTTGTTCTCCTAGGAGTGGGAAATATCTCACCTTCTCTGGTGCCTCATCGAGCAGCCTCAACTGGAGGCAGCTCACCAGAAGTACTTGGATGAAATGCCTTGATCTGAATGTTAAGCATCCACCTCGTTCTTCCGGCTGCCTCCAGAGAGTCTTCAGTGATTTCTTAGAGATCAGCCCCTCAGTCAGCACCGGCTGTGGTAGCAGCATCAGTACATTGTTGGAGATCAAAGGTTGTAGTTTTTGTTTCAGGCTGGATGAAATCGAACAGAATTTCATTTAATTCTATGCCGGGAAAGGGTGTATCGTTGCTTGATCTAAGAGCAGGGAAATAAATATCAAAAGGTGTGTTAAAGCAGTGATATAGAGGAGCAGAATGGCTAATTGGAAAGAGCACTGGCCTGGGAGTCAGAGGACTCGGCTTTTAATCCTGGTTCTGCCACTTGTCTGCCGGGTGATCTTGGGCAAGTCACTTCACGTCGCTGTGCCTCAGTTACCTCATCTGTAAAAAATGAGGATTAAGAGTGCAAGTCCAACCTGATTAGCTTGTGTCTACCCCAGTACTTAGAACAACGCTTAGCACAGAGTAAGCATATAAGTACCATAATTATCAGCATCATCATTATTTTTATATACCTCCATGTTAGCCTTTATCATGCACTTTAACCTGTATTGCTGCACCCCTTCATGAAGCAGGCAAAGAATGTTGCCACTATATGGTGTCCATCGACTCTTCCAAAGAATCCTTCCCCGAGTTTCCAGATGACCTGTCGAAGTCCTTCCTAAATTGAGGAATGCCATATTTTCTGGTTAGTGCTGCTCTTGACATTTTTCCAGTTGTTAGTGTTCAGCTGCATACTGTCTTGTCTCAGTCCACCATGAGATTCTGAAAGCTGTTCAGCAATTGAGAGGATTTCTGCAATGATCTTTCTGGTGGTGAGACACCTTTGTAATTCCCACAGCTCATTCTGCCTCCTATTTTGAATCAACCAAATCCCCTCTGTGGTTCTCTGGGGTATTCTCATCACTCTAGAAGATCCCGAGGGACTTGAACTACTTCCTATAATATACTCCCGTGTGCACTGTTGGTAAATAGTTGGGTTTTTTTTAATGTCTTCCCTTTTAGATTTTGAGCTCCTTGAGGACAGGGGATATGTGTGTCTTGCTCCTGTCATGCTCTCCCAAGTGCTTAACTCAGTGCACCACACTCAATAGTTCCATAAATTCATAGATTGATAAGGATGTGGAGTCAGGATGGAAGCAGATTAATCAGTGGTATTTTTTTGCAGATTTATTGAATGCCATTTGGCACAGTAAATAGTTGGGGAAATGCAAAAGAAGCAGGACAAATGCTGGGGATGTGCAGACAGAAATTGCTTACCATTAGAGGGAGCAGGAGGAAGATCCAGGATAATATTAATAATAATAATGGTGGTGTTTGTTAAGCACTTACTAGAGTGCAAGCACTGTTTTAAGTGCTGGGGTAGATACAAGATATTCAGGTTGTCCCACGTGGGGCTCACAGTCTTAAACCTCATTTACAGATGAGGTAACTGAGACACATAGAAGTTAAGTGACTTGCCCAGAGTCACACAGCTGCAAGTGGCAGAGCCGGGATTAGAACCCACAGCCTCTCACTCCCAAGCCTGGGCTCTTTCCACTAAGCCACGCAGGATCTAACGAGTAGTTGTGTGAATATTCCACAGATGCCCACATGTCTAAATAACTGTCTCCTTTTACTCAATCTCCTCAGCCTCCCAGGAAGCATGTTTCTAACAACCCTTATCCCGCCCCTAGGCACCCATTTCCCTTGCAAAGAAATCATTATACCAGGAATGTAATAGGCAGCTCTGCTTTAGAGGAGGCAGAAATCTCAGTTCACAATTTAATTAAATCTTCAGGTTGTTGGCAAGAGGTGATGTGGTTTTGTAATTTTTGTAACCGACGTTGTCTCTCTGAGTTATCGGAGTGGGGACTGTTTCTTTTGATCCGTTGCTCAGACTTCTGGACCTTCATTGTCTTCTTTCAATTGGAGTCTTGCCATCCCAGGAGTGATCCAGAGTCCTCACAGCTCTACATGATAACAAGAGCACAGAGTCACCACAGGGTAAGAGTCTAATAGGCATGGGGCATCCTTCTTGGGACCTGAAAAACAGACTGATTTACTTTCCTCAGCCAGCAAGGTCATAAACCCAGCAGAGGGCAGCAGAAAAAGCTGTACCTGGAAATGAAAACTTGCAAAGCCTTCCGCTACTGCCCTTAATAATGTTGGTATTTAAGTGCTTACTATGTGCAGAGCACTGTTCTAAGTGCTGGGGGAGATACAGGGTCATCAGGTTGTCCCACGTGAGGCTCACAGTTAATCCCCATTTTACAGATGAGGTAACTGAGGCACAGAGAAGTTAAGTGACTTGCCCAGAGTCACACAGCTGACAAGTGGCAGAGCCGGGATTCGAACCCATAACCTCTGACTCCCAAGCTCGGGTTCTTTCCACTGAGCCACACTGCTTCTCAGCCTTTAGCTGGGCTGAGAATCAATCTAACCATCCATCAATCAGTGTGGTATTCTTTGAGCTCTTATTGTGTGCAGAGCACTGTACTAATTGCTTAGGAGAGTAAAATACAGCATTAGACATGATCTCTGCCCTAGAAAGCTTTACAAAAGTAAAGTAAGTTACAGATAGGGGGAACAACCCAGTGTAAGGATACATACATGCTCACCATCCTCCTTCCTTTGCCACCTTTGGAAGGGTTAGGGCAGCAGAGTCGTAGGTGGCGAAACAGGGAGGTCTGAAACACGACTGAGAGGGAGTGGGGCCTTTCAGAGGATGGGCCACATCTTAGTGGCTAGGCTTGAGCCTGGCCATTAATAATGATGGTGTTTATTAAGCACTTACTATATGCCAAGCACTGTGTTGAGACAAGATGATTAGGTTGAACATAGTTTCTGTGCAACCGAGGGAGAGCAGGTATTTCATTCTCATTTTACAGATGAAGGAGCTATGGCACAGAGTAATAAAGTGACTTGTCCTAGGTCATGAAACAGGAAAGCGGTAGATCCAGAAGTAAAACCCAAGTCAATCAGTCAGTCATTTATTGAGCACTTATTGTACTAAGTGCTTGGGAGAGTACAGTATAACAGAGTTGGTAGACACATCCCCTGTCCACAACGAGCTTACAAGTCCTCGTTTTCCATAAACCATTTTTCTTAAAGCCATTTTTCTAAAAGTGATGAGAGTGGTGGTCTGTTGTATGTGAAGGGCAGGGAGTTCCAGGCTAGAGGACATGGGCAGGGGTTGTTGGCTAGTTCGTTGAGATCAAGTACAATGAGTTGGTGTTAGAAGAGCGAGGTGTGTAGACTGGATCGTAGTAAGAAATCGGTGAGATAAAAATAGGAGTGAAGGAGCTGATTGAGTGCTTTAAAGACAAAGATAAGCAGTTTCTGTTTGATGCAGAGTTGAATGGGCAACCAGTGTAGGTTCTCGAGGAATAAGGAGATATGGATGGAACTTTTTTTTTTTTAGAAAAATGATCCAGGCAAGGTGTGAAGTATGGAATGGGATTTGAGAGAGACAAAAGACAGGGTAATCAATGAAGACGCTGATGCGGTAATCAAGGTGGGATTTGATAAGGCTTGGATCTGCATAATAGCAGTTGGGATGGAGAGGAAAAGATGGATTTTAGCAATGATGTGAAAGTAGAACTGGCAGGATTGGGTGATTGAATATGTGGGATGAATGAGAGAACTGAGCTGAGGATGATGTTAAAGTTATGGGTTTGTAAAGCAGGGAAGATAGTGGTGGTGTCTCCCAGATAGGAAAGACTTGGGGAGTCAGATGAGGAGTTCTGATTTGGATGTGTTTAGTTTAGGGGGTTGGCGGGACCGTCTGTGTAGGTCAGAAGGCTGCAGAACAGTTAGATGGAGCCGTAATAGATTAGTAGTTCCACCCTTCCTCACAGGATAGTGGTTTAATGAGGGCAACCATCTATGTCATAGTTCCTGCAAACATCTCGTAGCCCTTTTGAAGCCTGGTTGGATGACCATTAGTGTGACCCAATATGGCAATTGATGATGATTGTTTATAATCTTGTGGAGTAAGGTAATGAGCCAATAAATGAGACACTTCTGTTGTGTTTGGCCAAAGTACCAATTATCTGTTTTGGGAATTATCCAGACCCTTTTCTCTTCACTTTCTTCCCTGTTGACTGCCTTAGGCCTGCACTACCCTGCCAGAGAGTGGGAAAAAGCAAGTTGAAATTCAAGTCTGTCCACTTACCTGCTCTTGAACTACCCTGTTAGCAGTTTGGCCAAATGGTAATTATCTGAATAATTCCAAGCCACATAAAACAGTACCAGGTAAGGACAACAACACAACAGCGGGTGACCTTTTTGTGATTCTAATGTGGCAGGGACTATGGATCCCTCTTTGGTGCACTTGCAGGTGAACTTCACCATCAGCAGTGTCTTCTTTGAATATGAAGGACAACTGGATATAATTCAAGCTAAAATCTTCTTGTGCTTAATTATGTGATGCTTTAACACAAGAGCTTTTTTTATCAGAATGATCTGGAATAATTTCCTTGATTTTTTCCACTTCACATTTCAAGTGCAGATCAGGACTTAGTCATGGTCCCATGGGTTTTAGATTTCACAGCTTTCCAAGTAGGGCAGACAAGAAAACCTCTTTACTGGCATCCCAGCTCCTCCACCATGAGCATTTTTTTTTAAGTGCAAATATTCATTTGTGTACTAAAAGGGTAAAATTATTCAAATTCTTCTTATCAAGCCAGTAACTAATTGCCAAGGGCTTGAATCATTTGGGCACCAGTTAGCAGATTCATATTTACCTAACGAAGCTTTCAGAAAACATGTTTGTTGGGGGAAAGCAGCTGTCCTTTTCAAAATGTAAACCAGAATTTATGTTTGGCTTTGGGTGGTTTTGGACATATGGTAAATGAATATACATCTTTTTGATGGATTTTTCCACGAGGAAGAAAGAGAGTACCTAGTACAGTGGATAAAACCTTTCCAAAGTATGCACAGGTCAAATGAATTGTCATTCTTAAAAACAAAGCATTAGCTCCCTCCTTTGATGTCAAATTATATAACTTCCAAAAATAGGTGTTCCTTACCTCATTTTTAATATCTTAATGTGTAAGGACCATGCTTGATTTAAAAATACTGGCTTCCAACAGATACAATGCATGTGACTGAAGTAGTTGTTTAACTATCCCAGGTTTGATGGAGTTGTTAAAAGCTTTGAAAAAAATTGTCCTCAAAGTAGATGCAGGAATTGCTTCTCCAGTCGATAAAGATTATAGTGTAGGTTTTAGCTGGCAGTGCATTCCACATTTTGTCATCCTCAGACCAGGGCTGTGCAGTCTGGGATTGTTGAGATAGGTAGTCTCCCAATCTAGTTGAGTGTAAGGATGTTTGGGCAAATACTCCTAGGAAATGTTGTCTCACGGCTTGGCAGCAAAAAGGAAGTGTAGTTTGAATTTATAGCTAATCCAGACTCTCAAAAAAGATGCAGTCTGGGGCAGCCCCCAAATCACTCTCTTGGGCTTGGCCTCTTAAATCCACTACTTGTTTGTTCATTGGGCAGTTCTGTTTCTCAAAGAACTGTAGAGGTGGGGCTGGGGGGATAAGAGCCAAAAATTAGGCTAATGAGGAGGAATCCAGACAGCCTGTGCTTAGCTTGACCTGACTTCAAAGGGAATGTTGATACGTTGCTGTTGAATTTGTACACGATTCAACCAATACATTTAATCTTTGTACTTAACCATTTGCACAAGACAGACATGAGGAGGAAAAGTTCAATGCCTCTCTTTGCTAGGACTGGAAAACTTCTTGGAAATGACCCTGGAACTAATGAAACAGCAGGTCATGGGAATCAAGATCACAAGGATTGTGCAAAGAAGATGGGACAGGGCTAAGGTGGTGGGAAGGAGGCTAGTGGTGACTGTAAACTTCGCAAGCAGGGTCTGGCTTATGCATTTTCTGTAGAAACTCAAAGCATCTAGTAAAATGGTGCTTAATAAATATTAATGATGATGATGATGATGAGGTAGTGATGGTGCACTCATTGAGTATTTGAAGACTTTCCATGGGGAGGATCTTGAATTTGATCCTAAGAATGAAAGGAGGCCCTTAATGAGGGGAGAAGTGGTCTGGTCCGTCAGTTGTATTTGAGTCCTTATTGTGCATAGAGTACTATACTAAGCACTTGGGAGAGTACAACAGTATAACAATATAACAGACACAGTCCCTGCCCACAATGAGCTTGCAGCCTAGAGGGGGAGACAGACATTAATAGAAATAAAAAAACTGTAGAGAAGTACAAATGGTCAGAGTAGAGGGACCCAATAAAGAAGAGAGAAAATGAGATTAAGGACTAAAAACTAGGTATTTGAAAGATGCTCCACTCCTACATTCCCTCTTCCTCCGACAGTCTGAAATACCTTCAAACATCCAGAGAGTCAGAGCAGTACCACCTGATTATGGAATTCACTAAGAATCTTTGGCTAAGGAAACAACTAATTTTGCAAGCAAACTGCTAATTTTAGTTTTCTGGGAAGACCGTGGATTTAAGTAGGTTTACAGTCTGTTTAATTTTCATTGCATTCTCTTCCTGTTTTAAAGTGAACATAATAGATTTCTCTTCCTTTGATTAGAAAACCCTCTGGCCTCTAAATACTCTCCTTAAGTTCTCGTTGATGTGCTTGGATGAGTGAAACTCAGTATGTGTTATGAGTATAACTACATGTGGAACAGAAACTGTGACATGATTATCTTTTAACTACCCGTACTCTTAGTACAGTGCTTAGCATGTAGTAAGTGCTTCACAGATACCATTGTTGTTATTACTATGTACTAACAGTAATTATTACTATTACTGCTAATACTACCAATAATAATAAATAGCCAATTTATGGGATTTTCTTTGGGATTATACAGGCAGTCAGTCAATCATATTTATTAAGGGCTTCTTTTGTGGAGAGAACTGTAGTAAATGCTTGGGAGAGTACAGTATAAGAATATAACAAACACATCCCCTTCCCACAGTCCTTCCCCAGTGGCCAGCCCAGATGCCTCCTCAAGTCTCTCACGATTAAAACTTAGGTAACTCCTGCTCCTGCCATGGCCTGCTCTTCATTCTCTTCTTTGCCCCTTCAACCTTCCCCAGGCCCTGAGGTACCCTATTTTACACACCTTCCCCTGCCCTCCACCGTCTAGCCGATGCTCTTCAGCTTTGTGTGTGGAAGCAACTGTCTTTCCCTCCCCTGATGCCTCCCCCCTTCCTCAGTGGCAGAGATAGATTCCCCCATTTAAGAAAGGTGTGAAGGCTGGGAGTTCTCTTTTCCTCTGCCTACCCTGAGGGGATATCTTCATTTGATGGAGATAGGGGCAAACCTGGGGGAAAAGCATGGCCCTTTCCTTGTTTCATCTCCCATCTGCCCTCCTCTGCCTTCCCAGACCACTGGTGTGTGACTCCGACCTCAGACCTCATCTCGACTCTTCAGGCCATGATTCTCTGCAGAGGCCACTTCAGGTGCCACCCATTGGGACCTGATTTTCCTGGCTGGAATTTTGTGAGTTGGCTGCCCTACGCAGCTCTGTGCTATCCTGGGTGTGAGGGGACCTGGCCTCAACAGAGAAGCATTTTTTTTGTTCTCTTGGAAATTGCTCAATGTCCACTTCACAGTGTATTTGAGAGACCAGAAGTCTGGTTTGCCGAGAATTTGGGAGTATAATGTTTCCATGCCAACATGTCTGCTAGGACTGTTTTTATAACTATCGAATGATATTAACCCCAAACTCCACAGGGAATCTCGGTGCTCCAATTTCGTGTTGCAACTTTATCTGAGAAAGATCTTTATTTTTATAAAGTTTTGTCTAAAAAAACAAATAGGAAGCTTTCAGTAAATTCCATTGACTGATTGATTAACACTTTGACACATTTGCAGCCAAGCCCAATAAAGTTAAGCAATCGTTTAAATCATTCTGTCTTCCAATTGAGCAAATCCTCAACCTCAACCTAGAAATCAATGGTTTCTTTGGAAAGGTGTAACTTAATCACTATCCCTTTCCCATGGGTTTAGGCTGAATTTTAGGGAAAAAGTAGGAATATTCAAGGTATTTATGATAAAACTGAAATGGTTGTTTGAGAAACAATGAGAAGATGTCACAATCAAATGGGGTGGAGTGCAACGGATATTTAGAAAATATTTGTGGTTGACCGGCTGTCTGTCCTGTGTTTTTTCTAAAGATTTTGAATCAACATATAATGAAAATTATTTTTTAAAAAATTGACACGTTTATCTAGCTGTGAAAAATGATCTCCAGGGAAATATTCTCCTCCCCTCTTGCTTTCCTTTCTACCCCTCTGCCATCTGAATTACATTCAGAGCTCCAGATCATCAGCTCTAGAGGTGTCTGAAAAACAAAGTCATCATGAACGATCACAAATATCCACTTCCCAGGAATAGCCTCACTTAAGTTCTCTTTTGACCAAGCTTTGCCCAAAATCTTCCATATTTACCCTTTCTATTCCTTTTTGGTCAAAGAAATGATAGTGATAAAAAGGAATCTAAAAGTTAGTTCCCTCCAAGTTTGAGAGTGAAATGGTTAAAAGCCATATTTTGTTAGAGGAAGAGGAAATCTACTAAGTAGTTGAGCATTTATCTTGATTCACATTGCAAGACTCGGCTCCCTGTTCCCACCTAGAATTAGATTGGGATTCTACCAAGGGAGATGCAAGTACAGCAGTGTCCCTGATGGAAGGCCACTGAAGAAAATGTGAGAAGCATTTTCTTTCTTTCATACTATCAGATCAAATTCCGAGAATGAAGGATGCTCAAACTGCATTTTGTCAGCAGAATTGTCTCCAGTAACCTTTGAACTTGTTTTAGTAATGGTTAATGCACCATTTTTTCCTGGCACCAATCTGCTGGGTCAACACCCTAACAAGAGCAGTTGTCCTGCTCCATAGGATTTCTTTTTTTTTTTTAATTTTACAGCTGCTGTGTGATACAGTACACACACTCACACCACCAGAAAAGGTCCCCTGATCTTAAGTGACTCAAAAGGCGACAGAGACTTGTGTCCAGTGGAATCTACTGCCCATTTGACAGTTCAACTCCTTTCTGGTTAGCCCCTGAGTTGCTGGGATTAAATCTCCCAGCAGCACTCAAGGGCAGCCAAGTGCACATTAGTGTCTCCTTTGGTAGAGCCTTACTACTACTATTACTAATAGTAATAATAATTAGGGTATTGGTTAGTGCTTATTATGTCCCAAGCATTGTAGTAAGCCCTGAGATAGATACAAGATAATCAGGTAAGATACAGTTCCTGTCTCCACTTGGGGCTCACAGTCTAAAGAGGAGGGAGAACCGGTATTGAATCCCATTTTACAGATGAAGAAACTGAAGGCCAGATAATTTAAGTGATTGCCCAAGGTCACATAGCAGGCAAATAGTGAAGCCAGGATTAGAACCCAGGCCTCCCGGGTCCCAGGCCCATGATCTTTTCCCTAGCCATGCTGCTTTTCAAGTTAGGTACAGGTTGGACCTGGGGTTAGCCGGGTTGGGTCTGGCCTCGGATTTCCAGTGCATTCAGGGCTCTTCCAGTAAAGGCCGGCATAGTCTCATGTCTCATGTTTCATAGTCCCAAATCCATTTCAGGTTTTCCTATTTTAAGGAATTCACCCATGTCAAGGGGACTGCAAAGCATCAGCTGCTAAAAATTAGCCATCCTGTACAAGTCCCTAGTAGAGTAATGCTCCCTCTGACGGCTGAGAATCAGCGGGGGCTGTAATGTGTTTCTTCTCTTGTACCGTAGGTTCCACGAAATCCAGCTACACCGCAAGCGGCCTGTGTCTCCTCAGCATGACCCCTCAGCTCGCACCAGCCCTGGAGTCCTGTGGAATCTAGCTGGATATGGAGTAGAAAAACTCATGAGTTAAAAGCCCTGAGGGAGGCGGGGGAGGGTTGAGCGAAACCAATTTGGATATACAAAAATAGCATTTTAGAGAGCTTTGCCGAATTCTACTCAGAAAAGAAAAAGAAAAGGAACTATGAACTGTTGGGTCTGGCCCCAGGGTCCCAGGTTTGGGTTTCGATGGCGGCCGCCTTGTCCTCAGATGGGCCGGATGACCCCCTTGCCCTCCATCCCCAAACTGAATGTGCTTGGTGCTGGGATTTATCATGTGACCGCTTTGGCCCCCGATACATAAAGCAGCCTGGGAGTTCCCTCCACCTTATTGTGGCAGCTGGGGCTGTCGTCTCTCGGACTGTACAGAAACACCGAAGGAATCAAAAGAACTGAGTCCTCCCAACAGAATCTGCCCACCAGGGTTGAAGAAACCCTTCCAGATCAGAAGCTGGTGGATTTGGAACACTTCTAGGCATCTTCACCCAAGAGGAGGCATTAGGACTGTCTGGAAAAATAAAAAGGTAGGTGCTGATTGTTGGTGGATGTCAGGGTATCGAAAGGGAATGTTTTTGAGGTTTGGGTTGTTGTTTTTTAACTCTGCAGAGTTGCTTTCACTTAAACTTTCCAGAGTATAAGTAGGATCATTGCGCTGTGTCATGCATATGATTCAGGTTGCTGGCTCACTCTCCCTGCCCCCTGCCTATGATGCCTGGGATCAGAAGACCTGAAAAGCAATATGAGAAGCAGCATGGCCTAGTGGAAGGAGCACGGGCCCAGCAGTCAGATGACTTGAGTTATAAACCCACCCCTGCCAAATACTTGCTGTGTGACCTTGGGCAAATCACTTAACTTCTCTGGGCCTCCGTCTTCCTGTTCTCCATCCTACTCAGACTGGGAGCACCATGTGGGACAGGGACTGTGTGCAACTTAATTAACTTGTAACTCTCTCATTGCTTAGAACACTGCTTGGCACATTGTAAGCGCTTTACAAGTACCACAAAAAAAAATTTGGTGAACAGAGGAAAGATTAAAAGTATGTCAGGGCCTGATCTGGAGCTGACAGGGGGAGTCTACCCTTCCTGAGAGTTCTTTCTTCATAAACTCCTCAGGAAAGGCCTCTCCCCCACTTTCCCTGTATTCTTTAAGCTCCTTCTGGGCAGGGATTGCACCTACCAACTCTGTTGTATGATACTTTCCCAATAATAAGCACTCAGTAAATACCATGGATTAATGGATTGATTCCCAGGCCTTGGCCACCATGGATCTTATTCCTAGTCAGTGAGTTCTCTTTTCTTGCCCAACTCTGAGCAGGCGCCTCTGGTTGGTCCCCTCTTTCCACTTCCCAATTTTCAGGTTCATCCCACACCTTGCCAACCCAGCTATTCCTCACAAAGCCTCAAGATGTCATGATATCTCTTTGGCTTCAAATCCACATTAATGAGATTGATCTTGGGAAAGAAAATTCCTGTTATTCCTTTGACTATGGCCTCTGGGTATTATTATTAATAATCATAATTACTACTACTATTACTATTTTATGTCTTACCCAGAATGGTTAGCTAGGGCAATGGGGACAGAGACATTATTTTTGCTCATTAATTTCAATGGAAATAATACAAACAGTAACAGTAATGAAAATGAAACATTGGACTATTGAGGCAGTCCTGCATCTTTAACTTCATTTTCAGTCTTTCCATTTTGAATTAAGCCCAATGAGGGTTTTTTTTTTTTTTTGCCTGTGTTCTATACATCTGCTCTGGAAAATCAGTACTGTTATAGTAGTTTAAACCCCTGCCTATTTAAAAATGTTTAATCCTTTCCGAACCCTTGCCCATTACCCATTCAGTATTTTCTCAGCTTTATATTGTGACCTGTCCTAATTAATTAGAACTTTTTCATTTTCACTCCAATGACTATTTTGTCTGTTCTGTCCACAATAATATTCCATGTTTTTACCATCATATTTCAGAGCTCAAACTCAATTGGGATGGACTGGAGGAATAAAACTCAGGGTTCTTGTGTACCTACTTCACACCTTAGGTTATGATTTTGTCATTGTTTCCCTATTCTGTCACCCTATTCTGATTGATTTTCTGTCCTTGCCAATGGATTGAACATTTCACTCTCATGCCTGTCCTCTGTCTGCCAAGTGCATCACCATGGTATCATGACAGCGGGTATTACTGAGTGCGAAGAAGAAGCTTTGACTCTGAAGGAACGAACAAAAGCAATGTTCCTGTCTTGTGACTCTGTCTTTAGGCATTTTTTTTTACCCCAGTTACTTTGCTTATAACCTTTATCGTTATGAAAAAAACATTCTGTGTACATGTTGTAGTCCACTCTGTCTGCCATAATGGACTCCCAACTGAAGCTGCTTTTCATTTGTGTTACTGGATCATGGAAATGGCCAAGGCCATTACCAGCCCTCTTGATCCTGTCCCAAAGAATCCAGGGGACCAGTAGGAAAACTCAAGACAAGATCAGATGAGACCTGGCAAGAAACTTAAGCTTGACCCAGAGATGCATAGATGGGAACCAGGATTTTAGAGCTGGACCTCAGTTAGGGTAGCAAACTGGAACAGGGAAAGGTATGTAGAAATAAACCATGTAAGTCTAAACTCCTTTTAACTGACAGCTGTCAGACTGTTAGCTTCTTAAGTACATTTTCCAACATTCTGTTCCACTCTCTGAAAGGGCGCATATGTGGGAATAGACTAAATCATCCACATCATCATTTTCAATGTCATCTAAAAATGCCACTTGAGGCTATGAAATAGGTAAAAAAATGCAAAATGATGCATTCTCTCCCCACCCTCCTTTTATCCGGTAGCATTTTGTGGGGAAAGAGCTGAGGAGGATGGGAAGCATGTGGCAAACGATCAAGTCACATAGGATGTTGACTTTTATAACACTAATTAACAAGTTTGCTTGTGCTTTGACTTATGCTTTCTACAGATCAGGAGGATAAGCAATAATTCCAATGCAACTTGAGTCCTTTGGCCTCATTGACAAAATTCTCATAAAACACTGATTGAAAAAGCCAATGAGGGGTTCAAAGGTTAAACAAAATAGCTCCATTTATTAATCCCATGGAGATACTTGGACTTTCAAATAAAGGCTACAACAACAAGGACATATATGAAAATAATGGAAAGAAAAACAGATCTCAGTAGAGCAATAAATCCAGGATTAGGTTGAAGAACTGAAGGGAGTCTAAAATTTTGCAAACCATCTGAAAAAAACCCATGTTGCTCTGACAACCTGCTTCATACCAAATCCACCCAACAAACAGTTGGCAGTCCTTCTGGTAGAGAGGTGTTAGGGAGCACACAGTTCTGGTAGGAACCAGGGCTTGGAGCCATTGTAAAACCATGGCATCTCAAGGGGACCTCACCCTCGTTGGCCTCCCATGGTTTTTGGTACAAGAGGACTCCAGGCAAGAGGTTGTGTGAACTGAAGACCTAAGTTATACTTAAATCAATTTCCTTTGAAAGTCCTCTTCAGTGTCTTAGGTACAGTTTAAATTTCTAGTGGGATGTGGCTGAGAAGATCTATAGGCAACTGACCTCTTCCTCCACTTGAGAGCATCAATCCATAAATCAATAGTATATTGAGCACTTAATGTGTGCAGAGTACTCTACTAAAGGTTGTCCCATCTTACACTGATATGTGTGTCACTTGTAACACCTGTTGATGTTTTTAATTTTCCTTTTAGTCTCCCAATCTCCCCAACCTCTGTTCAAGGAGATCAGTTCCTCTCATGTTTGCTGCCTGCAACACTGTTCTGTCTGCTGCTGCTGTGCCCTGCCCCAACACACACAATCTGTTTTTATAAAATATTGTTTAACCTTGTGATTCAACCTACTTTTAAAATGTTTGTTATGCTCTCCCTGTTTGCTTGGGCCCAATCTCAGTTCACCAGACAGGAGCTGCTTCATTCATTCATTCAGTCATATTTATTGAGCACTTACTGTGTGCAAAGCACTGTACTAAGCTCTTGGGAGAGTACATTACAACAACAAACAGATAAATTCCCTGCCCATAACGAGTTCACATTCTAGTTTCCTGTGGTCATATATTCTCTGTAAGTAGCATGCTAAGAGAAACTGAGTTGCAATGACCATTGACTAAATGCTGATGACCTGATTGGGTTTCAGGACCTTTTGGAGTTGATCCTATCCTGCCATTTGATGTTCAATCATTCTCACGAGTGCTACTGAATAAATTGTTCAAAATCCTGGGTGTCTTCTATGGTATCCAGGTTTCTCAGCTGCATTCAAAATTGGACATCACAGCAGCTTTGACTGTTAGTTTGGAATTAGAGTTACTGTGTCATTCCTGCCACAATCTGTCAATCGCTAAAGGACATTCTGGCTAGTTGACCCTTCATCATTCATGCATCAATGAATTGGGGAATAACAGTAATAGAGCTCTAATTATTGACTACCCAAGAATGATTTCAGCCCTGCACATCCAATCCTCAGAAATTAAATCATCAATATGATAGTCAACTAAATTAATCATCAAACTTTATCCCTAACCCTTGTTCTAATCCTTTCCTTAACTCTTAACCCTTGTTTTAACCCTAATGTTATTTTTCAGGGATTAATTTTATTTTATAAATACCATTGATTGATCACTTGAAGCTTTGGTTTTTTGACCTTGTAGATGACTTGGATTTGTTGATACCTGCCCCTTAGTTTGGTGGGGAGGTTGTGTTGTATTTATTTTGAGGAGGATTTTCAACAATTTTACCACCCAGGAGTCCATCCCTGAGAAAGGATAGAGGGAACTGTGCCAGGGTTGGGGGAACAGGGAGGAATGGAGTAGTCTAGGCTTTGAGGGATTATACAAGAATTAAAAATGAAAAAACGGGTTCTACAAGAGAATCCAGAAAAGGATAGGGAAAGAGTGGCATCCAGAGTTAGAGGGTCCATCCTGCAGCTGAAAAATCCTGAGTGAAAAGTTCAGTGAAGTTAAAATAGGTGAAATGAGAGGGAAAATATGAGTAGCTAAAGATTTTTAAAAGAAGCTATTTTATCGGCGTTTAGGGAACGGAAATTCAGGGAAAATGTTCAATTAGTTGGCCAACAAACCTAAAAACAGCACGAAGGTCCAATAGGTGTGAACTAAGGGGGAAGGCCAAACTGCTGCTGCCTGTTGTTTCTTCAGTCCCCTTCCCCTCTTCCCTTCAGCCCCTGTACCTTGCGGCCTAGTGGAACCTGGGAATCTTGGAGCCAGGGCTCTAATCCCAGCTGTGCACCCTGTGCAGACCTGCTGTGTGACCTCAGGCAAGTCATTTAACCTTCCCTAGGCCTCTTTTCTTTAAATAGGAGATAAATATTCAAGTCCATCCCTGCCTTCCTCAGAGGTGTTAGGAGGGCACAGTGAGACTACTAATGAGGAAACCCTGTGGAAAATACAATGAACACCCGGTTCTAACTTAAAATAGAGAAGGCATTTGAAAAATAACAGAAATGCATTTTGAAAAATATTTTGCCATTCAGACTTTTCGCTAACTCAGACGGAAGAAGTGTAGTGAGGCAGTGGGGGGGTCTAGCAGAAAGAGTGCTGGACTGGGAGTCAGAAGACCAGAGTTCTAGTCCCTACTCACCCCTGGCCTGCTCAGGGTGGCCTTGGGCAGGTCATTCCTTCTCTGTGCTTCAGTTTCCTCTATGAAAAATGGGAATAAAATAGATTGTGAGACTTTGTGGGACAATGACAATGTCTAATCTCAAACCCTTGAATCTACCTCAGCACTTACAACATAGTAAGCATTTAGCAAATGCCAAGAAAAGAAAAGAAAGAAAGGGGACAGAAATGTGAACCCAGGCATCATTAGCCCAGAGAAACCCCTCACCCAATCTCAGGGCCTGGGGTGGCCAGGCCTCACAGGGAAAATAACCCTCTGCTACACGTGTTTGTGACCTCCACAGAGTTCCCTCCAGCCCAGGGGAGGATGTGTAACTCCTTGCAGGGCAGCAAAAGGCATTCATATAGGTGATAAACCTCGAGTGAGAAAAATGGAAAGTGATAGTTAACTCATTTTTCCCTCCCCTCCCACTTTGGTCAGAACCCCAGATTCAAAGGTAACAGAGGGAAAATGCAGGTGGACAGAAAAAGGCCTCCACCCAATCTGGTCTAGTTGTAAGATGCAACTTGAAAAGGAAGGGGAGATGTTGGAAAAGGACATGGTTATTAATGCCATCTGGAAGCAATTGGAAAAGTTATATTTTAAATAAGTGGTTCAGTTCCAGTTCTTTTTCTTTGTATATAAATATCAATTCTTGCTGGGGAAGTTATTGAGCCTTAATTTTGTTAGAAATCCATTGGCAAAATGGCTCAGCTTTAATCAAAGTCCCATCTAGGAGAGTAACGGTCAGTGTTACTATTTTACAGGAATTAAACACCTACACTGGGCCAGGGAAAGTCTCCAGGGTGTTCACTGTCGTTGTCCTTTCTGAAGCTATGTGGATTGGGAAGGCAAGCTCTAGCCATCCTCTGCTCCAGTGAGACAGGGAGGCATTTACTGCCACAGGGCCAGATGAGAAGGGTGAGGCTGCCTCGGCCTCTGGGACTCAGGGTGATGAGGACATTTGGACCACTGCTGATCTTAAGTACGGTTGAAACAAGTAGTCTCCAGGGGCTATTGGCTTGGGAAAGAATCTGGGAAGGGATCCTTGGGAATAAAACATCCCAGATTCACTGGTGAGGACAATTTAAGGAACAGATCTACTGTTTCAGCAAGTTGTTCTGCTCCTTAAACCATCATCTCCCCTGTTCATCAGGTCAAAAAGCAGCCCCGATCCAAACCCATAAGCGGGGCCTTGAGCCCATCCAACTTAAGAGATGATGCAGCCAAAGCCACATAGGTGACCGGCATGCTGGTGGGAGGGTTCCAAACCCCACAGAAGAGGCCAGTCCAGGTGAAAAATCCAGGACCGAGAGACAGTTCAGTATAATAATAATAATATGTGCTTACTATGGGCCGGGCACTGTAGTTGGTGAGGTGAATACAAGTAAATCAGGTTGGACACAGTCCCTGTTCCACATAGGGCCCACATTCTCAATTCCCATTTTACAGATGAGGTAACTGAGGCACCAAGATATGAAGTAACTTGCCCAAGGTCACACAGCAGACAAGTGGTGGAGCCAGGATTTGAACCCAGGACCTTCTGACTCCCAGGCCTTATTTTCCACTAATAATAATAATAATGGTATCTATAAAGTGCTTACTGTGTGCCAAGCATTATTCTAAGCCCTAGGGTGGATACAACTTAGGTTGGACACTGTCCCTGTCCCTCATGGGGCTCACACTCTTAATCCCCATTTTACAGATGAGGTAACTGAGGCCTAGAGAAGTGAAGTGACTTGCCCAAGGTCACACAGCAGACATGTGACAGAGCCAGGATTAGGACCCAATTCTTTCTGACTCCCAGGCCCATGATCTATTCACTAAGCCACACTGCTTCTTAGTAATAAAATATTGATTAAGCATCCACTGGGTGTCATGTGATGTATTAAGCACTTGGAAAAGTTCACGGGTTTGAAGCTAGTTGTGATGTGTATTAGCTTCATGTGGAAGGAGAGTGGAAGCTGATCTAGGTTTTGAGGGGTGGGGAGGCGGGTGCCAACTGAAACTTCAAGAAGATAATCTTAGCCGCTACATTGTAAGGTCCTATAGGGCAGAGATCAGGCCTACTCTCTCTATTATACTCTACCAAGTGTTTAGTACAGTACCGTACACCCAGATAATAATAAAAATGATCACATTTATTAAGCACTTGCTATGTCCCAAGGATTGTACTAAACACTGGAACTGGTATACGATTCTCTGGTCGGACAAAGTCCTTGTCCCACACGGGGCTCCCAATCTAAGTGGATGCTGAATATTAACTGCTTGGTTGAAATATAGATTGGGCAAGGGAGAGGGTGGAAGTAGGAAGACTAGGGAGGAGACTGGTGCAAGAATCCAGCCTGCTCACTTTTAGTTTGGAGAACATAGTGTTCTCCAACTGATACTGTTGTTACCAGACAGTTATTAGGGGAAGAGGGCATATTGCCTAGCTGGGTTTGTTTCCACACAGTAGCTGCACTGAATCATCATTTGCTTACCCCCGGAAAACTCCTGACTTGCATACCAGCTCAACCCTAGTAGAGCCTCTGGGGAAGAAAATCAGGGTCATATGATAATTTTGGGGTAGCCAACTAGACCAAGTGAGTGCCCAGCCAGACAGGATTCCCCAAGGAAAGGACCTGAAGAAAACCTGTAGAAGATGGTAAAAAAAGAGCAGCCCAAGTGGTGGTAGTGGTGATGATGATGATGATGATAGGATTGAAAATGATGGATGGGCATCCAGCACTGAGAGTTGGCAAATGGGACCTATTAGAAGGAAGGTAATTAATGAGCCTGGCGAGCACTATGAATGCTGCTGAGGGAAATCCATGAAAGAGTGGGATCACCCAGCCCAGACAGCAGAATGCCCTATAGTAATAATACTGCAGTTTTTTTCAAAACTTTTGCAGTTCAATCAGTCATATTATTGAGCACTTATAGTGCGCCAAGCACTGCACTGAGCCTTTAACTAAATCAAACCAGCCTTTACTTCCACTCCCCCTCTCTTCTCCTCACCCTCAATTTGGTAGAATTAGGGAAGTCTTATTGTACTTCCAAAATTTGTCACAGGTGTATGTCAGCATTTGAAATTCTCTAAAGAGTAATTGCAACCTCAAACGTGAGCGTAGGAAAATCTGAAAACGATCTTAATGCTCTCCACCGATCAGAAGAGAATTAGTTTACCGCAAATTGCTCCAAAGACCTGCAGTCTAATAGTGGCTACATTAGAGCCATACTGTCTGCAGTCGATGACAGAGCTGTAAGAGTATTAGTGCATTCTGCTTACTAATTACTGATTTTTTCAGAATTGTAATTGCTTAGCTAGGGAGCATCTTCCTGCCCAAAGGATGAGAAATTAAAGAAGAATTTGATTTGAAACATGTAGAAAGAAAACTAAACTGCCAGCATTGAGCTCCCTGGATATTCATCAGGCAGGGTCACATCTACACGGGCCATTATGCCATTCACGAGGCCAAGCGACCAGTAGGGATATCGGGGATTGACCCAAATACAGTTTCAAATGCAATATACTGGGGAAGCGAATGGGGACTTCTGACCCAATCAAACGGTAGTATTTTTTGAGTGCTTACTGCGTGCAAGACACTACACTAAGCCCTGGCAGGGGGAACGGTACAACAGAGTTGGCACACAGATTCCTTGCCTACAAACTAGAGGGGGAGACTATTAGTATAAATAAATAAGTTACAGCTGTGACAAGTGCGGAGGGATTGAAGGTGGGGTGAATACCAAGTGCTTATAGGGAACTGATCCAAGTGCAGAAGGGAGAGGAAGCTGGGGAAAAGAGGGCTTAATAGGGGAAACCCACTTGGGGGAGTTGTGACCTTAATAAGGCTTTGAAGGAGGGGAGAGTGATGGTCTGGCATATATGGATAGGGAGGGAGTTCCAAGCCAGAGGGAGGATGTGAGAAAGGGGTTGGAGATGAGGCAGACAAGATCAAGGCGCTATCGGAGCAGAGTGTGAGGGTCGGGCTGTAGGAGGAGATCACTGAGATAAGGTAGAAGGGTATAAGAAGCAGCATACGTGCAGCGGACAGAGCACACTGGCGTGGGAGTCAGGAGGTCATGTGTTCTAATCCCAGCTCCGCTGTGTGACCTTGGATAAGTCACTTCACTTCTCTGAGCCTCAGTTACCTCATCCGTAAAATGGGGATTGAGACTGTGAGCCCCATGTGGGTCAGGGACTGTGTCCAACCTGGTCTGCTTGTATCCACCCCAAAACTTAGTACAGTGCCTGGCAAATAGTAAGCGCTTAACAAATACCACAATGATCATTATTATTATTATTATCAGCTGACTGAGAGATGGGGTGGTAACTGGAGGGAGCCGTGGGGTCAAGGAAGGGTTTTTTAAGAATAGAGGATTCATGGGCATGTTTGAAAACAGTTGGGAAGAAGTTTTCGGAAAGTGAATGGTTGAAGCTGGCAATAGAGCAAGGAATTTAATAAGATATGAAGGGATGGAATCAGAGGGGCAGGTGGAGGGGCCCCAGAGTCCATACCATCTCCCCTAAGACAGATAGTGAGGTGCAGTCAGTGAGTTTTAAAAGATCAAACTAAATCCCTGTGAAGAGAAATTTTTTCCTGAAGAAAAACACAGGAGGGGAAAGGGCGCCCTAGGAAATATTCCCTCAGGAACGTAACGGTCAAAGATGCCAATTTTGTGCCTTTGAAAAAGTAGTAGCAGAGGTTCAGTGACATGGTTTCTGCCCTGCTGTTTCATGTTCTTTATCTTCCCTTGAATGAGAAGCACTAAAAACCAGAAAGGAAAAAAGCACCTTCCCAGCAATCGCATTGTCGCTTCCCCTGCCAAGGAAAGGCACACAACAGGCAAGTGGCAGAGCTGGGATTAGAACCCAGGTCTTCTGACTCCCAAATCCGTGGTCCTTCCTCTAGGCCACACCGCATATCAGCCCCTATAATTTTGCCACTCCGGGTATTACTAGGCACTGAGAAGAAGCCATATTTCTAGATTTTCCCCCATCCCACCCCCCACTCAATGCCTGAAGAGAGGAATATCTATTTGGCATTATTTGGGGAAAGCAAATACGTACCCTAGAGGACTGCTGAACAAACAATATCGATTCCAGGCAACATTTTTAATTCTTTCTGTTTGAAACAACTAGAAAAGAGCAAAGGTCTGGGTGTTGGTGGTCCAAATGAAGATGAAGATTGCACCTTTTGTCTCCCCTGAAAGAGAGATAGCTGTTGGTTCATGGTTAGGTGTGCTGCTGCCAAAGTGTGAAAAATGCTCTGTCTACCATTCTGAGGAGACTGCACAAATAGCGACAGGGGCCTGGGACTGTGACTTTTTAGAGAACTAACATGACCTGGTGGAAAGAGCTCAGGACCAGAAATCAGGAAATAATCCCACACAGAGCAGGACAGCAGCCAGGGATTGATCTACAACAACAGCATACTAGCTGTCAGTCACTTTTGACATTTTGTGTAAAGAAAGTTTTTGTTGTTGTGGACATTTGTAGGGTGGATGAAACAGCAGAAGAAAGGTAAGGATTAGGCTGGAGGGTTGGAAAAAGCAGAGGAGTGGGAGTGGTAATATTGAACAAAATGAGAGCAAAGAGAGCAGGGCTTGGCATGAAGTGAAGGAGGTGAGGGAGGAGAAGCACATAATCAGTAAAGATAAGGGATTTCCTCTGGTCACTATTTAACCTGAGAGCATCTTTCAGAGTTTGACTGGAAAGAGTCAGACTAATTATAGTGGACAATTTCCTTCAAATACAGTCCTTTTTTTCTCTGGTTCATGCTAAATTCAGTTACAAGTTTCAGAAGAATCTGTAACATTCGTAGCTGTTGTGGCTCATTCCTATGTCTCCAGCCATCTGAATGTGGGCCATAGGTGAGGCATGGGAGAATGCTTGGGAGGGAAGGAGTAGGAGAGAGTTGAAAGGCAGGGGAAATTGGGTGGAAGAATTGAGTGGCGGGAAGAGGTTGACAGGAGAGAGATCAGAAAACATTAAGGTAGATGGCATTGGGAAAGGGAAGATTTGAGAGCGATATGGAGCAATGTGGGAGACAATTAGGGGAAGACAATTAGGAAGCAGCTTGGCTAGTGGATAAAGCATGGGCCTGGGAGCTAGAGGACCTGGCCCCTAATCCCAGCTCCACCACTTGCCTGCTTTGTGACCCTAGGCAAGTCACAAAACTTCTCTGTACCTGTTTCCCTGACTGCAAAATAGGGATTTAGTGTCAGTTCTCTTTCCTACTGTGAGCCTCATGTGGGACAGGTATTAACTTGTGTCTGACCTGATTAACTTGTATCTACCCCAATGCTTAGAACTGTGCTAGGCACATAGTAAACATTTAACTAATACCTTGGGGAAAAAAATGAGGATACTTGAGGAATACGAAAAAGTGAATCAACTAGTAACATTCAAAACCAGATATGCAAAAATAGTTTGCTCTACATGAGCCATAGGTGAGCCCAGTTTAGGGGCTGAGAGAAAACCTGACCTCTAGGAAAAGGCAATGGGAAATGAGCCAGCAGCCAGAAAGTTAAGCAAGATGGGCCCCAGTCTTTGGGGGCTGGTGAGTGGCTTCTCTTTGCCAGTATTTCCCCACCTTCAGGGTTGGATGAGAGGGCAGATTTATTGTGAAGTCCTCCTGAAGCTCCCTGGACTTTAGCTCCTATCATTGTTGTCCATTGTGGACATCCTCAGTCTATCCCCTGACAGCTGAGTCCTTGCTGGCAGGGCCTTAGCCTTATTACATCACCTGCTGGAAATGGCTGAGCCCCCAACTTTCTGTTAGCCCCCAACTCCTGCTGGATCCCACTTCTCACTGATCCAGGCACAGTTCCCAGAACTTTGAGCTGGCCATCACAGTTTCCCCAGGTGTCAACAGGGCTGAAACATACTTTTCAAATTTAACAGAAATTAAACTTACTGACATATATTTATCATCCTCCAAGACCAAGGGCTGTCTGCCTTTCCTAAATACACCCACACACATATACAAACACATACCCAAACCCCTCTCCTTCCCACACCTCTTCCTCCATCTGAGCAGCTTACAAGCATTCAATAAATATTTCTTGGTGAGTGGATAGTTTACCCAAATTTTGTCTTTCAAAGAAAACATATTGCACAGGGAGGGCAGTTTCTTTAGGCTTGTGGACAGTGATTTGAATATTTGATCAAGTGTCTAGCCAAAATTCATTGGAAGTCTTCAGGGTTGACTCATGCGTAGGAGGACTAGTAGAATGTCAGGTATAATTAGACAAAATTGTATGATCAATGGTCATCAACCTCCTCTATGATACTAATACATTATTGAAGTTGAATATTTGCTGCAAAAGTTTCAATGTTTGAAGGCGGCTGATTTTAATATGGATTTTTTCTAATGGCTGTTCTTGAGATTTATTAAAAAAGTGATATTTGTAATAGGAAAAGTGATTTGAAATGTTTGGGGAAAATAGCAAGCACAGACTGAAATCGGCTTCTGACTTTTTGCTCAATAGACTCTCTGGAAGTAATGCATCTACAAGGAGAGGTTAATAATGCCATAGCATCAATACATTGCCATGCCAACAGCTCATCAATATGGGATCGATACCCTACCTCTCTAGAGTTGATTTCAACCCATCAATCAATATAATTTATTGAGCACTTAGTGCAGAGCACTCTTTGACAGGCTTGGGAGAATACAATAGAGTTAGTAGGTCCGACCCTTGTTATAATAATAACGATGGCATTTGTTAAGCGCTTACTATGTGCCAAGTACTGTTCTAAGCACTGGGGTAGATAGAATCAGGTTGTCCCAAGTGGGGCTCACAGTCTTAATCCCCATTTTATAGGTGAGGTAACTGAGGCACAGAGAAATTAAGTGACCTGCCCAAAGTCACACAGCTGACAAGTGGCGGAGCCGGGATTAGAACTCATGACTCCCAAACCCATGCTCTTTCCACTAAGCCATGCTGCTTCTGTTCCAAAGGAGCTTGCAATCTTGTGGGGGCACAGACACTCCCACCTCACCCTCCCCTCTTCCTGCTCCTTAACAGCCCCAAGAAATCTAGGCCTTTACCCTGAATGGGGTAATTGTGACTGGTTCTGTGGCAGCCACCTCTCAGCGCTCCGTTAGCATTTGGGGAATTTGACTTGCAAGTAGTATTTAGTATCCTCCCCATTTGAAGCAGTAGGAAGAGTGGTTTAAAACTTACATATTGTTTTAAAGAAAATAATGTAGCAAAAGAGAGAAATGAAGTCCATCCAGGTCTTAACTGACGGCATTCTGTTTTCTAGGGAACCTTAATCAGGAGGAAGTTTGGACCATTAACCATGAAAAGGAGACATAAAGTCCCACCGATTGGAGAAATATTTTGAGCTTCCTGAAACCTGGACAATCCCTAGCGAGAGGAAAAGTAATCATTCTTCTCATACTGTATTCTGGAGAGGAAAAATGAATTTCACAAACTGCACCACAGAACCCAGTGTGGCCATGAAACCCAAAACTGTCATGGAGAAGATGCTCATTTCCATGACATTAGCAGTAATCACCACCTTGACCACTTTGCTGAACTCTGCCGTCATCATGGCAATCTTCACCACCAAGAAGCTCCATCAGCCAGCCAACTACTTAATCTGTTCGCTGGCCGTCACAGACCTGCTGGTGGCCATTTTGGTCATGCCCCTGAGCATCATGTACATTGTCATGGACACCTGGACGTTGGGCTACTTTGTCTGCGAGGTGTGGCTGAGCGTGGACATGACCTGCTGCACCTGTTCAATTCTTCACCTCTGCGTGATCGCCCTGGACCGCTACTGGGCGATCACTGACGCCATCGAATACGCCAGGAAGAGAACCGCAAAGCGGGCCGGCTTGATGATCCTCACGGTGTGGACGATTTCCATTTTCATCTCCATGCCTCCTCTCTTCTGGAGGAGCCACCGCAGCCTCAGCATCCCCAGCCAGTGCACCATCCAGCATGACCATGTACTCTACACCATTTACTCCACCCTGGGAGCATTCTACATCCCCTTGACGTTGATCCTCATCCTCTATTACCGGATTTACCATGCCGCCAAGAGCCTTTACCAGAAACGAGGCTCCAGCCGGCACTTGAGCAACAGGAGCACCGACAGCCAGAACTCCTTCGCGAGCTGCAAGCTTACGCAGACCTTCTGCGTGTCCGATTTCTCCACCTCGGACCCGACCACAGAGTTCGATCGGATCAATGCCTCTGTCCGGATCCCCCCCTTTGATGGAGACTTGGACCCGGCTGGGGACCGGCAGCAGATCTCCAGCACCCGAGAACGCAAGGCCGCTCGTATCCTGGGACTGATTTTAGGGGCGTTCATTCTGTCCTGGCTGCCGTTTTTCATCAAGGAGCTCATCGTGGGCCTGAGCTTTTACACTGTGTCCTCAGACGTGGCTGACTTCCTGACGTGGCTTGGCTACGTCAACTCTCTCATCAACCCTCTGCTCTACACTAGTTTTAATGAAGATTTTAAACTGGCATTTAAAAAGCTGATTCGGTGCCGAGAACATTCATGAATACAAAGCCCTTTGCTGGGACTGTGGCAGGCTAATCAACCTGATGGCTGTCAAGTATGGTCGCTCAGGACTGTTTCAGGGGAGGGAGGGAGGGAGGGTAGGGGTGTGTGTGTGTGTGAGAGAGAGAGAGAGAGAAAGAGAGAGAGCATGTGTGTGTGTGTGTGTGTGTCCTTTTTCTTCTCTTTCTTTGAGTCCTGTCATGTGTCATGCTGTTTCCTACCTCCGGGTAGTGTTCACACTCCCTAGTGTAAGATAAATTTTACAGTCCTATAATGTAAACTTGTCATGAGAGGAAACAAAATGGGAATAACTAGCCACTTATTTTTTGTGATTGTAATTACACCTATAATTGATCAATCCCCCTTCAAATCTGATAATTTGCCAGGGGACAAGTGTGTGATTTAATTTGCTCCTCGATGATATGGAATCCAACTGCCAGGCTCCGTAAGCGCACACTCATCTGGAGGTACAAAAAGACTAAAAGGAGCTCCCCGTCTTGATTCATGCTGTGGGCAAAACTGAACTGAAAGCAATCACTGTAGCCTTCTGAGTACCCAGCCCATCTGTCTCAGGGGCAAATAGCCAGCCCACTGTTTTCTACCTGTCACCCAAGAGAATAAACTTGCTCAGTCTTTAAAAGCGGACTTGCAGTGCTCTGGGATTCTTTTTGCAAGTAGCTTGAGACTGAGTATGTTATATGGACTGACTGAAATATGAGAAGCAGACTCCATACCTCTCATTGAACCACTACTGGAAACCCAAAGGTGGAATCTGCTCACCTTGCTGGACGGTGGCAAAGGCACAGACCCGTTTGCCCTTTGACGGAACTCGAATCGAAGCGTCGGCTATGCCCAACATGGGGTATTGTGAGTGAAGCTTTTCTCAGAGGTCCTAGCTCTGACCCCTTCTGGTCCCCTCCTTCAATTTCTGCTCCCCTGCCACTCTCTCTCGGTACCCCTGCCTCAGTTTGCTTGGGAGGGAGACCTCAGGGGAGGAGAGGGGAATCAGGAAAGGTCATGGTTGCAGGTAATGGCTGGAGAAGTTCTGGAGGCAGTATCTGTCCTGTCCCTTTCCCCGTGGCCTCCTCTAGGAATAACATAGGCCAGCAAAATCCTTACTGGTCTAATAGGATGGGAGTAAGAGTTAAAGGTGATCACTTAGAAAAGTGGTGGTCATAAGGTGTTTGGGACCTCAGCAAGAGAGTCAACTAGGACCCAAGGAGATTGGAAATAATAAATTTATATTTCACTTTGTTCCCTTCATTAGTTCAAGCATGTTCAAATGAGGGAGAGTTTTCCCTCTGAGCTGGATTCCAGAGTCTTTGTTCCTAATTGGCAGTCTCAGGACCGCACCCAATTTGCCCTCCCCTACAGTCACTAGTCCTCAGAAAATCTTTCCAGCAGTTTAGCAGTGTCATGCTCATCTTATGGAATATATGACGTTGTACTCCCTGTTGTTCAGTGTCCAAGACGGAGACCTGGGTTCCCCAAAAATGGCAATAAATCTGTAAATGAACATCAGGTCCCGATTCCCAGAGTAATGTTCTACTACTAACCTAGAGTATTTTCAGCATCGAGTTCTAGCTTGACCTGAAGACCCTGTTAGAGTACATAAAATAGGAAAGTAAATTAAGCACAGTGGCAGAGAGAAGTAGCCACTGGACAGATAAAGAAATTCCTAAAGGCTGAACTCTGCATTCACCTCCCGATGAAAGAGTGTTTTCTTTCACAAGGGAAATTTGTCCGTTTAAGTTTCCAAAACAGATCACTCCGCTATAGCCTCTAGTGCAGATGCAGAATTTGCCATCAGAGCTTGTCTAGGCTAGTGAGTATGTCTATTTCGATCACGAGAAAGAAGCAGGATGTTCACTATGGGAAGCGTTGTCTCCTGTTTGGTTACTTGTACCTCCACTGTTACAGACCACATACCACAAAGCTCTCCAGTCCAACATACATACATACAAAGCCAGTTGTATGTTCCAGTCTGGCAGTGTTTCTAAGATGCAAAACCAACTTGGGGACAACCTTGGACTTGGAGAAACTCAGGGCGGTAGGATGCTTCCACTGATTTTGGTTCTTCCTATCAAGCAGAGGGGAAGACGGAACTAAGATTAGTCCAGTTACAAAAGACTGGGACAACCTCTTCTCCTTTCAGAGCAAATAAAACTGAGAACTGGAATTTTCCTTCCTTTCAACCCAGTCAATCAATCAGGTTTTACTGAGCACTGAACTAAGCACTGGGGTGAGGACAATATTGTTAGTAGACACGACCTCCAGGAGCTTACTGTCTAGTGGGGATACTCTCTTGTCCCCACCTTGTTAACAGTGGGTTTCCTCGTATCACCACCTCCTCTCACACAACCTACCCACCTCATGTTCAAGTCCTCTACCTAAATATCTCTTTTCCACCCAGAAGGAACCCTTAGTTAGTTCTGATATTTGTAAAGTGCATCCTTTGTGCCAAGCATTGTGCTAACTCCAGTGGTAAGCACTCGATGATTGGATTGGACAGAGTCCCTGTTCCACATAGGATTCATAATCTACTGGGCAGGGAGAACACTTCTTATTGCTGAATTTTGTTTCTTAAAGTGACGGATAATCTCAGTTTATTTATCAAGGGCATTTCCCCCTCAGGCACTCTCTCAAGCTAACAAATCACTTCTGCCTGCCTTTCATCCCCCTAACAATACTTTTACAAGTTTTTAAATGATCATTCTTACTCCTAAAATGGACTTTACTGAAGGACGCATGGATCTCTTTTATGAAGACATTAAGGAGAACCTTCTAGTCCCACAAGACAGTGTTTTAGGATTCGTAAGGAAGCAGTATGGTTTAATGAAAAAAACAGGGCCAGGGAATCAGAAGACCCGAGTCCTAATATCTCTTTTGCCACTTGTCTGCTGTGAGACCTTGGGCAAATCACTTATCCTCTCTGTACCTCAGTTTCCTCATCTGTAAAATGGAGTTGATACCTGCTCCTCCTCTCTCTTAACATTGTGAGCCCCATGTGGAACAAGTACTGTGTCTGATCTGCGTCTTTTGTGTTTGGCAGATTAAGTGCTGAATAAACATCATTAATATTATAATTACTATTATCTTTATTAATAATAATGGGAAAAATTCAATTTTTCAAAGGATTAGCAGCCAGAAGTTACATTAATGCCATTCTGAGGTGATAGAGCAGAGGGAGGAGGGCATGGGGTGGTTTTTACTAGCATCCCTGTGGGGATTAGAAGCCCTCAGGCAACATATGGTGGGTCACTAGGCCACTCAGAGGGTTCCAGCTGGTCTATCTATTTCTGCTGCTACCAGTACCCAGCTACCCTAGGAGATCATCTGAGAGAGATATCAGGTATTCACATTCATTTTTCCTTTCGTCTCATAGAACCTATTGATACTACTGGCGGTGCTGCTTTCAGCAGCTCATTGTACATCCCGAGGTTGCTGTGGCAACACTCCCCACCCCAACCTCCTCCTCGTCTTGTATGAAAAGGTGAACTTTACCTAATGTTTTTGATATTTGTGCTTGCCAGTTCCAAACCCTCACCAGGTTCCCTGGCTGCGGTCATAGCTGTTGGCTCCTCGAGGACAGGGGGAAAGGGAAGGGGGAGGAAACAAAAGGGAGAGGAGATGAGATGAATTTGCTGACAGCACAGATGTGATCTTTCTTTCTTTTTTAAGGTCCTGACCAAAGGGGTCAGAGAATCTTCTTTTCCCTCTCCCCATCCCCAAGGGATGAGATATGATTTTTCCACTTCTTCTTTACCTCAGAAAGGAGGCTTGAGAGTGAAAAAGGTCCCCAGATTTTTTTAAGCCAAAAATGGTGTCAGCTTTGACTATATTGTATCTACCTCAGGTTGAAGAATTCCTGAAGCAGCGCCTTTGTGTCCAGATCAGTCTCTGGAGTGCTATTTCCTCTCTTGAAATCTCTTCCCCTTCTTTTTTTTAGGGGACTTAAGTGATTACTTATGTGTTAAGCACTGCCCAAAAGCACTGGGGTAGATACAAATTTATCAGATTAGACATAATCCACGTGGGGCTCACAGTCTGTTTGCTTCATCAGCAAGTGCAAACAACTGGAGTTTCAATTTCAAGGAAGCCTCACATGGAAGAGCCAGGACTGTAACCTGAAGTAAAAGTAAAGTAGCAGAGCAGTGGTACCGAACCTTTTAATTTGAATCCACAATATATGTGAAATGTTCCCTTCCTACTCAGTTTGCTCTGCTTCCTTTATTTCTGACTGATAAACATTCTCTTCTCCACCCTAGGGTTTGAGGCACTCAGCCTTAGAGGAAAAATAAGAGAAGGTGGGAAGAATTATTTAAACAAGGGAAGTGAGCAAATAATTGACATTCATCAGAATCGGGTGCCAAGACTTGGGCTTCATCAGAATCGGGTGCCAAGACTTGGGCTAAGTGAAGACCGACTATAAAGACTCAGCAGATGTCCCCATTGTTTTTAAACTGCGCTTTCAGAGCTGAACTGATGTAAATGATGATCCTTAGTTTTTATCAGCTTTGTTTCAAGTAATATATGTGCATGTGTACATACACACATAGGTTACTTCGGCAAAGTTCAGTTCAGGCCTATGTGTAAACTTTGTACTGTATGGCCTACTTTGCTGTTTTTTTAGATTACATAAAGATACGGAATAATATGTGCATAGGTATACTGTACATATAACTGCACCTATTTCCATCCACTGACTATTCCCCCTCCACCTCGGCGCTATAGGAAAACTTTGATATAAATGCACAAAATAGGGATGGTAGCACAGTTTTAGGCAGGAGAGTGCCCAGTGCTGACAGAATTAAAGTCTTAATTGCTCTTTGCTGCAGTATTTGCAGAAGTGCTGAAAGTGCAGCAACTGTCAAGGAAACTACAATATTTGGAATCCATAGACACAATCCAATTATTTTCCCCATCACCCTCTACAGGCTATTGCCCCTGGAAAATTCTTGCCAATTAGTAAGTATGAGGCTTAAGATTTTATTCTATTTTAATAACCTGAGGTAATTAAAACTAAAAAGTGGAGAGAAGCCTAATTTCCATTTCTTGTTTTAATGGAAAAAGTACTCATCCCCAGCTCACTTGCTAGATTTTAATTAAATCACTAGCCTTGCTCAGAGCTTCAGTTTTCTGCTTGAACTGCTGCCCTTTGCTGAAGTCACCCCGGGTGCCCGTTTTTCTGCCTGCAGAGGAAGAACTGTTACAAGGTGTCTTTTGTTAGGTTGCTCCACCCCTCCTCAGTCTGATACCTTACGAAATGACAAGGGACATGTGGGCGCCTTATTTTGTAAACCAAATAAGAACTCCCTTGACACAGCAGTGCCTTCTAGTTGGTCTTTCTTCCCCCAATTCAAATTTAAGAAGGATTAATGACTGAGTCCTGGGGGAGGAGGGGTTTCATTGAAGGAAAGGAAAAGCATCTTTAATCTCATTTGCAGATGAGGAAGCTGAAGCCCAGAGAATTTAAGTGACTTGCCCATGGTCGTATAGGAATTGGCCATTGAAGCAGGATTAGAACCCAAGCCTCCTGACTCCCAGACCTGTGCCTTTTAAACTAACTCCGGCTACTTCTCCTGTAGCTCCCTCCCTCTTCTGGGCCTGAGTGTGAACGTGGAACCATCCCTGGCAGATGGAGAGCTTCATAGTTTTCTTTGTTCTTACCCTAGGAAATTAGTCTGCTGTGTTACTTCGGGCAAGTCACTTCATTTCCGGCGCTTAGAACAGTGCCTGGCACATGGTCATTGTGTGCCCATACCATTACCGTTGTAATACTATTACTATTATTGTTATTCTCTTTGTGTCCGTTTCCTCATTCACTCATATTTATTGAGTGCTTACTCTGTGCAAAGTACTGTACTAAACGTTTGGGAGTGTACAATACAACCACAAACAGATACGTTCTTATCCACTATGAGCTCACATCTGTAAAATGGGGATTAAGATTGTGATCCCCATGAGGGACACAGACTGTGTCCAACCTGCCTCGCTTGTATCTATCCCAGTGCACAGTACAGTTCCTGCCATGTAGTAAATACTTGACAAATAGTTATTACAATAATAATAATTATGATTTTAGTTAAGTGCTTACTATGTGCCAAGCACTGTTCTAAGCAGTGGGATAAATACAATATAACCAGGTTGTCCCACGTGGGGCTCACAGTCTTCATCTTTTAGAATGTGAGCCTTCCTTTGTCCAAGCACTTAGTACATACAGTGCTCTGCACCCAGAAAGCGCTTAATAAATCGTGGCTCAGTGGAAAAAGCATGGGCTTTGGAGTCAGAGGTCATGGGTTCAAATCCCAGCTCGGCCACTTGTCAGCTGTGTGACTTTGGGCAAGTCACTTAACTTCTCGGTGCCCCAGTTACCTCATCTGCAAAATGGGGATTAAGACTGTGAGCCCCACGTGGGACAAACTGATTCCCCTGTGTCTACCCCAGCGCTTAGAACAGTGCTCGGCACATAGTAAGCGCTTAACAAATACCAACATTATTATTAATAAATACAACTGCATGATTGAATGAATGAATCCCCATTTTGTAGAGGAGGTAACAGGCCCAGAGAAGTTCAGTGGCTTGCCCAAGGTCACACAGGAGATAAGGTGCAGAATAACAGTAATAATAATGTTGGTATTTGTTTAGCACTTACTATGTGCCAAGCACTGTTCTAAGCGCTGGGGTAGATACAAGCAAATTAGGTTGTCCCACATAGGGCTCACAGTCTTCATCCCCATTTTACAGATGAGGTCACTGAGGCCCAGAAAAGTTAAGTGACTTGCCTAAGGTCATACAGCTGACAAGTGGAGGATCCGGGATTAGAACCCACAACCTCTGACTTCCAAGCCCGGGCTCTTTCCACTAAGTCACACTGCTTCTATCTAGAAATCTATATATCTATTCATAGATATATGAGTCATAAGAAGCAGTGTGGCTAAGTGGAAAGAGCACGGGTTTGGGAGTCCACTGTTATTATTATTATTTATATATGTGTAGATAATAATAATAATGATGGTATTTGTTAAGCACTTACTCTGTGCCAGGCACTGTACTAAGCACTGGGGTGGCTACCAGCAAATCGGGTTAGACATAGTCTCTGTTCCGCATAGGGTTCTCAGTCTTAATCCTCATTTTGCAGATGAGGGAAGTGAGGCACAGAGAAGTGAAATGACTTGCCCAAGGCCACACAGCAGACAAGAGGTGGAGCTGGGATTAGAACCCATGGCCTTCTGACTCCCCAGCCTGTGTTCTATCCACTACGCCATTCTGCTTCCCAAATCTGACCTTTTCAAATGCCGAGTCCAACACTCGGGTCCCCAGAGTCCGCCTGTGTTCTGTAAATCCTGTCTCTTTCCAGGAGAAGCGGGTCCCTTGATATTTCAACAGTCAGGAGTCCGGTCCGATTTTTTTCCCAAAGTCTTCTTATGCATCAAATACAACCATACTATTTTTATGTAGTTTTTTCATTGTTTATGTACCAAAGACTCAACAATCCTGTTTTTATTTAGTGTGTTTCTTCACATAGTTTTCTAATGTACCAAAGATCCCACAATTTCGTCTGATCCTGAATTATCCGTAATCAATCAATCGTATTTATTGAGACTTTACCCTGTGCCGAGCACTGTATTAAGCACTTTGGAGAGTAAAACATAGAGTAGACACGTTTCCCGCCCACAGTGAGCTCATCGGCCTGCTTTTCCATGAATGATTATTCTTAAATCCAGGCAAATCCAGTTCTTTGTTTCAAGTGATCAATCAATACACAGGTTAAAGCAGACATCTCTAATACAGAGCAGGCACACTTCAGCTTTGGAATGAACCTTAGAGCCGCCCCTTTGGTTTCATCAAATGTAATTCTGTATTTACATTCGGTGTCCTCGTTGTTGCTTGGTTTTATGAAGACACGTTGGTGCCCCCTCCTGGCCTAAGTAACGCCTCCAAATTCCTCTAAGAGAGAATCCAATCTGTTTTTAATATGGCATTTGTTAAGCACTTACTCTGTGCTACTAAGCGCCGGGGCAGATACAAGTTAATCAGGTTGGACACAGTCCCTGTCCCACATAGGGCTCACAGTCTTAAACCTCATTTTATATGTGAGGTAACTTGAACAGAGAAGTTAAGTGGCTGGCCCAAGATCACACAGCAGACAAGTGACAGAGTCGGTTCTTTAAAATAGACACTAAATATAGAATTTGAATCTTAATAGGGCTCCCTTTTTCCAAAAAAAATGATCTTTTACTGTTACCCAAGTCCATTATACAAACAGGTTAAACACAGGTTTGGCTGGCTCCTTGCAACCATAAACCAATATGCTAAGCTTCCTGGTGACCAGGCAAGTTGTGGCTAGATGTCACTGCCTGATGTGGGATGGCTCAGTGGCTTAGGGTCAGAGGGGAGACAAAAAAAGTACTTTAAGTTTTTCTTTCCAAGATCACTTGAAGGCAGAACAAACATCACATCATCCACCACTAAACCCTTCTCTTATGCTTTTCCAGTACCACACTCAAAAAATTAGGATCCATGATAGATGTCAAGTTGTACCCAGTTTCCTGCCTTCTTTTGGAAATAATGCAGATGTTGATCCAGATAGAAGGATTTATTTGTCTGTCATTAAATGAAGCTGCGTATCATTTCTGTCAGTTCCCTTATCCAGCCTAAGTAGGACCTTTGTTCTAGGAGCAGTGCTAAAGTTTCAGATGGCATCAGAAGAATAGCTGACAGCCAGGTAATGTCAGTGTAATAGTTGCTTACCAGTTGGGCATTGTTGCTCAAGATTGTCACTTTTTTTATTGCAGACAACACCGAGGCAACTCTTTCACCCTCAACCTTCAGAGTATATTTGAAACGCAGGGGCAAGAAAGTTTTTCAACCCGAGGAATGTGATTTTTAATACACAGCAAGCAAGTGCTTAAGGGGGGCACATCATAACAGTGCCAGAGCTTTGAAGGAACGTTAAAAGTTCTGCCAACCACAGCAGAACCTGTTGGCCAGTACAAACTGGTTGCGATCAAAGTATGCTCTTTTTGTGAACTGCAGAGCACAAAACAGACTAGAGACAACAAAGACATGAGATGAAACACTAGTTCCCTCCCTCACCCAGTGCTGGAAATAAATAAAAATTTATGCCAACAGCAACTTGCACTGAATTTTTTAATATCTTTTTTTAATGTACTCTTGTTTCAGCACCTAATATTTTCTACAGCTTCCCCCATGACAGCTTCGAATTCTAGGTATTGGTTGGTTGTGCTTCCTCTTTAATAACAATTGTTTGGATAGCTCTTGTGACTTGCTCAGGGCCAAAATCCTTTTCAGCTAACATTCTGTCAAAGATATATAGCCATCCTCCCATCAGGAAAGAGGAAATTGTCATTTGCCAAAAGGAACTGAAGCCTCTGAAAGCACCCTCGCTGTTTGCTGCCTTTTCTAGCACTGCACATCCTGGGTTCATTGGCCTGTATCAAGAGCCCCGGGCATTAGGGCTCTCACCATGGATGGCAGCGAGGATTAAGTCCCTCTATGAATGTCCAGGGTTTCCATGATACCTCAAATGGTAACCTGTTTTCATTTTCCAATGAGCTTTCAGATCAGTTATCTCAGTATTCATACAATACCCCTGAGAGGCTGGGAAGGGTAGATGGGTGATTCTGCCCATTTTATAGATGAGGAAATTGAGGCCCAGAGAGGCTAGGTTAGGTGATTTGCCCAAAGTCAAATAAAGCAAGTTATAGCAGAGCTGATACAAGGACTCACCTGATTTCCAGACCTGTGCTCTTTCCATTAGGCCGTGCTGGGTAAGACTAGTGTAACAATCATGAAATTGAGCTCTCTTTAGAAGTTAAAATGGCTGTAGGGAATCACTTTCCTGAATCTTTTTGAGTCTTTTACATCTGTTTAGAGTGTAAACCAGCTAAATCTGGAGATATGACTTGTCAGGGATCTATCCATCTACCTCTTGATGGATAAGAGGTAAAGATTATAACCACTAGATAGGCCTTTATAGAAAGAAATAATATGTGAGGATGGGTGTGTACACCATTCATTCTATAGATGTCTTTATAGAGAGCCAGGGAAATCTAGTTCAATAAAAGAGCTTGGGAATAGTTCAGAGCAGTAGTAGGAAGTCAGTTAATCCTAATATAGCTGTCTTTTTTACACTGTGGATGCACTTTTGTACATATTGATTTACTATTTTAAGCCCTTAGATTTCCATATATCTATTTTTAGTCTCATTTTTCTCTTCTCTCCATCGTATTTACTCAGTGCTTACTGTGGGTAAAAGCACTCTATTAAGCACTTGGGATACTATAATATACAGAGTTGGTAGACATGTTCCCTGCCCACAATAAACTTACAGTCTAGAAGTAAGTCTGAGCTTAGAAGTTTAGATTTGAGATTTACAAAATAATGTGTAAATTACTTTATCTTTCCCCTCCAGTAGCTTGTAGGCTCCTTGAGGAGAGGGGCCATGTCTTCCAACTCTATTGTGCTCTCCCAAGTACTTCATATAGGACTCTTTACATAATAGACACTCAGTAAATACTACTGATTAAATGATTATGGGGGCAAGCAAGCAACGTGCCTGAGAGTCCAAAGATCCAAGGAACTTCCTACAGCAATTTGGTCAGAGCTATCTCAAAAAAAAATACTTGGTGGTCATGATAATGATGATGGTGATGTCGGACCCACCTAACTTTAATCCAACTACATCTTAACCTATCAAAACACTATTAAGCTCCAAATGGCCATGATTTGGTACAGGACACAATAGGGAGACCCAGGAGAGCTAGTGACTCTCAATGGGCATGTGGAAGACTGCTTTCAAGCTGTCCTTTTGGTGTGGGTGGCAGCAGTCACAAAAACCTTTTCATCCTTGATGAACCCAAGTATATGTCACCTGGCCTCTTCATGAAGAAATATCCCCAGGAATAAACAGGAGAAATCTCACATGGTTTCCAGGAACAGAAGAGAGTATTGATAATGATTTTTGAAGGATCATTCAGTTGCCTTGACAAGGGTAGATGTGTGGGAGTGAAGAGAAGTGGGATGGTGGAAAAAGCTGTTGTAAAGTGGGTTGGGATTTTCCCCCCTAAATGCAAACTACATCTATGGCTAAAGATTTTGCCACTGAGCTTGCTGCCTAGCAACAGTAAAAGAAAAAAACGCATTTACCTAACTGCAGCTCAGAAAACAACATTCTCCTCCTTTCAGAAATAAATAACATGTCACATGAGCAAATTGAATTTCGACAGGATCCCAGGGAGATGCAGTCTAAGCAGATCCTGGACCTCAGGGCTTCCTCCTTCAGCTGCCAGGCCCCATTGTAGTGCCTATAGAACCTCATCAATCACAGCATTTTCCAAAAAGGAAAAAGCTCACTGGAAATGTTAGTTTAAGAGCTAGGACTGAAACCCCAGAAAGTTGAAATGAAAGTTGACTCAATTATGGGTTTTTTTTTAAATGGTATTTAAGTGCTTGCTCTGTGTCTTACCATCCCACATGGGGCCTACGGTCTTAATCCCCATTTTACTGATGAGGTAATTGAGGCACAGAGAAGTTAAGTGACCTGCCCAAAGTCACACAGCAGACAAGTGGAAGAGCCGGAATTAGAACCCAAATCCCATGCCCTTCCCACTAGGCCACGCTGCTTCATGTGGGACTGGGACTGTGTCTGGCCTAATTAACCTGTATCTACCCCAGCACTTAGAGCAGTTTGACACACAGTAAGCACTTAACAAATGCCATTAAAAAAAAAGCAAAGGGGAGGACTTCAGCTATCTGGAGCCAAGTGATAAGGTATAAAACAGGCTATCGCTCCTTGATTTGGGCTTCCCGTTTCCTTGCAGCTCCACCAGACCTTCTGAGGGACCAGGGCAAATGACAGCAATATGGGCTCCCTGAGAAAAAGTACTCATTTGGGCTGTTTCCTTCCTGCTCTCCCATATGTCAGGGAGTCTTAAAGTCACAGAGTTACATTATTCCTCTGTAAAAGTGTTTGTGAAAAGCTCTGGCTTTTAGGCTGATCGGCATGGAAACCTTTTTAAGATTGCTCCAAAGGACAGAAAAATCTGTCTCACCAGATTGATGGCAGGTTAAGAGTATAGTGTCCCCAAGATGCCTGTCTCCTGGCTAGGGAAAGGCTAAAGTTCGGAGAAAGAGAACTAGGACTCTGCTTCTGATTACTGGGTAACTGCACAGTCTAAACGTCTAAGTAATCGGAACAAAATTCCAGCCAGGGCCCAGCGTGTGTCTGCCTTCACAGCACTGATGAATGTGACAGCCGAGGCCAATAGGATGGGCCTGCCCAGTGGCTGCCTTTCACTGGAGTCTCATCTGGGACTCTCCTACCTCTCCCCCCAAATCAGTCACATTTATGAGCACTTACCGTGTGCAGAATACTGAACTAAGCGCTTGTGAGAGGACAATAGAATAGAGTTGATAGACTTGTTCCCTGTCCACCACTAGTTTACAGTCTAGAGGAGGAGGCAGACAGTAATATAAATAAATTATGCATATGAACATAATCTGTGGAGTTGAAGGAGTGAATAAAGGGGGCAAATCCAAGTGCAACCCAAGGCCCTCACTCATTGCATACGCCTCTTCCCCCAGCTGAAATATTCACCCTCTTCAACTTTGCCACTCCACATCCCTCCCCTTCTTCAAAGCCTCCAGGACACCCTCCCCAGTTTCCCCACCACACAGTCCCTTTGACTTCCTCAGCTCACTCCTACAAGCTGTTTACGTAATTGTCATTTGGAACTGGTTTATTCATCTCTAGTGTTCTTTCTTCCTATTGGCTCACGTGCTCTTCCCTTTAGATTATAAATATAATATAAAATACAAATTATATATTTATAATAATGTCTGCCTCCCCCTCTAGACTGCAAACATGTTGTGGGCAGGGAATGTTTCTACCAACTCTGTTTTACTCTCCTAAGCACTTAGTACAGTGTTCTGCACATAGTAAGTGTTCAATAAATACCACTGATTGATTAATTGATTAAAATCCCCAAGGGCAGAGATACTGTTTTTTAGTTTTTCTTTTATATCCCAAAAGTCTAAGACACAGCTCTAGATGCAGTAGACACCCAATACTGGAAATCAGTGCTCAGGCAATTCAGTGATGGTGATAATATGTATCAGAATGAACAGGAAAAATGCCTCTAGCCAATTTCAGGCCTTTTGTAGTTGGACTTCTGCAGGTTAACTCTAAAGGGTGATATTATACATATGTGTGTGTATGTGTGTGTGAATGCAATTATTCGTAAAAACCTTGTTTAGTAATAAAAAATTGCTTTTGTTTAAATATGAATATTATTGTCTGCTTCTCATGATTAGGAAATAATAGTCTGATAATAACTGAATCCCAATAACAACAACTCCCAGGAGGTCAAGAAGGAGTTGTCCAACAGGAACTAAATTTTGCGGTAATAGTTTTATGCGTCCAGAATGGAAGTTAATAACATAAGAAAGTGGGTACCTGCCAGAGCTAAATACCTTAGATCCCCACCAGCCAGAGAACTAATGTTGGCCAGAAAGAGGCTGGGATAGAAGTTAGTGGAGAAATCAGATACATTTGGAAGGCTGTAAGATTTGCATACCATTTTTAACTATTTAACATCAATAACAAAATTTTCACAACTCACAAACAGGCATCTCCAAGTTTCAGGGAGTTTGCCCTATAATAAGATCAAGAATGCAGGCGTCATGAGAAGATCAGAAAGAGGAGGAGAGAGAGAGAGCAAGAGCAAAGCCAAGGGAGATAGAAGGAAAATCATCTTATAGAAGATGTGGCTTCAGAAAGACTTTGAAGGTGGGGGAGAGGATTTGTTTGTCAGATAGGAAAAGGAAGGGTGTTCCAGGCCAAAGGGAGGATGTGGGCGAGAGTTGGGAGGCGAGATAGATGAGATTGAGTTACAGCGAGTAGGTTGGCATTAGAGGAGCAAAGTGTGTGGACTGGGTTGGAGAGTAGGAGAGTAGCAAAATAAGGTAGGAGGGGACAAGGTGATTGAGCACTTTAAAGCCAATGGTAAGTAGTTTCTATTTGATTTGGAGGTGGAGCTTCTTGAGGAGTGGGGAAACGTGGCCTGAACGTTTTTGTAGAAAAATGATGCAGGTATCAAAGTGAAGTACAGACTGGAGTGGGGAGAGATTGGAGACAGGGAGGTCCTATCCTCTTTTCATATAAGAGTCTAATTCATTCATTCAATCGTGCGCGTCTTTCTGTCGCATCACTTTACTCTGATCACCAGTCTACCCGGCTAAGCATCATTCCCATTCCAGCAAATGCCAGCTCCTTCCCCAGCCTTGCCCTGAGAGTTTGCTCAGGAAGTGTCAGGCGCTAAACCACGTAGGATCCACAGTTTGCACCAGCGTATGCAAACAAAACAAAGTGTAACATCTTTGTGAACTATTGGACGCATTTTCAAAACTGCACCCTTTTCCTGTCCAGGAACTGAGTTAATCAACCAGCAGTAATCAAACTGCATTGAAATGCACCCACGGGCATGAATAGTCATCACACAGGCTGGACTTATCACCTAAAGTGGGCAGAGCCCTGTCAGAGTTGCAGAGAGAAAAAGACATAGTCCCTGAAGTGGAGGAGTTAATGGTATAATTAGAGACCGGTTTTCAATATAATTGTTCTCTCTTTGGCAGGGCCTTAGGTGGCCCTAATTCCCAGGATGATTGTACATGTGGTAACTGTGGCGTGACTGCATCTCTGTGCCTCCCAGATATCTCTGCACGTGTTCAGAATGGTCCAGGTCTCCCCAGGGACCATGGACATGTGCGAATGACTCCCTCTCATTTCCTCCCCGACCCTGAAGAAGCTCCATCAGCCCACACATTTTCAATCGGCATAGGACTCTACCAGGGGTGGCCAACTAATCTCTCTGCCACAGGGTGGCACTCAAAGTCCATTAAAAATTTCTGAAATGTCCAGAGCCGCAAAAAAGTGGGAAGGGCCCAAAGGCAGAATACTGTCCAGTGCCCCTGGAAATATTTAAAATGATTTCTTCCTTGATTTACGCCTACTACAGAGCAAACTTGGGAAGAATGAAAGAATCCGCTCTGCTCAGAAAGCATCTCTCCCGGACGCCGGCTGGAAGTAGTGGGAACTTGGGTACGAGAAAGGCCGAAGTCTGTGTGGAAACTGGTGGTCTGCAGTCTTTTGGCAAAGACAGGATCATCTCCCAGCAGCCATGGCAAAGGTTTGTGACTCCTGCCTCCAGAGGATTTTGCATCCAACAGGAGGTTTCTTTAATTACAAACAACTGTCTTGGCTGTTTCTCTGAGGCAGGGATAAGTAGAGAGTTATAGTCAAGAAAGAAAAGGTGACGACCCTCTGGCCCAGACTGACCAACTGACAGCCTCACCCCCCTCGAGTATAGATGTGGGTGGAATACTAATCAGATTCCCAATTGTTTGAGCCAAGGGGCCTTGCCTTTTCCTTCTTGGTCAAAAGGGAAAAAAAAGCCAAGTGGGGAACTTTTCATTATCTCTCATTCAGTTTGCTTCCCGTGGAAGTCAGAAATATGGGGCGTGTCTTTATATCGATCCCCAAATGAGAGTCAGTTTTTCTTTGCAGCGCCATTAGGAGTGTACGTGTTTACCGGGGGCATTAGACTGAGCAACGCTCATTTTCAAAAATGCACATTCCTAACCCATGCTTGGCTGCACAAGGAAATAGGAACGATGAGTGCAGGCAGACATAAGTGCCTTTCAGCCTGCTGTCAGGGATTCAGTAGCTCGGGCATGGGACTGCCCCAGAGCCCCAGCCCCAACCGTCTAAGAATTTTCCCCGCCCCCACGCCATCCCTTTTCAGCAGAACCACTGGGGCTTTTGAGGATGGCATTCCTGGGCCTCCAGAGGGGGAGATTGGAGCTCAATGATCCTTTCACTCTAAATCCCAAGGAGCTCAAAACTTAAAATGGCCTTAGGCTGGGGGGGGGGGGGTCTGTGCCATTTGAAATGGCAGTGAGTGGTCAGAAACTCCGTTCTGCCTGATGACCCTTGAGAGTGACCTAGACCCAACTCACTGAGCCTCTTCCCTTTTGATCCACCCAACTGAGTCCTTTTTTTTTTTGCCCCCTCAAAGTCAGAGACTCTCTGGGAGAATGCGGCAGCTTGTGCCAAAAATCCACTACCCCTGCATGGGAAGAGGCTTGGTTTCTGAAGATTTTGCATGTGATCCCCTTTTGGGGCTTCAGAGGAAGGCAATCAATCCATCACTCTCAGTGGAAAGAGCATGGACTTTGGAGTCAGAGGTCATGGGTTCATCCCAGCTCCGCCACTTGTCAGCTGTGTGACTTGGGGCAAATCACTTAACTTCTCGGTGCCTCAGTTACCTCATCTGTGAAATGGGGATTAAGACTGTGAGCCTCAAGTGGAACAACCTGATTACCTTATATCTACCCCAGCGCTTAGAACAGTGCTTGGCACATAGCATTTAACAAATACCAACATTATTATTATTATTATTTATTGAGTGCTTACTGTATGCAGGGCACCGTACTAAGTGCTTGGGAGAGTACAGTATAACAGAGTTGATAGACTCATTACCTGCCTGCAACAAACATTTCCTGCCTGGCACAGAGTAAGCATTTAACGAATACCATTTAAGAAAAAAAAAGGCGAGCAGGGAAAGCCCCATCTCTACGGCTGCAATTCTGGGTGCAGAATGAGGATTTCCAGCCATCTTCTTCCTAGGGAGCACAATTCGAATCTTCTTCCCCTGGAGAAAACTTCCCGTTCCCACATTCCCACAGCCAGCTCCCAAATACTTGTTCTTGCTCAGAGGGACCACAGGGAAGGACTGAAGGCAGCAGAGACCTGGATCCCCCGGTCTCAAACTCATCCAACCTTATTCCTGGTGCTCTTCCATCCTGCACACAATTCTGATTCTGTCTACCACCACCATCCATCCCCTTCCTGGAGCTCCCACGATGACAGCCAGAATCTGGCCTCTTAGTTCCGGGTGGTGGAAGGAGTTCAACAAGGACCTTAGCTACCCCTTGAATCCACTGGGCTGGCCACTTGCACTCCTCCTTCCCAGGAAACAACTTATGTTTTCAGAAGTTTCACTGAGACCTGGGGGGTTTGTTTATTATAGGGCAGCTTCCTAGTCTCGCCCTGAGATCGCTGCCAAGGGTGGTTATCTCTATTGTCTGGCTTCCTTGGGACGACGCTGGCAAAATAATGTTTTTCTCATGTAAAAATGTGGAATGAGGAACGTGACCAACGGAAGCACTTGGGCGACTCCTCTGATTTGAATGTAGAAACTCCAGAGGAAAAAGACAGTAACCAGCTCCACTTCCTCCAGCTTGCACTTTGCTTGAAATGTTTCTTCACTAAGGGGGAGGCGAGAGATAATGCAGGATATAGGACACTTAAGCAGGCTTCAAATTCAGAGCCAAACAACTTTGGGGAAAAAGAGATTTCAGGAGCAGAATAAATGTAATCAGGTCCAATTTCATTCAGACCTGCATCCAAAGCTAACTACAGCTCAGGCAGTTGTTCGGAGGAGACTATTGTGTTAATAATACTTAGCATATTTATTGCATTTTCCATGCTCTGGGGAATTTGCAATGGTAAATGAATGATTAGTTCTCTCATGAGAACTTATCATCTCTTCAAATGCAAGAGTAATAGCTGAGGCATGGAATGGATCTATAATCTCATATTTGCCATTTGAAAGTTGGGTGGACCTTTATTCTGACTGAAGGACTCATTTTCCTTGAGTGACATCAGAAAGCACACTGTCACTTTTATCCACTGAGACCACCAGGTGCCAGAGCCCATAGCACTCCTGGAGCTCTCATAATCAATTAATCATATTCATTGAGCACTTACTGCATGCAGAACCAAAAGTGCCTCTGACCAGATAAACTCTGAAACTGGCATTTTTGGTTGTAGTCAGTCGCTGACATTTGTGCCCACTGAGTTTGGAATGTTGTATTTAGGGCACAGGAGAGTCCCTTACCAACTAATGGAATAATTAGACAAATAAATAAATCTATATTAGGCTGAGTTTAATTATCCCAACAAGTTGAGATGAGGACAAGTTAAACTATTTAGATTTCAATTACATCTTATAAATTATTTCTTTATATTGATGCGTCTCCCTCTCTAGACTGTAAGCTCATTGTGGGAAGGGAGTGTGTCTACCAACCCTGTTGTATTGTACTCTTCCACGAACTTAGTACAGTGCTCTGCACACAGCAAACCCTCAATAAATAAATGCCACTGATAATGACGAGAGGCTAAGGAGAGGAAGAGGTGACTTTGCAGCTGAATTTCACAGCCCTGTTAAAGTGCAGGCCACCCTGGAGGCCTCCAAGCCAATACCCAATCCCCTCTTGGTGGCTGAGACGTTAATCTCCCCCATTTCTAACCCACTTCTCCTTCTGGGTTGCCATTGGCCACACCAAATTCAGGGGGGCTATGTTTACCTTGGTGAGAATCCTACCTCTATTTTCACCCAGACCGTTACACAACATGACAGAGGAGGACCACCACTCCATCTTTTTTTGTCCAAGCAGCAGGTCGACAGTGACGGGGGCTGAAGGGAATTCCAGATATCCCATGACCAGAGCGTAGGTCCCTACCTCCATGATGGCTCCATCCCATTCCATAGTAACACCATCCCTAGCTGGGATACTGTATGTCAGACTCCCCAGGGCCCATAGCAAACAGACCAATCCTACTGCTTTCCCATCCAGAGGCAGGTTATGAATCCCAAAGATAAATAAGGCCAAGGCCAAAAAAAAAAAAGTATCCTAAAAGTGAATGAAAATATCCTTCTTTTATAGGTTAATAAATGAATGTGAACTAGATTTTCTGTCCCATTAGCATTTCAGAAATAATATGATTGGTTCTTAATCAGCAGAGTAAATCGCAGTACCTTGCTTGAAGGGAGTTTCCATTTGGTTTTTATGCTCCTTCCAAAATTAGCCATGGTAAAGGTGTGTTTGCATAAGAGATTACAGTACTAACCTATTGAAACAGCAGGGTATTTTGTAGATGCCTCTGGTCAGAGTCCAGGTGTTCAAGTACTCGTTTTTACAATTTGTTTTCTCTATTCACTGCTGCCCCTCTAGCCTCCCAACCCCCTTTCTTCCCTTCCCCTTCTCTCCCCTTCCACACCCCCCAACTCTTAGGCTCTTGAGCCTGATGAACCCGGGGAATCTTAACCTCCGTCTCCAGAGCAATGCTTTCCTGGAGTTCAGTAGGGAATGGCATTCAAAACATCCAAGAGTTATTTCCTTTTCAAGTCTCCCGTTTGAAGTCAGATAATTAAGTCCCTGCTTTGCTCGAGAGGGAAACACAAAGAGAAAAGGAGCGCACCGGTTCTTTGTGAAAACAGCGTTTAGTATTTACAGTTCAATATCCGGCCCTGCTTGGGAAAAGAGAGCATTGAGAAATGAAAATAGGCATGCGGGGGAAAAGAGTTTCCTTTGTCTCCTGGCTTCTCTCCTGAGGTCTGGCAGAGCAGGGAGGCTCGTTAAATCCAATACGAGCGTGTGGGTATGAGGTGGAGAATGAATCAAAGCTGTTTGGGCTAAACGGCAGGCTTACCCTGCAGCTCATGGACAATGATGTCAGATGTTTCACGACCCAGATGGTGCTTTTCGTGACCCATGAGGTCGGGGTTTCAGCCTGTATTTATTCGGGGGAAGTGTGTCCATTAAGAACTTGTCTGTCCCTCTGTAGCATGGAGAATTCATCCTTTTTACTGTCCAGGGACTTGACTGCCTCTTCCCTGCCCCGAAACCTTTGTGGCCTTAACTCATTTCTTTTAATGATATCTTCCTTGGGGTGTAAGACCTTTATTTAGGTTTAACTTCCTATGGGGCAGTGTACTGGGAAGACTTCCCTGTGTTAGCTGAGAAAGTAAAGGTGAAATTACAAAGAACTTGGGCAATGCTTAAACGTGTAAATGGACCAACCTTACAGGGCTAAACCCTCCTCCCTCAATTCCCAACCTCCAGCCCAACCTCTCCCAGGTCTCTCAAATTACACCCTCTCCCCCAGGAAGTTTACTCATTCCTTGAAGACAAGAGCAGCTGATGGGATGGAGAAGCCGAGGCACCCAGGATAGAGAGGACGTCCTTGGGAACTGGACCCAAGCAATGCTCCCGGACTTATCTTTCTGCGGCACTCCCCCACTCTCCACATCCAGGAGGAGAAGCCATGGGACGGCACAGGGAGCCCTCTCCTAGGTTAGTTCTCTGCAGATCTTTCACTGTCTCTGTCCCTCTACAAGCCTGTCCCCTTCTTTATCCGCTTTCTCCGCCAGCCAGCTTTCCTCTTTCACTGCCTTTCTCCACCTTCTGCTCCACCTCCTTCCTCCCTGTATGTCTCTCTGTTGTGGTTACACCTAAGATAGTTGAGTTTCAGCTGGCTTTATCACCAAAAAAAAGGGCCAGTGGGAAATTGACTGTCAACAAGTGAGCAGTTGTTAGTGTCATTAAACCTTCGGGTCCCAAGAAAGTTTAAAATCTCCCCTAGATTTGCCCCATCGTGACACAACCTGTGGATGTTTCAACAACTCCCCAACAATGATGATGCTGCCCACTGTGAAAACAATTTTGTAATAGCCAGCCTCCCCCCAGAGCAATTTGATTAAACCCCCTATTTCCCAGCCCTTAAGGAAAGCTGAGTTTGCGGAAATGTAATGATGACATAATAAACACTTTATTTTATATGGCCTTGGCCTTGGAGAACAGCGCCATGCTATATACATCATTCCAAATGAAAGGAATTAGGATGCTGGTTAATGCTGGGGAAGGGGATAAAAGCAGTAAAATGACAGTACGTTGCGTGGCACACCAAAGCACGTTGGGAAGAAAACCAAGGATTTACATAGCAGTTCTGGGAGGAGAACTTGTTTTTCCTTTCAGGGAACCAGCAGTCTTATACCTCAGGATTAAGACTTATGATAATAGCAGGTACCACAAGTGCATTCAGTGTGGTTCTCTATCTTTGTGTCAGCCATCACTGTAATCTAAAAGGAAAAACATACATGCGACAATTACACCAAAGAGAAATAAACCTTTGTTGCTTTTATGACTCAGGATGGAGGCTCCACTCTCAAACTGGGGACACTCCTAACTTGCCCGGGAACTCTAGGGACGAATAGGTGATAAACAGTGGAGCGAGGTGAGAATGAGGCTAAGGCTCACAGCTCGGCACCCAATAGAGCACCTTCATTCCAAAGCTAAACTGGGAGGAGGGGCCGGTGAACTCGGGGAAGGCCTCATTTTATCCTTACTGGACCCAGAGAGGCTCTTTGAGCTTCCTCCCTAAACTCTTCCAGGAGTTGTTTTAGGGCTGTTTGGAGTAGCAACAGTAACTGGATGGCTGCTAATCTGACCAGCAGACAGCTCAGTACTGGTGTTAGGTTGTGATTTCCAGGGACCATAAAATCCCTGAAACTAAGCCCCACCAGGAATCAACTCATCAGTGAGTTCCCTTTCTCCCCACTGTTGTTTCTGTTCCTGGTGACCCTTCCTCAGATAGCTGAGCAGTGATTATCACTAGTCTTCTGGGAAATTTTGTGAAGCCCCTGGCTGAGCAGCCCTGACTCTTAGATAACCAGAATTTTAACCATCCTAGGGTCTTCCTTCCCTAAAGGATGGATAAGGGATCTCTATTTATAGAGTTCTCTCTCCCTCTCTCTATATATATTTATACAGCTATATTTTGCTATGTTTAATAATAATAATAATAATAATGGTATTTGTTAAGTGCTTAACTGTGCCAGGCACTGTACTAAATGTGTGTCTGGGGCACAATTAAGTAGGAATGTGGCAAAGTCACCCTCATGCCCAAAGGTGAAATACCCTAGGCCAGGAACATGTCTGGGGCACTGATTTTTCACTTGGTCTGGGTTTTAAAACCCCAAATTCTACCCCCTAGAACAGCAACCACTCATGCCATCACCTTTCCCACCTGTGTATTCTCTCCTAGTCCTTAACACAGTGCGCTGCACACCATAAAAGTTTAGTAAATACTATTACTACTGTTACTTATACCTTTTTAAAGTGATTGGCCACACAGCATGTTGCTTCTGATGTGATATTCTTTGGAACCAGCATTGTCTTCTTCGATCGTGCGGGAGTCGGGTAAGCCCTGGAGAAGCAGCATCCAATGCACTGATAGATGGGGAACCCGATCTTGGAGAAGAATTTGTTTTCCCTTAGCCTGCATCCTGGACAGCCTATTACAAAAAAATATATATAGTGAAAAAGGCTCTTGAAGTGTTTTTGTCCTTATGAAACACCTTTAAGGTGTTTTAGTTTTTTCCCCCTTGATTTCATGTTCTCATCTTTATGGTTATATCAACTATAAGTTAACACTGATTGGGGTTCTATATGGGGCATTTTTTTTTCACTCAGGGTCTGAACTCCAGTCATCTTTTGCCTTTAACCCAGGAATTTTCTATGCTGATGGTAAATGGGTGCTTGGAAGGGGAGCAGAAAGGCAAAATGAGAAACTCTAATGATAACCTGAAGCAGAGCTAGGTCCAGACATTGAAAGAGAAAGGAATTTGAAGATTGAGGGACAAGGTGACTATAAAGAATAAAACTCAAAGGTAGGACTGAGCCTTCTCCAGGAGAATTTATTTTTGCTCACCGAGTTTTATACATAAGTAATATTCACTTTACTCAGTAAGGTTTGCTCACTGTGCACAAATACATGTTGTTGACTGATTCAGTGCCTCGTTTAAGGGGTCGCCACCTGGACTAAGGTTCTGAGACGACAATTTTGCCATCTTAGCAGAGAAAAATATAGTCTAATGGTAGTGTAACATTTAGTAACAGATCGGAGTAAGTCATCTGGAAGATGTGATTGTTTAAACTTGGAGCAAAATACATTAATTAGTGCACAAAATGCACAGGGTTTCTCTGCGTGAGAACTGATGTGCAAACTCCCCAGCAAATAAAATGTTAAAATCAGCCTCATCACTGCTTTGGGAAAATGAAAAAGCATGTCTGAGCAATCGAGCCAAGGGGATTTTGCATTTGTGGCACCCTAGAATAGATAAAGAATACTAAGTAATTTCTCCACACAAGATGATAATATGTATGCTGGCAAACAGTGGCAGTAGTGAGTATCATTAATGCTTTACACTTTCTGAATCTATCTTCGATATATCTTCCCAGCCTAGGAGTACAGAGATATAATATATGGTAGCCGAGATTTATGACTACATTAGATGAGGTAGAAGAAATGCAATTAAATGTGGTTACTGTAGTTCATCTAGAAGTGTGTGGTACCCTGATTTTTGAAAGCTGAATTTAGCTTACCTGTCATAAGCTCAGTCGACACAAAATCTCCATCTGGAAGGGAATGGAGAATGTGCAGAAATACAGACAATGTGGCCAAAATGACTGCAGCATATTTTTTATAGTAATCCATGGCTCTTCTGCAAGCACATACAAAGAAAATGATTAATTTGTGAGCAAAGACAACTTGAACTGAAATAGCTCCCTTCTCCCTAAGAACTGAAACAGTTTGCTCCTATGTTATCTGTGGATCCTTACCATATTCTGGTGTGGAGGTATAAGTAGGGCCATATCTTGACTCAATTTGCGGCTGTTCTAAGTCACTTCTTTGGTTACTGCCCCCCATGAACACTCTTTCTTGACCATAACTACAAAGACAAAACCTGCATGTTGCCTGCAGCTGTTGCCCAATGGGATAAAAATCTTCTGTTTCTAGAGACGGCATATGAATAATTTAATTGTTCAATATAAACAACAGGTGGAAAAACCCATCAAAATAGAGTAATAGCAAATAAAGCTGAGGATAAAATAAAGATCCAAGTCATCAATTGTATTTAATGCATGCATATCCAAACTCATCTGAAAACCGATAGTATTCATAGTCCTCTAAAGCCACAGAGAAACTTTTGCAGTTGAAACTCATTCTTCCTTCTTAAGGCACATAGATTATGCTTTGGTGTCAGCCTATATATTATGAAAACTATTATGCTGAAGAGCCATTCATTCAGGGAGAGAGAAAATCCTTGCATAAAATCCTAAAAAATAGGATGGGGCAAAAAAATTCAATGCAAATCTTTAAATCAACATTATTTACAATGGGAAGCGAGAGTTTGGGGAAAAAAAACCACTCCAGGGACATCCCATGTATATATGTATATGTCAAATTTCAATTCTGTTAAGAGGGTTTTTTAAGTTGTTAGGGTTTTTTTATTTTTATTTTTTAATCCTCTCCCTCTTTACTCTCAAATTCCAGGCTTTAAAAAGCATTTCATAGACCTTATTCCCAAGTCAACTCCCTTTAGATTCTTATTTGTAAATCATTTTGGGGAGGTATTTTTAAATCTATAAAAAAATCATCTAGGAAATTTAGGTAGGGGGTGGGGAAGAGGAAGGTGATGATTATATCTTTAAATATTCATTCAATAGTATTTATTGAGTGCTTACTATGTGCAGAGCACTGTACTAAGCGCTTGGAATGAACAAGTCAGCAACAGATAGAGACAGTCCCTGCCGTTTGACGGGCTTACAGTCTAATTGGGGGAGACAGACAGACAAGAACAATGGCAATAAATAGTCAAGGGGAAGAACATCTCGTAAAAACAATGGCAATGTATCATTCATTCAATAGTATTTATTGAATGCTTACTATGTGCAGAGCACTGTACTAAGCACTTGGAATGTACAATTCGGCAACAGATAGAGACAATCCCTGCCCACTGACGGGCTTACAGTCTAAACGGGGGAAACAGACAGACAAAAAAGACAACTTAATCATGATAAATAGAATCAAGAGGATGTACACCTCATGTAGTTGAGGGCCCTGCTCAAATCTTCCTAATGCTCTTATCTAGTTTATGTAGGACCCACTTGAAAAGATGTGATGAAGCCTATGGGAACGTATGGGGAGAACTGTTCTTTGTGCACAAAGATGTCATTGACAGAGAAGTTAACCTGTGGTTGGATGTGTGGCTGAAGAGGTCAGTGTGGGACCCGTAGACTAGACTACACTGTGCACACACAAAGACTGTTCCTTATTATACTGAAATGTTTTTTGCAGCACCTGGTGCTATTTTCATTTTTTGCCCCTTGTCTCCCCATCATTAGGAAAGTTTTATTCAAAAAAAACTTTTACTTGATTGCAGTGTGTTATTTTGGTCTATCTGGGGCATTTGGCTTACAGTTTTCAGCTGAGATACAGCATTATCTGAGACCTTGTTTTACCGTACCCTTGAAATGTTTCCTCCGACTTCCTCGCTTTCGGTTTCCCAGTTTAAGTTTGCCATTCAGCCGTTGTTGGGGTATCCTGCTGTTTTCCATTCTCTTCCCCCTTTCCACTCAGCACAGTTATGTTGAGCTAAGCTTAACTTCATATTAAGAGACTGACCTCATCGTTGGCAATCCTGTCTTGCCGCTTGGTGTTGAGCGTAGTCCAAAATGTGGCAGTGACAGAACTGCTCAAGGAGTCAAATGTGGCACCTATGGAGAGTCCACAGCCATAGAGAAGGGCTGTATTCCCTAGTCGTACTACCTTGCTTTGGACCAATAGTTTGATCTGGAGTCTGATAACATGTCACCATCTGTTGTTTGGCAGTTTCCCCCAAAATGCTCTGGCCTATATGTACAGCTAAGTGAGCCACAGCACCAACATGGATTGTAATTCATAATTAAAACTGAGCTGCATGCGTTTTCACCAGTGGTTACATCACGGGCATGATCACAGTGGAGAACTCAAGTTTTGCTCCCAGTCCCGGCCCTAAATTAGATCCAGAAGGGCACTGATCTCTGTTTAGCAGGACTGGGTGTCAGGTGACCTGAATCATCCAAGAGAGGGCCATCAGCTAATCAAGGGAGGCCAGGAAAATTTACAGGAGTTCAATCTTTTTAAAACATGGATTTGTTTGCTTTTTTCAAGACCACTCTTTTAAAGATGAATTTAGTCATGGGTGCCTAGAGTTCTTTTCTTCTGATGACCCCATTTAGGGACTTTATAACAAAGTGTGATATTTCTATCCTAAATTGTTACTTAAGGATTCTTTGCTGTGTTAACCTAATTATGTAATTATAGGACTGGAGGTCTCATTACCATTATAGTCTCATTAGCTTGTTAGCAGCTCTTTAAAAGTCTCTAACTCTAAAATAATTTATGCACACTAATTTATGTGCTACAAATCAATATGAAATGTGGATGGGGAAATAGAAGGAACTGTAAAATATCTGTGCTGGTAACTTTTATTTTAAATAGTATTTTAAGCACTTACTGTGTATCAAATACTGTTCTAAGCACTGGGGTGGATACAGGCTTATCAGGTTGGGCACAGTCCCTGTCCCATATGGGGCTCACAATCTAAATTGGAGGGAGAAGGATTTAATTCTCATTTTACAGATGAGGTAACTGAGGCACAGAGAAATTAAATGACTTGCCCAAGGTCACACAGCAAGCAGTTGACAGAATGGGGATTAGAACCCAGGTCCTCTGACTCGCAGGCCTGGCTTTTTTCCACTAGGCCATGCTGCTGCTTCTTCACATTTTCTAGTTCACATTTTTCCCTCATCCAGGAGTATGCCTAGAGGGGTGAAGAGTCCTGTCCAATGGGGCAATGATCATAAACAAATGTTGGAGGTTTGCATTTAAATCTCCTCCCCAAACTGACACTTTACTGATGTTGCCTCCTCACTCTTCGTGGCAAGACTCCAAACAGCCCTAGGCCCACATCTTAGGGAACTCCATTCCCTCAGCAAAAAGGCATCCTCAAGCAATTTCCATGCGAGAGAGGGGAGGGAAAGAATGATGCTTCGGCTATGCAACCAACTCTCAGACCTACCCAGTGGTTCTCGCCTGTAGTAATGCTCCCTGGGGACGCAGTGTTCCCTAAGAGAAGAGCCTGGACCCCGAAGCGCTTCCCCTAAAATGGCCTCGCTTAATTAATGAACATCGGGGAAGAATCCATTTTCTCTAAAAGGAAATATCAAATCATTTCATCAATTCAGCAGCCCTCCCACCCTAGGATAGCGGGTTCCAGTGACCACTAAAGTTTCTGGAAGCCATTGTGATTACAGTTGTAATACATGTAGAATTTTATTGTTGCCCTGCACTTAGTAATCTTTCTACTAGTTGGCTTCATACAGCCCTCAAGCAGATTTGTTTTATCCGTATTCTATTGGTAAGAAAAACTGATTTTTTTTTTACTTTCCATACTAAGTGAAGTGGAGATTTGGCAGTTAACCTGTCAATCTGAACAAAATAGATATCTAACCAATATCCCCCCGAGGGAAGACATTTAGGTGTGTCTCCCCACATCCAGGAGAGTGGAGTGTTGGGTGTTACTTTATTCATTGATCAATTTGAGATGTCTAAAATTGACCATCCTGGACAAAAATAAAAAATCCACTTTGAGGCTAGAATGGTCCAATTTGACAGTCTCTGTTGGGTCAGTGGATAAGAAAATAGCCAACTCTTTCCTTTCTTGAGTGTGGGGAGACACACCTAAGTGACTTCCTCTATGGAGATAAGATGGAAATCATGGGGAAAGGACTCTGGCATTTCAGTTTGCGATGCTTGGAAAGCAAACACATTGCAACATCAAAGATTTCTTTAATTTTTTGTATTGAAGCCATCATATTTGGTCAAATTATACAATAGATTCTGCTGAATCTCTGTGCCAAATTGCCTTGTAAAGGCAGGGTCAGATTAGGGTTGTCATGGGCCCAGGACAGCAAAAACCCAGGGGAGACCCCAAACCCAGATTAGCTTCCTCCCAACTTCCCCGAAGTACAAACCTATTTACATCCAGTTGCACCCATCCATAGCACTACAGGAACTACATCTAATCCAACATTGGTCACTAAAGACCCACTTAGTTTCCCCTCTCACACAGTGGTTAAAGCAGCCCCGAATTTAGAGAAACAGCTCCCCAGTGTTGGCCCGTGGAGCTGTGCTGGTACCATAGGAAGCATCTATGGGAAACATCTCAATCGGATATTGATGTTTCCAACAGTGGGGGCAAGTGATCCAACTTTGGGATCGGTTTGATCAGCTCTTGATCAAGACTCTCATCACATAACAAATCTCCCATTTCCCCTTTCTCCATTAATGCTATGCAAACCTTTACACAAATTCCAGGTTGACTGAGAGAGGCTGCTTTGAAATGGAAACACCTGTTTTCCTAAAGCTCTCTCACAGGCTGATGTGAGACAATGAGAAATACGATTCACATAAAAACTTGTAATTCAGTTTTGTGGGGGAAAACCCCTAAATTTTATGAAACCTGAAGCTGAAGTTTAAATCCAAAATAAATAAGCCGTTTCCAACACAGAAAGCCTTGTAAGAAAAAGGATGGCAGTGGAGAAGAGGGAACTAATGAAAAATAGGCACTATGAGGCAAACATTTTAATAACTGACATAAAGGAACATCCATTGAAATAAAGCATGTCAAGTAATACCTTTAAAAACCATCTGCAAATGCTTAAAGAGATTACTGTATCCTAAGGAGCAATGTTTGTTCTAATGCAAAAAAAATCAAACTAGATCTGTGGTGGGAGGAGGAAAAGAAGGGATGGAAAAGTGAGTGATTATATGAAGCTGTCACTGTGCCTAGCAGACCCTTGCTAATACCTAACTTCTTTGTTCCCCAAGAACCGAATGCATGAATAACTCAAGGGTTAGGTCTTTGCTTCTCAGTCTGCTTTCTTAGAACTCAAACCCACCTGCATTGCCATTAATGGGTTAGGGTAGTGGGTCATCCAGCTCCAAATTCTGCCTCCAAGAGTGGCACCAGAATACTTGGAAGAATCATGTGAAGTTGGCTTCCCTGGACCAGCCATTCTTAGTGTTAGGGATGGACCATCTAACAGCTCTAACCTTCTCTTCTCCAGTCCTGTCTTCCTTACTGGTTCATTCAACACTAACTTAGAGTGCTCTCCTCCAGGGACAGGAGAGGAGTAGCAAGATCAACAGTATTGCCTAAGCACATACTGTTGACAGAGCCACAAACCAGGCACTTGAGAAATGAAAGATGTGATCCCTGCCCTCCAAAGCTTAGCATCTAAAATGCAAAATCTCGTCACCCTGAACTTCTGACTTCTCCTGGCTGGGACATGGAACCAAGATTGTTAAGATGTAATGTTGAGTTTGTGAAAAGGGTGTTCTTGATTGAGAAGGTCGCTAGAAAGTCGGTTTTCAGTCCCTGCTGACGTGGAATATATAGGTCAGTAATTAGTAAAAGACTTTGTGGGAGGAACCTAGTTCTCTCCATTTTCCTTTTGGAATATTTCACAAGGGTAGATAGGCTACTCTAATACATCCCACATCCCTGTATAAGTCTGGGCTAAAATGCCTACTGTGAGTTTCTCTGAGGGAACTGCATCTATAGAAACAGTGAACTGCTAGGATCCGGAAGATGCCCTGATCCATTATTTTATGTTCCAACCACAAGTAAAGATTGATAGCATCTTACCTGTTTTATTATTTTTGGTGTGTTTGGGGGTTAAATGGTATTTATTAAGTGCTTACTTTGTGCTAGGCACTATACTAAGTGCTGGAGACAGTCCAAGCTAAACAGGTTGGACACTATGTCCCACTTGAGGTTTACAATCTTAATCCCCGTTTTACAGATGAGGAAGCTGAGGCCCAGAGAAGTTAAGTGACTAGCCCAAGGTTACGCAGCACTCACTTGGTAGAGCTGGGAGTATAATTCAGGTCCTCTGACTCCTAGGCCCATGCTCTTTGCACTAGATCTTACTGCTTCACTCTGTACCCACTCTTCCTTACCTCAGGAAGCCAGGTGTTCAGGCTTCTTAACACGGCAGATTGTATAGGAACAATTTCCACTAGAGCGGCACACATCCAACCTGGCCCATTGGAAGGACTGATCTGTTGGCTTTCTCTAAGCAGACATGTTGTCATCTTTCCCAGGATCTGAGAGCCCGGCTTTCCGGAGTTTCAGTTCCATTCGGAAAGTTGGGCCACAGAGAGAATGATTAGGTGCTCAGCCTTCCCTCTCCCTGTGAAATCTATCTTCCCTGAGAAGAGCCATCAGAAGTAGAAAAAACATTATCTCTCATATACCTGCAAACATTTTAACCCCTCACAGCAACAATCATTTCTGAAGACGTTTTATTCATATTACCTTTCTGTGGCCTTGTTAGATGAAGAGCCCAGAGCTGTTGCTTCAAGATCTGAAGAAGGATTTTGAAGTCTAGCTTTGGTTCCTGTAGCACAGGCACTCCCTTCAAGTCTTTCTAGATAATGACGTTCTTACCTGCCTTTTATACCCTAAGAGTGAAACTGCACTCTCCCAGTGGCTAAGCCCTGGGATCAACTGTAAATTCCCTTCCCTCCCCTCAGAGATGGAACTTGATGTACTTGATGTAATTACCAGGATTGCAATTTGGTCTTATCTTGTTTTGGAGTCTCAGATAGGTACCTTTTTGTTTTGGATTTTTTTTAGGCGGGGGGAGGAAACAGCGAGCAACAGCAAGGTCAGTCTATGGGCACCAAGTGCACTGCTGTTCTCGACATGGTTTCATCAAACTGTGTAGTGAGCATCTTGAAATCTGACCCTTTCTCATAAACACGGGCCATAGAGTATCAGCTTTAATTAGACTACTCATGGTTGCTTAAACAGTTCAGGGATGTAAGTTTCAAGATAAAGGATGCAGAACATTTCCAGGTTGGAGATGTTATTTCGAAAAGGATTGGAAAAATTAAACACTGGGGTGTTTGTTTTGAGTGGGTCCGATGCACTACCATGTGCTGGCGGGATAATAATCAAGAAGGTCAGAGCATATTTGGGGAAAATGTCAGAGGGTGGCAGCCATGTGGCATAAGGCTTCAGACTAAACTGAAGGGCTTTGGAACAGAAGTATTTTCCAACCTTCCTTAAGGTTACAAAACCTGGACACCCCTCACATGCCATAGCCAATTTCTTGAGCAAGTTCCATTTAGCATTGTTTATGGAACATAGTAGTTCTACATAAATCAGAAGCACAAATGATGAAATACTGGAAAGAAGGCAGTCTCCTGACATGAAAGCTATGTTCACCTCAAGACAGCTTTACTAGGTAGAACATCTGATAAGGGGTGGTGCTAGCCTCGTCAAACAACTCTTGCGTACTGAACCAAAATGACACATCTGAAAATAAGGGGGAACAGAAATGTGGGACAGAAGAAATGTTTTTATCCATTCTGCTTCCTTTTCTAATCTGTAAATTGTTTTGTGCCATTCTTCCTCTTGAGGGCAGGGATTGTGTCTTTTAACTATATTTTATTCTCCTCTGCAATCAGTAGTGCTCTGCACACAGTAGATGAATAAAAATACTGTAGATTGATTAAGGATATGGTAAAGCACTGCCTCAGAATACGTGGCAACCCAGCTGAGAGCTGGGAGACAGTTGTAGCAGACAGAGCAAATGCACAGCAGTCAGGAAAGGGATGGCTGTTTTTAAGTGGATGCTTCAAGAGGATCTTGGGACAAAGAGAAAAAACCCAGCATTAAGCACTTCAATCAATCAATAGCATTTATCGAGTGTTTACTGTGCACAGAGCACCTCTGCACAAACAGCAAACACCCCGACGTGACATGGAGCAGTGTATGTATGTGTGCGTGTGCGCAAATGCGTACTTATGCAGTGCAGAAGGAACGGTCAACTCTGGCTCCCTGGAGGGAGATGAGGATTTCTATGACTGATGGTCTCACTACTTTTGGGGAGTGGTCTGCAGCTCTTTCTCCACCCTCTCCCTTTCCTTTCCTCACTTCCACCTCAACCTCCAGATCAATCAGTGGTATTTCCTCAGCACCCATTATGTGCATATCTGAAGATCTTTTATACTTTCCCAATGTTAGTAGGGCAATTATTAATCAAAATATTCTGGATGAGACACTTGTTAAACACTTACACCATGCCAGGCACTATACTAAGTGCCGGGATAGATACACGCTAATCAGGTTGGACACAATCCATGTCCCATATAGGGCTCAGTCTTAATCCCCATTTGGCAGATGAGGGAACTGAGGTACAGAGAAATTAAGTGACATACCCAAGGTCACAGAGTGGACAAGTGGTGGAGTCAGAATTAGAATCCAGGCCTTCTGACTCTCAGGTCCATGCTCTCTCCACTATACCACACTGCTTCTCTCTGTGACCAACTGCTCACAAATGAAAGGTATTTACATAGATCAGGGCATGTCAGTAGGGCTTTCTCTCCTTCAGTACTGGCCCTAACACTTTATTTTTTTTTGTAGTTAGTGCAACACATCCACTCCTTCCTAGACACCTGTGTCCAAAGTGTTACAGCCCTTTGATCTAACAGCTCGGCATCCTTTTCTGGGTTCAAATGTAGGTATGCAGAACTAATAGCCTTGGCTCTCTGGCACTTGAAAGCTTGCTGGTTTCCCCCTTTCCTTCTTTCGCCCTTCCCTTCCTTCTTTTATCCTTTTCTCCTCCCTGCCTCCCTCCCTCCTTCTTTCCCTTCCTTTTCCCTCTTCTCCTTTCTTTCCTTCTTGCCCTCTAAAAAGCTAGGCAAAGTGCCATGTTGGATAAGTGTCTGTGAGTCTTTTGTATTTTGATTTTAATTTAGTCATTGGTTTCATTGCTTGGCGCAGGTCTCTTTCTAGGAACCGTTCCTCTGAGATCCAGATTTGAATGGAACTGAAAGATGGTGGAATAATTTCTGAGAGAGGTTTTGGAGGGCAAGAGGAACTGTCCTTATTTTTTAAGATTGGATTCTGATGGGAACAGTTTTAATTATCAAAAAAACTGTGACCTTCAAGAAGGCATTTTTCTACTGTATTAATATAAAAGTAAAATGGGTTTATTAAGGTTCTTTTACTTTTCAGAATTCTCCTTCAGGAGTTCCTCTTCTAGAAAGAAAAGTGACTGAGGGGAGTTTGGTCTTTCAGTTTGATGCTAAGAGACCTACACTATACCTCAGTTGCTCCAACTGAAAACTGGGGCCAAGGATGTAAATTGTAAAGTAGTGGCAGCAGGTCAAACAGACTTGATGGTATGTTGGGTCTGAACCTGTATGGCAGTTTAACTTTCATAAACTTAAAATTCTGAACTGACAAATGATGAACTTGACAAATAGTGACTTGACACATGCAAATTGGGTAGGAGTGTTCTTAAAAAATTGAGCAAGAGCTTTCCTAAAAATGAGACTTTAGCCATTCTTCTCCACTACCATTTTCAGTCAAAACAAGGCCTGGTCAATAGTGCAAACATCCTTTTTCTCCAGCTAACAACCTCTGTGCTTCTACCCACACAGAGATAAAGAAACTCTGCTACAATTATGTATAATCTGCCTGCAGTCTGAAATGTCAATAGACTCGACAAACACCACCTAGACAAGGGGAAGAAAATTCCCAGGTGACAAGTCATTTGCTTAACATTTTATATGTCTCTTTCCTCCACCCACTTCTCTCCCTAACCCCAGCTCAGAAAGCCTTTAGTAATGGGCTGGAATGAAAGACTTCACAGAAGAAAATTGACTTTATTGGGCAGATCTGGGGGACAGAGAAATATAGAAAAGGGGTAAACTGAATCTCTCTCCAATTAGCTTTGATGGGGACAGTCTGACTTGGAGAGGGAGTGGGTCACTACCCTACTGTAGTAGTTAAATGTGGTATTCGTTGAGTGTTTTTTTTTTTTTGTGTCAAGTATCATTCTTAACACTCGGGTAGTTACAGGTTTATGGGATCGGGGACAGTCCCTGTCCCACGTGGGACTCAGTCTAAGTAGGAGTACAGTACTACTATGGTAGTACTAATAGTATTTGCTTGCAGTGCACTGTGAGTAGGTTAGAATTATGTCAGCCAAGCTGAGGCCAGATAGCTTTTCAAGGAGGAAGGAGTGGTCCACATTGTCCAGAGCAGCCGAGAGGTAGGGGAGCATCAGGACGGAGTATAACCCTTTAGACTTGGCCATAAGAAACTCTGCTCCCAAGTGCTTAGTGCGGTGGTCTGCACAAAGTAACTGTATAATAAATACCACTGATTGATTAGGTGACGATCTTAGAGATCACGGTCTCAGCCGCATGAAGGAGCCAAAAGTCCAACCGTAATGTATTCGTGAGAGTTGTTGGAGATGGAATGAAGGCAGCAGGTCTGATATCTAGTTAGCAAAGCCTCCCAGAAAGTCTCCTCCTGCACCTTCGGTGGAGGAAGCCTTAACTAGGTTTCCCTACCCTAACTCTGGATCATACTCTTTACCAATCACTTCTCTATATCAGTAGTCCCAAATACCTATAGTCCTCCAAAACGATTCCATTTTCTGAGTCCCTTTACTGTGATTTCTTTCCCTCACATCTCCCTTACATTTCTCCTTTTTACATTTTTTTATCATGTTGTCATTAGCCAATGAGACCAATTTCTCCTCCCCACCCTTTTGCGCTGTTACTACTCAAGTATTTAGAGTTCCTGAGTATTTAGAGTCCCTGATCTAGTCTGTATGTCTAGTACCTTTAACCTTTTTATCTTCAGGATTGACTTATTTTGGATCCTCCCCAATCTCTGGATGTCTTTTTTAGGAACTCCAAAGTGCACAAAACTTCCCCAAGTTTGGCTATACGGAATCTTCTTTAAGATTTTTTTTAATGGTATTCGTTAAGCACTTACTATCTATCAGGAACTGTACTAAGCACTGGGGTAGAATACAAGCTAGCCAGGTAGGACAGAGTCCATGTCCCATGTGTGACTCATAGTTTTAATTCCCATTTTACAGATGAGGTAACTGAGCCTCAGAGCAGTTAAGTGACTTGCCCAAGATCACGCAGCAGGCAAGTAGCGGAGCTGGGATTAGAAGCCATGTCCTCTAACTCCCAAACACATGCTTTTTCCACAAGCTTCTCCCAGTGTTTTTGTTTCCTGGTTCAACTGTGTGAGTGCTGCCTCCCCCTTTTTGCAGTTCACTGCATAATGACATGACAAATTAAACTCCTATTTAATTTGCTGTCAGCTCTGAAATCCAGGTCCTTCTCTGTATCACTCTTTTCTGACCCTCTCCTATTTTTAGGTGTGGGGAATGGCTTCTCTCTCCCCTTCTTCCCACCTCCCCGAACCTCCGCAGCAGGTCCCAGCAGACCAGTGTAAGCTAGCCCACCCAATGGGGTCAATCTTTGAGCTCGTCCAGGTTTCTGACAAAACCTGAGAGTTTCCCATCAGGATGAAGTGATTCCAAAGGTGGCTTTCTGGACCGTTAGTTTTTTGAAGCCTTACCCCTCCCCTAAAATCCCTGCGCCCTTGGTGCCCCTACACTCAGAATGAAAAGTTGGCATCTGTGCCCTTCTCTTTCAGACGTCAGATCAAATATATCTAGATTGTAGGCCCGTTATGGTGAGGAACGTGTCTGCTAATTCTGTTGTATTGTACTCTCCCAAATACTTTCTACAGTGCTGTGCACGTAGTAAGCTCTCAATACATTCCATTGATTGATTGAGATATATATCCATATCTGGATGTGTTTGGGGAGGAATTGAGACTTTGCTTTATCTGCATAGCATGGTGGGAGGGGGCAGGGATTGATCCCTTTTGGCAACCATTAAATCCCTATGAAGATAGGCCTAACAAATACATCAATCAAAATATTCCATGGGACTATCTTATACCATCGTGGGTGATAGCGGCCCTGTAAACTGATAATGGATGTTCATAAAGAATGTCTCGGGCTTTCACTAATGGCACAGAAAAGATGTTCCGAGTGTTCTGACCAAGAACAAAAGATCATTTGGCATTTTCCTTGTGAATTTCTGGCTTTTATGTTGAAGCTGGAACTGGACCTTTTCTAAGAAATATGCTTAGTTCATTCAGAACCTATTCAGTATATTCAGAAATCCTGGGATTTTATGCACTTTAACTCACCAAAAAACCCACCAAAAACTCTCTCATGGACTATTCTTCCCCGCTGTGCTACTAAGTCATCCAAGATAATATGAAATAGGGAAGCTCCTTGCTTTTCTAAATGATGCACCAGCATTTTGAGACAGCTGAGTGCATATAAATATCATATTACTGCCAGCGTATGAAGAAAGGCAGGGTGCTGAGGAAGAAAATCCCAGCAATGGATTAGAAATATCACATTGATCGTAACCGCGTGGGACAAACCTAATAGGTTGAAAAACATTTTCAGTAGTCATGCATTTTTTACAAATCTACTAATATCTGTCTTGAAAGCTAACTTCCATTAAAAAGATTTAAGACTAGCACTTTTTGTTGTGGCTCAGCACAGTCGGGCTCAGAAGACTTGGTCTGACCTAGTGCAAACAAGACATTTTTGCCTTAAGATTTGCATCCTTGTGCAGACTTCTTCAATCAGGTGTGCTCCTGATTGACAACTGCTGCCTGCGGTACCGACAGCTCGAGAACTGCCCACTTCACCCTTCCTGCCAGCAGTCCGTCTATATTGATTCTGGGGATTGTCCTGAAATGTGCCATTGCACCCGGAGGGTGGGGAAATGAGCCTGGGGAGATGGGAAGGCCGGAAATACAGCCAGTCAGGCTGATTTGCTGGCATCAAGGTAGCTAGGGCGGCTAAGCAGAACTAGTAGCACCATATGTGTCTCCACAAAGGGCAATCCTTCCCCAAAGGAAAATCCCAGCTCACTGCATTCCCGCTTAAGTTAGCACTCTGAAGTCGGGGATGTGAAGTTTTATGTGAAAAAAATATACCTGCCTCCTGCTCTTCCAGCTAGACTCTTGAAGAATATATGTGAAGTAGGAGTGAGCTGAGCTACTCTGAGGGCACCGTGAGCACCATAGGTGCTGTGCTGTAGGCACTCCTCTTCTACTTGGAGAAGCAGCGTGGCTCGGTGGAAAGAGCACGGGCTTTGGAGTCAGGGCTCATGAGTTCGAATCCCAGCTCTGCCACTTGTCAGCTGTGTGACTGTGGGCAAGTCACTTCACTTCTCTGTGCCTCAGTTCCCTCATCTGTAAAATGGGGATTAAGACTGTGAGCCCCACGTGGGACAACCTGATTCCCCTATGTCTACCCCAGCGCTTAGAACAGTGCTCGGCACATAGTAAGCACTTAACAAATACCAACATTATTATTATTACTCCGGTGGAGCCTGGGTGGGTTACAGTTGAGATGGGGAGAAGAGTTCTTGAGGGCACAGAGCCCTGTGACAACCCTGTCTCTCATTTTCTCAGTGCCCCTTCCCTCTCCCCTTCACTCTCTCTAGTACTTTGTTGGGCAATAGTATTGTTAAACAGGGGATGGAGAAAGCAGGGGAGAAGGGGCCTAATGGAGGGAAGCAGCGTGGCTCAGTGGAAAGAGCACAGGTTTGGGAGTCAAAGGTCATGGGTTCGAATCTCTGCTCTGCCACTCGTCAGCTGTGTGACTGTGGGCAAATCACTTAACTTCTCTGTGCCTCAGTTCCCTCATCTGTAAAATGGGGATTAAGACTGTGAGCCTCATGTGGGACAACCTGATTACCCTGTATCTACCCCAGTGCTTAGAACAGTGCTCTGCACATAGTAAGCACTTAACAAATACCAGTATTATTTTTATTATTATAGAGCACAGACCTGGGAGTCAGAAGGATCTGAGGTCTAATCCTGGATCTGCCACTTATCTGCTTTGTGACCTCGGGCAAGTCACTTAACTTCTCTGGGCCTCAGTTCCCTCATCTGTAAAATGGGGATTAAGACTGTGAGCCCCCATGTGGGACAAGGACGGTGCCCAACCTGATTAGCCTGAATCAACCCCAACTCTAAGGGCCTGGTAGATAGTAAGCGCTTCACCCATGCCATAATCAAAAGGGATGTATATGGGTTTAGGTTGCATATGCGCAAGTCAACATTTGTGCCAACTTAGTACGGTGCTTTGCACACCGTGAGTGTTCAACAAACACCATTAATTGAACAACCTCACCTCACAAAGCTCCCCACCCAGGGATGGGGTCAGAGAGATGAGATTGGGGTTATTCTATGGGCCCAAAATATATCTATGCTTAATTCTGAGTAAGTGATTTCTGACCCGATGCTGAGCAGAAATAAAAGGTTACTGCATGTCCACTCTGATAGTTTTTGGGAGCTGGTTTCTAAACAGGAAAATTAAGGGGAATTGAAAATGTATAATGCTTCCCAAACATCTAGTACAGAGCTCAACCCGAACTGGGAACTCAGTAAATACTCTCTGTATTCATATAGATTGTCACTGTATTTTCAGGTTAATTGTTTCTTTCCCGTACACTTTTGAAACACAGGCAAAATTTAAAAAAATTACATTGAAAACTCAGTTCTTATTAAAATGCAGATTTGTGTTTTTTCAAAAGTCTGGTTTTATTTAACTTGTTTTAATTAAAACTGTCAAAGAAATAAAGGATGGGGAGAGTGTGGATAATTGGAACTCTCTGACAGTCCAAATCCTCATCCGCCCTTTTTTATCACAGCTGCCAACAAACAGCCTATATTTGGTGGTGGGAGGAGGGAGAGAGGAGGGAGAGGCACAACAGAACCAGTAGCCAGATGAAACAATTTCAGTGAAATCCCCACACTTGCTTAACACCCCCCCCCCCCCCCCCCGATGTTGGTCCTGATGAATTTCTAAATGACTAAAAGACACACAGTAGGCAGGAAGAAGAAAGGACCTGAATAATCTACAAACTGGATGAAGGGGGCAAACTGGATTTGCACCTCTTATTCACCCCTCCCTCGGACCTATAGCACTTATGTACCCATCCGTAATCTATTTCTATCGATGTCCGTATCCCCCGTCTAGACTATGAGCTTGTTGTGGGCAGGGAATGCGTCTACCAACTCTGTTATATTGTACTCTCCCAAGCGCTTAGTGCAGTGTGCTGCACCCAAGAAGTGCTCAATAAATATGATTGATTAATAATCAGTCCCTGCATTTAAAAACATTTTAATATGTTTATGGAATTCGTTAAGCACTAACGATGAGTTGAGCACCGTTCTAAATGCCGGGCTAGAAACAAATCAATGAATCTTTTGGCTCAGGAACACCTGTTTGCAAAGATTGGGGTGAGGGGACAGGCACGGTGGGCAAAAGAGCAGGTGACAATCTGAGGGAAGCAGCTGTCAGAAAGGTAAGAAAGGTTTGAGGGGCCAGCAGGGGACACTTCAGGGAGGTGGGTTAATTACCAACTTAAGTTTTTACTGAGTGCCTTTATTGAAGGTTCATTGATCCACGTGTCTTTCTCATTAGCATGTCAACTCCTTGGGGACAGAGCCTCTGTCTTCCTATTGTTCATTGCTCTGACTCGATCAGTGCTGTTGTTGATGGTGTTGAGGGGATCAGCCCAGAGCCGGCTTGGCTTCTTCTTTCAGAGGTCCTCCACTGCAAGTCCTTTTGGGAAGGAATCAATCAGTCCATCTATCAGTCATATTTATTGAGTACTTACTATGTGCAGAACACTGTACTAAGCACTTGGGAGAGTACAGTATAACAGAGTTGGTAGGCATGTTCCCTGCCCACAAGGCGTTTACAGTCTGGACGGAATGGCTAAGGAGGAGTGGAGATATGAGTACTCTTTCTTCTAGGGTTCTCTTGGTCTTCCAAAATGCCTTTATAGTTTTGGAGCCACTATCTAAACCTCCCACCTACAAGACAAAATGAGGCCAAATATGTTATTAACAAGAAGAATGACCTGTGACCAACGTTCTCTTCCACACTGAGTACCAATATGGAGTCTCCTTCGTTGTGTGGCTCCTCTTGGGCCCAGGATGTGCCCGACAGCTCTTCTCAGAAGTCTCCCCGCAGAAAAGTCACCCTGGACCTGATGGCTCCCCACTATGGGCTTGTCTGCATCCATTTCCCCACCGTCCACGGTTAGGCCACATATCTTGGGGTCACATTTCACTGTTAGAGCCAAATGGTGTTAGGTTTGCTCAAAGTGATTTCTTTTCTTAATGATTTTGTTTTCGAATGAAGTAAAGGAAAATTGGAGCAAAGTAAGGTTGTTAACTCTGAAGTGATGACTAGGGTAATCATCCTCAAATGTATAAAAGATTGCTTTCAAGGAGGTAGGAAGATGGCTGATTTTCATTTGAGATACAATAAAGCAGGGACAAAACGCAACCAGAAGGATTCAATTTAGACACAAAGAGGAATTTGCTGATGTTCTGTTGGAGCTGAGTGGGTTTGGTGAGGAGCTTGCCAGGAAGTAATTGGTTCAACAGTTGATGTTAGGGATAGTCCAGTGACTAGAAAACCCAGAAAAAGGAGGTACATCTAGAGAACAGTGAGGAAATTAAGATTTTGCTCATCTTGAAAGTAGGAGTGAGAGAGAACACTTATGGGGGAAATGGTAAATAAAATGATGAGTGGGATTTGATGTCTGACACAACCTGAAGTGTGGAAAATTGTATCATTCAAGATAGTCAAGTTAAATGGAAGTAAATAATAATAAAAAAAGTTTATCCCACATTTTGCATTGCAATTATAGTAATGGAATAAAATACTGACATTGCCATTTGCTTTCTCTGGCTATATTTGACCCGCCTTCTGTGTTTTCTAATAAAAAAGTGTTTGAATATAAATCACAGGAAGCAAAACTATACCATTGATAATTTGTTTTAAGAATGATGCTTAAATGCTCACAGTGTATTTTCAAATATTCTGGTTATTGTTTTAATACAATTGGTATTCTGGGTAACTCCACATTTGTTTTGCTCTTCTAAAGTTTTGATTGATTTAAGTTAAACACTATGCTAAAGTGCTTAAGCTAGGTATAAAATAAACAATTCAGAAATGATCCCTCCCTATCCTCTAGAGGATTGAAGTCTAAGTGGGAATGAGGACAGCTGAATGGGAATTTTGATGACATTATGGACTGTTCAATCCTGATTAGATTTTCATCCTTTGGCTTGCCAATCATTCAAGTTGGTGTAGGGCATACGGGGATGGTAGTGACCCGATTAATGAGCCCATTAAGGTGGGGTAAATCAACCAACATATAACAGCTGGTGTGAGGACCATATAACTTTCACCTGAAAAGGGGGACTGGGGTACGTTGTGGCAACTTTGCTAGTTTCTCAAGACTCTGGATTATCTCTAGGAAAATGTTGGCAGAGTAACCCATCTTAGATTTTAAACATTTCTTTTTGCAAGAGATGTAAGTTTTCATAAATCATCACTCAGGGATTGTTATATAATTATATCTTCTGCCATTTTCTCAGACCTGAAATTGCCAACATTGGATCATTTTTCTTACCATTCAATTTCGGTTCTAAGATTTAGCAGCTTGCAGGCGGTTTCAAGGAATTTATCTGCATAGAGATCTGAAGCAGTGTGAGGAATTTATTCTGGCCATCCCATCTAAAATGCTGAAACTGCAAATAGAAAATTGAGCTGCTGTATTTTCTCTAAATTTTCACAGTTTATTGATAGTCCACTGCTGTCGTTTTATAATTTGGTTGCCTTTCCCAGCAGTATATTTGAATGATATCCATATACTTGATGAAACAATCATTTTAGTACATGACAGTTATTTCCCCATTGTTTAGGTGTCTTCCTATTCATGCCAATTTTGGTAAGGGCTTTGCATTTCTAGAAACAGTTTAGATGTATCTGCTTTGGTTTTGTATCAGTGAAATTGGTTGGGACTTTCACTTCCTAGCTACCACTACTGCTTTGAAGTATACAATCGTATTTTCCTGTTATTACCCTTTATTAAATGTGTTAATGGCAGCTTTCAACAATGAAAAAAAAATCCAAGTTGAGCATGAGATGTTAAGTGGAAATTTTTATTTTGTAATATCTCACATCATTTCTAGCCGGAAAACTGGTTTTGAAAGGTTTAGTCTGTTCATTTTTCCCAAGATCATTTCTAGGGCGATGCCTTATTTTGCACAAAAACCTTGTTTAAATCGAAAAGTGGTTCAATTAGGCACAAAGACTTTCCAAGTCCCTTCTCCTTGTCAAAGAACTGAGGATGCTAATAATAATGTTGGTATTTGTTAAGCACAGCACTGTTCTAAGCGCTGGAGTAGGTACAGGATAATCAGAAGAAGCAGAGAGAAGCATAGAGAAGCAGTGTGGCTCAGTGGAAAGAGCACGGGCTTTGGAGTCAGAGGTCATGAGTTTGAATCCCGGCTCTGCCACTTGTCAGCTGTGTGACTGTGGGCAAGTCACTTAACTTCTCTGTGCCTCAGTTACCTCATCTGTAAAATGGGGATTAAGACTGTGAGCCCCACGAGGGACATCCTGATTCCCCTGTGTCTACCCCAGTGCTTAGAACAGTGCTCGGCACATAGTAAGCGCTTAACAAATACCAACATTATTATTATTATTATTATAATCAGGTTGTCCCACGTGAGACTCACAGTAAATCCCCATTTTACAGATGAGGTTAAGGACCAGATAGAGGAGTTTAGATTGTGGGTGGAAAAAAAAAAAGACAAAAACCGGAGAATTTGCTGTTGACACTTTTGCCTGGGGGCGGTTTTCAGAGGCGCGTCTCCCCCACCCCCGCTTTTGGGACGATTTCGGGTTGATCAGAGCATCCTGGCGAGTGGATTTCCCCGACCTACTTTAAAAAAACAAAAAAAAATTAAGGATTTCATTTCATTTTAGGCAGCACAAGCAGCGGCTTTGGCAGAAAGGCGCTCGGGCCGCCCCATCCTCGGCCTGCAAGGACTCCGGTGGGCCCGGGCTGGGAGGAGGAAAGGAGGAATCATAATAATAACGGTACTTATTGAGTGCTTACTCTGGGCCAAGCACTGTTCTAAGCGCTGGGGTAGATGCAAGCTAATCAGGTTGGAGACACAGTCCCTGTCCGCATTGGGCTCCTACTCGATCCCCCCCCCTTTTTTGTTTTTACAGATGAGGTGACCGAGGCCCAGAGAAGTTAAGTGATTTGCCCAAGGCCACACAGCAGAGAAGCGGTGAAGCCTTCCCTTCCCCAGGTAACCGCCCCTATTTTAGGCACCGTGGGCAACAAGGACCTGATCGATCAGGAGGAAAAGGAAGGAAGGAAGCAGGAAAATGCTATTGATCCCTCTCTATTGGTTTTGTTTTGTTGTCTGTCTCCCCCCTCCTTCTACACTGGGAGCCCGTTGTTGGGTAGGCCCTGCCTCAGTTGCCGAATGGTACTTTCCAAGCGCTTAGTCCAGTGCTCTGCACCCATTCATTCAATCGTATTTATGGAGCGCTTACTTTCCAAGCGCTTAGTACAGTGTTCTGCACCTATTCATTCAATGGTATTTATGGAGCGCTTACTTTCCAAGCGCTTAGTACAGTCTTCTGCACCTATTCATTCAGTGGTATTTATGGAGCGCCTACTTTCTAAGCGCTTAGTACAGTGTTCTGCACCTATTCACTCATTCAATCGTATTTATGGAGCGCTTACTTTCCAAGCGCTTAGTCCAGTGCTCTGCACCCATTCATTCAATGGTATTTATGGAGCGCTTACTTTCCAAGCGCTTAGTACAGTGTTCTGCACCCATTCATTCATTCAATCGTATTTATTGAGCGCTTACTTTCCAAGCGCTTAGTACAGTGTTCTGCACCCATTCATTCATTCAATCGTATTTATGGAGCGCTTACTTTCCAAGCGCTTAGTCCAGTGTTCTGCACCCATTCATTCATTCAGTCGAACTTATCACTTCACTTCTCTGTGCCTCAGTTCCCTCATCTGTAAAATGGGGAGTAAGACTGTGAGCCTCATGTGGGACAACCTGATGACCCTGTGTCTCCCCCAGCGCTTAGTACAGTGCTCTGCACCTAGTAAGCGCTTAACAAATACCAACATTATTCTTCTTCTTCTCTGGGCCTCAGTTCCCTCATCTGTCAAATGGGGATGAAGACTGTGAGCCTCACGTGGGACAACCTGATGACCCTGGATCTCTCCCAGCGCTTAGAACAGTGCTCTGCACAGAGTAAGCGCTTAACAAATACCAACCTTATTAATCCCCATTTGTCAGGTGAGGGAACTGAGGCCCAGAGAAGTTAAGTGACTTGCCCAAGGTCACACAGCTGATTAGGAGCAGAGGAGAATTAGAACCCGTGACCTCTGACTCTCAAGCCCGGGCTCTTTCCACTGAGCCACGCTGCTTCTCATTACTGAGTGCTTACTATGTGCAGAGCACTGTTATTATTATTGAGCGCTTACTATGTGCAGAGCACTGTTATTATTATTATTGAGTGCTTACTATGTGTAGAGCACTGTTATTATTATTACTATGTGCAGAGCACTGTTATCATTGAGGGCTTACTATGTGCAAAGCACTGTTATCATTACTGAGCGCTTACTATGTGCAAAGCACTGTTATTACTGAGCGCTTACTATGTGCAAAGCACTGTTATTATTATTACCGAGCTCTTACTATGTGCAGAGCACTGTTATTGTTGAGTGCTTATATGTGCGGAGCACTATTATTGAGCGCTTACTATGTGCAAAGCACTGTTATTATTATTACTGAGGGCTTACTATGTGCAAAGCACTGTTATTATTACTGAGCACTTACTATGTGCAAAGCACTGTTATTATTACTGAGGGCTTACTATATGTGCAAAGCACTGTTATTATTACTGAGCGCTTACTATGTGCAAAGCACTGTTATTATTATTACTGAGGGCTTACTATATGTGCAAAGCCCTATTATTATTGAGCGCTTCCTATCTGCGGAGCACTATTGAGTGTTTACTATGTGCAGAGCACTGTTATTGAGTGCTTACTATGTGCAGAGCACTGTTACTGAGCGCTTACTATGTGCAGAGCTCTATTATTATTATTACTGAGCACTTACTATGTGCAGAGCACTGTTATGATTATTATTGAGTGCTTACATGTGCAGAGCACTATTATTATTCCTGAGTGCTTACTATGTGCAGAGCACTGTTATTATTATTACTGAGTGCTTACTATGTGCAGAGCACTGTTAGTATTATTGAGTGCTTACTATGTGCAGAGCACTGTTATTATTGAGTGCTATGTGCGGAGCACTATTATTACTGAGTGCTTACTGTGTGCAGAGCACTATTATTATTGAGCGATTACTATATGCAGAGCACTGTTATTGAGAGCTTACTATGTGAAGAGCACTGTTATTATTATTACTGAGCGATATGTGCAGAGCACTGTTATTATTATTACTGAGCATTAACTATGTTCAAAGCACTGTTATTATTGAGTGCTTACTATGTGCAGAGCACTGTTATTATTATTACTGAGCGCTATGTGCAGAGCACTGTTATTATTACTGAGCGCTTACTATGTGCAGAGCACTGTTATTATTATTGAGCGCTTACTATGTGCAGAGCTCTATTATTATTACTGAGCACTTACTATGTGCAGAGCACTGTTATGATTATTATTGAGTGCTTACCATGTGCAGAGCACTGTTATTATTGAGTGCTTATATGTGTGGAGCACTATTATTATTGAGTGCTTACTATGTGCGGAGCACTATTATTGAGCGCTTACTATGTGCAGAGCACTGTCATTATTGAGTGCTTACCATGTGCAGAGCACTGTCATTATTGAGTGCTTACCATGTGCAGAGCACTGTCATTGCTTATATGTGTGGAGCACTTATTATTATTACTGAGCACTTACTATGTGCAGAGCACTGTTATGATTATTATTAGGCACTTACTATGTGCAAAGCACTGTTATTATTGAGCGCTTACTATGTGCAGAGCACTATCATTGAGTGCTATGTGCAGAGCACTGTTATGATTATTATTGAGCCCTTACCATGTGCAAAGCACTATTATTGAGTGTTTACTATGTGCAGATCACTGTTATGATTATTACTGAGCACTTACTATGTGCAGAGCACTGTTATGATTATTATTGAGCGCTTACTATGTGCAGAGCACTGTTAGGATTATTACTGAGCACTTACTATGTGCAGAGCACTGTTATGATTATTATTGAGCCCTTAGCATGTGCAGAGCACTATTATTGAGTGTTTACTATGTGCAGAGCACTGTTAGGATTATTACTGAGCGCTTACTATGTGCAGAGCACTGTTAGGATTATTACTGAGCCCTTACTATGTGCAGAGCACTGTTATGATTATTATTGAGCCCTTACCCTGTGCAGAGCACTATTATTGAGTGTTTACTATGTGCAGAGCACTGTTAGGATTATTACTGAGCGCTTACTATGTGCAGAGCACTGTTATGATTATTATTGAGCCCTTACCATGTGCAGAGCACTATTATTGAGTGTTTACTATGTGCAGAGCACTGTTAGGATTATTACTGAGCGCTTACTATGTGCAGAGCACTGTTAGGATTACTATTGAGCGCTTACTCTGTGCAGAGCACTATTATTGAGCGCTTACTCTGTGCAGAGCCCTGTTATTGTGATGACTAATCGCTTACTATGTGCAGAGCACTGTTAGGATTATTACTGAGCCCTTACTATGTGCAGAGCACTGTTATGATTATTATTGAGCCCTTACCATGTGCAGAGCACTATTATTGAGTGTTTACTATGTGCAGAGCACTGTTAGGATTATTACTGAGTGCTTACTATGTGCAGAGCACTGTTAGGATTATTACTGAGCCCTTACTATGTGCAGAGCACTGTTATGATTATTATTGAGCCCTTAGCATGTGCAGAGCACTATTACTGAGCCCTTACTATGTGCAGAGCACTGTTAGGATTATTACTGAGCCCTTACTATGTGCAGAGCACTGTTATGATTATTATTGAGCCCTTACCCTGTGCAGAGCACTATTATTGAGTGTTTACTATGTGCAGAGCACTGTTAGGATTATTACTGAGCGCTTACTATGTGCAGAGCACTGTTAGGATTACTATTGAGCGCTTACCCTGTGCAGAGCACTATTATTGAGCGTTTACTATGTGCAGAGCACTGTTAGGATTATTACTGAGCGCTTACTATGTGCAGAGCACTGTTAGGATTACTATTGAGCGCTTACCCTGTGCAGAGCACTATTATTGAGCGCTTACTCTGTGCAGAGCCCTGTTATTGTGATGACTAATCGCTTACTATGTGCAGAGCACTATTGTTAGGATTCCTGAGCGCGGTGCGCGGAGCACTGTTATGATGATGATGATGACGATTAACGCTCCCGCCCGCCCTTCCTGTTGCGGCCCGACAACGACGACCAGGCCGGGGTTGGGAGGGAGGCAACGCGCCTGCGCGGGGGGCGGCGGTCACGTGGTGCGCGAAGCCCCGCCCCCCGCCCCCCCCCCGGCCGTACGTGCCGGGCGTCGTGCCCGCGCGGGGCGGCACGTGACCGCCTGCGCCCGCCTGGCTCGCGCGCGCGCGCGCGCGCGGGGCCCGCCTGGCTCGCGCGCCCGCGCGCGCCGAACGTGGCATTGTGTTATCACGTGACCCCCCTCCCCCCCCTCCCGTCCCCCCTTCCCCGCCCCCACCGGGCGCGGACGCGACGGAGCGGGCGGCGAAGATGGCGGACGAGGAGGCCGAGCAGGAGGGCGGCCCGGCGGCGCTGCGGCGGCTGGGCCTGCGCCTCCAGGACCTGGAGCGGCGGCTGCGGGACAGCCGGGAGGCCGCCGTGGAGGCGGCCGCCGACTACTGTCAGCAGCTGTGCCAGGTGAGCCGCCCCTCCCCCCGCCCGCCTCGGGGCTTCCGTCCCTTCCCTGAGGGGGGAGGGGGCCAAGCCGTCGCCATCGACCAGGGGGGCGCCTTTGTGTCGGCCGCCGCGCTCTCGTTGCCGGCCGGGTTGCTCTCCGGTGGAGGCTCCAAGCGCTTAGCTCAGTGCTCCGCACGGAGCGCTCAGTAAATACCATTGGATGGATGGGCAGGGCTGGTCCTTTTTCTGTTGCCCCGTTGGAGGCTCCAAGCGCTTAGTTCAGTGCTCTGCACGGAGCGCTCAGTAAATACCATTGGATGGATGGGCAGGGCTGGTCCTTTTTCTGTTGCCCCGTTGGAGGCTCCAAGCGCTTAGTTCAGTGCTCTGCACGGAGCGCTCAGTAAATACCATTGGATGGATGGGCAGGGATGGTCGTCCTCTGTTGCCCCGTTGGAGGCTCCAAGCGCTTAGTTCAGTGCTCTGCACGGAGCGCTCAGTAAATACCATTGGATGGATGGGCAGGGATGGTCGTCCTCTGTTGCCCCGTTGGAGGCTCCAAGCGCTTAGTTCAGTGCTCCGCACGTAGCGCTCAATAAACACCATTGGATGGATGGGCAGGGCTGGTCCTTTTTCTGTTGCCCCGTTGGAGGCTCCAAGCGCTTAGTTCAGTGCTCCGCACGGAGCGCTCAGTAAATACCATTGGATGGATGGGCAGGGATGGTCCTTTTTCTGTTGCCCCGTTGGAGGCTCCAAGCGCTTAGCTCAGTGCTCCGCACGGAGCGCTCAGTAAATACTATTGGATGGATGGGAAGGGATGGTCGTCCTCTGTTGCCCCGTTGGAGGCTCCAAGCGCTTAGTTCAGTGCTCTGCACGTAACGCTCAATAAATATCGTTGGATGGATGGGCAGGGATGGTCGTCCTCTGTTGCCCCGTTGGAGGCTCCAAGCGCTTAGTTCAGTGCCCTGCACGGAGCGCTCAATAAATACAGTTGGATGGATGGGCAGGGATGGTCGTCCTCTGTTGCCCCGTTGGAGGCTCCAAGCGCTTAGTTCAGTGCTCCGCACGTAGCGCTCAATAAACACCATTGGATGGATGGGCAGGGCTGGTCCTTTTTCTGTTGCCCCGTTGGAGGCTCCAAGCGCTTAGTTCAGTGCTCCGCACGGAGCGCTCAGTAAATACTATTGGATGGATGGGCAGGGATGGTCGTCCTCTGTTGCCCCGTTGGAGGCTCCAAGCGCTTAGTTCAGTGCTCTGCACGGAGCGCTCAGTAAATACCATTGGATGGATGGGCAGGGATGGTCGTCCTCTGTTGCCCCGTTGGAGGCTCCAAGCGCTTAGTTCAGTGCTCTGCACGTAACGCTCAATAAATATCATTGGATGGATGGGCAGGGATGGTCGTCCTCTGTTGCCCCGTTGGAGGCTCCAAGCGCTTAGCTCAGTGCTCCGCACAGAGCGCTCAATAAACACCATTGGATGGATGGGCAGGGATGGTCGTCCTCTGTTGCCCCGTTGGAGGCTCCAAGCGCTTAGTTCAGTGCTCTGCTGCACGTAGCGCTCAATAAACACCATTGGATGGATGGGAAGGGATGGTCCTTTTTCTGTTGCCCCGTTGGACATTCCAAGCGCTTAGCCTAATGCTCTGCACGTAGCGCTCAGTAAATACCATTGGGTGGATGGGCAGGGCTAGTCATCCTCTATTGCCCAGTTAGACACTCCAAGTGCTTAGCCCAGTGCTCTGCACAAAGTCTGTGCTCCATAAATGCAGTTGGATGGATGAATGGGCAGGGATGGTCGTCCTCTGTTGCCCTGTTGGAGTCTCCAAGCGCTTAGCTTAGCTGCTTGAGAAGCAGCGTGGCTCAGTGGAAAGAGCATGGGCTTTGGGGTCAGAGGTCATGAGTTCGAATCCCAGCTCGGCCACCTGTCAGCTGTGTGACTGTGGGCCAGTCACTTCACTTCTCTGTGCCTCAGTTAGCTCATCTGTAAAATGGGGATTAAGACTGTGAGCCCCACGTGGGACAACCTGAATCCCCTGTGTCTACCCCAGCGCTTAGAACAGTGCTCTGCACATAGTAAGCGCTTAACAAATACCAACATTATTATTATTATTATTAGCCCAGTCCTCTGCACATAATCAGCACCCAATAAATTCAATTGGGTGGATGGGCAGGGACAATCTCCCTCTGTTGCCTGGTTGGAGGCTCCAAGCGCTTAGTCCAGTGCTCTGCACATAGCACTTAATAAATACTATTGGATGGATGGGCAGGGATGGTCGTCCTCTGTTGCCCAGTTACACTCCAAGCGCTTAGTCCAGTGCTCTGCACGTAGTAGGCGCTCAATAAATACAATTGAAGGAATGAATGGGCAGGGAAGGTTATCCTCTGTTGCTCAGTTAGACACTCCAAGCGCTTAGCCCAGTGCTCTGCACATAGCACCCAATAAATACAATTGGATGGATGGGCTGGGACGATCTCCCTCTGTTGCCCTGTTGGACGCTCCCAAGTGCTTAGTCCAGTGCTCTGCACGTAGCGCTCAGTAAATACCATTGGATGGATGGGCAGGGATGGTCGTCCTCTGTTGCCCTGTTGGACACTCTAAGCGCTTAGCCCAGTGCTCTGCACATAGCACCCAATAAATACAGTTGGATGGATGGATGAATGGGCAGGGATGGTCATCCTCTGTTGCCCAGTTAGACACTCCAAGCGCTTAGCCCAGTGCTCTGCACGTAGTAAGCGCTCAATTAATACGATTGAAGGAATGAATGGGCAGGGATGGTCATCCTCTGTTGCCCTGTTGGACACTCTAAGCGCTTAGCCCAGTGCTCTGCACATAGCGCTCAATAAATACGATTGGATGGACGAATGGGCAGGGACGGTCATCCTTTGTTGCCCTGTTGGACACTCCAAGCGCTTAGTCCAGTGCTCTGCACGTAAGCGCTTAGTAAATACCATTAGATGGATAGGCAGGGATGGTTGTCCTCTGTTGCCCAGGTGGACACTCCAAGCGCTTAGCCCAGTGCTCTGCACGTAAGCGCTCAGTAAATACCATTCATTCAATAGCATTTATTGAGCACTCACTATGTGCAGAGCACTGTACTAAGCACTTGGAATGTACAGATGGATAACAGAGACAATCCCTGCCCTTTGACGGGCTTACAGTCTAATGGATCGATGAATGAATGGGCAGGGATGGTCGTCCTCTCTTGCCCAATTGGACACTCCAAGCGCTTAGTCCAGTGCTCTGCACACAGCGCTCAATAAATACCATTGGATGAATAAATGATCCCGGCGCTTCCGATGAGAGCCATTCATTCAGTCGTATTTAGTGAGCGCTGACTATGTGCAGAGCACCGTCCTAAGTGCTGGGATTGTACAGTTCGGCCACAGAGACCCTCCCGGCCCAACAACGGGCTCCCGGTCCAAACGGGGGAGGCAGCAAAACAAAACAAGGCCGCATCATCATCATGATAAATAAAATCGTGGCGATAGACACCCCATTCACAAAATAAACGGGGTAATGAATAATATATACAAATACGCACGGTGCTGAGGGGAAGGGGGACGAGCAGAGGGCGGGAGCTGGGGGGAAAAGGGGAGGAGGGGCAGAGGGAAAGGGGAGGGCTCAGTCTGGGAAGGCCTCCTGGAGGAGGTGAGGGCTTCGAAGAGGGGGAGAGAGGCGGGAGGGGGGACAGAGGGAAGCGCCGCCTTTTATTGTGCACCGGGCATCCCCTCCTCGTCCTTTATCCCTCCCCCCTCGCGTCTAATCCATCCCCCGGCCTTTGTTGTCCCCCTTGGGCCGAAGGGGACCCTTTGTTGCTGGCGGAGGAGCCCGATGGCCAGAGGAGGGGAGGGGTCGTCCCCCCTTTTGCAGCCAGACACCCGTCCCGTGTGTCCCACCGTATTCGCCGAGCCCTTACCAAGCGCAGAGCACTGCACTAAGCGCTTGGAAAGTCCACTACAGCGTGCCCCCCAGAAAGACAGGTCCCTGGAGGACCGTACCTCCCCCGGGACGGCTGATGGGGAGCGGTGTCCGGCCTTTTGTGGTTAATATTACTGCATTAATAACATGAATAATGATGGTGGTGATGATGGTGTGCAGCCTGGCTCAGTGGAAAGAGCTCGGGACTTAGGTCAGGGGAAGCTGGGTGGCTCAATGGGAAGAGCACGGGTTTGGGAGTCAGAGGTCATGAGTTCTAATCCCGGCTCTGCCACTTGTCAGCTGTGTGACTGAGGGCAAGACATTTAATTTCTCTATGCCTCAGTTCCCTCATTTGGAAAGTGGGGCTGAAGACTGTGAGCCTCACGTGGTACAACCTGATGACCCTGTATCTCCCCCAGCGCTTAGAACAGTGCTGCTCGGCACATAGTAAGCGCTTAACAAATACTAACATTATTATTAAACGCCGCCTACGTGCCAAGCATCGTTCTAGGCGCTGGGGTTATCGGGTCGCCCCACGTGGGCTCACCGACTTAAATCCCCATTTTGCAGAGAAGGGAACGGAAGCCCAGAGAAGTGGAGTGATCTGCCCAGAGTTGCACAGCTGACAAGTTGATGATGATGATGGCGTTTCTTAAACGCAGCCTACGTGCCAAGCACTGTTCTGGGTGCTGGGGTAGATATAAGGTTATCGTGTCACCCCACGTGGGGCTCACCGTCTTAAATCCCCGTTTTGCAGGCGAGGGAACTGAGGCCCAGAGAAGCGACCTGCCCAAAGTCACCCAGGCTGACAAGTGGCGGAAGCAGGATTAGAACCCACAACCTCCGACTCCCAAGCACGGAGTCTCTCAACTAAGCCACACCGCTTTTAAAGAAACACACTTTCTTTAAAGTGGCTAGAGAAGCAGCGTGGCTCAGTGGAAAGAGCACGGGCTTTGGAGTCAGAGGTCATGAGTTCGAATCCCAGCTCTGCCCCTTGTCAGCTGTGTGACTGTGGGCAAGTCACTTCACTTCTCTGGGCCTCAGTTCCCTCATCTGTAAAATGGGGATTAAGACTGTGAGCCCCACGCGGGACAACCTGATTCCCCTGTATCTACCCCAGCGCTTAGAACAGTGCTCTGCACATAATAAGCGCTTAACAAATACCAACATTATTACACTTTCCCCACCACCACCCACGTAAACCTGTGGCCTCCCTCTTCCCCTGTTAATAATAGTAATAATAATGACGATGGTATGTGTTAAGCACTTACTACGCGCCAAGCACTGTTCTAAGCGCTGGGGTAAATGCAAGGTTATCAGGTTGTTAATAATAATAATGTTGGTATTAAGCGCTTACTATATGTCGAGCACTGTTCTAAGCCCTGGGGTAGGCACAGGGGAATCAGGTTGTCCCAGGTGGGGCTCACAGTCTTAATCCCCATTTTACAGATGAGGTAACTGAGGCACCGAGAAGTTAAGTGACTTGCCCAAAGTCACACAGCTGACAAGTGGCCGAGCAGGGATTCGAACCCACAACCTCCGACTCCAAAGCCCGTGCTCTTTCCACTGAGCCACGCTGCTTCTCACGTGGGGCTCACAGTCCTCATCCCCCTTTTACAGATGAGGTGACGGAGGCCCAGAGGAAGTGAAGTGACTTGCTCAAGGTCACACAGCTGGCGGGGGGGGGCAGGATTAGAACCCACATCCTCTGATGGCATGAGCACGTGGCCATGCCGCTTCACAACCCTACCCCTTTTGGGGTTCAGGGGGTGGCCGGGGTAGGTTTCCCCAACCCGGCCCAATGTCTTGTGCGAATCCTCTCCCTCTTCGTCCTCTTGCCCACAGGCTCAGCGCTTTCCAGTAACCGCTCTCTAAACGCTAGAGAAGCAGCGTGGCTCAGTGGAAAGAGCACGGGCTTTGGAGTCAGAGGTCATGGGTTCAAATCCCGGCTCGGCCACTTGTCAGCTGGGTGACTTCGGGCAAGTCACTTAACTTCTCTGGGCCTCAGTTACCTCATCTGTAAAATGGGGATTAAGACTGTGAGCCCCACGTGGGACAATCTGATTCCCCTGTGTCTACCCCAGTGCTTAGAACAGTGCTCGGCACAAAGTAAGCGCTTAACAAATACCAACATTATTATTATTATTATTATTATTAACGAGGACCGAAAGCGCCAGAGCCTTGTCTCCTTCTGACTGGCGCCCAGACTTCGAGGCAGGACTCCTTCTGCCGACGCTTAACCACATTCAGTGATGTTATTTCAGCAACCCCTAAACCGGCCTGTACTTTTGGTAGCCGGTAGGTTTTGTTAGGTTGCCGCTGTAACCTTTTTTTTTATCTATAAAAAAAAAAGCCAATGCAAAATATCCCAGATGTGCCACTCGTCGGCCGGGTGACCCTGGACAAGTCACATCACTTCTCTGGGCCGCAGTTCCGTCATCTGTAAAATGGGGAGTGAGACTGTGAGCCCCGGGTGGGACAGGAACTGTGTCCAATCGGTTCATCTTGCGTGGTACAGTGGAAAGAGCGCGGGCTTGGGAGTCAGACTTCATGGGTTCGAATCCCAGCTCCGCCGCTTGCCAGCTGTGTGACTTTGGGCAAGTCACTTCACTTCTCTGTGCCTCAGTTTAATAATGTTGGTATTTGTTAAGTGCTTACTATGTGCCGAGCACTGTTCTAAGCACTGGGGTAAACACAGGGAAATCAGGTTGTCCCACGTGGGGCTCACAGTCTTAATCCCCATTTTACAGATGAGGGAACTGAGGCACAGAGAAGTTAAGTGACTTTCCACTGTACCACGCAAGATGAACCGATTGGACACAGTTCCTGTCCCACCCGGGGCTCACAGTCTCACTCCCCATTTTACAGATGACGGAACTGCGGCCCAGAGAAGTGATGTGACTTGTCCAGGGTCACCCGGCCGACGAGTGGCACATCTGGGATATTTTGCATTGGCTTTTTTTTTTATAGATTAAAAAAAAGGTTAAACGGAGGTAAACGGAGAAGGTAACGGAGGTAACTGCTTCTCAGTTTACCTCATCTGTAAAACGGGGATTAAAACTGTGAGCCCCACGTGGGACAACCTGATTACCTTGTATTCCCCCAGCACTTAGAACAGTGCTTTGCACATAGTAAGCCCTTAACAAATACCACCATTTATTTTATTTTATAGTAAGCGCTTGGCACATAGTAAGCACTTAACAAATACCATAATTATTATTATTTTATGAAGGGCAGTGACTTGGGGATTATTTCTGACCTGAGGGTTTGTCACAAGTATTTGGAAAAAAATTGAGCAGAAATCCTTTGTAAAGTGGAACAAGAATAGATCATTTGACAGTTAATTCTTCACCCAGAGAAAGTGGCATATTCACTTTTTGATCAAATTCTGACTTCCTGAGAGTCAGACTACTTAGAGGACTTTTCTTTTGGGACACTTGCTGTCCAGCTACTAAACCTTCTTTCAAAACCCTGCATCTTAAATGATTTAGGAGTTACACAGCCTCTTTTCTCAAATTGGTGAGGTGAATAGGAAAGTATGTACTATTTCCCTTTCTCTGTAGGCAGATGCAGGGACCTGGGAATCAGGAGGACCTGGATTCTAATCCCAGCTCTGCCACTGTGCGACCTGGGCAAGACACATTACTTCTCTGGGCCTCGGTTACCTCATCCGTAAAATGGGAATTAACAATGTGAGCCCCATTTGGGACATGGACTGCGTCCAACCTGATTAGCTCGTGTTTACCCCAGTGCTTAGTGTAGTCCCTGACACATAATAAACACTAAACAAATGCCAGTTTTTTTTTTCTAAAAAAAGGATAAAGTGTATGCCATGGTCTGACAGTGCATGGTAAACCTATGATTTAAAACAATGTAGATGTCTTTTGCTCATCTTATTTATTCAGGGAGGTGGTTCTTTAAGAATCCTTGAGAAAGCCTCAAATTATTGCCTCCTTAAGAGAAAGATATTCCTCAGCGATCAAACTTTATTAGGTGTCTTGAGACCCCTTTTGGTAGGTTTCAAGTCTTAACTGTAATGAAGCAGGAATATGCAAATTGGGCACATTTTTAAAATTAGGGGAATGTTTATTGTGTTTTCCAATAAATAAACAATTATGCCTCCCGTGTTCCAGTTGGAAGCGGAATTTTAAAATTCGTTTTCCAATGCATAAATAGAATGGCTCCCACAGCAGAATTCACAATCTGTTTTTCTAATGGTTCTAATAATGGTTTTGAAAGGAATACTGTGCTAGGCTACCCTTTCAGGAGTCTTTAAGTTTCAGCTGATAGCTTCTCAAATGCATTTAAGCTTAGTCTTTGATTTGAATAAGCAAAAATACTGATGATTTACATTGCGTCCTTGAAGCGTGCATGCTTTTTCCTTTGATAGGCTACGTGAATGGAAGTTTGGAATGCCAGATACATTCTGTCATCTGTCGTTATTCCCCATACTTTTAGTAAAGATCAGTATATGGAGGTCAAATTGTATAATTTATATAATGTTCACAATGTGGCATTGTTTGGTAACTTTCTGACCATAGCAATCTCACTTTCAGAGGGCTATGTGTATAAATACGTGCGTGTCTTATGAAAAACAAAGATGAGTTGACAATTTATGGTGGTCAGAATTCATTGTTAAGTCTTTACTGTAACAGTAAAAAGATACTTTGGTAAAAATTTAACAGCAAAATCATACTTGGAGTGTACCATCTTGCAGAGGATAGTTCACAATCTGCAGATTCTCTCTTCTATTGGGAACAGCACAGATCAATAAACGAGCATTCTCACGTCAGGACAGTTCGAAGGAACGCTTACATTCATTGGTATTTAGTTTTTTGTAATTGTGGTATCGTTTGACAGCTGATTTCCCATGCTTTCACTCCGTAAGCCTAAATTGATCCCTTTAAGATGGATTGAGGGGCTGTAAGGAAACAGAGGCAGAGCGCCACCCCAAAGTCAAAATTACTTGGTGTTGATATTTTTGTCCCACCCACAAATCTGTTTTCAGACTTCTAAAACAGACTAGAATTTATCAGGGGAGGTCTGAGCAATTTTGAACTGGTTCTTCAATGACTGTGGAGTCAATGGAGTCTTTTGAAATATTTGAGGGCTTTCTAGAGGTTTTTTTTCTAAAAATGGTATTTAAAGGCTTCCTGTGTGCCAGGCACTGTTCAAAGCGCTGGGGTAGATACAAAGTAATCAGGTTGTTCGTGGCCCTTGTCCCACGTGGGACTCACTGTCTTAATTCCTCATTTTACAGATGAGGTAACTGAGGCCTAGAGAAGTGAAAGGACTTGCCCAAGACCACATAGCAGACAAGTGGCAGAGCCCAGACTAGAACCCAGGTCCTTCTGACTCCCAGGGCCGTACTGTATATCTACTGCGTCATGCTGCTTCTGACGAATAATAATTGTTGCATTGTTTGATTTCTCCCACGTTTTAAATATCTGCCTATTAGGGAACATTTAAGTACTGTAGTACTGTATAGTATCATCTCAGAGTCTTGGCTATTATTTCCTTTTTTAAAAAAACTTGAAATAAAGTGTGAAATGACGATCCAGCTAGATTTGCATGGCAGTTACTTAAAATGTGAACTGTGGGGGGTTTTGTGTAATTAAAGACTAACTTTTTCTAGCTTTATTCCAAACTGAGCTAAAACTTCAAAATCTGTTTTATTCACTTTTTAATTGAGTTGCTTGATTTACCATATGTGACTTGAGGAAATTAGTTATCAAAGATTTAAGAGAAATAAGCTGTTGAATAATTTGCCTCTCTTACCACACCTTTTCCTCTTTTACCGTGAAAGCAGGTGCTGTTAGAGGGCTGTCTAGAAATGCATTTTTTCAAATGGGAGGTAAAAACAAGTTAAAGAAATGATGCCATTTCTTTACATTACAACCACCCCCCACAAAAATGTAGTTCAGGTTCCTTCAAACCAGAATAAATTATAGCATGTTTATTCAGTAGTAATTGCTTTAGGTATTGAGGGAGTAATGAGTCATTTGAATTTAAAGTTTATAAATTAGCTAAAGCTCATGGGACCTAACTTTTTTTCATGTGTATAGCAGTGTGATTGCCGGCCAGGGATAGTCCAGAAGTAAGAATTTCATTTTTCATGGTTCAGGTAAAGGGGCTTCCCCTAGTCACCTTCCTGCAACTTGGTCCCAGAGGAGTAAAGGAGGGCCGGTGGCTCTCTGGAGCCTCACACTTGCTCAAGTGTCTATTGTGAGGCGCTGTCCAGGAAAGCACAGTGTCCCACATCAAAGTTGGTTTATTTTAATAACTGGAAAACAGGTAAATTTGCAAAGCTGCTTTATTCAGTCAATAAAAGCATCCTCCATATAGTATGGCAAAAAAATCAGGCTGCTATCCCTCCCTGGAAGCTTTGTTTTAGTATGTAAGATCAACAAATTCCGAGTCTTTCTCAGATGATTTTTGGGGGTAGGGTGGGATAAATAGATCTTGCACCTTGAACTAGCAGTGTCACTTTTCTGTGACATTCATTTGAGCCTACTTCACTAACTTGTTTTCCCAAAGACCACTGCATTGTTCTTAGCACCCTCCTGTTCCACTTTATAATCTTCTCTTTGTGTTGGGGTCTTCAGAGAAACTTTAACAAAGAATAGTTGCTATGTTAGCAGTTCCTCATCCTGCACTACTCTTGATCTAGGATAAATCTTTTGAATTTTAGGCTTCAGTGAAATTGCAATTCATTTGAAAATATTGCAGCTGAAGTTTTCTCTATCAGTGGTATTGGGGTGTGTACTCTGTGCAAAGCACTCACTATATGCACTAAGGAGAGTCCAAGAGAGTCAGTCCCCATACCTAATTCGTGAATTTCCACTGATATTTCACTTAACATTCCCTCCCCTGACTTTTTGTAGTCTTGTGTATCAAATTTAAATTTGTCAGTCTCTGAGACTGTCTTATTTCTCTCCTTTTCCTACCCCACACCATCCTTTCATTCTTTTCACTGGAGCGATAGTTTTATCCCACCTCTGCCTCTGGCATTTCTCCCTTAGATCACTCCACAGGCCACTGTTCCCTCTTTTCAATCTCTCTCTTCAGGACATTTTATGAGAAATTTGATCTGACATCTGAACTCAATTGGGCTGGACCAATGTTGTTTGATGCCCAGATAATGCCACAGTTTGTCTGGTTTAACTCCACGTAGTAAGCCATTTAGCCACAAACCATGTCTAAAGCTATCCTTCGTAATCATGTACTGGTACTCAGATGCTGTGCCACTTAACCATTTTTTCCCTCTTGAGGGAAATGGGCAAAAATAGTAATAAATTTCCTAAAACAAATAACATTAAAAGCTCTTTAATCACAGAGATTCCAGGTTGATCCTGCTTTTAAAATGGTTTTGGTATCGTATATTCCAAGTATGGAATGTAATAAGCTTTTGCGTCTTTAAAGAGGGACCGTGACAAGAATTGCCTTGGTGCGTCAGGAAGCCGGTCTATTCAGTCCCGTTATGTGGAAGAGGCAGTTAAATGCTCAGTGAGGTTTTCAAGTGCCGATGGGTAAAAGCTACAGAACAGTGAATCAGTTTTAAAAAGGCATTTTCTACAGTAGCTGTTTCGGATCTTTTCTAGTTAAATGCTGATGGAGATCAAGGATAGGAAAATGTAAAGCTGAGTGAGGAGGTAGAAAAGTGGCCTTGGGGTAAAGACACCCGGGTTCTCGCCTCAGCTCTGCTGTGGCCTGTTGTATGACTGGGAAGTATGACTGTATGATTCCACCCCTTTGGACCTCAGTTTCATCATCTGTAAAATGAGCATACGATATCTGCTCTTCCTGTCTCAGACTGCGAGTCTTTAAGCTTCCCCAAAAGATGCGCTCCGAGATGTCTATCAGTCATCAGTGATTTCACAGTCTTTTTCTCTTAAGACGTAGGTCATTTGGAACAGTTATCAAAAAGACCAATAAATTGCTCCTTGGCCTATTCAAGAACAGTGTAGAAAACAAAATAAATCCCCTCGCCCCTGCTAGATGCATGAAGTCAATGAGGATGAGTGCTGATTTTACTGTAATAATAATAATGATGGTATTTAACTCCTTACTATGTGACAAGCACATAGTAACGAATAAGTAGAGGCTGCTGGAAGTAGAGGCTACTAGTAGTAGAGACTAAAGCATAGTAGAGACTAAGCGCTGGGGTAGGTACAAGATGATCAGGTTGGACACAATCCCTTCCCTTTAGAGGGCTCCATCCCAAGTACTTAGTACAGGGCTCTGCTCAAAGGAGGTGCTCAGTCAATACCATAGATTATCGTTATTTAAAACATTGTATGTCCATAGCGCCCTTCAATTCTGATTGCTGCATTTTTGGGGTGGGCATAATAGAGCTGAACAATATATCTGTAAGGGCAACCAAGATGATCTGGGGGATGGAACACCTTTCATAGACTGAAGACTGGAAAAATGAGGGTTATAACGGAAATTACATGGTGGACACCACCACCAGGACAAAGAGGTGTTCCTTGAAGTTTGAAGGTGGTAGTTTCAAAGTGAATAAAGGTGACCCGGCAGGTGGTAGGCCTGAAGAATTCATTCTCCCAGAAATTTGTGTGAGCCAAAAATTACCTGGGATAAAGAAAGGGTTTGGATAAATTCAAAAGGTGGTTTATAATAGAGGGAAAAGTGAAGATGGCCACTTAGTTGAATGTCAAGGATAATCATTTTCTGGTAGCTCCAAGCAGCCGTTAGCACCACTGTCAGAGAATGAATCTTAGGTTATATAGATCGTATTCCTGACATAGTGACATAGTTTGTGTAGTTTTTTTTTGTCCTTATCAAGTTTTCATCATTGCCCAAAGACACTTGGAAGAAAGTTCCCTCTAAACTCATTTTTGGCAGGGAATGTGTCTTCCAGTTCTGCTGAATTGAACTCTCCCAAGTGCTTAAAACAGTGCTTTGCATGCAGTAAGCGCTCAATAAATGTCGTTGATTGATACACTGGTTGCCCCTCTTCATAACCATTTGCTTGATTAGGGATATACCTACCACCTAATGTCTCTCACTTCCCTCACAGTTGGAATTATCACCTTTTAATGGATCTAAATCTTTCTTGAATGTATTGTGAATAAGAATGTAGGCTTCCATGCCAGTAACTGCAAAACTGTTGTAGTTCTATGATGATGGTATTGATGCTTACTCTGTGTCATGCTAAGCACTGGGGTAGATATAAATTAATCAGACTGGAAAGTCCCATAATATCCTGTGCACAGAAAAGGTGTTTGTCAAATTAATGTTCTGATTTGCTGTCACTCTATAAGGGTCTGTAACAGTGAACATAGAAGAATAAGGTAAGAAAAGCATTTTTCAATCATCGCAAGTATTCCTTGCTTTCTAGGAATAAACTTGGCTCAGTGGACTAAGATGTGTGTTAGGATCCACACATCAGGATCCAGGTTCTTATTTTGGCTTTGCAATGGCATGTCTGTTTTGTTTCTCTGGGTAATATTTCTGCTTTTCTCTCTCACCGTCTGAATTGGGATACAAACCTACTTCGGTGACTTGCTGTGAGCAGAAATTGATTTAAAAAAAAAAGTTAGAGTGAATGTTGAGGAATAACTCAGCTGTGCTGTACAGTGTATTTGTCACCTTTTCTGTGTTCTCTCTCCTACTTAGACTGTGAGCCTCATATGGGACAATGTCAGCTTGATTAACTCATATGTACCCCAGCATTTAGAATGGCGCTTGTCACATAGTAAGCGCTTAACAAATACCATAATGATGATAATATAGTGGACTTTGACATGACTATTTCAAGGCTACCTCTTGAAATAGTCATGTTAAAACACACTGTATTATTGTCAAGATTTCCTCGTGAGCCCACTGTATGAGATTTGGCTGGGAAAGGAAACTGACCTGCAGGATCATAATAATAATAATAATTGTGGTATTTGTTAAGCACTTACTATGTGCTAGGCACTGTACTAAGTGCTGAAGTGTATACAAGCAAATCTGGTTGAACACAGACACTTCCACATGGGGCTCACAGTCTCATCCCCCATTTTCCAGATGAGGTAACTGAGGCACAGAGAAGTGAAGTGACTTGCCCAAGGTCGCAGAGCAGACAAGTGGCAGAGATGGGATCATTTGTGGTTACAGCCAAATTTTCCTCTGTGGTGATAATTCCTCAAGGATTATCACTTGACCCAATTGAAAACTGGGATTTGAGGGGTTAGAAGTAGTGGGAGGAGGTGGTGACTTGAGAAATTAAGTTTTGATTTTGGTAAGCAATTTTGTTTTAAAGAAAACTGTTAAATCAATGTTAAAAAATACTTTCACAATCTTAAATGAAATCAATAGATCCCACTTTTACGGAATTAGAGATATTGGTCGCTGTCCGCAGTAAACGTTCATTGCATGCCTGTTCTGCATTAAACACAGTGCCCAAGGCAATAGAGGGAGTTGAAGTACGCTACTTTAAAATGCTTATATCTTCCCTTTCTCCCTTCCAAAGGCAACTATTTTATGTCAAGGATTCATTCAATAGTATTTATTGAGCGCTTACTATGTGCAGAGCACTGTACTAAGCACTTGGAATGAACAAGTTGGCAACAGATAGAGACAGTCCCTGCTGTTTGATGGGCTTACAGTCTAATCATATTAGAGCAGACTGCTCCATATAGTGTGCTATTCTTTCTTTATATAGAAAAACATGTATTTCTAGACTTTTGGGTTCCTTGCAGCCTTTCAGTGTACAAGACCAGTGAATCTAATTGTGAATAGTTATTGGGCTTTCATATGCTCAAGCATGGAAAAATAGATGTAATGGTAGTTCATCATAATTTATGCTCTATGTGCTAGGCAGTATCATCCCTAGACAGTTCTACAGATATTCTTAACCGAGTTTTAAAGTAATTATGACTTTATTTGGTAGTGTGAATTATGTGCTTGTGAAGGATCTGTTCACATTGACAGATTCATATATCTTTGTTTAGCTGTTTGATCTTAAGCAGCATTTTAGAGCTCATTTGCAATTTCTTTTTAATTTGGTTGGGATTAAGTAGGCGTCAACAGATAAAACAAGAAATGGTTTACAATTTTTGCCTTGTCCAGAATGAGAGAGATTTTTTTTGGTGAGAATTTATGGCAGCAGATCGATGCGTGTCCCTTGAAACTTTGAGCTGTAGCAAGAAATGCATTAATGCCTCCGCTGTAGCACTTGTGTAGAATAGATTATCAGAAAAATCTCATAATATTAAATTAAAATGTGAATTCTTTGAGTGGAGAGGTGTTATAGGGGAAACTCTTGAGATCTTTTAGAATACTTTGTGGTTTTCAGTCTGGCAATGAATAATCAGTTTGGATTTTAACTTTGAAAAAGTCCCTTAAAGTATGAGACTTGATGTGTTAGTTTTTATTTCCCTCTTGTCCCTTCTTAACTGAATAATTTTTTTTCTAGTATGGAGTGTCTGTTTTCCAAAGGTGGGTACTCCAATGGATCGTTAATCATGGGATGATTTTTGGTAAATTATCTGGCTCTTTTCTAGCCTCTGAGATGGTTTAGGGACACAAGAAGTTTCCTGGAGGGCAAATGGGGTTCTCCCAGCCAGGAGCCTTCCTTGGCCCTGATCCTACTTTATTTCTTCTATTCTGAATGTTAGCAAGGCAACACACATGACCTAATTAGGGTAGTCTCATCAAAAACCCAACAAGATTTGTATAGGTCTCTGTCATATAATTGGAATAGTTTAGTGGGCGAGGAGGGGGGTGGAGGTGACGTGTATGTTAGGCAGCAGGACCCAAAAAAGTGAAATGTCTATCCCCTCGATCAACACTAATTTTTTTTTAACCACAACTTTTTCCGTGCTTTGAGTTTGGCCTGTATTGGGAAGAACTTTCAACTTCTGGATCAAATAATACCTTAGATATTCTTGCTCCTTTTCTCAAGGCCGTAACGATTGTCATTTCTTTGCTTTAATTTGCATATGGAATTGCAATACTCTTCAACCGTCCAAGGAAATTTTAACACAGAATTGTAATACAGTATCCCAAAAGGTTTTGTTGCTTTGACACTATACATATACATATTTGCTTTGTCACTATACATTTGAATTAAACTTATCTTAGTTGGAAGTTCTCATGCACTGACAATCTTTCAAAGCCTTAGCATATGTATTTGTCCAGAACTGATTAGTTAGATCTTAGTGGAATGGGCTTGAAGTGTGGCTTACAGTTTAAGCCCAACGCTTCTGTTTTCAATCGAAATGGATTGTAGTCATCATGTGGTAGAGTGTAGTTGAGTAATACAGTAATCAATCTTTTGTCACGGTCCTCAATGCTCTCTTTTATGCCACATACTTTGTTTCTCACTTGACAAAATATAGTGAGCTAAAATACCATCTCAACAACTCACTTGCCAAGATCACTTTTGAGTGGAAAGTGCTCATATTAGTTCAATTTTATGTTGATTACATTAAGCTAACCTGAAAGGAGCTATTTTGGAAATTGAATAGCAGGGCATGTGATTTTAAGGCATAACGTAATTGAAATTTACATAGTTTCTTGCTATGTTAATGGTAATAATAGAAAAATTTAGTCCATCAGATAAGTGGAAATATTAAGGAGGCAATATTGGACAGCATTAAGGTACAGTTTTCATGAAAAAGCTGTATAAACTCCAGTTCAATCGTAAGAAACCTATACTTAAGGGAATGCACTGTGTATTTCATAGGAGGTTCTTAAATCTGAGCCCCATGCTTAAGGATGGCTTACCAAATGGGTGTAAGGACAGTGATGATGAATGCGACTGAGGTCTCAGGAAGTTTGTTCTGGACCCATCAACTGCATTCATTTTCCTTACAGGCCATTCCGCAGTGCAGGCCACTGGGCCCAGAGGGACTTGTGAGAGTGTGCGTGGCCCAGCACAAACCACTGACACTACTGAAAATGTAAGAGGCAAAATTAAGAAGAAATTCCCCATATCCCTCTTAATTCCAAGAAAAGAAACCAAACAAATGGAGTAGAGGCCATATCAAGTGATATTTAGAGATTCTACTGTCCACTGGCAATTTTGGTTTGTCAAAACTACCTGTGATTCTGAACTTTTATAATAGTTTTACTTTCATATTATGGGGGCTAAAGTCATAAACCAGAGTTTGAAGTGCTCCTGATATCCTTCTGCACCATAATAATAATTATGGTATTTGTAAAGCGCTTACTATGTGCTAAGCCTGATTATAATAGCCTCAAAGTCATTGCCGCAGTGGCAATGCTATGCGTCCACTCTAATGTAGTACAGTAATACCTCCTTTATTCCTAGCAGAGTCTTCAAATTTAGCAACTATTAAGTTTCCATCCTTTTGATTTTAAACCCCCCATCCCCAATTTTCTGCAATGGTTTTCTGTAGTGATCTGCCGCTTGGTGACAGTGGCAGGGCCTTTGTCATCATAAAGCAATGGAAACCATTCACTGAGAAGGCACCTAGATTGACACTTTGTTGATCTACTGAATTAAGACCGGATCAAGTAGTCTTCAGAGCAGTGGAAGGAGATGTTCTGGTCCTGTCTCATGCCGTTGAGTCGTCTCCGACCCATAGCGGCATTAGTCCTCAAAATTACATTTTTTAAAAAGTGCCATGAAAGTGGCAGGAGGAGTGAGAATAAACCTGCCTCCTTTTAAAGGTTCTGGATGCCATTCTGGGGGCAAAGCAGTCGGCGTCTGCACTGCCAAATTCTCAGATGTCCCAACATTCGTAAATCTTGCTATAGAAGAGGAGGAGCCTGGAGCCAGAGGCTGCTTGAAGACAATCCTCTAAAAGACAGTTCATTTCCAGAAGGTATTGTACTCAAATCCCTTTATTGTAACATTTTCATGACATTTTTAGCAAAGAGGACAGCTTAAACTTCTGATTTTTCTAGTGAATTGAAGTAGCATTCCATGTATCATGGGATGTAGATTCAGTTCAGGAATTCCTGTGTTTTGGCAGTTTGCACATGAGCCCCTGAAAATAGGATTCCTTAAAGCTGCGTATGTGGCTAGTATATATCTCAAATGTATCTACTATTTGTTGTGTTGGGAATGGGCCCTAAAATCGAATGGCTCCAAACCCCTATTCTATTCAGGTACTTACCAAATAATTTTTTCTTTTTTTTTTTAATAAAGTGGAGCTTTGGAAAGCAGTCTCCGACTAACTGTGAACCAACCAGTTAACGAAAACCTCATTTGGATATCGAAAAAGGTTTAAATAACCAACTTAATTGAACATAAGTCAGACAAATAAACCTGAGGCCCACTTAGTTTAGGTAAGTGTATGGAGTTTAACAGTTGCTTAATGTTGAGCCAAAGTATTCTCAAGTGAACTCTTCCACAATTGCTCCTCAGGAGCCCATGTTGTTAATAGCCCTTCTTTGTTGTGATCTCACATTCCCTTCACTTTTAATATATGCCATCCCAAAATACATTTTTTTGGCCATCTTCGGTGGTCTTCTAACAGACTTCTTACAACTATATCCCAGAGCCCAAGGATTTCTTGGATAAGTTAAACACATGAAAGAAAAATAACTTCTTGGTTAGCATTCATACCCACGTACATAACTTGAATCGCAGTAATTTGATATTTTTTCTACCTTTGCAGGCCATACTGTGATCTACAACCCAGGGGAGCAAATCATCACTTGCATCCTCTAAACGAGTAGTCATAGGATAAATTAGACCCCAGTGTTCACTCAGGGTCCAGGACCAACTTTCTACAACACCAGCTGACAAGACTTTGTTCTCTCCCTCCTCCGGGATCTGAGAAGTTGAGATCATTTGATGAACTGGAAGGGCTGAGGGACTTGATTGTAGGGGTGCGGAAAATGGTCTTTGGAGAAGCCAAACAGCTAAATAGAAGGCTGAAGAAAGGCTACAGGAGAAAAACCTAATGACTATTTGAAGATTGTGTAAGCTCTTGTTTAAAATAGAACTTTCAGATTTGCCTGTTTCAGAATTTGGCAACAAGCGTCATGACGAACTCATCCGGATTATATCTAGGATGATTACACTAATTCACTTAGTTCCCTTCAATATCACCAAGGGAATAGGGGTGGGGAGAAGACCTACAGAGAGCACTGTTTATGCCAAGTCCCTTTCCCAGTCAAAGGTCAACCACTTCTAGATGGTGCTTAAAAACATATTTTATTTAAGTTCGCCTCAAATCTGTTTTGTCTCAATTGAATAAAATCTAAAATAGCTCACTTAATTAAGTTCCATTTCCTTTCAAAACTTACCAGTTTAAAAGTTCTGTGGAAGCAACTTTTAAGTTATACATCTGGGGAGCTTTAGTCGATTGCAGCAAGAGGGGAAAGAAGGGCTGATGAGTACCTTTAGTAAGGTAAATGCCCCTAAGTTTTTATGATAGATTTGGGGAAGGCAGAGTTCCTGGCATTCACTCAGCCCTTTGTGAGTATGGGTTTAATGGCGATATTGCTTCCCCTGTTTGAATAGTTCTGATGTCCTCCGCTTCTCCCTTATTCCTGATTTACCACTAAAAGTTATCTGATGGAGGATACTGGAATCAAATCTCCCCACCAAGAGGCCTTCCCCAACCCAGCCCTCCCTTCTTTGTCACCTATGCACTTGGGTCTCTACCCTTTAAGCACCTTCTCCAGCCCCACAGCATTTATGCAAAAATTCTTGAGTAATTTAATGCCTGTCTCCCCCACTCTAGTTTGTAAGCGCCCTGTAGGCAGGGATAGCATATATATCAACTCTTTTCTGATGTACTCTACCAAGCAGTTGGTACAATGCTCTGCTCACAGTAAGCACTTTTTAATTACCATTAATTGACTACTCGTAGTACATTCTTCATCTACAAATTTAAAGGCAAAAATTTTCAACCACAATAAAACTCTCTCTGAAACTTTTGAGTTAAAAAATTAATGCATATAAAATTATTTAAAATACTGGCCCAGTGTTCTGGTGCAACTTATAAAATAAAACTGCTTTATTATAGTTTTATTGGATCACTGCTTGGCCACTGCAAGCAGTAGTACACTTTTTTTTTTGAGGACCTTTCCTCAGTGTCCCTAAATGGTTAGTTTAAGAAATGTTGAGCTGTGGAATGGAATATGTCATTTGGTGTCACATGGAAACCGCTTTTGAGGGCCCAGAATTTTCCCACCTCATCTCATCTTGGTCCACACGAGTCACCGTTGAAGTGGTGAAGTCAAAGATGGTGTTCAGGATGGCAGCGAAGTGCCCAGGTTGGGTGCTGCAGTCTCTGATCTCACCACGCTTGGCTCCTAAACCAGAAATGGCAGTGCCAAGAATTGATGGGCTTCTAACCAAAAACAACGCTGTGAAATTCTGGAGTAGACTGGGAGTCTGAAACAAAGCTTATGAATTTAGCATCGATGTGCTCCCAGCTGAGACCTACCCAGGTAGGCTCTTGATATTAAAGTAGATGATCCCTGATTGATTCCTTGGGTAGCTGGGCAAGTGTCCCAGTTCCATCTACAGTAGATGAATAAATATCCCTGCTTTAAACAACTTTTTATATTTTGATCCTTTAAACAATTTCCAATCATAATTCAAGCTGTGCTAATCCCTCATGTCAAGGTTATTGTTGTTTAACTTTCAAACCAGTCCAGGCTTTATCATCTTCATACTGGGGTTTTAGGTGCCCTAATGATAAAGTTGTGTTAGGGACCTGCTGATTAACATTTGCTTTAAGGGCTCTCACCATTTGAACTTGAAACTTAATTTATTTTGAATGGGCCATAAAGCAATATGCATTAGGTAGCTTGCTGTTTTTCAGAACAATACTTATCCAGACTTAGTAGATTTTTTTTTTAAAAAAAGAAAGTTCCTGAGTTAATAAATCAAGGACTATAAAAGCCAGAGAACTAAGGACCTATATCTTATCTGGTGGCAGCAATGAGTCTGCATTTTAGAATTCGACTTGAAAGGTAATATCCCAAAATGCATCAAAATATGTACAATAGCCTGCTTCGTAGTCATGAAATTAACTCAGGCTGTGTCTGTAAAGCTGATCTTGTCTTTTATGTTCATCTTTATAATGAAAGAAATTCCATGTTTAAAATGGTAGCATAAAATTTAATGTAGGCTACTAAAGGAGTTTGAGTTTTAAGGTTAGGTATTAAACTGGGATTACAGACTTGAGTGTGTTTCTTTCCTTCCCACGCTCTCTTTGCAAGCCATAAATATTTTGAAATTCATCACAGTTACTATCCTCATCAGAAACTTTGAAGGGGAATTTCTATAGTTCTCATATGTCTTTATATGGATCTTTGGGAGATGTTTATCCAAATAAATTAGCAAACCTCTGGGGTGTAGGGCAGTGCGCCAGATCAGTCTAACCATCAAACAACTGGCAGGCTGCAAAAGCATGGTTAAGGACAATTAACCATGACCACTACATTTTGATGCAGCAGCTTGAATTGGCCTGAGAAGTCTTTCCAGTTAGCAAAAGTCCTTTTGGCTTCTTCCCCCCTTTGGTCACAGCCTGGTGTTTAGTGTAATATTTAAGCACTGGACTCTGTAGAAGCATCTGGAATCCTAATATAAAGCCTTCGTAAACTTGCAGCATCCAAGAAAATAGAATTCCTTGAGGACTGCTAATAAAGGAATATAAAATTTTTGAAGTACTGCACCAAGTGTAACTGAGCAATCTCAGCAATCATTTCCAGGAAACATATTAAAGGACATAAATAACAATACAGGGCTCTCTACAGTTGCTTGTAGTGGTGATTACAACAGCTGTGAAATATGCAGAAACTGGGTGGGGGTGTGGAGTGGGCCTGTTGTACTCAGTCAATTTCTTGGAAATTCAGTCAAGACAACTTGAAAGAAAAGATCCTACTAGAACGCTTAAAAAGCTTTATATCTTTCTCTAACCACTTTTTTTGTGAACAATCTGAAGTGTTTCCCCAAAATGTCTTAATTGATAGTCAAAACCTTCCTGGTTTTAGAAATGGGGGAAGATGGATTTGGCACAATGCTTGCCAGACACTTTCCTTGGACCAGAATCTGCAAGGTCAGTGTATGCCAAGCTAATATTAGAAAGAGCTGCTTTGTGCAGACACGGGAAAAGTGTTGGGAGTCACATACCTCTACACCTGACCAGGAATCACAGACAGACAGATCCCGTCCCTTGATTGATAAATGGCATTTTCGCTTTTTCCTCCTGCCCCAAGACTCCCACACCAATCTGGAACCCCTTCTGATAATACAGTCTCACGGAGAAAGCAAACCCTTCCTGTTTGACCACCACCCTGTGCTTCTCTGTGTATTTGCATGAAGGTGTGCTTGCCACAAAATCCCTTTTTGATTGCAAATGAGATTAATTTAGCTAGTTAAAGTTGTGTATTCAGCTGTCTTTCCCCTAAACATTATTTTGCCCCAAGCAGATTTAGGCACTTGCCGTCAAAACCAAGGGCGATTGTTTTTAGCGACCTAGAAACAATGTGTGCTGGACCTCTGTCTGTATCCCAAAGTTAGGGGTTTGGGGACACCTGACACTGCTTAGACTGTGAGCCTGTTGCTGGGTAGGGATTGTCCCTATCTGTTGCCAAATTGTACTTTCCAAACGCTTAGTACAGTGCTCTGCACACACTAAGCGCTTTATAAATACGATTGAATGAATGAATATTGGAGTTCAGATGGGATTCTTTGGGACCGGGTTTCATAGCTGGGGATGAGTGATAAAGGTAGGGACTTTGAAGAAGAGACTCCATGAATAAGCGTGGATCCTATGAAGGGAAAAGACCAGAACTCACAAATTACATGTTAGGAGAGAAGGAAGAATCATAGCAGAGAACTGGAAGCAATTTCAAGATTTTGCCAGGTCCTATCTCCAGAGGAAATGAGAATAAAATAGAAAAATCGCCCTAAAGTTACTAGATAACAAAAGGGGTCTTTAACTGAAAAGGTTTTGCATCTGACCTTGTCTTGATGCATGCCTGAGGCCTTGTCTTTGCTGATCTTTGCTGTGCACACCCACAGCTCAGTCCCTGCAGCTACCTTGACTAAAGTCTTTGACAGAATAGTTCAAGATGGCCAGGTGGTCTACCTCTCTCAAACGAAGGGACAGTTTCAGAATGGATAAGATCGAGGTATGGAGGAAAGTGTATGGGTTTGTGTGTCTGGACATCTGAATATCTGTGACTCCATGTGCCAGGCCTTGTTCCTAGTCTGACTGCATTCTAGGTTAGAGTAGACATAAAAAGAAACGTGACACTGAATTACAAAAAAGCAACAGAGGAAGCACAACTGCTGTGTGACCTTGGGTAAGTCATTTCACTTCTCTGTGCCTCAGTTACCTCATCTGTAAAATGGGGATTGAGAATGTGAGCTCCACCTGGGACAACTTGATTACTTTGTATGTCCCCCAGTACTTAGACAGTGCTTGGCACATAGTAAGTGCTTAACAAATGTCATCATCATCATCACTGTCAGAAGAATAGAAAAACAGTATGGCCTAGTGGATAGAAATACCAGCCTAGTGATCAGAGGACCCTGGTTCTAATCCCAGCTCTGCCACTGTCTGCTGTGTGATGTTGGGCAAGGCACTTTACTTCTCTGTGCCTCAGTAATCTCATTTGTAAAATGGGGATCAAATCCTCCCTCCAGCTTAGGCTCTGAGTCCTGGTTGGCACAGGAACTGTGTTCGACCTGATTATCTTGTATATACTCCACTGCTTAGAACAGTGCTTGATACTGTAAGCACTTAATACATACCTTTAGGAAAAAGAAGACATCACTGTCAGAAGAATTTTAGTTCTTGGGTGGAGGTGTCCTCAGATTCACCACTGCTCTAGGCATACAGTTCTTAATTACAATTCAAATCTAAATCCAGATCTGCATCTCCAGCCCTGACCCCTCTCCATCCCAGCAATTGTACATTTCCTCCTGTCTTCAAGACATATCTACTTGTTTGTCTCTCTGTCACCTCCAATTAACATGTCCAAAAACGAACTCCTTATTTTCCCACCCAAATCCTGGCGTCCTCCTGTCTTTCCCATCACTGGAGACAACACCACTATTCTCCCTATTTCACAAGCCCTTAACTTGGAGTTGTCCTTGACTCATCTCTCTCTTGCCACCCACCCAAATATCAGTCACAGTTATCGAGCACTTACTTTTTGCAGAGGACTGTTCTAAGTGCCTGGGAGAGTACAGTACAACAATTAGCAGTCACATTCCTTGCTCATAATGAGCTTATAATCAATTTGTCACCAAATCCTCTCGCTTCTACCTTCATAACATGACTAAAATCTGCCCTTTCCTCTCCATCCAAACTGCCACCTTGCACCACCAATGCACTTATAGCATCCTGCCTTCACATCTGCCTCCTTGCTGACCTCCCTACCTCCTGTCTCTCCCCCCTCCAATCCATTCTTCACTCTGTTGCATGGCTCTTCTGTCTGCAGAAACATTCAGTCCATGTCTTCCCCACTCCTCAAGAACCTCCAATGTTTGCCTCTCCGCCTCCGCATCAAACAGAAACTCCTTTTCACTGGTTTTAAAGCACTCAGCCTGCTTGCCCCATCCTACCTCACCTCACTAATGTCCTACTAAATCCCAGTCTGCACACTCACTGCACACTCTAGCGCCAGCGTACTCACTGTGCCCTCATCTCATCTATCTCACTGCTGACCTCTTTCCCATAGCCTAGAACTTCGTCCCCCTCCATATACGCTAGACCACTACTCTTTCCATTTTCAAAGCATTATTATGGTCACATCTCTTCCTAGAGGCCTAACCCGATTAAGTCCTCTTTGACCTGGCTGGCTTTCCCTTCTGCATCGTCAGTGCCCTTGGATCTGTGACCTTTGGACATTTGATATTTGCCCCAACCCCTCTGCACTTATGTACACATCTTTATATATTATAAAAGATTTATTTACTGTAATGTCTGTTTCCCTCTCTAGACTGTAAACTCTTTTTGGACAGGGGGTGTGTCTGCTAATTCCGCTGTATCATACTCTCCCAAGCGCTTAGGACAGTGCTCTGCACAGGGTAAATCTCTATAAATACCATTGATTAATTCATTCAAGCTAACCTCCCCGGGGTTAGAAAGTTGTGTTTTGGTGTGCCGGGGAAAGTTGATCTGAGCATGGGAGAGCAGGACAGTTCAAAAAATCCAGTTTTGAGGGGCTTGTGAACTCTGTGGATCTCTGTCCCTTGCTCCTCACCCAGTCTGTACAGGGAATGGGGTTTCCAGCGCCTGTCGTGCATGTCTGTTTGGTTGAGTGGATTGTAAATGAGGGGACTGTATGCCTGAGGTCTTTTGTATCACAGATACTTCGTGGCAGGTTTTTTGAGTGCAAGGATCTTGCCTCTTCTACTGTGGGTGTGCTGTGGGTGCTCAAATACTAGTGAGTATAGGCATTGTGACAATGCAGTGCAGTCGGTTTCGCTACAAGACCATAGGTGCCTTCTTAGGAAACCTCACTGTATGGAAAAATTGTATTATAGTAGCAGCATGACAGATGCCATGTACACATGGGCACAAACGTTTCTTCCTTCACGTGATCTGTTTGCACCAACTTGTGGGTCAGTTTCTATCTAGAGAAACTCCTATTATGGAGAAAATGTTTTCTAATTCTTCACTGGCATTCCTTCCAAATGGTGTTGTAACAGAACTGTTTATTTCAAGTCAGTGGTTTTCCAAAAATGTATTTAACAAGGGTAATGGTTAGTTGACTGTGTGTTAATGCCTTGGTGACTAAATGAATAGTCTCCAGTCAAATGTATTTAAATTATTTCACAGATTGTGTAATTATTCATTAGAATTTATGGTACTTTCCAGGAAATGATTTGTAATAACCAAAAAAACTTATAAAAGAAAAGGGTAAACCCCTTCTTAGGAAAAAATAGCTGTAAATGATGCATGTGATGGGAATTTTGAATGCTCTCATACAGTACTCTAAATGTGTTTTTGAATATGTAAATTTTCTTCAAAATAAACTTTAATTTGCATGTTTCTAATTTTCATATGGTTTTTAAATATATAAAATAGTGTTTTAGTAGACATTTCAAATTTGGAAAATAGTGAATCTATAGGATCCCATTTCTTCCAAATAAGGAAAACCGAAGTGATGTCATTGTTCATTGTAAAACTAGTTGGTTTATATAGCTAAATCAGGAAATATTCCTCTCTTAAATATTTGACAAGTGGGTTTTCCTATCCCTAAAATTTCCATTTGAAACTCTTTTTAAATCCTGGGGTTGTTTTATAAAGTATTTGACCTGTATAGAACAGGTTTGATCATTAAACAAAAATAGCCAGTCTTGTTAAAAACCAACTTGCAAAATGAATGAAAACTAAAATGAAATTTCAAGAGGCAATTGCTCACCTCATTGTAATAAATTTTATCCTATAGTTAGCCTAATGTTCTCGAGAGGGTTAAAGTATATTGATTAGACTTGGTCTTCCTAGAATTGATGCATAGGTAGAAAAATTAAGTCTCTTCTTACGCTACCAAATGCTTACTACAGTACTGTACACATAGTAGGTACTCAGTAAATGGATCAGGAAGCATATTGCTGCTGAAAATGGGTCCGGGTGCTGTTGTAGACTTCATTTTTCACTCTGCTGCCCAGATCATTTTTCCACAAAAACATGCAGCCCATGTTTCCCCATGTTTCTCAAGAACCTCCAGTGGTTGCCCATCCACCTTTGCATCACACGGAAACTTCTTACCATTGACTTTAAAGTACTTTGTCACCTTGCTCCCTCCTCCCTCCCCTCACTACCCTCCTACTAGTTATTCAGTCATATTTATTAAGTACTTAGTGTGTGCAGAGCACTGTACTAAGCACTTGGGAGAGTACAGTATAATGGAAGCATTCCCTGCCCATAGTGATCCAGCACTTCTCTAATGCCAACCTACCCACTGTGCCTCAATCTCGTTTATTTTGTGGACTTCTCACCCATGTCCTGCCTGTGGCCTGAAACAACCTCCCTCTTCACACCAACAGACAATACTCTCCCCACTTTCAAAGCCTTATTGAAGGTACATCTCCTCCAAGAGGCCTTCCCTGACTAATCCCTCATTTTTCCCACTCCCTTCTGCATTGCCCTGATTTCCTCCTTTTACTCATCCTCCTGTTACCTGTAGCCCCACAGCAATTATGTACATAGCCATAATTTATTTTTATTTATATTTGTATTTATATAAATGCCTGTCTCCCCTTCTAGCCTGTAAGCTTTTGTGTGCAGGGAATGGGTCTGTTGTGTTGTTCTCTCCCAAGCGCTTAGTACAGTGCTCTGTACGCAGTAAGTGCTCAATAAATACGATCAATTGATTGTACTAGGAATTAAAATAGGATATTTGCATTTGATGACAATAAGAAATAGAAACCCTCAGACACAGTTCCTCCTGTTTTGTGTAATACCAGAAAATGAACAGACCAGTTTATTCCAGGATCTAAACTGCAGGGTGTTTCTCCCTTTTTTGTGTAAACATTTGCTTGAAGTATGCAGGAGTGGTTTCTCCAGTTTGGCTAGGCTGTAGAAGTCTGGCCCATGTGTCACTTCCACATGGGAAATCATTGTGTCTGCTGCTCCTCTTTATATTCATTATGACGTTTATTAAGTGCTTGGGGCTCATACAAGTTTATGAGATTAAGATTTTAAGATTAAAATCTCTATCCTACTCGGAGATCACGATCTGTCTTCTCCCCCATTTTACAGAGGAGGATTTGGAGGCCCAGAAAAGTTGAAGTGACTTGTCCATGGTCACCCAGCAAGTCAGTGACCCGGCTGGGGCTTGAATTCAAGTCTCCTGATTTACATTCCCATTCTCTTTCCATATGCTGCCTCATCCCTGTAAAATCACAAATCATGGCTGGCGTGAAGTAACGGGTGGCAGAGAGTGGAAAACTCCTGTCATGATGTTTTGAGTTCGTAAGCACCCGGAATTTGGATGAAGGAGCTTGTAAGCTTGGCAGGGAACTTGTCTGTCAAATCTGTTGTATTATACTCTCCCAAGCGCATAGTGCGGTGCTCTGCACACAGTAAGCGCTCAATAAATACCATAGATTTTGTAATGTGTGATTAAGTTCATTCAATCGTATTTATTGAGCACTTACTGTGTGCAGAGCACTGTACTTACCTTCAATTTCCTCTTTTCGCTCCTGAGCCTCTGACTCATTAGCATTTCCATCAAAGGAGGAAACTCAAATTAGTCCTTTAGCTACTTGTTAGCAGCTGTGTTAAAGGTTTCTGGGGGTGGGGTACCCCGAGGGGGTTGTTGATGGGAAAAGCAAAGTTTGAGAATTATTTCCACATGACAGATAATTATGCCAGTCCTGTCCTCCGAGGTCACACTTGTGTTGAGTTTTTTATTGTGCTTTAAATACTCTTTTTCTGTTTCAAGGCTCTATTTTTTAGGCACGACCAAACAGAGAAAATGCAAATTTATGTCCACACTAGGAAGGACACGTTAATGCCATTTTTAATTCTACACATGTCAGTAGTCATTCATTCATTCATTCAATAGTATTTATTGAGCGCTTACTATGTGCAGAGCACTGTGCTAAGCGCTTGGAATGAACAAGTCGGCAACAGATAGAGATGGTCCCTGCCGTTTGACGGGTTTACAGTCTAATCGGGCGAGACGGACAGACAAGAGCAATGGCAATAAATAGAGTCAAGGGGAAGAACATCTCGTAAAAACAATGGCAACTAAATAGAATCAAGGCGATGTACATTTCATTAACAAAATAAATAGGGTAATAAATATATACAGTTGAGCAGATGAGTACAGTGCTGAGGGGATGGGAAGGGAGAGGAGGAGGAGCAGAGGGAAATGGGGGGAAAAGAGGGTTAAGCTGCGGAGAGGTGAAGGGGGGGTGGTAGAGGGAGTAGAGGGAGAAGAGGAGCTCAGTCTGGGAAGGGCTCTTGGAGGAGGTAAGTTTTAAGTAGGGTTTTGAAGAGGGGAAGAGAATCAGTACCCCTAGTGGACTTTCTCTTTCCATTTGAGCCGTCTGTCTGTTTGTATACAACTAAAAGTCAGTGGGAGTACTGCCCTTGCACCTGATGACCTTACTGTGAGGCTGCAAGAAGGTGGACTCTTGTGTTGCCTTCTTCCTCCTTAATAATAATAATGGTACTTGTTAAGAGTGTACAATGTGCCAGGCACTATGCTAAGCGCTGGGGTGGATAGAAGCAAATTGGATTGGGCACAGTCCCTGTCCCACATGGGGCTCACAGATTCAATCCCCATTTTACAGAAGAGGTAACGGAGGCAAGGAGAAATAAAGTGACTTGTCCAAGGTCACAAAGCAGACAAGGGACAGAGCCGGGATTAGAACCCGTGACCTTCTGACTCCCAGACCCATGCTCTATCCACCACACCATCCGTGCAGATTGATCCAAGGCATGAGTTTTACAAAATGCTCTGTTTACTTTGAGCACCTCTCCTTAGGTGCAACAGTTTATTTGGGTAGTCTGTAGTGCTGACCTGGGAGAAGATGTTCCGATGGGATTTTTCTAGCATATTATAATGGCTTTGCTCTGTTATTCAGCAAGGAGAGGGTTAGAAATACCTGGTAATCCCGGCAAATACATTTGGGGGTGCCACTCCCTTCTTCCAAAGTGATTCTGGAGTTAACGGCAACAAAAGCCTCCAGGCCACACAGATTCTGCAAACCTCCCTCTCCAGCAGGAGAGTTGTAAATAGAAGGAAAGAATGTGTGGAGAAGGTATTCCATTCATCACTCCTCTCTAGAGAGAAGGGTTTGGGCTGCTGGAAAAGCAAAGGGGAGGAGCTCCGGCCACATTGATATTGGCATAGTGCTCTACTTGCTCAACCTGCCCCGGAGGTCACGCTGCGGATGGGGATATAAGAACATAAACACTGGAGGAACAGTGTGGTGACTTGCCTTCTCTCAGAAATGGCACCATCCAACACCCCACACTGTTTGCCCTTTACAAACCTATTTTGGACACCTTGTCCATGAATTTATCAGAACTCTTTTGAACCTATCGGCATTTTCGCTCTGCCCAAATACTCAATGTTGTGTCCTTTCCTCCTCATGTGTGGAAAAGTATGGTCTGCTGGTTTTGAATCAGTCACTTTGACTCTCCAGGGGTTGTGTCATAGTTCTTGTTTTGTGGCATTGGGCGAATAGCAGTTTCCTGATAATTGTGTTCACATCCGATATGATTTTTCTGGAAGTCTGTGACATCTCTATCAGCCTCCATCTTTCCAGACAGGAGTCCTAGGCCTTATAAGAAATTTGCTTGACCCCCTTCACCATTTTGGTTTCCATTTTCTGCTTCTCTTCCAGCTCCGTTGCATCCTTCATAAGAGGGCAGCGAGCCACAACCATACATGGTATTTGAGGTGCACATGTACCATGTTTTTTAAATAATGGCAGAACTATTGATTTGGGGTGTATTTTTGACACCTTTACTTATGAGGGCCAGCCTTTTGTTGGTCTTTTTGATGAGAGCATCATTCAGGATGTTGGTGATTTAAAAAGAAGTCAAAAGTGATTTCAAGACCTCTTTCCTAGTTATGATCAAGAGCTTATCGTTTGGTACTTGTTCGAATGCTTTTTTCCCCTAGACTGATTTCCTTGTACTTGCTTAAATGGAATGCCATCTACCACTCTATTTCAGAAGATTTTTTGTTTTTGCTCTTTTCCAGTTTATTTTGATCAGCATGACATCTCATTGGGTATTTTCCTTTCCAAAGCATTTATGAAGAAGTAAAATCAAACTATTCTGAAGTATCTATCCCTGGGAATACTACAACTTAAAATTCTCTATCCAGAAAATTCTCCTTCCCAAACTTTGTTTCCTATCTTATAGCTGGTTTTCAGTTTAAAACCAAATATCCCTTTCAGTTCCGTGGTTGTTCTTTTTTAAGCTTTTGGTATGGAACCTTTTTAGAAGCTTTTTGAAAATCTAAATAATAATGGCATTTGTTAAGCACTTACTGTGCGCCAAGCACTGCTCTAAGTGTTGGCTGTATTAGGTCAACCAGTGAGCCATAGTCTTTCCCTTCCATAAAAGCTGATTTTTTTCCCCAACAAATTGTTGTTTTTTTAAGTGCTGATTTATCCAAAATTTTAACTCTAGATTTTAAGCTTTAAAATTAAAATATCACTTACCAAAATCTAATTTCCAGAATCTTCTCTGGAAGTCTTTTTGTAGATTGGAGTTAGATGACAATTTGCCAGTCTTCCAAGACATTAGTCATTTGAAATAATAAGCTGTGTGTTACAGCCTAGTGTTCCATTACTTAATTCCCTCCCTCCTTATATCTGACAGACTCTCCTCCCCTTCAAAGCCCTCCTTTCCTCTTTTCCCACTCCCTTCTGCATCACCCTGACTTGCTCCCTTTATTCTTCCCCCCTCCCAGCCTCACAGCACTTATGTACAGATCTGTCATTTATTTATATTAATGTCTGTCTCCGCTTCTAGACTGTAAGCTTGTTGTGGGCAGGGAATGTGTCTGCTTCTTGTTATATTGTACTCTCCCAAGCTGTTAGTACAGTGTTCTACACACAGTAAGCGCTCAATAAATATGATTGACTAACTTTCCTTCTTGAGTTTTTTCATAACTCTTGGATAGGTATTATCTGGTCCTGGTGGCATGTTAATCAGATTGGAATCAGTCTCCGTCCCACATGAAACTCCCATTTCACAAAATAATTTGGGTCCAGTAGGAACCTCCCTAGCATACTCTATGGTAGAGTCGTAACTAAAGAATTAATCCTGTCAGATATCTCCTTTTCATCACTGGGTTACACGACAGTTATTATGCAACCCACTGATTCTGTAACTAGCTTCTTTCCCCCAGCTCACTAGGGTTTGTGAGATTTTTTTTCTTATTTCTCAAGCCTCCTCTGCCAGCATTCCTCTCCAAAGTGCTGGGAAGCATCATGACTGGAACCTCACTTTTCCAGGCAGCAAATGGGTTTTTACTATCAGTGAATGAATGGTATTTTTTGAGCACTTCCTATGTGTAGAGTACGGTCCTAGGCACTTGGGAGAGAACACTATAACAGCAGACTCAGTCCCTGCCCCTATTGAGCTAATAGTCTAAAGGGAGCAAAATGTCAAAAAGTTTGAATAAATTAGGTAAATTGATGGTTATTTTGGTAAGTTAAAATTCTACCCAATTATCTCTTGAATTTGGGATTGGAGAATGGGGGTTTAAATTTGTCCCTGTTCTCACTGGTTCTGTGTTTGTTGTGTAAATTTACTATTTAGGGCCACTGTCCTCCTAGAAAACTCTTTTTCACGCTAAATTTGCAAGAGAAGTTCAAGAGGCCTCACCTGAAATGACAATTCCCAGTCTTCCATGTCCGTGGAGTGGAGAAGTGTGCTGATTTGATGTGCTAATTTTCTGGTTCCAAACTCCTCTTTGTGTTTTGTTTAAATACCTCTACGGGGGAATATCTCTAAGTCAGAAAGAAACCTGAGCCAGTGAGGGAGTGGGAACAGTTTGCAGGTGGGTCTAGAATAGTGCAGCTGTTTGTGGTTCACATGCTAGGTTAAGTTAGTGTCCTCTCGTTCAGACCCTTCCCATCAGCTTCCTTACATTTTCAGTAGCCATTTTATTTTCCTTGAAAATCACTATCAACTGCCGATCCCTGCAGGCAACCAGGGCCCCCCACCCCGTTCCATTTTGGCAGAAAGATGGTAAAAACTCAATACCCCCTGGTCCTCAATGCTTTAAAAACAAGAAGGTGGCCCTTCAGCCTGTGCCAGATTTGAAGGAATTGTTCCCTAGTTGGTGATCAGAAAGTAGGTCTGGGAGTGAACTCCACGCAGAGTGGAGAGCTTTCCAGAGATACTGGAGCATCCAGAAGGAGGAAGTCAGATTTTGTTTCCCGAGATGAATATAACTCTGCAGTAGTACACATGGCCTTGAATTTTAATTAAATTTAGTCATAATTGGATATAATTGCTTTGGAAACTTCCAGAGATGAGTTAAAAATTAATCTGTGTAAGTTTGTGAGTGTGAGAGTAGTGTCCTTTCAAAATCAGTGTTCATAAGAGTACTCAGTAGGATTTCTAATTATATAAATATAGAAAAAAATAAAGTGATAGATTAAGTGTTGAATTTTTAAATCTTTCCTAGCTGTTTCAGCCTGTCAACCAAAGCATGTCTTAAATGTGTAATTAACTAGAGCCTGGAGCTACTTTTGTCTTCTATGTTTTAATATGGTTGTTCAAAACTGCTGAGTGGTAAGTTTACTTTTCCTCTATTTTCTGCCCCCAATATTTTTTTAAAGGGCAGACTTCACTGAAACTCAAATTTCAGCATTTTTTTCATGCATATTGATGAAAAATGAAGACACTGCAAGCTGATAACCTATTTTTGAATTTCCCTCCACAGATTTATGAAGACAATTGTCTTCTTAAGGGAGCTCCAACACAGGTTGGTTCATTTAGCTCCACCATCAACTGCAGTCCATGCTTAGCATGTTTCTCATCTTGGATGCAGAAGTACTGTTTGTGTTCAAAAATGTAAAACTGTAAAGGGGACAATTCTTTAAAAGGAATTACGTAATGCCTACAAAATTGAAATATTCGTGCCAATAACAATATGTTTGTGAGGTATTCAAACTACCCTAACTCCCACTTGGGAGAGGAGTGTAATTTAATCTCCATGGTCATTTAGATCAAAACCCAGCATTTTTTTCTTATTAATACCCCTCCAGTGAACCTTAGAAGCCTGGCAGAGGGTCTTTCCTCTTTGGGCTACCACTTTGCCAGGGAATTATGTTCTACTCTCTTCTGGGACTAAGGAGCCGAGTTCATAGGTGACCTGATTGATGCCTATTTCTGAAAGGCAGTTATTAATCCCTTGCCTTTTGCATAATAAACCCCTCTTCCTGGCCAGTACAAGATTTTTTTCCCCTCCGTTTTTCCATTCTTTCCCTATTTTCTCTATTTTATTTTCAGTCGCACAGGATTGGGGTTTTTTTTTTTGGCTAACTCTCCCAGTAGTACTCCACAGCGCGGGCCAAGAGTCTACGTGACAGAAGATATAGTGCCCAGACCCAGCAGAAGCCCATAAGAAAGCAGGAACAAGCATGGTGAAAGTGCAAGGAACAATATGCAGTCTACCCAGTACAGCTGCAGCATATTTTTAATATGCATTTGGCTACGGGGGAACATGATTAAGGAATTAGGGAACTTTATGTTTATCCTTTCTTCTTTCTCTGGTAATGTGAGCTTTTCTAGGGCATAGCCAGTATCTAGTCCTTCCTCACATAGTAGCTACGAATAAGCTCTGCACACTGTAGGCGTTCTATAAGTTTGCTTGATTGGCTGTTCCCCTTTGGTGAGTAGCAGAGAGGGTAAGTTGGGATGTGGTTTTTCTTTGGCTGCATGACTGTTACAGAATGTACATAATGAAAGTGAAAATGGAACCCCTAATTTTCTGCCAAGATTTCTCAGTAGTTTCTCTCTATTATCCTTGATTATGGTTGCCCTGAAACGGTGCAAATGGGTCTGTATCGTGGCACCATTCTGTTGAATGGGGACTTGTAGAAGTGTTTTTTTGACACTTCTCCACCCCCCACATTTAATGCAGATCACAGAGAGCCTTCAGACAGCAAGTTTTTTCGATGAAGACATTAACCAGATTATGATCAACAACCTAATTTCTCATCTGTGCAGTCTTATTAAGAGTAATATTTTTCAGGAACTAGTGTGCTACCTGTTGTAACTCTGATCAATATGAAAAAAAATTAAAGTTGAATTCTGTCCCAGGGTGAGCAATTGCTGTTGAAGCGAAGTGATGCTGTACTTGTTTTTTCCCATCAGTGACCTTTGTAAATGACTCAAGGCCTTTGGGGACTGCTGAAGTTTCATAGAAAAAATAGTGTTGCTTTTCTCATCTTCATGAATAATTTTTATGGGCTGCCTGCTGTATGTGGAGAACCATACTAGGTGCTCAGGGACATGGGAGTGAAGTATTAAGATGATTCTTGCCCTCAAGAAGGTGACAGTCTAATAGCTTGTGTTTACATGTTGATTCAGTATTGGGTTTAGAGTTCTGATCACAGGAGTGCCATCCTCCTCACCGTGTGTAACCTGCCAGTTGTCACTGTAATTGAGGGAGAGATGAGTTGTGTTGGAATATGGAGTCTGGGTGCCTCTGCTGTGATAAACAGCGTGGCTTAGTGGAAAGATCCCGGGCTTGGGAGTCAGAGGGCATGGTTTCTAATCCCAGCTCCGCCACTAGTCAGCTGGGTGACCTTGGGCAACTCACTTAACTTCTCTGTGCCTCAGTTACCTCATCTGTAAAATGGGGATTAAGAGGGATTAAGGCTGAGCCCCACGTGGGACAACCTAATTACCTTGTATCTACCCCAGTGCTTAGAACAGTGCTTGGCGCATAGTAAGTGCTTAACAAATACCATTATTATTATTATATGTTTAGGACCACATTGGCTTGGAATTTGTGTCAAAAGTAAAAAGGATTGGGATATATCAGAATCAACATCTACCATGCATATTGGAAATGATGTGAGAGGGTTAGGAACCAACCCACTAATGGGGACATCATTCCTTGTATAATCAAATTCTCACTACTCAAGCTGCTCTTTTCGAAAATTCTTCACTCCGCTTAGATGATGTTCTCATTTCTTCTCAGTTTATAATTCTTCTCTTCCTCCCCCCCGCCTCCCCATTTCTCTCCTGGGGTTCATCTCTGGGCTCTTGTGTGTGTCTCGATCAGATTCCTGCCCTGAAGTGTCTACTTCCCACTACATGTCTTTGTCGAGATGTTTCTGCCCTGCAGTTAGCATGGTTTTGTTTGTCTCTGGTTGGGTGTTTGTGCCTGTGTGTGTTTTTAGGTCCCGATGGACAAGGAGTGGTGTTCTTGTTTTAAGTTTCTGTCTCTGTGTGTGTTATTTGTGACTGAGACCTCAGCTTCCACCCCTACAATTGCACCTCCCCCACCTCCCAGGACACATCCTGGTGGTCTGAAGATCTGGGCTAGAACAGCTTACCGTAGCACAGCTCTGTTGCAAGACTAGGACCACACTCCAAAGCTCCTGGGTCCAGGAGGGGCTTTAATGCCACCAAGATGGTCAGCATGATGGGAAGATACAAGGAGCCTCAGACATAGCCATCCAACTTTACCCTGGATTGGGAGACTGGAATAGGCCATGGTCTACTATCTTTTCATAATGATTTCAGGACCTGTGGAAGTCTGCAGATTACAGCTCTTGGGTCAGATTTGGCTTGCCGAGCCATTTATTCCAGTGTGGTCCAGTTGTTCTTTTGTTGATACTCTTCTTCCTGCCTAGAACTCCCTCCCCTTTCACATCCAACAAATCATTGCTCTCCCTGTCTGAAATCATTTCTAATCCAGGAGACCTTCCCTGATTCATTTCTGACCTCCCCACCTTGTATCACTCCTTTGTGGTGTACTTTCCAAACAGTAGTAGTGATGGTATTTATTGTGGTCCCTCTGCTATCTTGCAAGTGTCTATAGTTAAATGTGAATCCTGGGCCTGACACAAGCAGGGGACCTCTAAATTCTAGGGTGGGGACCCCAGAATTATTATCACTGTAGTTGAAAAAAAGAATGTGCTGTAGGGGCCTAGAAAAGTGTGGAAGAAGCAGTGGGGTCTTTGAGGAAATAGCGTGAACCTGGGACTCAGAGGATCTGGGTTCTAATCCCAGCTGAGTTTCTGGTTATGAAACTGAGTCTTGGAAGTTGACTTACTCATGAATTGTTTGTTTTTCCTTTCTTGTAGACACTCCTTGAATATGCTGAAAAGTGGAAAGCCTCAGAAGATCCCTTACCTTTGTTGGAGGTATACACAGTTGCTATCCAAAGTTATGCTAAAGCACGACCTTACCTTACCTCTGAGTGTGAAAATGTAGCATTGGTGTTGGAACGCTTGGCATTGTGAGTATGTCTTTCAGTAAGTCAGATCCTAGGTTTAGATCCAGGTCAAAACCTGGTTGTAGTGAAATTCAAGGGACTAGGGAATTAGTAACCCTAGACCCAGATGATGTATAAAAACGGAAAGCACCCCATAATTGTCATCTTAGGATAATTCGCCACAACCAGACCATGCATGGTGCAGGGACTGAATCTGTGTCCTAAGAGGTGATGTTCTAACCAAGCTCTTTACTTGGGTGTCTTTTCTTATTTTTTTTTAAGTCTGTGTGATGTCCAGTTAATTTAAAAAATAGACCACTACCTAACGGGGTGTACTGAAGCTAGGTTCTGTTTTTATTTGTCTTTGGCTTTTAATAGTTGAGTGTATTCTCAAAATCTATTTTGCCTTTCAGAAGCTGTGTTGAACTTTTGCTATGTCTGCCTATTGAATTATCAGATAATCAGTGGGAAGAGTTTCAGTCATTGGTTCAGGTGAGAATTTTTACATGTTATTGGGTTTGTAGCAACTATATCCCAGGCCATTGCAAAGCAAAAACAACATTGTTTCAAAATATACTAACAGGCAACAAGCAGTGATCTAGCAAACATGTCCAGCTGGGCTCTGAAAATGAATAAAACTCTATTTAACTTTATTTAGTTAACATTATTATTTAAGCTTTTTGAAGTTAACAAAGCTACATTGTTATTAGCTACAAGTCATTGGCTTTAACGGAACGATGAAGGAAGGGAAATCTAGACGGGGGAGCCATTTGGAAAATATCCTGCCTGAAGTTCACTGAAGTTTGATTTTGAAGATTTGGCCCCAGTGATTGTTGATTTTGTTTTGTTGGTGCTGGGAAGGTGCAAAAATGGGAGGGACAGGTTTGATCAGCCGGAAAGTTTGACAGTTGGCAAAACACACATTTGTTGTAGATACTATATTTGAAAGGCACCTGTGGTTTCGGTGGGGTGTTTGTCTCCAAATTTCCTAGCTTCTAGAGATGGTAGACATGCCCTCTGCCCACGGTGAGCTTGCAGACTAGAGGGATCAAAGATGAGGTGTTCTGTATTGTACAGAACTCAAGAAGAATTGTTCACTTTTTTATTATCATACACCAAACTGGTCTGTGCCCTGCCATGTTAGTTTCCATCCTTCAGCTGTGGTAGTGCATCATTTGATACTAAGTTCTTAAAGTGTTTCTCACATCCATTTGCTCTTTGTTGGCTCATTTTGGTTTACCATTTGACAGCTGTTTTGATCGTCAGCCCGGGGTGTTACATAGCCCACCTAGCAAAGCTGTGTTGTGGGGAGGTGAGGTGGCTTCTGTGCTAGTAGACTGACAATGTTCCAGGACTTTTCTTGTGATTCTGACTTCTTTCTTGATGTTGAAATGTTGAAAGTGGTCTGAAAGGGACCCTGTTGGAAAGCATTCAAGAAACTGGATGTAATGTTTGTGGATATTCAGACCTCACAACAGAATACAGAGTTAGGTAGCACTCCAGTTCTGTAGCTCTTCAATTTGTTCTGAAGCTATATTGGGGGTCTCAGAATGTGATGGCCTTTTTGATTCTTTGTCGTATCTTTGCATCATTAGACAGAGAATGGCCTGGATTTAAGGACAGTATTGTGACATAATTTGATTTTGTGTGGCCAATAAAGTTTTCTGTATTCAGTGTTTCCCCAGGGCAGCCTGAAACATTTTCTCAGTTTTCTTGAGACTTTTCCTCAGTCTGTATTTTCAGCTCCACCCCTGCACTCTTGCCCCAGCAGGAAGCATTACTGGCAGAGAGAAGAGAATGTGAAAGTCATTACACAGTCACTGGCTCCATAATTAATTCCTTCGTTCAGGTTTCAATCCTGCTTTCTTGGGACCAAGGCTCAACTGTTGTTCTCGATGGGAGACTCCATCCTTTCAAATGGAATGGACTGTGGGTTTGACCACTTCCATTCATTCTGTCGTATTTATTGAGCGTTTATTGTGTGTAAAGAACTGTATTAAGCGCTTGGGGGAGTACAAACCACATCTGTTCAACCCACCATCAGTGACTTCATCTCTTTGTTTACCTTAATGGCATTCTTTTTGTCATAGCGTTCTGGCAATATTAAATTCAAAGGGGAGTGCACAATTTATACCTTACAGAACTTGAAGGAGAGCTTCCTTGTGTTATTACCAAATATTTTTATTGACTTTCTGAGTATACAATCAATCAGTGGTATTTACTGAGCATTTACTATGGGCAGAACATTCACTGTGCTAAGTGCTTGGGAGAGTACAATACAAAGGAGTAGGTACAGACAGTCCCTGCCCACAAAGAGCTTTACAGTCTAGGGGGGAAGGCAGACAAATTAAATTACAAATGGATGTGCACCTAAGTGCCGTGGGGTTAGGGGAGAGTGAAGAATAGCAACAGACCCAAGTGCCTAAGGGGAATAAAAGGAAAGGCTACAACGGGGAAGTGAGGGCTTAATTAGGGAAAGCCTCTTGAGGAGATGTGACTTTAGTGGGGCTGCAAGACCCTGCTTCAGTATGTCTCCCTACATTGGGAACTGCTAAACAAGTCCTGAGCTACAAGCTTTAGTCCGAAGTTTCGAAAGAATAGTTTAGTGGATTCTTCTGCAGTCCTTCCCGGTAGCGTAAACCTGGTCCTCTTGCTTCAGGTTTTTTGGCACCATTTTTCATTATACAGAGTCATTTCTTTAATTATTCCTAATGTATAGTAATTTTCATTACTTAGGATATAATCTGATAGCAGAATCTGCCGAAGGTGTAAGACAGTCCACAAGTTGGCACAAGTAGAGTCTGGGTAGGAAGAAACAGTTGTGTACTTTAGCATGGCTTTGGTCAAGGTATTGACACTGCTGGATTTCCCAGCCTCTCCTTCATCCTTACTGTTCTGTCCCACAAAATAATGAATGGTAAGAGTGTAAAACACCATAGTAGCGGTGGATGTAATACTGATATAGAAGTTTGTATTGAAAAGTGTCACTAGTGGTTGCATTCTTGAAGCCATATACTCCCAACCCATTAATTCCGATTAATTAATTAATTAATTGGATCTATGGTTCCTAAAACATGCAGTAAAATTAAGCCTCAGACCATGTTGCATCCCATCTGAAAACTGGGAATCAGTCGCCAAGGGCAGGTTGACATGACTTATCTGTATTGAGAAAAGAGTAGCTCTTAGCGAGCAAAAGTCCATGAGGAACGGGAGACAAGGTGGCAAGACAGAAAACAGCACCAGGTGCTGCAAACATTAAAAATCATAACCAGAACAGGACAGCCTTTTTTGTGCACATAGTTCAGCTGGAACGCTGGATCCTACATTGACCTTTTCAGTCAGACATCCTGATAAGGTGGATTTCACTGCCACTGGTGTCTTCTTCTCATACAAAGGGCCAACTACATATATCTTATACCATGATTTTCCCACAATATGAGGTTCTTCAAGAACCTTTGAAGGAAAAGCCATTGTGATTTCAGTGGGGTTTGCAACAGCTTTGTGAGCCTTTAAATCGTCTCTTGACCTTCAAATATCTCTTATTCTGCTAAAAGGAATCTTTTCTGTGGAAATTTATTGGTGGGGTCGAAGTTATTTGGATATTTTTGGAAGCATTAATTTAAATAGATATCTATTCTTTTCTACCTTAGAACTGCCTTTTTTCAACTATGCTATCCTTCTAGAGCTGTTTGTTTAATGTTCCTTGCAGGTAGCTCATGAAAAGCTTCTGGAGAATGGCAGTTGTGAATTGCAGTTTTTGTCTATTCTTGCTCAAGAAACAGGAGTGTGGAAGAACCCGGTGCTGTCTTCTATTCTTTGCCAGGAGCCAGTGGACAGGGATAAAGGTAAATGCCTTGGGTGATTAAAATCATTCTGGTCATGGAAATAGAAATAACTAGAAGGCATTTTTGGTAAAGATGTATTTCCAACTACTTGTGGAGGATGTGTGATTGCTTCAGTGATTGCTTCTATCATTCGTTCAAATTATCATTATTGTGTAAATGGTGATTGACAGTGGAAGTTGCTAATTAAAATACTTGGCGTTTAGGTTTGACCAGAATTATTTGCTTGCTTCTGTAAATGTATCAGTCCCTTAATTTTTATGGAATAATGCTGACCCCTTCAAATTAATAGTAAACATTTAGTTAAGTACGATTTCTAGTTAATGAGGAATACTGTTATCTCAGTGGTACTACAATAGTACTACATTAAGAATGATAGCTCATTTTCAAATATATTCATGCTGTGAGCTTCTCTTTTAATTCCTTAGAGATACTGTCTGTAAATGGCTATATTGTTCTCTATTAATCATTTATTATTTCCTATTTTTCAAAGTGAATGAATTTTTAGCCTTTGAGGGTCCCATCCTGTTGGATATGAGAATTAAGCATCTAATCAAAGCAAATCAGTTAAATGAAGCAACTAACCTGGCAAAAGTATGCTCTGACCACCCCAAGATTGCTGCAAAAGGCAGTTTTAAGCAAACCTACCTTGTCTGTCTTTGTACCTTGTCACCAAATGAAAAGTTAATGGAAGAGGTGAGTGGGTTCTCTTTACTAGAATTTACTAGAATTCTCTTTTTAACTATGAAACAATGTTGGAGTTATGTAGCTTTTTGTTTTGAGTAGGCTATCATATATTCTTCACACGTTAATTACTTACGGTTTTGGTTTCCACATTTTCTATTAGAGAGGCAATTGTTGCTTTTATGTAAATAAGCACACGTGTGGGCGTATATCTATGCATCGGTGTAAACTGTGTCTTCCTGTCACTTATTTCAGCTAGTTCAGTTGATAAATTCTCCGATTAAGACACCCATAGAGGACACGATAGCTGAAGTAATCAGAGCTGGTCTGTTTTCAAGGCTTTTAGTTGTTTTTGCAGACCTCTGTTATTTGCAAACATCACAGGCTACAGAATTTAAATCATCATTTCCCTGGAGGGAACATTGTTCCTTGTTTTCTTCTACTTTGTTTTTGCTAAGACTGGGGAAATGTATTCCTTGAATGAGTAATTGAGCTTGGAAAATAAGGTATCTTGAATGCCTTTTTCTTAATTCCTCCTCATTGTCCTCTTTTTCTTCTCCCATTCTTCATTTGCTTTTCTTTTACCTCTTGCCAGAGAATCCTCCCCGTTAATTATCATTGGCTTTGAACACTTACTGTGTGCAGAGCACTGTACTAAGCACTTAGGAGGATACAATATATCGGAGCTGTTAAATATGTTCCCTGCCCACAACGAGCTTATAGTCTAGGGCAGGAGACAGACATTATAGCCCATCTTTTGTGGCTTTCTGTTAGGGTTGTGCCTGAGTTGTGTCTGTTTATACCTTTGTGAGATTTTGTCTGGGAAGGGCAAGGTAGAAATGGGTTCCTGACCAACTGCTACTGTGCTCTCTCAAGCATTTTTTGCACTGCTCTGCATACAGTAAGCACTCAATAAATAACATTATCTGATTGATAGATTCTTGAGGTACTTTTTGTAATCCCCATGCCACTCCCTTTCATTTACATTTTTGTTGTTGGTACATTTTTCTGAGTGATCTTTTCTGTTTGCCGATCGTCTTAAAGGCAAGGACCACATCTTCTAAACTTGCTTTGGTCAGGGCCAGGTGCCAAGAAGCACTTAATGCTTTCTGAGATTGAAGAAGATCCATGTGCCGTTTATCTAGCCCTTTTAGCTGCCGTGAAAAGTTATCCCCGCTGGCTCAATTGAAAAGCTCTGGAATGGGGGTAGGATGCTAAGGCGGTGAGAAAGGGCAGTGGAGAGCTATTGGCAACTGGAGTGAAATAGGCTGCAAATTGATTCCCAGGACTCAGAGATTCACCCTTTTGGATTAACATGGCCTGGTGGAAAGAGCATAAATCTGGGAGTCAGGAGACGTGAATTCTAATTCTAGGCCTGTCACTGGCCTGCTGTGTGATCTTGGGCAAGTCACTTAACCTCTCTGTGTTTATTTCTTCATCTGTAAGAACAGAGAATATCCCTGCTCTCCCTATTTTGTATATTGTGAACCTCGAGTGGGACGGGGACTGTATACGATCGGTACTTATATAGGACTTGCCACCTGGTAAGTACTTAATCCATGTTATAATAGTAGCAATTTTAGGCTTAGATGCCCAGACAGCTTTCATGACCCTTCTGAGTTAATCATAGTGAAAAGAACAGTTCTAACTTCCAGAATTATTGGTCTGCTTTGTCATTTCTAATTTAGATATTGAGTTTCTATCTGAGCAGTCATTTTGGAGGAGCTTTCTTCCAAAAACAAGCATGGGAAGGCATCAGTCGCTTAGGCGGACCCCCCCAAAAAAGTAGCAAATTGACTCTTTGTGTCTGGATATGACATCTCACTGGTGTACTTGTACTTTTTTTATTTCAGATCTCAGAAGTTGACTGCAAAGATGCACTAGACATGATCTGTAACCTAGAATCTGAGGGTGATGAAAAAAATGCTCTCGTTCTATGCACTGCATTTTTATCCCGGCAACTACAGCAAGGAGATATGTATTGTGCGTGGTGAGTAAAGCAATTTCAGTTGCTTTGCTTTAGTCTTCTTAAGAACTGCAACAAAATTTCTTAGTAGGATGATTGTGCTCATTTTTATCATTCTTTTAAAGAGTGTTAGCAATTCAGAGTTTATTTGCAGGCATTTTCATACTGTATTGGCATTGGGTGTTATGAAATCTTTTGTTAATTCAAAGGCTTCATAATGCCTTTTTATCCCAGAAGAGCTTTTGTGCTTGTTCAGTGTGGAGAGAGTGTAAGCGTCTAACACATAAGTTGTAGTAGGTAAAAATTTGTTGATGAACAGTCTGTCACTGTGTGCAGAGCCCTGGAAAAGCTATTTATGACCATATGCAGTGTCAGCTATTTATCTGCAGGAATCAAGTCCCTTATCTTTCACGTGACAGCTCTGTTTCACTAATGCTGCCACACTCCAGTTAGGGAAAATAACTTTGTATAATAAACTGTCTCCAGATGTTCAGAGACCTGGCTATGTTCTTTCAAGAGGATGTGAGGTGATAGGAAATTTTGAGGTCTGGAACATCACTAACTGAAACCACTAATTTCCCATGGCTTTAAGGATTAATTGGTCTAGTCAGTGAAGACAGCACATCTCCCACATTTGGAAACATATCTTCACCTTCATGATCGGTTTAGCATTTTAGTATTTTACTTTGTTCTTCCCTCTGTGGAGCATACCAAATGAGTGGAAAGCATTGCCACCATTTCCCTTTGAGAACTTTTATTAGATCTGGTAATCTGTGCTGCTGATCAAATCAACCCACATGAGTTGGTTCACCTTCCACATGTTAAAAAGTCATAGGATATTGATAATTAATAGAACTGTCAGAAACTGGTGGGATATTTATGGCATAAAAATTGGCTGCCGTTCCCTCCCAGGGTTTTTGTTCGTTTGGGGGGATTTTGTACAGAGCACTCTAAGGATTTTTAAAGTCACTGTTGTCATTCATCTCTCCCTCTTCACAATCTAATGTCATTCCTGTAGCTCAACTTTCTGTTCCCTGAAATCTGACTCTCTAGGTTGCCGTGGAGAGCTTCTTTGGGAACTAGCAGTGGCAGAAACAGTGTCCCGGAAGCTCCAGAGACTCTAGTCGCTCTTCTTGCTTCCCTGCTGCACAGGTGGGTCGGAGGTGAGTGCTGGGAGATTTCCGGGTCCCTGGAGCACCCTGCAGCCCCAAAGCAAATTGGAAAAAGCGCCGCAGGAGCTCCAGAGATCCAGACAACCCCCAGCACCCTCTCCTACCCACACTCGCTCCCTAGGGGGGCAGGAGCAGGTGGCCTTGGGGAAAGAGCACGGGCCTAGGAGTCAGAGGACCTGAGTTCTAATCCTGGCTCTGCCACTGGCCCGCTGTGTCATTTGGGGCAAGTCACTCAGCTTCTCTGTGCCTGTTTCCTCATCTGTAAAATGGGGATTCCACCCCTGGTTTCCTTTCCCCTCAGACTTTGAGTCCCTTGTGGGACAGGGACTGTGTCTAACCTGATCATTTTGTATCTACCCCAGTGTGTAAGTGCACTTCTTGGCCTAAAGTTCATTTCCATTAGAAGTAATAATAATAATATTAATAATTGTGGTATTTAAAGCTCACTCTGTGCCAGGCATGGTACTAGGTGCTTAACAAATATACCACTATTATTCTTATTAGGAGCAACTGGAGTAATTTCCAAAGGTTCCCCAGGCTCCTGCTCCAGTTTTCTTCCAAGTCTCGAGCCATTGGAGAGGCCCCCAAATCTGCTCTGTCGCTCTGGGCACAGCCCAGTACTCTCCCAATCGAGCAGACTCCAGACTGCAGTGCAACTTTAACAAAACCCTAATTGCACATCAAATATCAAAACTCAATTTGTACATTAGTTTCAAAAGCAATGACTGGATTGGCATCATCCCTGTTGCTTACAGCCCTCCTCTAACTTGATTTTTATTGATTGATTTTTTTTTTTTTTTTTTTTTTTTTTTTTTTTTTTTTAGGGAACTCACTCTCTTTTGGAGCAAATTGCAGCAGAGGGTAGAGCCATCCGTACAAGTGTACCTAGAGCGGTGTCGTCAGCTTTCCCTGTTAACTAAAACAGTCTATCACATTTTCTTCCTGATTAAAGTTATTAATTCAGAGGTAAGGATAATAAAGGTGTTGTCAAGATTGTAGGAAAATGGAGCATGAGATTATCTTGAAGTAGAGTTTATCTTCCTCATTTTGGTGCCGGTTCCACAATAACCTGGACTAAACAATGCTGTTTGTTTTCCAAGTGCCCAAAACAATAGTCATTTAGCCTAGACAGGTTTCCAGGAAGGTGAGTTAAGGGCCAGTTTCTTATATTAGGCCCTTTTTCAAAGGATCAGGTCCTTCGGCCCTACTGGAAATGAGATTTTTATTAAATGGTATCAGTGATCTTTAAGGAAAGACTCTATTTGCCTCATTTTCAATCAGTCAGTAATATTTTTTGAACACCTGCTTTGGAGAGAGCCCTGCACCGAGCTCCTGAAGGGGGTTCAGTAGTTTTTTGGCATGATCCCTGCCGTTGAGGAGCTTACAGTCTAGCAGAAGAGGTAAGCACATTTGTCATTGAGGCCATGTGGAAAACCACCACTGTATTTGGTAAAGGCCTCACCTTTGGGTGAAGAAGTAGAGTAGAAGCAGCCAAATTTTATCATGCATAACTGACTTGGCATAGTTAGCTTTTTTTCTCATGCTACAGAATTCAAATTCCCCTATACACTCTGTCCTGCAGATTTCCAAAACGCTGTGTTTTCTTACGTCATTGAGTTAAAATACCATTTGTTTCTGGCTCTTTTCAGACCGAAGGCGCTGGACTTGCAACCTGCATTGAATTGTGCGTGAAAGCTCTCCGCTTGGAATCCACTGAGAGCACTGAAGTAAAAATATCCATTTGCAAGACCATTTCCTGCTTGCTGCCTGACGATCTGGAGGTTAAACGTGCATGTCAACTGAGCGAATTTCTTCTTGAGCCCACAGTGGATGCCTATTATGCTGTTGAAATGCTATATAACCAACCTGACCAAAAATATGATGAAGAAAATCTTCCAATACCTAATTCATTGCGCTGTGAGCTCTTGCTTGTGTTAAAAACTCAGTGGCCCTTTGATCCTGAGTTCTGGGACTGGAAAACCTTAAAGCGTCAGTGTCTGGCTTTAATGGGAGAGGAGGCGTCTATCGTGTCTTCGATAGATGAGCTAAATGACAGTGAGGTATATGAGAAAGTGGAAGACTACCAAGAAGAGGTAAAAGAAACATCAGTGAACGGCCTTGCTGGGTGTTTTGCTGAAGCCTCAAGCCTTCTGAAGGACATACGTGATGAAAAGGAGAAGAAGAGGGAAATAAAAAAATTGAGAGAGCGAGGTTTCATATCAGCTAGGTTTCGGAACTGGCAGGCTTACATGCAGTACTGCGTGCTCTGTGACAAAGAATTTCTTGGCCATAGGATCGTAAGGCACGCACAGAAACATTTCAAAGATGGGATTTACAGTTGTCCCATCTGTGCTAAAAACTTTCATTCTAAGGAAACCTTTGTTCCTCACGTGACTCTCCACGTGAAGCAGTCTAGCAAAGAAAGGCTGGCTGCCATGAAACCTTTGAGAAGGTTGGGGCGGCCTCCTAAGGTACCAAGCACCCCTGAGAGCCAGAAGACCAACATTGTAGCCAAGCAAGAACAGCGTCCCATAAAAAAGAACAGCCTGTACTCGGCAGATTTTATCGTATTTAATGACAACGACGGTTCAGACGATGAAAATGACGACAAAGATAAATCTTATGAACCAGAAGCGATCCCAGTTCCAAAGCCGATCCCTATTAATGAATTCACTTGCCCGGTGACGTTCTGTAAGAAAGGTTTTAAATACTTTAAAAACTTGATCGCTCACGTCAAGGGGCACAAGGACAATGAGGAAGCTAAGCGTTTTCTTGAAATGCAAAGCAAAAAAGTAATTTGCCAGTACTGTAGGCGGCATTTTGTAAGCGTAACCCATCTCAATGACCATTTACAAATGCACTGTGGCAGCAAACCCTATATCTGTATACAGATGAAATGTAAGGCGGGTTTCAATAGTTACGCTGAACTGTTAACGCATAGAAAAGAGCATCAGGTCTTTAGGGCAAAGTGTATGTTTCCCAAGTGCGGTCGAGTGTTTTCAGAAGCCTACTTGCTCTATGATCATGAAGCACAACACTATAATACATATACCTGCAAATTTCCAGGCTGTGGGAAGATTTACCATTCTCACAGTGAGCTAGAAAAGCACCTGGACGATCACAACGCTCTTCCGGAAAACGCACTGCCTCTTGAGGGACAAACCAATTCCTCAGGCGAGTCCGTCCAGCCTTCAGAGTCAGGCGAAAATGCCGAGGGGAATGGAAAGAAAGAGAACCCCCTGCCTCCTTCTGAGACCAGCTCCAGGGACCCCTTCATCCCTGGAGGACGTTCTCGGGAGCAAAGCAAAATGGAAGCCGTTGCCATGGAGCGAGCCAAAGTTCCTGCCCCGACGCTTAAGCAGACTGAGACTTTGACAACCGGTGGTTTGGAGACCCCTGTTACGGCTCTGCTGGAGCCAAGCCAAGCAGCTGTGCTGGCCAGCAACTTCAAGGTACCCGCCCTCAGCCAGAGGGTCCAGGAGAACCTGGAGAAGCAGAGAAAGATAGTTGCTGCTGACAGGGTGCCGGATTCCAGTCCAGCGGTAGCTACACGGTTAGGCAGCGTCGCCGAGATGGTTTGTAACGATTCTAGTCTTCCAGGCTTGCGGGAGAAAAAAGGAAGGGATGGCTTAAGTCAGGCCCAGCGGGTTGAAAATGTCTTGGTAAATTCAGACACTCTTAAAATAGACGGTCTGGCACCCGAAAACTTGGAGAGACGAGTTAGCAATATGATGACTTTTACTTTGCAAAGTCAGTCAGGTTTTCGAAACAACCTGCCCCTATCCAAGCCGCCCGAGGCCAACAGAGCCGCACCTAACCGCTACAGTGTCCCGCTTAAGGCATTAGAAGCTATCCCATTTGCTCCGCCCCAGCCTGGCCTGAGCAATCCTTTAGCTGCTCCACCTGCCCCCCAGCCAACCGCTCCCATTCAGAAATTCAGTTGCCAGGTTGAGGGGTGCACTCGAACCTACAATTCTTCCCAGAGTATTGGCAAGCACATGAAAACAGCCCACCCTGATCACTACGCTGCGTTTAAACTGCAGCGCAAAAGCAAAAAAAGCCAGAAATCCAGCAGCGTTTTCAATGTGCCGAATGATGGGAAGCTGGTCTATTTTTTGCCCTCCCAGGTAGGCAGCTCCACTAATGGCGTTTTTATTCCACAAACCAAAACCAGTGTGAGTCCTCCTTGTTCGGCCCAGTTGCAACAGGTCTCCACTCCCCTTTTTCCAACCCACTTGGAAGGTTTGTCCAATCCGATGTTACCTTCAGTGGAAAGTGTCATAAATCCAGGGTTATCACCTCATGTTAAGAGTGAGCCGGGCAATGTTCTGTGTCCCCAAGTGGAAACACTGTCTAATGCGACTTTACCATCCCAGTTGGAGGATTTGGCCAAGACGGTTATGCCGCTCGGGATCGACAGTGGTTCAGATCCTTTCCTCCCTCTGCCGGCCGAAAGTGGTTCCGTTTCTCTTTTCCATTCCTCGGAAGATGGTGGGGCTCATTCAGTCTTCTCTCAGCTGGAAAACAGTACCAATCACTTTTCCTCCCAGATGGAGGGAAACTCCAATTCTGCCTTCATAAAGGAGGAAAGTGTTGAAGATGCAGTTTTTCCTTCACAAGTCAACAGTGCGAGCAGCTTCGGCGACTCCACCACCCATCCTCCAGCTCCAGAAAAGGTGAAGAAAGACCGAGGGTGGGGCCAGAATGGGAAAGAGAGGAAGCCAAAGCATAATAAAAGGGCAAAGTGGCCAGCGATTATCAGGGATGGTAAATTTATCTGTAGCAGGTGCTTTCGGGTGTTTACTAATCCCAGGTCACTGGGTGGACACTTGTCCAAACGGTCCTCTTGTAAGCCTCTTGAAGGAGCAGAAATCTCCCAAGAAGCTATGCAGAGTAGTGGACAGCCTTCTCTTCTTGCCAGTATGATACTTTCATCAAATGCAATAAACTTACAGCAACCACAACAATCTACCTTCAGTCCAGAAGTGTGCTTTAAAGACACTTCATTCCTTCAGTTGCTTGCAGCTGAGAACCGCCCATCTACGTTTTTGCAGAATTCCTTCCCTCAGACGGGTGTAACTAACTTTAATGCCAGCGGGAACGAAGAAGGGAGTGAAATCATTAAGCAAGCCTTGGAAACCGCTGGCATTCCCAGTACATTGGAGAGCACAGAGATTCTTTCACATATAGTTCCAACTAGTCGTGTCACTGGCTCGACACAAATAAACACAGCAGTTATGCCCAATCCAGCAGTAACGCCATTGTTACAGACTGTGTGTCACCCAAACTCCCTGCTAACAGACCAAAACAGGATACTAAGCACCAAAACTCCTTCCATCGACGAATGCAGCAACGTGTCTGTCTTTCCAGGAGACCAGTTACTACTAAAGACTGTTGAAAATGGTTTGTGTTCCAATTCTTTTGCCAATTCTGTTGCCGGGCCCCAGAGCTCACGGGTTTCAGTTATAAGTGGTCCCCAGAATTCAGGATCTAGTCAGTTAAATAAAAAGGGGAGCAGTGCTTCCAAGAGAAAGCGGAAAACTGCTGCTCCATTGCCTGCCTCTAATACATCTCAAACTTTGGGAACAAACGATTTAACCACAATGGGGCTAATGGCCAAGGGCATTGAAGGAAATCCCCAGGTGCCAGCAGATAGCCTTCAGTCGAACTTAATGTCAAACCGTGAACCTCAGGCTTTGGTGGGAAATCTGACACAGAAGTTGAATAACGTTGACAATCAGTTGTTTATGGCCAGTATCAAAGAAACCTTCAAAGCAAATCTTGAGTCCCATTCAGCATTAGCTCCTTTACCTATAAAGACTGAAAATGGTGATTCCCAAATGACGTCTTTGAATTCATGCGGTGCTCCAGTTAACTCTGATTTGCAGCATTGCAGCGACAGTGTTATCCACAACTTCGAGAAGACCCTTGAAATTATCAAGACCGCTATGAATTCTCAAATTCGCGAGGTAAAAAATGAAATCCAGGATGTTATTAGCCGGTCGCCCCAGAATTCACAGATGCATTTTACCATTCAGCCCCCTTCCATAAACTCTGCACTAAACGCAAAATTACCCGATGTTTCTCAATTTCCGTCACAGGCTAGGGACACCCCTACCAACAGCATCTGTCATCAAACTGAGGCGTCACATAAAGATGATATTCAAGTCTTAGAAATTTTGGAAGGTTTGAAGAAACTGAATTTGGAAAACAACACAGCCATTCCAGCGCCGGTCAGTACCCCCCAGAGTCCACCAGTGGAGGATAGAGCAATACCATTAACTCCCGCTCCTGTTGTCCCAGCTCCAAGTACAACTGTTTCCCAGCCGACTTCTGAAACTGGAAGTAGTAACATTCAGTATAGTGATAAAGTCAATAAACCTTTTGTCTGTCAAGATCAAGGCTGTAATTACAGTGCCATGACGAAAGATGCCCTATTTAAGCACTATGGAAAAGTGCATCAGTATACTGCAGAGATGATCATGGAAATCAAGAAGCATCAGCTGAAGTACGCTCCCTTCAAATGCGTGGTCGCTACGTGTCCGAAAACGTTTACGAGAAATTCGAACCTCCGGGCCCATTGTCAGTCGGTACACCAATTCACAACAGAAGAAATGGTAAAATTAAAGATAAAAAGACCTTACGGAAGAAGGTCTCAAAATGAAAACGGAACGGCAGCCCCTCGAGCCGTGGAGGCCAAAAAGCAGCAGCCTCTGACCGTGGAAGACCAAGGCCAGACCCAGCCGGCTAAGGAAGCTGAGGTGAAGAAAGAAGTTGCCATAAACATTTTGGCAGTCGTCCCGGAAAAAACACTTCCAGAAAAAAAACTTCCTGAGAAAGTGGAAAATCCTCCACCAGTCATTACAGCTCCTTTAGAGCCAGTTGATGTGGTTCCTCTGACTAGCGTTCAGCCCAAAGCTCGCAAAATCCGGAAGCACAAAAAAGAAAAGGAGGAAAGGAAGCGCAGAAAACCGGTCCCCGAATCTCTCGAGTTGCCAACAAGATACAGCCCCTACAGACCATATCGATGTGTCCATCAGGGTTGCTTTGCGGCTTTTACAATTCAGCAGAATTTGATTCTTCATTACCAGGCTGTACACAAGTCCGATCTACCTGTTTTCTTGGCGGAGGTTGAAGAGGAGAACGTAGCCACCAGGGAGAGCGAGGAAAGAGCAGCCACCCAAAATGTGTCAGAGTTCCGGTGTCAGGTGAGCGACTGCTCTCGGATTTTTCAGGAGATTCCTAGTCTGATACAGCACTACATGAAACTCCACGAGATGACTCCCGAGGATGTCGGAAACCTGACCTACCCCGTGAACGTCGGAAGGTTCCCGTGCGATCAGCCGCAGTGCAAATCTTCGTTTACGTCGTATTTAAACTATGTCCTTCACCTCGAGAAAGACCATGCTATTAAGACGAGGCCAAGCAAAATCGAAGATGACGGGGTCTACAAATGTGACTGTGAAGGATGTGACCGGATTTATGCAACTAGATCTAACCTCTTAAGACACATTTTTAATAAACACAATGATAAGCATAAAGCTCACCTAATTCGGCCCAGGAGATTGACACCGGGCCAGGAAAACATTTCAAGCAAGGCAAACCAAGAGAAATCCAAGGCCAAATCTCGGGGACCAAAACCCAGCAAGTCTGGCAAAGAGGGAAGCAAGGGGCCCGCCAAAACCAAACGAAAGAAAACCGTGAACTTGGAAAACAAGAATTTGAAGAGTGGGCAGATTCAGGAAAATAAGCCTCCTTCTCTAAAACGTGGGAAGCATGTGTATGTCCTGAAAGCTAGAAATGATGCCTTGTCTGAGTGTACGAGCAGATTTGTAACTCAGTATCCTTGTATGATAAAGGGGTGTTCTTCCGTGGTTACAAGTGAAAGCAATATAATCAGGCATTATAAATGCCATAAATTGTCCAAGGCCTTTACCTCTCAACATCGAAGTCTTCTTATTGTCTACAAAAGACGCTGTAGCATGCAAGTGAAAGAAACCTCTTCTGAACAAGAAGAGGTTGACAAGAAAAGCGATGTGAAAGAATCGGACACCTGCTTGTCAGAGAGCAGTGACGATTCAAGTACGGCCGCCATCCCGCGGAGGGAATTGGGGAAAGATGAGAAAGATGAAATGGATGAATTGACAGAATTGTTTATCACCAAATTAATCAATGAAGACAGCACAAGCACAGAGACTCCTGCTAAACCCTCCTCCAGCGTAAACTGTGACTTTCAGGAAAGCGACACCTGCCCCCCGGAAAAGCAGAAATCAAATAATTTGAAGAGACCAAATAAAGAAAAGAATGTCTCCCAGAATAAAAAGAGGAAAGTGGAAAAACCCGAGGAAATATTGGCTGTTGAGCTAAGCAGCATGCACCGGGAAGAAGAAACGGCGGTTGCGATTCAAACCACCGAGGAGCAGGCCTCCAGTTTTGACTGGAGTTCATTTAAACCAATGGGATTTGAAGTATCGTTCCTCAAATTTTTGGAAGAGTCTGCTGTAAAACAGAAGAAAAGCACCGACAAGGATTGCCAGGGCGATGGAACGAAAAAAGGAGCACATTCAAACTCCAGGAAATCCAGTGACAAGACTTCTCTGGTGGGGGGCAATCTCCTGTGGCCGTATCCTGAGAGCGAAACCCATGTACAGTTTGCCAATCCGTCGCAACTTCAGTGTAGTGACAATGTAAAAATTGTTTTAGACAAAACTCTCAAAGACTGCACTGAGCTTGTGCTGAAACAGCTTCAAGAAATGAAGCCAACTGTCACGCTGAGAAAACTGGAAGTGCGTTGGAAGGATCCAGATCTTTTAGTGGCGAAAGAAATCAGAGTGGGTAGGGAGGATGGGGAATCGCAGTACTTATAATTAATGTGCCCTAAATCTGACAGATACCTTTTTATTTTGAATAGGAAGCCATCCAGCATGTTAGTAATTGTGAAGCTTTTTTATTATTCTTTTTGTTGAAGTGATTTTTAACCTGGAGAAAAAAAATCATGGCACTAGTCATGTAAAGTTTTTTTGTTTTTATCCCTATGGGACTTGAGGAAGAGAATCATTGCTTCAGTTTTTGTAAATAGCCGAGCTGAACCTCAAATTTCTATCAATGAATTGTCCTTTCCATGAACTAAATCTTTGTGAATTGTCTGTGATTGGTATCTTTCACCAGGTCACTGCTCGTGTATAACAGTTTTCTTTATTTGTAGATACCTTTTTTGTATATATTTATTATTGTAAATCATGTGCTGCACCAGCAGTCTGTAAGTCTAAACTATTAAATGACACATTTATATTTGGAATTTTAATTTGTAACTAAGTGATCAAGTTTTTAAAATTGTCCTTTGTGTTTTAAATTAAGAAGTTTTTGAACTAAAACTAGATAAGTCTGCCATATCCAGTTTATTTTGCATAAAGGATTTATTTACAAGAGAAACTCAATAAGGTCCACATTTCATAGGATGAACACTGACGTCGTAGTCGTGTTTGTAAATTAAACATCCAGTAGTCTTGGATGGTATTCATATGTAGTCAACTCAGATCCTTTAATAGTTTCCTACACTTTTTTCATTGCTTTTAACTGGATACAGAGTTATTATGAGTCCATAAAATAGAATGGAAATGTGAATATATAGAATTTACTAAATTGGAGATTTTAAACAACATTTGGTATTGGCAAATGAGTTGTGAATGTGATAGAAGATTTAGCAGTGTGGAGCGGTGTATATATTTGAGGTGGTGATTTGTGAAGTAGCCCAGTATTGCCTTAAATAAAATCACATTTCATTTCTTGGTTTATACATGTGATCTTATCAAAGGTTTTTTTTTCCTTTTCTGACTATCACAGATTGGTGAGTAGTCTTAAGTCATTTGTAAACTTTGGGGGTGGTGGTAGGGGGACATTTTTTTCCACTCTAAAACAGGTATCATTTCATGTTACTGCTCTTGCATTGATCAGCCACAGGAGCTCATGACTGTCAGAGAGTGTAAAATTACACAGATGAAGCTCTTTCAGTAAAGGAAGTGGAGGGTTGGAGGTTGGAAGTGGAGGGTTGAAGTGGAGGTTTTAAACTGCAAGATAGTTTTAAAAAGTTGTGTTTTCGCTGACCATATGGGTTTCTCACTGGTAATTTATTTTCAATATGTAATTCCAGTGTAGTTTTAAGAGAATCTAAACAACATGGATTTGATGTGGGGTTTGAGAGCTTATTAAAGATTTTGCGAGTTTTAATTTGTCCCTTGGAATCTGTAAGGAAACAAAATTCTTAACCAAGTGATTTTAAATAGTCTGCCCTGATTTCTGTAAAACTGTGGGTTTTTTTTCTTTTGCCATGTATTTTTTATTATGGTATTCGCTGAGTGCTTCTATGTGCCAGGCACTGTACTGCAAACTAAGTTTGGACTCAGTCCCCATCCGACGTGGAGTTCACAGTCTTAATCCCCATTTTACAGATGAGGTGACCAAGGCACAGAGAAGTTAAGTGACTTGCCTAAGGTCATACGGCCAACAAGCAGCAGAGCCCAGGATTAGAACCCAGGTCCTTTGATCCCCAGGCGCTGTGTCTTTCCACTAGGCCATGCTGCTTTAAAGCTTTCATCTGTCTTGTGATAGCTTGCTTACTTGCGTACTTGGATATTGATATTAATATCTCAAAAACTGGCCTGACAATTTCCACTAATATAAATTAATCTAGGTTGTAAAAAAAACTCTCCTTAATATTGGCCCAGACTCTTTCCAGGCTTAGTTTAAACTAAGACTGTTCCAGCCCTGTTTTCTCCCAATCATAGTCCAGGAAAGATTTTGGGCAACTCACTGTCTCCTCTCTCTCCTTCCCTCTGTCTCCATGCTTTCCCCACTTGCACGGGAGGTGGCCGAGAAAATATCTGGAAGAAACGATAACCTCAGTTTGTAGATAATCACCTTGGAACTTGAAAATCAATTGCACAGTCTATCCAGGCGTATTTAAACATACCTATGTGCCATTTTACCATCCAGAATATGGCTCATTAAAATTTCTAGTGGGAAGAACCCACTGATAGAAAAACAAATTAATTTACCATTGTGCAGAAAGATGGAGGCCTTTGCATGCCAGCAGTAGTTCAGTGGCTCATGAGCCTTTCTCAAAACCTCTTGCCACAGAGGGTTAGATTCTTGCTGCTTCCAGATTTATAAATGAGTAAAGTAGTTGTAAAATGTCCCATGGTAATTGAATCACTAACAAAATCTATGCAGTTGTAGTCAAAGAAAAATTTAAGGAACCCACTACCCCATGTTGTTGGTAACTAGTCCATAAGTTACTATAAGACACATTGAGTAAAACTCCCAGGTAGTATTTTTTGAGTGCAAAAGCCTGTCCTAAGTGCTTGGGAGGGTACAAGGCTCTTCGGGCACTTACAAATCAATGAGGTAGATAGGCAAAAATGATATACATATAGGGGGAGTAGTTCCTTTGTAGTGTTCCTTATGCTTTTAACATAAAGAAATAGACTGGCTAATTGCAGGCTGATTAGTTTTATCTTCTGTCTCTCATTCACAAACAGTACTGCAGCCTGCAAAACTTTGTATTGAATTGATGCTGGATTAGTCACCTCTTAGAAAACACTAGCAAGACTTTTTCCTGCTTTCCTCAGTAGTCACCAGAATAGTAAGGCTATTTGTCAATGTATTTTTCAAACCTTTTTACATTAGGTATATGAGGAATATTAATCTATTTTAAAGGACGTGAAAATAGCTTGGGTTCTTTTTCTAGAAAGTGGGGGAACATGAAAATAGTATGCTTATTTTGCAATGGTTCGTTACTGAGTACTTAAAATTCTTAACTGATAAAAAAAATCACAGTTGAAGTAACACAGCCTACTGTCTACCTTTAATGTATTTGCTTTTGAAGATACTTTTATATATAATTAATATAAATATTGGCATGCTCTAGATTAGTAATTATAAGTTGTGTTTATATTATATCGATAGTTGTTTTTAGCGTGGAGTTTTCGTAGAAATCAACCAGCCTGAAGTGCTAGAGCAAGGTTGTATGAGATCTTTTTGTATCTCCCAAGCTGAAAAATTCCAGTATTATTTCAGTAAATAGTTACTGCTTGCTCCATTCATGCCGAGGCGGTGGTTCTGTCAGGCATGTAACTTCTGCTTTTACCAAGGATGTTTTACTTCATGGGGAAGAATTCATAAAAAAAAAATAATGAAAGAGTTGGGTTTTGTGTGTGTTTTCTAAGGTGATTTTCATTAAGCACTTACTAAGTACCTAGCACTGTACTAAATTCTGGGGCAGATAACAAGATACGATTGCATTGGACACAGTCCCTACCCGACTTGAGGGGGCTCACAGACCAAACGGGAAAACAAATATTTTATCATTATTTTATAGATGAGGAAACTGAGTTACGGGTAGGGAAGAGTTTAAACCCGGTGCCTCGTGAATCCCACTCTCACACTCTTGCCACTTGGCCATGAAACCAGGGAAATCACTAAGTTTTGCTCAGAAATGACTGGAGTGCACACAATGAACTTTAATGTTATCCCTTATACCACTTCACTTGAAATTCTCTTCCTTTGGTCAGGTTTTTGATGTTGGGAAAATTTTGCATGTGTATAGTCCCCATTTTCTTTGTCGTGGTCAGATCATAGAGTATTTTGTGTTTTTCATGCACAGCCTTGTAGAACATGAAAAACACCAAATGTATGGTCAAGCCTCATTCACTCAAAGCCCAAGAAACTGAGAAAAAAGATGACTTTAAATAAACCAGTTTGGATTTTCTGAAATGTGTATCCAAGAACTTTAGCTCTCTGGCTGGGAATTAATAGTTTCTCTGAATTATACGTTAGTGTAAATAAACTGGTCAGAATTTAATGAGTTTATCATAGCAATCTATACACTCAGTGTGAACTTTTCAACCCATTTCAGTTAGAGGAATTTAGTTAAGAATGTTAGTTCCCCTGTTGTTGAGCTCAACGAGCTGATTGACTTAGAAGAAACTTTGAATGAGAGAGCTGCCTATTTTTATCATACTGACCTATCCTTCAACTCAGAGGAAACAAAAATTGCTTCCTGACTGTGATCACTTCCTGTCTGATCAAGTTTTCATGTGTGAGGTCAGTACCTTTTCATGTGTGAGGTCATCGTTGTCTGAGAATGATATCCGTGATTATGTTGTATTAGCTGGCAATATGAAACAAGCCAAAGCATCAGTAAGTATGCTCCTTTTTTAACCTCATTGAATGCACTAACTCAAGAATGCTTTCAAAAGTGTCTCATGTAAATTTTTTAGTAGTGGAAAGGATTTTTAAAGGATTTTCCCTGAGGAAACTCGGGATCTCTAGGCTCTAGGCCGCCCCCTCCTAGAGATTCCCGATAGTCATTTCCTTATTCAGAGGAGGGTTTCTCTTTGCTGCCTATAAGATATCAGTAGGTCTGGATAAGGATTCCACATTTTAGGGCGTTGCCTTCTTCCCATTTAATCATCCACCCAGCAAGCAGCTTTTATCTGTGTCATGAAATTGTAAAATTAAATAAACGATTGAGAGAAACGTAAAGTAGAGAGCTATGGTTAAGCTAAAATATGTTTTCTATACATGTATTATTTTCATCATTCTTTTGGTTTAGGGGGTAGTGGAATTAAGATATGAATGTATTTGATTTGAAACCCTATTTTTGACAGGTGAATGTGGAAATTTCAAAATCTTACATAATAAATAATAATAATTACATAAGTGCTTTGCACCAGGTACTGTACTAAGCACTGGGGGTGGATACAAGCAAATCATGTTGGACACAGTCCCTGTCCCAGGTGGGCCCAACAGTCTTGATTCCCATTTTACAGATGAGGTATCTGAGGCACAGAGAATAATAATAATAATAAAATTATGGTATTTGTTAAGTGCTTGCTATGTGCCAGGCACTGTCCCAAGTGCTGGGGTAGATACAGTAAATCAGGTTGGGCTCAATCCCTGTCCCACTTGGGGCTCACAATCTCAATTCCCATTTTCCAGATGAGGTAATTGAGGCACAGAGAAGTTAAGCGACTTGCCCAAGGTCACACAGCAGACAAATGGCAGAGCTGGGATTAGAACCCATGACCTCCTGGCTCCCAGGCCCATGCTCTCCACTACCCCATACTGCTCCCAAGTGTTGCTCTTTTCTGTAGGTTATCTTAAAAACTGGGTTCACTCATACATTTGGCAGAAGTCAGACCCCTTCCAGCCCCAGTTATCCTTTATATAAATGTAAAAATGAATATAATAAGTGGTTTGTTTAAGCCCCCTTGCCAGCTCTGGGGATTATAGCCCAGCAGACTCCTTAGCAGAGCACTGTTGTCAAACAAAACCACATTTTCCTGGTGGCCACAAGATGGCAAACTGCCACTGCAAATGCTTTGGTAGTCATCCTCTAAATAGTAGGGTATTTGGGAATTGGAATAGCAGTGAGAAGTTATTCCTCTGTGCATTTTATATCCCATCTGTGGCCCACAAATAAGACTTCCATAGAAAAAGCAAAGCTTTCTTTAAACTCAGATTTTAAAATGATCCAAAGTGATCTGAACTAGCTGTTTCGACAACGAGCTTAGGTCACCCAAAGGGCCCAGAGCTTGGAGAGAAGTTGAATGTTCATATATTTCCTATTACTGAGAATATTTCCATACTGGCTGGCTGGATGTTTATACATTCAGTTATGCTATAGTGCATGTTCCCAACTCACATGTTGAAAACACAAGGTTTGGCTAAAATTTGAAGTAGGGAATTAGGGATTGTTCTTTGGACGGTGTGCGTCTGCTTGGCTTCGGTGTGCCATGAAGAAACTGTATGTGCTGGCAAATGGTCTCAGAACAGGCAAGCTCTATGGAGTCAACTTGATAAATAACCATTGCATTACAGGAAAACCAAGTGTACGTCCAAACATTTACCATTTACCACTTTAATGTTAACCAGCACACTGTGAACCACAGGGACAAAGACATGATTTTAAATTCCAGTCTTGCCTTTAGCCCTAGGAATAAAACCGGAGGCAATGTATATTCAAAATGCCTACTGCTCCAAGGAAGGGGCCTGGCTGTTACATGAAAAAAAGCGGGAAGAAGAGAAAGTGTAATATTTGTTTTCAACATATATAGAGATAGAACAAAATCTGCATTTAATCTGTTCTCGGTAGAAATGGAGGTGATACCTAGGTAGACCCTAAGGTTAAATGATCTGTCAGGATTATTCTGTTGTGCTTAACCCTGAGACTGAAGAGAAATTAGTAAAATTTCACATTTCTACATACCAAAGGAGCAAACACTCATTTCTCCAGCTCATACGACAGTAAAGCCATTCATCAATATAGAAGGACAATAAATGATTCTGGTGCCGAAAGTTCACGTTAAACTTTTTTATGTACTCCAGGCCTCAGAGCGCCTGGAGTGGTGTTGCTTCCACCAGGTGCAGACTCTATAAAAAAAATTAGCTGAGTTGCCTTCCTGCCCTCTCGTTGTCTCTGGATACTGGAACCTTCTCTGTCCTTCATTCCTGCTTTGAATAGGCAGATGGGGAAGCAGTTAGAAAGGTAAGTAAGTTTTTTTTTTGGAGGGGGTGTTACTTTTTTTTGATGGGTTTACTATATGTCAGGCACTGTACTAAGCCCTGGGGTAGATATAAGCTAATTAGGTTGAACACAGTTCATGTCTCATAAGGGGCTCACAGTCTTAATCCCCATTTTCTTAATTCCCATGCAAATACCACCATTATTATTATTTTCCTGATGAGGTAACTGAGGCACTGAGAAGTTAAGTGATGTGCCCCAGGTCATGCAGCAGACAAGTGGCGGAGCCTGGATTAGAACCTATGACCTCTGACTCCTAAACCCGGGCTCTTTCCACTAAGTCACGCTGCTCCCATAATTTATTTTAATGTCTGACTCCCTAGATGGCATTGGGACCATGAACCCCCACAAAGACTTTGTTGATGAAGCCAGCTGGACAACATCTCTAAATTGGTGAGTTTTTAAAATTACCATTTAACCCAGCCCAGTCCATGTACTCTCCCATGTCAATTATGAAATGAAAGGTGCGTTTAGAGGGCAAAGGAAACATGGTTCAATAGGAGTCTCAGGCTGGGCCCTCACAAACTCTAGGGCCAGAAGGAAATAGAAAATTAAGCCATGTGCTTCTTAGTATCTCCTAAATTCCTGGCTGACTTCATGCTAGACTGTGATGATGACTGTGGTATTTGTTAAAGCACATTTTTCTGAAGTTTAATCCATGTTTGCCTACTCCTGAAGAGTCTCCTGTAGTTGCCCATCCACCTCCGCATCAAGCACAGATTCTTACTATCAGCTTTAAAACACTCAATCACCTTTCCCTCTTCTATCTATCAGCCTTGCTGATTTCCTACTACAATCGAGCATGCCCACTTGGCCCATATAATGCCAACCTACTCACTGTACCTCGATCTTGTCTATCTTGCCACCAATCCCTCACCAGCATCCTACTCTTGTCCTGGAACTCACTCCCCCTTCAAATCCAACAGACCATCATTCTCCCCACTTTCAAGACCTTATTAAAGTAATATCTCCTCTGCGAGGCCTCCCCTGACGAAGCCTTCATTTCCCCTACTCCCTATCCCTTCTGCATCACCCTTATGCTTGTACCCTTTATTCACAGCATTTATGTACATAGCCGTAATTTATTTTAATGCCTGACTCCCCATCTTTACTGTGATTTCCTCGTGGAAAGGGACCATGTTTGCACCAACATGCCTGGTGTATTGTGCTCTCCCAAGTGCTTAGGACAGTGGTCCGCACACAATAGGTGCGTAATAAATACTACTGTGGAAGTATTTTTCCTTGAGTCCCTCAGAAGCCAGTCACTGCTCGTGGATAACAGATGTCTGGGGCCAGCCATAATGTTGGGAGAGTGAGGCTGAGGTGATCTGATCATTAGTCAACATCCCTGGGTTATGGTGAGTGGTGCGTGGTGGGTGCCCTTGCAGGATACAGCTTTTATCTTTGAACATCAAATTATTGTAATTGGGAGCTGGCTTTTCAAGCCAAGAGGATTTAGTTTATTGAGGCCAGCGAAAGGCCAAACTATAGTTACCACTCAATCTCTACATCCCGAATTAAACAAACAGTGAGTTAAAGAGAGCAACCTTGGAGACTCCAGGGTCTTAGGATTTTGGTGGGAGGAAGTGAACAATAATCAATTTAGCTAATGAAATGTTATGTTTGAAGCCATGGAAATGGCACTGTTATATTCCTAATACTTTGAGCCTTTCATCCCCCATCCACCCACCATCTGCCTCAACCACACAACTTTCCAGTGATCTTTCTTAAAGCCTGCATCCATGTCTTTTAGTCTCACGTTAATGAAGTCCCTAAATACACACCTAGTTCCACATTGCCCAGAAGTATAAGCTTCTTGAAGTCAGGGACTAATAATAATAATGATGATTTTGGTATTAGTTAAGCACTTATTCTATGCCAGGCACTGTATTAAGTGCTGGGGTGGATACAGGAAATCAGGTTGGACATAGTCCCCGTCCCACGTGGGGCTCACAGTCTCAATCCTCATCTTGCAGATGAAGAATCAGGCCCAGTGAAGTGACTTGCCCAAGGTCACACAGCAGACAAGTGGCAGAGCTGGGATTAGAACCCATAACCTGACTGCCAGGCCCGTGATGCTTCTCGATAATTGTGGTATTTTATAATTATAATTAATAATTATGCATCTATTGTACTTTCCTACCACTTAGTACAGTGCATTACACCCAGTAGGTTCTCAGTAAACAACATGGCTTAATGGAAAGAGCAATGAACTAGTGACAAGGCAAAGAACTTTAGAATTTAGACCCGGATTCTAGTCCTGGCTCTGCTACTTGCCTTCTTAGTGATGCTGGGCAAGTCAATTCACTTTTCTTCACATCAATATCCTCATATCTAATGAAATATCTGGTGGATTCTCCCTCCCTCTTAGTCTCTGAGCCCCATGTGGCTCAGGGACTGTATCTGATCTCATTGTATTATGTCTACCTCAGTGCTTAGCACAGTAGTGCCTAATAAATACCATTGACATCATTATTACTATCAATCATTTGTATTCATTGAGCACTTACCATGTACTAAGCACTTGGGAGAGTATAGTACAGCAGAGACTATCACCATTTCTGCAGGTCTCTGGGCTTAACCCAGGCTTAACCCCAGAAGCAGCGTGCAGAAAGAGCATGGGTCTGGGAGTCAGAGAGCCTGCGTTCTGATCCTTACTCTGCCATTTGCCTGATGTGTGCCTCTGGGTAAATCATATTAACTTCCCTGTAAATGGGGATTTGCCATACCTGTTCTCCCTCCCACTTGGACTGAGAGCCCCATGTGTGAGACAGGGACTGTGTCCACCTTAGTATCTTGTGTCTAACCAAGGGCTTGTTAGAATGGTTGGCACATAGTAAGCGCTTATGCTATCATTATAACGAAGATGGCTTTGGGAGATTTTAGATGAGGAAAATTAGTCTCCATCCTCTGAAAGTCCAGGTTCACCTAAGTAATACGTAACCAGGAAACTCCTCACCCTTCTCGCTTACTAAGCGAACACTTTGTATTCCTAAAAGAGCTGGGTCTTTGGTTCCTATACCCTATGCAAAGTGTAAGGTGAAAAAGCAAATCCTCCGAGCACCAAAGCCCCCGATATTCTTGGCTTATGCAAAACTTGGATGATACGACAGATGGGGAAGGGGTGGTTATGTGGAATACCATTTTGAACTGCCAAATGTGGACCTGAACACTCACAGGGTCAGACTGGGCCTTCTCCTGAAATGTTTGGCCACTTGATCAGCAAAGGAAATCTCACACCTAATGGAGATTTGAAGTTCCTCACTTTGGGAAGCCAATAGGTCACCTCCAAGGATTTCAGTGAAAAAGGCATACAGTGGTGGGAGCTGTGCAGCAAAGAGGAAGATTAGAAGTTTGGGCGATGGAAGAATCTTGATAGATCAACAATTATTCTCTTTAGCAGAGTAAGCCAGAAGAATCATTCCCACAGAGACAGAGCTCTTGGTCAAAGAGACACTATACAATACCTCCCTTAGCCAGAGTGTTGAGTTACCATATGCAAAGACCCTGTTGGTTAATTGAGGTGGTACTTAGAGGCTATGGACCTGGTCTTTGTAGGTTATGCTTTGTGAAGTGATAGAATGCCAAAGAGCTCAACTCACAAAGTGCCAACAAATCTTCATTTATTTGGTTCGGAAAAGAGTTGGGAAAGCAGGTGGTGGGAGGAAGTACAATAGCATTGAGGTGGTAGTTAAAATGACTTTCTTCCTTGATCCCACCCCCTTTTAGAAAATTCCAAGGAAGGTTGATTTCCAGGGATCCTTTTGCAATGTCATGGTGAAAGTACCATTTTGAAGCAGAAGTATTAATTTTTAGAATGAACAATCACCTCAGTGCAGCTGAGTGAAAAGAGCATTACTTGCTCCTGCTAAATCATTTCACATACATTAGTTTTTACTTCCAAATCTGGAGGAATGGGATTCTCCAGTTCAGAACCAAACAGGTCATCCTGGTACAGTGGAACCCTCCAGTTCAGTCTTGGATGGAAAATGAAGAGCAAGCCCCCAGAATAGGCCAAGAATTGTATTCTTTCTTCGAATTGACAGAGGGAGAGCAAAGTCAAGGGACAGTGGAGGGGGTGCCCTATATTGTAAACTCCTTGAGGGCAGGACTAGTGTCTTCTTACACTTTTGTACTCTCTTAAGTACTTATTACAGTGCTGTGTACACAGTAAGTGATCAGTAGATGCCCATTGGTTGTTTGAAAATCAGGGCGAGTCCCACCCGGGTGTTTGAATTTCTTTGAAAGGACCAGGAAATTAAGTATAACCTAAATGAAGGAGCATGGTAATAACAGCACCCTATTACAGTACTAAGCGTTCCCCTCACCCATTAAATCAGGTATTTGGAACTGGGCTCCTACCCCTGCCGGGCTCTGAGAACTGCCTCCCCTTCATCCCTCCAACGAGCCCTCCGGCAGCTTCCCTTCAGTCGCTGCGAGGACGCGAAAGGCCGGATCCGGAACGTGAGTCGGGATCAGAGCGGAGGTGGTGACCTCTCTGCCACGGGCACAGTTGAGCTGGTGGCACTTGCAGGCCGAAGCCTCTGCTCTGGTGCGGTAGCGGCGGAGGCAGCACTTTACACAGCGTGTGAACACCAAGTAGCTCAGCTCACTGACATTCAGAACGACGCACAGGCAGGAGGTGACCACCAGAAAGTGGATGAATATTTTCTTCTCGGTAGGCTTGGAGACAAAGCAGTCCACGGTACTGGGGCAAGGCCTGACATCACACTTCACGAGGCGGGGCACGTTGAACCCGCCGTACAACTGATAGAACAAGGCCAGGAAGCCGACTTCGAAGGCGGTTTTAAAAACGAGGCTGATGAGGTAAGTGCACCAGAGCCCACCATCGATGCTCCCCGGGTTGGAGTAGAGCTGCTGCTTGTGCCGCTTTTCGCGGCTCTCACGGTATGCCACGTGGAGGGCCACGAGCAGGGAAGGGGTGGAGACCATGATCAGCTGCAGGGCCCAAAGCCTGGCCTGGGAGATGGGGAAGAAGTGATCAAAACAGACAGTTTCACAGCCGGGCTGCTGGGTGTTGCACTCAAACTCCTTCTGCTCATCCTTCCAAACGTGTTCCGCAGCCACCATGTAGACCAGTAGACGTAATAGGAACACGACCGCCAACCATATCCGGCCAATTCCGGTGGAGTATTTATTTACTCCACTTAGGAGGTCTCTGAGGAAGACCCAGCTCATGTTGCCAGGGGTTTTCTTTGGCTCAAGGAAGGAGAAATGTCTGTAAAAGAGAGCCACACACATGAGTAGCAGCATGGTGTAGTGGACAGAGCATGGGCCTGGGAATCAGGTTATGGATTCTAATCCTGGTTCCTCCACTTGTCTGCTAGGTGACATTGGGCAAATCACTTCACTTCTCTGGGCCTCAGTTGCCTCACCTGTAAATTGGGGATTGAGGCTGTGAGCCCCTCTGGGACAGGGACTGTGTCCAACCCGATTTGCTTGTATCCACCCCAGGGTTTAGTATAGATTCATTCATTCATTCATTCATTCAATAGTATTTATTGAGCACTTACTATGTGCAGAGCACTGTACTAAGCGCTTGGGATGAACAAGTCGGCAACAGATAGAGACAGTCCCTGCCGTTTGATGGGCTTACAGTCTAATCGGGGGAGACGGACAGACGAGAACAATGGCACTAAACAGCGTCAAGGGGAAGAACATCTCGTAAAAACAATGGCGACTAAATAGAATCAAGGCGATGTACAATTCATTAACAAAATAAATAGGGTAACGAAAATATATACAGTTGAGCGGACGAGTACAGTGCTGTGGGGATGGGAAGGGAGAGGTGGAGGAGCAGAGGGAAAAGGGGAAAATGAGGCTTTAGCTGCGGAGAGGTAAAGGGGGGATGGCAGAGGGAGTAGAGGGGGAAGAGGAGCTCAGTCTGGGAAGGCCTCTTGGAGGAGGTGATTTTTAAGTAAGGTTTTGAAGAGGGAAAGAGAATCAGTTTGGCGGAGGTGAGGAGAGAGGGCGTTCCAGGACCGCGGGAGGACGTGACCCGGGGGTCGACGGCGGGATAGGCGAGACCGAGGGACGGCGAGGAGGTGGGCGGCAGAGGAGCGGAGCGTGCGGGGTGGGCGGTAGAAAGAGAGAAGGGAGGAGAGGTAGGAAGGGGCAAGGTGATGGAGAGCCTTGAAGCCTAGAGTGAGGAGTTTTTGTTTGGAGCGGAGGTCGATAGGCAACCACTGGAGTTGTTTAAGAAGGGGAGTGACATGCCCAGATCGTTTCTGCAGGAAGATGAGCCGGGCAGCGGAGTGAAGAATAGACCGGAGCGGGGCGAGAGAGGAGGAAGGGAGGTCAGAGAGAAGGCTGACACAGTAGTCTAGCCAGGATATAACGAGAGCCCGTAATAGTACGGTAGCCGTTTGGGTGGAGAGGAAAGGGCGGATCTTGGCGATATTGTAGAGGTGAAACCGGCAGGTCTTGGTAACGGATAGGATGTATAGTGCCTTGCACATAGTAAGTGCTTAACAAAGGCTATAATAATAATAATCAGAATTTACATTCTTTTGCAAATGATGCAGCTAAATTCCTGGAAGGGGAATGGAAATGCACAGCAACTCCTTTATGGCATTGCCTGCAAATTTGGAGGGATGAGAATAAGATGGGTTACAATCATTGTTGAGAAGCAGAGTGACCTAATGGATAGTGCACAAGCCTGGGAGAAGGGACTGGTTTCTAATCCTGGCTCTGCCACTTGTCTGCTATGTGACTTAGGGCAAGTCACTTCACTTCTCCTTACCTCAGTGCCCTCTTGTATAAAATGGGGATTAAAACAGAGTCCCATGGGGAACATGAACAGTTTCCAACCTTGTATCTACCCTAGTGCTTAGAACAGTGCCTACCACATAGTAAATGCTTAACAAATATAATTAAACCGAACAAAAAAGCAAAAAAAAAAGCCCCATCAATGTATATTTGGTTTAACAGAAGTGGTCTGGTCTGGGGGAGAGTACAAGACTGGGAGTGAGGAGACCTGGCTTCTAATCCCAGTTTGTCTAATTTGCTTGCTAAATACTCCACTGGGATTGGCCGGCAACAAATGGGTTAAGAAAATTTGCACTTGGGCAAGTAATACAGCTTTCCGTGCAATAGCACATACACCAAACACAATAACTGTAGATTTCTTTTACAAGAGAGAAAAGAAGCACAAACTCACACTGTAGTGTACTGTGCCGGTGTGCAAAGAGTGATGTATGCTTTCACAGGGGACTCAGATAAATGTACATGGTGTTCCATTCACCATCGGGTCAGGACTTCAGTGTCCTTGGTTATCAGAACGCATAAACAAAATTTTATTAAATAAAGAGACTTCTTAAAATCAGAGAGAAAGGTTAATGACTGTATGAAATGATTAAAATGAGCCCCTGTTGAAAAAAACACAAGGATTATGTTTCACCTGGCTAAGTGTCACCTGGCGCCTGCCTGGATTATTCCAGGGAAATCTAGATAATGTTCCTGAACACCTGGAGGGGGCTTTGGGGTATCTGAGTGGCAGAGGTGAGGGTGAGCGTGGGTGGGTAGGAAAGACAGGGAGAAACTGTCTTCCGATCTTTTTGGTGGTTTTGAAAGCACCCCAGTTGTAGGATAGGCACAGAAAAGGAGAAAAATGAAATCCTTTTACTGGTAGAGATTTGCAGAGAGAAAGCTGGACTCTGCCTGTGCCCTCCAAAGAATCTCCAGTCATCCACAAAGTGAAGTGGTAAATTCCATCTTACGTTTTTTATGGCATTTAAGCACTTACTATGTTCCAGGTACTGTACAAAGCACTGGGATTGATACAAGCTTATTTGGTTGGACACGGTCCCTGTCCCTCATGGGGCTCACAGTCCTATTCCCCATTTTACAGATGAGGTAACAGCCACAGAGAAGTTAAGGGACTTGCCCAACTAAGGTCACAGCAGACAAGAGGCGGAGCGGGGATTAGAACCCAGATCCTTACGACTCCCAGGTCCATGCTTTATCCACTAGGCCAAGCTGCTTCTTTAGCAGTGGTGCATCCACATCCTGCCTCAGTTATGCTTCCTGGTATTTAATCACCTTTACCACCAGGAATTGTTTTTCTATGTGTAGCCTAACTGTCAGGTAGTAATTTAAGCCTATTAGCTCTAGTTCAGTTTTCTTTGGGGCTAAAAAGCCGTTGGTCAACCTTGTTTCTCTTAATCTCTGGGAACAGTTCCTGTAGGCAATTACCGAACTCCCACCCAACCTTCTTTTCTATCGATTAAATAATCTCAGCTCCTTCGAAAGCCCGTTTTCCTCTTCTTAATGTTTTTATTGGTCTTCTCTTAACCTTCCAGAGAACCCTTCTGTTTTTGCTTGGCTCAGAGCTCAGTCTTCTTCCTCCGTCACCCTGGGGGTTGCAGTTTTCCACCCTGGTCACAGCAAGAATGTGTGGACGTTTTGGCGAGCAGGAAAAAAATGGCCAGTGGATAAAGCACTCCGGGAGCAGGTCGGTTTGGGGGATGAGAGGGACTAGGGACTCAGCCATGGGGAGGGAGTCAGTTTGCAAAGATTCCCAGTCAGGCCTTTGTCCACGGTAACGGCCCCACATCATGAGAAAGTAAATTGTTATTGCATCCTACCCCTTCCCAGTGCAGTGGGCCTGCACCTTTCCCATAGGACAGTCTCTGCTCTGCTGGTGCCAATAAATGTTCACAGACTCAGAAGGTTTGAGGATTTTGCCAGAGATTGAATGATAAGGAATCAACCTGGCAAAAATTAGATGTAAGTTTTCTAAGAATCTTGAAATTGTGATGGAGGCCGCTCTTGGCCTCCCTTTGTGACACCAGAAGTTGGGAAGCCAGAGTGCTTTAGCTATTGGCAATCTGGGAAAGCTGCAGCTGGCGGCCAAGCCAGGAGCAGAAGGGCTGGTGGGGAAGGTTGCTGTGTGAAGTCAGAGCTCTTGGAATTATGGGGAGAGCCCACCCCATTAAAGACTTGATGAGAAAGCTTAAATGGAGGACTCATTTATCCTGCTAAATTAAGAGATCTGACTAAGAGAACACATACATCAGGAAGTGATTCTTTTGGATCCTGCCCTGTAGATTTCGTCTTTCTATTTGGAACTGACCCTTAAGGAAAGGAAGCTGGGGAGAAGATAACCACAGCGCCAGGCACTGTACTAAGCACTGGATACAAGCAAATTGGATTGGATACAATCCCTGTCCCAAAAGGGGCTCACAGTTTTAATCCCCATCTTACAGATGAAGTAACTGAGGCCCAGGTGAGGGAAGTGACTTGCTCAAGGTCACACAGCAGGCAAGTAGTGGAGCCGGGATTAGAACCCAAGTCCTTCTGATTCCCAGGCCTGTGCTCTGTCATGGGAGCCAGCAGTCAGAGGTCATAAACAATGGGGCCGATCAATCAAACATATTCACTGAGTGCTTACTGTGTGCAGAGCACTGTATTTAGGCACTTGGGAGAGTACAAAATAACCGAGTTGGTAGACACATTCCCTACCCACAACAAACCTAAGGTGTAGCGTGTCAATGAGCAGAATGGCGAATGGGCAGAAGTTGTTAAAAGCTTTGCAAATTAGCACCAGCCTGAGCCCTGAAAGGAATAAGGAAGAAGAAGAATGGAGAAAGCGTATCTTTGAGTTCACCCTTCTATGTCTTTTCCAAATCAAGGGACCGATACTGTCAAGTGGATTTCCTCAAGAACCACTAGAGGGAACCAAGGGAGGGTTTTTGCTTTAGCTGTTCCCAAAGAAGGAAAAAATAGTTCATCTACTCACCAAGCTTTCAAGCACCTTCCCCGCAACCAGTCCGCAACTGGTACAGCCCGATAGGGAGATATCTCAATCTTGCCTCAGGAGGAAAGTACTGACGTTGTTTGTTTCGAAATAACCCGAAGGACCCTCCTTCACCTCGTGGCTGTTAGATAGCAGGTATTTGTTCCCAAAAGCAGTTGTGCACACCGAAAATATAAGCAGGTTTAAGTGGGGTTTGAATAAATTTATGGGTGAGTGACCCATATGGCTTACTCGAGTTGCATTTAAGAATGCAGAGGAAAAAGTTGGAGCTCCATAACCATGAAGGTGGAGGTTGCAGCATAGGAGGCAGAGGGTCCGGGTTCTCATCTCGGCTCTGCCACTTGTTTGCTGTGGGACTTTGGGCAGGATGCTTACCTTCTCTGTGCTTCAGTGTCTTCATCTGAAAGTGGAGATTAAATCCCTTTTTTCTTCCAACTTGGGCTGTGAGCCTTATGTGGGACAAGGACTGTGTCCAACCTAATTATATCTACACCAGAGCTTAGTACAGTGTTTGGGACATAGTAAGCACTTAAGTACCATTTAAAAAAAAAACGCTAAGGAAAAATTGCATCTTTATTATGCAATAACTGGCCCCATATGCCTATGCACAGATGTGTCTCCTGTCACCACACTCCAGAGAGACGGGGGTTGTCGGAAGAACGTCACCAGAATACTCTCTATCATTCCACCCAAAACATGTAATGAAGACATTCACTTTGGCAAACTGGCTGTAGCTCCCCTCTGTAAATGTCCTCTGGTCCAAAGCTTCATAATATTGTTTGTGTGGAGCTACCAAATACCTGCATAATCAGGGTAGGGAGAGGGGAAGAGAGGCAGGGAGATTCCCTCAACTCTTAGGGGCTGTGTCACTGGTACAGAGGAACCTCCCCATTCCCCAGCCCCTAATGCTAGTCCTGCCTGGTTTTACAATTACAGCGTTTCCTGGGGATAAGATTCCTGAGAATTAGGAACATAAACCAAGAACTAAATTGGTCACCATAAAGAGATGAAACTGTGATTAAGAAGTCTGCAAACCTTCAGTATTTCTCTGTAACTCTCAAATCATACCAGTCAGGAAAACACTATAAGACAAAATCCTGGGACACTAAGCTGCTACCAGCTCCTGATCATCCCATTCCGGGCAATCGGTCAATCATTGGAATTTCTTGAGTGCTTACTGTGTGCAGAGCACTGTACTAAGCACTTGGGAGTGTACAATGCAACAGAATTGGTAAATAGGTTTCCTGCCCAGAAGCCCTCAGGGAGATGGAGGGCCTTTCCAAAGCCCCTTGGAATGTCTCCAGTATCCACTAATCTCTTCACCTGGATTTTTACATATCGAGGCACAGATCTCAAGCGCTTAGAACAGTGTTCAGCACACAGCAAGCTCTTAATACAACTGAATGATTCTATTTCATGTAATCTCTCATGGCTGTGACTTCCTCAGCCATACAGCAGCTTCCTCCTCCATAAAATGGAGACCACAATCCCTTTATTTGATGGAGGGGCCATGAGGATATTCACCCATCTATAAAGGGAGTTGAGGCTCAAGTCTGAGGAAGCTCAAGAAAAAAGATCTGGAAAATTGCAGGGGACCAACAGAAGTGTCCCTGCATATCTTCAGGATCTTTTTGGAGAGTCTTAGGGTAGTTCTCATCGACAATGCTCAGACAAATGGCAGCACATCGTAGGTAACAAGAGGCACATTGCATGGGGCAAAACAAAGGAAAACTGACCCCATAAATGCATCCCGAACATGCTAACATAAACACACAAACAAAAATTTCCGGATGGTCTCAGTCTTACTGCAAAATAAAATGAAATACCTTTAAAGTTTGGGGTCACTGATAGATTCACACATACTCTCTCTCCTTCCCTCTCTCTATATAGTTAGATATATCTATCTCCCCCCACCCCCCACCATGTATCTATATAGAGGGGAGGAAGGTGATAGATATATCTATTTAGCTAAATAGGCAGATATATCTTCCTTTCTTTCACTGTCTCTCTCAAACATCCCCAAAAATTCTTCTCCCTGGGTGCCAGCCCTAAAATGAAAAGATTCCATTTTTTCAGGAGGTAAGATACAGCAGATCAAAACAAATAATCTATAGTCTTACCTGTCCGACCCAAATGTGGAACAGATAACCAGCCATTTGCTCAGGTAATTAAAAAATCATGAGTAGGTCATGTTATTTCTCAGAAAGAAGCTGTTGCGTTAAGCCTCGAAAGTGGTGTCTAGTGGTTTCCAGGGTAGTGTAACCTAAACAGGTGTAACCTGATCATTTGTTTTGGTTCATAACTCAAATGAGAACTCAGTGCCTATGTTGTTAGCAATATATGTTCAAGAGAAATGAAACTAGAATCAGGTGGTTAATGCTGTCTCTATATGCATATTTTTTTAATAAGGAAGTTAGGGTTTTGTTTTTTCCTCCCTTCCCTATCCCCAGAAAGAAATTAGACAATGAAGGGTAATTTGTTTCTTTTTCTGGCAGAATGTTATCTTCAAGGCCAACCCCCTCACAATCAGGGGAAGCTGGGCAGGAACATTCTCTGAATGTGCCCAACAACTGATGAGTCAGTGAGTTACATTTCATGTTCCACCTCAGGTTCCCTGCCCTTGAAGTGCAGGATCTGTAGCCCAGATATCCCGCTCTTCTCCCTTGAGTTCCCTCACCCCTTTGTTGTGCCCTTTTCCAGGAATTAGAGCTTTCTCAGAAGTGTAAACTGAAATGGAAACTCAAAGCAAGAGGTCCTGAGGGTCATCTCTGTGATCTAGAGAAAGATCCTGCTTCAGTCTTTTCAGCCTTACCTTCGCCCACCCAGAGATCGCTGTGTTCTCTTGGAACACGGGATAAACTCTTTCATGGACCACTTTCAGCTAATGTAAATCCCCCTCTCCCTAAGCACTTCCGCAGAAGATGCAGGGAAGGGAGAGATCCAAAGAGGGGAGATTTGGGCCTGGTTCTCTTCCTCTTCCCCAGTCGGGTTCCACCCCACTGATGCCCTTTTGTGTGTCCTCTGCACTCAGAGGGATTGCAACTATATTTCAGCCCTCGGGTTTTTTGTAATAGTGCAAATTTGTGTCATGTCTCTAAGCCCATTCGCTCTCTATAGCCTATGAAATAGGAGCTCGCTTTTTGCATACGGGAAATGAATTCAAATGTTGTACAATCCCAAAGGTTTGCGTGACTTCTAAACTCCATAGTGTGTGATTCTACACACAGACTAATTTTTTCCAGTTACAAAAATGAACACATACAAGTTGGTAATGCTTGTCTGTGGAATTTAAGAACAATCTGATTTTTCTGGACAAAACTGTTCCAGCCCTGTTTGTCTTCCTCAGAAGGCCCAAGTGCCTTAAGGTTATGTCACTATCCCAAAAAACACCAATTGTTAAATGTATGCTTAATAGTAATTATCCCCATCTTACTTTCCTCCCACTTGCTGCCACTTCAGCATATTGAGTGCTTTTATACCCAATTTACAGATGAAGAAACTGAGGCACTATTGTATTACATAACTTCAAATCTCTTGTTGGAAGGAATTAAAACATTTTGTGAACTGTTTTCTTTCTAGGTTGTTTTGCAGAAAGACCAAGGTTATCATTCAGGTACCAGCCGACCAGAGAGATGGAAAGAGAACTGCCATCAAAATGGATTTCCAAATGGTAAGGTGAGCACTAGATTTGGGGATAGAATAAATTAGGGGTTTAATTCTTAGCATGGTCACCTCAAAAATTCCAGGGGCGGCCAGTGTCCAAGCGTTGAAGTTTGTGAATGAGGAGGAAGATCTTAGCACCTATCTGCCTTTCAACTCCTCAAGTGCTGGTCAGGAGCTTCTTTACCCATCTCATTTAGATACTGGGCAAATGCTTCCAAGAGGACTCATTTTTGGAGACGCTTTGTGGATTGCTCCACCTGCCGTGTTGTCACAACAGTGACTTATCTGTTCAGCAGATGACATTCCATGCCATAAATATTGACCCAAAACACGCATACACTCCACTAGATCCTGATACCAGAATAATGCTGACAACCTTCTCTTTGAGGTGGGGTATCCCTAGAGCAGCAGCGTGGTTCAGTGGAAAGAGCCCGGGCTTTGGAATCAGAGGTCATGGGTTCGAACCCCCGCTCTGCCAAACTCCCATCATTATAAATGAGCATTCTAGGCAAGTGTCAAAAATTCTCGGGCCGGTCAGACCTAGAAAGTCCACTGCAAATGCTGTAATTATTATTATGATTTTATTATGAACACCAGATAACCAATACTGACCCACCCCCTTCCCCAAACATGTGTTTTTTTATGTGTGAAAATAGCTGAAAATTGGACTGCCAGTAAAAATGGACAAACAGCCACCCTAAGCTTAACAGAGTTCATTGCTGGCATTTGAATGTATAATATGAACCTAGCTGGTAAATTTTGATAGATTCCCTGAAATAAAGATTATTAAACTGCAAAACCTGAATCCATGTCAGAGAACTTTAAAAACAGCACAAAATTATTCTTTTTTCTAAACCAGATTTTGATTTCTATTCATTGATCTATATCAATCAGATTTATTAAGCACTTACTGTGAGTGATATCTGGATATTGATTAGACCACTAGCCTGTTTAATGTTCCTCAGGGGATTTTTAAAAAAAATTATTTCCATTTTAATGAGTTCTTATTATCATTAGTCTTTTAGCTTAATCATTTCATGTTGCTCATTTTGATGAGAAACTGCCTTCTAACTCCAGAGATTTCTTTGGCCTTGTTCTGGCTGGTAAATAGACTGCTTTTTAGATGCAGAAAAGTGCAAGTTAGGGATTTTGTGCCCTCATTGCTTATTTTCTCGAAGATTTTGCTGCATCTCAGAGGTGATTGCAGTGGGATCCATTTTGGCTAACAAAACTAACTCAGCTCTGAAATTCTTACTTTATCTGCCTGAGGATTGCCTTCTGGCACCTACTGTGTATAAAATGTTTTAATGAAGCCTAAAATCAGAGAAAGTCAGCTGGGTTTGGTAGTTTCTCTGGCTTCAGAGGTAGGTGAGAATTTCTTGATAAGTCAAGGTCAAAGCCAAGAAAAAAATCAGTCGTTCCACAACATGCACTTCTGTTTTTGTGTTTTAATGGAATAAAGCTCATACATAAACATTTGTACATATAAACACACTAAAAGCTACAGTGCCCACTCTTATGACTGTAAAACAGGGATTTAATAGGACAAAGCCCCAAGAATCCCACACCACATGGTAGTGGGATCAGAGCTGATAGTTATGCACCTTCCCTTTTCCTATTTCCTAAACCTTTACCCCAACTCCACTGTAGAAGTCAGGTTTTCATTTGGAGAATGCTGCATATAGTGTGCGTCAAAAGGGTCGGTGTGACAAGGGTGAGTTTCAAAGCAGTAGACAGGATTTTCAACTAGTCATAGCATCAAAATATAAAGTATACTTTGAAGATTTCTATTTATTTTCCTCACTCTTATCATTTTGTTCCTTGTTCTTCCCCCTCTTGGTGAGCTCCCATTTTATTTCTTGGCATCTCCTTTCCTCCTCTTCCTCCAGTTCTCTTTCCTCTTTTTTTTGCCCGGTCTTTTTCCTCTCTTCTCCCACTAGGTGTTTCACACAGTTCCAAGCCAAGGAAAGGGAGAAACAGGAAGAGAGAAGGAAGGAGACAGGGGAAATCATGAACAAAGAGAAGACTCGTAGTGGAGAAATAGCCGTGGGTAAGGAGACAAACACATGTGGAGACACGGATGAAGCTAACAAACAAACAGAGGTAGGGAGAGATTGTGGAGTGAGAAAGTTGTAACAGAGTTGTTGTTCAGTTCAAAGAGAATGTGATTGCATCTGTGAGTGTCTTTGAAAGAGAATCTCATGTGTATTTTATCCTAGCTGTTACCATTCAGATGAGCGTGGCTCATTTAGAGAGATGGACAAATGCAGAAGAGGAGAAATAGAGACTGATGAAAAGAGGCAGGAAGGGCAGTTAAGTACTTACTGTGTGCCAGGCACTGTACTAAGCACTGGTGTGGATACAAGCAGATAGGGTTGGACCAAGTCCTTGTCCCTGTGCCTGTTCCCTCACCTGTAAAATGGGGATGAAGACTGTGAGCCTCACGTGGGACAACCTGATTACCCTGTATCCACCCCAGTGCTTAGAACAGTGCTCTGCACAGAGTAAGCGCTTAACAAATACCAACATTCTTATTATTTTTGATTCTATTTATTGCTATTGTTTTAATGAGATGTACATCCCCTTGATTCCATTTTTTGCTCTTGTTTTTGTCCGTCTGCCCCCATTAGACTGTAAGACCGTCAATGGGCAGGGACGGTCTCTATCTGTTGCCCATTTGTCCATTCCAAGCGCTTAGTACAGTGCTCTGCGTATAGTAAGCACTCAACAAATACCAACATTCTTATTATTTTTGATTCTATTTATTGCTATTGTTTTAATGAGATGTACATCCCCTTGATTCCATTTTTTGCTCTTGTTTTTGTCCGTCTGCCCCCATTAGACTGTAAGACCGTCAATGGGCAGGGACGGTCTCTATCTGTTGCCCATTTGTCCATTCCAAGCACTTAGTACAGTGCTCTGCATATAGTAAGCACTCAATAAATACTATTGAATTGAATATTTATTTGCTATTGTTCTGTTTTTGTCCGTCTGTCCCCCCCCCATTAGACTGTAAGCCTGTCAAGGGCAGGGACTGTCTCTATCTGTTACTGATTTGTCCATTCCAAGTGTTTAGTCCAGCACTCTGCACATAGTAAGCACTCCATAAATACTATTGAATGAATGAATGCTCTGCACATAGTAAGTGCTCAATAAATACTATTGAATTGAATATTCTATTTGCTATTGTTTTAATGAGATGTTCATCCCCTTGATTCTATTTATTGCTGTTGTTTTTGTCTGTCTCCCCCGATTAGACTGTAAGCCCGTCAGTGGGCAGGGACTTTCTCTATCTGTTGCCCATTTGTCCGTTCCAAGCGCTTAGTCCAGTGCTCGGCATATAGTAAGCGCTCAGTAAATACTAATGAATGAATGCATGCTCTGCACATAGTAGAAGCAGCATGGCTCAGTGGAAAGGGCACGGGCTTTGGAGTCAGAGGTCATGGGTTCAAATCCCTGCTCTGCCACTTGTCAGCTCTGTGACTGTGGGCAAGTCACTTCACTTCTCTGTGCCTCAGTGACCTCCTCAGTAAAATGGGGATTAAGTCTGTGAGCCCCACGTGGGACAACCTGATTCCCTTGGAAAGAGCCTGGGCTTGGGAGTCAGAGGTCATGGGTTCGAATCCCGGCTCTGCCACCTGTCAGCTGTGTGACTGTGGGCAAGTCACTTCACTTCTCTGTGCCTCAGTGACCTCATCGGTCAAATGAGGATGAAGACTGTGAGCCTCACGTGGGACCACCTGATGACCCTGGATCTCCCCCAGCGCTTAGAACAGTGCTCTGCACCTAGTAAGCGCTTAACAAATACCAACATTATTATTATTAGAGAAGCAGCATGGCTTCTTACAAACACCAACATTATTATCATTATTATTATTACATCGTAAGCGCTCAATAAATACTATTGAATGAATGAATGAGTGTGAGCCAGAGGGGAGGCCTCAGGCCAGGCTGCGCTGCGGCCTCCGGGCGGTAGGGGTCGCTGTGGGAGGGGCGAGCTCGGCCCCTCTTTCTCTCTCTCTCTCTCTCGACGTTCCGGCCCGGCCGGGGGAAGGAGGGAGGACGAAGAGGACGAGGCAGAGGGGAGGTGAGGCCGAGCGCGATGGGCAAGCACGCACCCACGCACGTTTACGTGCTGACGTAATCACGCACGAAGCCAAGCTGAAGTGCCTGGGCAATGGGCAAGGCCTAGCCAGGCTTCCCTTCCCTTCCCTCCTGGTGCCCTTCTCCTCTCAGTAGAAGTGTTGGGCCTCTCCTTTTATTAAATAATTTTAAAAAAGCATTTATTAAGCTTTTGCTACGTTCATTCATTCATTCAATCGTATTTATGGAGCGCTTAGTCCAGTGCTCGGCACATAGTCTCAGCTGTGTGACGGTGGGCAAGTCAATAATGATAATGTTGGTATTTGTTAAGCGCTTACTATGTGCCGAGCGCCGTTCTAAGCGCTGGGGTGGACACCAGGGAATCAGGTTGTCCCACGTGGGGCTCACAGTCGTCAACCCCATTTTACAGATGAGGACACTGAGGCCCAGAGAAGTGAAGTGACTTGCCCACAGTCACACAGCTGACAAGGGGCAGAGCAGGGATTCGAACCCATGACCTCTGACTCAAAGCCGGTGCACTTTCCACTGAGCCAGCCTGCTTCTCTAAGTCACTTCTCTGTGCCTCAGTGACCTCATCTGTAAAATGGGGATTAAGACTGTGACATGGGGCAACCTGATTACCCTGTATCTACCCCAGCGCTTAGAACAGTGCTCGGCACAGAGTAAGCGCTTAACAAATACCAACATTATTATAGTCAGCGCTCAGTGATCAGGTTGCCCCACGTGGGGCTGACAGTCTTCACTCCCACTTGACAGATGGGGGAAGCTTAAAAGCAAGCTCTCAGAGGCTGTTCGTGTGATAATTCATCTTTGCCATCATTTTCTTGAACTCCTAAAGTCTTCGTATTTTGCTCAAAACCTTCCTGATGTTATGTAAGCCGCCCAAACGGAGATTCCAAGCATGTGTGTGATGGTATTGAACTCTTACAGTGATTCGTGCTCTCCTGTCTAAAGTGACTTGTCAGCCTCCAAGATTTTCGTGGATGGTGTAGTAGTGGGACTACACTATTTTTATTTACAAATAATTGGAGAATAGACCATGCACATTAATCTCTGGCATTTTGGCAGTCACCCCCATTTGACGTCAAAATCAAGTTTGAAATACCATTGGTCCAAGATTAAGAAGCCAGCCCACTCCAGTACACTATTTTAGGGCAGATTTAAATAATAATAATAATAATAATGTTGGTATTAAGCGCTTACTAGGTGCAGAGCACTGTTCTAAGCACTGGGGTAGATACAGGGTCATCAGTTTGTCCCACATGAGGCTCACAGTTAATCCGAAAGATGTTACAAAGGTATATAGTTTTTGATTAACCAATTCATGGAGTACTCAGGCTCCTGCGTTCCCCACCCCTTCTGCTTGGCCTGTGTTTTGGCCATTTCATTTTGGCTCCACCAGATGTCAGACGAGGGTGTAAAGAGCTACAAAATTTGTAGGCACAGCGTTTCACATCTCCGAGCACCCGCTGTCCTAAAGTGTTGAGAATCTAGAGTGTCTCTTAAACATAATCGCATTTTTGAATAGGCTGTACAGGGATTAATATCGTATAGGCGCTCATTTTCATATATGTAGTCTATTGTTGGATTTGCAAATAAGTTAGCACTTTTGTGTTTTCTTCTTGCTAAACACTGTGGCAAATACAGCGTAATCAGAGATCAGAAATAGTCCCTGTCCCAACCCGGGGCTCACAGGCTAAGGTAAGAAAAGCAGGTCTTTTATTCCCCATTTTACAGATTGGGAAATTAGGAAATTTAGTGTCAGTGTCACAGATATTATTGTAGTTATTTGAGATTCAGTGTGAACCCTTACCAAGAGACCTAATGCATTTGGTTTTGCCAGAATGTGTATTTTCACTCTGGGTTTTGGCTAGGATGTAGATGCAAGACTGAATCAAGATAAGCGTAAATATTATCGTGCTGATTGAAGTTTACACAGTCTTAAAGGGGAGGGAGAAGAGGTATTTACAGGAGAGGAAACAGAGGTACAGAAAAGTTGTGGCTTGCTCAAGGTCACAAGTAGGCCAGTGGCGGAGTCAGGATTAGAATCCAGACCCTCTGACTCTCAGGCCCCTGCTTTTTTCCTAGGCCACATTGATTCTTGAGGATTCAACTTAGCCTAACATTGAGCCAAAGCTGTTTCTTAACTTCTTCAATTTGAGGGCAGTAGTGTTGTTTCAAACAGGTTTGTTGAGAAAAGTAGCTAATAACATGCTTGTTGTAGTATTTTGAAAATTTGCAAAATGCCATGTGTATGCAGAAAAAAATAGAGGCAGTATTGTGTACCAAATGAGGCAAAATAATTATAAGGGGAGTTAAGCACAGTTCTATGATTGTGAAGAAAGCTCTCTTATTTTTGTCTCTAGGTAACAGGTCACTGTTATTCAAGATGTCTTCAGCACCTGAACCTCCATCCTCAAAAACGGAGCCACCTAAAGAGAAGGACTATCGAATTCCTGGCCTCCGGGGGGCCCGAACAACCACCTTATTTCGAGCTGTGAATCCAGAGCTCTTCATTAAACCTGTAAGAAATACATGCAAAAGCCACTGCACCTGTGTCTTTAGTTGAAGTTAACTTTAGACATTAGAGCCAGGATTCCCTTATTGAGGCTTTTAGTTTTTGAAGCTTTGTGTTTGTAATTTGTGGCAGAAAATGGAATGGAGATCATTCCTCCTTGAGCGGGCTTTTTTTAAAAATAAATGTTTTGTTTTTAAAAAAACAACATTTCTACTATGAATCTGTAGAATTGAAATCAAACACTTGCAGTTTCCTTGCAGATGAGGCACCAGAACCTGGAGGGTGAACAAGCTATTCTGTTGGCCAGTCTTTTGAGTGCTTTAAGATCATTAGCCTGCCTTTTTTAAACATTGTGCATTGGAATATAATAGTTGAATGGAATCTCCAAAAGGCTCTTAACTGCAAACAGCTAGTTACTTTCCCGCAGGATCTGATCCTTTAGAAATTATTTTCTTACATCATCTTGAATTTAAATTGTGCATACTGTACAAATGTCAATCCATCATATTTATCGAGTGTTTTACTGTGTGCAGAGCACTGTACTAAGCATTTGGGAGAGTACAGTAGAATTGCTAGCTGTGATCCCTGCTCCCAAGGAGCTTGTGTTATTAACGTTGTGATGGATACGATTCAAAAGTCTTTTTTACAAATTGAGACAACTCTCGATTGTCTGTGATAATGAGGATGAGGGAAAGAGCAGGGGTCATTTCAGTCATCAGAATCACTCTAGCTAATTGTACCCAACCTTCTCCCAGGAAGTGTTTGAAGAGAACTGCTAATGTGTAAGAACTCATTTGAGTTTCACCTCTCCTTGGCCCCACCTACAAAGCAAGCAATGCCTAAACTGGCAGAATGTGAATAATAAGCCCCCTACTAACAAAGGATTAACTCTGTAAAGGGCTCTATAAATGTTAATTAATGAAAAGGTATTTACAGTAAATATTGTTTTGATAATAATGATTCTGCCAGATGGGGACAGGGAAGGATTGGAGCAATATACACAGCTCATGAGAAATAATTTAGTGTACTTCCACCGATAATACCTGTACATTTGGTTGGTTTTTGTTTGTTTTTTTTTGACAGAATAAACCCGTTATGGCTTTTGGATTGATAACCCTGACACTCTGCGTGGCTTACATTGGTTATCTACATGCAACTCAAGAGAACAAAAAAGAACTCTATGAAGCAGTTGACAGTGAGGGAGCCAGATATATGAGGAGAAGAACATCTAAATGGGATTAAAGAGGTAGATTATTTCAGAGTGTTATGTTCGGTGCCCTAAAATCTAAAATTGAAAGGACTGAGTGTGAAATGTCACATGTGTTGCTGTATTGAAGTACAGTAACATGGAAAAAGAATAAAAGTTGGTAACCAGACTTCTACATTGAATTGTATTTTTCAAAACTGCATCTGTGGTCTCCTTTTTTCCCAGAATGAAAACTTCACCAGCAATTTCCTTGCACTAAATCCCTTGAGAAAGTACCATACAGGTGCCAGAAATTCATGGTTCAGTGTGTGCCCCCTTGTCCTGGTTTTGTGGGATTTGGTGAATAGCAATTCTGGATTCACCTTGTTAACACATATCATAAGTTACACACTCTCACCAAAAGTGCTACCAATTCCCTTTGAATTCCTTCAGAAGTCTCAATGGATAACGTCTTGGTCCCAATCATTTGTTTATAGGTTTGGTCTGATGCAGTTTTTATGGGCACCTCGTTCTGCCTCAGTTCCACCACCACCACCACCAGCACCAGGTCTTGTCCACTATTTAGAATTTAATCTATTTTATTATCTTTCCTCATGAGTTCTCTGGGTATCCTGGATGCAGCTATCTATGTGCCTAACGATTGAATACTCCACTAGCTCCACCGTGAAGGTTCAATCTGTACAATATGTGATTGTAATTATAGTGGGCTAATTAGGACCTGGAATAGGTCAGATAATTGGAAATGCGGCTAGCTGAGCATGTTAAAAATTCAGAAAACACATAGGAAATGCTTGAATTATTAAAATAGTTTATATTGCTCATGTGGACTTTAGCTCAAAAACTGTTTCATTGAAGACTGCCTAATTAGAGCTGTCCCTTTGCAGAGGTGGAATTAGACTGGTGCTAGCACTTATATGGCCCTTTTCGGAGCTTTAGTAGAGCCCTGAAACCACTGAGTTGATCCAGATATTAGAGAAGCTTTGTCAGGGTGACACTGAGGCATTGATGAGGTGATGTTACTTCTAGTTAGCTTTAGTTTCTACAAAGTCATACAGTGAGCATGTTAGGATTTACATCGGTTTGTCTTTCCTCTGACTATCACTTATCTAGCTCTTTATCCAGCTCTGAAATAACCAACAAATTTTACTTATCAGCTTTATCATCATCAATATTTATTGAATGCTTACTCTGCCCAGTGCTCTTTAGTGTCTCCTGAATGTAGAACACTGTATTGGGTATAGCACACTGTACTGGGAAACTGCCAGTTCCTGAGCACTGACATAATCTCTGCCCTCAAAGAGTGAGTGTATTCTAATTCAAGAGCTTCCGTAGACCGGTTTTTCAGAAGATGGATTGAGATTGGGGCAACCAAAGCTGAGGGGTTGTCTTTACACAAACAGAAATGCTGTCATTTGTATATTCAGTTTGACTACTTCCTTCTACCTCTGGAAGGATGTTTGCCTCCCTGTCCCTCCCAACTGCATCATTTCTAGATTCTCCTTCAAGCTCAGGAAAGTGGGACAGTTTTCCCCCCAAATAGTTCAAAATGCATTTTTAAGTTCCAAATCATTATCTCTTACTGGTGAGTTAAGGTTTTGTGGATTGCAGGCAAAATCCTCCTTTTTCTGTCACAGGAGAATCTCCTGATTCCTAAAAATTCTTGCCAAAATGCCACAGAATCCACCTTAGTGACACTGATTAATTCTGACTCCTTAGCCTGTTCATGTTGGGAGAATTTGCTAGTAATCCTTTATCATAAAAAGGCTTCAAAGCAATAGGTTATGTTTTTGTTGTTTTTTAAAAAATGCTATTTGTTAAGCACTTATGGTATGCCAGATACTCTACTAAGCCCTGGGGTAAACACAAGCTAAACAGGATGGAAACAGACCATGTCCCAAATGGAGCTCCCAGTCGTAATCCCCATTTTATGTATAGATGATTTAACCGAGGCCCAGAGAAGTGTTAATTGACTTGCCCCAGGTCACACAGCAGACCAGTGGCAGAGCCAGGATTAGAATCCAGGGCCTTCTGACTCCCAGCCCCGTGCCCTATCCACTAGGTCATGCTGCTTCCTAGAAGCAATGTGTTGTGTTAGAGAGAGTCGTCAGCAATGGGGCTCAGTGGGCCTCCCAGTTAGCCAGGCCTCTCCCCAAAAGTACTTCAGGCTCCCAAATCCCAGCCTTCCTGGACTCTGGGGCAGCAGTAGGGTGTGGGAAAGTCTGAGATGATGTCTGTTAGCACCCTCAGAATTCCCAGGGCGGGTTTAAAGCGGGGACTAGTGCTACACGGTCCCCAAAACTTTTACCTGTAGCTACCTGGCAAAACCTCCTACAGATGCTGAACTGTCCCTGAATATCCACCTGGTCCCAGGCAGTCTACCTGGTCCCAGGCAGATTCAGGCCAAAAAAATATTACTCTTTCAAAAAATGATCATAAATAGCCAGATCCAAATCAGTGTATTGGGTCCTGAATTTTATTGAAATGCAGTTCTTCATATAGGAGGGAAGTGTACAGAATTAAAAGCCTGGAAAGCACTACAGACAACACTTACTGTCTTTAGAGGTGAAGAGCTGAATCATATCACTGATCTCTGCTGGACAGGACACTATTCTCTTCACTTTTGCTCCCGTTTGTCTGGTATTTGCAAAACTTCTACCAGAGGATTCACTTAGGCTCAGAAGATCAGTAGTTAGCGCCTGACTAGGCTCGAGGTCAGGGATTGTGTCTACTAACTCTTGTATTGTTTGCTCCCAGGTGCTAAGTATACTGCTCTACACACAGTAAGCACCCAGTAAATACCATTGATAAATTAGCATTTGATGTCAAGCGCTGTGCTAAACACTGATGTAGATGGACGATAATCCAAAGGAATACAGTTCCTGTCCCATAATAGGGCTCACAGTGGACAAGGCCGCAGATCTCTAACGCAAACATGGATGTCCACCCGAGAAGTCTGTGTAACTTAATTATCTATAAATGTGGAGTCTGGATCTAAGAGTTTTGTTCCATAACATAAACCGGTAGCTCTGCATAATCACAATGTAAGTGGAAAATTGTTTTCATTTAATGGAAGGAATTGGACTGAGGAAGAAGTGTGACATCACTAATTCATTATGTCATCATAATGCTGGTGTGAGTATACTTTGTCACATATTTTTGGGCAATGTTTGGCTTCAGTCGGCAACCAGTCCTTCAAACTGGAATTGCATTTATTCTGACTTCCCATGAGTACCTTTGTGGAATTAATCATTAGGTTATTGGAGATTCTTGTTTTGTGAAAGGAATGGTTCCTTTTGGATGTGGTGGAAATTATGCCAAAGCTTTGGGCACCAATAGCCCTGCCTGGGAGAAATTGGGATGTGCTGTATACTGCTGGCATAAGGGAAATCACTTATGACAGTGATGCAAGGATACGATATTAGATGGCGTTAGTGCGGCCATTATTTCAAGAGGCTTTTGTGAGCAAAGCATGGCTTACGTAGCAATGGTTGCTAAGGAAGGTAGCAAGTGAGAGTTACAAGTCCCGAGGTCACCAGAAAATCTTTTCATGTCCCACACTATAGGTTGCAACATCTTTCGGCGTCTCCAGCTTCCCAACAGCCACCTATAAATAGTGGCCTCTGCAGTTCTCCCAGCAGTCCAAAATATTCTGTTTTACCAAGAAGATCAGTACATAGAAAAACACGATCCCAGGGACTATTTCTGACTTTGGGATGATGTTTTAAGTATCTCGAGTGTGGACGTAAGCTTGACTCTAACCATGATTAGGAATCCAAATCTCACTGACTTCGTGTGCTGTGCAGTATGTGACAAAATTGTACCTTCGCCTCCTTCTGCAGATTCATTCCGTCTCATCCATGAATACAAGCCTTTTAAAACACGCTTTTACACTCACAGGGATATACTAGGTAAGATATGCTGCTTTTCTTTGTTTTAACCTTTAGAGACTATCTTGAGACAGCATCCCTGTCAAGTTGGTGAATCCAGGATGTGTATTCTTGCACTGTGTCTAAAGAAGCCCTCTGAATATTTTTCCTAAATACCAGAACCCCTGCACCTGGAATACCATGTGCAATTCTGGTGGCTGAATTTTAGAAAGGATATAGTAGAGAAGATCTATAGGTCGATCATGGGAACAGACAAGAGAAGCTTATTTATGAGGATAGACTGGAAAGTTAAGGACTCTTCGTCTTCAGTCTGGCAAGACAGCGGTTGGGAGAGATCATGATTAATTTCTACAAAATCACGAAATATGTGGGTAGATTGCTATCATTTGATTAACTGGACATTAGATTGTGAATCCCTAGCCATCAGATTGGATGTCAAGAAGGGCAACCATCACATTGTTTCTCCAAGGATCCTTTTGCCCCAGTTGGTGTGTGTGGACTATTGTGTTAACCCAGTAAAAGCAATGCATGTTTTTATCCCCCATTTTGTAGTTGAGGAAACTGAGCCCAGAGAAATTAAGTGACTTACCCAAGGTTATACAGCAAGCACTTAGCAGAGCCAGGATAGAACCCAGGTCCTTTTGACTCCCAGGCCCCTGCCGTCTCCACTAGGCCACGCTGCTTCTCTTTTGCCTTTATTGAAATAAGATCTCTCTGCTCCCTCATCTCCTCTCTGGATCTCTACTCCCTCCCTCTCCCCTCTCTGGACTCCTAATATTGGTCCAGTTTTTGTCACTGTATTTTAAGAAGTGTTTGAAAAAATTAGAAGGAGCCAGGAGGAGAGCAACAAAAATGATTAAAGGGCTGGAAAATGGGTCCTCGGGGAAAGGTCATGGGGTTGTTTGGTCTGGAGAAGGGAGAGCTGAGGGGTGAATTAAGAATGGCCTAATAACCATCTAGGGACTAATAAGAAGGACTAATAGAGAAGCAGCATGGCCTAGTAGAAAGAGCAAAAGCCTGGCAGTTCTGCTACATGTCTGCAGGGGCAGAAAGAATGCCAGAAACTGGGTTATGTTGAAAGGAGAAGACTGGAAAATATTTTCAACTGCTCAAGATCACTTTATTTTAAATATACAGAGATTGGGTTAAATCTTCAACACAAAGAAGAAGAGAATAATCAGCTGCAAATCAAGAAGTGTGTTGAAAAAGCACAAGCTGCAGTGTGGGCTCAGGTAACTTAAATTTCAAACTCTCTGTCTTCTTAACCAGTTGACTGTAGTGTTCTCCATGGCTACCAGCAGTGTAGCTTTCATACAGTTTCATAGAGGAACAGAAGTTTGGGCTGTGACTACTGGGGCATTTAGTCTCCTTGAGCAGCCACAGGGGTTTCTGTGGGGTGAAGAGACGGGGGGAGACCTTGGGTCCAAGCGGGATGGACCGGCTTAGGCCTATAGCCTTTGCAGGACCCAAACTACGTGCCTAAGCTCCCACCGGGCTATGGAAACAGCCACTCTGGGGGAGGGGAGGAGGGAGAGAAGAATTATTTGCCCCTTCTTGGGGGTTTCTGTCCCCTATTCATTGGCTAGAGGCAAGGTGGAGGAGGGGACTGGCTGGGGCATTCAGCCTCTTGCCCAATCCAGGACCTCATCACGTCATGGTGCATTCCTGGCGTAACTTGTGTTTCGGGCAGGGAATGTGTCTGTTTATTGCTATATTGTGCTCTCCCAAGCGCTTAGTACAGCTCTCTGCACAGACTAAGCGCTCAATAAATACGATTGAATGAATGAACGTCGTGAGCATTCCGATTAGAAATTGTATTCAACTTCAGTACCACTAGGCGGGCAGGTTCCACGGCTCAGCTGTTTTATGTGGCTAAACAGCCACACTTGGAAGTGCCAGTGGTGATGATTTGAGTGGCCTTTGATGTCATTCCTAGGTTCAGCATTTGACTTACGTATTGGTGCCAGTTGGAATGTAGTTATTCTGTTGAATATGTGTACCTAGATTTGTTTGGTCCAGTTCACTGGGCTAAAACTGAGTTGTTGTAGTTCTATTTTTTTTTTTTAATCACCACAATACCAAATGCTTGGACTAGAATTCTCCACCGATTTCCAGTTGCCACAATAAAATCCCGACCTTTTTGTCCTTAATCCGAGTATTCCACAGAACCCCAGCTAAATAGACTTTTTTCTTGTCAAGGCCAAGATTGTAAAAGAATCAGCAGTGGAGCAAGCCATCAATAACGCAAACACCAAGCACCTTCATGAACTAGAAATCTTAGAAAAGGAGCATGAAAATGCCATAAAGGTTTGGAATCATGCTTAACTTTTTCCATTTCTCACTGTCTTATTTTCCTGTAAAAATGTGTGGGTGTATGAGTGAAACAATTTGATCCATTGCATTACGATTCCAGAGGGGTTTTCCATTTGAGCTTTCCCATAAGGCTTTCCCCATATTCTAACCGAGGATCAGCTCTTATGGGTAGTCTTTTGGCAAGACACCTAGGGCATCTTGTCCGATTAGACTGTGAGCCCGTCACTGGGCAAATATTGTCCCTATCTGTTGCCGAATTGTACGTTCCAAGCACTTAGTACAGTGCTCTGCACATAGTAAGCGCTCAATAAATACTATTGAATGAATCTTGTCGTTCTGCGACATAGAGCCTTTATCTTCCTTTGGTGATCTGCTGAAGGAATTGTATGCTGAGTTATGTTGTAAAATTGATCCACTCTTTAAATCTCAATCCCTCTTTTCAATTTTGTTTTGATGCTACTTAAGGAAGCAGTGAAGCAAGCCAAGGAAGAAACGCTTCATTACATGGAAGACCAGATGAAGAGGGAATCTGAAGCCGCTGAGCAGCGCATGGTCCACAGAATCCAGAGGATCTTGATGGAGTGTGCGGTGGAGAAGCTCCAGGCAGTAGAAGAAGCTAGACGGGAGGAAAGGGAGTTGGCATTTGAAGCTCTGTGTCTCCAAAAAAGGTATCCGGCATAATGCGGTGATGAAATAATGTATTCTCAGTTTGTCTGTTTTGTGGGGAAAGGAGGGAGAAGAGATGAGTCGATGTTATTTCAAGGAATTGCCCACCCAGATTCTGAATGTATTCACTGTGAAATACTTTTCTAGGAATGTCTCTGGTCTGGGGAGAATTATATACCAAATATGAAAAACACAACTCTGGCTGGTAGAGTCCAGAGTTGGAGTGGGGAAACAGGATAGTTCAAAAGGGCTTTAAAGAAGGTGACACTGCCCAGGCGGTTATTTTGAATTTCCTGCATGGACTTCTTATTTGGTAGCCATAAGGACTTTTCATTTCCTCTCATAGACTCTTATGCCAGTACACTAAGTGACCAGAATCTTCATAATTCTCATTCTAATTTAGCAGGGATTTTTCTGTGTGGGCAGGACTAATTGTTTGGGATTAACTGCTGGGCTTCAGAACTTGCCCCAGGCACCCTAACATCAGCACATCTGCCTACTTGCTGTACTGCGATCTCATCTGTCACGTCACCGATTCCTTGTCCATAGCCTGGCTTTATCCTGGAACTCCCTCCCCCTCTATAATCAACAGACCACCACTCTCTCCATTTTCAGAGAAGCACTGTGGCTTAGTGGAAAGAGCACGGGCTTGAGAGTCAGGCTCAACTCCACCCCTTATCTGCTGCGTAACTTTAGGCAAGTCACTGAACTTCTCGATGCCTCAGTAACCTCACCTGAAAAGTGGGGATTATGACTGAGTCCGTGTGGATGTGGACCGTGCCCACCTGATTAGCTTGTTTCTACCCTAGCTCTTAAGTACACTGCTTGGCATATAGTAAGTACTTAGTAAATGCTATTATTATCATCATCGTTATTATTATTATTTTTCCTGTCATGGGGTAGGTGGAATGGGGAAGTAGGCACTGAAGATTCCCACTTGGCTGCATATCAAGTACAATATTTTTTTCAGTGCTGAGTGTAATTGAGACAGGGAGGATAAGAGGGAAGTGGGACAGACTCCCACCAGACTGGCAGAATTGGCCTCCTCAGCTTCGTTGTGGCCATCCTTACTTTTGGGTTTTGAGTTGTGGCGACCGCTTGGTCCACCGTCTCATCTTCGGTCTCACTACTCCCTGGAGGACTCCAGCAGCCTAAATGGAGGTGGGAAAGGGGAGAGAGAAAAGAGTGGGTCATCCCGGGTGGCAGATCAGGGAGCAGTAGATTGGGGGTTCAGAAGCAGCTGCTTAGGAGTGGCGTGCCTCAGCTGGCACAGATGCCATGTGCCAAGCAACGTGGCACAGGGAGCTATTCTAGAGTATATATGCCAATTGAGAGGATTTGTGCCATGGTGGCTTGATTCCCACCACCACCCCCCAAGGAAGGAGGCTAAGTACTTGCTCTCAAAGTCCTCTGATCTGCACCAAAACTGAGGAAATTTCGACATGCAACGGATAATCCATTGATTAATAGCACTCGAGTACCTACTTTGTGCAGAGCACTGAACTGCTACCATCCTGTGAAGGATAATCAAATATTGTGATGCTCTATCCCTTTTTATATAGAAAAAACAAGCTTCAACTCAAAGAAGCTGGTTTGATTGCCTCCCAGAAGCATGAGAAAAATCTGGAGCAACTAAGCAAAGAAAAGCACCATGAAATAAGCATTGCTTTCGGCATCACTCAAAGAAAGAAGCAAGAGGAAACACAAGAAATGATGAAAGAGGTGGAGACCACACATAAGGCGCGACTTAATGATATGACAACTAAACTCACAGACACCCAAAATGAACTGCAGGGCCTAGTGGAACAACTGGGAAAAATGACATCTCTGAAGGACTTCCTGGAAGCAGAATTATTGGAAACAAGAGAAGCATTTCAAAAGTATATTAATTTCACATATCCTGCCCTAGCCCCAGGGCAAGCAGATTTTATTCTGCCAAAAAGGAAAAAAAAGGGGTTGTTAAAAGCTGATCAAAGAAGCCACCTTGAGAAGACAAAGATTTGACTTCCCTGAAACTGCATCGGTGTTTGCGGTTTAACTTAATAAATGATACAGTCTGGCCTCAGCGCCACGGTGGGGGATTCATTTGTTATTGCTACAGGAAAATGAGTAAAGAAAGGAACTTGGATTTGTCCAGGAAACAACCTCAGGAAGGATTCAGAGAGCCAGAGTTTGGAAGGGACTGAAGCCAGGCTGGATACACAGATATTCCTGGTTATTGAGCTTTGGGTGATCAGGGGAAATATGAACTCCCTGTTTTTCCAAACTTCCCAGTCCCCAGTGCTTATTCATCCAACACAACAGAAGCATGCGTGGAGTAGATATAGCACCCTCTGCCCAAAAAACCATGCTGGAAGACCTGGATTCCTCTAGTCCTTGGAAGACGTTGGCGACACTCCTAGACTCACATTTGGGCTCGAGCTCTGGCTGCACTTAACCATCATCCTGACCAATGGACAACCCACTGAGATCACTCTCAGAGCACTACTTGGCTAGACCAAATGGTCACCTCTGTCTATGTAGATGGATATTCTGACTGGCTCTCGTCAAACCCAATCCCCAAATAATCATCAGTTGTAACACACCCCATATTTTGCCCTCAAATTATTAACAAATGAATCCCAGAAACCAAGTTCCTCCCATTTCTCTACTTTCAGAATCCTCACCTAGTCTGTGTTTATATTCCATAATTAGATGAGAAGCAGCGTCATCCCAAGGAAGGGGCCCAGAACTAGGAGTCAGCAGACATGAGTTCTAATGCTGGCCTGGCCACTTGCCTCATGGGTGATCTTGGGCATGTCCCTTAACTTCTCTGTGCATCAGTCAATCAGTCAATGTTATTTATTGAGCACTTACTTGGTTAAGAGAAAGCGTTGTCTGTAAAACGGGGATTAAATACCTGTTCTCCTCTGGTCTGTGAGCCCTACATCAGGCAGGGACTGGGTCAAAACCGATAATCTTGAATCTACCCTAGCATTAGAACAGTGCTTGGCATGTAGTAAGCACTTCACAAATATTCATTCATTCATTCAATAGTATTTATTGAGCGCTTACTATGTGCAGAGCACTGTACTAAGCGCTTGGAATGTACAAATCGGCAACAGATAGGGACAGTCCCTGCGCTTTGATGGGCTTACAGTCTAATCCGGGGAGACAGGTAGACAAGAACAATGGCAATAAATAGAGTCAAGGGGAAAAACATCTCATTAAAACAATGGCAAATAGAATCAAGGTGATGTACATCTCATTAAACAAAATGAATAGGGTGATGAAGATATATACAGTTGAGTGGACAAGTATAGTGCCGAGGGGATGGGACGGGAGAGGGGGAGGAGCAGAGGGAAAGGGGGGAGAAGAGGGTTTGGCTGCCGAGAGGTGAAGGTGGGGTAGAGGGAGCAGAGGGAAAAGGGGAGCTCAGTCTGGGCTTTTGATTTTGGTGATTTTGGAGAGCCCTGAATCTAACATAATGGCAGGGCCCTGCTCATGGTCCCAGTCATTAAAAACTGGGAGATTTAGAGTGTCCTGAGAACTTTTCTCCTGCTACATGGACAAGTTAGCAAAAAAATAAAATAAAAATGGAACTTTCCCAGCAAATATAGGATGGCAGGTCACCCTCAACATGGGCATGTTGTAATCTTGGGATTTAAAAAACAAAAAATCCCCAAAGAAGCCTACATTCTTAGTAAGGACAGGGCAGAGAGGAAGGGAGGCGAAGGAGCTGGGGCCTGTGGGCAGTAGTTAATCAACTGTATTTATTGAGCACTTTCTGTGTGCAGAGCACTGGACTAAATGCTTGGGAGAATAGAATATAAAAGAGTTGGTAGACACATTCCCTGCCCACAGCAGATTTACAGTCTAACAACCCTTGGCTCTCAAGATGGGGTAGAGAGAAGTGATACCAGTGGAACTGCGGCCCTCACTGCAGGTCTTGGGGCTCAAGGCCCCACAACGGCTGCTCCTCCTCCTCCTTTGTCACAACAATGAGAATCTGTTGCGGGGGAAGCTTGCAGACAGAGCAGGTGGAAGCCGCACTCTCAAAAGACTTTATATTGTATCTGCGTTTATTATTTATAAAGCACCTGTGCGCTTGTGATGTCAAACACAGTCAGAACAAAAGATCCATTCTCTGCCCTCAAGGAATTTGTGCTTGATTGTTGATAAAGCTGTTTGTAACTAAAATTGTCCCTGCCTAAGCTCTGCCCTCCCTTTTATCACTCCTCTCTGCTTGGTTTTCTTCCTCCTGTCTCACCTTTATGATCTTTTTATTTCCTAACATTTCAAATGTTTAGAGTGTACGAAGCTTAAAATTCTCTGTATAGCACCATGTATATTTTTGCTGCCCAATAAATAGTCACAAAAAAAGCATTTGGGCCAGATCAAGTGTGATTTGCACTAAGAAACTATATTTTCTCAGGATAAATCCTCATTTTATAAGGAAAACCCCCCCAAAAAAACGGGTTTCTGAGGCTACAGGCCTCTCTTTTTCTTTTTCTTTTTTTAATGATATTTGTTGAACATTCACTCTGTGCCAGGCACTGTACTAAGTGCTGGGATCATTATTATTATTATTATTATTATTATTATTATGTGCCAAGTCATTTCTGATACATAGTAGCTCTATGGATATACCCTTTCCAGAACGTCCCGTCTTCTGCCATAATCCGCAAACTTTCTAACGGTTATTCCGTTATCCTTGTGGTCTATCCATCTAGCTGCCGGTCTGCTTCTTCCAAGTTTTTCCTGGACTTTTCCTAGAATTAGTGTCTTCTCCAGAGAATTAGTCCTCCTGATTATGTGTCCAAAATATGCTGATCTAAATCAAATTATTTGACCTTCCAAAGACCACTTTGGTTTATTTTGTTCGGAAATCCATTTATCTGTTTCTGTATTAAAGCTTTGGCGAATGCTGGGACAGATTCAAGCTAATCAGGTTGGACATAGTCCATGTCCCACATTGGGCTCATGGTATTAATTCCCAATCTACAAATGAGGTTACTGAGGTACACAGAGAAATTAAGTGACTTGCCAAAGTCAGACAGCAGACAAATGGTGGATCCGGGTAGAACCTGGTTCCCATTCCATCTTATGGCAGCTTGGTCAATTACGGTGTTTCCACAGCCCTCTACACACCTACACGCGTGTGCACATACACACACACACACACATAATATATACCTATAATGCATTATATATAATGCATATGTAAATTCATTTATAATATACCTCATATATGACATATATCTATATCTTAATGCCCTATTATTTAAGTACTCTTATACTTTTACACTTTTCCTTCTATCTGTATTTGATTTTAGTGTCTGTCTCTCCCCCTTCCCCCCAGCACTAGACTGTAAGCCCCTCAGGAGTAGAAATTGAGGTTACTAACTCTGTCCTACTCTCCCAATAACTACTATAGTGCTCGGCACATAGTAGATGCTTGGGGATAACATAGAAGAAGCGTAACAAATACGTGATCAATGTCCTAAAGTAATAGATCTTAAAATGTAGAAGACAAAAATCAACATCCTTTGGTAGAAAACAGTAGCTCTTATAAGGCTATGAGGAGATCATTCAGTGAATAACATAGGTAGCAGTAGGGACACGTGAAAACAGGGAGGGCAAAACAACATTTTAAAGACCCACTGAAACACAGTCCTTAGCAATGTGCTATGGTAGCGAACTATTGGGAGATGATCATCTTGGAAGAGCTGGTAGGGCAGCAATCAAGAGAAAGGTTATTATCTTAAAGAATAGATTTGTGAAGCTCGCATTCCCCCAGCAGTTGTTTACCTGGATGTGGATATAGTCTGTAGTCTGTAAACTCATTATTGGCAGGGAACGTGACTGCTAATTGTTGTGTAGTGTACTCTCCCATGCGCTTAGTACAGTGCTCTGCACATAAGTGCTCAATAAATACCATTGATTGATTGTCTTCTCCCTCTAGGCCATAAGCTCCTTATGGGCAGGGAATGAGTCAACCAACTCTGTTGTTCTGTACTCTCCCAAGTGTTTAGTGCAATGCTCTGCACACTATGAACACTCAGTAAATACCATTGATTGATTGATTGGGATACCAAGGGACAGATCCCGTAAGGGACAAAGAGATCACAGCAAGGAATTCCTTTTTTGTGAATTTCACCTCTAACTGTGTTACCTTCAAAAGCAAACAGGGATGATGTGCAGAAAGGTGCTGAACTGCTCCCTAGAGGTGTAATTGTGTTAAAGCTTTTCCCAAAGTACCTAGAGTACTGTCAGAGAATCGTGCTAGGATCTGGAATAATTGGGTTAATGTTTAACTAGGCACTATAGCAATAGGCAAAAACCATTTAAGTCGCTCTCATATCTCGATTTCGGTGGGGAAATAGCTAATGGAAAACTGTTATTTGAAATAAGCAATTTCCTTTTCTGTTCTACCTTCAGAATTATATTTACTGAATGAAGATATTAGGCAGGTTCCTAAACAATGAGAAACCGTAGACAGAAAGCTGGACTACTTCTGTGAGCTTCCAGAGAGTTGTTAAAATGTCTTGGAACAGCCAAATGCTAAATTAATCCAAAGGGAAAACAGATCAACAAACTCTGCATTGCAGAGGCTATGAGATGGCATGCAGATTTTCAGACTTCCTTACCAAACAATGAAACTATCCATCTTCAACAACGGTATTATTATCTCCACTGACTGGATGTAGAGCACTATCCTAAGTGCTTGGGATCATACAAAAATAAAAGATATGTTCTCTACCCTTGAATAGTTCACAGTCTAAGGGGAGAGACATATAGGTAAAAGTCAATGACTGTAAGATAGCTACTCTAGCTACAGGAGAGCTGAGGATGCTGAAGGATGACCAGCAGGGTGGTGGGATTCATCAGGGGAATGCTTCCTGGAAGAAGAGATGCCTTTTAAGAAAGGTTTTGAGGAGAGCAGGAATGTGCCTTTGTGGAGCTGAAGCAGGGAAGAAGGTGTGTGTAATGGATCAGATGTATGAGAGACAAGAGGAACCCCCTACTTTCATTAAAGCCAAAAGCACTGTGGAGTCGGTAATAATTTAGAATTAACTCTAGGCAAACACCAAGGCAAAAGTGTTTAGGCTCTTGAGAAAGATACCACAAGAGTGCTTCAAAGACAACTAAATAGAAGCTAGTAGTTCAGTGGCTTATAGTGATGTTCTTTATGAAATCTTGTTGGCCTGAATTCTGGAATGGAGGGGTTATCTCTTCTAGTTCACCTGATTGGTCAAACCTCCTTTTGGAGGGCCAAGAAACAGCTTTGGTCCTTTCAGCGATCCCCCAACAGCCTAGATCTATAGAAATTTTGTCATTCTGATTTTAAAAGTCCAAAAGAGAAAGTTGGTGTGTGAAACGAGTCTGTCTTGTTCAATGACTAGGTAATTGACCACTTAGAGATGTGGGCAGGCAAAATTCATCTTGGAGCTATAACATTTCAGGAATGTGATGCTCTGAAGACAGACACTTCACAGCAGTGAGTTCAACTTGGCTGAAATTATTTTTGCAGGTGTTTGAGTGGAAATAATGAAGAAAAGTAAGATTTTGTGAGCCTTGACCTTTGTAGTGTCTGGGGTAACTCTAATCACCTACAAGAAAAGTTTTAAAAAGCAAAGGAAGTAGTCAAAACAATTTCTTAAAGTTCTGAGCTTCCCCCAAGCCAGGAATCAATGAGCTGTTGCCGGTCCTTCTCAGGGAAAATCAAGTGGACCTAGGATTTTGGTGGGTTTTTCACAAGTTTAAAGTGTATGAGGAAGAACCACCACTCTTTTGGCATTTCTGCTTCATTTCCTCAACACCTGGCCTCCTACTCCATCATCATAACCCATCTGAGCCTGAGTCTGTCTGAAAATAAGGGGTGGGGCACAGACCAGACTTCAGAGGGGTAAGATGGATGGTGGAGGAGAAACTGGGGAAATGGTAGGGAAGAAAGGAAAGGCTGGTAGGGCTGAAGGTCTACAGGGGAAGTCTCTGGAGAAGAGTTGGAAGGTGAAAAAAAATGTGGAATATCTCAGTACTCTCTGCCTCCTGGGGAGCAGAGTGCAGATCCCTGCAAGACAGTGTGAACCATCCTGACTATTTATCCAGAAACATAATTTGAGGCCCTTGTCATTGTGGAAGCACTCTTCAGAGTTTTATTTAGACTTTCCCTCCTTCATGAGCCCATTTAATTAGTTTAAGCACAGAAGAGGGAAGCAAACTCTGGAGACCTGATTTTCAAACTTTGGCATGAGATGTAGAACTTGGCAGGCATTTTTGTGTACTTCCATTCACTATACAGTTTAAAAGAGTTAGAAGTAATAACTAAGTTAAAAGTCCTTGAATAATGAAAATAGACAAATCCCATGTCAATGCTTGAAAAAAAATTGAGTTTGAGCAAAAAGGATATGTTACCTCTCTTCAGAGGAAATGGCTTTCATTTTAACAAAATTACTTTTCCAAATCACTGAGCAATGTGAATAGAAATTTCCTGGTTTTTCTCCTAGACTAAATGACATTAATCCCCCCAAGTGGGAACATTTGGGGTAATTATGATGTCATTTTGGCCAATACTCTGAGACATGTGCGAAGCAGATTTCCCAGGATCTGCATGAAAGGGTAATTATCTCAAATCTTAATAAAGAAATCACATTTGAACACAATGGTTATATTCCCTGTTGCTGTTTCTGAGATCGTCACAAAAACACACCAACAATCTCTTGCTATTCCATATGTAAGTGGATGGAAATGGCAACTAGAAAATGATGTCATTTGTTTTTAGAATGTCACCACCATTTTACTCTGCCCTTTACAAAGAAATGTTCAAGGATTTGGAGTCTTTGGATGATTGGAAGTTAAATGAACAATTTAGCCTTCAGGATACTGCAAATATCATTAAAGAGCTGAAACTATCCTTAATCTACATTTATCAGTCTGCCTCCATTTTATTGATTTCTTTTTGCTCCCAGATAACTTTCCATCACATGAACCCGTGTGTGCCTGCGTGCTTGCCTACTCTACTCAGGTAGAACTCGGCTTCTATCCCGTTCCACCAGAGCTACCTAAAGCGAACAAGTAAATAAGCAGATTAATCTCACGTTTCCTTAATAAAGCAAGAACCAAAGTGGATTTCCTCAGGAGCTTTGATCAAAGTCTATCTGCATGACTTGGAACTATCACAAGTGGTAATAGTGGCAATGGCTGAAAAAAAACCCACTGCCTTAGGAATCCTTATTTAGGTCGGAGTAGCGTTTGTGCCATTTAGCCCCTTGAAGGATATTCCTGTGCTTTAAGTGAATTGGGATTCTAGATCAATCAATGAGCCAATCAGTCGTATTTATTGAGTGCATACTGTGTGCGGGGCACTGTACTGACTCCTTGGGAAAATACAACACAACGATAAAAGATCTTACAAAGAAAGTCTGATATCCAATTGCTATTCTTTATGATGTGATAGATTGTAGGTTCAGTAGCTCCTCGGGGTTGTCTGTTATGCTTATTGTAGTCTTCCAAACACCCAGTACTGGCCTCTTCACAGAGTAGGCACTCAAAGAGAAGCAGCACAGCCTACTGGATAGACCACGGGTCTGAGAGTCAGAAGGACCTGATTTCGAATCCCAGCTCTGCCATTTGTCTGCTGCGTGACCTCGGGCAAGTCACCTAACTTCTCTGTGCCTCAGAGTTACCTCGTCCTTAAAATGTGTTAAGACCGTGAGTCCATGTGGGACATGGACAGTGTCCAACCTGATTAGCTTTTATCTACCTTAGTACTCAGTTCAGTGCCTGGCACATAGTAAATGCTTAAACGATTACAAAAATGAATACATATGTTAGAATTAAAAGCAGCACTGTCTACATGCTATATCCAGCATTGTTATTATAGGAAGAGGAGGGTCCTGGGGTGTTCAGAGGAATGGAGTACTCAATGACTTTGAATTATATAATGCACAGTGGAGAGAGGGAAGGGGGAAAGGGAAAGGTGGGACCTTGTGTATATTGTGTATGTGTTGGAAGAAATTGGGTGGGGTTTTTGATCTTTGAGCAGATGCTAAATCGTGAGAAGAAACCGGGTGGAGTTGTGAGGAGTGCTCCAATAATTTTTTCTAGATCAAAGCGAAAATGTTTCTCCAGAAGATTTAGGCTAGATTAGTGATATTCTTAGTACCGTGGGAATTACAAGTTTAGAAACAGGAAATGCCAGATTTTGACAGCAGGTGGCTCTCTTATACTTAATGGAAATAAGCAATTCACAGTACTGATACATACTCATTAAATCCTTTGGGTTAGTGTCAGGTGATTATTTGAACAGTCAGTGAAGCTGAATTTGTGTTAATTTGTAGGCACAAGATAACTTGCTCAATGATCTTTTCCAGTTGAAGGATGGATTGGATCAAGGATGGCATTAAGTAGAGTAATCGTTTCACTCTTTAGGAGCTCTGACGATGTGGTTTTAGGATTGTTGCTGTTTTTGTATAGAAAAGAGAGAGACTTCAAGCAATTCAATGTGTAAACAGGACAGATCTTGGCCTCTCATACTTCAAACGGACAATCTTGCTCAGTCATATTGGAATCCTACCGCTTGTCACAAATGTGATAGTTTTGGCTCTTTTGGCATGATATTCCAAGGGACAAACGTTGTCTCAGGGACAAAGTTAAATTGCTCCTTAATACAGTGCTTAGTATTGTGTGTGGCACAAAGAACTTAACAAATACCATAAAAAAATTAGGAGAAATGCAGGATTATAAGGCTGGGAGATTATAGGGCTCAGAAAATGGAGTTTTGAAAAAGATAAAGGAGTGGGATTGGCAGAGAATATATCTGAGATGGGGTATAACTTTGGATTTTAATGTAATGTGGGCTTTAGGAAATATTTCTAATCGATGATTTTAGCAAAACAAAATAAAGAAAACCTTAGTCTTTCATCAGTCTCTGCCTCCTGCCTCCTTTATAAATCTTGCAAACTGCAGCCTACTCCGAAAACAACTTGCTAAAATAAATAGCATTTAATAACCCATATCCAGCAGGCTGAAACCAAGATTTACCAGAGGGCAGAAAACCAGCTGTTCTATAGTCTGACAGAATTAATGCATTCCAGGCACATATATGTCCACCCAGGCGAACCTTCATTTAAAAAAAAAAAAGCCCATGGCACCTTGGCCTTGGGGCCATTTGAATGAAATTTTTGGGTCCCTCCTTTCCCTTCCTCACAAATGCCCTCAGAAACCTACTGCAGTGCCCTTGAACTGCAGCGCTCTTGAAATGCAGTCTTGGTTACAGAGAACTTAAAACAAATCTCTGCTTGCATCCAGTTGTCTTTCTGCCGCTTCCAAAGGGGTTGTTGGGGCTAATTGGCTCTAGGCATTAAACCTTCCTTGTCTCTTTTCTCACCTACTCAGCACTTCACACCTTCTGGGAGTCACTCTTCTGGTGATGGTTGTCTGGTACAGAACCCAATATGTATCCAGTGAATATCGAGATTGTCATTAGAAGAAAAATTCCTGAGAAAGGGAGAAAGTGCTGCCGGAATTGGGCACAAGAACATTTGATCCGATCACCAGAAAAGGACACATCATAGTTTAATCCTGTAACGAAATTACTTGTTTACTAAAGCATACAGTGACTGAATTCTCAGTAAAGTTACCCAACAGGAATTAATGAAAGTCATCCTTTCCCAGTTGTGTTTCATGCCCCTTTTATTAAGGAAAGGTGTTTAAAGGAAATCTGAAAAATGTATAGTTAAAATAATTTGTGAAGCAGTCTCCCCCTCTCTGTTGTAAGGTCCTTGTGGACAGGGAACATTTTACCAACTCTGTTATATTGTACTCTTCCAAGTGCTTAATATATAGTAGTCTGCACATAGTAACTGCTTAATAAATGTCATTGTTTGATTGGTAGATTTCTTTGTGACTTCAGAAGAAAATGTTTCCTTGGCACATTCAGAGTTAGCTGACTGTAGCTGAATCTACATGGCCCTTTGGCATTTTTTTTAAAGATTGTTTTGCTGTAGAAAATTCCATTTTTGACCCAGAACTGAACGGGCTAAATATAACATTAAGCACCAGCCTATGATATGTTTTCAACCTGAGAAAACTAAAAGAATAATCTGTATAGAAGGTAGAGTCTTCATGTTGAATGATCATAAATAAACATTTCATAAATGTTTCTTTAAACCTCTCACTCACTTCTTATTGATTAGATAGAACTTTGTTTTTCATGAATAAAAATGCTTGGGTGGATTTGATCACAACTAAAATGATTGCTATCTTATTTTATTGAAGCTGTACTTATCTTGCTCAGTCTAGCAATCCAAACTCATAAGATCAGAAGCAGTCAGATCTCTCTAAAGCCAATTTAAATTTTTAATTATAGTCCATGTTCTGGTTGAAAGGAAAAAGCATCTTTTTTAAAGATATGTTATTTGAGCAGTGCTAAAAATCCAGTTTGCTTTAAAACTCAGTGTAGCATAGTTTAAGCCTGAATTTCTCAAGATTGAAAATTTAAAGCACCACTGCTGAAAGAATTAAGTTTTTAATTTTAAGAAATTATTTGAACTCCCTAGTTTGAAAGCTGAGATGATTAGTAGTGGATAGAGCATGGACCTGGGAATCAGAAGGTCATGGGTTCTAATCCTGTCTGCCTGACTACCATTCATCTGCTGTGTGATCTTGGGCAAGTCATTTCTCTGGGCCTCAGTAGCCTCATCTGTAAAATGGGGATTGAGATTCTGCACCCCCTGTGTGACAGGGACTGTGTCCAACCCGATTTGTTTGTATTAACTCCAGTGCTTAGTACAGTGCCTGGCACATAGTAAGCACTTAACAAATGCCATAATAATAGTAATAATAGTTATTATCAATCAGAATTACTTCTAGTTTGCAGGGGAATCTTCACACCTCCCTCCGCCAGCTAAATTTGCATGAAATCACTACCCCTCTGACCAGTTGCTGCCACTGTGCCTCTTCACTGCCTTTCAGTCCACACCATCCAGATATTCCAAAGCCATGGAGGTGGGACTGTATATATTTTCGTTACCCTATTTATTTTGTTAATGAATTGTACATCGCCTTGATTCTATTTAGTTGCATTGTTTTTACGAGATGTTCTTCCCCTTGACGCTGTTTATTGCCATTGTTCTTGTCTGTCCGTCTCCCCCGATTAGACTGTAAGCCCGTCAAACGGCAGGGACTGTCTCTATCTGTTGCCGACTTGTTCATCCCAAGCGCTTAGTACAGTGCTCTGCACATAGTAAGCGCTCAATAAATACTATTGAATGAATGAATGAAAGGGACGGATCCAGACCAGGCAAGGAAGGAGGCCCAGGAGGTGATGGGTTAAATTCCAGTTCAATTCCATCCAAATGGCTACAGGTGCAGGGAGGGGCAGGTGGCCACAAGATTTGCTTTTTAAAAAAATTTATAGCACCAGGGAAGCCTAATATGGGGAGGACAAGTGGGGACAGTGAGGATGATAGTAGTGGAGCCGGTAAATGAGGGCTGCAGCTGGGATGCATGGCGATTGGAAGTTTTAAAAGAGCCACGGGGCAGATGTGACTGATTATGGGTGTGAGATCAACTTGATGAAGGTGGAAAGGGGTCTTGAAAGGATCCTGGTTGGGGAGGGGGGACATTTAGAGCATGGTACATGGAGGAGTCTGGCCATAAGGAAAGGGAAGAGTCAAAGTGATTTAGGGAGAGTGGGGCAGGTGATTAATAGTCAGGGAAGGGGAAGATGTCAGGGTGGGGTCTCATCAACCAAAAAATTTTACTTGTCTTTTATAATAAAAGGTTGCTTGGAAGGTTTCAACTGAATCTATTGTATTACGTTTTGTAAAGACCATTCCTTGCTGGACTGTTGCATTTGGGTCTTCAGTGCCTGATACTGTTTTATTTAATCCCTCTTAATCTTCTTTGAGATTCTGCAGTAATATTCACCCTATATCTATTTATGTGCCAGGCTGGTCTGTCTGCTGTTGGGGTTTGCCAATTACCACAACAATGCCACGTTTGTTGGAGGTTTGGCTTCAGGAGGTAACAAGATAATACAGTTTTTAGAATTTTAACTACTCAACCATCCTTTACTATGATGGCTTTTCTATACAATTCTAGATTAATTTTTTGTATCAGTTTTATTTTAATCTTCTAAACACAGTTTATAAGGATACCTTATGCTTATTTTTTAAATCAAAGGTAAAAAAGCCCACTTTTAAGCCAATTTTGAAATTTACAAGCCATCTGACTTTAGTACAGACTTTAGTTGGAATAAGCAGCCAGTGTGCAGTAAATTTGGTGTACATGTTTAATGTGCTCTATCTTAATTTTTCCTAAAAGCAATTAGATTAATTTGTTTTCTTTAATATTATGCAGTAAAATATATGACACTGTAAACAATAATGAAAAAATCAATTAAGATCCCTGTATAATCTAGTGAAATTTTTATCATTTCCAGCTAAGTAAATATTTTTAAGAGATTAGAAATATTAATGAAAAGTCTTCAGGGAAGAAGTAATGAAAGGAAGAAGAGAAGTTCCACTGCAGTTCTAAAAGGAACAACCAAGTAGAGAACAATTAACACCCAGAAATGCAGTAGACTCTAAGGTAAGAAATCAATAATTTAGTTTATTAGAAAAGTGTGCACATAATGGTTTGTAAGAAAAATCCTCAAGACAGTCCCTCAGGTGTTAGCTTTGTCTGTGTAGATTTGTCTCTAGCCTGGCAGGAGAGATGTGGGGTTATAATCATGAAGTTATGTGCTTTAGGGACACACTTTTTAGTTCTTGCGAAGCCACCCTGTTCATCCCCCAGAACTTCAGGAAGATCTTGATCTGTTCTGTCAAGCAATTAATACAGTGCTCTGCCCACAGTAAGTGCTCAATTAATACCATTGACTGATTTTGTCTACCACAGCTCCTCCAGTCTCAAAAATTAGGTGGATAATATCTAATACAGCTACATCTAAACCAGCCAGGTTTAAGGAAATTAGGAATATAGAATTTCTGATTTTATTGTGAATTTTGGTCCTCTTTAAGACCTCCAAAGGGATGAAGTTTCCACCATTTCTTTGGAAAAAACTTTGTGTATTTTTTCCCATTGATTAAACCCAACATTTCCCTTTTATCCTCTGTTCAGCACCACACCCTCCCCGCTTAGGCGGCTTTTAGTTCAATTAAATATTTATTGTAAATAATATAGCGTGGCTCAGTGGAAAGAGCACGGGCTTTGGAGTCAGAGGTCATGGGTTCGAATCCCGACTCTGCCACTTGTCAGCTGTGTGACTGTGGGCGAGTCACTTCACTTCTCTGTGCCTCAGCTACCTCATCTATAAAATGGGGATTAAGACTGTGAGCCCCATGTGGGACAACCTGATTCCCCTGTGTCTACCCCAGCGCTTAGAACAGTGCTCTGCACATAGTAAGCGCTTAACAAATACCAACATTATTATTAATGGATATATTGTTGCTGCACAGTATATCAAGGCGTATTGATAAGCGGCATGGCCTAGTGGATAGAGCACAGATCTGGGAATCAGCGGACCTGGGTTCTTAACCTGGCTCTGACGCTTGTCTGCTGTGTGATGGTGGGCTAGTGGCTTCTCGGTACCTGAGTTGCTTCATCTGTAAAATGGGGATTAACACTGTGAGCCCCAAGCGCCAAGAACAGTACTCTGCACCTAGTAAGCGCTCAGTAAATAACATTCATTGATTGATGTGGGACATGGACACTGTGTCCAGCCTGATCAACACGACTCACTCCTTTTACTCTTCCCCACCCCACCCTATAGCACTTATAATAATAATAATTACGGTATTTGATAAGCGTTTACTATGTGCCAGGCAGTATAGTAAGCGCTGGAGTGATTACAAGCAAATCGGGTTGGACCCAGTCCTTAATCCACACGGGGCTCAGCTTCTCAATCCCCATTTTACAGAAGAGGTAACTGAGGCCCAGAGAAGTGAAGTGACTTGTCCGAGGTCACACAGCAGGCAAGTGGCAAAGCGGGGATTAGAACCCATGATCTTCTGACTCCCAGGCCCGTGCTCTAACCACTATTCCATGCTGCTTCACTTATGTATATATAATTCTATTTATATTGATGCCTGTTTACTTGTCTTGATGTCTTTCTCCCCTCCCCGCCTAGAATGTGAGCCAGTAGGGATTGTCTCTATTGCTGAAATGTACTTTCCAAGCGCTTAGTACAGTGCTCTGCGCAGAGTTAAGCGCTCAATAAATACGGTTCAATAAATGAATAGCACGTATCTACCCCATCGCCTGACACATAGTAAGCGCTTAACAGACACCATTTTAAGAAAAAAGATGACTAGACTCTTAGTACAATGTTCTGCACACGGTAAGCGCTCAGTAAATAGGATTGAATAAATGAGGAGCGGGAGGAGATAGGGGAAATTTTTTTAAATGATGTTATTTGTTAAGCGCTTGCTATGCGTCAAGCACCGTTCTAAGCACTGGGTAATCAGGCTGTGCCACCTGCGGCTCACAGTTGCGCTTAGAACGGTGCTTGGCACATAGTAAGCGCTTATTATTATTATCCCCATTTTCCAGACGAGGGAGCTGAGGCCCAAGGAAGTGAGGTGACCCGCCCAAGGCCACCCAGCAGACACGTGGCGGAGGCGGGATTAGAACCCACGTCAAGGGGGAAGGCCCCATTGGCCCTCCCCTCTAGTCCCCGACCCCGCCTTGGCCGCGCCCCTGCCGGTGATGCGTCCGATCTCCATGGTAACGCGTCCGGTATCCGTGGCAACGCGTCCGGTCTCCATGGTAACGCGACGGACCCTGCGGATGGCGCCGGAAGAGGTAGCTGGGTTCGGGGGGCTCAGGGACCATTCCGGGTGGGCGAGGGTGTGCCGGCTTCCCCGGGGGTCCCAGGGGATGATTTAGACACGCAGCCCATCCCTCCTTGTGCTAGGGGAAGAGTCCTGCCTGCCCCCCTGCCTGCCCACCTGCCTGCCGGGAGACTTGAGACTGCAGAGGACCGGGCCTGGCAGGGCCGGGAAGTGGCCTTCAACAATAAACAGCCTGGCCTAGTGGGTAGAGCACGAGCCTGGGAGTCAAAAGGTCCTGGGTTCTAATCCTGGAGTCAGGTCCTGGGTTCTGATCCTGGAGTCAGAAGGGCCTGGGTTCCGATCCTAGTGTCAGAAGGTCCTGGGTTCTGTTCCTGGCTCCCCCGCTTATCTGCTGTATGACCTTGGGTTAAATCACTTCTCTGGGCCTCGGTTACCTCATCTGTCAAATGGGGATTAAGACTGGGAGCCCCCACATGGGACAGGGACTGTGTCTAACCCGATTTGCTTGTATCCACCCCAATGCCTAGTTCAGTGTCTGGTACATAGTATACACTTAACAAATACCATGCTTCCTCTTCATCTTATTATCAATAAACCCATAGGGGCTGCCCGCCTGGCCAAAAATCCCATATGAAGGGTCCATCGGGCCCATCTCTTCTAGCAAGAGTACAGGATAAAGCAGGGTCATCAACCCAGGCCCGAGTTGTTTTTTTTCTAAGCAGTATTTGTTAAGCACTTACTGTGTGCCAGGTATTGTACTAAGCACTGGTGTTGACACAAGCTAATGAACTTAGGCACAAGCCCTGTTCCACAAAGGGCTCACAGTTTTAATCCCCATTTTACAGATGAGGTCACTGAGGCACAGAGAGATGTTTTGGTTGCTTGTTTTGTTTATGGTATTTGTTAAACACTTACAATGTGCCAGTCCCTGTTCTAAACACTAGCGTAGATACAGTCATATTTATTGAGTGCTGAGTGCAGAGCACTATACTCAGCACTTGGGAAAGTAAACCATAAAAATAAACAGACACATTGCCTGCCCATAATGAGCTTAGGTAATCAGGTCCCAAATGGAGGTCCCAGTCTTAACCCCCATTTTACAGATGAGGTAACTGAGGCACAGAGAAGTGAAGTGAGTTGTCCAAGGTCACACAGCACACAAGTGGTAGAGCTGGGATTAAAACCCAAATTCTTCTGACTCCTGGGCTTGTAGTTTATCCACTTGGCCACGCTGCTTCTCATCCCTTTGTGTTAAGGTCGGGGCCCACCTGTAAATTTCCTGAATAGGTGGGTGTCCATCCATTCTTCGGTATCATTTGTAATTTAATCCTGAGATTAAATGCATTTTATCGATAGATCACACCAGTTCAGTTTTCACAGTTGAGGTCCAAGGATTGACCTTCCCTCTCTCCAGCCCAGTCTGTGAGGAAGGAGCAGGGATGCTGTTGATGCCTGTTTAATTGTTTTGTTTTAATGTTGGTATTTGTTAAGCGTTTACTATGTGCCGAGCACTGTTCTAAGCGCTGGGGTAGACATAGGGGAATCAGGTTGTCCCACGTGGGGCTCACAGTCTTAATCCCCATTTTACAGATGAGGGAACTGAGGCACAGAGAAGTTAAGTGACTTGCCCACAGTCACACAGCCGACAAGTGGCAGAGCTGGGATTTGAACTCATGAGCCCTGACTCCAAAGCCCATGCTCTTTCCACTGAGCCACGCTGCTTGTTTTGTTGCCTGTCTCCCCCCTTCTATACTGTGAGCCCATTGTTGGGTAGGGATTGTCTCTATTTGTTGCTGAATTGTACTTTCCAAGCTCTTAGTACAATGCTCTGCACACAGTAAGTGCTCAATAAATGCATTCGAATGAATGTACCCCCATTCAACCAACGAGATTATCTTATGGAGAATAGCTCAGATAATCAAAAAATAAAAGGGAGTTGGCTGAGCAAAATTGGGTGCATTTTGTCCTGGAGAGAGGCCAGAAGTGCCTTGGGAGGGAAGTGTAGGCCTCTGGGAGCCTGTGTGATTTTGCTGGCAAGACGGGAGACCAATATCTTTCATCTGAACTTTTGATCATCTGCACTGTCAGTAGAGGGTGTTTCCTCTGCAAACAAAGCTTCCATTGGTTTAAGAGGAGTATACCGCTTAACTTCAGGAGAAATAACCAGTAGGTGGGTTGCATATTCTATATTTTTTTGGCTTCAAGGTTACAGGAAATGTCTTCAATTCTAACAGTGTGTATTCAACTCGGGAATACGTGTGTTTGTCCAGTATGACGATAGACTTTTGATCCTGTCTGTTTACATTTTTACCAGAACACCAACTTCTAACTTGGCTAAAGTGAGGCTTTCTTCCGAGACCTAAAATGGGATGAATGAATAAATGGAGGAATGAATTACAGGTGAGGCAGTGACCCAAAGTTAGCGGAGAAAAAAGGCAGCATTGTGAAGCGGAATCAAAAGGAAGGAACAGACCAGAGAAAGTAAAAGGTAGATAAGCACTCGGGGTAGGGCAACGAAAACGAACACACACATAAACCGAATTCTGACCCTGAAAACTCTTCCCTGAAGGCAGCTAGGCCTTGGGTTGCTCCTCCTGCAGCAGTAAGAAGGAGACAGGACTTTTCCCCCATCCTTCCTTGTTAGCTCCGTGTTGAAGCTAGTGCCAATGCTGCTGCCTTTCAGTTTTTGGGACCTGTGTTCTAGAGGTGTCCAGCATGGCAAGGCCACTCTTCAGGCTGACCGTCTCTTCTGCCCCCCATGTGAAGCCACCAAAATGCAGAAATGGCTATGGGATGCTGAAACACAGACTGTTGGTGGTGGAGAAGATATAGCCTTGGCTGCTTTTCTCACCTCTCCACTTACCTTCCACTACCTGCCGGTCGCTGGGCTTCTTTGGTCTTTCCGCTGTCATGGCCTAGGTCCTACCACCACCCTGACAAAAGTGGGACTCTTGGGGGTTCCATAAGTCATTTTTTGAGTGGCAGAATGGGGACCCTGAAATTTGGATATGTTTGCCCTAAGTACTGAAACGCATGGTTTTATAATGATGTACTAAGGAATTTAAGATTTTCTAAAGAATTAAAAGTTAAATTTATCAAAATTGACAAGCAAAAAACTAAAAAAACTCATCCTCTTCAGAAATCCTGCTTTAATAGAGGAGCTAATAGTGGATTTCATTTCTTTGTCCTCCAAGCTGATTCTCGGCTGCCTTCAAAAAGGTTGTTTGGGCTTTCTGGAAATTCAGTTATTCATATATTTTTGTGTCAATTACTTTTGGTCTTTACCTAATGAGAAAAAAGCAAAAACACATGATCCAAAGGAAGTTGAATGTCATCAGCAGGCATGCAAGCAACAAGAAGAAAATTTAAGTCATTTTTGGCCCAAGTCCCTTTAAATCAACTCTGTTTCAGGGTAAGGCTTATAGCTGGAAATCTAGAGGGATGACTGTCAGTTGTAAGCGTTTTTAAATGTCTTCAAATATTACATGGGGGGAAAATTGGATGAAATAAGAATATGTACAAGTATCAAAAATGCCATTGTTTTATTTGTCCAGAATGTCATACAGCCAGACTGAAAGTGTTATAAAGAATATCATTAGAGAAATAGGAGGGGAATGTGCAGTCCAAGGAGAAACTGTTTCTGAGACCTTGGTGGCTTTTATGGTAAGAGTAAAACATTTTTTTCCCCTATCCTTTCACTCTTTTAATTGTCTCCGTTTTCCCCTTAAACTCGGCGCGAGGGAAGCTTTAGTATTTGGCAGGCGTATTTGTGGGGAAAATCCTGAGACAATCACCTAAAATTCTCAAATGAGACAAATAAGTGTTTGGGAAGTGTTTATTTTTTTGCTCAATAACTTAAAAATTCCATATTTATGAGGAATTACTTTTAAAGTATTTTTGTGGACTTTCAGAATTGTCTAAAAATCATTCCCATCTTAATTCTGTATTTTCTTCATGGAGATTAATTTTCCAATTTTTACTGGATTGATTATGGATGCTATAAGATGAAATATTGTGATTTAAAAAAAAAAAAACTTCTCAGAAATACACATACTTTCAGACACCATGCATTGACTGGTGTATCCTTGGTAATTCTCTTTTTACAGCCAAGACTACAGTGGGTTTAGCCACCACATCACATTATTTTGTTGCTTTTTCCCTCAATTATTCACACGCGAATCTTTGGTATTTGAAAAATTTTGGTGTAAAAAATAAATTGTTTAGGATTGTAAGATGCTGTAATAAAGACCATTTTCTGCACAGGACTATACTGCTCAGTACCTAAAAAGCAGGTAGCCAAAGGGGAAAGGGGCAGAAGCCAGGATCCGGAATAATGCAGCAACTAATTGTCCCTTAGTAATCAAGAGTTGCCTGTAATAGCACAAGGGAAGTGCTGACTTATAGGGAAATGTGTTTAAACAAATTCATCATGGAAATTTGCACTATTTTGTTATTTAATAGGTGAAAGCAGTAGTTTTGGATCCAAGGAACGGGTTTAATGTGGATCGAATCCTTACAAAAAATGATGTACAAAAACTCATTAAGGTAATTAGGAGTTCAATCATGGAATCTAGGAATATATAGTTTTACATAATATAGAGATTTTAGTGATTTATTCTGATGTTGAGAGGGTAATATGCTTTATTAATTGGCCTCTTCATTAGTGTAGTATTAGAGATTTGTCAATTTTATGGCATATATATGAAGAACAATTCAGAGAGAATAAATGGCTGACTAAATTAGGTGTCAGGTTTTCCAACTCTAAACAAAGTTACTGATAGCACAGTTGAAGATGAGTTAGAGTTTATGCCTGAATTTGGAAGGCACATTAAATACAAAAGATAATTTTGTGTCTTTCTCAAGCCATAATCATCTATAATATCACATCTTGGAGGCTTTTCATGCATTTTCTAAGACTCTTAATATGACTTTTTCCTAAATCATAATGTAAAAGAATGCAGTGTACAGATTAGAACAGTGGGCTATAAAATCAAGGGACCTGTTTGTTTTTTTTAATCATCAAAGACTAGGTTGTAAATCTGTGATCTGCCTGCAGTCTTTGGAGACTTTTACCTTTAGGAGGAGGTACCCTTGTTCCTTCTGGGTAGCTTATCCTCATTTCTCACTCCTTTCCTCAGAAAAATGAACCCTATAGGACCCTTGAGTAACGATGCTAGTACATGGTCCTGATGGAAAAAGAGTGGATTTGGGAAAGTAGCTGGACGCTAAGGCCGGGCCAGTTTGAGGTGGAAGCAGACCCAACCCTAGTTTCAGTAGCCTAAGTCTTTGAATAGAGTGGGATCTCACTTGCTCTCCAGAGTCTGTTCATGGGGAATTTTCCCCTGCTGAAGTGGTTCTGTGACTGAAAAGAACACAAACTGTTACCCCCCTAAGGCACTTCCCCTTCTGCCCCCACTAACAATAGGCAGAGAACAGCACCCCAGCTTTTATTTGACTCACCTGTTGACTGCATTGTAACTCCCAGGTGCAAAGAGCAGCTGCCTGGGTTGCCCCTTTAGGTTATTACTGATCACATTCCTCTATCTGCCCCATCCTGATCCCTGCGATTGTTTGGGGGGCAGGGGCACATGAAGGGGCTATTGTGGTGCCATAGGACCCCAAAGTAGAGGTGGCAGGAGCTGAACTGGATTTGTACATACTGGCACATCCTCCCCCCATGGCCCAGTAATGAAAACTGTTGTTAGCACCAGGCAGAATGGGTTGGGGGGGGAGGGGGGGGTGCATCCTTTTATTAGATTCAGTGCAGGTGTTTTCATAATTTAGTTAGAAGATATTCATTTGTGCAATTTTTCTCTTAGCTCTGTGTTGGCAGACTACTGGATAAAAAAAATCCATCCCTGGATACAATTAAGATGCAAGTTTTCTTCGATATGAATTACACAAACCGAGGTACATGCACTTGAATCCTAGAAATAACTTTTCTATTACCTATCACATTTTCGTTGGGCTGTGCAATGCACCTTGGCTAAAGTATCTTAAAAATATTGAAAAAAATCTTAAAGGATATATCTTTAAGGATATGGTGGAATTTTGAGTAATTTCATATTTTTACTGGAAATGTAATTTAAGAGGCATTTTGGAGTATTAATTATCAGTATTGAATATTGTATGGGAGATATTACAATTAAATTACAGTATTAAAATTTAATTATAATTTAATAGAACCTGTAAGCTGACTGGCCTTTGTCTTGGAGCATAGCTACATCATGAAAAAAAAAAGTCATTCCTTTGGAAAGAAGAATGTGGAGTTTCACTTAAGATATGTTACTTGTGGTTTGTTTTATCTCTTCATTCAGTGTTATAAGGAAATACACTTTTAACAATGGAACACTACATAAAATGTATGTTGGATATCAGGGTTGAACAGGGTCCAGGGGCCACGTCAGGTTTAGTTTTCAATCTGTTTCTGGGTGGGGCTCCCCGCAAACCTGTCTCAGGGCTGAAACCAGGATCTAATTATTTCCTAAGATTAATGGCTTGATTTTCCCCCCCACCCCCAAGGGGTGTATTATACTCAAATAAAATTACAGCATATAATGAGGGATAATTGTTCCTATTCTTTCTGTAACATTGTACTTAATAATGATAGTAATAACAGTGATGGTATTTGTTAAGCAATTACTGTGTTCTAACCACTGTATTAAGAGGGGGGGGGGGGGGGGGCGGAGATTAAATGATGACAGTAATAAAGGCTTAAAGGCTTGATTAAAGGCTTACTCTGTACTTACACTGTTCTAAGTATTGTGGTAGATAAAATAACCAATTCATTTCTGGTCAATGGTGACCAGTCTCTGTCACACATGGAGCTCACAGTCCAAGTGGAAAGAAGGAAAGATATTGAATCCTCATTTTACAATCAGTTGTATTTGTTGAGTGATTACTCTGTGCAGAACACTGTACTAAGTGCTTGGGAGAGTACACTACAGCAATATAACAGACACATTCCCTGTCCATAATGACCTTACAGTCCATAGAGATTGGGTTTAAATTTCCAAAAAGTGGAATTTTAATTTGGCTTTAAAATGATTAGTTCTTACAGATCTAGATCTTATTGGTGAGGAAACGAGGCACAGAGAAGTTAAGTGATTTGCCCAAGGTCACACATCAGGCAAGTGGTGGATTCAGGATTAGAACCCAGGTCCTCTGGGCCCCAGGCCCATGCTCTTTTCACTAGACCATGTTGCTTGTTTTCTGAATCTCAGAGAAATTGGACACTGAAATATGATGTTTCTTGAAACAATAATTTCTGTAAAGCAGGATTTATGTTTAATTTGCCTTTTATCTATTCACTGGGAGACGTCAACACTGTTTTGATAGTTCCTACCTGACTGAAATTGCGAAGTCCACTGCATTTCACCAAATTCTATCATTTATGTCACTGGGTCTGTGGGGTTGACTTTGTTTTTACACTGATGTGTCTGTAATTGTTCTGATTGTATTTAAATAAGAATGCCAAAGAAAATATAAAGGACATTTATGTCATAGAAATTTGGTTGGTATGTCTAGTGTTGCAGGGCATTTTAGATGAGAACAGAGTAAGCTTGTTTACTAAATACTGTTTGTATGAAAGATATTTTCTTTTTTTTGTCCAGAGGAATTTCTTGATGAACATCATCGAGTCCTAGAAAGCCGATTAGGCACTGTTAGCAGAGAGATCACAGATAATCGGGCTCGTTCTAGAAATGAGCTAGAGAGTCTCTACCGCAAGATTGTCAGCTATGTGTTATTGCGTTCTGGCCTTGGGTCCCCTACAGATATCAAAGTTGTCAGAGAAGCAACAGGTCAGTATTCGAAAGCTTTCCCATTCTTTGGAAGAAGTTGTAATGTTGTGTTCACAAAATGTTGTCACTCGACAGCTCTGGAAATTACACACTGTGGTTACTTACAAATCAGCTGAAGCCCAGACAAGGAAATAGAAGCTCATTTCAGGCCATTCTTTCCATGTATGTCTCCAAAAAGCTATTCATCTAAAAAACCCGATATGCTGATTTTTCTCAGAACTAGAGGAGAAAAGCTGACTAGGAGAATTGGAAGAAAGGATAACAGCAAGTAGGTTAATTTAGCAAGGCCACAGCAACAATTTGTTAGAGCAAGCAGTCTTTGAGTTGAATACGAGAACAGGTTCTGTCTCTGCCCCGGAGGAAAGATTGAGTGGAAAGGGGTAGTAGGGGTAAAGAGCCTCACTCCCAACATATGCCTCCCTTATGTTGCACCTTGGTTGAAATTAAAAATGCTACAAATTTCGAATTTTTATAGGCTCAACCTATTTCTACTTAGAATCTGGATGAGACTTAGACTCATTTAGACTTAGACCCTAACTCACGCTCTTCGTTCCTCCTTCTCATTTCTGTTGCCTCTGACCCTTCCTCATGCTTGGAACTTCCTCCTCATTCACATCCTCCAGGCCACACTCTCCCCCCGCTTCAAAGCTCTTTTGAAATGCCACCTCCTTCAGGAAGACCTCCCTAATTAATTTGTTTCCCGACTAGGTCCTATTTGCCCAACTATCACCTCAGCATTTTGGAACTACCTTTGCCCAGAAGCACTTACAACTTTCCACAGAACTACTGTCCACATGGTGACTGACATATATACTACCTTCTAACCTCTCACTAATCCACATTTAAATTCTTGTATTCTCCTAGTCCTCCTGTTTGCAATTTAGTGTTTGTCTCTCTTGCTAGATTGAAAGCTCTTTGGGGGCTTCGAGGAGAAGGCCTTTCTTATTATTTTACCAAGTGCTTAGTAGTGTGTTTTGCCAACAGGCTTTCAGCAAATATTGGCTGATTGATTAATTATAGTATATTGCACTTTGGTAATGGGGTTTTTGATGATTAAAAATAGTCAAAATAACAGTATTTATTAAGTACTTTGTAAATACCACAGTTTCCCTCCAATATTCTGTCAGTACTCCACCCAAGTTTGCCCCCCTTCTCAAGTTGAAAAGTTGGAACTTCTCATTCAACCACAGTTGATCAATTTGATTCTGCAAGAAATGATTTGTTCTAAATTCATATGTGATTCTAGAGAATTAACATCTAATATTCTATTGTTGTTAGTAAGTGTTCTTACTGTTCAAATGTGTATCTTTGCCCTTTTCTGCTGAAAGAAGAAAAAAAGCCCTCGTCTGGCCCTTACTCTCTGGTAGTTGGGCTGTGTCATTTTCCCCATATGATTTTGGTCTCTTGCAGCTGCTCTGCAGAGTGTTTTTCCTCAGACTGAACTTGGAACCTTCCTTTCCCTCAATAAGAAAGACAAGGAGCGCCAGCTGAAAGAATTCACCATGATTGTTACGGGAATTAGGTTATTTAACCGAAGCTGTGAAAAGGGAGGAGAAGGCATTGACGATTGTAGGTACAATTTTGGATTAATTGCATAAGGGTCAAGTAACAGTAGCCCTGCCTGTAAATGCATTTTGAAGGTTGAGTAGTGACATTTAAATTAAAATCCCTTCTGTATAAGGGGTCAAAAGTATGATTACTAGTTGCATCTTTTGTCAGGATCTGAGAGTGATTAGTAAATGTTTGTCCACCAGCTGCCTCACAAGGTGCTGTGGGGAAGGGTGTCAGACTGGTTGGTGTTCAAGAGATGGTGTGACTTGGAGGGGAGCCTTGTAAACAATTATCCCGTACTAATCCCCTCCCCTCCCCCCTCATCCTGTTCTTCCCCCTCACCCCCCATCCCTTGCCTGTAATCCTATCTGGGCATCCTTGTAGCTGTCCAAGGGACTCAGACTACCATCTGCACTTTAGAAGGTATACTATTTTTTAGTAACCCAGTGCCAGCAAGCATCCAGAGACCTGCCTGCGGTTTCTTCCTGGGCTTACGAAGAGAGCCCGAGGATGACAGGAGAGGCAGCTGCAAAGCCGAGGGAGGGGATGGCTTCTTTGATGATGACCTGCTCTGCTTATGTCCGAGTTCTCTGCCAGAGTTGGGCTGGGAGTTTCTGAGAACTACAGGTGAAAGCAGAGGCTGGTGGAGGCAGCACCGCACAAGGCCTAGATAGAAAGTGAGAGTGTTGGAGCTCGGCCACTAGACCATCCAGGTGGCCACCATTAGAGATGAATCGACTCTCTTAGGGAAGAGACGAGAGGAAGATTACAGCCCCTAGGGAGAAACTAAAACAGGGCCAGGCAGTGCAGAGAGCAACCGCTGCCGTGCATTTAGGGACAATTTTTACCTGCACAGAATGTGGGAGGAGCCCTCAGGCATGCTCTAGGCAGCCACATTCATAAATACTGTTGAAATCATTCTTTCAGCGAATTGATGTGTCTCCATGTAAAATTTTGAAACAGTGCCAGCTATTCTAAATGAAGCTATTCCACTGACCACCCAGCATCTTGACTCAGAACTTCAGGCATCTCAGAACCAGGCATATTGCTACACAGCTATCCTTGAGGCGGCAGCAGAGAACCCACTCCGAATTGTGGAGCTTGAGCCATTAAAGATCAAAGAAGCACTGTTCAACATGAGACAGTATGAGGTTTTCCTTCATATCATCCTGGTGAGCAAGTATCTCGAAGCCTGACTTCTTCAAAACAAATTAATGTAATGGGCTCCGTGAGCTCAGGCAAATGGAAGGACCAAGCCATTAATTTTTTAAGAGAACCACAGTAGTCATACACATTAGCATGGGCCCAGGCGTGCTTAAGCAGTGCAAGAATTAAGCAAGTTACAACTACAAAGAAAACTCCTAGGAAAATATCCACTCAGGCCTGGAACAGAACTTTTTCAGATTGATGCTTCCCACCTCCTACGCATCACCCACGTGACTGGTGTGGGAAGAACTGGCAGTTTTCTTGGCCGGCTGATGATTTAGAACTCCCTTGAAGGCTAGGCTACCCGATTAAGGGTGGGTGAAGCTAATTGGTATTCCCGGCCAATTAAAAGTGTAGGAGAAATTTATATTACTAAAAGCGTGCCTAGAGGCCTAGGCAGTTTAAAATCAATTGATTAACCAAAAGCCAAGAGGAATTAATCCAAAGTGTGGCTTAATAAGGATGGATGTTTGGAAACTGTGATGTAAGTGGATAATCCTCAGGATAACCCAGAGACGCAGAAGCTCGTGAGTCTGATTTTCTCCCACCTTAGTGTTTCATGTCAATCTCCATCCCGTCCTGCATGTGATTCATTAACATACATTATAATGTTCACCCAGGCAGATGTGATTACCTGTGCCCAAGAGGTGGAAATGATGGAAAAGCAATTAGCAGCCCAAATCGAATATTTAAAAACTGTTGTTCAAGCAAAGACAGCTGTACCAACATCACAGGTTTATGTAAGTATCTAAAGATGATATTATTAGCCTTTTAGTTAGGTGAATATGCCTTCTTCTGAACAACAACAACAACAGCAAAAAAAAAATAGATTATTCAATCAATCATATTTACTGAGCACATACTGTTTACAGGGCACTTTACTAAGCCCTGGGGAGAGTAAAATGTAACAGAGTTGGGAGACAGATTCCCTTCCCATCCTGAGCTTACAGTCTAGAAGGGGAGATAGACATTAATATAAATAAATAAGTGTTATGGATGCATGTGGGAATGCCTATATCTTAGTCATCAAATCTATGAATTGTGTTTTCTTTATGCACCTAGTACCGTGTTCTGAAAACACTAAACACTCGGTAAATGTGATTGATTTGAAACTAGTGCAAGATTTTAACATAATTGGAGGAAAATATGAAGTCATAGAAGGTGCTTTGCAGATTGAGTCCTTGATCAATTATGATTTGTTATATCTGATATTTGCTCACTCTCAAGGCAACACTTCCCTGTTCCGAATATAAAGGGATTAATTTGGCACAAGAGTTATGGGGCATAAACTATGCTGTAGATCCCCTGGCCTTAATGAAATACACTGTTCTGGACAAGTAAATATATGAAGAACCAGTTTTCCAAACTAATTGGTTCTAAGGCTTGTTGAAATAATTGAAAATTTGTATAACCAAACAGATGCAGATTTTCTAAGCACTAACCCTTCCCATCTTGTTTGGTTACTCTAAGGAGTTTTAGTTCCTAATACTGTTTGGTTCTGATAACTACCAATAAGGGAAGAGTTGCTTTCTCTTGTGGGCAAATATATGTTGTCCCAGCAATAAATTATTGTCATCAGCAGACTACCTCAGGAGCAGTGGTTTTGTTTTGGAAAACTAGTAGAAACCTGTGACACACTCATAATGTTTGAAGGAATACTTGCTCACTCCCCGACTCTCCTCACCCTCCTGTCTCGGCCTGTCTGTCACTGTCTCTCGCCAGGACTTTGCCAATTTCCCTCCATCTGCCTCTGCCTTTCTACCTTCCCCTTGTTTCGTCAGTTACTGTAAGTGGTAAAGAAAATGCCAGGGCACCGTATTTGAGAAAAGCTATTCTGGAATAGAGGTGGAGTTGTTGCAGGGGGGAGGGGAGGGAGAAGAATAAGTAATGTTGTATCATCCCTACCATTTGCTTAGCCTCATAGGCCCTACCTCTGCTGCCATCACTGTGATCTCACTTCTTCCAGGGATTCAGGAGTAACTTCCTGATGTGGATGCAACCAGAGCTGGAATGGTGGAGGGAGCAGCACAGAGCCAGAATTGGGGGATTATGAAACAGTATTTGTCTTTTTCTCTGACCAGACATCTGGAAATTTCTCCCTGGAAAGTTCAAAAATCAGTTCACACCTCTAACCAAAAAAATTTGTGAAGAAAAATGAAAATGCATCTTATTTAAAGAACCTCATTTCTGAAGACATTCTCATGAATATTGCTTTCTTGTATGAACTCTTGTACTTTTTTATCTGTATATAGATGAGGTCTCTTTGAAAATCTGAGGCATTAAAGTAAAATGCACAGAATGAAGGTACAATATAAAATCAGGCTGCTTTTTCATACTCTGAGGTCAATATCTTTCCTTACCCACAAGTCACCTACTTCAACATGTAAGCATAAGCAGAGTTTGCCCCTCTTTGTATAATAGTCCATTGTATTTTATTAATTTTGCCAATTTGACTTTTAATCTTATTGCTTAGATAATAGAATATTGGGTTTTTAACATCTTCCTTTTCCCTCCCCCAGCCTATCTTTATATCACTTTCTAGTTTATGGACCAGCTTTCAAGATGAGATTGTGTTGCTTAGTGTCCTCAGCAATTTGACTACTCACCTGAAACCATTCCTGGAAGCACATGCTCAACTCTTTCCTGAGGAGATGATACAAGGTCTCCTTGAGGGAATCATTGTGAAAACTGATGTGGAAAGATTAAGAGAAAGCCTTGGTATGAAAATTTGTTGGCCATTTTCTCATTCTCCTTTGAAATTCTTTCCCAATTTAAAATTTCTAGCCTCATCTTTCCTGTCTTCTATCCTTTCTTTACACTATGCCTAAGTGGGCTCTAATCTTTCTTTTTTAAGGAGTGTTCCTTGCCAGAGGCCTGGGTAGGATTAATGAGATAATGAACTGCTATTGAAACAAGTTAGTTTGCCTGTAAATTAAGTACTTTCAGAGGCCCATTAAAGTAACTCTTTGGGTTTATTTATTCCAGGCCAGTCATTCTCTTCTGAGCCTTGAGAAGCTACTTGTTTGGCTGTGCTGTATAAAGAACTCAAAGACTTTGATCAGAATTAACAAAGGGGAGAAATATCATCATCAAAGGAGTATTAAATTAATACGGTTTGGGGAAGAGGGGAAGTTTAATTCACTTTCAAACTACTTAGTAACCTTTCTGGATTATTTTTGGATACACCCTGTCTTTATGGGCCATTTAGGATCATTTTTCAAATTACTGCTCCAGTGAGTTAACTGGCACCTTAGTGGCCTAAAGGACTCAGCACATTTTTGAATGTGTCAAACTTAGCTTAAGCCCTTAGGAAAAACTGACATAGTTTTTGCAAAGTGTCTCAAAGTCATTGAGCAGAGAAAGCTATGCTCACAAGAAACAGTATTTTTTGACATCATGATTAAAACAAATCTGAAAATGAATGTTAACATCCAATTTATTTTATGTGACTTCCCAGTAGTCTTTTTTTAAGAAATGGTATTTAAGCACTTACTATGTGTCAAACACTGTTCCCAGCGCTAGGGTAGGTACAAGTTAATCAGGTCCATCATGATTCTGTCCCAAAAAGGAGCTCACAGTCTAAATAGGAACAAGAACAGGTGTTTAATCCCCATTTTACAGTTGGGGAAACTGAAGCACAGAGAGGTGTAAGTGATTTGACCAAGGTCACACAAGCAAGCAATTGGAGGAACTGGAATTAGAACCCATGCTCTTCCCACTAGGACATGCTGATTCTCATTTTTTTTTCCTTATTTTCAATTTTCCCCAATACTCCTGACTAGATTTACATCCTATGTAGGTGGCTGTGCAGTCATCAACTTAATAATTTAATAATTTCCATTAGGTATCTCTTGGCCCCTGCTGTCACTATACAAAAGGAATTCACTCCTTTCCACTCAGTTTCCTACAGGTTTACTGCTCTCAGAGTCAAAGCTGAGATGCTTCTGGAACCGTCCTCCTGGGCCTAGAGAATTAAGTGGGAGGCCCTGCTCTGTTTCTGACAGGGACATGGAGGCAAAGTCCACCTCTACAGAATACTCAGGTCTCCTGTAATGCTGAGGTTATGTTCTGGACAAACCCTGGGTTAAGGAAAGTTCACAATACAGAACGTCTGCCCTGTCCAGCACTGCAGATGTGCACTTTACTGTTTCTGCCACCACCACATCGTGTTTTCTTTCCAGACAGACCCGTGTTGTCAGAACCATGTTCTTTAATTCCCGACAGCTACACCGCATAGTGAAAATACACATTGTCAGAACTGAGGAGGCTTCTCTTCTAGTCATTCTGTGAACCCCATCTAAGCCTGCGGGGCCATCCTGGAGTCTGGAGCTGCAGGGGGTCTTCTTGTTTTGAACCCACATCACTTGTTAGTGGTCACATGTTAGACACAGCTACCCAAACTACATATTTCTCTGAAGATACAGTCTGCATGGGCAAACCTAATACAAAACACCAATTTAGCATTAGTAGATGAGACCAATATTTTTGCCGTTGCCTCTGCTAGTCCCACCTCCAAACTCACTCCAAGACACCCTCTCCCCCCTCCCTCCCGACGCTAGCATTTCCACCTGATGGAGAAGCTCCCCTTGAGGAGTCCCCTCACCCCTCTTCCAAATTCTCCAATCACCCCACTCTGCTGCTGCTGTACCCTGAGTCCCACCGTAGATAAGGGGGAGGGGTAAGAAGAGTTAAACTGCTACCACCTTGGGAGCAACTGCCAGCTGGGTCAGAAGAGGCCCAGAGAAGGACATGATAAGTTTCCTCTTTGCATGAGCACAAGCTCTCCATGCTGAATTGTGGCGAAAAGAACTAGCATCAAATTCCCTAATGTTTGCAGGCTAAATGTACCCAATTAAGACCCAGAGAGAAACTGTAAAATTATTCAGTCCTCTATTTGGTTTGCTTCAAGCAAAGTGCCCTGACCCTGTTTGATTTCTGAAGTCCTATGAAATCTTTCAAGCTGAAAAATGATAAATGACTGGCAGAAAAGTTACCCTTTATAATGACTTCCAATGAACTGGTCTCTTAAGAAATAGTGTCTTGTCACTGGGGAAACATATTCTTTTATTTTTTCCTGCCTCTCCTTTTAGAAACCAAAGTAAATGTGTCTGATTTCAAGCATCTAGACTGGCTTTTTCCAGAAACTACGGCAAATTTTGATCGATTACTGATACAGTACCGTGGGTTTTGCGCTTATACATTTGCTACAAAGTTTGGTCTCCTTCTCCCAGGTAAGCACTCTACAAAAAGGATTGGTTCCATTTTCTCTGTAGAAGTTAGTTTGTGTAAAATCTAAGATGTTTTGGTTAAATGATCATTTATAGAAATAATCAGCAGGTGCCAGAAGTAACAATAATATTTATTTACAAATATTTTCTGAAAATCTTGCTTAAAAGACAACTCACTTTAAAAGACTGGCACTGTAGAGGACAGTTTAAAAATGTTATTCAGTTTTGAATAACATTGGTTCTTAGAAGAAGACTAATACATTTAAAAACACAAGAGATGGGATTGACAGAAGTGTAGCCTATAGAGCATGCATATGGCAGAATTTTTAATGCAAAATTTGCCAATAAATTTCACGAATCCAGAGTGGGTGAGGTGTAGAGTAATAATCCAGAGGGACCAAATTCAGTAGGGATCGCGGAGGGGTGGCAATTGTTCGCGTTCCTACGTTGGGAGCTTTTAGACTCTAGGCATAGAGAGCCAAAGTGAGCAGGGGTGAAAGTAAGTCAGAACAGTCTGGAATGGAATATCAGGAAAAGAATATGAGCCAGATCACCCATTCCACTTGGAATTATTTCCTGGACTGTAAACTCCTTGAAGGCAGGGATCGTGACTACCAACTCTATTGTATTTTACTCTCCCAAGTGTTTAGTATAGTGCCCTGCACACAGTAATCACTCAAATAAATACTATTGAGTGGGTTTGGTTTTGTTTTTTTTTTTTAGTTCATCGGAACACCCTGACCAGAAACTCCATAGTAACACTGGGGCTGGGCCACCCATCCCTGGCACCTTGAGATCCTAGGAACAGATTTAGTTCTGAGGCGGCGGCATGGGGCCAGGCTTACAAGATGCCAAACGGCCAGTTGGCCACCTACAGCACTGTCTGCTCCCATAGTGAGCCAGAGTGGGAGCCTCCAACCGCTTCTGCCTCCGACCCAGCCTGAGGACCAGGCTACAGTGTGGGCTGGGTCTCCTCACTCCAGTTCTGAATACCTAGCCGCCTCCCCACCCACCCCAGAACACAGTGCCCAGGTTTATCAGGATAGCCCGGCATATAACGGAGGCCTGCTCCTACCCCACTGCCCATCCGAGTCATGTTGTAGTCACATCTTGAGGAAGGGACCCCATATTCTGCTAAAGTGAGATCTATCTGTGCCTCTTTTGAATGTTTTACACTGGATGACTTCTCTTCTTGGCTCTCTTCACTTGGCAGGAAATCCCGCTATTGGGATTTTGAAATACAAAGAAAAATATTACACTTTCAGTTCCAAGAAATCTGCAACCGCCTTCGCCCAAAATCCAGATCACTTCATAGAGTTAATTGGAGAAAGGGCAAAAGAATGTGCAGAACTAATTCAGCTTCTCGAGCTTCATCAGCAGTTTGAATCCCTAATTCCTTATTCAAAGGTAGGTGGGGCTAAGACTCTATGACATAAAGAAGAATAATTATTGGAATAAGCAGTGCTGAAAGTGGAAAAATTCCAGCCTGAATATTGGTGGTCTATGCTGCTGCTGCTGCTCTGCCCTAGCCTGTTCCCCTGCCATCTCCATCCTGCTGACTTGTGGTAGGGAGGGGAGTTGGCAGTGCCTCGAGTGAGTAGACTCTGGGGTAGTGGGGGTGGTGAGTGGGGGTGGGTTAGGGAAAGCTAGCCAGTCACTGAAGAGGATACCAGGCATGCAGAGCCTCAGGGCAGACTGCAGTGGAAGAGGCTGGAGCTGCTGACAACCAAAGAGACAACAAACAGGGACTGGGAAAGGGCCGAGGCATCGCCCCGCCTCCCTCCCTTCCAGGCCTGTCCCCACATGGTCAGGGATGCTGCCCTCGTAGTCTCCGCCAACCCAGGACAGCCGTTGGGACTTCTTAAACCGGCACCAAGTTCAGGCTGGTTCTGCCTTACTTCCAGCACTTATAAAAGCACTTATTTTGATCGGCCACATTTAAACCTCGTTGTGAAAATTCATAATTTTTTTCTTATACGGCATTTATTGCTCTCTTGTCAGAGGATCTCATGAAAAATAGGTTGTTTGCAAATATAAAAATGAGTCTCTTAGTTTCTTTGTGATTCCCTAAGTTGAACTGTGGCCACAGCCATGATATAGGCCCTGCAGTCACTCTTGGGCCACTGGTATCACAGCTGCAGTTTAGACCCCTCCAGTTGACTGTAGACCTCCAGGATGTCGCTGCCTTCTGTGAAGATGGAAAAGTAGACCCAGTGATGTGGGTCAGGGCAGTCGTCTTTAGAGATAAAAGGCCACTCCAGACTCAGAAACTACCCATGACCTTAAAGGGCTCTCTCCTTTCTCCAGTGTGGTCAGAGGTTGGTGTATCAGCAGAATCGCTTGACGTTACATCATCCAAGGCTGCCTACTCCTATTCCAAATGTTCCCAAAGAATCCATCATCAATTCTAAGAATGTGTTGGATGGAGAGCTTGTTCCAAAAGGAAGCCACTTGGATAAGGACCTCCTCCTATCGGTGCAGACTTGTACCAGTGACAGGGTTATAAACCCTACCAAACTACATACAGAAATGTATTTTTATTCTAATCAAACAACATTTTCAAACAGCCTCAGTATGTGGTCTTTCAACACACTTATTATTTATATAGTTCCAATCCCATTTTATTCAGAGCCAAATATTTATTTAAAGGAAGACAGAGAATTAGAACAACTGCCTTATATTTTAGGATGTAAAGCCAAGGATAATGAGAAAGCATTTAGCTCAGGAGAGTGAAGGAAACTAAGTACACTTCAGCTGTTGCTATTATACATTGCAAATTCAGTTTTGGCAACTGTAGATTAGAACTGCCTGCTTGATTTGCCAAGTTTTATTTTACAGCTTTCTGGTGACCTCAATTTTGACTCTTCCTGGAAATGAGGATTTGTTTTAAAATATAAATATGGGCATACAGTAATAGTTTATTCAAGATATAATTGTTGTTAAAGTTTGCTTATGTATGCACTTTAATATACAGAAGAATTTTAAGCACTTTAAAAAAGAGCTTTTGGAAACCTGTGCTCAAGAGGCATAATTTCTGTGTAACCACTGCTGAAGAGATGACAACTTCTTTGTTTATAATTGAGGATAATCATCTCCTTTTCCAGTCTTAATTCCAGCTTTGATTGACGGAAAATGCCACCAAGATTCAACTCCTATCTCACAGTCTCAAACGTGAGCACAAAGTGACAATGTCCATTAAAGTTAGAGGGGCTAGCTCACAACCGTTATTTCTCTTTTCTCTGTTAGGGGTTTTCAAATATTCCATTTTCATATTTTTTAATTTCACCATTCCTCTCGCTGAACTAAGTAATCCTGTTTGATCTGTAATGTTTCTTCTGCTTTAAACTCACTTCTTCAGGTCAAAAGTCTGGACAAGCGCTTTGTGAAACCATTCACCAGGTGTGACAGCAGTTCTCAGACGGACACCCACATAATGCAGCCAACTATTGTGAAGTCTTATGAGTGGAATGAATGGGAGCTGCGAAGAAAAGCAATAAAACTGGTTTGTAGCAATATAAAGTGCAAGATTCCATCTCTCGTGTCATTGGAGGTGTGGGGAGGGATCAGAAGGAGGGATTATTTCCTTGAATTGAAGTAAGTTAGCTTCTCTGTTTGACTGTTCCTGGCCATTTCAAATTGTATTACAAAAGGACCTTATGTAGCATGTGACCTTTGGCCACACCTTTAAACTAGAAAATTGCCTCCTAACCTTATGCCGAAACAGAAATGAAGCCAAGTAGATTTCCATTGGCATGAGGTTGTGCACATTCAGAATTGTAATAAAATTTGTATTTGTTAAGCATTTACTATGCGCCTTAGCACTTTACTAAGTGCTAGGGTAGGTAAAAGATAATCAGGTTGGTCATAGTTCCTATCCCACTTAAGCCTCACAGTCTAAGTGGGAATGAGAAAAAGACAATCAAAGTGATTGGCTCTCAAGAACGGTTTGTAGGTAATATACATTTACAACCTATGATTGTCTTGTAAATTATATATATTTTTAGGGCTTTCCTAATTTCTCTTCTTTGCTGTACAAGAGAACCCTGCATTCTTTGCGAATATGCAATGGCAGATGCCATTGTCATGAAATTATCATGAAAACAAATGGCACAAAATTCTTATAACCGCCTCCCTCTGTCTTCATCCTTGCCATCTCAGTTACTTAGCACTTGAGCTGCAGTTGCTGGTTTATGTTGTTAAGTTTCTGTCATTTGTACTTTCCCTATGTTCCCCTTTAGATGCTTAGCTCCGCAAGGACAGAGAATAGTACTATGAACAGAGAAAGTACTAAATCAATTTTTTTGACTACTGACTGGCCACTGATAGCTCAGCTGCTGGCCCAAAACACTGGTGACTTCTTCAAAGGGTTCTAAAAGAATAAGCTTGTAAATTCAGGGTAACTTTGCTTTTCGATTTATCCAGCAATATCTGTTACTGGAGGTTCTCTTCCAAGAGAGTTTTGACAAATAATTTTAATGACCCCTTCTTCCCCGTTACCGCCCCCTCTCCCCAAAAAAAGGAGGGGGGACCTTCAATTGGGGCAGTTAATTCAAACACTGTCATTTAGCTCAAACATCAGGTTATGGAGTTTATTGGATAGAAGAGTTCTTTAGCACTGTACAGTATTGGGCCTTTTGTGTAAGATCTCACAGCTTTTTGTAATCTTTAGGGTGAGTCCTTCAGAATTGCTTGGGAATCTAAATGAAATCAAATGTAACCAATTTAGAATAGGAAAAGGACAAACACATCCCAACTTATGAATAAAAGAATCACAGAATCAGATGGATATTAACTAGTTCCCCATGATCACCCTTCTCTTCCCCATAGCAAAACAAAAGATCAGAGTGTGACAAATCCCAGTAGGTTCTCTGAGAGTATTTAATTGAGTGGGTAAATGCTGGAAGTGTAAGTCTCATCTCTCTGCCATCTGGAGGTGGTCTGAGGAGGGACAGTAGAAACATGAGAGAGTTTTGCTGTTAGCCCTGCCTCTACCCACTCCTCCTTAGGGCACCCGGAGAGGGAGATGTTGGAGGGCCTGTGGACACTGTGTCCAGGGCTAGAATCCTCACAGCAGTGCCGAACCAGAAGGGATCCTGAGTCCATTTGCAGCAAAGGACCTGGGTGGCGGAGGGGGCTTTCCTCCCCGCTGTCATTCAGGAAGGGAAGGGGAAATGTGCCTTGAGGAGCTGCCCCAGTAGCTAGAACCCGGTATTGCCTCTGACGCATTTTTGTTTGGGGGGTAATTTTGCTCAAAATGATACTTCCCTGATTTGTTCTCTCTTGTTATTTAGGCTAATTTGCGCCAGAAACTTACTCACTCAGTACAGACTAATCTCAGTCACATGAGGAGAGACAACAGCTCACAGGTTTACCCACTGAAGGATGTCGGCTCCCAGACCAAGCGCGAAAACTGCAGCAGAGTACCAAAGCCCCAGATTTATCTAGCTGGGCTCCGAGGAGGGATGCCTACCACCCACATGATAAAAGTGAACTTAACCAGAGCTGTTGATGAAACTTAATTGGTGAACACATTTTGAAAATAGATACCGTACACTGGTTTGTACCAGAAATTGCCATAATTTAGCATGAGGGAAAAGAAGGTCATTTCCTACATTTAGAACCAAGCTAAGTAATAAGCCAGAATGATTTTTGAATATTACACTTGCTATTAAACTGGAAAGAAGTATTCCTTGTTCAAACATGTTTAGATTTTTTTCTGTGTAAAAGGCTACCTTAGGGTTTGGGATTCTGGGAAATTGAGAGGATTTAGATACTTAGTCAATCTAAAATTATCATTAATTATTAATACCATTGTATTTGTTACTCTAAGTGTCCAGCACTGTTCTAACACACGGGGGTAGATCCAAGTTAATCAGATTGGACACAGTCCCTGTTCCAAATGGGGCTCACAGTCAAAATGAAGGGATTTTAATAGGAAATGGTTGAATTTTGATGAATTAATTGGTCATTTATTGAGTACTTACTGCATTAAGCACTTGGGAGAGTTCAGTAGAGTTAGAAGACACTATTCCTGCTCTCAAGGAGCTTATGAGCTAGTGTGGTAGACAGGTGGATATGAGGATGAATAAGTGCTTAGATAAAGTAGAGTATGTAATTTGGTGTATTCAGAAGTTCCACCCGTGGGTTGTGAGTGCCTAAGTACAGAGGTGGTGCCAAAGTGCTGGGGTGGCTATGACCTGCTGGGAAGAAGAAAAACTAATCCAGGAATGCCACCTGGAGGAGCTGGGACTTTAGAAAGTCTTCAAAGGTGGTGAGAGTAGAGAACTGGTGGATTTGAAGTGGGTGAGGGTGGGAGGTTGAGTGAGAACATAATACAGTGCCCTGTACACAGTAAGCGCTCAATAAATACGATTGACTGAAATGAATAAACTAAGGCACGGTGAGTAGTAGGTTAGCTTGAGACAGAGTAAGAGCTGAGGTGTAGTGGGAGAAGGGAGTGGACAAGGAAGAAGGAAAGTGCTGATTGCCTTAAAGTCCTGAGTGCCTTAAAGCCAAAGGTCAGAGGTTTCTGCTTGATGTGGAGAAAAATGGGTGATTACTGAAGGTTTCTGAGTGGAAAGATGTGCGCAGATTGACATTTTAGCAATATGATCCAGGCAGTAGGGTGAAATGTGGATTGGAGAGGAGGGGAAGCAGTTAGAGGGAAGGAGACAAATGTGGATGCTGATAAAGTAGTCTAGTTGAGAATCTGATTGAATTTTGAAAGCTGATTGTACAGTTTGGTTTATTCCATGCTCACAATAACATGCTTGGCTGGGCTGTGCTTAAACATTTGATGGATGGGCACACCTCCCCAGTGCTGAGGGAGGTGGGGTGCGCTGACCTCAGTGGGCATCTGTGCCGTACTGCCACTGCCCCTTCCACAGAATCAGCAACCTCTATCCGTGTCACCACTTGCCAAAATCAGTGAAGGCTTCCAGGGAAGGTAAGTGATGATGATGATGATGGAAGGTAAGTGATGATGATGATGATAAGACTCAACACTAAACACTGCCCCAAATGCTTGAACAGATTAAAAAAAAAATCAGATTGACCAGAGTCCCTGTTTGTGTGGGGCTCACAAGCTAAAGACGTAGAGACAGCCGGTGTCTTAGCTCCATTTTCAGTGTATTTATTGAGGCCCTGAGGGGTTAAATGACTTGCCCAAAGTCACACAGTAGACAAGTGGCAGAGTCAGGAATGAAACCCAGATCATTCTGTCTCCCAGGTTCCTGTTCTATCCACTAGGCCATGCTGCTTCTCAATTTAATAATAATAATATTAATGTTGGTGTTCGTTAAACGCTCACTATGTGCCAAGCACTGTTCTACGTACTGTAACTTAAGACTACAAGGCTTAGGCTATAAACCCCTATTAGGGACAGAAGTATGTCATATCTGATTAACTTATATCTACTCCAGAGCTTGAAAAAGTGATCGGCACATAGTAAGTGTTTAACCAGTATAATAATGATATCAATAATAATTAAAAAATTCTCAGGAGGGTGTAGGTAGGGACTTAAGAAAAAAGTGAGAGTCAACAGGAGCAACTGCTCAGATGGAGGGAGATGGGGGAGTACCTGAAAGATTTTGAAATGGGGAAGAGATGTTTCTAAAGCAGTAATGAGATTTCGCAATAACTGGAAAGGGGAGGCAAGTTCACAAGTAATTAAGGTCCGGGATTGGAGGAGATTTGTTTGAAGGAATGGTTGTGTATTGTGGAAAAAGCATAATTTAAAAAATAGTGTCATTGTCAAGGCAGATTTTGTACTTAATGGCTATGGCTGTTTTCTACAGTATTCTTAAAGTCTGTATATTAAAAGCAGGGATGGCTCTTTTTTGACTGCAGGGGCAAACGGGGGCAGGGTCTATCAGGGGACAAGAGTAGAGGCATAGTCATCCCTGAGGCCAGAGATGGACGCACACAGTCACAATAAGGGAGGAGGACACTGAGATCCATACAAGGTAAGAAAGGTAGATGCATTCACACAACCCCATTGGAGGGAGGGGAAAAGCAGACAGACTCAGAGAAGACAAAATGGAAACAGCCAGGGCTTGGCTGGGTTGGGTCGGTAGTGTCCTAGCTCGAGGTTCTGGTCAGGTGGGAATGAGAGCACGTTCCTGCTGAGGCTAGACTGGACAGGGTCCAGAGAGTTCAGGACTCCAGGCCAGGAGTGGGAGAAAACCTCCACCCCAAGCCTTGTTGTGGCTCCAGTTGGCAACTAGCTCCCTTCTTACTGAGAGGAGCAGGACGGGGTGAGCAGCTCAATGTTCTATGGGGAAAAGAATTAGCTTCATCCCCAAGTAGACGTAATTGCTTTGGCCCTACGAGCCCAATTCAGTGCCACCCTTAGCCCCCATCTGTGTCTGTATAAAATTTACATTTATTTCGGAATGTGTTGTCCGGACCTTTGAGTCATTTTCACATATTTCTACTCAGGCAGCCTGGAATTTCCCTGGGTAAATCGCTCTTGTGGTCAGCCTTTGCTTGTCTCCTTGCTCCACTGTGGATTACTCACTTGAAGATCAAGATTTGGATAGTGCTACATTTGGATTGTTCAGTATTGCTGTGTGCACTATGTGGCTGCCATGTGGAATGTTTAAACATTTACCTCATTTGCAAATGCCAGAATGGACTAATGGAAGCAAAGAAAGACTTGGCAAGTCATCATTAGCCCTGAGGGTTGCCCAGCCCTAAAGTGATCCCACAAACCATTATTAATTGAGCTCATACTGTGCACAGGACACTATAATTATAATGGTATTTGTTAAGTGCTGATGATGCCTGTAATTATTGAGCTCATACTGTGCGTGGACTACTATTACTACTAATGGTATTTAAGCACTTACTATGTGCCAAGCAGTGTCCTAAGCGCTGGGATTGATACAAGGTCATCAGGTTGTCCCACAAGGGGCTCACAGTCTTCATCCCCAGTTTATTCATTCAATAATATTTATTGAGCGCTTACTATGTGCCACTCAACAAATGCCATTATCAACATCAGGTTGATGACTTGACCCTGAATCTCCCCCAGTGCTTAGAACAGTGCTTGGCACACAGTAAGCGCACAACCAATGCCATTATCATCATCAGATTGATCAACCTGATGACCCTGCATCTCCCCCAGCGCTTAGAACAGTGCTTGGCACATAGTAAGCGCTCAACCAATGCCATTATCATCATCAGGTTGATGACCCTGTATCTCCCCCAGCGCTTAGAACAGTGCTGGGCACATAGTAAGCACTCAATCAATGCCATTATCATCATCAGGTTGATGACCCTGTATGTCCCCCAGCGCTTAGAACAGTGCTGGGCACATAGTAAACGCTCAACCAATGCCATTATCATCATCAGGTTGATCAACCTGATGACACTATATCTCCCCCAGCACTTAGAACAGTGCTGGGCACATAGTAAACGCTCAACCAATGCCATTATCATCATCAGGTTGATCAACCTGATGACACTATATCTCCCCCAGTGCTTAGAACAGTGCTTGGCACATAGTAAGTGCTCAACCAATGCCATTATCATCATCAGGTTGATGACCCTGCATCTCCCCCAGCGCTTAGAACAGTGCTGGGCACATAGTAAGCGCTTAGCAAAGGCCAACATTATCATCATCAGGCCTGGTGCGGGGGGGGGGCAGGACTACATTTCCCGAAAGCCAACGCGCGCGCCCCATCTTAGCGGGGGCCGCGGGGGCTGTTGGGAGCCGGCCGGGTTGCCGGGGGGGGGGGGGGGGGGAGGCGCGCTCTAGTCCGCGCAGGCGCGCGGCGGGCGCTGGCGGAGCGCGGCGCGAGCCATGGCTCCCCCGAAAGGTGAGATTCCCCGGATGGAAACGGTGGGGACGCGCTGGAAACGGTGGGGGCCGGCTGGAAACGGTTGCGGCCGGCCGGAAACGGTTGGAACGGGCCTCGGAGTGGTTGCCAGGGCCGCCGTGAGGCCGCCGAGGCCTGGCCTTGGCCCCCAGGCGGGAGGGGAAGCCTTCCCGGCCTGCCGGACCCCCTCGGGCTGGCACCAAGCCCACCCCCTCAAGTTCCTAATGACCTTAATAACTCTGGGAGGTGGGCAGCAACCACTCTGCGCCAAGCGTTGAGTTCCTAGAGAGGGATCCGTTCGCTCCTTTGGACTGGGAGCCCGTTTTTAGGCAGGGATGGTCCTTCTCTGGTGCCCATTCCAAGCGTTTAGCCCAGTGCTCTGCACATAACGCTCAATAAATACCACTGAATTCGTTCAGCCATATTCATTGAATCGTATTTATTGAGCGCTTATTAATAATTATGTTGGTGTTAAGCGCTTACTAGGTGCAGAGCACTGTTCTAAGCACTGGGGGAGACACAGGGGAAGCAGGTTGTCCCACCTGGGGCTCCCAGTCTTCACCCCCATTTGACAGATGATGAAAGTTGGTATTTGTGAAGCGCTTACTATGTGCAGAGCACTGTTCTAAGCGCTGGGGCAGGGTCATCAGGTTATCCCACATGAGGCTCCCAGTTTTCATCCCCATTTGACAGATGAGGTCACTGAGGCCCAGAGAAGTGAAGTGACTTGCCCCCAGTCACACAGCTGACAAGTGGCAGAGGTGGGATTCGAACCCATGACCTCTGACTCCAAAGCCCATGCTCTTTCCACTGAGCCACGCTGCTTCTCTATGTGCAGAGCGCTGGACTAAGCGCTTGGAATGGACAAATCGGCAACGGATAGAGACGGTCCCTGCCCATTGACGGGCGCACAGTCTATTCATTGTGCGGAGCATTGTGCCAAGCGCTTGGGAAAGGCACAGGGGAAAGACCCCGGGCTTGGGAGTCAGAGGTCATGAGTTCGAATTCCGGCTCTGCCACTTGTTAGCTGGGTGACCGTGGGCAAGTCACTTCACTTCTCTGGGCCTCAGTGACCTCATCTGTCAAATGGGGATGAAGACTGAGCCTCACGTGGGACCACCTGATGACCCTGTATCTACCCTAGCGCCTAGAACAGTGCTCTGCACATAGTAAGCGCTTAACAAATACCAACATCATCATCATCTTTCAAATGGCGGTAAAGACTGGGAGCCCCACGTGGGACAACCTGATCACCCTGTAAACCTCCCCCAGCGCTTAGAAAGAACAGTGCTCTGCACATAATAAGCGCTTAACAAATACCAACATCATTATTACAATTCGGCAACAGAGACCATCCGTGCATTCAATCAAACTTATTGAGCGCTGACTGGGTGCAGAGCACTGGACTAAGCGCTTGGGAAGTACAATTCGGTAACAGAGACAATCCGTTCATTCAATAGTAATGAGTGCTGACTGGGTGCAGAGCACTGGACTAAGCGCTTGGGAAAGTACAATTCGGTGACAGGCAATTCATTTGTTCATTCAGTCGTATTTATTGAGCGCTTACTGGGTGCAGAGCACTGTCCTAAGCGCTTGGAATGTACAATTCGGCAACAGAGACCATTCATTCGTTCATTCAGTCATATTGTTCATTCATTCATTCATTCAATAGTATTTATTGAGCACTTACTATGTGCAGAGCACTGTACTAAGCGCTTGGGATGAACAAGTCGGCAACAGATAGAGACAGTCCCTGCCGTTTGACGGGCTTACAGTCTAATCGGGGGAGACGGACAGACAAGAACAATGGCACTAAACAGCGTCAAGGAGAAGAACATCTCGTAAAAACAATGGCGACTAAATAGAATCGAGGCGATGTACAATTCATTAACAAAATAAATAGGGTAACGAAAATATATACAGTTGAGTGGACGAGTACGGTGCTGTGGGGATGGGAAGGGAGAGGTGGAGGAGCAGAGGGAAAAGGGGAAAATGAGGCTTTAGCTGCGGAGAGGTAAAGGGGGGATGGCAGAGGGAGTAGAGGGGGAAGAGGAGCTCAGTCTGGGAATGCCTCTTGGAGGAGGTGATTTTTAAGTAAGGTTTTGAAGAGGGAAAGAGAATCAGTTTGGCGGAGGTGAGGAGGGAGGGCGTTCCAGGACCGCGGGAGGACGTGACCCGGGGGTCGACGGCGGGATGGGCGAGACCGAGGGACGGCGAGGAGGTGGGCGGCAGAGGAGCGGAGCGTGCGGGGTGGGCGGTAGAAAGAGAGAAGGGAGGAGAGGTAGGAAGGGGCAAGGTGATGGAGAGCCTCGAAGCCTAGAGTGAGGAGTTTTTGTTTGGAGCGGAGGTCGATAGGCAACCACTGGAGTTGTTTAAGAAGGGGAGTGACATGCCCAGATCGTTTCTGCAGGAAGATGAGCCGGGCAGCGGAGTGAAGAATAGACCGGAGCGGGGCGAGAGAGGAGGAAGGGAGGCCAGAGAGAAGGCTGACACAGTAGTCTAGCTGGGATATAACGAGAGCCCGTAATAGTAAGGTAGCCGTTTGGGTGGAGAGGAAAGGGCGGATCTTGGCGATATTGTAGAGGTGAAACCGGCAGGTCTCGGTAACGGATAGGATGTGTGGGGTGAACGAGAGGGACGAGTCAAGGATGACACCGAGATTGCGGGCCTGCGGGACGGGAAGGATGGTCGTGCCATCCACGGTGACGGAGAAGTCTGGGAGCGGACCGGGCTTGGGAGGGAAGATGAGGAGCTCAGTCTTGCTCATGTTGAGTTTTAGGTGGCGGGCCGACATCCAGGTGGAGACGTCCCGGAGGCAGGAGGAGATGCGAGCCTGAAGGGAGGGGGAGAGGACAGGGGCGGAGATGTAGATCTGCGTGTCATCTGCGTAGAGATGGTAGTCAAAGCCGTGAGAGCGGATGAGTTCACCGAGGGAGTGAGTGTAAATGGAGAACAGAAGAGGGCCAAGAACTGACCCTTGAGGAACTCCAACAGTTAAAGGATGGGAGGGGGAGGAGGCTCCAGCGTAGGAGACCGAGAATGATCGGCCAGAGAGGTAAGAGGAGAACCAGGAGAGGACAGAGTCCGTGAAGCCAAGGTGAGATAAGGTATGGAGGAGGAGGGGATGGTCGACAGTGTCAAAGGCAGCAGAGAGGTCAAGGAGGATCAGAATGGAGTAGGAGCCATTGGATTTGGCAAGAAGGAGGTCATGGGTGACCTTAGAGAGAGCAGTCTCGGTAGAGTGGAGGGGACGGAAGCCAGATTGGAGGGGGTCTAGGAGAGAATGGGAGTTAAGGAATTCTAGGCATATTGAGTGCTGACTGGATGCAGAGCACTGTACTAAGCGCTTGGGAAAGTACAATTCAGTAACAGAGGCAATTCATTTGCTCATTCAGTCCTATTTATTGAGAGCTTACTGGGTGCAAAGCACTGGACTAAGTGCTTGGGATGTACAATTCAGCTACAGAGAAAATTCATTTGTTCATTCAATCGTATTGAGCGCTTACTATGTGCAGAACACTGTACTAAGTGCTTGGAATGTACAATTCGGCAACAGATACAGCTCATTCAGTCATATTTATTGAGCGCTTACTGTGTAAAGAGCACTGTACTACGCGCTTGGAATGTACAATTCGGCAACAGAGACAATTCTGATGTCACCGGCCAGTTGTCCCTGATGACACCCAATAATAATAATGACAATATATGTAGAGATCTATAATTCTATTATATGTTGATACCTGTTTACTTGTTTTGATGTGCCTAGATCTATAATTCGCTTTATATTGATGCTGTGTTTATATCTATACTTCTGTTTAAAGTACTTAATTAATGATGGCATTTGTTAAGCGCTTACCATGAGAAAAGCACTGTTGTAGGCGCTGGGGAGGATACAGGTTGTCCCACCTGGGGCTCACAGTCTTAATGCCCATTTTACAGAGGAGGTAACTGAGGCACAGAGACTTGCCCAAAGTCATACCGCTGTCAATTGTACATTCCATGCGCTTAGTCCAGTGCTCTGCACATAGTAAGTACTCAATCAATACTATTGAATGAATGACAAGCGGCAGGGCTGGGATTTGAACCCACGATCTCTAAATCCTCATCCTGTGCTCTTTCCACTGAGGCACACTGCTTCTCTGATGCCTGTTTACTTGTTTTGATGCCTGCCTTGCCCCTTTTAGACTGGACCGCCCGGTGTGGGCAGGGATTGTCTCTCTCTATTACCGAATGGTACTTTCCAAGCGCGCTGGGTACAGTGCTCTGCACACAGTAAGAGCTCAGTAAATACGATTGAATGAAAGAATGCATTTGTCAAGCGCTTACTCTGCGCCAGACACTGTACTAAGGGCCGGGGTGGGTCCAAGCAAATCAGTCTGGACACATCCCCGCCCCTATGTGGGGCTCCAAGTCGCCGTTCGACAGATGAGGAGGCTGAGACCCAGAGAAGCGAAGTGACTTGCCCAGGGTCACGCGGCAGACCAGTGCCGGAGCCGGGATTAGAACCAAGAAGGTCGAACACCCCTTTGCCAAGGCACCTGGGGGGTGAAGGTGGCATTTGGTTTGAGGGCCCACAAGTTAACCATTTACCTGTAGATTCAACTGCCAGCCAAGTTATATTCTACAGCTCAAAATGTTACAGGTGTTCCTCCCAACCTGCCCCACCATTTCAAATCCCACTTAGCCGAGCAACATTTTGAAGTAGTTTTTGATGATTGCGGGGGGCTCTTTTTTTGGGAACCTCTCTTTGGAATATAGGATGGACTTTGGTCTACGCCAAAAGGGGCAAGGTCGGGGACCAACTAGATAATTTGCTAGGCGAGTTGCGGGGATATTTAGGAATGAAGGCAACTTCTAGGGTCCCCCTTTAAGGGGACCTTTTTTTACACAATCCTTCCCCCTGTTGTTTTTAGGAAAATCTGGCAGAGTATTAAAGTTTTTATGATTCATCTTCATTCTGTTCAGTGGCTTTGGATATGTGACTGTGCTATAGTGCCATTTTCCTGGGGGATGAGGGGTAGGGTAGCCCAGAAATCCTAAACTTTTCAAAAGTTGATTTTTGCAATTTTGCATATCATAATTGTGTATTGAAACCCCTTCATGATGTGAAACAAAAAATCAAATGTATTTTTATATTTTTCCTTAGGTTAAGCACACATCTTTAATTTTCCAGCTTCTTTTTTGCATTGCATTTTTCTTTAAACCTCAGAGGCAAATCAACACCCTATTTCCTTCTGTTTCTGTTATTAGTCCTTTTACTTCAAACACTCTTTTTGTTCAGAGTTGGAGAAGAAACAGAAGCAGCATGGCCTAGTCGAACAAACATGTGCCTGGGAGTCAGAGGACCTGGATGGTAATTCTGGCTCTACCACTCTCCTCCTGTGTTGACCTTGAGGGAGTCAGTCAGTGGTATTTGTTGAGCGCTTACTTTGTGCTAATGTGTACCTTAGTTTCCTCATCTTTAATTGAGGATTTAATACCTGTCCTTCCTCCTCATACTATGAGCTGCATAACTGTGGCATTTAAGTGTTTATTATGTACCAGGCATTGTACTAAGCACTGGGGTTGGTACAAGAAAATCAGGTTGGACGCAGTTCCTGTCCCACATGGGGCTCAAAATCTTAATCCCCATTTTACAGATGAGCTAAAAGGCACAGAGTGGTAAAGTGACTTGTCCAAGATCACACAGCGGACAAGGGGTGGAGCTGGTCTTAGAACTCTCTATCCACTAGACAGTGCTGCTTTTCTGTGAAACAGGGAGTGTCAGACTTAATTATCTTGAATCTACTCCAGTGCTCAGTACAGCGTGTGGCACATAGTAAGTGCTTAACAAATGCCATAGTTAATATTATTATTATTCGATTTAGAATTCACCTTGGTATCAGTGATGCTTCTTTAAACTAATTTCTGTACAGAACTTGACAGAATAGATGTCTCAGTGCTGTCTTTTTTGTGAGAATTAGTGCGTGCTTTGGGAAGATATGATGAAATCATCAGATTTGTAATATCAACTTTAAAACTTTGGCGGGGAACCGAAAAACATGTGGAGCAGCTCTGTAAATCCTGATTGATTTTTGCCTCTTTCATATTCTGCAATAAGTTTTCATTTTTATTACATGTATTTTCCAGAGAATGCCAGTTTGCTCTTCAAGTTGTACTGCTTGACAGTGATGACCCTGGTGGCTGCAACTTACACTGTAGCCTTGCGGTACACAAGGACAATAGGCCAAGAACTCTACTTTTCCACCACAGCGGTCTGTGTCACCGAAGTTATCAAGTTATTTCTCAGCGTGGGCATTTTAGCTAGGTAAGTCTGAGCACTTTCCACTGCCTTGGAATTTCATTTTCCCCATTGTTCAGAGCCATATTGTTATTCCTTTGCCCAGCGGAATGCTTGTTTGGATCTTTGCCTTGGAGAGGGAGCAACTCACTTCCAAACAGGCCTGTCAACTCACAAGATTCTGACTGAATGAAGGCAGCAGGTGCTAGAAACAATTGTTGTTTTTATATGTATAGCCATTCCAAAAATAAAACGTATAATTGTCATTCTTTCTCTCTGTTTCATTTGTCTTGAGTTCCTTTTTAACCGATCTGAAATTTCTAAACTATTATTAAAAAAATAGCATCTGCTAAATTGCAGCAAAGGACCTTACTACAGTGTACGTCCTGTACTCAGTGTGTAGGCATCCCTCCAGAAAACCTCATTTGATCTCATTTATCTTTTAGGGAAACTGGTAGCATGGGTAGATTGATGACATCCTTGAAAGAAAACGTCTTAAGAAGCCCGAAGGAAATGATAAAGTTAAGTGTTCCGTCTCTTGTGTACGCCGTTCAGAACAACATGGCTTTCCTAGCCCTTAGCAATTTGGATGCAGCTGTGTATCAGGTGAGAGAAGTTAATGATGAAAGTACAAATATTAAATAAGAGATGCTCCGTGTGGGGTTTAATTCAGATTTTTTCCATTAGGAAAGTGGAATTGAATACAAATAGGTGATTTGCTCTCTCTCCCCCATGCCTTTTCTTTTTTTTTTGGTAAGCTGTTTCTTGTCATATTGGAGAGGAGAATCTCTTGTGCAAATGACATTGGAACTGCCTGTCAGCAGTTCGGCTTTGAACAATGTCTTTGGAAGAACCCTGAGCAGAACAGTAACCATATCCATTCTGTGTCCCTTTGTTTCAGGTGACCTACCAGTTGAAGATCCCTTGTACAGCTCTATGCACTGTTCTGATGCTAAACCGATCCCTCAGCAAACTACAGTGGTTTTCAGTGTTCATGCTATGTGGTGGAGTCACACTTGTTCAGTGGAAACCTGCTCAAGCTACCAAAGTTTTGGTAAGGAATGTCCTCCATGCAGTCCAACTGTTTGAAAACTGTATTTCCACAGCCATCAGTGGCCCTCGCTGACACTCTGCAGTGAGAATAGGATGTAGGGCATTACGATACAAGGTTTAAATTCGTTTTTATGGCCTCAAGAGTCTTGCAAATCACTCTTTTGGGTTTGAATCCCACTAACCTCCCCTAAGTGGTTAACGTTCACTCTCCTTTCTGGTCTCCTGGTTGTCTCTACTTCCCTTTTCACCACTCTCCGAACCCTTTTAAGTCACTACCAACCCTTCCAGTCACCTTCAGAAAGTCACTGCCTTGCTTTTTCAACCTGCATGCCCCCATTGGCATTACACACACCTTTTCTAGTTGTTTCACCACTTAAATTTTACCATCTGTCACTGAAAACTCAGATTCTCATACCACGAGGTGCAGGAAAGCATTGCAGGCAGCTCCAGCGAAGCAACAACATCCCATATTTTGGCAGTTGGGATGAGGCAGCCCACCCCGATGTGGTGTGGTTGGCTGTTAAAGACGGTCAGGAGGTGGGCACCTGGAGGAAGGAAAGGGTCTCCGGAGAGCAGGAGGGAAGAGGGATAGAGGCTGCAGGGTGGATTGAACCCTAGAGTCCCAGGGGGAAGTGGGTGTTGGTCTGACCGCCTTCTTCATCGTTCTGCAGAAACAGTTCTTAATCAGAATTGTTTCTCTTATTATTGTATGGTTCTCGATCACTTTATCCCATTGCTTTGAGTGTTTAAAAACTTGAACTAAAATATTTTCAACAATTTACAATCTGTACTCCACTTTCCTTGGTCTTCTCCATGTTGGACAATTGCATTATCTGATCCCAAGTATTTATTTTTGATAAAACTTACTATAAAGTAACAGTTTAATTTAACCATGTAAATAGTAAACCTCTAAAGTGATAAATCCTCTTTTTGTTGATATTGCAGGTGGAACAGAATCCATTGTTAGGGTTTGGTGCCATAGGTATTGCTGTACTTTGTTCAGGATTTGCAGGTAAGTCATAAATGCAGTGCCTTTTTTTCTAAAAAAAATTCCATCTTTCAGACATTACTTACATAGGACTTGTAGTTGACTTCCAGCAGGCCCCGTTTTCTTCTCATAATAGCCTTCACTTTCCATATAAAGTTACCATTTAGCTTTGTGTCAGGTGCTCTCATAACCTATATGCATTTTTCTAAGAGAGGTAGCTAGTACAGGCCAAGGATGTGAGCTGGTTCTCATGAATTTCCTTAGTTGCCATTTTGCCTCAATGTTTGGTCTTTTTAAGAAATCCAGCAGTCCAGGTAAATGTTTACATTAAAGCAGTTAGACTTAATTGTGGCATTTGCTAAGCCCTGACTCTGTGCTAAACTCTTGATAGTTTATTCAGATATTCAGTACATTCAGATCAGGCACAGTTCTTGTCCCACATGAGTTTCAGTGTTGGGCTGAGTAAAGGAAACAGTTATTTAATCTCCATTTTACAGATGAAAAAATTTGGGCCCAGAGGAGTTCACTTGCCCATGGTCACAGAGCAGGTGGAGCCAGGATTAGAACCCAGATCTCATGACTCCTAGTCCTGTGCTCTTTCCACTAGGCCACACTCTGTTTTTCTTCTACCTTCAATTTACCTAAAATCGTTTGTACTTATTTTAATAACTAATAAACAATGCCTGATGTCTTTCAGGGGTGTATTTTGAGAAGGTTTTGAAGAGTTCAGACACTTCCCTGTGGGTGAGAAACATCCAGATGTATTTATCTGGAATCATGGTGACGTTAGTTGTTGTCTATATGTCCGACGGACCTGAAGTTACGAAGAAGGGATTCTTCTATGGCTACACTTACTACGTTTGGTTTGTCATCTGTAAGCACCTTAGTCTGGGGCTTTATGGGGAACCTAGATTTATTTTTCCTCATTGTCAGTGTTTGGCCGCTGCAGTGTTCTAAACCTGCAGTCAAAACTGTGGATCCTAGTTAGGGAAGGTTAATCTTGGCTTGATCCAGTGACTTTGGGGCTCTAGATTACCGAGCACAATTTATCTCCAAAGTCACATGAATTTAAATTGCGATGAGGAAAATTCCTTGTACAGTTAACAGTGCCAGAGAACTCTCCGAGTATGTGAAGATTTATTATTAGCATAAACAGTAAATGATCATGCAGATGTTCTGGGGCTACATGCAGCTTTTAGACAGATTGATCTGTTTTGCAAAGTGATTTGGTGCAGCCCTCATACTCCTGGAGCATTTCTTAAGAGCATTTACTCGGTGGATTGAAATGTTGCCCTTTTCTGTTTGTTTGCTTGCTTCCCTCTAAGTTCTTGCCAGTGTTGGAGGGCTGTATACATCCGTGGTTGTAAAATACACAGACAACATCATGAAAGGGTTTTCTGCTGCAGCAGCCATCCTCCTTTCCACCATTGCCTCAGTCATGCTGTTTGGATTACAGATAAGTACGTTTACATTGCTGTTCTCTTCAAGAGTATTTCAACTGAGGTCCTTTCCCTTTCTGAACTTCCCACAAGGGCATCAGTGGTTCTCGCTCACACTCTGCCTGTTATTCTTAATAGTTGATAAAAGAGGGAACCACTGGGAAAGTGCCATTTGCATTGAATTTCAATTAAAATTTGCTACAGCAGTCTTGGATTCAACCTCACCCACTCTTCAGGCAGGGGGCTGTGTAGAATGGGAAGGGTGATTTAAAGGTGGCAGGTCACCAAAACCAGAACACTGTGTGGGTTAAAACAGAAATTCATTTTTCTGCCAGAGTTTGAATTCTTAACCCTTATTTTCTCAAGGTAGAATCTAATTTTCTAGGCTTGGCTTTCAAAACTGCAACCCCAAATTGAGTTTTTTGGGTAAAAATCTGCTTTCTTGGAGTAGCTTTCTTCGGATCTCTCTCTTTGTAATCTCGCTAATGAAAAATTCATCCCTCTGGCAGGCTTTCTGCACCACTGCCCCTGCTAGTTGTTTTAATGGTGTTTGCACTAGCCCGTAGCCAGCTTTAAAGCACTTTCTGAATTATTTAAGCCACAGGGTTGATTCAACATTACCACAAGTTTTTTATATTGTACCCTCTGCTACAATAATCATTTTCTTTCCTAGTCAGGTGTTCCAGCGTCATTAGCTAATGAGGTGATTGATATTCAACTAACAATGTTCAGATTCATGAAACTTCCCTAGCCAGCAGGGGAAAGGAGGTCCCTAGCGCTTAATAAGCTTGGCCTATGTATCACCCTCTGGGCTGCAAGGTTTTCAACATGTTAATGAAAATTTAGAAGCAATTTTACAGAAGGAACTTTCTAGCCTAAAGCCTGAAAAACAGAACAGGGGACTGGATACAAAGACATTTCCAATTCCTCTTTAATGTGAAGTTTTATTCCTGTGACTCCAAATACACCCCCTGCCCCCGCCATTTCCTCATGATAAAATAACTGGGGAAGGCCACCCTCCTGTCTAGCTGCTGATGGACAGTTCCACCCATCAATCAGTGGTATTTATTTGAGCACTTACTATGTACAGAGTACTGTATTAAGTGCTTTAACAATAGAATTAGCATACACATTCCCTGCCCATAATCTCAGAGTTTTTCTTCTACGACAGGGATGCCTTGGCTGCTTTAACTCAGGGTTGAGATAAAAAGAAATCATAGTCTCAAAGATCTACCGTGCCATCGCTGATCCGAGGCGACTGGCGATGCCATTTCAGTGGTGCAGGAGGCCGAGGTCAGGTTTGGTGTTTGCCCTCCTGAAGGCCAGCTACTGCTTGGAATTAAAACACTGACGCATCAACTGAATGAGCAAGGGAAGGACGCTTCTGCCGGAGCACGTGGTGAGCTCTAAGAAAAGTAAGAGCTTAGTTCAGTTCATGTTTAAGTGGTGACGGTGCTCAGTAGCATCTTCTTGACCAGTGCCCGAAATGAGGAACTTGGCACAAACATCTAAGGGGATGCTGTCAGCCAAGCATAAAAAAGGAAGATGGGTTGTGTAAAAGAGAGTTGGGACTTCGAATGTGTAATGAGAATACCTTTTATACTTTTTCCTCTAGCATTCACTTTTTCTCTGGGCGCCCTTCTCGTGTGCGTTTCTATTTATCTTTATGGATTACCTAGACAAGATACAACAACAATCCAACCTGCAGCCACCAAGACATCAAAAGAGAGACTCGTTAATGTGTGATATGTGCAAGAAAAGACACTGCTCCTACAAGGGCAAAACACAGCCTTTAACCAGCTCCAAAAGGTAAACTTTTAAAACTGAATGTATGGTGTGAAGCCAAAGCTGCAGAAAGCTGATTTAGGAGTGAATGCAAAGTTTCCTTCTGACTTCTCTGGAGAGACCTCATTTTCTTTAAGGTGAACCTGTCTGGGCAGAGCTCACCTGTATTGTCTGAGGAAACAGAGTGAAGGAATTCACTATTGTATATAGTGTGTATAAAAAATAGGGGGAGATAATTTAGTTTTTTGTGTTTTAAAAAAAAATCACATGGGCGGTGGCCTTAACACTGTAACAGCATTTGAACTCTGGTTTTTAAGTGCCAAAGGTATTTCCTGATCAGATCCAGGGCAAAGGAGAGCTTTTTTCTGCAGTGCAAGTATCTTGTCATTACTACCCTGGTATGTTTTACAAAGAAAGTTTGTAGGTGTAAGCAGGACAGTACAACCGACTTCCTGGAGTAAGATTCCATTTCATAACCCTTAAACTCTTTTTGGCATTGTGCCATTCTGTAGCATTGACGTGAGCCATTAGTAGGCTATATTCAAGTTTTTCTTCTTTTAAGGCTAGATAATACAGGCACTTTTTAAAAAGTCACTTTTGTACCTTTTTATAAGAAATGTGCCCAATCGTGTATCTCATTAGGAACCATCTTTGAAACTTCAGTGGTTTTTTTGGTCCCCTCCATCTATTTGGGAAATTTAGCAATAAACTTAATATATTTACATAACCTTGTTGTCTAATCTCTGCCTGATGAATGAGAAATTTAAGTCCTGTACACTTTGAAATCATGAGTGATGTGTTTGGGCTAATCTTAGACTGGTTTTAAAACTGATTAAGAGAATCAAAGGGCCCAGAAATCTACTGTTAGCATTCACAGCACCTTCCCATTTTGTGTACAAACCTGCTCACCAGTTTGTTGTTTTCAAGTACTCATGCTCTCCCTACTCATGTTTGTAGAGCTAAACACAAATGTCAGACAAAATGAAACTTTTTTTGTTCTTTTAGGAAAAAGCATGCATGAAGTAGTAATCTATTTTATTAATTAATCAAAAAGGGCAGCGATTAAAACTTGCTTAGCATTGTAGGAGGAATCTGAGGAACACTAAGGAAGTCACCAGGTAATGGACGGAGGCAGCCTAACACCTTTTTGTTTTGAGAACTGACAGCTGCAGGACAACAATGGAAGGAAACAAATATTTAATAATCCAATATTATTCCGGATTGGTATGGGGGGAGGGGGCTGCGGCAGAAAAGTAACTCTGACAAAGTTATGGCAAATCTGGGCCTGGAATCACGGCAATCCTGCTGCCAAGTCCAATGCTTTCCCCACCAGACCCTCTGTCTCCAGCTGAGACAGTTTGCTCTCTTTTCCCCGTGGCTGTCACGAAGGCAGGAGTTATTCAAACAAGATGCACAAAAGTGAAAGCACTTGACTGCAGTGAGGGTTTCTGACACTGAACAACATAAATTCCATTCTGAGCCATAAAGCCCATCTAAGACTAATCGGGATTCCAGTAAAAACAAAGGTACCTAAGTTTTAGTCTTTTAAAACTACATCTTAGTTACAGGTGTGATGCCAAGAAGTTTCATTCCACTGGCTAGAACAGAGCGGACAGCCTTGAAAAGATGGAGTCTGGCCTACAGGAGAGAGAAGCAAAGGTATAAATAATTGCTGCTTGTAGACAGATGGATGGACACGGTGTTGTGATATATGGTGAGGAGCCATTTCTCAATAGCACAAGCCACTTATTCCAATTTACCTTGTTTTTCTAGAATCAATAGAATGTTTCACTGTTCTCTAACTCCACCCCCCTGCCCTTTTTTTTCCCCTCAAGCTCTGGAGTGATCTTCCTAATCAGGAAATCAGGAACTGTGCAGTTAGGCCAAGCCCATTTCACTATTGAGGGCCTTGTGTTTGAATAACTACTACCTAAGGACCAGAAAGTAGATAGGGGCAGGGTTCTGGGCTGCCCTGGTTACCAATAACAGCCATTTAGTGCCTCCCAACTCCAGTCTCTAGGACCCACAGTGGAGAATCTTAGCCTTGGTCCCAAGCTTGTCACCTTCAGGGACCTATTTTGGTGGAAGATTAACCATGTTAAGGGATATTAAAGGAAGTATGTTAAGGACAGCGCAATAACGTACCTCTGCTACTTCAGTGGGACTGTTTCTGATGGACAATGTTTTATGAGCCACAGCTGCCAGATGACTGAAACAGGAAGAGGAAAAGCAGGGTTAAGAGTAGCAATTCTGAATTGCAAGAGAGGGATTCAGCCTGAAAACAACCACGAGATCCTGTGAATTCTGTGGGTGTAGGTGAAGAAGAGAACCATGTGCTCCAGTGAGAGGGGGGAACAGACAGTTAATTTGTTGGTACCAAGCTCTGAAGTGGTCACTGCTGCAGTCTAGTTCGTTGCCATTGAAAGTGAATGGGATAGTTAGAGCTAAGGGTCCAGTTTTCTGTGGCAAGTGGGGTTACCACAGGCAAGTAGAGGGGCTGCTTCCCGGATATGGGAGAAGTAGTGGCCGATTTCTAATATAAAAATTGTGGTATTCAGTGCTTAGTATGTGCCCAGCCTGTATGTAGACACAAGATAACCAGGGCCCATATGGAGCTCACAGTCTATGGAGGAAGGAGAACAGGAATTGAATCCCCATTTTGCAGATGAGGGAACTGAGGCACAGAAAAGTTGTGACCCTCTGCTCTCTAGACTATCCCTATCTTCTAGAGAACAAGAGGAAATAACGCTTCCCCCTCAGCCTCCTTGGCAATGAGAAGACAGGGGCTGCAGTCAACCAGCACATCAGATGGCTAATTCAGGTACGAGAGGAAACTTGGCGGGGGGGGGAAATGGGTTTTTTTCTCCCTGTTAGCAACACTAAGGCAGGTTCTCCTACACTGTGGGCTTTTATGGGCGATAGGGTTTTATTTAAGGGGGATGAAGCAGACTGAAGCACTAGTCAATAAATACAAGTTCTAATCCCACCTCCACCTCGTCATTTCACTTCACTGTGCCTCAGTTACCTCATCTGAAAAATGGGGGTTAAGACTGTGAGCCCCACATGGGACAACCTGCTTACCTTGTATCTGCCCCAGTGCTTAGAACAGAGCTTGGCACACAGTAAGCACTTAACAAGTACCATGATTATTATTATTATTACAGAGCAGGATTGTGTCTGTATTGATTGGCTGTGGGTCTGAGGATCTACGCGGACCTGCTGACTTTACAGAGAACCTCATCGAAGGAGGCTTCTTCTGTAAGGTGCAACTGTGACAAAATGCCAGCATTCCCTCAGGGAGAATGTTTCACGATTAAGAGGGAGAGGGTTTGTAGCAGGACCTAGTTCAAAGCAAGTGAGTGAATAAGCACAGTCCTGACTTTGACCGTAAAATTGCCTTTAGCCGGCAGCAGCTTAACCCTTTTAATTTACCTCAGTATGAGAAGGTAGTTGACAATGTGCCTGGGCTGGAGATCCTGCGAAGATTTGTACAGCACCTCATCATACCTGGGGGAAGACAACAGAGATGCAGTCGGTAGGGCAGCGGGCAGCACTTCTAGTTGTAAAACAAACCTGACAGACTCGGAGGCAAGTAGAGCTGCCTATTGTCAGTTTAGGAGGGTGAGGCTCCTGCTCACAATATGCCACTAATTTTATAACGCTAACTTCCCTGTGGCCACAAGAAAGCCATGTTTGATGGTAAGTTGTTCCCTTTTATCACAAGAGGGCATTAATTAGAAAGGTGGCCTCCTATGGGCAGAGGGGAAGCATATCCACCTGAGCACTTACTGTCCATGGCACGCTATGCTAAGCACTCCATGGGGGACAAGGATCTTTTTGGAGAATTTTGGGGGCAGAATGGGGCAAACCTCACTCTGGGTGCTACTGGAAGCAGGAGCGCACCACACGGGGCTACAGCGTGGTGTTTGGAGATCGCTGGTCTAAACCCAGTCCCATCACTCAGGGCCAGGCTGAAAACTGTAGACCGCTAAGGTTAGACATGAATCCAGAATCCTGTCCTTTAACGTTCTAACTTGCTCTTGTCAGCTCTGGCGTGATTATGCTAATCCTAGGTGCTTATCCTAATAGGTAGTGCATTTCAGTGCCTTCAAAATAAGTATTTAATGGTTTTGTAGGCACTCTCCTTCCTCACAAGTCCGTAAGAAGGGTAGATAACCAGCAGCTGGGGATGGTTTGAGGTAAGGGGATTGTCCTTCCGGGCAGGAGGAACATTGAACATTCCAGTAAGCGATGCTGCTTGCGTACCTGAGAAGGTGCTGGAGGATCGAAACAGACTGCGGTTCTTGTAAGCATGATGCATTGAAGCCATTCAGCCCAGCACATCCAAATGTCTCCTCTAAACTAAAAAACAAGAGTTCCATGTCAGAAAAATATTCCCACAGGCAAATCGATTTTTTTTTTCTAAAATCAATCAGTGATTTTTATTGAGCACTGTACTAAGTATTATGGGAAAGTACAATCAAAGCCACCACAAGGTTAAGGAAGCCAGTGGTAAATAGTGCTTGGCACACAGGTAAGCACTTAAATAATATAATAAACAGTAGATAATGACAAGTGCTATATGTGCATCTTTCTCCACTCTAAATTCCTAAAATTTTGGGAGATTTCCCTTTGAAATGACCAGCCTCTGCAGAACCTGTGAAACCATTTGGCTGCTGCAGCTAATCTTCAACGAGCATAATAATAACAGCAATAAGCAGTGTGGTCTAAAGGACTCGAACGGGCTTGGGAGTCAGAGGACCTGAGCTCTAACCTTAGCTCTGCCACTGGTCTGCTCTGTGACCTTGGGTAAGTCACAAATTCTCTATGCCTCAGTTATCTGTAAAAATGGGCATTCAGACTGTGAACCCTTTGTGGGACAAGGGACAGTATCCAACCTGATTATCTTGTATTTACCCCAGCACTTAGTACACTGCCTGGCACATAGTAAAAAGCTTAACAAATAACACTTAAGAAAAGCCTAAATTTTTTAAATTTTAACATGGGCTACTACCCTGCGTAAAGCTCATTCTTGTCTCCCAAGTTCTCAAACTACTTGGCAGAGAAGAAACAGTAAAGTGTGTTTCCAACTATCAATTAGAATGCTCCTTTCCTATTCTCTCCTTGTCCATTCGCTCTAGCTGTCTCTCTCCTCATTCCTCCTCCAGTGGTCTGCTAAAGGACCTGATCACTAGGATTTCCAAGAGAAAGGCAAGGGGGCAGAAGGAAGCAAGCAGCAGCTGGCTACTGCCAGTCCCTTCCCGGGCGTTCCCAGCTTCGGTAGTCTCATGTTCAGGCCAAAAAACCCTGGGGGTCGGGGGGAGAGGAGCAGCAGCATTTGCTCTGCTGGTTCACCTCACCTGTGCAGTCGGGCATGTGTATACTGCAGAAAGACACCGGTGTCGCCTCGGGTCTGGAGAACCCGATCCCAGCTGAACTGATAATCGGACAGGAGCAAACCCCTGAGGTCCTGAAATGATAAAGGCAAAAAATGTTGCAGCTCTGGGATCTGTTCCTTGTACCAAACTCAGGGTTCTTTCGAAGGAGAAGCCACGACTCGTACGTACGTGAACAATCAGCGCCGCTAGCCCAACTCTCTCTGCAGTCTCCTGGGGGTTTTCCAGACCTTTGGTAGCTGCAGCGGTAAGAGAGAGAAAAGCATACGTCTTTAAGTTGGTATGACATTGAGCCCAGACAACGAGTTGCAGTAAAAATGAAAGCTGTTTAGAATTTATGCTTGCAATGAAAATAGATTTCTGAAGTTAGCAAAAGCAAATAGCTCCGTGGAATGAATTTATTTGCCTAAATCAGATTAATTTGCTTGCTTTAGTCACTCTACTTCCCCTGCCAGGTGTAGGAGGAATATTAATTGATGAATTCACCAGCATCCCTCAGTGGAAATGTTGGCCTGACTGAGTCCCAGGGGGCAGAGCTCCAAGCAGCGACATAATCCCTGCAATATCAAACAAATCCAGGAGTTTGATTGCTGCCTTGCTCTGGGGTGGCTCCTGGCCTCGGAGTTAACTGGACACACTACTGTTGGGGGCACAGGGAATTAGAAGTCACAGAAAGGGAACATCTCCCGTCTACATGGTGTAACTGAATGGCAGAGCAGTCGTGGCTGAGTGCGGCACACTCATGGTATGTGTCTGGGTAATATTCTTGTGCCTGGGGACTCTGCAAGACAAAGAGGTCTGCCTGAAAAAAGGGTGGCTTCATGGAATCTCAGTGCCGGAACTGGTGATCTATAATAGATCTGGACCATTGAAGGTCCTACTTATCTACCCCACAATAGCCAGAGGCTCTGAATCGGCTCTCCCAGAATAAGAATGGCAGTTCAGGTCAGCTTCCAAAAGCATTCAAAAAGAAGGTACTCACTTTTACTAGAAGCCATGTTATCCAGCATCCTCAAGCAAGCCTCATTTAAAACATCTTCCAAAAAAGTAACATCTCCTCTCCGAGTCTTCATCCCTTGCACTATTCCAAATGGAACATGCTGACACCTGAATTAGAGAGATAGGAGTCCTTAACCTTGCGGAATACGGAAGAGTAAAGCTGGTGATGCCTAATACCATTTAGGCAAAACCCAGAACTGGATTCCTGTATTTCTCCTCCCAACAAGCTAGATAGGGTATAGGTTTCTTATGACTAAAACAACTGCAATAAAATGGGGGTGACCTTAAGTTTCATTTTTGGGGAAGGGGGCATGGGGGCAACTGGGTTTAAATCTAAAGTGGAATTTTATTTTGACTTTAAAATGATTAAAGTCCTGGAAAGGAGGAGGGGTGGCCCATACCCCACCTTGCCTGAAGGGGCTAGAGTGGCAAAAGACAAGAGAAGGTTTTATAGCACTAACCTTTCTGCCCATTCATATCCCATGAGCCTCAGAATTTGGAACACTTGCTGAAAATGTCGCCTTTGGCTTTTATCAGTCTTAGGAAGAAAAGAAAAAAAGTACAGTTCAAGTTACACTGCAAAAGTAAACCGGTCATAAAAAAAAAATAAAATGCCACACTCTCCCTAATAGTCCCTTTAGGAAAAGAATTTCATCCTCACTTCAGTGAAACTTCAAAGTGCATTTAACAGTGACCAGTGGGGTGAAATTTTATTCAGGGAGTACATGTCTACCAACTCTATTGCACCGTACTCTCCCAGGCTCTTAGGACAGTGCTCTGCATGCAGTAAGCACTCAAAAACAGTTGATTGATTGATACTCTGTAAACCTTAAAACTCTAGATCCTGAAATTTCACCCACAATAATGTGCAAAGGAAAGCTGTCCAAACATTGACTCTTGTACGGTTGCCCCAGCTTTACAGATGAGCACATTAAGAGCTTCACTGACTTGCCATGTTCCTCTGCATTCCTTTCCCTCTGGGATCAAGAAAGCAAACTTAGACAAGGTTAACTCAGGGGCTTAGACTGACCTCTGGAAGCTATTAATCCCAGTTTTGGCTTCTTTAATTGCTAGTTGGAGTGGGCTGACTAGGACAGGGAAGATTTTTTTTTTCCCTCAGTGCTCAAAAAAATGCTGCTAATGAGGATGCAAAGTTCCAAGTTTGGAAATTGTTTAGCAAGGCAAATGCCACTGATCTCCTCCTCGGCTCAAAAAGACAGGTCTGTCTTAGTAATGGAGGAGGAGAGGAAGCCAGCTTGGTCCTGGGGGCCCAACACACCCGGGTCTGCCCCAGTCCCTTGGTTCCCAGAAGCTGATTTTTAAGTCTAGGCTGAACCCTAGGAGTTAGGTTCAGTCCCCTCCTGGGACTCCCAGGCCACCCTTTCAGTGATCTGCAACATGACTACGGGTGACCAGGGAACAACTGGAACCCTTGGCCAGCTGAACTTGCCCCTTTGGGCCTGTCCTGGTCCAGGCTGATAGCCAAGAGGCTCAGTGGATATAAAGGGGTGTTCAAGGCTAAAATAGGCAAGGGCAGGGGTTTGTCTTCACCCATCAGGAACTCTCCAGGCCCTTAGAAAATTCAATTTTGGTCTTATCCAAGCTAAAGCAACGGTCTAACTGATTACTCAGGCCTTTACAAGAGCTGCTTGTAGGGACCGTCTGGGCTAACTTCTGATCAGAGTTCACTGGCCAGTACCAAAACAAAAGAGAAGTCTAGCGGGGAATAAACCCAAGTTACTTCCTAAAATTAATTTCATTCATTTGTTCGAGATTTACTGAGAGTTCACTGAGGCAGTGTGGCCTAGTAAAAAGAGCACAGACCTAGGAGTCAGAGGACCTGGGTTCTAATTCTGTTTCTGCCACTGGCCAAGACACTTAACTTCTCTGGGCCTCAGTTCCCTCATCCGTAAAACCGGGATTAAATATCTGTTTCTCCCCAATTTAGATTGTGAGCCCAGTGAGACCGAAACAGTGTCTGACATGAATATCTTGTACCTACTCCAGAACTCAGTACAGTGCATGACACATAATAGGTGCTTAACAAATACCATCATTATCATCATCATCATTATTATTATTAACATCACAACACTGTACTGGGCATTTCAGAGAATTTGTTAAAATGTAAAGACTCGCCTGAGCTATGTCTGTTTTTTATTATATACTGTATTTTTTAAGCCCTGAAAAGTAGGGTGGAAATGAATCTCTTCCAATAATTTCCTGAAAGGCTTACTTGTCCCACTTCTGTAACCAATTGATTTAACAAGCAAGGGGAGAAGCTGAACTCTCTGCTCTTCATTGGAATCACTTACCACATAAATCATTGAATCAAAATGGTATTTGTCCATTCGATCAATAGCAGCAGCAAGATCTCTGAAAGACATTTATAGATTAGCTGTTACTTGGATCCTCATTCCTCCAGCAGTCTGAATCTCATGTCTAAGAGCGACAATGATCCTGGGGCTGGGATAGACATTTTATTCCCTTTGGGCCTAGCCCAGGAGAAGAACAATTGCCCGTTTTGAGGCGGCAGAGAGTTTACGCCTTCTTGACTGAAAACCCCTTCTAGGCAGCTGTTGAGAAAGGGTATCAGACCAACTAGCCAAGACCTATTGGAATTAATCACTTGCCTGTCATTTCCTCCACCCTTTCTCCCTCCTCTTCCCTCCCTCCAGGACTGACTTCAACAATAGATTCATTCTTTGGGTAACAGCACAGCACAGGTGGGCCAACAACTTGTCTGCCAGCCCTATCTGTAATTCTGAAATTCCCATGTTAGCATGAGCAAACAACAGCCGAGACATTTAATAGAACGGAAAAGAAAAACAAAAGCTTTTGGTAAAGACCCAATTATGTGCTGAGTAGACTGGTTGGCTTTAAATTACAAAAACCGCAACTGGACTATCCAGTACTGATATTAGGAAATATTATGAAAAAAATAAGAAGTTAACAGCTGAACATTAGCCTGAGCTGATACTGGATATCATCACTGTCATCAGTGGTATTTACTGAGCGCTTACTATGTGCAGGACAGTGTACTAAACGTGTAGAATTGTACAAAGAACAAAGTTGGCAGACACATTCCCTGCCCTCATCAGAGAGCAATTTTCAGGACCTATGTGAGCACAATGGGTCAGACACCAAAAAGGCTAACTGATTAAAAAAAAACCCCACAGGGCCCTTGCCAACACATCAGAGACCTGGTCTCAAGGGGACACTTTCTCCATCTCCACTTTGTTTTTCAAGACAGTTAAGTGTGCTCTGGAATTCCTTGGTGATCTCTCCTCCACACAGCAGTGGTTTTGCAAGCCCTCCCTCAGAGACACACTCTACTAAGGCACACAGGAAGGAGAAAAAAAGCACAATCCTAGGTGGTTTAGTAGGTTTAAGAGTAAAAATAAAAACGTTATAGAATATCCTGTAATCTTAAATGTCTTGCAGTTTTTTCAAAGGAGGAGAAAAAAGGGATCTGAAGAAACATACCAGCATATTGGGAAAACTCTGGACGGATTAAAAAAGACAAGACTTGGGATGAGAGCCTGCCTCTGCCTTAAACTCGGTGCCCACCTCCCCTCCTCAGCCAGGTAGGGGATAGCTTGGAGAATAATAATAATGATGGTATTTGTTAAGTGCTTACTGTGTGCCGAGCGCTGTTTTAAGCACTGGGGTAGATACGAGGTAATCAGGTTGTCCCACGTGGGGCTCACGGTATTAATCCCCATTTTACAGTTGAGGTAACTGGGGCACAGCAGAGAAGTTAAGTGGCTTGCCCAAGGTTACCCAGCAGACAAGTGGCGGAGCTAGGATTAGAACCCAGGTCCTTCTGACTCCCAGGTCCGTGCTCTTTCCACTAAGCCACGCTGCTAGCAAGACCCTGTGTCAGCGCCACACCAGCCGTTATTACTGACCCAAATCCTTGCTCTTTACCGAGTGTACACAAAGCTAAAACAATATAGCTTAATTTGTTTTTGGGTTTACTGATAGGATTTGCTGGGAAAACTTTGAATGGGCTACCAAGTGATTTAAAAAAGCGACTTGGGGTCATAGTAACTCACTGAATTCCTGTAAGGGGTGGGGGGTGGTAGTTGCAAGTTCCTGATGAACACCACCTGAAGGAAAATTCATCTAACAATAGGAATGCCTCAATTGATACTGCACACATTCACAAAATCATTCCTTCTGACACCACATCACATTCTGCTCAGGCAGATGCGTGTTATCAGAATGTTCCCTAACACTCCTATGCCATTCTAGCCAAAACACTTACCATAAAAAGCTTTCCTACAAACAGAAGAATGGATGTCTTCGAGAGTACCTTCCATAGTTCATTTTTTCAGTCACTTTTCTGATCATAATTATCGCCCTGGCTAATTAACCATAACTAGTTCTTATCTAGTAAACGGGACTAAGATTAGTAATGAGCGCAGGGAAAAAAACTATTCCTCCCTTTAATCTCAACTTTCTGCAAGCATTTTGTGGCCACACGCACAAAACCAACCAAACCAATTTTGTTTTCATCTTTAAATAAACCCTCACCTGGTGGCATAAAGGGAAGTCCCATCGTTTCGCATGACAGCACAAATTAGGGAGGAGTCTCCTTTTTCAGAGAGATCCACCACTGCTGCTCCTTGCCTAAGTACACAAAGCGACAACTCAGATATATCATTACCATACCAAAGTCAACAAGAACCCTACACTAAGACACTCTTGAGGGAAAAAAAAAACACACTCGGTTTTCTCACAGGGTGTGCTTTCATGGCACATTTGGGATAGACGCTGCTTGAGAATCAGGGAATGTTGTTCCGAGAGTGCGTGCTTGAATGGGCGGTCCTTGTGCTAAGACCCAGTGGATCCTGCCGGTATGTAAGCTTCTCAAAAGGCACTTTAAAGAAGTTGCATTAGCGCTTCCGGGCCACTGCAATATTGAGCGGTCTGCAGCAGGAAATGGCACAGATAATTTTGGAAACTGTACTGATTCCTAAACTCCCACCTAGGGAGTTGGCCTCCAACAACCAGAAATTCAACTCGGCTCAAGCTTTGCTCCTGGATCTTGATGCCCGAAGTCCATCTCTGTTACACCCAAAGTCTAACCCTCGATTTGGAAAGCCATTGCTGCACATATGTATATTCCAAGTGCTTAGTACAGTGCTCTGCACCTAGTAAGCGTTCAATAAATACTACTGAATGAATATGCGGGGCCTTGAAGCTCCTGCACAAGGCTGCAGGGGCATGGCCAGAGCCTGTCCCCACATGGGAGGGCCCCAGCTCCTCCCCCAGTCTGTCTGCCCTCAAACTGGGAGGAGAGGAGCTTGAGCCAGGCTTGCGTAAGCCCCAGAGACAAGTTCACACACTGGGAAATTATGCACACCAACCCTTTGATGCCCCCCAGAATTTGCTGAAAGAAAATATAATTGGTTTCTCCTTTGTTGTTGAATTTTAAAAAATGCTTCCCATTTAAGAAAATCAAATAATAAACTGAAAAATGATCAGGCTTACATTGTTTTCTGAAGGAGTCCTTTACTGTCTAAGAGCTTTAAGACTTCCTGAGATTTCTCATGATAAAACGATTCTCCTGAATAGTCGTCAAAATGCACTCCTAGACGCTGGACATTTCCAGGAACAAAAGAAAAAAAAGACAATGTTAGGGAAAGTAACAATTATAGTAATAATAATCCTGATATGTGTTAAATGCTTTCTGTGTGCCACGCACTATACTAAGCACTAGGGTACAGATAAAGACATTCAGATTGGACATGGTCCCTGTTCCACATGTGGCTCACAATCTGAAGGGAGTAGGATTTAATCCCCATTTTACATATGAGGAAACAGAGAAGTGAAGTGACTTGTCCAAGGTCACAGAGCAGACAAGTGGTGCGGCTTGGATTAGAACCCAGGTCCTCTGACTCCCGGCCAGTGCTCTTTCCACGAGGTGTTTTATTTAACTCATGGGAGAGCAAGCTGCCCTGTGGCCCAAATGGAGGCCATGAGGCCTGGACGCAGTAGGATTGCTTTGCGTCCTTCCGATACAAAACTGGGAATCACCCAGGGGATTTCTTGGTCATCGCCTGACATTCACTCTTACTCTATATTTACTTACGTGAGCCCGGCCGGCTCACAATCTCAGGTAGTCTGATCCACGGCCACGGAAAGCCACACTTACTCAAAACTGAGCTAAGAAATTGAGTAGTACTACTCCAGCGATGATTGACAAGGGAAACCTGATTCCCAAACCACCTTTATATTGTCCCTCTCGGTTCTCCATGCAACCAGAGAGAAGAGCGGAACGGGACTCTGATGGCATGAAGTCAGGTGAGCCCAAGAACACTGCCCTGGGGAAGTGCACGGCCTGGGGCAAGGAAGAGATCTGAACTGCTTCCAAATGTTTGATGAAATGGTCAGGTGACCAGGACCACAGTGGGGGGAGACCTAGAGGCAAAGTGACAGAAAGAAAGGGAGATACTCTGTCCCTACTTCATTTTAATAATGGAGAGAAACCCTCAGGGGATAGTCCATTTCTAAGGCCCTCAAAGTGAAACAGACTAATTATGCTCTTTACATTTCTGGTGGTTTCATTAAGACCCACCTGAACAAGCACCTTCCAGGAGTGCTTGATAAGAAGCTTTGAGTGTCTGAAATGTTTGCATCATGTTATATATATCCCCATGTCCTAAAATGTGATCTCTAAGGGACACAAATTTATCCACAAAGGTAGCACAAGAATGGGTAGGGCCAGCCACCCTTCTAGTTCTGAACAGCACCGGTGGCTTTACGCAGCGCCCAGAGATAGGCAGATCAAAGAGCACAGTGGGTCTGAAACACCGCCTGTCAGCCAGGTGCACACATTGACCTAGAGGTTTAAAGGATTGTAAACAACTTGAAACGGACTGTGCCTTGCTCTTTGAAGGTCAGTCCTGCCTGCCCAGACACTGCCGGGGAGGCTGGTGGTTCCCATTAGCTTTGCCCTGGGCTCAGTCGGGCCTCAGTGGAATAATTCTAAGAAAGACAGTATGTCCCCTGCAGTCACAAACAACAGGGAAAGATTTCAGAAGATTGGAGGAGTGGGCTTGGCACCTTGTAAACCCGAACGTAGTCTGTGATGCTTAGGTCCCGAAATTTTTTCCACAGTGAAAGCGCTTCCTGATCACCCGTTTCCAAGCGTCTAAAGAACTCGTGTGCTGACTTCTCCACGTTTTTGTCATCTGCCGCTTCTTTATTAACTTGAACGTAAACCTGAAAGCACAATGGCACACTCATTGCAGGGGTCATTGGTGGCTGGAACTGAGCCCCGCAGGGGGACCCAAGGAAATACGGTACCAGGAATAAACCTGAAAGCTTTGGATCTCCCCATAACCCCACTGGATCCTACTGATCTCACCCATCCAGCCACCCACCTCATTCCCCAGTTCCCCCAAATTCCATGTTTGGGAAGGATGGTGATGCTCCCTTCAGAGGAAAACTAGTCTTTTACTTGGTGAATTCAGCAGGGTCGGAAAGGCTTAATTTACAGTATGCAAATCAGAGGCCTATACAGACCCTAATTTTCTAGCCAGTCAGACCTTATTTTACCCAAGTTTTGGTCCCTATGTAGCTGAGCACAGCCTCAGTGTGAGTGTCCAGAAAAAAAATCAGAAATGGAGTCTTTCTACCCACAGTTAAATGACGTTATTTATTAAGCACTTACTGTATGTCTCAAGCACTGTGCTTAGCACAGAGGGAGACACAAGAGTCAGATCGTATGGTTTCTGTCTCACATAGGGCAAACCATCTAAGACGTAGGGAGGGAGGCTAGTATCTTATCCCCATTTTGCAGCTAAAGAAATGGGAGCATAGAGGAGTTAAGTGACTTGCCCACAGTCACACAACAGGCCAGAACCCCAGTCTCCTGACTCGCTGACCCACTCTCCTTCTGCTAGGCCAGGCTGCCTTCCATGTAGAGATGGTGACTTGACATTCCAGAAGGCAATGGAATAACTGGGTGGCTGAATGATTTTGTGGACATGTTAGCTCCCACACCCACTCCTATAGAGGGTGGGGGTACAGAGGGGTGTAGAGGGATAAGGCTTCAGTTTGGGGCACTGACCCACAAGCACCACTGGAATGTGGGCACAAACCACTCACTCCTTTTCTGGGAAACCTTTAAAAGTCCAAAACCTCTAAGAAAGAAAAAAGGGCAAAACTATAGTTTTTAAGATATCTAAATCCCAACAACACAGTTATTTAAGGTGATGCTTGATTCCCAAAGCCAACTCTTAACAGATGTCGGAATGGGTATCAAGCCCAAATTGGTTTGCCATCATAAAACCAGGAACATGAAACAGTTTAAAGGGAAAAAATACCATATTATTTTAAACTTTGTTCCCACCCCCACCGGGACCAAAAAACAACAACAAAACAAATTTGCCTCAGATACAACGGAGGTGATATATCACTGAGATTAGACTCAGTAAAATGAATAGTTTGGAAGAACCTGGCCAGCTGTTTTGGTTATCAGATAATATATTGGGGGAAAATTAATATCTCATTCACCACTAGGGATTAGTGGTATGGGAAACAGGGTTGTGTCATAGATATAACAGGGATAGGATGGTGGGAAATGTGGGTCTCTAAGTGGGTCAAGGGCTTGGGGTGAGGTAGGCTAAGACCCACATGGGAGGGAGGAGTGGGGGGAAGGGAAGGGAGAAGAGAGGAAAGCAGCAGGTAGCAAATGCCAAGACATACTTGGCCAAGAAAGCACAGGACTATAGAGAATTATGAACATGATCGTCCTGTTTACCAGTTGGCCTTCCCTCTCTGAACCTCGATCTCTTCCAAGCTTATTACAAACACAACCCAATCCTTGCAAAACTTCAATTTATGAGGCTAATATAAAACTCATTTTACTGAGGGGGAAGGAAGAGACGGTCTTGGGGGGAAAAATTGAGAAACATCAGTGTCAGGGGATGAAACCTCAGAGTTCCTGGCTCCTGGCCTAACTATCCACCTTTGTATTTCTCCATGGCCCTTCGTGAGCATATAAAATATACATATAAATGTTCCTGACTGATGATTCACACATATGCAAGCAATCGAGGATCCCAAACCTCACCTTGATTAAAAACAAAGATGCCCAGAAGATTCAGAAATGGAAACATTTTTGAAAATCTTTTTTAAAAAAAATATTTATAATTTTATTAACTTTAATGGATACAAGCTCAAACACGAATTCTTTCTGGGACAATTATAACAGACTCGAAGGAACCTTAGTTTTTCCGAAGTTCCTGGCTAAATGAAAGATTAGGTGAGCCTGGCAAATAGTAGGACAGGCTAACCTAATTAATACTTACCAAATAGTCTGCCCTCTTTCCAGTGAAGTCACAGCCATTACATCTTAACGGTGGTTTGAATAAAGGTACTTTGCTATCATAATATAAGTAAATGTAAAACTATAGATGGGAATATTTAATTTGCACTTAATGTGGTGAGCATTTAATCTGAAAGCAGATTTATTTTAAAGCTAAATCCAGGAATAAAAGCAACTGTAATGAAATCATTTAATTATAAATTTGGGTCTTAGCAACAGACAGCAAAATTTCTCTCTGCAGAGTTGGGAACACAATGTAAGTTGTTTTTTTTTTTTTAATTACCAGAGAACTGAAAACAGCTGCATTTTCCTTAGGGAATCGTCTGGAAATTTTGGGATTTACTGAAAAGAACATTAACCCTCAAGCCACTCTTTTCAACGGCTGGGATGGAGAGACGGCAGCTGCATTTTGGTTGGACATAATTTCATTAATAAACATAACTGCAGTTGCAAACACCACAAAATAGCTGTTTCTACGGAATGGGATGAAAAACTGTTAAGGTTGACCTCAGCGGGCCATAAGATTTCCACTGAGCCTGATAAAGGCTCACACCATCAGAGAAGGACCAGCGACCGTAACCAAAGCGTTTACTACAGTGCATCGCACTACGCGCCCCAATGCCGCCACGGGGCTAAAGAGGCAAGCTGATATTAACCATGCCAGAAAACTCTGGAATGGGGACTACCTCTTTCCGGGGGAGCAGGCAGGAGGGGCTAAAAGCCACTAGCCATTGGGAGGTCATAGTTTCATTTTACAGAGACGTGATCAGCCCTAAGATTCCAGAAGATTTTCAACATCAGCTACCCTAGACCCCACACGCTGCAATCCTGGGCTCAAGCCTAGGATTTCCTAGTGAAACTCACCAAACGGCCCTATCCTGAATAAGAAATAGCCTAACTAAAATTAGAGCGAAGGGCTAGAGTTCACCAGCTTGTAACACATCTTTTACTTCTATTGAATGTTCTGTAGCCCTGTGCACAGAGAATTGCCACTGCTAATGAACTCGGACTTCAGTCACTACTTTTAAGATTACTGCTTAATTCTTTCTTTTGCTCTGATGATATCCCACTCTAGGAAAGTTCTTAAAATTACATTTACCATCAGATTACAGTAACCCTAACAGAACACTAACACATGTTTTTTTTCCCAAGAAGTATAACAAATGGCAATACAGAAAGTCAAATTGTTTTGTTCCTGACATATGAAAAATCCTTCACAGTATATCCAAGAGAGGGGCAGAATAACCCAGTGAAAGAGGAAAGATTTTTTTTAAAAAATGTATCAAGCACTGTTCTAACCCTCAACCCCACAGCATTTATGTACATATCCTTAAATTATATAAATTATTTATATATACTAACATCTGGCTCCCCCTCAAGACTGCACACTTGGTGTGGGCAGGGAACTTGTCTGCCAAGTCTGCTGTCCTGAACTCTCCCAAGTGCTTAGTAGAGTGCTCTGCACAGATTAAGCACTCAATAAATGCCATTTATTGATTGATTTATATTGAGAGAAAGTTTTTTGAAAGACTTCACATAAATACTTTAAATTTAGGAACATATTTGAGAAATGCCTTCTCTTTGATACTGGAAAGATATCTGTTAGGGTAACCAAATCTAGAACAAACATTTTCTCGAAATGTCCAGGTTGATTCTGAATGGTAAGGACTACTTTGGTTAGAATCATTGCCAAAAATACAAAACTATATAGCACTAAAAACAAATAATCTAAAGGACTTCTCTACAGATGCCCAGGGTTGGTCCACTCCAACATCCACTTTCCCAACTCCCAAAAGTCTCCTTAGTCCCCTTCCTAAGGAACTAAGGAAACCATTTTCCAAATGAAATGGATTTCACTGTTCATTTTTGCATTAGGATCCCTTGATAAAGAAATTAAAGTTTGCTTGGTGTAAGCCCAGTAGCCCCTCATTTCTCTGTGTTCTTGCAAAGCCAACAGACTGTGCAGAAGGAAAATGCCTAATTGTATTGTTGGAAAAAAAGTGCTAAATCACAACCTCTCTCCTATCCAACATGAAATGAGATGGAACAAGTTAAATTGATAAGAACTAAAGTGGTGTCCAAAGGCAAGAGAACTGTTAGTTGGTCCTCTAAGCTTAACCTAAAAATGCTTGTTGCTGCCAAAAACAAGTGGCAAAATTTACCAGGAGAATATAATTCACAAGATGAAGGAAAGAAGGAAAAAAAAACAATTCCTAAGACTGAGACAAATGATCCAGAAAAGAACTGTGGAAAACATGTAGCAAAGCAATCGATTCACTAATAATAATAATAATGTTGGTATTTGTTAAGCGTTTACTATGTGCCGAGCACTGTTCTAAGCGCTGGGGTAGACATAGGGAAATCAGGTTGTCCCACGTGGGGCTCACAGTCTTAATCCCCATTTTACAGATGAGGGAACTGAGGCACAGAGAAGTTAAGTGACTTGCCCACAGTCACACAGCCGACAAGTGGCAGAGCTGGGATTCGAACTCATGAGCGCTGACTCCAAAGCCCATGCTCTTTTCACTGAGCCACTTGGGTTGCTCTTTCTCAGTTTCTTTCGTGGGTTTTTCCTCTGCCTCCCACCCCTTATCTATGGGAATCCTTAAAAAGCTTAGTTCTCCATCTCCTATGCTCCATCTATACCCACTCCCTCAGAAAATTCATTTGTTCCCTTGGCTTCAACTGCCACCCCTATGTGTAAACTGCTTACCAGTGGCTTACTCAATCACCTTGCTCGCTTCTCTCTTACCTTTCTGGTTTCCTAATACAACCCAACCTGCTCACTTGGCTTCTGTAACACCAACCTAATTTGTATCTCGATTTCATCTATCTTGCCAATGAACCCTTGTGTCCTCCTTCTGGCCTGGAACTTCCTCATCCTTCATATATGACAGACCACCACTCAAAGCCGTATTAAAATCACATCTCCTCCAAGAGGCCTTAGGTCTTCCCCGACTAAGCCTTTATTTCCCCTACTATCCTCTCCACATGTACTACTAGATAGGAAGAGGAGCATGGGCCAGTGGTTTTCCATAATTCATTGAAACTCATTATTGTATAGAGCACCTAGGAATATGCAATAGTTTCAAGTGCCCTCTTACCTTTCTCTTCCTTCTCCCTGTCATTTTTTCTTCTCCTCTTTTTCCTTTTGCTCCCCTTATTGCTAGACAGAATTCCCTGTGAAATACGCCCTCCCCTGTTTTCAGACTGCAACAGTTATGGCATAAAGTGGGGTAGTTATACATGGAAGCAGTGTAATAAAATCGGTCCTATCAAACTAGGTTTTACATTGTGGAAATTAACTGGAGGTTGCAGAAGGACAGGGGATTTCATCTGTAATTCTATCTGCCTCAAGGCTGGAAGAAGCAGGAGGGAAGCAAGAGAAATGAGCATGGGGCCCACCTTCCCTGGAACCAATTTGAATCCAACTCTTACACAGAGGGAAGGGCTGGGACAGCTCCCTTTCTTTTGCTGTCAAAAGGAGATGGCTAATAAGCAAAGGGAAGGGGGAACACATATCTGCCACATGCTATTCACGTGTACCTGCCAATCAATTCTCATCCTTCAGCCTACCCTCAGATTGAAAGCTCACGTTAGGTCTGATTTTTCCACCTCACGGTGATGCAAAATGGAATGAAAGGAAACTATTATTGCTGCTTCACGTACCGGAGCTGGAGCCACTGACTGTTATGGAAATATTGACACTTCAATAAGAATCTAAAAAAACAAAACTGTTCATGGAAATTAAACTAGGTTGGATTCCAGGAGGAATAACTAGTTTACCTAGGCAAAAATCAACTATGCTTCAGATGTTTCTTTAATAATAGCATTAGGTCCAATGTGTAGATAATTTTGTGCTTCTTGTGAATGTGGGCGGTCCCCAAGGAGTTAGGTCTATTCAAAGGTGACTATGTTCTTTGGAGAAAGCACCCCCTCCAATAGTTTTAAAAATGGAAATATCAGAATTCAAGGAACTACAGAGGCATAACTTTTGTTTACAGGCCACGGTAAGGGAAGGCTTTTAATATTATAGCTCTTTGTCTCCCTACCAAGTTTCTTAATGAGAAGAGGGAAAAAAATAATCTTTTAGTTAATATGGCCAATCAAAAAACACTCAATCATTTCAGAAGCCATTTAAGTAGAGAAGTGCTAGAAGAAATTGCAAACCTTCAAATGCTTTAGAGAAAAAAAAGGAATGTGCATTTAATTCAAGTACAAAGCCAACAGCAGGAGGAACAGCTCTGAAAGATATGCTTGGCTTGCTCCTTGAGGCAGGTGAAAAGTAGAGAATTATAAAGCTTCCTTTTTTCAGTGAGCTTCCTGAAATTTCTAATGTAATCTGTTCCCTAACTTTTTTCAGGTTTGGACAGAATGCAATTCAGCACAGTCTCAAAAGTCACACCCACTTTCCTCCAGGAGCCGAACAATAAGAATATTCTCATTGTGCCAAACCCTTTGCCCCATCCATATATTCACTCTATATTGATTCTTAGAGAAAAATGGTTTCAAATCTAACTAAATGCTAAGGATAATGTTCCCTTTCAAAAGCAGTGTGCCTGAACGAAATGGAAGCAACATTCCTCAAATAAATTTCATTTAGTTTAAAGGAGCAGATGTCATAAAATCAATGGACTTTAAATGCGCTCTCAGTGGCAGAAATGAATCCTGAAAAAAGCAGAGATTTTCAAATCCTGTTTAGGCCAACTTACATCATAGAGGTGCTGTAAGGGATTGGACTGGAGCTTTTCTTCATAGCCGAACAGCTGGAAACCAGTTCCCAAGAGACCTAACACAGTAATCAGTAAATGAGTAAATATGAAATGGGATATTAGAAAGCAAAGCAGGCCACAGCTAGCTAGAACATCAAACTTCCATAACCAAATCCATGTTTGCAGCATTTATGGATTGTGTGACAAAAGAAACCAAGACCAAAGTGGTACAACTAGGACACCTTTTGCTACACCAAAATACAAGCTCAAGGGCCCAGAGAGGAAAAGTAATTTGGGCGCTCTTAGAGACCATGGCATCTGGCAGGGAGAGAGGGCGGATGGGTTCCGATTACCATTCAATTTGACAGTTTTTAGAAAACTCTCTGGAACGGAGAACTTGCCTGCCAACTTGCGGCAGGACACAGTTGAGGCGGCCAAATTAAACTCTTCCACAATGGCGGTTATAATGGAAGCGCTGACAGATCATTAACCACAGCAGTCCTCCGGAGAGGCACCGCTATAATAAAGTCCGTGGGCTATAATTTGGTACACCATGGTCACATTTTTTTATAATAGCTGTTCAATGTCGAAATTGATTCCACCAATACAAAGAAGAGGACATCTGGTAGAAATGGACCGTCGAGAGACGGAGGCCTAGCCCTCTGAGCTACCAGCTGGGTTTGGGCCTGCAAGTGCAAGTGCTGAATGCAAAGCACGCTTCTTCCTTTCCGTGCTTGGGACAACAAGCTTGTTGTAGTATAGAAAGAGTCTCCTCTTCCGAATCGGAAGGCAAGATTCCGCTAAAGGAAACAATCCTGTCTATTCACCACAGCCAGCCACGTTGGTAGGCTGGGGAAAGGACCCCCAAAAGAACTAGCTCTTGGAAGTTCACCAAAATGTTATTTCCCTACCTAAGTTCTGGCCATAATGTTTAATGTGCATTTTTATAGAAGTGATAACGCAGCATCTAAAAATCAAATCTTTACGATGGGCAAATATACTTAAAAATCTACCAGTATAGGTTGTAAATTAGGTATCTGCTCATTTGCATGGTCTTCAATGCATCTACTGAATCCTTTACTGTCCCTGAAGCGAGTAAGGGTGCCTTTGCACATTTAAGGGGGAAGGGAAGGAGGGAAGAGAATACATAATCTTTTAATCACAGAGTAAAGATGCTCTCCAGTATCATCTGCTGGCATGCAAATCATCCGTAAGAATCAATCAATTCATACAGCTAAAAAACTCTTATAATGTGCAAAGCACTGCACTGGGTGCCGGGAAGAACAAACGGACAGTTATAGCCCTTGGCCAACGGGGGCTCACAGTTTAAAAGCGGGAGGTCGGACAGACACTTGGAGAAAAAATGAGAGACTACAAACTAAGCAAAAGCAAAGGACGACAATAAAAAGTAATAGTGGATGCCTTAGCTCCGCACTGCCCCGGTCCGGGTCGCAAGTTGCTAACTGTCACAACCAGCCTGGCCGTCGATCCAACCTGGGTACTTCCTTCTACCCTCAGAGGCACAGGGTTTTACTCCTGCCATGTCGGGCAGCAGGACAGAGACAGAGTGACCTAGGGGATGGAGCATGGGCTTGGGAATCAGAGAACTTGGGTTCTGATCCCAGCTCTAGCAGCTGCCTGCTGGGTGACCTTGGGCAAGTCACTTAACGTCTCAGTGTCTCTATTACCTCATCTGTAAAATGGGGATAGAGTACCTGTTCTCCCTCCCTCTAACGCCGTGAGCCCCGTGTGGGACAGAGACAGTGGGTTCTAACCCCAGTTTAGTCTCTTGCCAGCTAATCACTTAACTTCTCTGTGCCTCAGTTCCTCATTTGTAAAATGTGGATTAAATACCTGCTGTCCCACATACTTAAGAATTGGAAATCTTAAGACCTTTGTGGGACAAGGACTGTGTCTAACCTGATTATCTTATATCTATCACGATGGTTACTACAATGCTTGGCACGTAGTAAAAACTAAAATACCATTATTATGATGATGATTATTTTATCCCACCTTGACTAATGCATCAGTCTCTTTGATAAATTCTCCGCCTCCTGTCTTTCCCCTCTCCAATCCATACTTGACTGTGCTTTACAACAAAAGTAAGACTGCATACATACCAAATTGCATGCCCCAGTCGCCGAGGTAGTTTATTCTTGTTACTCGATGTCCTAGTGCTTCATTCAGATTTGCTATAAAATTCCCTAGTAATCAATAAAACAGACTCAGGTTTTTATTCTGGTTACCGGGTCTGGCACTACAACACATTGCTAGGACAGTTGTGTAGTGTACAGTGTCATCTCCACTCTGTGTGGAAAATTGTGCTGCATCAGCACTGGCATAAACCAGCTTTCAGCATATAAACTGGAATCCCCGCTGGAGGACTGTGGATTCTCCCAATGGTAGGCTAAGGTTGCTCTAGCCAGTCTCTCTGGTCAAAGCTCAATAGCCTCCAATTGATTTTGGGCTTTCTTTGTACTATTCAATCAATAGCAGACATCTTATGCCAAGCCTGTTTTTAGTATTTCAACTATAAGAAACACTTTTTTTTCCCCGCAGATCCCCCAAAACACCTTATCCTTACCTATGATTGTGGAGCGCAAGTGTCCAGCATGAAATTTTTTGGCAACATTAGGTGAACTGGAAAAAAAAAAATGAAAAATGACTGTTCAAAGGAGTTTAAATAAACAGGATTCTATATGATTCTCTTGACTTCTTTTTAATCCTTCCCAAGTGATTAGACAAATTAATTCATTGGTTGGGACTGCAGAACATTTCTTGCTCTTGAGCTTCTATAGAGAGCAGCGTGGTCTAGTGGATAGGGCACAGGTTTGGGAGTCAGAAAGACCTGGGTTTTAATCTCAGCTCTGCCACTTCTCTGCTATGCAACCTTGGAAAAGTCACTTAACTTCTGTGCCTTAGTTTTCTCCCTTAAATGGGATTAAGAATGTGAACCCCATGTGGGGCAGGGACTGTGTCCAACCTGATTTGCTTTTATCCACCCCAGCACTTAGTACAGTGCCTGGCACACAGTAAGCACTTAAATACCCCAATTATTATTATATGAAATGATTAAATGAAGCAATGCTGAAATTCCACAAAAATAGTCATTTTCCAGCTTCGCACCTTCTAGCAGGAACAGAGAGATAAAGAGCAATCTCTTGCATTCCCACCACAGCTAGCAACTAGGAGTAATAGTTTTGTAGCCACTGGGTCTACACTAACTGTCCAGTTAATTCAAGCCTAATAGTATTTTGGGGGATTAGAGTACCTAAATAATTGCCTGATGCAGACTCAGTCTACTACCAGTCTTTAATCCACTGTCATCTTTCACACTCCTTTCTTTTTCCTACCTGGCTTTTATCATTGCCATCTTTCACAATCCTTTCTTTTTCCTAACTGGTTTATATCTGGTTTCAAGTTTAATTTAGATGAACACTGTTAACATTTTTTTTCTCCCACTGCCACATCCACCTCTGTGCATTGCTGAAAAAACATTTGGGCTATTTGCCATGTCAGTTTTAGAAGGCTCTTCTTCCTCTCTCAATAAAATGAAATCCTGAGTGGGAGGCCTGAGCCCTTTGAAGTGGGAGCCCGGGCAATTGGAGAACTGTGAAGACAGATTAAGGTTGTGTCCCCTTTAAACAAAGTAAGGTGAAATCACCTTAGGCTTGAAGATAACCATTGAGTTTTCCCCTTATTGATTTTCCCTTTTTCCCATTAGGAAGAAAGAACTCATAACTAAGGAAGACTGCAGCTGTCGTCCTTTGAATATTTTTAACATTTTAAAAAGCTTTTTATCAAGCACTATTCACTCGAATAAATGTCTCCCCCCCACACTTTTTTTTTCAAATTTGCAATTACCTTGGGAATAGTAATAAGAGAGGAGGAAAAGAGTGTACTTCCAAGAGTGTACTTCCCCACTCCCAGCCCTATAGCACTTATGTACATATCTGTAATTTATTTATATTAATGCCTGTCTCCCCCTGCTCTAGACTGTAAGCCCACTGTGCCTGTTTATTGTTGTATTGTAGTCTCCCAAATGCTCAGTGCAGTGCTCTAGACACAGTAAGCACTCAATAAATATGACTGAATGAATCAATGAATGAAAGGTGGGTCTACTGCTAAACAGTGAGCCTGAGCTGAAAAACCTCCAATCAATCAAGTAATCAGTAGTAATTTTTAGAGCTTTCTCTATGCACGGCACAACACCTCTGGATATTAATTGTCAGCTGCAAGCCATGAAGGAGGAAAACTAATAAGGGATCATTTCTCAGCCTGACTGTTTAACTTGCCCAAGAGCACACAGCAGACAAGTGGCAGAGCCAGGTCCTCTGACTTTCAGGCCCATATTATGTTCACCAGGCCAGGCTGCTTCTAATGAAGCAGCACTCAATGAATTATCCAATCGTCTCTTCCCATCGAAGGTTGCCTTTGCTATCACTTTACAGATGAGAAAAACTATACAGAGGCACAAATAGGAAGCTGCACAGAGAAGTGACTTGCCCAAGGTTGCACAACAGGCCAGTGGCGGAGATGGGATTAGAACCAGGGTTCGTAGACTCCCAACCCCACACTCTTTCCACTAGGGCAAGTGGTGAGTGACCACCTGACGCTGCAGGGGGATGAGTTGATGGTCCCAGGAAATCTCCTTCAATCCCATTCCTTTCATTCCCTTAAATGATAAATATTAGTGGAACATCCTCAGTCGGTCAAACACTAATATTTAATGAGTGGCTCCTATGTACTGAACACTGTACTGAATGCTCCAGAGAGTACAATAGAGGTAAAATGACACACTGTCCTTAAGGTATTTGCTGTTCATTAATAATTGCCAGTTACCGGTCTAAATACCTCAAAGGATTACTGAGGATTCAATGAATAACCATGTAACTAAGGGTTTTAGATAGCTCAAAGGGAATAAACCCAATAGACATACTGCGTTATCAATTAACTTTTTAATTTATTGGGGCAAAAGAGAATAGCTTAATACAGCTTTATGTTCCATCAGACATTACAATCAGGACAGGGCAACGCAATAAGAAGTCAGACCAAAGACTGAGGCCAGACCAAAGACCGAAAACATCTTAACTCTGCTGTGCTTTTCAGTTTTGTGGGGTTTTCATGGAAATGGATGCAAAAGTCTGGGAGCACTGGCCTGCAGGCCTGCAATTATGCTTTTGCAGTCCAGTGGCACAGGGTTGAATGATAATTATTCCTTTGGGATACCAAAAGCAGCTTCTTTCTGAGTGACTGCCAGAAGTATACGGCAGCTTCATTTTACAGAGAGATTAAGTGAGTCATGGGGAGTTGAGATGTCTGGTCCATTGACACAATCGCTAAATGGCTGGCTTAGCTGAAGGCCTCACCCACTTCCAGTGGCATCTCCCCCTCCCAACTGACCGTTCCCTGTATCCACACAAGCTTCCCCCCCATTGCCCCTGTTTATCACAGAGCACCCTCACCGAGCGGGACAGGAGAGGCAGGGAATTTGTCTCCAGAAGGAAGAAAACACCAGTTTTACCTTCATTGATGTGTCTGGCCCCCTTCCCCTCCTGCACTGATGCTCTGCTACTGCCCACACCATAATCCCAGCTCTGCTACTTCTCTGCGGCATGATCTTGGGCAAGTCACTTCACTTCCGTACCCCAGTTTCCTCAACTGTAAAATGAGCCCGGTGTGGGCAGGGATTGTCTCTCTTTATTGCTGAATTGTACTTTCCAAGCTCTGCACACAGTAAACGCTCAAAAAATACGATTGAATATCCTCCTGGGATATCCACCATATTCAATCACCTTGCTGGGGAGGAAGTGGGAGGATCCAGGGTTTCCAGGTGGAGGAGAGGGAACTAAAACTAGACAACTGAGAAGAAGAGAATGCTACTCTAGCCTCTCTAACCAGTGGGGGTGAAGGGCATGATTTAGGGGAAGAGGACAGTGTTGGGGGTGGGGTGTGCTGAAGAAAGCTTTATCAACACCCTCAACTTGAGACTGTGGCTCACCAGCAAGCTGAAAATCACAGGTTAGCACCTACACCATTTTTCCTTCTACTGACTCGATCCCCAAGCCTCATTCCCTTATGATCCAGAAGTTATTTGTGACTGTTAGTTTTACCTCACCTATTCTGCCAGGGTTGACATCAGTTTTCTTCATGGCATTTTAAAAATCCTCCCTTCCCCATTTTTCCACCATGAATTGCCTGCAGGCCAAGAATTAGGTCGAATCAATAATCTGGTACCTTTTCCTCAGGGCTTACTACGGTGCTTTGCACAAAGGAAGTACTTAAATGAAATGAAGAGCGGAGCTATTTTAGAAGGCTCTGCCATTTCTCCACTTCAACTAGATTAGACATTCCTCTGGGTCTCAAAGGGGCAAAAATCAGCATGGGTTTTTCCATTTCCTTGTTTAGGGGATTTGGCAGCAGGGTCGGTGCTACTTTTGTAGGCTAGCTTCTTAGTTCTTCTGTTTCATTTCGTAAACACGGATTTACAAACAGAAGTTTTAAATGACTGTCCTGAATACTTGCTTAGAGGAATATTAAAATTTAGAGGCAGCATGGCCTAATGGGAAACAGGGTAGCCTAATGGAAAGAACATGGGACTGGGAGTCAGGAAGCGTGGACTGTAATCCCGACTCTACCACTGCCCTGCTGGGTAATCCCAGGCAAGTCATTTAATCTCTCCGAGCCTCAACTTCATCATCTGTAAAAGGGAAAAAAATCAATTAATAGTATTTATTGTGTTGTTTGTGAAGAGCACTGTACTAGAAGCAGCGTGGCTTAGTGAATAGAGCATGAGCCTGGGAGTCGGAGGACATGGGTTCTAATTCCAGCTACACTACATGTCTGCTATGTAACCTTGGGCAAGTTGCTTACCTTCTCTGGGCCTCAGTTACCTCACCTGTAAAACGGGGATTAAGAGTGTGAGCCCCATTTGGGACAGGGACTGATGTCCCATCTCGAATCCTTTGTATCTATTCCAGTTTTAGCCCATGGGAAGTTTTCAATAATAACCATTTGTTAGTTTAAGAAAACAAACAAAAGCCACAAGCACCTCTCACCTTTCCAAGATACATGTAGTGCATGTGGTGGGGAGAGGCAAAGAGGACCCAGGTAATAAATCATTCTAACAACTGGGACACATCACTCACCTGAATTCAACCACTACCTTCTTGGGGGGGAGCTCTAAGAACAGTTCACTTTTTAATCCGTATTTTGAGTCATCTTCAAACACTTGCTGCAGCACTGTCTGAAAAGAAAAGGTAAGTGGAAGTTTCATAAAAAGAGGTAATCTGTACAGAAAGGAATACTTTTTACATAAATCTTTATCTGATGGAATTTGGGAACAGTAAAACAATACCCCTTGAAAGTAGAAGTAAAAAATCTACTAAAATTTTCCTGGGTGGTGAGACAAGATTGGGAAATTTCTGAAAAATCCCAATATAAACACAGAAATAAATGCAATTTATCAAAATTAAACACAGGCATCTTTCAAGAGAGCCCAAGAATTCCACTGTAATAAACTTTGCTCATCTTGGGAAATTATTATACACATAGGTATCAAAACACTGGCAAAAAACCAGTAATGTTAGATTACCTCTTAAAAGTTATCCTAATACACTCCTACAAATTTTCTTTTAGTCCAGGCCAAGAACATTTACAATATTATGGAGGTTCACAACTCACAAAATGGCATAATCTGTTTAGCCAAAAGTGAGAATAAAAAATTTCCACCCATTTCACTTCATGGCCATGGATGAAACACCAGAATCCTCTATCAAAAAAATACTTATATGGTATCCTCTTCCCATTTTTTTTTCCCTCAAACTGTCTTCACCTCAGGTCACCTGCCAAGTAGTGGGTAGGGTACTTCACTTCCAGGGTCTGGATTTCTGATTCCTTCCTGAGAAGTTCTTTGATGACTCAGAATCAGACTAAAATAACAGCCCTGGGCCTTGGTTTCAAGATTCCCCACCACCCTGCTTCTCCTCAGCCCCCTGGCCTCACCACTCTTTGCCCTGATCCTTTCCTTTCGGGTAAACCTCTTCTCAGTTTCTTGGACAATCTCTGTCCCCACATGGACAGTCTTAATCCCCATTTTACAGAAGTACCTGAGGCACAGGGTCACACAGCAGGCAAGGGTCAGAGCTGGGATTCAAACCCAGGTCCTGTGACCCCTCAGGCCTGTGCATGTTCCAACTAGGCCACGCTGCTTCTTAAGGCCCCTGACTGAAACATGCTGCTTTTCATAAAGGACAAAAGATAGAAACCTGACAGACTGACTTTCCAGAGGACACTGGAATGAAAAGAAGATGGCAAAGTGGTGGATGAAGAGTGTTTGTATCAGGGGAACTGTAACCATTGATGGCACAGCTCAACAATCTCTCAATCAACGAATCAATGGTATTTGAGCACTTATTGTGTTCAGAACACTGTTTTAAGTGCTTGCGAGATTACAACAGAGTGGGTAGACATGATCAAGAATTTATGATCTAGTGAAGGTTTCCTTCTTTCAGCTGTTTTATTACAGTGTTAAGGTGATGGTCAGACTTGGGGTGGGAAACAGTGATAAAGAGATTGAAAGGGAGCTTGGATGGTGGGATCAAAAAGGGGGTGGGGGTAAGAGGAGAAGGTGGGACTAAAACTAAGCAGAATGAGGAGAGAGTCAGGATTAATGACAGCTACTGCAGAGATTTGGGCTGGAGACAGGGAATGTGAGTGGTAGTCTGACTACAGCTGGATCTGAGACATTTTAAGGAATTTGGGAATCTAACAATTTATAAGGCTGGTTACAGCTTGCAAAGGCTCCGTTCCCAAATTTTTGGCTCTGGCAGAGCGACAACTTCTGTTTTGCAGTCAGTAAATTTGCAAGCAGATGTTTCTGGATCTTTAACAGTTGTGCCCATCTACATAGGGAGCTGCCATCTGGTTTGCCCTTGCGGTCCTCACCCTCTGGCTCCACCTCTGCCCTACAGATTATGAACTACACAAGGGTAGAGACTGGAAACGTCTCATGTGTTGGGCGCCAACCCTGCAGAACCTTCTGGGTACACAGAAAGCATTCACAATTCATTGAAGCCAGCTAATATGTATGAACTATGCCCAGGATTTCTAGGTTCTGTCTCCTCTCCCTGGCCTATTTCCATTCTTCTCCTAAACCCTCAATCCTGGCTCCCCACGGCTGGTCACTTCCATTTCTCTCCCAGCCCCTCTCTTTGCAGTCCCATGCCTTTTCTGAGCCCCACCTCTCCTTCTTTTTGGGTCCTGGCCTTCCCCTCTCCTTAACATCACTATCTTCCTGCCCTCGTAACCTCTTCTATTCCCAGGACCCTCCTAATGCCAAGTTCCCCACGGTTTAAATTGCATACTCCTTCTGCCATTACATCCCATCTGAAGCACCTTACAACACTGCTGTCCGAATAGCTCCTAACCGCTGACCAGCCCCCATTTCTCTCACTGCCGCTCTGGCCCATTTTGCCCCTTGCCACAAGTCTGGGCACCCCTGCTTCCCTCACCTCTCCCTATGGGTCACCCCAGTTCCTCTTGCTTTCATTCTAATCCAGCAGCAGCTCCTCCTCTCTTTCCTCCCCTCCCAGCATGGTGGCAGAAACAAATCCCAGGCTATTAAGAATCCGTAAATTGCCCTGTGGGCTCTAACATTGGTCTCCTCAGCATCCTGTGATAGCCAATTATGAAAAGCAGCCTGAATGAGAACAAGCTTTTGATATTCAGTTAGTCAAAAAATATTTCTTTACAGGCTGCATTAGTTTCAGCTGATCTGAACAATACAGTTTACCAAACCCTAAAAGCAACCCTGTAAGGAACCATCAATAGGAGGGGCAACTACACAACAAGAATTTCAATTTGACCATGCTATCTTATTCTTCCATGATGTAGACTCATGCTGCTGGACTGAAAAATCCATATTTTCAAAGGACTAACTAGAAAACAGACCTATGCACTTAGCCTGGCCTACTTTCACATGACTTGATAAGCTTATTCTTGGCTCCTAGCCCAGCCAAATAAATCCTAAAAGGCTCTTTCCGGAATCCCCACTGGAGTTGGGAAGTGGAAACAGATGCAGCAGCCATTAAGTGGCATCACACACTATCCTGTGAATTTAATTCTGACCAATAAAAGAGCACGGAACTGCTCTCTCCTGAGGTCTTGGTGGGATAGCTCCAGTACCAATCAAAAAGACAGTGATGTCTAGAATGCCATATTCCCTTGTCCCATCCCTATCAAGGGGTACTTCAGTTAAAATTTTCCAAAGGCATTACAGATTTCAGCAGCAACCACAAGAGGGCTTCCCTACAACTATGATTTTCCTTTAGAACATGCAGCATTTTCATCTGCAGAACATTCTGAAAATTCAAAGACCTCTCAATTGTAAATAAAGTGTCTGTGAACACGCTCATAAGAATAGATGGACAGTTAAAAATAAATGGAGTAGGCAAGTTGTTGCCATCTGACATTTTATACATCTCTAACACAAACTGTAACAGAAGAGGATAACTAGGACATCCTGAACTGCACTAATAAGCACCAGGGAAAGGGGAATTTCTTCTTGAAGCCAAGATGAGAAGCTCACATAAGTTTTTCAAATTGCCATGGGCCTACATGAAACTGTTCTAGGCTCAGAAGAAATAAGTCTGTGGGAGAGTTAAAATTTTAATCTAAACTGAAGTCATGACACACAGTCCTGTCCCTACTCTACTGGGCTATATTTGCTCACAACCACCACCGAATATGTACACCTCTGATAGTGATGTTTGTGAAAAGGGACACTGAAAATTTTGCAATCTGGTTAATAATGATAGGTTTACAATGGACTCTTACTTTGGCTCTACTTGTAAAGATAATGTACATTAAATAGGTTGATAATTCATAAACCTTTTAACTTTTATTGGTGTCATGTCCCTGCTGGTTAACATGCAGGGATAATGCTATGATCTTTTATCTCTCCAAAATGTACTATTTCCTGAGAACTGGAAATATTATCTGTTCCCTGCCTTGACACCAAGCTGGAACTGCACCATAACAAGCACCTTGCAGATAAGCAAGCTTCAAACAATTCAATTTACTGTTTGGTCTCTGTTTTCTCCCGGTTTCATTGAAGTGAGGGCACTTAGCAACAAAATGAATTCAGAAGTCTGTTATACTGTGCGCCTTTTAAAATAATTAATTAGCCAATGGTAACGAATAGTCAAATGTATATAATGCATCTATTGTCTTGAGACTACAGAATTTTTAACTTGCATTCCGTAATTCTTTCATTCATATATTAATAGTAATTGAGGCTCCCCCGCCCATAAGGATGCAAGAAATGTGCAACTGTGCAAATTCAACAAAGAGCTGCTGCCTTTACGTTGCTCTAATCTATAATAGACAAAAGACCACTTAGGACAGACATAAAAATGGACAAAAAAAAACCCAACAAAAAAAACCCCCTCAAAACAAAGCCCATATAATTTTAACAAATTTTCCAATTTTGGTCATAATGGGAGCACAATGAAAACACCTCTGGTTTTCTTTGCCAATCCCAACATATTTGACAGAGTTGAAGACTGAACAAAAATACAAGTTGTTGAGTAAAAGGGCTCATAAAAGAAGTTTCCAAACAGATTATATAAAATTCAAATATGAGATTTTTCCCCCCAAGTAAAACTCACAAATTTAAAATTTATCTTAGTCTTACCTTGGTTAACAGTTCTCTGTTTATTTTGAAATTTACCGTTCCTGGTCCGGTGCTGATTTCACTCACCACTGTATCACATTTTAGCTAGAAAACACACGAAAGGCTGAATTCAGACAGGTGATCTGTAAAACGGAGGTATGAAGAAGTTTTATAGCACCCACTCTCAAAATGATGAATCCTACTGAGATATCCAAGGGTTTCTCTATTCCCATCTTTGCATCTTGGTTAAGACTGTCCATATCTACCCAACCATTTTTCTCCCTCTGTGGGACAGGCACTGGAGCTATCCAATCTGATTATCTTGTATCTATCCCAGAATTTATCACAGTGCTTGGCACAGAGTAAGCACTTAACAACACTGCTATTATAATAACATGGTTATTATTACTAAATGTCCTTTCTGTCCACATAGGCAAACCTCCTTCTTTCAGCCAAACACTCACACCTCTGCTTCTTCTCTTTCTTTCCATTTTTCAGAGTTCTCAATATCTCAGTTCTTTCACAGAACTAACCATGCTGATTAGTCAATTAACTGGGTGCTTACTGTGTGCAGAGCATTGTATTAAATGCTTAGGAGAGCAGAGTACAAAATAGTTGGTAGACCCAGTCCTTGCCACATGAGCTTACAGTCTAGAGGAACTTCTACTGATCTCCTACAACTCAGGAGGCAGATTTTGCTTCTTTAACACCACTCTACTCAAGGTACCTCAATCTTGTCTCCATTCTGTCATTCAACTGTATTTACTAAGCAAGTACTTTGTGCAGAGCACTATACTAAACGCTTGGGAAAATACAGTACAACAAAAAAGAGTGACAATCTCTGTCCAGAAGGAGCTCATAGTCTAGATCGGTCTTGCCACCAATCCCTTGCCTAAGTCCTCCCTCTGGTTTGAATTCCCTCCTGCTTTACAACCGACAGACCACCACTCACCCCATTTGCAAAGTCTTTTAAAATCTTATCTCCTCCAAGAGGGCTTCCCTGAGTTTTCCCCAATTCTTTGCCTGGCCTATGCATTGGGTCTGTAGCCCATAAGCACTCTGATACTCACACCCCCAGGACATATGTTCATATCTTTATACTTTGCCATTTCCCCCATCTATAATTGATTTTAATATCTGTCTCTCCCCGAGGCTATAAGCTCTATTGGAGTGTACTCTCCCAAGTGCTTAGTACAGTGCTTTGCACACAGTAAGAAAATACCACTGACTGACTGATTGATCCAATTTAGACTGTGAGCCCCACATTGGCTAGGGACTGTGTGCAATCTGATTATCTTGCATCTACCCTATTGCTTAGTACAGAGCCTGGTATACAGTAAGTGCTTAAGTACCATAAAAAAAGAATAATTAATCTGGGTGATCATTATCACTTGTCATGTCATCTAACTTTCCCGCAGACTGAACTTATTTTGATTCCTATTAAGCCTCTGAAGGTTTTGTTTAAAGCATTTTCATGAAGGTGAGCAGTCATGTACCTAATGAATTAAACATTAAAATTAAGGAATACTGCTTTAAATTTACTTACCAAAATGTATGCTTCTTAAGTAAATCTGGGCTAATAGAAGCATTTTAGGGACTGGTACATTTTAGGTTCCGTGACTACAATGCTAGACATCCTGAGAATCTTACCAGTGTGCCATTGTATTAAAAAAAAAACACCCTGAATTTGTCCAGGGACCACTCACTACATCTCCTGCTCCAGTCCCTGATTCTCAATCCCAGCAGGAATGGGCAGAAGTGAGCACTCGGCCTGGGCCTGCCAACACGGCAGCGTTGGCCAAACCAAAGAGGAAGTCTAAGACCTGAGACACCGTCCCGCTCCCTGACTCTCCAGCTGCCTCCCTTCTGGAAGAAGAGCAGGCAGAAACCACTATCACATGGCTCAGGCATTGATTAGGCAGGGCCAGGTGGGGAAGGTTCAGCCACATGTGTTACTTTGTATGGGAATAACTGGGACTGTGGGGTGTGGGGATGGTTGGACCACTGCTGCGGCTGCTGCCTAAGATGGATGCTTCTGTTTGGTCACATTATCAGAAATCCAGAAGAATCAGAACTCCAGAAATGCTCACCTCCCATGTATTCTAGATACTACCGTGTCCACATATTCATAAGGCTGTTGGATATCTCTTTAAATTTCCCCCACTTTCTACACTTGTGGAAATGTACTATCTCAGACTATTGTTCCCCAGAGAGGCATTTATGTCTCTCTCTTATAAATCAATTAACACAACCTGATCTTGCATCTGTCTTTTCTGGGAGCAATACAGTCCAACAACTTAAATTTGGTCAGGCATTACAACCTCCGTATCTCTCTCAAAAGGTGTTCACCATGAAAATGAAATATGAGAAAGACTTATGAGCTCTTGTAATCTACCATTTCCCAGTTAACACTAGTCTATTTACATTTGATTGTTCCTTCTCACATTTTATGTTCACCTTTATTATATCTAATTTTAAATTTCAACCAATTTCTGCATTTTATCAATCTCATTCTGCATTTTACATACATCCTCCAGTGGTTTCAAAAGTTCACCCAGCTTCAAATAATCCATAAATTTAATTAACACCATTCACTCACCCTTCCAAGTAGTTAATGAGAATATTGAACAATGCTGGGCTGAGAACAGTGCAACGTATGATTTGTGAAATCCTCCTAACTTGACAATGAACTGTTAAAATGAATTACTCTGGGTCTCCAATTTTTTTAGACCCCTTTTCTAAATCTAAGTGAGGATCCATTTAAATAAGGCCAGTGGAACCGTATCAAATTCCTTATTAAAACTAAGATCACATGCCAACTCCATTTAATATCCACCAGGTTCATTATCTTCTCATTGAAAATAAGTGCTAGGTACCTTTTTCGCTAGGCTCTGGGCTTGTTCTTGAATATCTGATGTTGAGTTATCCCTGGAGCTGTTTTCCAACACAGATCGTAAAGAAAGTTGGAAGTCAGCAACCTCTCTAAAGAAAGGCATAAAAATAGGGAAGAAAAGAAAACTGAATTAAAAAAAGCACAACCACGCCCACAACACAGCTACTGAAATAAAAGGCATCTGCTACACCCATGTCCAAGGTTCATGAGCCCTGGAGGCACCTCCATTAACTATCCTCACGCCTCGGTATGCGGTATACGGCTAATAAAATACTGCAACCTTTTCCATTGAGCCTCTAATCAAAATTTCAAAGTGGAGAGATGGCACCACATTGCAATATTTCTAAATTCTCATATCAACTAAGACACTACATGATATTTCCATTTACTAGAATACAAAAGTTAGCAGATACTTTACTGTTTCCTGGAGATAGGAATTGCAGATATTGATTTTATCAAATTTTCTGGCGGAAGATCCAAAACTTGGGAAAGCTACAATCCAAACAAAGAAAAAAAACAGGGTAAGAGGATTATCACCAGTCCTTGTTTCACAAGTTCATTACTTGAATGAACTCCTCATGTATCATGGAACTATAGTCAGAAGGGATCTGGGGGGCAAGGGAGATGGATCCAATCTAGCCCTATGCCTCCAGGCATGTGAATAATGAAAACGGTTTATGACCCCAAATTATCTATTTTTTCCTTAAAGGCATCCACAATCTCAGTAGCTTTATCACCCTGAAAGTCAAGGAGACCTTCCTCCTCTACATCCCACACCTTTCTTACTTTAAGAGGAAGGGTGACTTTCAGTTAATAGCCTTTTCCCACCTTCTCAGGACTTTGTTTTTAAATTGCACCAAATTGCTAACTCATATTCAGCCTGCTGCTCCCATGGTACCTAGCTGGCTTTTCTCCATCTTGTACTTAAAAATCAAGTTATTGCATGTAAAACGGCCCTGCTGTTGTTCGGTGGAAAGAGCCCCATTCTGGGGATCGGGAGGCTTGGGGGCCAGTCTCGGTTCTGCCTGTAACTGGTTACTTGTTATCCCTCATTTATCCCAATTTAATCCTAACCTGTTTCTGTAGGACTAATTTATCCCAGCCATTAGGAGCCCAATGTAATTAGGCATTATCTACAAGTTTAAAGTGCACACTCTCAAATCCCTCATTTAAATCACCCATAAAAAATACCGATCGGAGCAGGTCTGACGATCAATAATTCTCATGTGTCACCATGCAATGCGTCTTCCGAATCTGACCCTGAACCATCAATAATGACTCCAGGTGTGACCCCAGTCAGTCGTCTACCTTTACCTCATCGTTCACTGAGATTGACACGTTGGGTGGGAGGGATAGCTTTCCCTAAAGTCTAGAGTACAACAGTTATTTCCACATTATCTACCTTGTCTGTCACTATCCTAGAAGAAAAATGAATCAGTCTGGCATGATCGCCATCAAGTCATGGGGACTACTTTCTAATATGCTACCCCTTTAGGGGCCTGCGAACATCTTTTAATGATTTGTTCTACTATCTTCCGAGGAATACATAGTGATCTGCACACAGTAAGTGCTCAATAAATACCACACTGACTGATTGATGGGAGTTGAGTTCTAGCCTCACCCCTTTCCCCCTTTGTAAAAAGACGAGCGTAGCAAACCTCAGGGAGTTCTCAAAAAATAATGGTTGGTGGCTTGACAACAAAGCTGTCCATACCTTCTTGGTAAATAATTTGTATACCTGCCTCCTCCACTGAAGTACGAGTGTCTTGTGGTCAAGAATGCATGTGCTTCTGTTGTACTCTCCCCAAGTACTTCATTCATTCAATTGTATTTATTGAGCGCAGAGCTCGGTACTAAGCGCTTAGGAGACTACAATATAATAAGCAGACACGTTCTCTGTACTTAATACGGTGCCTAGGACTCAGTAGGTATTAAATATCATTACTACTTATATTATTACTACTCTTTACGTACTCTACTTAATCCCTACTACTTAAGTGTCTAGTTTCTAGACTGTAAACTCCCTGTGGGCAGAGATCACGCCTACCAACCCTATTTAACTGGACTTTTCCAAGTCCTTACCACAATATTCTGCCTACATCAAGCCACCACTGCCTGACACACTTTGTTGATTTAAATGCGAGAGAATCTGGCTCAACGGTCCAGAAAATGAATGCTGCCATAGCCAAGTCCCCCACAGAGTGAGACTCAAAAGTAACTACGTGAAGACACGAGGGTCTCCCTGCTTCCACCCACCACAGGTTACATGCCACAACATACCTTAAGGTGCTTGAGAAAGGCGATCTTTTTCAAAGACCAATCTAATTATACCGCTTTCCTCTATCCCTTTGCTGACTGCATCAAATTAAAACCCCGACTCTTTCATATCTAGATGCCCCCTGTCCCACGACACATTAGCTTGTGCTCTCCATTTATCCAAGAAACCTCCTTAACACTCTAACTCTACTCTACACAAAGCTTTCCTGCCTCTAAGCTAAAGGCCACACGACAGCTGTCACTTGGAAAGTCCTCCTGACTCTGCTTCGGCAAAACATTCCCCTTTCCACCCCCAATGACTTCAATCAACCCATCAATTAATGGTATTTATTGATCACTTATTGTGTGCAGAGCACTGTACTAAGTGATTGGAAGAGTACAATACAGAGTTTGTAGGGATGAGTACGATGCAGAGCAGGTAATAATAATAATAATAATGGTATTTTTTAAGCACTTACTATGTTGCCAGGTACTGTGCTAAGCACTGAGGTGGATACAAGCAAATTGGGTTGCACATGGTCCCTGTCCCTCAAGGGGCTCGGAGTCTCAACCCTCTTTTTACAGATGAGGTAACTGAGGCACAGAGAAGTGAAGTGACTTGTCCAAGCACACTGTCCCAAAAAGATCCACCTCCTGCAAGAAGCCTTCCAAAATAAAACGCCCCGCTTCCCTGCTCATGCCATCTTTCCAGCTCCCTCATCACACATTTAGGTTGGCTCACACATTTCCATAATACTCATCCTCTTAAAATACTAATGGTACGTATCCCAGTTGTGTTTACCTGTCTTGCCCATTAGAATACAAACCCGAGGGTGGAGATCCCGGCATTTAGTACAGTGCACGTTTTGTACATTTAGCACAAGCAGGCGCTTACATATCTTAGTTATTGCTATACTTTCCTCTCTCGGGTTCCCAGAGCAGGGGTTTGCATGGAGAGGTGTGGGGTCGATCATGTAAATACTGTAAATGGAGGAAAAACTTGGCAAAACTTTCCATTCCTGGATTAGTGTGTATCTGGGGAAAGCCGCACGTGTGGACAGAGGGAGGTATCTGCACGAGGATGGGCCTGGGGGTCGGGAGCAGAGATAATAATAATAAAAATAATAATAATAATAATAATGGTGGTATTTGTTCAGCACTTACTGTGTGCCAGGCACTGGGCTAAGCGCTGGGGTGGATACATGCAAACTGTGTTGGACCCAATCTCTGTCCCACATGGGATCGCAGTCTCATTCCCATTTTACAAATGAGATGACTGAGGCCCAGGGCAGTGAAGTGACTCGTCCAAGCGGCAGAGGCAGAATTAGAACCCACGACGGCAGCATGGTGCAGATAATAAAACACGGGCCTGGGAGGCTGAAGGACATGGGTTCTAATCCTAGCTCCGCCACTTGTCTGCCGTGTGACCCTGGGCAAGTCACTTAAAGAGCCTGGGCTTGGGAGTCAGAGGTCATGGGTTCTAATCCCGCCCCCATGTGTCAGCTGTGTAACTTTGGGCAAGCCACTTCACCTCTTTGGGCCTCAGTTATCTCATCTGTAAAATGGGGATTAAGAATGTGAGCCCCAAGTGGGACAACCTGATTCCCCTGTGTCTACCCCAGCGCTTAGAACAGTGCTCGGCACATAGTAAGCGCTTAACAAATACCAACATTATTATTATCTGTAAAATGGAGATTAAGACGGTGAGCCCCACGTGGGACAACCTGATCACCTTATATCGCCACCAGCGTTTAGAACAGTGCTTGGCACAGAGTAAGCGCTTAACGAATATCCACATTGTTATTATTCCTCTGGGCCTCAGTGCCAGTACCGTAATTATTAGAGTACTGCCGATATCGTAATTACTAGAGTATTGCCGGTACCGCAATTACTAGAGAAGCAGCGTGGCTCAGTGGAAAGAGCACGGGCTTTGGAGTCAGGGCTCATGAGTTCGAATCCCAGCTCTGCCACTTGTCGGCTGTGTGACTGTGGGCAAGTCACTTAACTTCTCTGTGCCTCAGTTCCCTCATCTGTAAAATGGGGATGAAGACTGGGAGCCCCACGTGGGACAACCTGATTCCCCTATGTCTACCCCAGCGCTTAGAACAGTGTTCGGCACATAGTAAGCGCTTAACAAATACCAACATTATTATTATTATTATTAGAGTATTGCCGGTACCGTAATTGCTATACTATTGCCGGTACCGCAATTACTAGAGTATTGCCGGTACCGTAAGCAGCGTGGCTCAGTAGAAAGAGCGTGGGCTTTGGAGTCAGAGGTCATGAGTTCGAATCCCAGCTCTGCCACTTGTCAGCTGTGCGACTGGGGGCAAGTCACTTCACTTCTCTGGGCCTCAGTGCCCTCACCTGTAAAATGGGGATGAAGACTGTGAGCCCCAGGTGGGACAACCTGATTCCCCTGTGTCTCCCCCAGCGCTGAGAACAGTGCTCGGCACATAGTAAGCGCTTAACAAATACCAACATTATTATTATTATTATTATATTGCCGGTACCGTAATTGCTATACTAATGCCGGTACCGTAATCGCTATAATATTGCCGGTACCGTAATTGCTATATGGCCGGTACCGTAATTACTAGAATATTGCCGGTACCGTAATTATCAAAGTGTTGGCCCCCAGGCGCCCACGCCCGCTTGGATCCTCCGGGGACAGGGGGCTCCGAGAGGCGGGAAGGGAAAGGGGACGCCGGCGTCCCGCGGCCGCGAGGGCCGAGATCCGCCCCCCTCCTTAACGTCCCGCGTCCCTTCCCCTCCGCGGCCGCCGGTACCTGCCGGGCGATGGTCCGGCGGAAGGCGGCCGCCATCTTCCCCCGCGGCCGCCGGCCGGAAGTCCCGCCCCGGTCCGCGCCGCGTCGGCCAATCCCGAGGCCGGAAGGGGCCTCGCGCCCCCCCCCCCGGGTTTTGACCTCTGACCTCTGCCGCCCGGCGCCGCGGGGGAGGGCGGGAAAAAAGTCCGTTTGAAGACGGCGGGGCCGGAGGCGGGGGGAGGGGCAAGATGGCGGCGGCCTCCGTGTCCAAGGTGAGGGGCCCGAGCGCGGCCGGCGGGGCGGAGCCTGGGCGGGATCGGCCCCCGAATCAGAACGATGATAATTACAATAATCGTTGCAATTAGAAAGTTGATTAAGATTCATTGCGGTTATAAAGTTGGTCTCTCCTTAGCTCCTGTTAGGGGGCCAAGCGTTGCTGTGTGACCTTGGACAGGTCCCTGGCCGCCTCTGGGCCTCAGTGACCTCATCTGCAAAATGGGGATGAAGCCTGGAAGCCCTACGGGGGACCACCTGGGGCTGGGAGCTGCCCCAGCGCTTAGAACAGTGCTTGGCACAGAGGAAGCGCTGAACAAATGGCATCATCATTATTGTTGTTATTATTATTATTCTCTGGGCCTCAGTGACCTCATCTGCAAAATGGGGATGAAGCCTGGAAGCCCTACGGGGGACCACCTGATGGCCTGGGATCTGCCCCAGCGCTTAGAACAGTGCTTGGCACAGAGGAAGCGCTGAACAAATGCCATTATTATTATTATTATTATTATTCCCTGGGCCTCAGTGACCTCATCTGCAAAATGGGGATGAAGCCTGGGAGCCCTACATGGGACAACCTGACGGCCTGGGATCTCCCCTAGCGCTTAGAACAGTGCTTGGCACAGAGGAAGCGCTGAACAAATGCCATCATTATTATTATTATTATTCCCTGGGCCTCAGTGACCTCATCTGCAAAATGGGGATGAAGCCTGGGAGCCCTACATGGGACAACCTGACGGCCTGGGATCTCCCCTAGCGCTTAGAACAGTGCTTGGCACAGAGGAAGCGCTGAACAAATGCCATTATTATTATTATTCTTTGGGCCTCAGTGACCTCATCTGCAAAATGGGGATGAAGCCTGGAAGCCCTACGTGGGACAACCTGATGGCCTGGGATCTCCCCTAGCGCTTAGAACAGTGCTTGGCACAGAGGAAGCGCTGAACAAATGCCATCATTATCATTATTATTATTCCCTGGGCCTCAGTGACCTCATCTGCAAAATGGGGCTGAAGCCTGGGAGCCCCACGTGGGACAACCTGATCATACTGTATCCCCCCCAGCGCTTAGAACAGTGCTTGGCACATAGGAAGCGCTTAACAAATACCAACAATATTATTATTATTATTATTGTTAGTCTCTGGGCCTCAGTGATCTCATCTGGAAAATGGGGATGGAGACTGGGAGCCCACGGGGGACAGCCTGTTTATCTTGTATCTCCCCCCAGTGCTTAGAACAGTGTTTGGCACATAGTAAGCCCTTAACAAATGCCATCATTATTATCATTATTATTATTCCCTGGGCTTCTAGAGCAGTGCTTGGCACATAGTAAGAGCTTTAGAAATGCCATCATTATTATTATTATTATTATTCTCTGGGCCTCAGTGACCTCATCTGGAAAATGGGGATGAAGACTAGGAGCCCCACGGGGGACAACCTGATGACCTTGGATCTACCCCAGCACTTAGAACAGTGCTTGGCACATAGTAAGCCCTTAACAAATGCCATCATCGTCATTATTCTCTGTGCCTCAGTGATCTCATCTGTAAAATGAGGATGGAGACTCTGAACCCCACGTGGGACAACCTGATCGCCTTGGATCTACCCCAGCGCTTAGAACATTGCTCGGCACATAGGAAGCGCTTAACAAATGCCATCATTATTATTATTATTATTCTCTGGGCCTCAGTGACCTCATCTGGAAAATGGAGATGGAGACTGGGAGCCCCACGTGGGACAACCTGATGGCCTTGGATCTACCCCAGCGCTTAGAACAGTGCTCGGCACATAGGAAGCGCTTAACAAATGCCATCATTATTCTTGTTGTTGTTATTCTCTGGGCCTCAGTGACCTCATCTGCAAAATGGGGATGGAGCCTGGGAGCCCCACGTGGGACAACCTGAGGGCCTTGGATCTACCCCAGCGCTTAGAACAGTGCTTGACACATAGTAAGCACTTAACAAATGCGTGGCTCTCCCCCTTTTAGACTGTGAGCCCGTTGTTGGGTAGGGATCATCTCTCTCTGTTGCCGAATTGTACTTTCCAAGCGCTTAGTACAGTGCTGTGCACATAGTAAGCGCTCAATAAATGCGATTAAATGAATGAATGAGTGGAAAGAGCACGGGGTTGGGAGTCAGAGGTCGTGGGTTCAAATCCCGGCTCAGCCCCATGTCAGCCGTGTCACTTTGGGCAAGTCGCTTGACTTCTCTATGCCTCAGTTACCCCATCTGTAAAATGGGGATTGAGTCCATAGTTGTTCTGCCTTGCATACCGAGGACGGTCACTCCACCTCGGCATAATTTGAGATGTAGAAGTCAGATCCTTGGGCCCAGGCAAGACTCCGAGGAGGAGATGGAAATTTGTAAATGCGGGAAGGGCCAATAAAGATTTCGTTGCTGACGATTATCGTTTTGAGTCTAATGATTTAAAAGACCACATAGTTTTCAAACCAGAAACCTAAATGTATTTTTAATGTAGTTGGTGGGCTAAATTCCTTAGCAAAGCATTCGAGGCATTTTTTGGTAAGGCTGTGTAGTAAGTGCACATTTATATTTGCATATACAGAATTATAGTTTGGGTCAAGTTAATTTTGAGGTCCTTGGTATCCCAAATAACGAGCCTCATCAGCAGGAATGTGCCCGTGACAGATGAGAATAAGGCTGTCAGGAAGAAAGCGTGTTTGCATTTATGGGGATGCATTCAAAAGAGCAACCCAGAAATGATCAAAATAGCTTATTTTTCTCTTTTGACTCCTATACTACTTTTGGACATTTTTGTATCACTGTATTATCACCTAAACAATTGCCTAGATGTATTTGTGGGATCAAGGGGTGGCGAAAAGAAATATGACAGATACACAGAGAGTGGATGCAAAGAACATTCTAACTAGTACAGGTACACATACCTTAGTAAGTAGACTAAGAAAGAGTCTGTTTTTCCTGTTAAGCATATGAACTGGTGATGTTAGTGGCAAGAAAAAGCTGAAAACGTCTTCTGAGAACTGAAGTTAACAATGCAGAGGCTCTGGAAAAAGGAGACACGTGATCACTAACCATAGAAATAATACCCTTACCATAGAAATAGATGGTGAACCCTACGTGTGGTTATAGGAGTAGAATTAGGAAAAGATCTTGATAGTCAAGGAAAAGTTAGGAAAGGTCCAAGGATAGGTTACAAAAAGACAGGGTATCCATCTTTATAACTTAACTGATGACTTTGGAACTATGTAGTAATAAGTATTATCTTGATTTTTCTATGGCCCTTTCCTTTTCCAAGCTGGTTTCACGTTAGTTATCTCACCCTGACCACAGTGCTATCTCTGGCAGGAAGGACCAGGTTCATTCCCCCAGATGTTCCTCCCAGCACAGATTTTGACCCCCCACCCAGAAACCTGGGTTTCCCTCCGATGCCGTGGAAAACCTAGCCGTTAAATGCACTTAGAGTCCTAAAGCCTACGGAGTTTATTATCAGTTTATAAGGCCATTAAGACACTCCCCCCTCCCCCCCAGATAACACTGGAAAGCAGATAATACAATCCTACAATTCTAAACCAATTAACCTATTGTCTCTGTTCAGGAAGAAAGGCCACCCTTTGTTTTATTGAAGGTTCTGGCCCAATTGTCAGTTTCTGTAGCAGCAGCACCTGCCCCAATCAATCAGTGGTAATTATTGAGGACATAATAGCACTGTTCTGAATGCTTGGGCGAATGCAGTACAACACCATTGGTGGACACGTCCTCTGCCCACCAGGAATTATAGCTTAGGCGGGAAAATAAATAAATACTATGAATGAAAGACAACCTTTAAAATAAATTGTGGATGTGTACATTAGCGCTATGAGGTTGAGGGTAAGATAGTGTTGGAAAATATCCCAAGTAGCCAGTTGGGTTATACCATCCTTTTATTCATTTTGTTGCAACAAAAGGTCAGTGGCGACTACAATAGGGTGAAATATCGAGTGCTTAACGGGTACATATCCAAGTGCACAGGGGACAGAGAAGGGAGAAAAGGCAGGGGAAATGAAGAATTAGTTGGAAAGGCCTCTTGGAGGGGATGTGATTTTAATAAGTCTTCGAAGATGGAAAGAGCAGCGGTCGTATGGGAAGGGAGAGGGAGTTCCAGGACAAAGGGAGGATATGGGTAAGGGTTCGACTGTGAGATAAACAAGAGCGAGTCACAGCGAGTAGGTTAGTTTTGGAGGAGCGAAGGGTGTGAGTTGGGTTGAAGGAAATCAGCGACATAAGATAGAAAGCAAGCTGATTGGGTGTCTAAAAGCTAATGATATGGAGTGTCTGATGTGGAGGTGGGAGGGCAATCATTGGAGGTTGAGTGGGTAGATATAAATTGAATGTGTTTTTGGAAAAATGATCTAGGCAGCAGAGTGAAGAAAGGATTGGAGTAGGGAGAGACAGGCAGAGGAGGCTGCCTGATGCCATAGTCAAGGTGTATCTGATAAGTCCTCAGATCAGTATAGATGCAGTTTGGATGGAGAGGAAAGGGTGGATTTTAGCATTGTTGTTTAGTGACAGGATTTGGTGACAGATTGAATATGTGGGTTGAATGAGAGAGATGAGTTGAGGTTACGGGCGTGTGAGACAGGATAGTGATGTTATTTTCAGTGACGGGAAAGACAGGTAGGAGGAAAGGATTTGTGTGGGAGGACAAAGAGTTCTGTCTTGGACATGTTGAGTTTAAGGTGTCAGCAGGACATCCAAGTAGAGATGTCCTGAAGGCAGGAGGTAATGCAAGACTACAGAGAAAGAGTGGTCAGGACTGAAGAATTAGATTTGGAAATTATCTACGTGGAGGTGCTACTTGAAATTGTGGGCCTGGATAAATTATCCAAGGGAGTGGGTGTGGATGGACAATAGAAGGGGATCTAGAATTTAAGGACTCTCACAGTTACAGGGTGGGAAGCAGAGGAGGAGCCTGTGAAAGAGACTGAGAAGGAGCAGCCAGAGAGATAGGAGGGGAACCAGGAGAAGACAATGTTATTGAAGCCCATGTTAGATAATGTTTCTAAGGGAAGGGGGTCTTCAGCGGTGCAGAAGACAGGTGAGAGGTTGAAGGGGATTAGGATGGAGTAGCGCCTGTTAGATTCGGGAAGGAGGGCGGTTTCCGTGAAATGAAGGGGCAAAAGCCAGATTGGAGGGGTTCAAGGAGAGAATCGGAGGGAGTGGGTGTGGATTACTCCCTCAAGGCGTTTGGAGAGGAATAGTACAAGGAAGATGGGACCATAACTGGTGGGAGCCAAGGGGTCAAGGGAGGGGGTTCTTTGTGAGGGTAAGGAGGCAGTGTGGCTTAGTGGATAAAGCCTAGGCCTAGGAGCCAGAGGACCTGGGTTCTATTCGTGGCTCTGCCACTAGACTGACGTGTGATCTTGGGCAAGTCACTCCTCTCTACCTCAGTTTCCTCAACTGCAAAATGGGGATTCGATACCTGTTTTCCCTCCTACTTAGACTGTGAGCCCCATGTGGGACAGGGACTATATCCGGCCTGATTAACTTGTATCTAGCCCGACACTTAGAACAGTGCTTGACACATAGTAAGCACATAACAATGCCCTATAGCAGATAAGCATGTTTGAAAGCAGTGGGGAAGAAGCCATTGGAAAATGAAGTGGCCTGGCTCTAGGTGACAGTCCTCTTGTGATCAGGCTTGATTTACCCCTGGACTCGAGCTACCCTCTTACTGGGCTGAATGCTGCTTTCCTTCAGCAGTCTAGGCAGGTATCATTCACCCCCTCTCCCAGGCTGAATGATCTTCTGGTTTCAGGTGGACCATCTCTAATCTGCTTGAGGTGACCTTTCTTCACCACCTAATGAAGCCTGAAAACTCATTGTGGGCAGGGAATGTGTCCGTTTATTGTTCTATTTTACTCTCCCAAGCACTTAGGACAGTGCTCTGCACACAGTAAGCGCTCAGTAAATATGATTGAATGAAGACTCTTTTTGCTGAGGGAACCCTCTGTAGCAGCTACTTCATCTTGGACACTACCCCAAAGTCACCAGGCACCCTGGGCAGTTTCTTATTGAAAGCTTCAGTTTTGGGTTGGGGAGTCCTTCAGGAAAATCTCTGCCATGCCCGGGACCTAGAAGGAGGGTGTAGAATTATCCCCAATTTTCATTTTGAGGAAACAGACCCAGAGAGGTAAAGTTATTTGTCCAACTTTCACAGGAGGTCCACAGCAAAACCAGCATTCCTAATTCACAGCTCAAACTACCTTCCATTTGCACCTGCTGTGTATAGACCAGATATCTCTCATTTGCAGAGTTTACTTACCTTGAGTTCAGTGTTTTCTCCCCTCAACTCATCTTCTCATGGGAGAAATCAAAGGCCTGGATAATCCACAATTTAGGGAGTCAGTGTGGGAATGATCAGAAGTTGACTATTTCCTTGTCAAAGAATGTGCGACAAAGGAGAAAGAATTGTAACCCTGTCCACGTCAAGATATGCTACTACTCCATTTGCCTGTCAGTGGGTTTTTTTAATTTAGTGTTTTTTTATTGTTATTTTCAGGGCTGCTTTGTGTTTAAGCCAAGTTCCAAGAAGAGAAAGATCTCTATGTCAACAGGTGAGTGCACCTTCTTCATATGTAATGCATTTTAATGAAGTAATTGATTCCAACCATTTCCAGCATGGTTTCATTTTGTAAATCCCTACATAAAGCTCAGATTTAATCATGGATGCTGGCACTGCAGCTTCATTTTGTAGTGCAAGTAGAAGGGATGGGGTAGCTACTGTGACAATGGCTTGAGTGCGAATCAAGCTAGGTTAAGCTAGGTTAGCTCCATACTTGGAGACAAACTCAGTTGTTTCTGGAAAAGGAAGTCACTCCCTCAGGGCCTCCTCCTGAAGTCAATCACTGAAAGTGTCTATCACTAACTTGATTACTTCAGTTACATCAGGGGAATTTGGGGCGGGGGGGTGGGGAGGAGGCAGGAAACCATTTTAGACTTTGAGGTCAAGCATTCAAAGGATCAAGACGCAGGTAATAATAATAATGTTGGTATTTGTTAAGCGCTTACTATGTGCAGAGCACTTTTCTAAGCACTGAGGTAGATAAAGGGTAATCAGGTTGTCCCACGTGAGGCTCACAGTGTCCACTGTAGGGCTAGGGCTCGGGAACGAAGCTCCATTCTCGGATGTTAGCTGGCGTTTTCCCAAAGGAGCTGTGTTCAGTGGGGGAAGGAGACCAGGACGTCTGTATCCAGAAAACCTCCAGGATTCCTTATGGGGAAGTGCAAGGGTGCTGGAAGGGGAAAATGTATCAGCTGTAGGGAGAGGCATTTTGAATCTGGAGTTGAATAATAGAAATTGCCCAACAGAATAAGGCGGTTAATGTAAAGCCTTTTAAATAATAAATGATAAAAAATAAAAAAAGACTTCCCATGCAATCCTGAAAGTCCCAGGATGGTGGTAGAAATTTCAGGGTGAAACTTTGGGGGTACACTCGTGTGACCCTTGTAAATAATCTCTGAAAAAAGATGAGGGTGCTAGAATCCTGGGCTACCACTGGACAGCTGATCTTTTATAAGAGGCCCTGAGTCATTTCAGCTAGGGAGGCATTGTAGCCTAATTGACAAAGCACACAAGACTCAGAGTCAGGAATACCAACTCTGTTGCTTGTACCGCTGGCCTTCTGTGTGACCTCAGACAAGTCGCTTCACTTCTCTGTTCTTCACTTTCTTCATCTATAGAAAATGAGATTCCTCTTAGTGCGAAATTCCTTTTTTCTGGGGCAGAGACTGTGACCAATCTAGTTACTATCAATCTGCTACTACTGATTACTAAGCAATGTAGTACTCAAGTGCTTAGTACCCTGTGAGTGTATAATAAATACCAGAATTTTATTAGTCATCATTATTATTATTGGGCAGCAGTAATCCCCAAAGAGTCACAAAAACAAAAATAAGAAACCTGAAAATAGGTTTTTTCAACAGGATTCAAGAGTCACCTGTTCTTTTTTCCCTGTAGTTAAGCCAGGCTGGTAGCAGCTTGATGGCGACATCAGGAAGAGAAGGTGAAATACAGGACTACAAATAAACACTCCTCCAGTTTTTCATTTACAGGAAAAATAATTTTTGTGATTTAGCAGCCGAGTTTTCTATTAGCACAGTGTCAAGTTAGAAGGATATGAAACTTTCCTTTGTTTCCTCCACGGACACTGAAAGGTCACAGAGATAGGTTAGGAAGGAGTGGGCAGGAAGAATACCATTTTTTCAAGGAGTATAATTTAAGGAAGAAAAATAAATTTCTGGTTGGAGATTATATACAGAACTGTAAATAGAAGCAGTCGTGGTCAGTAAAAGGAAAGGTCAAAGATATATATTTTCTTTATTATACAAAAATGTAGGAAATAAATTAAGTCTCAGGTTCTGCAACAGCTGCATGAAGAAATATAGATTTCTGCATAGACTCCTTTACATTGTATCTCAAATTATAAATTATCAGAGTATCTTATTTTTGTTGTAGTAAACCTGTCAAAATGCCTTCCTGTAAGCCTTAAATAACTTCTAAATTTTCCTAAACTGATTTATCAATATGTTTGTTTTTAGTCTTAAGGGAGTCCCTCTAGTTGCTTTTTTGTTGGGGGGTTGTTTCCAAAGAATAATTACCACGGTGCTAAGGACACATAGTTTTTCTTTTATTAAAACATAACATTAACTTCCATTTTTCTAAACTTAGATCTCAGAGAGATCAAAGTTCTTGTTGATTGGGGCATGCTATCCCGTATGGCAAGAATTCTGAAACTGAGATAACAGAAAAGTTGGCCATGAGAACATCTCGGTCAGATTTAGATTTCTGAAGGTCGCCTACTTTGTTCCGGAAATCAAGGAAAATCCCCAAATGAAAAGGGCCTTTATAAAGCTCTGTTCAAAGATGCATTCCTAGAAGTGGGGACAAAGGAAGATAGCCCAGTGTGCAAAAGCATGCAATATTAAAAAAGCCTTTCAGCAAAGGGAGAGGATCAGCAAAGACCTACATAGTCTAGGTGAGCCTGGCCAGGAAAAAAAAATTAGTCCTGTCTCCAAAATAAGGAAAATGAATGAATTTGGAGATTCCATCTTAAACTAGGGGGGAATCACATATGAGACAAGAAGGAACCAAATCATGAAAAGTTAAAGTGGGTTTATAGAGGACTAGTCAGGCTGGACAAATTTAATGTGTTTTTGATAGAATTACAGAATTAGCAGGTGGAGGGAAAGAACAGGTACTGTATATTTGTATTAAGTAAATTACTTGATTCAGCATCTTGAAATTCTACTTGTAAGCATAGTTCATATAAACTTGGATAACAGTCTCTCAGATTTAAATTTGGCCAAAAGACCATAAATAAAGGACAGTAATGAGTAACAATATTTCTATATTATTAGCTGATTAAAGGAAGAGGAAATGTTTGGGTGGATTGGTGCTTGTTGCCAAAGTATCATCTTTATTAATAACCAGAAAAAAGAAAAAAATAGGTTACAGGCTTTTACAAACAATGGTATTTATTGACCGCTCTGGGAGTGTGTGTGTGTGGAACACTGCTCTGGGAGCATAGGTTTGCAGGATGCTTCTTAGAAGATATGAACTCCATTAAGAAAAGCTAAATAACAGAAATTGATTGAAAAAATAATTTGGAAAAACAAAGCCAAAATATGTTGCACTGTAGTTAGAAAATTGCACTTACAAATAAGGATCAAAAAGCCTGCATTTTTGAACACTTTGAAGAGATAGCACTTAAAACGCAAGCCCAACACAACCGTACCATTATCTAGACTCATCTCTCTCATTCAACCCAGATATGCAATCTTTCACCAAATCCTGTTGACGATACCTTTATGCATGTCTAAAATATATTTATATAATATCGTCTCTTTCTGTTGCCGAATTGTCCATTCCAAGCACTTAGTACAATGCTCTGCACATAGTAAGCACTCAATAAATACTATTGAATGAATATGATATGTCATAAAATACATTTATTTTAATGTCTGTTTCCCTCTCTAGACTCTATGGTCCTTGAGGACAAGGATCATCTCTACTAACTTTACTTTCATTTGCTCTAAAGTATGATGCTCTGCACCCTGTGAGTGCTCAGTAAATACCTCGATTGATTGATTTGTTTGATAGTACCTCATGTATTTGTACCTGTTTTAGTTTTGACCTCTGTAGTTGTAAATAATTTTATACTGATCTCCCCCATTAGAGTGCAAGCTAATGTGGAAGGGCATATGTCACTTGATTATTCTGTGCTTTTCAATCACTTTGTACAGTCAGGGCACCAAATGGGCTTTCAGTAAATACTATTACTACTGCATTTCATGTAATAATTTTGCATCATGAGGAGTAGTACTTTGTTCGCATAAGTGTAAAAATTATTCTTATTTTTGAGGTTGGGAAAACTAGTAGAGGCAAACACAAGACCGGGCTACAAATCTGCAGTTTTAAAACACTTCTCTGGAGGAGATCTACGAGGAGAGACTTGATCGAGTGCCTTTAAGCCGATGGTAAACTCAGTGATTGCTTGAGGTTTTAGGTGTTACTGTTCTTGCTTTGTCCCTTGAATTCATTTTGGAATTACTATTCCGGCTTGAACATTTTCACACGTACTGTGGGCTGAAAGACAAGGAGGTGGAAGGTTGGGGGTGGACAGAGAAGAGACACTGAAACTCAGGGAAAAGAGGGAGACCTTCTTATCCCAGTCATCCTGTCTCATCTTACGCTTGGCCTCAGGACGATATGTACCTCCAACTCTTGGTTAAGGATTTTGAAATATGACCTCTCTGAGATAAAGAATAAACAACTCAGAGCACACATTTTTCTTCCCTCTTCCCTCTTCGTGGCACTAATAGCCAAAGAAATGAGCAACCAGATGAAAAAAGAAGTGAGTCTGGCGGTTTGAAATAAATCAATAAATGAACCGTAATCAATAAGCAAAAAGCAAATCTCAATGGGCCCATAATCCTATCGTGTTTATTCAGCTATGGGCTCTAGCTATGCATCTAGCCATAGACAAGACTTAACAAATACACTGTTTAGTAGTTGGTGACAAGTGAAAAATTGTGGTTGACAGGTTAACTGCCTCCTTAATCCTTTGCATCATTAGCAAATAGGACTGTGGGTGTCGGGGAGGAATTGAGAGAGAAGACTTCAAGCAGACAAACACATTAAACCACACGTAGACAGAGCCAGAGACAATCTGATGGGGATAATTTTGTTTGGGGAATTAAGCCAACATTTACTGAGTCCTGGCCAGGGACTTGAGCCTGGGTGTGCACTGCTGGTGACTGATGTACGCATGCACCTTTGAAGTTTACATGTATGCCCGCCTTTGATAGTCTCTTGATGCATATTCAGAATGGTAGCAAAAGAAACAGAAACACAGGATAGTATTTTGGAGTTGCCATTCCAACATGGTGGCTTTTGAGTATGAAGGTTTTTAAACCTAAAGGTAGAGCTAAAGGATTGAATTTTTTTTTTTAATCTATGCTAATTTCAAATATGTCTGAAAGACCCAGTTTCTTTAGATAATTTTAATTTGTGGTCTTGGAATGGGACCTTTTAGCTCATTCATTTATTTTGGAATGCACTTGCCTAGGATATAGAAGCTCATCAGCAGGTTTATTTATGGAGTACCTATTGAGAGTAGAGAACTAAACTAGTTGGAAGAGATACTGAGGAAACGTAAGGTATGATCCTTACCCTCAAGGATTACAGTCTACTCGAAGAGATTAGCAGATGTAAATTGACAAATATACAGAGTTCAAAGGACACGAATGTAGCTGTACCTAATAAACCCAAAAGGTTAAGTAAATCAAATAAGCAGATTTTAAGTAATTGATAAAGTGAAAATGAATGTTGATAGTCTCCCTCTGAGAAGGAGCAACAAGGCTTGGTTCTAAGGTGTGGAACTTGTAAAGATTTGATTAGAGAGCTGATAACTTACACAGCACACTCATGTTCTCTCATCCCTGACAGTCGTGGTCTCACTGGGGCCTGGAGTGCAATGAGGAAATAGGCAGGCCGGGGTCAGCTCATTGTGAAATACACACAAAGGGTTTTGACCTGCAGGACCCATTTGTGGCCAAAGTGACAGCAGCTGAAGGCAGGGACTGTGCCAACATGCCAGAACCCAGCAGGCGGGTAGCTGCTGCAGTCTAATAATAATTTTGGTATTTGTTAGTTAAGTGCTATGTGCCAGGCACAGGGGTGGTTACAAGCAAATTGTGTTGGACACAGTCCCTCTCCCATGTGAAGCTCACAGTCTCAATCCCCATGTTACAGATGAGGTAACTGAAGTGCCTTGCCCAATGCCACACAGCAGGCATGTGGCGGAGATGGGATTAGAATCCATGATCTTCTGACTCCCAGGCCCGTGCTCTCTCCACTGCACCATGCTGCTTCTATTGCCATCCATGGTTAGAGAAGCATGACCATGGAGACCACTAGACCATGGAGAGAGCATGGGCCTTGAAGTCTGTATGACCGTGGGCAAGTTACTTCACTTCTCTGGGCCTCATCTGTAAAATAGGGATTAAAACCGTGAGTCATGTGTCTGAGACACTTAGACAAGTGTCTGGAACATAAGAAGCACTTAACAAATGCCTTAAAAATAAAAAACATTTTCCAGCTATTTTTCAGTATCCCTGCTGAACTTGTCCACCCTATGGAATGCCCTGGGTGAATGGTCAAAAATTGCCACTGGTGGTATTCCCCTACTTGAAGAACTGGGACCAAAATCCAGGTCTCCTGATTCCCAGAGCCATCCTCTTTACACTGGACCCAAAACAGGGCTTTTAAAATAAACACTATTAAAAAATACAGAGTTGTGGGTATTTAGCTCCTCATTTCTCTCTTAAAGCTGGGACCCAATTGGTTCCTCAGTAATTTGATTGCACCATCTTGCATTTTGGGGCTTTTTTCCCAAAAACACTTTAAAAACATTTCTCAGGTCAGTGATCTCAAGAGAGAGAGATGTTCTAATCATCAAGATTATTTCCTGAGTGGTTTTGATAATAATTATGACATTTGGTAAGCACCAGGGAAGATACAAGATGATCAGATGGGACTCTGTCCCACACTGGGGCTCCCATTCTAAGAGGTAGGGTGAGTAGCTATTTAATTCTCATTTCATAAATGAGGAAATTGTGAAGTACAGAGGGGTTAAGTGACTTGCATGAAGTGTTGCACAGCAGGCCAGGGGCAGAGTTGGCTCTAGAACCCGATCTCCTGAATCCCGGTCTCCTACTCTTTCCACTAGGCATGAGCCATTTCTCCATCTCTTAACATGGCTTCCTCCTACATGAAGCTGTCTGCCATTTGCAATATTTGCCTCTCTGACTCATTTGAATTTGTCTGAGTTAGAATGGAAGCTTTTCCATCCACATTAATCAGCATAATGTCACTCTGCCATCAAGAAGGAAGTAGCTCTTTTTGAGCAAAAGCTTCAAGTGATATGAGAGGCAAGGAAACATAAGAGGAGACAGCTCCAGGTGATACAGCAACACAATAAGGGATATTGTGAGTCCAGGTGGCTGGGACTGTGGATTTCCCACTGACTTATTCAGCTGCGAGTAACTCACAGGTTACCTTCATCGTTAGTGTTATCTTCAAATTCTTCAGAGGAAAACTTTTGAGATATTTTGGTGGGCTAGGTTGTGCATCCATATCATACAGTCTTCTTTCTAATAGCCATGCAAAAGAAATTGAAGATTTGCACTGTTTTCTGTGTCCCTAGCTGACTACTTCAATGAAGGCAAAAGCAGGACTGAAGACAGCAAGCTACGGTTTGACACTTGTCAGTTGTTATGGCAGCAGATGAAATCAGAAACAGAGGTGGGACTATTGTAACAATTCAATGTAGACAATGACTCTCTCCCCTTAAAAGCCTTATTGAAGGCATATCTCCTCCAAGTGGTCTTCCCCTGACTAAAGCCTTCCTCTCTTCTTCCTCTCCCTTCTGTGCCACCCTGACTTGCTCTCTTTATTCATCTCCTCTCCCAGCCCCACAGCATCTAACTCTAATTTATTGATATTAATGTCTGTCTCCCCTTCTAGAACTGTAAGCTCACTGTGGCCAGGAAGTGTGTTTATTCTTGTGTTGTATTCTCTCAAGCCCTTAGTTCTTCACATAGTAGATGCTCAGTAATTATGACTGACTAGTACTTAAAGTCATTTCTGGCTCGTCCCTTCTTCCCCAACCCTCTAAGGGTATTGGCCTTATGTAGACTGTTTGCTCCTATTGCCTCTCATTCCCCCCTGAAAGTAAGTTCACCTGGAGGCCACCAGGTGGTTAGAGCATCTACACTAGGTGGCCTATAAAGAGTACTAGTAGGTTCTGCCTGCCTGCCTGCTTATTGACCATGGCATTCCCAACCTCATTTTCAATTTAACTCACTAGGGCTGGCTCAATTCCTTTTGGTACCTAGCCAGGCCCTTCGCAGGGCACACATGGGCATACAATCACTCTCAAATTTAGCCAGTCATAAAATATTACCTAAATATAATCACAGAATAGAGCATTAGCCAGTCTCCTTTTGGTATAATTAAAAGGGGAATGGGGCATGTTTGGACTGCTAGGAAACTGTGGGCTTGGAATTTTTTTTTCATTTTAAATGAGAAGCAACATGGCCTAGTGGAAAGAGCACAGGCCTGGGAGTCAGAGGATCTGGACCCTAATCCCGGCTCTGCCACTTATCTCCTGCATGACCTTGGACAAATCACTTAACTTCTCTGTGCCTCAGTTACCTTCTCTGTAAAATGGGGATTAAGATTGGGAGCCCCCTGTGGGACATGGACTGTGTAACTGGAGGAGTTTTTAATCTATCTCAGTGTTTAGTACAATGCCTGGCAGATAGTAAGTACTTAACAAATGCCATTTAAAAAAATGAATATGGGGTTTGCCTCATGCATACTCAGTCTCTTTCTGCTCATAACTACTTCTGTCTCTCAAGCAAGGGTGCCAACTTTTCGTTCTGAAGCTGGGGGTAAACTTCACTGAAGGAGGGGAGGCATTGAAAGAGGATGGAGAAAAGAAAGGAGGAAAAGAGTGGGGAAGCAGAGGGAAGGGGGAGGAAGGCTAAGGTTCTCACCCAACTTGCTCTGTAGCCACCAACGCAGCCACTGTGGTTTTTCTAGCCCAAGGCCACTCTCGCCTCCAGAGCCTGTGAAGATAAGCCATCTGTCCTCCCAGCTCAGGCAACCTGTTTTGGGGTTAGGGCTCTGGAACCACATAGTGGCTGTCTAAACTCTAAGAGGCCGCACTGGTAGCGATTACTTCCTGGCCTAGGGCCATCAGGAGCAAGTTTGGTTGAACTTTAGGTCAGGAAGAAGCACAACACTCTGCAGTCGTCACAGCGTCACACCCTGACCTCATCCCTGCAGTATCACCCGAGCAAGAAATAAGCACATTTATTGAACATCTACTTGGTGCAGTGCGCTCTGGGGTGAGGCAGCTAGGTGGCTTATTCTCACGGGATTCCGGGGCCAGCGGATACCACTGAAGGCTAGGGAAACGGCCATCATAATGGGGACTGCAGCCTGCCAGCAGGGAGCAAAGGGTTAGATGGATACATGGTCACTCTATTCGTAGCATAAATTTTTCCCCCTCTTAATTTCTTTGCAATATCACCTTTTAAAAATAGATTTCAGTCAAAGTCAGTCATTCCTAAGGTCACTAAGAGATGCAGTATATGCGATATTAAGACCCGTAGCGAAAACATCCGAGGAGCATAAAAGTCAACATGTCTATTTCTACCATCTAATAAATTGTATTCCCTGTTTGCAGTTGCCTGGGAAAGCAGAACATTTACTTGGAATTGGACCCTAGACAATTTGCCTTGGGACCTTTCAAAAACCAGTAAATGTTCTTCTTACTTCTGTCTAATAAAAGCTCTCTGTTTGGTTTCTAGCAACTTCAAGAGGAATTGAATAAAAAACTATTTGACAGCCTAATAGAATTTCTGAGAAAATGGCACTCCGGATTTCTGAAGAAGTCAACAGACTGGAGCTGTCAGATAAAATCTAGAGAAATTCCAACGGCTGCCCTCGTTTTAGGTATGTTTTAGTTTGTTTGAGAGCAAGGAGGAGAGGATAAAGGGGAGGACCCACTGTTTTATTGTCTGTCTCCCCAGTTTAGACTGTGAGTCCGTTGTTGGGCAGGGATTATCTCTGTCTGTTGCCAAATTGTACATTCCAAGCGCTTAGTACAGTGCTCTGCACATAGTAAGCACTCAATAAGTACAAATGAATGAATGAATGTTAGCATCATTTACATGGAAGGATTTGGAAAATGGTCAGTAAATTATATTGAGATCTCCAATTGAAAACCTTTATAGGAGCTCACATGGTCTGTATTATTTATAAGATGTATTTCTTTTTATGCCCAATACTACAAGAATCATCGTAAACTGCTTTATGGTGAAAATAATTGTTCTCTCCCCAGAATAATTTCCTGGACACCCAATTAACATAGTAATTGGGTTAATATTTTGTACCCATCAGCTAAAATCTCAAAGCATTTCTATGTTAATAGACCAGATCCTACTGAGGATGTGAGTTACTCCCTTGGTGTAAATAAAAGGTGCATAAACCATTTGCAGCCCTGAAGGTAATATTTTCTATCAGACTCTGGAAGCGTTGTGTATAGGGCTGCTGATTTCCCACAAACTGAAGTGGGAAGATGCGAAGTCATGTGTCCAAACAGAGCCGGCCCTTAGGCCAGCTCTGCTAGTCGAAGTAGTAATAATAATAATTGTGCTATTTGTTAAGCACTTACCATGTGCCAGACACTGTTCTAAGCGCTACAGAAGTTACAACATAATCAGGTTGGACACAGTCCCTGTCCCATATACCATTCAATGAGAAGAGCCTTCCAACAACCGTCCCTAACCACCCTGTGACAACTCAAGGAATCCAACCCCGCCCCTGCACCTCAGAGCTCCTCTGGCCTCGGTTTGGGTGGAGGCCAGTAGGCTTGTCTTACTGCTTCAGTGAACCGTGCAAGCCAACAAATCTCTCTTAGGAATGAGCAACTCCCACATTGCCTCCTTAGCTCTAGGTGGCCAAGCTGTGACCCTTGAGGTATAGGAGTTAGAGCCAGAAGTTCTTTTATGACTCCACAGGGTTCCAAGAAGACAGGGAGAGGTTTAGGCCCTCTCCCAGCCCCTCCCTCCTCTCTCCAGAAATCCTCAGAAATAAGATTTGGGTGAGATCCAATTGGAGTTTCCCTGGGCTTTAAGAGAATTCTGGTCACATGTGGTGGTGAAAAGCTGAGCCCCCAGGATTGTTATAGCCCCCAGCAATTTGTTCATTCAGAAGTATATATTGGGCGCCTACTCCAATCACCTAAACCAACTCCTGGGGAAGGTAATTACAATATAGGATGAACAAGACTCAGTTCTTGGCCCTCAGTGGACTGATCATCTGGAAGGGGGCTGGTTGGTTGGCCGGGAGCACAAGAGAAAAGATGAAATCACAAAAAGCTTCAGAACAAATAGTTTGGTGGTAAACACCATAAGAACACCTTAACTCTGTGGCTGAAGGAGCCATTTAAGACTCCTTACCGTTCATGCAGGGTTTTCCACAGTGCCTTTGGCACCTTCCTGCTTGAAAGGCAGAGGTACTCTGAGTTAGTAAATGAACCCCAAAGATGGCATCCTAGAAATGGAATTAAAGTGCTGCTGAGTGGTTTTTCAGGCCACACAGGCATGTCTGTCTTTCCCTTGGTAGTTTTTTTGAGAGACCTATTCTGCCGAGATGTAGTTGTGAAATTTTAATAGTGCATTATATTTTCCTTCTATCTGCTATCCAGATGTCTTTATATTGTAGCTTCATTTAGTGTGCTGACTCATCCTAATACAGTTTTGATTCCCTCCCCTGTAGGTGTCAATGTAACAGATCACGATTTAACATTCAAAGGTTTAACAGAGGTTCTTCAAAATAACATCACTCCATATGTTGTCTCGCTGCAAGCTAAAGAATGTCCAGGTAAAGTAGAGGTTTTGTGGAAGTTCAGATCACTTTGTTGGCTTGATAAACATTATGAAACATATACATTGGTTAACTCATTCTTCATAGATATATTTAAAATCAGCTTTCATTCTGTGTTAGACAATGGCTTTGCCTTTCACTTAAAGGCTGCCGGGGTAATTAGACTTGAGTAATTAGTTCAAATTGAAGTGTCTTGGGTGCCTAATAGTCTCAAATCTCTCCTACTGTTTAATTCTTTCCTCTCTGGAGTTTCTCAATAAAGAGTACAGCAGGAAAAAGATTCTAGCCCCCTTGAGCCTTGGATCCTTATGAAAAAAATCAGCAAAATGTCCCTAGTAAAAAAGTAAAGTATTTCTTCAGTGATGCAATTCCTTGGTGAAGAAAACCATAAAGCCCTGAATTGGCAGCCCAGGATTCTGCCACAAGGGAACAGAATGAAATGTGGGTACTCATTTCTGAGTTTAGCTAGGAGATTTACATCCTTGCCGTCACCAATTTGGGGGCCTTGACACTGTACCCGGTGCTAGGCAAAGGGGAAGAAAAGGGAACCCTGCCCAAAGAGATTCCAAGCCAATAATATATGGAGTGCTAAATAGATTTTTGCATTGAGGGGATAGATTGTGGAGGACAGGAAGGAAACAAGGCACTCCGAAATAAGCTGAGAAGGAAACTGAAATGGAGGCTTGTGCCTATAGCCTAGTTAATTCTCACTTTTGGGGTTCTGTAGGTGTGAAACATCTTTTGCAAAAGCTGATATCCCAGCTGATGGGATGCACTGTAGATGTGGAGTCCCAAGAGGAAGATGCTCCTCTTCAGTCGTCTCAGAAAAGGATCCGATGTTCCATGGCTTCTCTTGCCATTTGGTATAGGAGTGTCACACAGGTATGTGTAAATTGGCAATTTTCCATGCAGTAATTGGCTTATGATTGAAGAGTCTGAGAATTGTAGTCGACATAACAATGTCTTATTTTAATAAGGACAAGCACACACAGTACTAGTTGTTAATTTAATAGCAGCTACTTATTTCCCTTGAGGACAAGGGAATTTAAAAGTGTTCCCTTTCTTGGTATGCAGGCTAATTTCCAGTAAGAGCTTTGTTTCTTACAAGGACATTTTTCTTGAGGAAATATGATCTAATGACTAAGTCAGAGCTCTGGGAGTGAGGAATCCTTGATTCTGTTGCATGCTCTGTTACTTTGACTGGCTATGGGACCTTGTCCAAGCCACTTATCTGTATGGTGCTTCAGTTTCTCTATTTGTGCAATAGAATTCTGGTGCCAGCACATTACTTTCTTCTCCCAGGAGGATTCATTATATTTTTAAAAAGGAAAAACCTGTAATATGCTTTGAGCCCCTTGGGGCTAGCTGCTGTATACGTATCAGAGGTAATAATAAATTGGTATAATAAAATTTACACTGAGAGTCACAGCGTAGCTGGAGTTCAAGTCATTTCCCAGTTGCCCAGTAAGGGACAAGTCTAGTAATATATATTTCTTATGAGGTCTCAAGGATGTTAATGCACAGATCCCTAGGCAGGTCCAATGTCAAACAAGAATGCCTCTACGCACACAAAAAGAACTTGAATACATGCTCAAACCCTTACCGCTCTGCCTTACACATTTTCTCCTGTTCTCTTAAGTTTCTCACTTGGGCAAACTAGTTCCCAGACAGTCAGGTCTTATTTCTCTCTCCTCTCAGGCATGGGTAGAGGTTAACTGCAAACTAACTCACCCTGTCTCTAGTTGACTGCTGAGTTCCTTAACTGTAGCCACCTTTGGCTTGCTCCAACAATCCTCCTCTCTCCTCCCCCTATCTATGCCTCCCAGGCAGAATTCAAGGCTTCTCCATTATTAAGATGGGCATGCTAGCTTCCCTTTCTGTGCTTTCTTCTCTGACATTTGAACTTTAGGCATGAAAAGCCAAATTTTGTGCAGTGTGTCAACCCTAAATCTCTCACATTCTTCCTCATGGATTTCTTTGGAAGCTCAGTAAGATCCTGTTTGTGGAGAATTGTGTAATCCTTGGGTGACTGCACAATGTAATTATAAGAGGTCCTGGTTATTTTCTAACAATCGGTTTTTTTTGCTAAATTTCTTCATTTTGGAGAAAAAGACCAATAGGGGCATTATAGGGAATGAGTCAGCCCGATGTTTGCTGCAGTTCATGAATTTGACCCAAATTTGCAGTTCTGATATTCAGTCCATTTACAATTTGGAGTTCCTATCAAATGTATGTGACAGTGATACTGATAAGTGTTTATATTTTCACTCCCTCTTTCTTTTTGTTAAAAGTAGATTTTGCAGTCATTTCAAGGGATCATTTTAGCACTTGGAAAATTCCAATGCAGGAATTTTCTCCCTTCCCACCCTTTTTTTTTTTCTTCCCCCAGACAATGTGTGCAGAGAACTTAATGTTTGCCAAGAGTTGCAGTCCATAATAGCTTTTTTTTAAAAAAATGTCTATATTTGCTGTCTTCAGAGAGATTCTTCGTGATGTCTGTTTCTATATATCATGTGGGGAAATACAATGAACAATGGCTTGGGTGATAAGCTTTTAACCTTTTTTTTCAACTTCTGTTTTGAATTGATTTAATGGACTAGAAGAAGAAAAGCACGGAATTGCCAGGCAGAAAAAGGACCTCCACTTCCCATTGGCCAACTCCTCCTATTGTTCTTATCTTGAAGGACATAGAAAGTTTCTCCACCAAAGTACTCCAGGACTTCATAGTTATCAGCAGGTGATCATGGGCCCTCTACTTTGGGTATATGAATCCTTCTTCTAAACCTTTCTTTCTTTAAGTTTTTTATGCCTAATTAGCAAAAAATCTTGACGAGAACAAAGGTGCTTTAAAAAATAACCTTTTTTCAGAGTGAAGGAGTGATGATTAAACATTTCATTAGACCAAAGCCTCTCAGAATGAAAAAAATATTGAAATTTTCAAACTCTGCCTGTGCAATTGGGGTTTTGATTCTTGGCTCACAAATGGAAATGAAAAGGAGAAAATTAAACCAGTGTTTGGCAGACCTCAGGGTAGCCCAGTTTCAGACCTTGATACATGATTCTGACCCTTAGAAAATGGTTGACCTTTCTTCATCGTTGTTGCTGAATATTCTGGTCTGGTATCTGCTTCCCTTCAGTAGCTTTGAGCTGCTGCTGCCCTTACTTGGTAAGAGTACCTCCTCTTTAAGTACATTTGAGATGTTTCAGAAAATAAATAGGTTTGGGAGATCTCAGAACAGCAGCAGTGCTGCTGAAAAATAAGTAATGAGAGAGAAGCACGAACAGTCAGACTTTTAACCTGGAGAGCCTTACCAACTTCCAAATCCTAGCACAACTAAGCCATCAGTCAAGCTAAGGAAAAAAAATGTGACAAGGAGATCAAAAAGTAAGGAAAACACATCTTAATTTGTTAAAAGATCAAGTAGATCACTGAAGTAACTCCTTTGTTAATAAGGAATCAATTTCCAAGACTGATCCATTGTACATGTCAGCGAGCCCTTCCCTTTCATAATAATGATGTTATTCGCTAAGTGTTTACTATGTGCCAAGCACTGTTCTAAGTTCTGTAATAGATACCAGTTAATTAGGTTGGACACAGTCTCTATCCTACAAGAGGCTCACAGTCTAAGTAGGAAGAACATGTTTGTTGATTTTTATCTCGATACTCCAAATTCATATACCCCTTGTTCTCCTAGAACTTAGGCATTGCATTCTTACGTAAGCCCCCATTAAGGAAGACTTGAGTTGTACTGCTCACCCTATCCACTATATATATGCACCCAACAATTTCTTCTGACACTGCTTCTAAAAAGGCTTACAGTTTTAGAAGCATTTTTCCTAATTGGACCATCATGTTCTAATCAAAATACAAAATGGAAACATTTAGAACTGGAAGTATTGTGCTAAATGATTTTACTCATCTGGGTAGTTTTAAAACATTTGTTGCTTAGTCTTCCCTCCTTCAGCTCAGTAATTTCTTTGCCATAGGATCCAGTTCCCTACAAATAGTCACCCAGGAAAAGTCCAGATAGAGATCCTAGGTTTCTGAAATTTGTGTGGGCCTGGCAAGAGGGAGTTGGAGCAGGAAGTATGGTGGAGGAGAGAAGAGAAAGGCAGTGAGGTGGTAGTAGTTGAGGGAAAATGAAATCACTTGCTTTTCCTGACTTGGACAAACCTGGGAAAGCTGGATCTCTACCAGGACTTCTCTTATGGCTTTGAACAACATTCTGCCATGATTTGTCATTATGACGTGGTATATCTACCCAGAAGTATGATGGAAAAGTAGGAAACAAAGGGAAAGAGAAATGGCTCCCCTTCTGGATGAAGTGCAGTCATTTGCCCTGAGGTCGGTACTAGGGACAGGTTTATTGAACAGTCTTATTTAACATTTTGATAAACGCTCTGTCAGAGAGATTGTACGGGGAAATCTCCCGGTTCACATTTGTCATTGAGCTATAGTGGGTCGTGAAATCTGCGCTGATGGGGACAAACTGCATCAAGATCTCTTAAAGCTGAGTGAGTGGGCAGAAAAGTGACAGACTAGCTTCAGCATGAATAAATTTAAAGTAACCAACTCAAAGAGAAACCATCCAAAATCCATGACAGGGAACTCTCCGTCCAGGCTTTGGAATGTACTCTTCGGGTCAAAGCACTGGCAAAATATGTGGCGAAAATTCAAAATAAAATCAATAAAATGGTGGGCAATGGCAGGAAAGCTATGAAAAACAAACAAAAAATGTCCTTTTGATAATATATAAAACCATGTTACATCTGCACTGGGACTCCTGGGAAGAGTTCTTGTTGCCACATCGGTCAGTCAGTCAATGGTATTTACTGAGTGCTTACTACAGAGCTGTGGGGAGGAGTGGCAAGGGGATGGGAGAGGATGGCAGAACTGGGTACTTTTCAACCAAGGCTCCTGAATGTCAGGTCTCTCCAGTACTACCCCAAACGTAGCTCCCACCAACACAATTCCCCAGTCGATTTCCCCCGTTGCCCCATTTTATTTGGCAAGGCCATTGGCTAGTTGAGGCTTGAAAGGGAAGGTTCCAAGCAAACAAAAAGGAACACTTCTTCACACAGCGAATGGTAACTAAATGGTATTTGTCACTAAAGGCAGATAGTTTCAGTGGATTAGAGGAAGTTTGACAATATATGGGTGATAAATCCTTGGAGAAAAATTAAGAATGTTAGAAGGCCTAATTATTTGTCACTAATCATTTTCCCTCAGAAATGCGGGGCTTGTGTTTTAGTTGCTTATCAATCAGTCTCTTTAGACTATGAGCTCCTTGTGGGCCGGTAACCTGTCTACCAACTCTATTTTATTGTACTCTCCCAAACACTCAGTTTGGTGCTCTGCACCCAGTTAGTGCACAGTAAATACCACGGGTAGATTGATTCTGTTCCTTCCCACTGAAAAAGGAAGCTGTCGTAATCTGTGTTCTGTACATTTCCTTTAAAATTGTTTCTCCTCAGCCTACTCTTGATCTGAGTATCACTGATAATGAAGTCGAGAAATAAATTATTCATGGCACCTTTTCATCCTTGCCAGCGAAGTCCCCCTGCCAATTTTCAGCCTATCCTTCAGCTCTTATCCAAAGAAACTTGGAATTTATAAGTGAAAATCACATGAGCCTTAAAATATTTTGTTGAAATGTTTTGGTGCCTTGAGTGAAAATCTTAAAAAAGTTCATTTTTCCAGGAATAACACCCCAGGTTTAGGGTGGTCATCTGAGTAGCATCCTTTATGTACTGTAAACGAGTATTTGATTTCTCAGGTTATTACATTTTTCTTTTTCTATTTTCCTTGACTTTCCTATATTCTTTTCAATTACTAGCCTCATACTTTTATCAAAAACAAGCACTTGAGTATACCCAACCTGATCTCCTCTGGACAAATTTTTATTGCTCTCAGTTTGTTAAACTCTTTGATATTTCAGGTATTTTTTATTGTATTTATGCTTGCAATTTTAGCGACATTTCCAGATCAATGTTAGGATTTAGCTAAGGACCAACTAAATTGTTGAATATAAATGGATTTGCTTTTCCTCCAAAATGCATGCTTGCTTGAATCAGTCTTTACAGTTATCTAGTTAATGGGTATATTTATTTAGCTTAATGATATGCTTATAGTTTCTGCTCTGTCCCTCTCTCTTTTTTTTAATGATCTTCTAACTGTCCATATATTCACCATTTCTAGGTTTTACAATTTTCTTTACTGCCAGAACTTTATCATATTGAGAATTGAAATGTTATGTTGTTTTGACAAGGATATTAGAATGTAATTCCAATTTCCTTTTTCTTTTGGCCCCCTGGAAACTAGTCAGTACCTGCATGAATTTCCACTAATACTTGTCTTTGGGATTGCCACATCTCCAATGATCATCCACCGATTGCTTCCTCACTCAGTTTCTTCTCTGCTGTGTATTGAGTTATTCCAGTCCCTTTCCTGTAAGGACCATTTGGCTACAGTCCTGGACAAGGTAATTCTTTTTCAAGTAAACAGTAGTATGGTAAAGTGTGTATGTAAGTGACATAGTAAGCTTGTGTGGAAAAAATAATCCTTTCTTCTCTAAGAAGATAAGCTTGCTCTTTTATGTGTTCTTATTATTTATTCTTTGAGAAACATACTTTATGTATGTTCAGGCGGTTTCCAGCACAGTGTGGGGACTTGTTTGTTGGTTTTAGCCAAATTAGTAACACACTGTAATTTCCAACATAAATTGATTTTAAATTTTAATTGGGTGACAGGCAGGCCTGCCTTTCAAATTGGGTGTGGCTGTTTGTGCAAGTTTGTTTTTTTCAAGAGTTGAAATTATCGATGCCACAGTTGCAGGTTAGCATCCCTTCTACCCCACATGTTTACCAGCCCTCAGAGTTTTTAAGCAAACCAGTCTTCTCTGTTTAAGTTAAAATCCAGATAGTGGAATCCACACTATTTGACTGGTCCTCAAAATAGTTACAAGCTCAGGTTTTAAAAGTTGGTGATTATTCTGAGTGATTGCCATTAATGTACTGATGACAATCCACTATTTAGTCACCAGCCAGCCTCCTCATAAATTTTTCCATGGGTTATGCACATCTAAATTTACCAGCACCTGCACTGGCAACTTCCCCAGCTTTTAAATTTAAAACTGCTTTGCAATGGCCAGGTGTTCAGTTGGTTTCAGGTGTTGATAACTTCTTGCAGTTCTTAAATTTACCCTGAAAAGTGCAGCATGTGTGAATTTTTATTTCCAGGTGCAATCTCTTGACTGATGAAAAGTGCCAAATGGATCCACAGATATTACTTTGTGCTTGGGAATAGCAATGATCACTTCATTTTGTTCCTGATGTTCTTTCTGCCATTCATGTCTTTGCCCATGATGTATTTTGTGTGGGAGTTGAAGACAAAACTAATGTATGATTGACTAATTCAGTATAAGATATTCAATTAACCCAGGGTGCTCAGTATATAAATCCCCTGGGCACTTTGAGCTGCTATATAAACTAATTCAGGCTTGAGCAGTGCACTTAGTCTCATTTCTGTCAGCGCATTCAGAGACCCCTACTTTGATTGTGCATTCCAGTGACCAAAGGGATTCAGTAAGTGCTTCCTTTCAGATATTTGCAAGGTGGCTGCCTGGTGATAGCTCTGCAGTACCCTAATAGGGGAAAAAAAAAATCACTCTCAGCCCAATTATTGACATTGGGGGAAAAAAACAAACATTCAAACGTCAAGGGATGTTTGTCAGGAACTAAGTTATTCTTTAGCCACTAGCTGCTGCACGTCAGCAGTGAGTAGATTGTTACCATAGACAACAACTGTCCGATAAAATGATTAAATACACAACAAACCACAGGAGAACTCCAAAGATTCCCAACTCTGGCCATCATGCTTTTTATGACTGACCATATCTCAGACTTGGCTTTGCACCTTTATATAAAAAAAGACATCTCTGGTTTTCTTGGCACCTACATGGCTAAAAACTGTCTTTCTAAGGCAATGATGTGTGTCAATCAGTCAATCAATATAACAATCATTTGTTGAGCACTTACTGTTTGCAGAGCACTCTACTAAGCACTTGAGAAAGTGCATTATAACAGTTGGTAGTCACGTTCCCTGCCCACAAGAAGTTTACAGGCTAGAGGTGGAGTTTACAGTCTAGAGGACTCAGTGACAGGATTTTCACTTCAAACCCAATGACAGAAGCAGTAGGCTCCCTCTAGTCTGTAAGCTCCTTTTGGGCAGGGAACATATCTACCAACTCTGTTGTATCATGCTCTCTCAAGTGCTTTTTAGAACAATGCTATGTCAGCAAGAGTTCAATAAATACCATAGATTGATTGATTGATAGACCCTCCTTAAAAGAACATTGAGTAAAACTTGGCAGTGCTCTGCAGGGTTGGTTCTCCAAGATTTCCCTCAATTCAGTCAGAAGGAATGAAAGGTCATTTTCACCATTCAACTGAAAATCCTGTTATTGAACCTAGTTGATGGGGAAAAGTCTGTTTTTACTGTTCTACTTTATGTTTACCAAAATACATACTGCTGGTTCAATAATAATCCTATTGAAAATGAAAGTTGTTTTGCTTTTTAATATAACCATGCAATACAAAGTTGGAGGGGTGTGGGTGAGCAGATATGCTTCAGTAGGAGCATTCCTTTGCTTGTGCCTAAGAAATGAGTCTTTATGTTCTGATTTAATCCAAAACAGCTATTCAGTATGCTCTTTTCACACCTGAGTAATATCAGTTTCTATGTGAACAAATAATATACCAAAATACATATGCTTAACCTTTATATGCATAAATTAGCAAGAATTAACAGGAGTGTGATGTTCTCTTTTTTGTCTCCTTCAGCTGCTTCTTACAACCCAATTCCCCTTTAAACTGAACGAAAAAGTGCTTCAGGTTTTGATCAACATCTTCTTGTATCATGATTTCTCCGTTCAGAACTTTATTAAAGGGCTTCAGGTAAGAGACATTGGGGGTTTTAGACGATACAATAAGTGATTGTAAACAACTGAAAATGTCTTCGGAGTGATAAAGTGGACTCAGATTTTAAAGGCAGGGTATGTTAACAGGAATTGTGAAGTGATGTGAAGTGTTCCAGCTGCCTGCAGCGTAATTAATCAGTGGTATTAATTGAGCGCTTACTCAGTGCAGAGCACTCTAAGCTCTTGAAAGAGTACAGAACCACAGAGTTGGTAAACACGTTCCCTGTCCACAATGAGCTTTCAGTCTAGAGAGGGAGACAGATGTTAATATAAATATGTCATATAATATAAATATATAATAGAGATGTTTTGAAGGTACAGGATTTGGTGACAGATTGCATATGTGGGTTGAGTGAGAGAGAGAGCCTAGGAGAATGCCAAGGTTATGGGTTTGTTCTAAGTGCTGTCTCTTCAAAGTGTTCAGTAAAGCTGCAGTCGTTATTGATCCTTATATAAAAGTGCAATTTTCTAAGTACAACTCAACATACTTTGGGTGTATCTTTTTGCATTATTATGATCAATTCATGTTATTTAGCTTTTCTTACTGGAGTCAGCTATATTTTCTAAGAAACATCCTGTAGATGTAATTGCCTAGTGCAAAGTGCTCGAAATAAAATTCACAATATTCAAAAATCTACCATTCCTTAAAAAAACCTAGCCCTTTCCCCTAATCATTTCACTGTGACTCTTAGATGGTGCTATCTGGTTAAATTCAAGTAATGTCAATCTCTTGGTAAGATGTAGCCTGAGTGAAAATTTGATGTTCAGAAGGAATAGCTTGGAGTTGGGAGTCTGTGAAATGTGGTTCGTGGTAGGGTCTCAAAACTTAGGACCTCATTGCTGATGAAGGCAGAAAGAGGGGTGTTGAGACAACTTAACACTGTGTTTAGTTGAACTGACATTCATTTACACTGTCTGAGGATGAACCTTCAAAGGGATTAGGAGTGAGATAACCAACCTCCAGTCAGGAGTTTGACACACCAGAGTGGTCTTCTTGCCCAGCCTATGTTTAAGATATAAAACTTTGAACCCCAGGAGAAAAGGAGCCTTGAAGGATCAATCAGTAAATCAATGATATTTACTGGGTGCTTACTGTGTGCAGAGCACTGTACTAAGTGCTTGGGAGATTATAGCACAAAAGAGTTGGAAGGCAGGTTCCCTGCCCACCAGGAGCACAGCCAAAAAAAATCCGCTTCCTGCATGAAGCCTTCCAGGATTAACTCCCTCACTCTCCTGGTCTTGTCAATCAAGTGTCCAGAGCACTATACTAAGCTCTTAAAGGAGTACAGCACAATAGCATTGGATTTGTACCATTTAGGCACATATTCTCCTCAGCCCCACAGCTCATATACATATCTGTTCTTTATTTAAATGTCCGTCTCCCACTCTAAACTGTAAGCTCCTTGTGGACAGGGATTGTGCCAGTCAACTCTGTTGTAGTGTAACCTCCCAGCACTCAGTACAATGCTCTGCACTCAGCAGTCACTCAGTAAATACCACTGATTGATTTAGTTGGTAGACACAATCCCTGCCCTCCAGGACTGTACAATCTAGTGCACTATGTTTTTGAAATCCTGTGTTATTCAGTAGCAAGTTCACTGTTTCTAAGCAGAAACTTGAACAACTGCAACTCCCTTTTCAGATCTTTGAAATATTTCATTTGTGTCTGTGCAGATACTGTTTGCTTGGGCTGTGTAGGGAAATGGTTGACTGGACTCTCAGTGGAATGCCTAGAGGTACTCAATGTGTTTTTTCTGCACTGTTTCTTTCAGCTGTCTGTCTTAGAGCACTTTTACTCTGAGCCCCTTAGCGTGTTGTGCTGCAAGCTCCCAGAAGCTAAAAAGAGAATAAATTCTTTATCAGAAGGACAGTGTGAGAACATCCGACGTCTTCCATCCTTTAGGAGGTAAAAAAAAAAAAAGTGTTCACTATGGGGACTTGAACTGAGGGGCCAAGATCTTCTAAGTTACCTTTTTGTAGTGGGAGGAGGCTGAACTGTGTACCCTGGGCCTATTTAGTACATAGGAGTGCTGCTTTTTTCTTGGCAGCTTGTCCCGTTAGTGATGAGGTACCTTTAAATTTGATTTGACAAGTTGTAATCTCAAACAAATTTGCTAAATGCTTACTATGTGCCAAGCACTGTACTAAGCACTGAGGTAGGTATACAGTTGTACTTAGTTCCTGCCCCGACATGGACCTCACAGTCCAAGTATGAAGGAGAACAGGAAGTGAATCCCCATTTTCCGATGAGAAAACTGAAGCACAGTGAAGTGATTTGCCCAAGGTCACACAGCAGACAAATGACAGAACAGGGGTTAAAGCCCAAGTCAGCTGACTCCTGGGTCTATGCTCTTTTCATTAGGCCATGCTGCTTCTCAAAAGACCTCATTTTAGAGTGGCAAAGCTCTGTGATAACTTTGAAAATGAATGCCTCGCCCCACTGCCATCTTTCTGTCAAGTACAATAACTTCCTCTTAGTGACACCTTTGTGGACGGTTATTGTTCAAAAGACAAATGCTAGGTGTACCTCATCAATTCCTGGCCACCATCTCAGATTTGTCCAAGAGAAGGGAATTTTCACATTCATGAATCCTCAGAAAGTTTGTATTTTCTTCATGTTGCATGAGCATTTTAAATATTTAAACCCATTTTGTATGTGGGGTCAATTTCAGATTTGTGGAGAGGCAAGCTTCTGAAAAGCAGATCGAGTTGCTGACAAATGAAAATTATTTAAAGGTAGGAATGGAAAATCTCTATGAATTTATTGAAAAGGTTAGAAAAGTAAAATTTAGAAGTTCTTGATTTTGCAAAATACCTTTCAAAATTTTGTCTGGTTTAGGCACCAAGAAATAGCTCTACAAAACCTAGAGGTAAGAAATGAATATATTGAGCAATAAACCTAAAACTAGTTTTAAAGTACTTTTAAATCTTTTGGTGCAGTACAGATAGTAAGTTAGAAATATGCAGACAATCTCATTTTAATACTTCTAAGGTTTGACGTATATTAAAGCCTATGGAAACCATGCAGCTAGTATCCCACTGTTAGGAATTGATATGCAAATGAATGAAATAGGAAAGGCCTGATGAGCTTTAGAAGATTGTTATATTAAAAAAATTGGGGGAAAAGGGCATATTTCAATTTTAAATGTATTTCAATGGTTTTTATAAGCATTTAAAAAAGATTAGTGTGGAATTCAGGTTTTGTGAAAACGGCATGCTAAAACCAAAGTTATATATAAGTGAAATCAGCATTGTTAGAAGCTTGAATTAAAGGAATAATAATAATAATAACAGTTTTTACCTCATGTTCTGTACAGTGTTGTGCATGCTTGATTTTCAGTAAATAGTGAAGGGTGATGCTGACTTTTTTGGAACAGTGTCTGGACTTCAAAAGTCTTGCCAGGCTTACAGCATTAACATTTCCTGAATTAGGTCCTTTAAGTATCTGGAATATACAGTATAAGGTAGATATAAGGTAGGTAGGTAAGGTAGATTTAGGAGTCATCTGCTTAGAGGTGGTAGTTGAAAGCCATTGGAGTGGATGAGCTTTCCAAGGGAGTTAGGGTAAATTAAGAAAAGAGGACCCAGTATAGAGCCTTGAGGGACATGTATAATTGCCAGGTAGGAGACAGAGGGAGATGTGGCTAAAGAAATTAAGAACCAGCTAGAAAAGACTGGGTTAGAAAAACCAAGGTTAGATAATGGTTTTTAGGAGAAAGAGAGTATGATCCACAGTGTTGAAGACAGCCAGTAGACTGTAAACTTCTTGTGAGCAGGGATTGGGTCTACCAACTCTATTTTGTTGTACTTTCCTAAGTGCTTAGAAGGAGTGCTCTGTACATAGTAAGCACTCAGTAAATATCTCGACTGACTGAGAGATTGAGCCTATTAGACCAAAGTAGAGTCTCTTCAATTTGGCAAAAAAAAGGAGGTCGCGGTGATCTTGGAGAATAGGGAGGGGAGAAGAGATCAACTGCTTTTAGGAGAGAAGGGATAGGGTTCAGAGAAGCAGATGAAAGGAGTAGATTTTGAAAGCAGGCAGGCAGTCTTCTCTTGTGGGACATCTTGAGCAACTTGAGAGAGTGGATGTGGAGGTTGGAAAGAGCTGGGAAAATGAGATTTGGGGGACCTCATTCCTGATGGTTTCAGTTTTTCTCCCCCAAAAACACCTGGTTTAGTCAGAAATGGCTTTTTTACATTTTATTTTAATAAGATATTCACATATTTAAAAGTTCTAAAATTAAACCTTTGCAGAATCTAGGGAGCCTGAGTAGGAAAAAAGCGTTAACTTGCCAGAGGTTGTGCATTGCATTTTGCTTCTTATTTATTGCTTTGTTTTTTATTTCATCCATTCATTTGTACTTCTGAAATCTTTTACCATTACCCCTTGAGTTTTGCATATAGAATCAACAGTACTGGGAGACAGAGCAGAAGAAAAGAACCTGAGGAAAAAAAATCGTCAAGTCTTTGTCTTTTGTCCTTTTCAGTTAATTCATAAGCTGAGAGAACTAGCCTTCAGGGATCAAGCATGGAATTTGAGGCTTAAAATGTCAGTTTGCTACCCAAAACAGGCACCTTCAAATTTCTTTCATTTACTCTCGTGATGTTACAGTCTTTTTTTTTTCCTTCCCTGGTTGAAAGAGTTCTGACTAGCCCTGTTCCAGGCTACTATTGCTGTGAAACAAGGGGTCAAAATCACTTTTATATCACTCCACGGTATCTGGCATGCATGTTCCTGCATCTTTTTTTCCTTCTCCATCTCTCTCACTTTCTTTCCTTCTCTTTTATCCCTCCCTACTCTTCTTCTTTTGCTTCATCTTGGCTTTCATTCTCCTTCCTTCTCTCTCAATCTACTGTACCAGAGGTGGGTGGGAGTTCCACGATGAACTATTTCTGTAGGCAATGGTGTTGCTAGGATTAAAACTCCCAACCCACTGCTCATCAGGCTTTTGCCTTAGCTGTTCTGCCTTGGCTACAGTTGCTTCATCTCTGTCCTTGACTTGTTTTTTTCTTTCATCTCCTATCAAGTCCTCGTGCCAGGTTTAGGAGTAGGAAGCAGTGAGCACTAGGGCCCTGGACTTCTTTGCTTCCAGCTGTCTCACCCCTGACTCTCAGCAAGGTTAACGTGCTCTTTCCAGCCCTGTGGATGAACCCCGGATCTAAGACTGAACACTCTCTGCCTGCTAAGGATGACTCAGGGCAGCAGTTGGGAAAGAAGGCCCTGCCTTCTCTAATAGCCTTCCCAGCTTCTCCCATCCATGTTGGAAATGCCTTCCACCTGATCCCCTCCAAACAGGGTTGTCCTTAAGCAGTGCAGCCCAGGGAATGTCAGCCAATGTGAGATTTTCAGCCCAGGATGGGGAGCTGGGGTTGAGGGTTTGATAAAAAGTGGTTCTGCCCCTTAAACCTTCTCTCACGCCCAGACTGTGACCTTGTTGTGTACCCTGGAAGGGACATGGGGCCCTTACCCAAGGATGGCCCTGAATCTGCCCCTCCCAGGCCCCTGTAGAATGCCTTGGCTCCTTTCTGTCTTTTCCAGAAATCTTTTGAACTTCTGCCATTGTTGCTTAGGGTGAGGCTGGCTGCTCTGGCTCCCAGTTGTTACCAGAACATACCCCCCTCCTTCTTTCTCTCCTCTTCTCCCATTCCCTTTCACCGCCTGCAGTCTCATTCCCCACGGAGCTCTTTGGGGTGGAAAGGTTTAAGCACTGCTGCTATAAAAGCAAAGGTGAGCTGGAACTCATTCAAACTTTCTCCTGAGGATCAAAGATTAGTATACTCTATGGAGTGTTCTCAGTGCCTCTGTTTTCTGTTTTACTTATTTCTTAGGAAAGAGGTCTTTAAAGGGTAAAACTATTTGAATGCAATGATCAAAACTGACCCAAGTGTCTTGGGTTATTTATTCACTGTGAGAGTCTGAGCTCTGTTATCATTTGCTCCAAAAGAGGATCAGACCACTGTCAGCCTAGTGTTCTTTTTTCAGCTCTTCCTTGAGCTCATGATATGAGCTCAGGCAAGAAATTCAGACACTCTGTGCCTGTTTATATGACTAGTTTCATACTGTTCCTCTGTCCAATGTAGATGTGGCAGTTATTAATTGTAGTTCCGAGTTCTCTGACAAAATAAATCTGAGCAGCTTGGAAAATTACCTCTTCACAACTTGATCAAAGAGTTGTTGTGATTTTATGCCAATAGTCAGGAATGTTGATTTTGTACTTGGATATTTTCTCTGTGCTCCTCCTGAGGAAAGGGGAGGCTGGTTGTAGTCTCATAATTTTTTTTACTTTTTTCAAAACTGAGGTGACATCCAAGATCCTGTATTAAGCACAGGGCAGAGTACGATACAAGAGAGTATTGCTCCTGAGAAGATACAGAGTTTGCTCTTCTCTTTCCAGTCTTGAAGCTAAGGGACTTACAGGATGAAATTGCAGCTCCCCTAGGATTTCTTCCTTGGGCAGCCGAATTACTCTGGGATAGATAGGGCTGAGGATACCAAATTTTCCAGTCCAGGTTCTGCTGCCCTGAATTATTTTTAATGGTATTTGTTAAGCACTTACTATGTGCCAGGCACTGTACTAAATGCTGGAGTACGTGTAAGATAATCAGGTTGGACACAGTCCACTTCCTGCATCATTGTTATCATCATTAGCAGTATCAAAATCATCAGTGGTGTTGATTGAGCACTTACCTTATGCAGAACACTGTACTAAGCTCTTGGGAGATTACAGTAAAACAGAGCAATTTTTAATGGTATTTGTGAGCACTTACTATGAGCCAGGCAATGTACTAAGTGCTGGGGTAGAGACAAGATAACCAGGTTAGATATAGTCCAAGTCCCTCATGGGGCTCACAACCTTAGTCCTCATTTTACAGTTGAGGAAACAGGTACAGAGAAGTTAAGTGACTTGCCCAAGATTACACAACAGACAAGTGGCAGAGCTAGGGTTAGAACCCAAGTTCTCTAATTTGCAGGCCCATGCCCTTTCCGCTAGGTCACACTGCTTCCAGTTCTTCTGGCTGTGCACTTGGGGTGTCTGTGGTTGAGGGGTTTTCTCCATTAGTACTTTAAAGACTCTTATCTGTATTGCCAGCCAGCTCTCCTGAAGCAAAAAATGTGCATCAGTGCACATTCTGAAAGCGTTGGCCAAGGGAATCTAAATCTCTCCATTTTCCTAATGCAAACAGAGGGTGCAAAAGCTGCAATTGCTAAAGAAACTGGCACCCAAAAGGGAAGACGATAGCCATTTGGTATTTCTGTCAGCAGGCCATTTTGATCTCTCTCAGAGATAGGTGTCCCAGGTGGAATCGAAGCCCTTGCAGATTCTCCGGTTTCTTTTAAACTGAACAGCATCCCTCTTATGTAAGCAGATTAGGGGGCAGACAATTACAAGCTCTCTGCCAGAAGTTTGTGAAATCTGGCAACTCTGTGCAAGCAGGTGATAGCTATTTCACAATTCACATTCTAAGAGCCATGAATCACCAAGAGGGCGTTTGATGGAATACAGATACTGATATAGTATGTCCTGGAGTTCAGGGGTGGGGGTGGAGGGGGAAATAAAATTACTAGTCACAGATTGGCTGATTTCATCCTCCCTTTTAAAGACTGGCTTGAAACCCTACTTGACACAAGGACCTTTTTGTTAAGATTCACCCTCTTGGGGAGCAAGCCGAGGAATTTTGGGCTCTGTGTTTCTGAAATCCCTCACCGTGCTTCAGCCCGCTGTTAGCTTGGCAATCCAAACACAGACAATACTTAAAATTCCACCCTCACCTAGAAGAGAAAATAACTTCACAAGATAAGTATTTGGGAAAATAACCCACCACTGCTTTAGCAATCTCTTCTGGGGTGGTCTAGCAGCTGAGAGGAAGAAACTAAAAAATACAGAGTCCTGACCAAGAATTATTCATTCCTCAGAATGAGGTCCACAAGCTTAAGATGTCATCATCTTTCTCTCTTCCTCCTTTCCAGAAATACTTTTGTCATTTTGAGGTACATGCCAGAATGTTTCCATTCTGTGCTCTAAGTAAGGATTATTGCATTTCTGTGCCGTTGGAGTATTTACCAATCAAATTGAAAGTCGCAGAGGAATCATCTGTCTATTTAGGCAAAATAATTTGAAGGACTAGACTCTTTCATTTCCTTGAGGTTTGCATAGCCTGATCAGAACCCTAACAGAAACTCTGTCAGAAATGCTATAAACTCCTGGAAATTCCTGGAAAAGGTACTTTTACTAGCTGTATCGTCAGCTGGAAGGTCAAAAAGCTACATGCAATAATAGTGAATTTCCAGGCCAATTTTCCAATGCTTTTCTAAGGTAAAACTGCCTTCCAGAGCCAGGATCAGCTGCGCTGTCCAACTCGGAAATAGAATGTCACTCTTTCAAAGAAAAATAGATAAATCTGTATCAGCCAAATATAAAGGCAGTTTTGGCAGTCTCTACCCAGAGAATTTATTACCAAATCTCTTTAGTATAAACTCATAGCACAGTTGAGGAACCACAATATAACTTAGATGCTTCTCAAGGAGTCAAACACAAATATTTCTATTAGGGCTATTTACCCAATTCCCTCAAAAAATGAACTGCTTTGAGGCCTTCCCTCCTCCCTTCTTCAAAGAATATAAGGCTTTGGCTTATGGACATCAGCCTTTGGACTGACTTTTAGAAATGGAATTTCTGCAGAGACCACTATACGGCTCTTGCCATGACAAAAGTTTTATGAATACAGTTGGAACTATTGCTTCTCCTGTGGAATCATTTAGTAAAGGCCAAACTTTGGGCACCCACTAAGAAGACCTGGTCAGCTAGAATATTCCAATACAAATACTACGCAGTGGGAATAAATTAACCCCTTGGAAAGATGCTTTAACTCTCTATCAGGCCGCCAAGGTACTTGTAACCCTCTGCAGGCGCTTTTGACCACAAGCTACCAACCAATGTGCCGAACGTGCTGCCCAAAAATAACATTTCTTTTATCACCGGGGTAGAGAAACATCTGATGGGAAATGGATTGCAGGAAATACTTCTGCACCTTTGTGCATGCATGTTTAGAGTGGAAGTTGGATGGCTATGCTGAAAGTTCATAAATACATCTGGCAAGCACCTGCCTGATGGTGGAGAATGGCAGGTGGAAGGGGGATTCAGTGGAGTGTTGGAAGGTTAGGGAGCTACTCAAGGAGAGAACTGTGATGATGTGGCTCTTGCTCCTTTTTTGCATGAAGGACAGGCCAGGCGATCCCCAGAGAGGAGAAGACACTTTCCCACTACACAGTGCATTTCTTTTGATTTGTTCCTCAACCAAAGAGATCTCTTATTATGACATCTTCAACCTGATGCAAGTTTTATGTCAGTTTGATTTTTTTTTTAAATAAACTTGGTACAGTAATTAAAAATGTCATCCTTGTATAAAGGAAGTCTGGGTGCTAGTTTGAATGTGGAATGGTTCATAAAGGTAGCCAAGATCAGGCTCGCTGGCCTTCCAAACATAAATGGAGCTGCTCTGAGAACCATCTCCCACCTCAAAGAATCTGATTTTTTAAAGGCTGAAATGGATGATACCTACTACCCAAAGCATAAAATGTGATTACTGCTTTTTCTTACAAAATATCCCTGCTGTTCAAAGGCTGCCAAATCACACAAAAGGGTAAATAACAGATGGTAAGATTAGCGCCATCTCTGCTTTATGACATACAGTAAAAATAGGCTTACAATATCATTTTTCATGTTCCTTTTATGATTGTGGCTTATTTTATTTTGTCAGATCTGGATTTCATTTAGATTTTGTTTTATGTAAAACTCACCAAAAAAAATGCAGATGGGGGACTCAGTGCTAAAGCAGTATGGCTTAGTGGGAAAAAGCATGGGCATAGAAGTCAGAGGACCTGGGTTCTAATCCCGGCTCTGCCACTTGTCTGCTGTGTGACCTTGGGCAAGTCACTTAACCTCTCTGGGCCTCAGTTACCTCATCTGTAAAATGGTGATTAAGACTTTGAGCCCCACATGGGACATGGACTATGTCCAATATGCTTAACTTGTATCTAATCCAGTGCTCAGACCAGTGCCTGGCACATAGTAAGTGCTTAACAAATACTGGTGCTCTTATTTTCCTTTTCCTTTCAAAGAAACTGCAGCTCTTTCCCTGTATCTGACTTAGAAATGTTAATGACCATTTTTGCCATTCACTATTAAGCTCTTCCATATATGTTCATTCTGTTTTTGACCCCTTCTCTCTGAGAGGTAGGCACAAAAAATATGGGTTGCAAACAGAAGTCAGTTGGGCCATAGTCCTAATGATCCCGTTGTAATAAAGGGTGGAGCTGAACACATGTGTAGAAGCATTTGATTTGGGTTTTGGATAGGTATGAGTTTATCAGTAGATGAAATTTTGTGCTTATGCCCAGCTCCGCTCCCAGGTCTTGTCAGTTCTTTCCAAGGCTTATATATCAGTGGAACTGGTATTACAAACAGTACAACACCATTAATGTTTCCCAGAATGTGAGATGGTGGCCAGATTTGTCTAGCTTTGTTCATGCTTCTATCCTTCTTTTTGAACAATGGTTAAGCCTTCTGAATTGTGACAACTTTTTAATTAAGAATGTCCTTTTCAGGGACTAACCAAAGTTGCTTTGAAGTAATTGATTTGACAATATAACCACTTTTATGATTTCATATTTTTGTTTTGTGAGACATATACTGAAACCTAGTGCTCTGATTTTTTAATTTAATTCTTTTAGGAAGCAACCCAAAAATTCCTGGAAGATCTGCATGTATATCATGAGAACTACATCCCAGTTCTGCGGTGTCTTCATGCTTTCACATCTTCTCTTCCGAAGTACCCCTTGGGTCGACAGGTAAAGACTTTTTTGTAACTTTGGCTTCCTGCCTTAATTTCTTTAGCATGAAGAGTGTATAAAAATGCTGAAAATCTGAATCACAACAGCTGTACATATTACTGGAAACAGAAACAGTGCATAATGTTAAAACCCTGTGCCATGGCAGAGACTAAAGAGGCAGAAATGTTTATTTTTGGTTCCCAACAAGTTACCTGCCCTTGAAGCCTTTTAATCATCATTCCATGTTCTCCCTCACGTTCTGTGAATACTGTGTTACTTTTCGTGAAGAGAGTGTAGGAAGAATGTGTGCTCTTTTTTCGCCTCTTTGGCCTAAGGCAGAGATGCCTCCTTTTTCTTGTGAGTTCAGGGAACAAAAGGGTTAGGGATTTTGGTGATAGTGGGGCCTAGGAGATGATGGGCTGCAGAGAACTACCAGGCCGACAGACACTATTTTGGCTCTTTACAGCCCTAGTTGGGAGCTCCCAAGTCTTGTCAGAGACCCTGAGTGAGTGAAGCTGAGAGTTCAGTTAAAACAGCAATGGGGGTGACCGCACTCTTTACCCCGTGGCTCGGTCACCTAGGACTTAGGGTATACTGTGTGGGCAGAAGAGAGAACAGTTTGACAAACTAGGCTGAGCTTCTGCATTATGGCTAGCTTGGGCCCACCTGACCATCTCCTCCAAACCCCAGAAACTTTCCTTCCTGAGTGTCTGCTATTTGCAGGTTCTCATGCAGTAATTCAGTTGTTCCTCAATCCCTACATCCCTCACTCAGCTACGAAGACCATAATGCTGGAAGACTAACAGTCACTTCTGAATTAATAGTTTCTATCTGGGCCTGTCTTTTTGGTTTCCATTTTCAGCCCAGCACTTTTTTCCCCATTAAATCGGCAAAATGGACAGGGGTCCTAGGCAAACCCAATTCTTTACTTGCATTTGTTTTAAAACGGGTCGACCCTAGGACCTACACGAAATTTGGCAGCAGTTGAAGAGTTAGTGGTTGTTTTAGTTACAGAATATTTTTGTCCTTGAATGTGCAGAATCTTGACAAATACTGTTAGAGTTGATTCAGGAATGGCTTGTTGGCTGTGTTCCTTCCTTTCCTCTTGTGCTGTTCACTTACAGATCAGAGAGCTGCACTGTGCCTGTTTAGAAAAGAACATATGGGAGTCTCAGGAGTATGCATCAGCTTTGCAGCTGCTGAGGTATCATGCTTTTCTTTTTGTTTGGCTTTCAGTTTGCCAGTCTCTAACACCTTCCTCCAGAATGGGGCTTGCCAAGAAGTTTCAAAATAACCATGTTCAGGATAAATCTATGTAGAATATATGGTATATGTACTTAGGTATAGATACTTATTCGATGCTTTTCAACATAGCAGCCATAAGTTGGGGAGAGAGGGGTGACTTGATGCAACTTTTTTCTTTGTTTTTGTCTGTGTCTTGTGATTTGAAACAAAACTTCATGTGTTTACATTTACTTGAGATTTATACATGGATCCAGCTTTATATGCATAGTATTTTAGGGTTCTTATCAGCTCTTAGGGGCATGCTATTGGGTCAAAAATATAATCTGTTTGAACAGCTATAATATGATGTACTTTCTGAAATTCTTCCTTAGCTGTGTGGTTCGTTTGCAGTTTTTTGTGACCAATGAAAAGCTCTTGGGTGAGGTGGGAGGGAAATCCTCTGGGTCCTGGTGGTGACTTTAAATTCTGCAAGCCATCAGGCATTTTTCTCCATGATAGCAAATGCTTATGTGCAAGTACCATGAAACACTGTGAAAGCAGAATATTTATTGAGTGTCATTTTGCTCTGGGCATGTGAGAAAAGAGCAGATGGATGCAGTAGGAGGAAAATCCACTCCATAAAACTTTCTATCCAGAATCTTAATAGTACAAATTTTAATCATTATATATGCATCTTAGGCTAAGAAACCAGTTTGGGGGGGTCTTTTTTTGTCCAAATAATTCCTCTTATGATAAATAAGGTGACCAGGTTTGGGGAATTGGAATTGGGCAAGGCCTCCTGCCAGTGAGTCTGAAGAGGCAGGAAAGAAAGAAAGATAGAGGGACATAGGGGGATATACTTGGGAGGTGTCCTGGAGTCAGTGAAGTTGTCACTATGCTTTAATCAAGGTCTCGAACCCATCTATAATAGGAGAAGCAGAAAGTAATGTATTGTTTCGTCTCAATCTCCACAGCCTTTTCTGGCTGTGCTGAACTGATCAAACGCTATATTGGCAGTGTCACATTTCTGCCCACATGTAGTTCACTTCTTAAATCTCTAGTGGGAAAACAGGCTGGAAAAGTTTCTACGTGTTTCCATCCCAATAGAAGTCACCTCCATTGCCTCTGCTTCATCACATCTGAATCTTTGGCCAGGCATTCTCAGCACACAACCACTTCAGTACCAGCCTCCCACCAGAAATCGAAAGCAGATGACAGGAGGCAGGAAGTAAGCTCTAAAATTGCACTACAGAAGCTTTGAGTTTTACTCCATGGGGAAAAAGCTTGCTAAGATTTGGGCAAAAGGTGTTTTTGGAAGTAGGATAAAGCATTGCAGTAAATCTATCTTAATATAAGGGGTGGGTCAGGGAACTTTTTTTAATATAAAGAAGGCATCTCTTTCAGAAAACTACTAAACTAGTGAACTTTGCACTGCTCAAAACTGATTTTTGTGGTGTGATTCTGCCTGCTTCTCAATCAACAGTGTCTCCAGAGCCCAGATACCCACACTCAGAAATCTGACCGACTCTGGCAGGGTAAAGATTACTCCCCCCTAAGGGTGGCCTACAGGAAGTGGCTTTATTAATTATGCTCCCAGGCAAGTTTCTCTGGAAGAAGGAAAGCCCAGTGCAGAAGCCAGCTGGCTGCAGAAAGGGGTAAGCAGGATGGTGGCCTGGCAGAGAAAGACTTCTTGCTTCCAGGCTGAGTTGCCAGGGCCCTCTACCAACCCCAGAGGAACTGGGAGAAGACTCCCCATAGGAGAGGCCGAGGTTGAGGGAGAGGGCTCAGGACCCGGCAAAGCAAGGGAGGTCTGAGATTTAAGAATCACTATTGCTCCCTCGGAATTCCCCAGGACGAGATCCTTTGGGGACAAAGACCTACACTGTCCTGACAGTGTTTCTCTGGCACAAAGCTCAAAGACATGAGTAAATGATGTAGTTCCTTAATAGCCAAGGTGTTCGTCTGGGTGTCTCAAATAAAACCATAAGCCTGCTATAAACTTCCCAAGTCCATTGGATGAACTTGAGTAATGGCTGGAGAAACCCACACCAATCTGAGATAAATTATTCAAATTTCTCAGAAAAGCATTTGGCAGCGATCAAAGTGTGGGTAGAAATATGATGCTGGCAGTATAGCATTTGATCAGTTCAGTACAGCTGGGAAAGGCTGTGGAGATCTGGAGATGAAACAGTGCATTATTTTATGTTTCTGCTGTCGTAGATGGGTTCAAAACCATGCATAAAGCATAGTGACACCACCACTGTGCTGGGATACCTCCCAAGTAGTGACCTAACTATTGATAAACAGACTTCTTCAGGCAGAAAATGCTGCAGGAAATTAGTAAATTGGAATATTTTTTTCTCCCTGTGGAATATGATGGGGAAAGCATGGTCCAAAGATATAAAGAAAGGATACAAAGGACTGGAGCCCTAGGGGAAAAAAAACCTTGCTCTGGCAAAGACTTGAAGTCATGGTTTGTATTTTTTTTAATGGTATTTGATAAGCACTTACTGTGTGCCAGGCACTGGTCTGAGCACTGGGGTAGTTACAGGGTAATCAGGTTGGATACAGCCCTTGTCCCACATGGGGCTCACAGCCTTAATCCCCATTTTCCAGGTGAGGTAACTGAGGCACTAAGGTTGGAAGAGTACAGTACAATATAGTTAGTAGACATGAAGTAGCCCTGGTAGACAGGAAATACCCTGAATCCTATCAGTCACAGATGTTCACTTTTCGAGGATGTGGTTTGGCATGGTGCCCTTGGCTCTGCTAACGTTGGGCAAAAGGGATGATAATTTTCCAAAAACTCACTGACGCTGCTCCATTGCAAATCTCACAGGGGTTGTTTGATGATCTGCATCCCATGAAAGTATCAGACTACAATGAAAGCAGCATCAGTTTTGATCTCCCCTACCCTTTGAAATCATGTTTTATGACTCATTGCATCGAAGGGAAATAGAAGTTTACATTTCTAAGTACTTTTCTCCTAACCTAAAGATGGGATTCTAACCTAATTCCCATAGGCTCATTTATTTAAAAGGCATAGTTTGGAAAGGTGGCGTTTTGCAGGATCACAGCTACATAAGTAGATGTATGTTCTGACGATAAGTATCTTCTTTTGTTGTATTCCTTGCATCTTTGTACTGTACAAACATCCAAACATGTAAAAGTTACAAACATTCAAAATGCTGCTCAAAGGTGTAATTCGCATTTTTGTTCCCAGAGCAAGTTTCCCTAACTTTTACCAAGTACCGAAGAGTAGCATAAGGACTGACTGTAGGGATTGTAGAACCTGGCAGTGAAATAATCTCTTAAAACATCTGACCTTTGATACCATCCTTAGAGCCCAGTCATGGGAGTTACCCCAAGTTTGTGCAGATCTACCTGTACAGATAGATTTCCATTGTAGTACCGTAAACCTTTAAGCTCACTGTGGGCAGGGAACGTTTCTGCCAACTCTGTTTTGTACTCTCCCAAGCGCTTATTACAATGCTCTGCACACAGTAAGCATTCAATTAAAGCAGTGAATCAATCGACCGATCTCTCTTTTACTTAAAAATGTTACAACAGACCTGAATTAGACATAAAGCCCTTTCAAAAGTCAGTGTTCAGTCCTCAGTCTGAACCATATGTCCCCAACAGGCCAAATCCCCATATTGTGTGACCCCTAGGAATGTGGATTATCCAGTTATCGTCCTATCTCCCTACTACCCTTCCTTTCCAAAATCTTAGAACGAGTCGTCTACAATCGATGCCTAGAATTCCTTAACTCCCATTCTCTCCTAGACCCCCTCCAATCTGGCTTCCGTCCCCTCCACTCTACCGAGACTGCTCTCTCTAAGGTCACCCATGACCTCCTTCTTGCCAAATCCAATGGCTCCTACTCCATTCTGATCCTCCTTGACCTCTCTGCTGCCTTTGACACTGTCGACCATCCCCTCCTCCTCCGTACCTTATCTCACCTTGGCTTCACGGACTCTGTCCTCTCCTGGTTCTCCTCTTACCTCTCTGGCCGATCATTCTCGGTCTCCTACGCTGGAGCCTCCTCCCCCTCCCATCCTTTAACTGTTGGAGTTCCTCAAGGGTCAGTTCTTGGCCCTCTTCTGTTCTCCATTTACACTCACTCCCTCGGTGAACTCATTCGCTCTCACGGCTTTGACTACCATCTCTACGCAGATGACACGCAGATCTACATCTCCGCCCCTGTCCTCTCCCCCTCCCTTCAGGCTCGCATCTCCTCCTGCCTCCGGGACGTCTCCACCTGGATGTCTGCCCGCCACCTAAAACTCAACATGAGCAAGACTGAGCTCCTCATCTTCCCTCCCAAGCCCGGTCCGCTCCCAGACTTCTCCATCACCGTGGATGGCACGACCATCCTTCCTGTCCCGCAGGCCCGCAATCTCGGTGTCATCCTTGACTCGTCCCTCTCGTTCACCCCACACATCCTATCCGTTACCAAGACCTGCCGGTTTCACCTCTACAATATCGCCAAGATCCGCCCTTTCCTCTCCACCCAAACGGCTACCTTACTATTACGGGCTCTCGTTATATCCCGGCTAGACTACTGTGTCAGCCTTCTCTCTGACCTCCCTTCCTCCTCTCTCGCCCCGCTCCGGTCTATTCTTCACTCCGCTGCCCGGCTCATCTTCCTGCAGAAACGATCTGGGCATGTCACTCCCCTTCTTAAACAACTCCAGTGGTTGCCTATCGACCTCCGCTCCAAACAAAAACTCCTCACTCTAGGCTTCAAGGCTCTCCATCACCTTGCCCCTTCCTACCTCTCCTCCCTTCTCTCTTTCTACCGCCCACCCCGCACGCTCCGCTCCTCTGCCGCCCACCTCCTCGCCGTCCCTCGGTCTCGCCTATCCCGCCGTCGACCCCTGGGTCACGTCCTCCCGCGGTCCTGGAACGCCCTCCCTCCTCACCTCCGCCAAACTGATTCTCTTTCCCTCTTCAAAACCTTACTTAAAAATCACCTCCTCCAAGAGGCCTTCCCAGACTGAGCTCCTCTTCCCCCTCTACTCCCTCTGCCATCCCCCCTTTACCTCTCCGCAGCTAAAGCCTCATTTTCCCCTTTTCCCTCTGCTCCTCCACCTCTCCCTTCCCATCCCCACAGCACTGTACCCGTCCGCTCAACTGTATATATTTTCGTTACCCTATTTATTTTGTTAATGAATTGTACATCGCCTTGATTCTATTTAGTTGCCATTGTTTTTACGAGATGTTCTTCCCCTTGACGCTGTTTAGTGCCATTGTTCTTGTCTGTCCGTCTCCCCCGATTAGACTGTAAGCCCGTCAAACGGCAGGGACTGTCTCTATCTGTTGCCGACTTGTTCATCCCAAGCGCTTAGTACAGTGCTCTGCACATAGTAAGCGCTCAATAAATACTATTGAATGAATGGATTCTTGCCCCTTTAATGTAAAGAGAGGTGTGGTCCAGAAATTTTTGAAATTATAGAATTGCCTTAAATTGAGAAACGCAACCCAGAAAATAGAGTGTTAGCATGTGGAGAAAATTATGTTGTCTGTACCACTAATCCTTGGCCTAAAATTCTAGTGTATCTCTAAAGTCTGATCTCATTGGTGTGCTTTTGGGAAACTAGTCAGTCAGTTTTCCTAAAGTAGCCTGCCTCCCTCCTTCCCAAATCTGGAAACTGTATTTTTGACTTGAATGATAGCAAATGGAATTTAGGGGTCATTCCTGGAGCTGGATACTAAAGAAAAGATGCTTAATTAGTGGAAGGAATTCTCCAGATAAAGGGTGGGAGTCATGTTTCCTGTTCACTTGATCAAATTCCATCAGCTGTCTTAAATTGAGGAAGCCGATGATCAGAATGAATGTGATTTCCTAGACAGCAGTAGGTCAGGATGGGGAAGAGTTATCAGTAGCCATAACTATGCTCCGCTGGACTCCTTAGGAAATTAGCGTTCAAAAGATTGAATTTAGCATTTGAAAGTGACAGATCAAGGTTCCTCCTTCTGTCTCAGCCCCTAATCAGTTCCTAGTCAGACATTCATAGCTTCATGCATGATGAAGTGGAACACTTTGTTGCTCTGGATGGTAATTACTCCTAAAAATTTGCTAAATGATTCCTTTTGGCATATTTGAAGAAATACAGGAATTTGGCAGCCTGCAAGCCAGTGCATTTAACATGTAGAAGTCTCTAGGGCTTTCTCCAAAGCTTCCACTGGAACATATGATGATGATGATGGTATTCATTAAGCACTTACTATGTGCCAAGTACTGGTATAAGCACAGGGGTAGATACAAGGTAATCAGGTTGTCCCACATGGGGCTCACAGTCTCAATCCCCATTTTATAGATGAGGTCACTAAGGCACAGAGAAATTAAGTGACTTGCCCGAAGTCACACAGCTGACAAGTGGTGGAGCTGGGATTAGAACCCACGACTTCTGACTCCCAAGCCTGTGCTCTTTCTACTAAGCCATGCTGCTTCTCATATAAGGAGAGTAGTCATCATTTTCAAATAAAGTTGGTTAAAGGTAAACTGGGCAGTTGACATGGATTCATTTGTCCATTCAATTGTATTTATTGAGAGCTTACTGTGTGCAGAGCACTGCACTAAGCGTGAGGAAAGTGCAATTCGCCAACAAATAGAGACAATCCCTACCCAACTGTGACACCCCCCACCCCCCACCCCCGAATTAAGGGTTTTCTTGGCTGATCTTTCCCACTCTTGTTATCCCAACAGCTAGAAAGTATTTTTTAAGCATTTGGTTGAGGAGCTTTGGGGCACTAAATTGGCATTTTTGCCTGCTTTTTGAAGACTCTTAAGTAGCCCACAAGTTGCATCATTTAACTAAACTATGGTTGTCTATGGTGTTGCTGAAGCTTTGCCTTATAACTTTGTCTGGTTCTTGCCTCATGGAATTTCAAAAGCATGGGTTATGGGGAAGATGATACTGACTTTATGCCTGCTTGATTTCTCTGGTTTCAATAAAATATGGAGCTTACCAAATCAAATGGAGGCATAACTGACAACCATAGAGTAATCAAAAGTTGATACTTTAGAGCAATGACAGGTCAGTCAAATGATTAGCGATGCTAATTAGTGCTGCTTCTGGTTGTATAGTCTTTACTTGCAGCCAAGTGAGATTTTGAAGGAAGGCAGTTGCTTTTTTTCCGTATCCTGAAAACATCAAGGAAATTAATTATGTCTTTACCACTTAGAGGTTTATATAATAAAAATGGGTGTAGAACAGGTGTGCATTGGTGGGAAGATCATCTCTCAGGCTATTTGGCCCTTTCAGAGCTATGTTTTGAAAACTGGAATTCCTAAGTTCTCTCACAAAATGCCTTTTTTTCCCAAGATCCACTCTCTTAGGCCTGAACTGCCTTCCTGGAAAAAATAACCCTGAGATTGCTTGAGTAGCTCTTCTTAGATGGGGTGGGAAATGACTGTTGGTCCCTCGGGTGGATTAGGGGGAGGTGCAACACCTGGGTCAGCACAAGTGGTATTGCGTTTGGCACGTGCATCCTGTCATTGTGCCCATCTTCCAGTCCATCAAAATAGGTGCCCCGTCTATCACTGGCCAAGTAGGCTCTCCAGCTGAAGCTGAGCCTTGTCTGACTTAGATCGCTTTTGAGTGGCATTATGCTCCATTGGGTTCAGATCACATACTGGGACTGGATACTAAGAAATTTTGTATTCGAATTTTGTAGAATTGTGTATTCGAAAACCGGTCGTCCCTTTGCCCCATCTCCTTCAGCTGCCCCTCTGGCACGTGATAGCTTGCAAGTTGCTCATCTGGGGGAAGATGAAGATTTTTTGACTGTTGTCATCAAGTAACAGTGTCCATGCTATTCACAATAACTCAAATAAAGACAGTCTTTATCCTTGCAGGGCTTACGTTGTCAGCCGTGTTGTAGACACACACGGGAACTTAGCTGAGGAGTTTAAAAAGTAGTCTTGGTGGGTAAGGCATCTGGCAGCAGTCCAGTTGAATCTGTTGAAATGCTGATATGGTCCTTTCTCCTTTTCCTTTTCTTCCTTATGCCTTGTTATTCATTGCCCTGTGCCCCACAACAGTCTCTCAGGAGGGAGAATAGGCAGGTGTTGTTATTGCTGAACAGCAGGCAGCTCAGTGTCCTCTCCACCATATCCCAGTGCTTCCTTCCTTGCTTCCCCACGGAGCATTTCCCAGCAAGCAGAAACAGCCAGGGTTACTGCTCCTGAGTTCAAAGGTTCTGCTCAGCTTCCTGATTGACTCATTCCTGGAGGATTCTAGGCAGTGCAGGTGCTGCAAAAATAAATTGTTTTCTTTTCCTTCAATTCCTTGATCTCTGTTCTGCCTGCAACGGTGACCTGATCATTGTCACACACCACCAGGCTATGTCGAAAAAGGGACACGATTCATTGACCTTAGCAGCATCGCTTTGGTTCCCTATTCACTGTATTTTTTTTCCTTTGTCTCTCTGCAAAACTTTGGTTCCCAGATTAATGAAGTACTCTGTGTGTCACTATTACCCTGTCGTAGAACAGAAAAGTCCCCAATTCTTTTTACTTACCCAAATATTTTTCTAGTTGTTTAATTAAAAAATGGGTAATTCACCTCCTATTCCTGTCAGTGACTTTGTATTGTTCTTAAAATTAGTTAAAATTTTCGAGATATCCTGAATCTCTACTAGTCATGGATGAATTGATTGAGCATTCCTGCATCTCCTTTTTTCCCAGTTCAGCAATGAAAGGAGTTTATAAACAATGTAGCAGTGAATATTTTTGATCCTTCTATTTCATAGTTGAAGGGTATTAATTGATGGAGCCATGTTTGGAAAGAGAAGGTTTCAGTAACCAAATTTCTTAAACTAAGGACACTGAGTCAAGCTTTCCAAGTTCATTTCTGGCAATGATTTGCTGGATGATCTTAGGCAGCTTACTAAGTTGACAAAATAAGAATATTGTCAGCGAACCTCATATAGTCCTGAAGATTTGAGGCCTAAAATAGGAAGTGGTGGAGAGATGTAGTGCTTATTATTTGGAGTCTCATTTCAAGAGGTTATTCCGGTTCCAAAAACTTAGCTTCCCCATCTTAACTCAACTGTAGGATCCCAGGTCTGTGTTTCAAGCCTCACTCCCATCTGTAAATTGCAAGCATGGACCAAGAAACTTTTTTTTAGCTCAGGGTGACATTGCAGGCTGGATAATGAAAGGAATTTGTACTGAGGGATCCCATCACAGGGAGAAGGGTTACAACTTATTGGGTTCTTTTGTGCTCTTCCAGCTTTGTAAATTCCATTCTGACCATTAATCAAACATTGAGCATTATCTTGAGAACTTCTCTGAATGCTTTTGAAAATCAAACCAATTAAGGAAAGCTACTTTGCAGGGAAATTGGTAGCTGATGATGAAAGAATCCGTGTTGTGTTCTTCTGAGGAGAAAATTTATAATTAGAAATTATGCCCTTGGGGTTTTTGGGAAACCCTGCATTTTTGTTTAATTTTCTAGTGCATTATATCTTCAGCCAATGACTGTTTTTTCTAGGATGTTGGCAAAGGATGAGTTGGTGGCCACACTTCAAAAATGTGTAGAGGTCTTTAAATCCTCTTATGGAAAAAAGCTTGGCAGCACAACTAAGGAACTGGAGGAGTTCCTGGTCCAGTTTCAGGGCCTTGAAGGTGAGTATGAGTTGGCAGTTTGACTCTGAAATGATATTAAGAGTCCACGTTGTGATGGGGAATGGGATGCGGGGAGGTTCACTGGGGTACAGTGTTATGTGGCACCAGGCCTCCAATCTCACCTCTCTCCGGCTACCAGCAGGCCAAAAGCATCTTCTCAGGATCTGGCTTGAACACCAGTTAGCAACCAGTGGGTGGAAAAATAGAAATTCAAGTTCCAGCTGGATGGCTTCTGCAGTGTACAATGGAAGAGTGATTTAAAATGAAGAGGCTGAAGATAGTAACAGGAGTTCATGATTAATCACCTCTTTGGGAATTTTTTTTCCTTAAGTATTTCATCAAATTCCGTATGAATTTCAGAAAACACTTCATAAATCAGTTAAAAGCCTGAAAAATTAATAGTTGTGAGCTGCCTCCAGGCATTTTAAATTCATTGCTATGCTGATTACCAAAATATGCATGAGGGCTGCTTCAGTCAGATTCAGAAAGATTGACTCTTTCAGGCAAAGGCAGTCTGAGTAGGTCCAAGGAGTTTGTGAAGTTCTGTAGTGGTAGGAAGCCCACAACTTTCCCTGCGACCTTTCCTCTTTCCAGAATTGCCAGAGTGGACCTGGTTGTTCAGCAAAATAAGGAAAAGGCCTGTCCCAACAAAAACAATTACATGGTATGGTGATTGGTGTCTTTCATGTTTACCGTTGAGGACAAGCCCTTTGAGGGCAGGGGCCACACATTCACTGGATGCGCATTCATTTTTATGGAAGATGGAGGAGAACCAATTTACCCAACAGCAGCAGAATGAATCAGGGGATATATCATAGTGGTTAAAACTGGTTTATTTTGTATTTTATTTTAAGAGTAGATAGAGTTCTTTGGCCCAGAGGAGTGTTAGAACAGGTAATCAAAATATCTCTGGCTCTTGAGAGAACAGAGGGATTTCCCCCCTCACCTGGGCATCATTAACTGGAAGGTCTGGCTGGGGGGAGGGATTAGGCCCCCTACAGCTTTCAACCTAGAGCCCCTGCAGGCAACTGATGTCTCCTGCGGTTCTCATCCGAGAACTTTAACTGTCTCTGTCCTTATGGTGCTCCCACAGTCCATGTGGCTCTCTTGGTCTCCCCAAACTGAACTTGTTCTGCCACTTGGCCCTGGTGTCACAAATAAGCGTACACCAATCCTGCCACTGACTGGGGGAGTTGGGGGAGGTGTGGCTGTTGAAGATAATAGCAACAACTACCCTGGAGACAGTGTGACCCTCACAGGCAAGAGAAAAAAGAAGAAAAACAGAAGTAGTTTTTCTCCTGCAAAGCTGAAGCCTTCAGCCACAAGCCTCCCTAGCAGAGCCTCCAGAAAGGGATATGGTGTTGCATATGTTTTAGGATACAGTGTTGCATTTGTTTTACGTGAGAAGCCGGAAATGGGCTTGCCTGGACAAGTCTCCTAGAAAATCAACTTGTCTCCCCTGCCATAGAACCTAAAGGAACTAACTGTTCGTTAGCATTGTGAGCTAATTGCATTGAATTAACACACAGGAGATGTCAGCACAATCAGAATATTTGGGGAAGGTGTTAATTCAATCTGGGACTTGGAGGAGCCAGATAGGTAGGAGCTGGGATTGGTTTAGAGATGGTTTAATTTTGTTTCCATGATTTGGCTATCCAACCCTTTCCAGGGAGGACTTCCTATTTCCCCGAGGGGCAGAGTTTGCTGAATTGTAAGAACAGAAGGACTAAGGAGTATAGTATAGAGAGAGAGAGAGAGACAGAGACCTTTTGCTGAAGGAATGGAGCAGGGGAGACTGAACTGGAGTGAGAGTGAAGGAGACAGAGATTCCAAATCTGAGGCAATTCCAGTGGAGAGTGAGGGGAACCACCACCTCCTGCCCTCATCTCCCTTTCTGCAGAGAGAGCAAGGACCAGGCCCATCTCCCAGATGTGACTTTTGTCATCTTGACGTAGTCTGTGGCCTATCCCTGAAGGCCAAAAAAAACAAAACCTCCACGCAAATCTCTCCCACAGCTTGGTGCAACACTGAAATCAAGCATGAACTACTTGCTCTGATGGGAGTACGCCTGCTTTTCAGCCTTTGTCAACTTTATTTTATTCCCCCATCATGATATATCGCCTGGCGACTGCGCCCCTCCCAGTTCCACCCTCAGAGGGCAGCAAATCTAGAGTCCCCTGGAACGAAAACACTATTTTGAAGAGCAGGGATACTGGCCTTCATGGTCTTCTCTGCTCCTCAATTCATCAATCAATCATATTTATTGAGCAGAGCCTTGGGAGGGTACAATATAATAGAAATTAGCAGACACGTTCCCTGTCCATAATGAGCTTACAAGTCTCAAACACCCTTTAAGGATTCAGGCTCCAATCTCAATTCAAAATTACAGTCCAAAGTTAAAACAGGATATATTTCAGCCAACCCTAACCACCCCCCATCCTCAGTGGGCAAGGTTTTTTTGAGTTGGAAAGGAGTGGAGGAAATGAGCCTTTGGTTTTATTGAAGAGGAAGAGTAATTGGAATATTTTTTTAAGCCCTGTATAACCCCAGTCACAGGAAATAGTCAATAAAACTCCAAGGCTAACAAGAAATTGATTCTTTAAAATCATTCCGGACACCCCAGCCTCTTCCTCATTTCATTAATGAATCCCACCAGACAGATCACTGGGGTCCTTGTACCCTAAAGATAAGAGGTGGAAACCCAATAATAATGTTGGTATTTGTTAAGCGCTTACTATGTGCAGAGCACTGTTCTAAGAGCTGGGGTAGATACAGGGTAATCTGGTTGTCCCATGTGAGGCTCACAGTCTTAATCCCCATTTTACAGATGGGGTAACTGAGGCACAGAGAAGTTAAGTGACTTGCCCACAGTCACACAGCTGACAAGTGGCAGAGCCAGCATTCGAACCCATGACATCGGACTCCCAAGCCTGTGCTCTTTCCACTGAGCCACCCAATCCCTTCCTACCGTTCATCCTCTTTTGTGGATAACCGAGTTATCCTGCTCACCCTCTGGAATGATCTCTGACAGGCGTCCTGCTAATTGTCAATATTCTTTTGTCTGTTTGGAACCTGTCTCGTGCTTAGTAGACAGCACATCGCAGCCAGTAGACCCTCAAAAAATTCCATTACTGCTGCTGCTTGCCTATCCAGACTCATTGAGGCGGTAGCAAATCCAGAGCAAGTTTATTCATCCTTTACAGTGTGTGAATGCTAAAAAAAAACTAAGAGATGTATCGTGGTTGTTCAGTTTCCTTAATAAACAGAGGTAACAGAATTTAAGAAATTAAATTTGAGAAGTTCCCCTGACCCCCCACTCCATTCCAAAAGGCTAAAATCAACATTTGAGTTTTTCAAGGGTTCTTTAAATTTCAGAACCTGACATTTTTGGAGAAGTCTTTCCAACATAAATTATGCAAGAATTGTTTATTGACCTTCAGATTGCCGGTGCAAATCAGCTATTTGATGGAACCTTGGCTCCTGGCCACATACAAGAGTAGCATCTGACCTTTGGTTTGCCTTGGTTTTAGCAGGAAACTGTTTGCTTTTCTTGACTCTGGATTTCCCTTAAGTGTCAGCCATTCGGGTTTGTTTGTTTTTCTAGAAGCCGAAGCCAATGAGGAAGAGGTCGGCCCTGCATCACAACAGAAAGGACTCCAGAAAACAGACCTGTATCATCTTCAGAAGGTCAGGCCAGAGGTCCTCTCCCCACACTGCTCTGGTTGCCTTACCCTCTCTGATTGGTACCCGCACAGGGTTCGTTCTGCCTGGCCAGGTTGGGTGTTTGTCTCGAAGTCATGGCCCGGAACAGTGCACACTCTGAAGCTCACCTAAAAAGCCAACATCCTGCTTGTCCTGCTGCCACGCCTTCCATCCTGCAAGTAGGCAGGCTCTGGAATCTCCTAGCCAGCCCAGGCGGAAAATGCAGGCTTGAAGAGGGCTTAGGTTGTTTGTCGGGTGTTGCTGTACGGTCCCAGCCTAGGAGAGAGAGGAAGTGGGAGAGGAGCAGGGAAGGGAAGGAGACGGGGAGGTGCCTAGATGTGACAGCAGTATCCAGCTGGTACTCAGAAAGGGCAGGCAGAGCATTTTGTTTTTTGAACAGCCTCCAAACAAACTTCAGCTGACTGACCTGGAGATTGATGGCCTTGAGCCCATACAATGTATTAACTCTCATCCTGAGGGGCATCTGCTGCACCCCCGAGCAGTGTTCCAGAACATGTACAGTAGAATCTCATTTGGGGGACCAGCAAGCCATTTTGGTAAAATTGTACCAGTGGGGTAATGTTGGAGTACTGGGTGCCTTTCTGAACCTCAGGGCTGGCAAGCTGTCCTCCAGCATGGGGAACCGAAAATGCACCGTTTGAGAGGAGAGGGGTCAACACAAGGGGGTGCCTCCCATCAACCTCCTCTCCTCTCCCTGCCTCAAAAAAAGGCTTTTCCCACCCTCTAGAAAATGTTTTTTTTTTCCTTTCTCCTCTAGTCATTGTTGGAAATGAAGGAGCTGAGACGTTCAAATAGGAAGCAAACCAAATTTGAAGTTCTCCGGGAAAAAGTTGTGAGTTTCCTAGACACTCTGGTGAGGTAAGCCTGATGGATTTAGGAATGAAATCATGGATATTTTGCCAGATGACAGTTACTTTGGGCCTTAGCACAGCTGATCCAGGGAATTTGCCTTAAGTGTGGCAGTGTAATTGTGTGTCCCTCCAGGGACACTTTGTGCAGTTTATCGCATAGCTGCTGTGCACTGTCCATCTTCTGCTACATAACTCACCGAGTGACTGATCTCAGTCCCATCTCAGCTCTGTCACTATAGAAGCTGGTTTTATCTCAGTTTATTACTTGGCTCCAACCAGCTCCTTGCTTGGCTCGACAGTCGAGCCCTTATTGAAGGGTGGCCATGCTGTCCAGGATCAACTCAGAAATCACTGACTTCTCAGGCTTTCCATCCATTTTCTGCTCAGATTTCAGGGAGATGAAACTCTTTATAATAATAATAGTAATAATAATCATGGTTTTGTTAAGTGCTTACTATGTGTCAAGAATTGTTTAGGGAAAGGTAGCTCAAGGTGGAGTCTGTATGTTCTCATTAAGATGGCCACTGGTCAGCCATCTTGTGATACATGACTTGTTTTTACCGTGACAGTGACTCCAAAGGGCACAAGGAGGACAGGGCAATGGTTGCCTGTCGTTAGAGAAGGATCATTCATCATTCCTAACAACCCATTATGGACTTTTGGTCTCAAACCCTATTTGAGACCCCTAACATCCTTAACTTTTCTCTCTCATCCATAGTTTACCCTAACCTTCTGCACTTTCAGCTTTCCCAACTTCCTGGGTAACAGAAGCCACCGGGTTAATAAGTAGGAAAGTGCTTCTTTGGGAACCTACCTCTTTCGGGCATCAGAGGTAACCCCTTGTCCTGTTGTTTTGGGACTGGGGGAACAACAAGTTTGTGTTCACCCTGTCTGCTTCTCATCCTTCCTATAATAATAATAATAATTGTGGTATTTAAGTGCTTACTATGTGTCAAGCACTGTTCTAAGCACAGGGGTAGGTAGAAAGTAATCATGTTGGACATAGTCCCTGCGCTACATGGGGCTCGCAGTCTAAGTACAGGGAGACAAATATTTAATCCCCATTTTACGGATGAGGAAACTGAGGCACAGAGAAATTATATGTCATACGGTATGTAAGTGACAGAGCTGGGATTAGACCCATGCTCTTTCCACTAGGGCACACTGTTCCTCTATGATCTAATCCCTCTGGGAACTGCATTTCTTAGAAATCTATAGGTGCATATCCATCATTGCCGACCCCCCCCTCCCCAGGGCTGTTTTAGCCATCAGTCAACCAGCTTGAATGGTAATCATTAACAGAGCCAGAGGCCAAACTCCTCTCTGGCCTTAGTGGAAATGTAGAAATAGGGCAGAGTGGCAGAAGTTTGCTATGGTCTGGGCGTCGTCGGTTTTCTGACTGAAAATGGACCTCAATTTCCAGAGATCAGTTCAGCAATTAGACAAACCAGAATTTGGGAACCAGGCCCCAAACCCAGTGGGCCTGTTGAGGGTTATATCCAGAACCCCCACAAAGCTGCTTGAGCAGGCTGCTCTAAGGTGGCAGATCAACTGCACCTCAGCAAGGTGGAACAACTGAGAGGGCAAGTCAGGTCCACCTAGACCCCTCCCATATCTGTCTGCATGAAAAGTGATTTAGAAACTTAGCCCTCCTTATCATCAGCTCTTTCATTCTCATCAGTGTGTTTCAAAAAAAAAAACAGAAAAAGAACAATGGCTAGATAAAAATCCCTTAAGGGCTTGAGTGGCAGCCATGGAAGTCTACCTTGACCTTTTCGGGTAGAGGAAAAGAGCGCCAGCAGAATGCAAACAGGGCTAGACGCTGGGAAACAGTAAAGGCTTTGTTATTCTTATCACTGCTCACCTTGCTTAATGGTGATTGAGAGCCGATGGTTTGTGAGGTGCTGAAGAGGGCTGAGGTCTTGGAAAACTACAAGCCTAGTTGGAGTGAAGGGTAAAGACACAAAGAGTTATTTCTGATAAATGGTTCATCCTCTGGGAAAGTGAAAAGCTTAACCTCTCTCTGTCTCAGGTTCTCTATCTGGATTCAGTGCCTGTTTTTAGTTGATGTCTTAATCAGTTGTATTTATTGAGCACATACTGTGTGCAGAGCACTGTACTAAGCACTTGGGAGATAACAGTCGTAGAGCTTACAGTCTAGAGGGGGAGACATATTTAAATAAATAAATTATGGCTATGTATTTAAGTACTGTGGGGCTGAATGTGGGGTACATACCCAAGTGCAAGACCGTGAGCCCCATGTAGGACAGTGACTCCGTCCCCTCTGGTTATCCTCTATGTGTCCCAGCACTTAGTCCAGTGCTTTGTACACAGTAAGTGCTCAATAAATATGATAAAATGAATGAATGAATGAAATACCACAAAAACAAAATACCACCTCAAGGGCTCTGCTGGGGTCTACTGTTGGTTATCCTAGAATCACTAACCGAGAGGAATCCAACTTGAACTAGTAAGGGTGAAGATATAAAGCCTAGTGAGAACCGTATCACTCGAGGGATAGACTGCTGCACTATGGAGGGGAAAGAGAACTCAGTAAGTAGGGATGGTGGATTCTCTCGGTAGAACTGACACCCTCTTCCCCTTCGGTCCATCTCAGGACCCTGCTTCCATCTCCTCTTTTCAAGCTCTGATTGTTTAGCCTCAGGAAAATGAACTTTGCAAACAAATTTTCCATCCTGGCTGCAAAGCAAACTCGAGATTCCTTTCCATTCTCAGACAGCTCACGAATCTAAAGTTGTGTAAGGCCTCCCCGCCCGCCAGCCAGCATATTGCCCTGTAGCGTTCCTTGGCTGGACACCCGGCTTCACAGCAGCTTCAACATTCTGAGCAATCAGGAGCAAAGCTATTAAAATACCTCCGCCTGGGCTTGGGCAGCTGGAATTCTTTCAGGATGCTGGAAACTCTGGGAAATAAACTGGGGGTGTGCCGCGGTCATACAGCTAGTGGAAAGTGAAGCAGGATTTGTTCCTGTCTGGGCTGGCCCTCAGGGTGGGAGTCTGAGGGAAACCTAATCTGTGCCTTCAGGCCAGGACAGGTGGGGAGGGTGGAAAAAACCCTCCACTTTCTGAGTCCAGCTGACCTTCCTGACTCCAGCCACCACATCAGAGTTTCTAGAGACCTTCCCCAGTGGGGCCAAGCTGGCTCCCCAGTGCCACTGCTTTCTAGTGTGGGGAGGCCCTGGCTTGATACAAGGGCAAGGAGAGTAATTCAGCCTTGTTTTTCTTCAGAGGAAAATTGACCTTTCAAGCTGGGTATTTGAAAGTTGCACTACGGTTCCTTTAATTGCCCAGAGGGTTTTATGGCTATGGTACATCACTCCTTTTCCTTACCTCTCTCACCTCCGTAATACTGCCATGTCTTGGAGATCGAAGCTGGAGAGAAGAAGCCTTAGTTGAGCTTGGCCACTCTTGCCCATTCAGGATATCTTCTTTAGTAGCAGGCTGATGTAGTAGATAGAGCAGAGGCTCAGGAGTCAGAGGCTCTGGAAAAAGTCAAGTCCTGGAATGGCCATTTGGGGGTGAAAATGGTTCCACCACGGTGACCCTTTTGGCTAGCAGGAGACAGTGCCTTTACCCCTGGGAACAGTGCCTGTGGGGATGACCGGGGCTCTTTTCCCAGTGTTCTGCTTAGAACTGCACTTTACTTTCAGTCCCAAGGAGCACTGTTAAATCCTGGATTCTGGAAAATATGGGAAAGGCTTGAAAGGGAAAGGGAGGAGCCTGAGTATCCTTGGAAGCCTTGGGAGGGCTGGGGTTCAGTCACCCCGCCCGAGGCCATAAGTAACAGGTGGTTATCACCAGGAGGTCACAGAGACTGCTGGGACTAATTGCAGATTGTGGCACTTCTTGCAGAGAGTTGCACTGTGGGGGCCTATAAAGCGTGAAGTAATAATTGAGAAGCAGCGTGACCTAATGGAAGGAGCATGGGTCTGAGAGACATTAGGATCTGGGTTGTAATCCCAGCTCCTCCATTTGTCTGCTGTTTGTGACCTTAGGCAAGTCGCTTCACTCGTCTGGGCCTCAGTTTCCTCCTCTGTAAAATGGTAATTGACTGTGAACCCCATGTAGGATATGGACTGTGCCCAATCTGATTAGCTTGTATCTACCCCAGCACTTAGTACATTGCCTGGCACACAGTAAGAGATTAACAAATACCATAATCATTATTGTATCTACCCCAACGTGTGTACAGTGCCTAGCACATAGTAAGTGTATACTAAATACCATTAAAAAATTGCAAAGAGGCCTAGAAATCAAATGGGTCTCATATAGTTCAGGTGGGCCCCTTTATGCCCCAGGTCTGCCTCAGCCACGCCAGTTGGTAAATACACTTCATTCTCTGGGGTTCACAGTCAATCCCCATTTTACAAATGAGGGAACTGAGGCCCAGAGAAATGAAGTGACTTGCCCAAGGTCACACAGCAGACAGATGGCAGAGTCGGGATTAGAGCCCAGGTTCTTCTGAGTCCCAAGCCCATGCTGGTTTATTCATGAATACGTCAGTGATTTTCGTACTTGAAAACAAACTGTGGGCTCTCTCATTTGCTCCCGACACCATCACAGACCCTGGTCCCTGAAAACAACGCTGGGGGTATTCCTGGGAGGGTGACTTTAAAAGTGGGAGAGAGTTTTCTCCAAGGCAGGTCCTGGGAGCATAGGAAATGAGCAACCCAGCTTGAGCCTGCACCTCAAGCACTCCAGGCTTTGACCACCCAAGCCCTGGCTCAATAATGCCAAAGTCGGCCTCTGCCCCAGAGTGTCTGACCCTTGCCGCTGGACCTTGGCCATTTCAGAAAGTATCTGCCGCCGCCCGAGACGCAGCCCCTTCACGAGGTGATGTACTTCAGCGCCGCCCACACCCTGCGCGAGCACTTGAACGCTGCCCCCCGGATTGCACTTCACACGGCTCTCAATGACCCCCACTACTATCTGAAGGTAAGAAACTGAAGCAGGGCTGGAAACTGATTGGAAGGCTCCAGCCCATCCTGTCCATGGAGGGAAGACGTTTGGAAGCTATTCCCCCTAACCCAACAGGATCAGTCACATCGGTGGGTCGCGGCTAGCTGGTGGGTTTGGGAAAGTCGGGTGGCCACGTTATCTGGGAATTGGGGGTAATTTGTACTAATCCAGGATTTAACCCGAGCGGAGGATTGCCAGACAAACCCTGGAGTCCAGCATTCTTTCTCCCAGGGACATGCAGAGGGAGGGAGGAGAATTTTTCACGGGCGAGTTCCCTCCCACAAACAATTAACAAACCAACAATGCCAGGATTAACTTGAGACCTTACCTACTGTTCCAGTCAGAGAATTTAACCCAAACGTCCAACGGGAATTTCACCTTCCCCACATTTTGTCCTGGGAAACGGGAGTCCCGAGGAGGCTGGCAGATAAGCCCCGGGGCAGTTTGTTGAGGACAGCTGCTAAGGACAAGCTGAATCCTCACAGTGCCCGGATGCATTCATGCATACACACACACACTCATCCCAACATAGGACCGGAAGACAGAACTCCAGTGAGCGCACCCAAAGACAGAGACTCGGCGGCCTCTTGCAGCCAGTGCCATTGCTACCCGCAACATGCAGGGAAGGGAATGTTTCAAACCCTTCACCTTCCCCTCCAGCCCCATCACACATACCCACCCCCACACCTCTCCTGTCATGTACTGAGCTATTTCCCTTGATTCAGAGGCCCTCACTGGTGCCCGGGACCACCTACACTCCAATTTAAGTGTAAATCATTCTTTATCCTAAAGACTGGGCTGTGGAGCCCCTACGACTTCCCCTCGCAGGGGCAGCACTCTAAGTGCTGCTCTAATCCCCAAGACCTGCAATCTGGAGTCTGGGCTAACACGATTTCTGTAAATAGCCTGTCATTCTTCTTAGGCCACACGGTTTTCCTGGCAAGCTTTCCTTCTGGCCGACTCTCCCTCCCCGGGAACAGTTAAACAGAAGGGCTCCTAATTCCATGTCACTTGTCAGTACCCAAAGGCATTTACACTTGGGGAAGTCTAAGTCCTTGAAGAAGGGGCTTGCTCCCGATTCACTTTTGATCCAGCGAATGTGCCACTAGTGATCAGAAAGAACTAGTGAGACGGGAATGTCACCAGTCTCTGCTTCTAGCCCTGGGTTAGGGTATTTGGAGTCGGGCACCTAAGGCAGACAGACCTTACTTGCCTTTAAAGAGATGGTCCCAGTTGGAATGACATACCGCCCCAGTGCCTTCAAACCGTAATGTTCTCTTGCTTCTCTCCCCAGAATCCGGCTCTGGACAGGGCTGGAGGCTCCATTCCCAATGTGGCACCCGACATCTGCATAGCGTACAAACTCCACCTGGAGTGCAGCAGGCTCATCAACCTTGTGGACTGGTCAGAGGTGAGGCCCGACAGCATACTGAGCTGGGCACTGCGCTGGCCACGTTCCTTCTGAGGTACCCTGCTCTTGAGGCCTCATTTCTTTGGGGCCATTGCCCTTCATTTGGGGGCAATGAGGGGCAGGCAGTCGTAGCCTCAAGATGACCAGCTTTAGTGAATAGCCAAGCAGGGATGTGGAGATGGGCAGCAGGGTGGAAAAAGTGGTCTGGGGAGGATGGTCGAGGGGAAAGGAGGCCTGGAGAGGAAAGACCCTGGCAGCCCGTCGTAGCCTCAAGATGACCAGCTTTAGTGAATAGCCAAGCTGGGATGTGGAGATGGGTAGCAGGGTGGAAAAAGTGGTCTGGGGAGGATGGTCTAGGGGAAAGGAGGCCTGGAGAGGAAAGACCCTGGCAGCCCTTGACAGGGAGGGCCAAACTGTTTAAAGTTGAGAGCTGGGACTGTCTTAACTTGGTCTTTCCCCAAGTCCTTTGCATGGGGCTCTTGTAAATTGGGAGTTGCCATAATAAGAAGTGTTCCTTGGGTCTCCTTTTCTCTGCTCCCTAACCCCTTTGAGAACCTTTTCCTCCTTTGCCTGGGCAGAGTTCTTTGAGCCGGGTGGCTCCAGAAAGAGACCCACTCTTGCGTGAACAGTGAAAGGAGTTTGGGGGACAGTATTAGAAAATTTCTGATTTATGTGATTTGGTCCTTTTCAAAGGCTTTTGCAACAGTAGTGACAGCTGCTGATGATCCAAACACTCCAGCCTCTGAAGAAATGAATGAAATTATCCAGTATCCTTTTAAATGCAATTTTGCAACGCTCAAGTACATCAAAAGTCTTCCTCCCCCAAGCTCATGTGCAGTAAGGATTTATGGGCAAAGCTCCATCTCAGTCTCCGGGGCCAGCTAATCCTAAACCGAACACCCGGGGAGGGGCTGAACTTTGGGCAGTGGCTAATTCTGAGCTCAGATTCTAACTAGCAGAGGGGAAACAAGGATTAGTGGGATACCAACCATTCTGAATACAAAATTGCGGCGGTCCCATTCCAGTGATGTTTCTCAGACTCTTTCTTGTCCAGCTACAGTCAGAGAATCAGGCTCACCTCACTCTTGCTTCCCTTCCCCCCCCCCCCCCCCCCCCCCCGGGAGAATACCAATAGGATAATGCAAACAGGCAGGTGGGGAAATTTAAGGAAGCCCCCATTCAGGGGTTTTGATTTCTCCCCCCCCCCCCCCCCAATTCTGCCAGACCACAGGCAAACTATTTTAAAACAAGTTTTTTGCATTATTCTGCCTTACCCCAGCTGAAGCAGCTCTAGTGTAGGACTACATAGGGTCCAGCAGCTTTTATTCAGTCAGCCGCTTTTCAGACTGTTTTAATCCCAACTCTTCTTTTGGTGAATTTCCTTAGCCCCCATCCTCAGCGCCCGTTTCATCAGAGCTGTTTCTGAACTAGAACTCTTGGGGTTTATAAAACCCACCAAGCAGAAAACGGATCACGTGGCAAGGCTGACCTGGGGAGGCTGTTAAAGGAGGCATGCGGGGATGGCAGAAGCAGGAACTGCCACCTCCAGCATTTGAAGGGCTTAAACCAAAATGGGGTCCTGGGAGAGCCACCCTGCTGTCTAAGTCAGCAGCTACCCTCAATGCCTCCATTTCAGGGTTTTCCAGCTAGCAAGGGAGGGGGCAGGGGTTAATATGGCTAATCTGAATGGGGGTTTCTGCTGGTACCACTTATTTCCAGGCTCTGTGTCACTGGAACAATGAGCAAATAAAAATATTCTCTCACCTCCACAGGCTGATCTCATCATTTGCTGCACCTGGACCCAGCCTATTCACGCACTGTGGCCAGATACCACATGCAACTGTTGCCTGGGTCCTGGTAGGGACCTAGCTGGGGGAAAAGTGAGAAGGTTGCTTATCTGTTTTCTCATGAGCTGATCTGCTCAAAATGGTGGTGGCTCTGAGTGCTAGAGAAGTTTCCCCAGTGGTTGAAACTATCCCACTTAGCTGACCTGCTTGTAGATCAATTAAGGGATGACATTTAGGCCATGGGCCAGTTCATTTTTCTTTTGGAAATAAGGTTGAGACAGGCTCTCTGGGAGCTGGGTGTTCTTCAATACCCACCAGACTGGCCCTGTTCAATGCCCAATTTTTTTCTGGATCCCTTCATTCTCCTACATCTCATTTAGTAAATCCCCAGTCAAAGGGCAGAGACTATCTGTTGCCGATTTGTACATTCCAAGCGCTTAGTACAGTGCTCTGCACATAGCGCTCAATAAATACTATTGAATGAATGGACTTGTACAGTGGTCAGAAAGAGCAACAAATTCTTAAACTTAAGTGTCATTTTATCCAGAATGCCATCATGTAACAGCAGCATTCATTAATCATTAAGATATTTGGACTTTTAGTAGGATCTAGAAAAAACATCCCCAAAATCTCTCTGGGATCCACTCTAAATACCATTTCAGAACTAACTCTTCACACAAAATATCCTTAGGGAAAGTGACTCCTTCAAATATTCACCACCACTACCACCTTTCCTATCCCTATTCCTAAAACTTTCCTCATAATAGCAAACTACCCTCTCAACCATTTTTATTGCTAGCCCCTTTGCTTATTCAACAAAATACTACTGAGTTCATTCTATTCATTTTTCAGATTAAGATTTTACCTTGGGGAAATACAAATGGCCAAGCAGGAGTTTGATGGTTGGTAAAGCTCTCATACAACAATTTCGGACACTGAATGGGACCTCATGATCACTGCACTAGTGCCTCTTCACTGTTATTTGTCCCGCTGAAGATGCAAAGAACTGTTGGTGGAGTACCAGTCCCTTTTGGGTGAGTAGCCCTGGAATGAAAACAGTCCTGGGCTCACAACTCTGTAAAGCAAATTATGAAAGGGCCCAGGACTACCAGGACCCACGAGAGGCAGTCTGGTTAAAATTCTGCTTAGCTTCAAAATGAAAACTGGCCATGTAACAGTAAGGGCAACTTGCACAATACAGGGTCATTACTGGGTTAGACCCGTGTCTGGAAGTAATAATAATAATAATGTTGGTATTTGTTAAGCGCTTACTATGTGCCGAGCACTGTTCTAAGCACTGGGGTAGACACAGGGGAATCAGGTTGTCCCATGTGGGGCTCACAGTCTTCATCCCCATTTTACAGATGAGGTAACAGGCACAGAGAAGTTAAGTGACTTGCCCAGAGTCACACAGCTGACAAGTGGCAGAGCTGGGATTCGAACCCATGACCTCTGGCTCCCAAGCCCGTGCTCTTTCCACTGAGCCACTCTGCTTCCCTTGGATGGGAAACAAAACTGTTTCCTGTCGAGATGTCATTCCAAATTCCATGTTTAGCCACTTGAAGAATAGTCAAGCCGTACTGCCTTGATCAACACTAAGAAGCTGCAACTCACCCATTTGGGGCTCCTGTACCTTGAGGGAAAGGATATTCAGTGACAGGTAGGATGGGCAGCCAAAATAGCTCACTGCTTCCCTTTTTCCTACATTAACTGAACCCCAGCATGATGTTCTGTAAGAGATCTTTTTCAGCTGAAACTCTCTTCTTACCCCTCAAAGCCAAGAAGAAATTTAAAAGTCCAACCCTTCAAACTACTGCAGTCTGAGCTTGATGGTACAAATTTTGTAGGCTTAATGACTACTTAAGCAGGAAAGGTGCTGCAATCCTTGCTTGGAAACATGTTTCTCCATAAGCTGTGGCTTATTAGGTTGCATATTTAGCTTTTGGTCTCTTCAGTCATGTTTCCTAGGGACAGTGGGACAATGCCACCTGAGCAGTCATTCTCTGGCACAAGTCTCATTTCTGAGGGCTTTTTTAGGCTTCAGGGCAGTCACCTCATGTGAACCCTCCTATCAAGAAAGAAGCTCAAATACACAGAGATATTCAAGACCTGGTTGCACATTACAATTCTGGGAAACGGGGCCCATTGGAGCACAGATTTGATGACACCACTCAGAAATGAAAGGTGATCTATCTTGAGGGCAGTCACATTGAAGCGCTCCAGGTCTTTGCAAAGTTATCAGATATGGACTCCAGGATTTCTCCTCCCATGCTAACGCAAACATCTGATCAGAGCAAAGGGCTTGTTTTCGAAGAGGTAAAAGCCTCAGAGGGGAATGGGGTAGATAAGGCCATTTCCTGTAAGCCACAGATTAGTTACTAAAGCCCTGCACCTGGACAGAAAGCAGGGGCCTACCTATTCTCAGTCCCCCTGCTTTATCCAACCCTGACCTGAGTTTGGGCCTCCCAATAACCTTCAAACCAAACAGGTTCTAGATATAACTCTACAGCAGTTGAGACTTGCTTCCATATCGTGATCTGGAGGCATGTGAAATAACCTGTATAAACCAAGTACTCAGACCGGGCACCCAATGATAAGATATGTGGCTGGTTCACCAATACTAGCATGGACAAATTTGCTCCCAATGAGACAAATTAGTCTCACTGGCTTTAGATGGGTCACCACCTTGATAGCTCGTGGCCACTGAAGTGAATGCAAGGATAGGTAGTTTGACACTCACCCATTAATGCTCTCTGGGAGGAAGCTGTAGAATGCTGCCACTACTCGTGTTAGGTCAGCTATATTTCGGAACAAAATCTCTTCCAACAAACTGAATCGGCTTCAAATGACTGGCCAAATGTACTACTGGAATTTAGGAGAAAGGGTTCTGAAGAACGACTTCAAAAGTTCAGGAAAATATCAAAATCAGGGGTTCTTAAAAGTTTTATGCATTTCTCTTTGAAATTCCTTTCCTATGATTGAAACACATTCAACACTGCTCCAATAATTGCCAGTGAGGCAAATCCTTCACTGTGGCCATTTGAGATGATGCTTCAGAACTAGAAACGTTTCATCCCAAACTCTGAGCTCCTGGTGGGCAGGGAACATGTCTACCCGGTTTACTGTACTGCACTCTCCAAAGCACTTAGCACAGTGCTCTATATACAGTAAGTGCTCAATAAATACCATTTACAACAAAGCTCAAAATCCCTAATGATTACCTAATGCATCAAGACTCAAATGCCACCCAACCCACCTCCAACCTGCTCTAAAATTGAGGCTGCATGTAAGCATCAGATTCACTTTATGTCCTTGAACCGAAACTGCTACCTGCATAGTTGAAAAACAAAAAAAACAAACAGGTTAGAAGTAAATGTTTTATTTGTCCAACTAAATTCCAGTACTACAAGGGCAGTAAAACAATGATACACTGAAAAATTGCAGCAATAAACATTTGTTAAAGACTGAGAGAATAAATAAAAACTACAAAAACAAGAAATCATATAAACCCATTCTTAAACCCCAAAAAAGTCCTGGAATACAGAAATGCCCTCCTCCTTCACTATTTCACAGGCAGTACTGTGGGCTATTTGCTTAAAATTGTCCCGGGATTACATTCTAGATGATTAATGACTGGTTACAGCTTGGTTGTAGTGCACAGTTATTGAAACCACACTAACTTCAGTCCGAAGTGTCATTCTAGTTTTATTTACACAACCAGTGAAGGGCATATTCTAGAACATTCAAACATATCATTAAACATAAGAAGCCAAATTGTAATGAGACAGCAAATGAGGCCACTGGTATTAATACAGGTAGCAACGGTCCACATCCAGATGGTATTTGACATCAGGGAGTACTCCAAAACCAGTTGCTGCCTCAGAGTGGTTGCCACTGACAAAAGCTTGAAATTACCTGTGTTCACACAGGGGGGAGAGGGAAAAAATATGGCATTGCTGCAAGTCTCAATGGGGATTGCTTGCAGCAACTCAACAGGGAACAGGGCAGCCCACGGGTGCAGGAAATGTAATTCATGAAACATCTGTGGAGGAAAAAAGAGAGAGAAAATTTGTCAAAAAGGACCAGCCTCATATTCAAACCATGTCACAACCTTCTGATTAGAAAAAACATATCAACCCTACCACCCTTTTCTTTGGACAGCGGGGGACATTCCCTAATGCCAAGATGCAAAGACCACTCAGTTATAGTTCCCCATCAAAGCTTATTTTGCTCATCGCTTCTGCACTTCTCATATCCTGCCTTTACTACTGCTTCAGCCTCCTCACTGACCTCCTTGCCTCCTGTTTCTCCCAAGCCAATCCAAACACCACTCTGCTATCCGGATCATTTTCCTATTCAACTCAGTCCACATCTCCCTATTCCTTAAGAACCTCCAGTGGTTGCCCATCCACCTCACCCTTGGCTTTACAACATTCAGTCAGCTTGCCCCCTCCCTTAACTTACCTCCCAGACTTGCTTCAATTCAGTCTGCACACTGTGCTCCTCTAATGCCAACTTGCTCACTCACCGTACCCCAATTTTGTCTATCTCACTGCTGACCCCTTGCCCACATCCTCCCTCTGGCCTGGAATCCCCCCCTCCACCCCTTCATAAAAGACAGGCCACTACTCTCCCCTCCTTCAAAGCCTTATTAAAATCACATCTCCAAGAGGCCTTCTTCAAGTAAGTCCTCTTTTCCTCTACTACCTCTCCCTTCCACATTGCCTATGCATTTGTTTTTGTTTCCTTTAAGCACTTGATATTCATCCCATCCTCAGTCACACAAGACCTATGTACATATCCATAATTTATTTAAATGTCAGTCTCCCTCTCTAGACTGTAAGCTCCTTGTGGGCAGGGAAAGTACCTACCAACTCTGTTGTGCTGTACTCTCCCGAGTCCCCAGTACAGTGTTCTGCATATAGTAAATGCTCAATAAATACCACTGAGGACTTGAAACTTGTCAGAATTGTTCCTAAACACCATTCTAACCAAGAGTTTAGGAAGATGGGTTCAGGCTACAAAACTCAAAGGCAAATACTCACAACTAGCAGGCTGTTCTCCATATCGTCGCATTATCTGATCATGCGTAAACTTCACAAATGCATCATATTGCTCTAAAAAGACAAAATAAGAGGTGAGCAGGTCAAAATATATCAGCTTGCAAGAGATGGACTCCCAGACTGTTTTGCAAGAAGGCAGTCCCATCCCTTAGTTATCTTACAAGGGAGATGATACAGGAAGGCTGTGCTGTGGCCTTTAGAACCCTTTCCCCAATCAAACTCCAGGGAAGAAAGCTAGATGCCTGAGAGAGGGGGCTTGACTCCCTGAGAGCCACCACTGGTGTCAGCAAAGATTTAGGTAGGCTCATCTGACCAAGTCACTGGCTCTGAAAAGCTAATGTAAAATGCATTTGCTCTGCCAAGGCTAGAAAGCACATAACTTCAGTTGCCAGGGCTAGTCCATCCAATGTCCTGGATCTATTAATACACTAGAGGTGGAGCCAAGAGGGCAGCTCCACTCCTTTCCCTATGCTGGCAGGATCTGGCCTAGGCCCAGCCAGGGCCTTTGAGATATTTCACCACCACCAGGTGAGATCAAAAACATTACCCATTCATTTCACTAGCCTAAAGTTTTAATTGGTTCTGGGTCACTAAAGTTCCTGCTAAGCCCTAAAGTTACTCTAAAAGGGATTCTGGTGTAGTCGTGTGAAAATATTGTGCTACTCATTCTAAGAATCAAAAATGCTGTCATTATCCCCAGGAAGGGGATACACTCTCACCGATGTAACTTACATATTATCAGTCACACATCTTCATAGCCCTCTTTTCCTCCTCTCACTTCAGGACTCATGTTTGGCAACCCCAGACTACCAGCCTGACAAACTGCCGTGCCTTTTTCTTGGGCTGTGGCATAACCAATTCCATCCAATTCCCTCCTCTCTGATGAGCTTCTCTAAAGACTGATCCACAAGTCAACTACCTCTTCAACCTATGCACCGAGGACCACGTTCTGGCTCTTTCCCCTTATCACCTCTTCCTGCCTCTTTAACCAAGAAGATCCAATCAGTGTGTTTGCTCTGTTCCCCTCGCCATATCAGATAGGCTAAGAATGACACATACCTGCAAGTTTTGTGGTCAGTATTTCTTCATACTCCTCACGGACTTTCTCTTCACGTTCTTTCAGTAAACGTTCACAGATCATCCCAACCTGCCTTAGAGTAAATAGGGGCTGTTCTTTTTTTAATGGTGATGATGCTGCAGATGAAGTGCCTTCAGAAAATAGAAAAATGCCAAAACAGTTCAGAATTATTTTAAAATGCCTTTCAGGTTTGAGGTGCTCGGGCATTTCTAAATTTTCACACTAAAGATTTCTCCCCAAATATGCCCCTAATTGTAGACTATGGGTAAATATAGACATGTATTTATAGGTTGCTCTGTGTATAGGTATATACACAAACATTTATCAGCAACGCAGTTTACTTTTACTTTTTATGAAAGGTGTGTTACAGGGAAAGGACACCTCTTTCTTCAATACTCCTACGAGGTCTCAGAATACAGACTGTTTTACCAAAATAAAGAGAAATGGAGGGCGGGGATGGCCTTTATTGTACTCTCTTGTACCCTCCCAAGCAGTGAATTGTACTTTCCAAGCACTTAGTACAGTGCTCTGCACACAGTAAGCACTCAATAAATATGACTGAACTACTCAAACACTGACTGACTGTGATCAGGTGACTACCCATTTTTGTGGTGTTAGGAGAGAAGGGATATTTAAGAAAATGGCCAGTACTGAGCAGAAGAGCAAAGAACTGATGACTACACTAAGTCAGAAGGTACTCCAACAAGCACTGAAGATCTAATTATTAAATATCCATATGGCTCACCTGGCGAAGCTGGCCCGCTGAGAAGAAATGCATGAGGCTGTGCATCAGTGGAACAGCATGGATCTGTTTGCTGGAAGCTAGTTTCTAAATGTCTTCTCTTCTGCATGCGCTTATACTCCTGTTTTATGTTGTACAGGATTTGTTCTGAAAGGAAAAGTTATGAGTTATAAGTTAGAGAGCTTTCTGAATCCCAAAACATTTTACACTTCTAATCTGATTGTTTTCCGTAAGTGCTCAGTAAATTCGATTGACTGATTTACTTTTCGTACTGAAAGGAACTGGGTTTTTTTTCCCATGGGTCTAACAGAGTGGCTTGTTATTTGCAGTTCTCAGCCTCAGTTAACAACCACAATGTGTTCGCTAACAAGTCAGGTGCCCAGAAAGCACTTCTTAGGTAGGGTTGCCCTCTCCAGTAAAATCTTTACAATGAGGATAAAACATCTGCTTTCTCCCTCTTCGACTGAGAACCTCATGTCCAATGTGATTTTCTTGTATCTACCCCAAAAAGGGCTTAATGCATGTCATTATTGTTGTGCTTTTATTAAGGAGTCACTTCTTTCTTGATTCTAATGCACAGTGTCGGATCTTTGGTGGGTGATTCCCAGCTTTCAGCTAGGATGCAGCACTGTCTCATGCTTGTTTTACTGCATCCTTGCAATGGTCCATCTGTCCGCTTTCACCTTTCTTTTTGAATATGGTGATGCCAGTGGCATCTCTGACAGCCTATGGCATTTCCTCTATGTACCATATGCTGAGGAAGAGCTTCTGTACTTAAGCAGGGTGTCCCCTTCTAGGTTGTTGATGGCCTCAGCAGTATGTCATCAGGATGGGTACTTTCTCATTTTTCATGCATGACTGCTGCAATGACTTCTCCAAATGTTGGGACAACGCCATGCCTTTACATTTTGGAAGGTTTTCTGTTAGATGGAGTGTTGAGGAAAGCATTAAAATGTTCTTGGCAACTCTTCAAGATTCACTCATTCATTTCCTGTGATGAGACTGGAGCCTTCTTCACTCTTCAGAAACATCACATACAGGTCTAAATGTCTTTAATAATGTACAGAAGTTTTGATTTCATGGGTACAATTATGAAATTTTGAAATGTTCTATAAGTAAAAATACCTAAATGAAAATCTCTTTTTCCTCCACATCCCTCACTGAACAAATACATATAAACTCAATTTGGACAGCACAATTAAATGGAGTTCCTTTTTGTTTTAAGTTTTGTTTTTATCTGTCTGGAGTGCTAGTCCAATCATACCACTGTCATTTTCTTCTGCAGAAGTACTGACAATAACAGCTTGATGTGAATTGCTCAGTCACTGTTTTCAGTAGCACTAGTAGGTAGACAAGCAAGGTCAAACAAAGCATTTTTGATGTTATCAGAATTACATGCTTCAGTTTTCATCCTGCGGGTTATTTCCTACTGCATTACCTGCTGGTCTGTGGATCACGAGCTTGAATTTTCTAGAGACAGTTCTGGGTAAGTCTACTGAAGAGACTGCACTACAGAATTACAAGATTTTGAGATTCTGCTACCAAATATAGCATTCATTTATTATTACCCAAGACATTCTCTCAACCGGGTAAAAGTAACTCTGTTGGCTACTACTAAGATGATCTGCTTGCTGAGTAGACGAGGCCCATTTTGATTTCATTTTCCACTTCTGGTATCACTTCTTTATTATTAGGGAACAATGTGACAAAGACTAGCTTCCATAGCTAAACCCAGCTCAACCAATGAGGGATTTCAAAGGAGCTGGTCTGGGTAAGGAAAGAAGAGTCAGAGGCAAGCAATTTGCTCTTGAGCCTAAGAGTCATTGCTGCACAATGCTCTGACAGTATGGAAAAACATTCCTTTTGCCATCTATCCACTGTCCAAATGTATCAATCCCCAGTCAAGCTTAATCAGCTTAATTCAGTCATGTGACTCTGAATAGGCAAAAAAAAAAAAAAAAAGCCCGCCTCCAAAATCCAAAGTCTATCTGCTGTGTGATGTTGGACAAGTCACTTCACTTCTCTGTGTCTCCAGTACCTCATCTGTAAAATGGGGATTAAGACTGTGAGTCCCATGAGGGACAGGGATTGTGTCCAATCTGATTACTTTCTATCTACACCAGCGCTTAGAACAGGGCTTGGCACACAGTAAGCACTTAACAATACCATGATTATTATCTCCAAAGGCAACAATCCAGACAAATACAATCTTAAAATAAATATCTTGGTAACAGCTAAATTGCATATGAAGAGAAGAATCTTCATTTTTAAGTAAATACTGCCTGCCAAAAATAATGATAAATTGATTTTGGTTGCCACTACTTCTCTCTGTTGGTTCTGAATTAGTTTTCCATACCCACTGAAATTCTAAACAGCCAACAAATAAAATCCAACTAGTTCATTCATTCCATAATTTTGCTTGGAGCAACTCTAAGAGTAACCAAGAGTGTACAACTAGGCAAGCTGTCTTTTCAAAAACATGCTTCCAGAGGTGTTATCATTAAAAACCACTTGGACATTATCTCTGGAAGGCTGCCACTTCCCCTGTACGTTCCTAAAATACATTAACAGCCCATATGTTCTTCATCCTCAAGGCAACACTAAGGGCAAAAAAGGGGTCCTATCTGACCAAGAAGTGGCACTTCTGCAAGTGCCCTACTGTTTCTGGAACAGTGTTTAGGATCTAACTGCCCAAAATAAAAAGTAGCTGGCAGAGTACTTACAGTCTGAGCATTTGAATAAATACTTTTGGCTTCTGCAGTGCAGGAGAGTTACATTTCAAGGACAAAAGTCAAAGGATTCTTTCTGATTAAGGGCTTCATAAAAGGGTTTTTTTTAGTAACTTTTCCATAGGCATTTAAGCTTCCAGGAGAAAAAAAAAGTATGAAGTAGTTGTAGCACACCCATGGACTTCAAGCTACTACTTCCTAACTCTGGGCAACAGTTTGTGCCAGATGAGTTTAAAACATGGCTAACTTCATTGTTTTTCAAAAATATTAATTGATTACAAGTTTATAAAAGCACATACGCTGATAAATATTTTTAAGTCTTTTCTACATTATCCTTTCCACCGTCTCGAACAACCCCCAACAAAGCCCTCGAATCACGGTCTAAACTCTCCCTTCTGTGTGGCTTATGCACTTGCTCTCTTAAGCACTTCACCACTCACCCTTATGTACATACTCATGTACATACCCACTTGTAATTTATTTTAATATCAGTCTACCCCATGAAATCTGTAAGCTTCTTGTGGGCACAGCATCCATACCTATTCCTTTGTGTAGTACTCACCCTTGCACTTAGTAAAGTGCCTTTTAAATGCATAATAAATACCACTTATTGATAATTACTGAGCACTTACTGTGTGCAGAGCTTCATACTAAACGCTTGGGAGAGTACAATACAATTCTTCATTTTCACTGATCAATAAGTAAATACTTGAAATACATTTTATGTTTGCACAACAGTGTCTGTACATGTTGGGTTTTGTTTTTGATTATTAGCCTCTAGTAGACCTAGAATGTACTCTCCCAAGCGTTTAGTACTCACCCTTGCACTTAGTAAAGTGCCTTTTAAATGCATAATAAATACCACTTATTGATAATTACTGAGCACTTACTGTGTGCAGAGCTTCATACTAAACGCTTGGGAGAGTACAATACAATTTTTCATTTTCACTGATCAATAAGTAAATACTTGAAATACATTTTATGTTTGCACAACAGTGTCTGTACATGTTGGGTTTTGTTTTTGATTATTAGCCTCTAATAGACCTAGAATGTGCTTATTTACTTTTGCAGGGTGCCATGTGGGTGCAGGCATTATATGGATTCTGGAGGACAATGCATGCAAGACTGGAAAACCAGGATCTAGGCAACCACTTTGGCCACCCAAACCATTTTAGGAGGAATAAATTAAAGGTTCCAGCTAGATCAGCACCAAATCAGGCTATATATATATATATATGGAAGTTGCTCCATCTCTCTGTCTACACTGTTAGGGAGCAAATTCGTACCAGTTCTGCCCCTTTCCTGTTCACTCAACTCTTGCTATATTTCTTTCAGCAGCTACCCTGGCAATTCTGCCCTTCTGCGTGACAGCTCATCACATGAAAGTACCCTGTCTGCAAAATTTTCCAAATGAGACATCACAATGCTTTGCAACAATAGAGGAGGTACTGAAATGTGGCAGAGGCTGGTGAATATCCCCTGCCACATTTCACTACCTTCTCAAATAGCCAAAGGTTTCAGAACCTGAAGTTTCAGAAGCTGAAACTTGCAGGGTTTCCTAAATCCCAAAACAGCACAGGAAAGAGGTTCTCAGAACCATCTCACAACAGAATGGTGTCACTCAAATTCCCAAGATAAGCTCCCTATGTGCTCAGGATGCCCAGTGGCTTCTTACAGCTGCAATTCAAAATGGCCAGAATATATATGCACATTTTCCCAGTTGCACAGCTCAACATATTTTGGCCACAAATAGTGCCACCTTTAGGGTATGGTATTGCTGGTTTGAGGGAACACTGCAAAGCTCTGCCCAGTGAGGCAGTCCTGTTTTTAGAGCAAGCTGACTAAAGGCCCCAAATAGAGAGAGTGCCAAGCCACCTCACCCAGAAGTTAATGGATGCTTGAATTAATACTTGTTGATCTTGTAAGCCCTACTTCCATCAATTTCTAGGCTCTTGTTGGGAAATGTTTCTTGAGTTAACATTCACAAGGTGAGCCTCGGACAGAAGGGGTTCTGTTTATTTTTCAATTTGTAATTAGGCTTACGCCTCTGGAAACATTTACAGATTTATATAATTGAGCAACATACTATGTCAGAAATAAAAGACAATCCCCAGCACTGACATTTTCTCTGCCTGGATGCTTTATCATCTAAATTGCAATTGTCAAAAACCAATAAGGAACCAAAACTGAACACAATTCTGTAGAGTAACATTTGGATTCCAGCCTTTGGCTATCCTGTCTGCAGTAATTAATCTCATGCACCTCTGCTTCACAGACAGGAAGATATTTTCCTGAGAGTTATATAAATAGGAGATGCAAGGCAGCATCATTCTTTTTATTACATTTGATGGGCATTCTATTTTATTCAGAAAAAGAGTGGGTGACCTTCAAAAACCTTCAAGACCACCCCCCCAGAAAAGTCAATTCCACTGCATTGTCTATTTCTCTTGCCTCTGATAGAAATGTCTTTTCATTACAGTGTGTGATGAAAAAATATGCTCTTGCTCTTTAACCCACCTCCAAACCCACAACATTTATTTTGGTTGTCGTTTTGAAAGACGGTGTTCTTTAAGAGTTAACAGCAATGGGAAGTGCTGGGTCAACAATCTTAATCTGACCACTGAGCTAAAAAGCTGCAGGCTGAAGCAGATTCCCAAACCTAGCCTTATAGCATGTCTCAACTCTGACCTGGAATCGCTTCGCCTCTAGGGTTACAAGGATGATTCAGCCAGCATACCCATTCCAATCCCCACTGCTAAAGTTGCCAAAGGTGCCAATTACGGTAACATGGATAAACATCCATCAGGAATTAAAAGGAAACCAGGGCATTTTACACATCAAGGCTAAGAAAATGTTTTAAATGCTATCTGTTCCAGGTGTACCTGGATCACAAATGTGCTTGCCTGAAAAACAAAGCCAAGAAAAACGGCAGTAGACTTAACATCAACACAATTATGCCGGTGTCAAGCACAAGCCACTGGTCTGGAAATTAGGCCTAACCTAAGGTATGGTTAGAATCCTGTTAGTACTCTCAAACACTAAGTTTTCACTGAATTAAAAATAGCAAAAAGAACCATATTTTTCTTGTATCTACAGCTGGCGATGGACAGGCACATTTCCCATCTTTTATAACAGTGTGCAAAGGAAGTGTCCAAACTGAGATCCTAGGTGATTCTACTTAATATGACCCACTGTAAATTTGAGCAGGCCTTTTTGGGGGGAGGGGCGGGAGGGTTATAAAGCTAATCTTCATTTCGATTCCAGTGACCAGGGCAGTAGATCAATTTCTGGCCTGACCATAAGGCCAATACAACATTAGATTATCAAAAACCAAACTGCTCAAAGAACTATTTGCTTATCATTTGTTATTCAATGACTTTTCCGGTTTTATTCTGCTATAACTGAACTAATTCCTGCTATATCATCCTACTCACAGTTTGAAAATAATTTTCACATCGAGTAAAAAGCACGGTGTGCTTTCCGAGAGCAACGAATGTGTCTTATTAATATTGTACTCTTCCAAACACTTAGTAAGCACGAGAATCTTTAGACCCTTCTTAGGGCAACTACTCCGCTATGCACTACTACTCAAGTACTCACAACCAATATTCTTATAGAATGGGAAAGGCAACTTCTATTAGGGTGACTGCCATCCAACAGAGACCCTAAAGAGTTTCCAGTTACCGGCCTCTGTAAAAGCCAACTAGGGTATAATTTATGTAGGTAAATTTTAAGCCACCAGATAACACTATATATTCCTGTGTGACAACACTCTTGGGGGGATTCCAGGTTATTCTATTATCCTTAAGATTTTCATGTTTAAAAAATGCACTTTCTGGATCGAAGCTGAAAAAAAAAAACTCAAAGTTTCTATAGTTCAACACTCCCTCAAAACCCAAAGTTTGCCCTGCAACAAGCCGCAACCTTTTCTATTAAAAGGAATTTAGGACTCTGCAACTGAGACACTAGGACTTCAACTTTAACCCAACTTAAAATGTCACCTACAAATGGAAACCAACTGTGAACTGAAATGGGAAAAAATCCATAATAAACAGATACTGAGACAAAACCAAATCTTAATTACATGCTTCTCCAAAATAGGTTGCTTGCTCAACCCATCTCTAGTGCACTCGCTCAATGACAATGAAGAAAAGTTTCAAATGCAATACTTCCTAGTCAACTGCACTACTCTGAGCCTCCGAAACGAAAGCCATCTAGTGAAAGTAGGGGGAAAAAACCCCTCATATTTTTCTTCTGGGGGCTTGTTTCTACCTACAGGACCAGTGCATCTGAGGTAGCATTTAGTTTATCCAAGTAAATCTATATTTACTGTTAATAAAGAGATCTAGCAAAGGAAACCAATTTCTCTTATCCACTAGAGTACACCCCTGCTATCATAGAAGAGCAAGCCTGCACCATTCGTTGATCCTAATAGTTGCCATGTCCAAGTATACCTGCCTTTAACTACTGTTTAACATCCAAGCACCTAAACTGTTCCTTTGTGCCAGCTGCACATGGCATTATAAGAGCAGAAGCTGGACTGCTTTAGAAAAAAATGCATAATTCATACATTCATGAAATATTTGATGTAGCAGCACAAAGTAGGAGTCATAAAATAAATGCCAGGTATAAAATCCACACAAAGAATGGAGACCATTAAATACTGTTTAGTTGCCAAATCCATTGAGAAGCTAGAAGTAACTTTACAGCTGTCTAAATAACCACAAAATATTAAAACACTCCTGTTCAATATAAATTTCATCTGAAATAGGATTCTTCCTCTTCCAACAGACAACTCATTTGTTTGCCTAGAACCATTTACACTTAATTTAAACCAGCTGGTGTCTCAGTTTACAAGCATGCATCAATGTCCAAGGCACCATCTATGTTTCTGTAAACCCCATCACCAGTCACAAACTGCACTGTTTCCAATTTTCACGGACGGTTAAAAAGAAACTATAAAATTACTCCAGCAACTAAATTCTGATACACTCAATACAGCAAGAGTGGAGCTGGACTAGCAATTTGAGGAAACTGTGCTTCAATACCTAACACTATTTATTCATGAGAGCAGACTCTAAACTAATATTCTCACCTTTACTTGATAAGCATTGCAACAAGTTACCAGAGATGATGGAGAATTTACTTTTCAGGAGGTCCCCAAAATGAATGGATGCAATCTTGCCTAGGCCCTGTCTAAAACTTATGATTGACACATTGTAAAGTGCTTTGTTAGAAATATTTTCAAGGTTTTGTTTCACAGTTTGGGGAGTTCTATATTTATGCTACAACACCCAACTTTTAAATCTTGAAAATTATCTTCTGTTGCATTTTTCTATTCGTCCTGTGAAAGAGCTATCTGGGGCATCCCAGACAATAATGAAAACTTCACATTTCATAACTTGGGTCATAAGCTGGAGGAAGAAAGTCTTCAAAAATAATTTAGCTCCTTCGGAATAGGTTCCAGGCCCTTATTTTCCAGAGTAGAAAGATAATAAAAGAAACAATCTGCAGACTCCTTGAATATTTGTTATTAGGCCAACTACTGTTTCCAAGTATTATTCCTCCCTTCTTCACCCCAAACCCCATTTCCGCTAAAGGTTTTACTTGGGCCTCAGCGAAACCCTCTCACATTGCAATAAAAAATACCATTAGATAGAAAAATGGAAACTGGCCGATTCAGTCACTGGGACTTGTGACCTAACAACCTGCCTCGACCACACTTGACAACATCTGAGGCTGAAGACATTATGACACAATGACAATAGCTTTTCAAACCCCATGACAGAACAGGCCTAATAAACAATGGCTTGTGTGTACAACTCCCAATTAGGGTCTTTTTTTTTTTTTTTTTAAGGAAACTGCTCAGTCGCTGATAAAAATTACAAGGCCATTTTTTGGTGTGTAACCACAAACACAGAGCCATCAATACTGGGTTTCAGAAGTTCTTTGCCTGGAAAATAACATGTCTATACTGGATGCAGTTAAAAATAATTATATTTTTGCCCTGGATGTGAAAAATCAAAACAGGTTCCAATGCTGTGACTCAAAGATTTTTTTTATAATACACATCAACTGATTATATGTACCACCTTCACAGATAATCATCAAGGAGCACACTTCGCCAGTTTGTTAGGGTTTCATTTTGAAATAACTGGAAAAAGTTATATGAATTTGGATCAAAGTGAAGGTATTTTTAGTGTTTTCATGGCTATCAGCCAGCTACTAATTATCTACACAGGTTTGAGGTGAGGCCTTGTCACCTCCATTAGTCACTGCTAAAGTTTATTAAATTATAGTAATTACACATCCTTACTATTATGGAATCAATTCTTTCAAATAAGTTACCCTAAGTGGGGGGAAAAGGTGAAAGGTCATGTCAGTCCAACATATGTTCAATATCATCTACCATTATCAAATTTTGCCTCGGGGGACATGTGGAAAAGATCACTTTGGCATTAAGCTATGTTTTTCTTAAGCTATGTCTATAAATCTTAATTTTTCCCTTGTGATTAAAACGTGTCGCTTGTTAGGCACAGCGTTTTAAAAATCCACTTCCATTAAATAAGCACTAAGCCTAGATTTCCAGTTTTCAATAGCAACGTCCTGCTGAAGTGATAATTTTAATACTCTCCTTTTAGAGTAAGGAGGTCTACAACCGTACAGAGAGGTATTTGGTACTACATTTATGGGGAGGGTGGTGAGTTATGATCTTTCTGGAATCTTTTTCAGGAGTAGAGAAGTCGACTAAATTTGAAACACTCCTCCAAGCACAATGCATTATATTATTCCCGATAATCATCGGCTTCCTTAAACCACGACCTTCGAAAACCGATTCTGCAAGCATTAATGATAAAACCTGAGGCACCGACCGAGGGTGCAGGGCATTTAGAGAAATAAATAAAACCAAGAACTAAAAATGAAAGCAGAATCCGAATTACACGCAGTCAACTCGGGATTGGGGAACAAGGTCGAGTTCAAGGCACCTCGCAAACAAAAGCTTTGGAAGACTGACAACAACTGGACAGTCGCGGAGCAGAGGCTACGGAAAAGATTTTATCTGCCCCTCGCGGACCCTGTCACATTACAACCGTGGTCTTGAAATCGAAGGCCTGGACGCAAAACCTCTGCCTTTTATACACAAAGGAAGTACCTTTCGTTCCTCGGCCCCACAATAATCCCGGTCCTGCCTTGTGCCAAACGGTGGAGGTGGGGGGGGGGGGGGGGAGGAGAGGGAAGGGATGGGGAGGGGGTCGACGACACACAAGAGCTTCCAAGCCACAGATTGGAATTCCAAAGGTATTTCCCTCTGGCTCCTTTTGGGAAGGGCGTCGAAAGGAAACGCGAAAAGAGGCTCAGGCCCTTGGGTCCATTCCCCTCTTGCTCTCGACCCCCGGGTTACCCTCCCCAGGGCCCTGCTTTGGTCGCCCCGTCGAAGGGCCTCATTTCGACCCAATTCGCTTGGGCGCCTCGCCTTTGTGGTCGAACCCGTCTTGACTCAGCCCATCTTGGGGCGTTGATGACAGGACCGGCTCGCCCTCCCCGTCACCCCAAACCAGCCCCATCGGGCCGGGATGTGCCCCATCTCCCCTCCCCCATTGTCTCTCCATCGACAAATGTTTCCACCAAAAGGCACACCCCCAACCCCCGAGCAAGCAGGAATTCTCTCTCGCCTAATTCTACATTCCAAGCGCTTAGGACAGTGCTCTGCACCCAATAAATAAACGCTCAATAAATACGACTGAATGAATGAGGGCCAGATCAACTTTTCCCCCTCCCCATTTTATTTATTTCTATCGATATCTCTTTATTTGTACTGCTGTCTCCCCCCCCCCCGGACTGTGAGCTCGTGGTGGGCAGGGACTGTCCTCTACTGTGCTTTCCCAAGCGCTTACGACAGTGCTCTGCACCCAGTAAGCGCTCAATAAATACGACTGAACGAATGAGGGCCAGATCGACTTTTTCCCCGCTCCCCATTTTATTTCTTTCTATCGATATTTCTTTATTTATACTGTTGCTTCCCCCCCGACTCGTGAGGGGCAGGGATTGTCCTTTCCCAAACGCTTAGGACAGTGCTCTGCACACAGTGAGCGCTCAATAAATACCACTGAAAGGATGAAAGAGGGCCGGATCGACTTCCCCCCCTCCCCATTTTATTTCTCTCGATAGCTTTTTATTTGTACTGCTGTGTCTCCTCCCACGATTGTGAGCTCGTGGTGGGCAGGGCCTGTCCCTCTCTGCTGCTCTACTGTGCTCTCCCCAGCGCTTAGGACAGTGCTCTGCGCACGATAAACGCTCGATAAATAATCATAGTTACGGGATTTGTCACTGCGCTGTGTGCCAGGCACTGTTCTAAGCGCTGGGACAGACACGAGATAGTCGAGACGGACACAGTCCCTGGTCCTACTACATAGGGCTCACCGTCTTAACCCATTTTACAGGTGAGAGCGCCGAGGCACGGAGACGTGAATAATAATAATGGGATTTGTTAAGCGCTGACTATGTGCCAGACACTGTTCTAAACGCTGGGGTAGACGAGATTTTCGGGTGGGACACAGTCCCTGTCCTACAGCTTGGCTCAGTGGAAAGAGCACGGGCTTTGGGGTCAGGGCTCATGAGTTCGAATCCCAGCTCTGCCACTTATTGGCTGTGTGACTGTGGGCAAGTCACTTAACTTCTCTGTGCCTCAGTTCCCTCATCTGTAAAATGGGGATTAAGACTGTGAGCCCCACGTGGGACAACCTGATTCCCCTATGTCTACCCCAGCGCTTAGAACAGTGCTCGGCACATAGTAAGCGCTTAACGAATACCAACATTATTATTATTATTACATAGGGTTCACCGTCTTAATCCCCATTTTACAGGTGAGGGAGTGAGGCACTGAGTCGTGAATAATAATAATAATGGCATTGGTTAAGCGCTATGTGCCAGACACTGTTCTAAGCGCTGGAGTGGACCCAGTCCCCACCGTTCACATTGAGTGGTATTTACTGAGCGTTTACTGTGTGCACAGCACTGTGCTACGGGCTCCCAATCTTCATCCCCGTCTGGGTAGACACGAAACATTCGTGTTGGGCAGGGACTGCCTCTCTCTGTTGCCGAATGGTCCATTCCGAGCGCTTAGTCCAGTGCTCTGCACCTAATAAGCGCTCACTAAATACGATTGAAATGAATGAATGGTCTGTTGCCCAATGGGCCATGCCGAGCGCTTAGTCCAGTGCTCTGCACCCAATAAGCGCTCCCTAAATACGACTGCAATCAATGAATTGTCTGTTGCCGAATGGGCCATGCCGAGCGCTTAGTCCACTGCTCTGCACATACCAAACGCTCCCTACATACGCCTGAAATGAATTTGGGTTGGACACCGTCCTTCTAATGGTATTTACTGAGCGTTTACTATGTGCAGAACGCTGTGCAATCTTCATCCCCGTTTTGGTGGGCACCAGATATTCGGGTTGGGCAGGGATTGTCTCTCTCTTGCCGAATGGTCCATTCCAAGCGCTTAATCCAGTGCTCTGCACCCACTAGGCGCTCAATAAATACGACGGAATGAACGAGTGAATGGGGGTCTGTCGCCGAGAGGCCCATTCCGAGCGCTTAGTCCAGTGCTCTGCACCCAGTAGGCGCTCACTAAATACGACTGAATGATCTGTTGCCGATTGGTCCATTTCAAGCGCTTAGTCCAGTGCTCAGCACCTCCCAAGCGCTCCCTCCAATCGACTGAATGAACGAGGGACTGGTCTGTGGCCGAACGGCCCCTTCCCAGCGCTTAGTCCAGTGCTCAGCACCTCCCAAGTGCTCGCTCCAGTCGACTGAATGGTCTCGGTTGCCGAACGGCCCTTTCCCAGCGCTTAGTCCAGTGCTCAGCACCTCCCAAGCGCTCCCTCCATTCGACTGAATGAACGAAGGACTGGTCTGTGGCCGAAATGCCCCTTCCCAGCGCTTAGTCCAGTGCTCAGCACCTCCCAAGTGCTCGCTCCAGTCGACTGAATGGTCTCTGTTGCCGAACGGCCCTTTCCCAGCGCTTAGTCCAGTGCTCAGCACCTCCCAAGCGCTCCCTCCATTCGACTGAATGAACGGGGGACTGGTCTGTGGATTCGACTGAATGGTCTCTGCCCCTTCGTCCAATGCCCAGCACCTCCCAGGCGCTCGCTCCAGTCGCCCGACTGAACGACGGGGTGCGCGGAGCGCCTCGCCCAAGGTCACGGGGCGGCGGGGATTCGCACCCACGACCCCCCGAGGAGCCGGAGGGGGTGGGGTTTCGACCCACCTGTGGTGAGGCGGGAGGAGACCTCGCCGAAGGGGGACGGCTCCATCCGGAGATATTTCCGCGGCGAGGAGGACGAGGACGACGACGAGGCGGCGGCGGCGGCGGGGGAGAAGGACGAGGAGAGGGGGGAGAGGGCGGCCGAGGACGGCGCCGACAATGGCGCGCATCGCCTTCGCTTGGGGGACGCCGGGCTGAGCAGCGGGTCGAAATCCAGAGTCCTTTTGAGGGTGGCCCCGCACGCCATGGCCGCGGCGGGGAGGGAAGGAGGGCAAGGCGGGCCGCCGCCGCCGCCGCCGCCGCGGGCAGAGGAGCGACAACGGGGGAGGGCAAGGCGGCGGGGACTGTGGCGTCAGGGGCCTGTCGTCGTCGACTCCCGGCGCCGGTCCTTCCGCCGGCCCGCTCGCCCACCGCAGCCCGCCTCCCGCCGCCGCCCCTATCGCTCCCCGGAGACCCGCGGAGAAGCGATGAACCTCCCGACACCGACCCCGAGGCGGGAGGAGTCGGAGGGAGGCCGATGTCGACGGATTACGAAGCGATGGCCGAGGACGGGCGCCGCCAACGGCTTCCTCCCCGCCCCCCGGCTCCCAATATGGCGTCCACCCCGACGCCGCCGATTCAAATCCAGCCGGCCCAACGCGCCTGCGCCAAGGGCGCGGGGCAGGCTGGGACTCGTAGTTCTCCCCCTTCCGGCCGCGGGCGGAAGAGGCGGTGGGAGGGAGGGTGGGGAACTACAAATCCCGCCCGCCACCGCGCCGGCCCGACACTTCCGGGATGGGATTTAAATCCCCTCCACGGCTGGGATGGGAAAAAGGGAGAGGAGGAGAAATGGGAGAGGAGGAGGGTTGGGGGGAAGGGAAGACACACACACACACAAAAAAAAGGGTCAGGGGAATGCAGAAGTCCAACCACTCCTATGGAGGGAGGACCTGGGCCCTCGGGGCTCCTTCCGTAAATCACACAGTCATAGGGGAGGCTCAGAAGGAGGCTCCCTCAAAGGCAGGCTAGGCCATAGAGGGGACAAAAAAGGGAGCAAAATCTTGTTAGAGGTTAAAATAAAAAACACCTAGTAATTATATTGCATTCATTTGTTCATTCAATCGTATTTATTGAGTACTCATTCATTCATTAGTATTTATTGAGCGCCTACTGCGTGCAAGCCCTTGGGAAGTACAATTCGGCAACAGAGACAACCGCTACCCAAGGGGGAGACAGGCAACAAAACATAATAATAATAATGGTTTATTCATTCAATAGTATTTATTGAGCACCTACTGTGTGCAGAGCAGTAACCACGAGAAGCAGCGTGGCTCAGTGGAAAGAGCACGGGCTTTGGAGTCAGAGGTGATGAGTTCGAATCCCTGCTCTGCCACTTGTCAGCTGTGTGACTTTGGGCAAGTCACTTAACTTCTCTGTGCCTCAGTTACTTGCTGTGTGACTTTGGGCAAGTCACTTAACTTCTCTGTGCCTCAATTACCTCATCTGTAAAATGGGGATTAAGACTGTGAGCCCCACGTGGGATAACCTGATTCCTCTATGTCTACCCCAGGGCTTAGAACAGTGCTCTGCACATAGTAAGCGCTTAACAAATACCACTGTACTAAGCCCTTGGAAAGTACAATTCGGCACAGACAATCTCTACCCAAGGGGGAGACAGGCAACAAAACATAATAATAATAATGATCCATTCATTCAATAGTATTTACTGAGCGCTTACTATGTGCAGAGCACTGGACTAAGCGCTTGGAATGGACAAATAGGCAACAGATAGAGACTGTCCCTGCCCATTGACGGACTTACAGTCTAATCGGGGGAGGCAGACAACAACAATAGCAATAAATAGAATCAAGGGGATGTACACCTCATTAAAACTATAGCAATAAATAGAATCAAGGGGATGTACATCTCATTAATAAATAGGGTAATAAAAATATATACAAATAAGTGGATGAGCACAGTGCTGAGGGGAGGGGAAGGGAGAAGGAGAGGAGCAGAGGGAAAGGGGGGGAAAGAGGGATTTAGCTGTGGTTAAGCCCTTATTATGTGCCAAGTGCTGGGGTAGAGGTAAATACCGAATGGTACATTCCAAGTGCTTAGTATAGTGCTCTGCACACGGTAAGCCCTCAGTAAATACGATTGAATGAATGATGACACGGTAATCAGGCTGTCCCATGTGGGGCTCAGAGTCTTAGTCCCCATTTTACAGATGAGGGCACAGAGAAGTTAAGTGACTTGTCCGAAGTCATACAGCTGACAAGTGGCGGATCTGGGATTAGAACCCACAACCTCTGACTCCCAAGCCCGGGCTCTTTCCACTAAGCCACGTTGCTTCTCATGTCTACAAAACAAGTAGGCCTCAATGGCATCAAAATAGAGAAATAAAATTATAGATATATACACATTATGAATAAAATAAATAGAATAATGACTATGTACAAATATACACAAGTGCTGTGGGGCGGGGAAGGGGATAGAGCAGAGGGAGGGAGGAGGGGTGATGGGGAAGGGAGAATGAGCAGAGGAACAATAAGTTTCTACTAAGGCTACAGAACATGATTACAGCCAAACGATACGGATACATACCAAGCATTTATAATACTAAGTTTGCACTTCTCCAGTAGCTCTTTTAATCATCGTGGAGTCAGGACAAGTCTGGAAGTTAGAAGGACCTGGATTCTAATCCTGCCTCTTCCACCTGTCTGCTGTGTGACCTTGTGCAAGTCACATCACTTCTCTGGGCTTTAGATATCTCATCTATAAAATGGGGATAGATTGTGAGCCTCACGTGGGACGGGGACTGTGTCCAATCCGATCTGCTTGTATCCAACCCAGATTTAGTACAGTGCTTGGCACATAGTACACATTTAACAAAGTTATTATTATTAATCTTAAGTAGTTCTTTTAATCAGGGAAGCAGCATGGCTTAGTGGATAGAGCACAGACCTGGGAGTTAGAAGGACCTGGATTCTAAATGCAACTCCGCCACTTGTTTGCTGTGTGACCTTGAGCAAGTCACTTAACTTCTCTGTGCCTCAGTTACATCATTTGGACAATGGGATTAAGACTGTGAGACCTCTGTGGAGGAGGAACTGTGTCCAACCCAATCACCTTGTGTATACCCTAGCGCTTAATAGAGTGCCAGGCACATAGTAACTGCTTAACAAATACGACAATCATTATTATTATTATTATCATCATCATCATCATCTAAGTTCTAAATTCTACAATCCTTAGAGGAGATCCAAAACTTAGAGTATGTTTGGCAACCTATTGTATGAAGTCAGGAACTTGACTATTTGTAAATCATTCTGAACTTTACAGTTAGATACCATGCAACTCCTTTCAAATGATTTATGATGCCCATTAAGCTGTGGAAACATGAGACAAAAGAAAAACTGATTTTCCTTCGAATAGGCAGCAAATGATTGGATGGTCCGTTGAACAGACAATAGAGTATTTATAGACTTGTTAAACATTTTCATAGATTCAATTACTTGAAAAGTAATAACCCAACTATTAAGGGGGTTGCCAAAGATGAAGGAAGAGGAAAAATAATTGGTTCTATTAGAGAGATTAAGTGCAAATAACAATAAAATCTGAAGACCCAAATATCCTAACATTCTAATTGGAAGTGGATTTTCATTTTATTGGCCAAAAAGAAAATATACATAGATTAAAAAAAATTGATAACCACAATCAGGTCACATAAGTCTAAATGCCCACTATAACTAATGAGTCTAACAGCCTTAACAAATCCAGAAACAGTCTTTTTGAGTCTAAATACTTTTACAGGCTTGATATACTTCAGATGGTTTTCCATAACCCAGAGTCAGCAAGCATCTCTGAGTACAGACCTGGAAGCCATGCAAGGAAACAGAAGTATCAACATACCATTGAGATATGGTCTGCATTCTACTTTTCAAACAGCCACCAAACAAAAACTGATTCTGATGAATCACTGTTTCAATTCAGTGAAACTAAGCATAGTGAATGACCCTGATGGACATGAAACCAAGACATTCTAGAGCTTGAAGGGCTCTTCTGTACTATAAATAATGCTTAAGCAACTGATTCCACAGAGATCCATTCCAAGCTTTTTGTAGAATGCTTTATACAGAAAGACATAAAAGTTCAAAGGAGGGGGTTTTGTTCAAAAAAAGTTTCCTCAAATAAGGATGGGTCAGTCTCCAAAAAGACAGCACTGATTCAGTGTCCATCCCCCCACCTCACAAACCTTTGGAAAGAAAGCTTCTTTTCATGCTGTGCAACACCAAGGCAGCCTCTCCTGGGTGCATTCAAATTTAGGAGACATTTGTTTGGCATCTGAACAATTTATAATTTGGTCACACCAAATCTCAACATAATTGATGCTGTGTAGCACTAATTCTGAAACAGCAACTGCTTAGAGCAGGAAAATATAAGGGAAACAGAAGAAAGAAAAACATTTAGTGATTCTGTGAAGGTTGGTAAGTAGCGAGGCTGCAGACAAATGTGAGTTTGTTTACAGAAGACTTTGCATAGAGTTAAACCTGCTAATGGGCAGACATTAATAACACAGAACAAGGGAAGGATCTGCAAATATCTAGTCCAGGTTCTCCTTCCCAGATCCCTTAAATCTTGCAAAAGAGGGATAGGTTCTAACCTATTGGTCGAATTCCCAGGAATAGTTCCGAAGGAATGTCTGAGGATGGTGGGAGTCACTCAGGGGAGACTTTCTTCTGGGGTCCGCAATTAAACCTCTTTATTTTGTGGGAGGGATTGAGCCCTGAGCAAGGAGGGATGGGTTGGCATCATGGCTACCTACTCTGTTGTGCTGGAAAGCACTTAGTACGGAAAGCACTTAGTACAGTAGTTTGCACACCATAAGCACTCAATAAAAGCCATTGATTGATTGATTGATTGATGGAGGTGTTTGGAACATCTACTGATTTGGTGGTTCATCTGTGAGCAAGACTGAAAAAGTGCTGTTAAACTGCTTTGGACGGAGAGACAAAGACTGAGGGATTTGTCATGTATCAAAGCAACTGAGCATTGAAGGTGGGCATGAAAGTTAACGTCCTGATTAGCATCATAATAGGAACTAAATATTTACTAGCGCACACATTTTTGAGGCACGCACCTTGTCACCTCCCCAGTAATAAACTAAATAAAACCGCCAGTGTATTCTTGTCATCCAGAGTAACTGTCATTTACCATGGGTACATAAAAAGTGGCTCGTTGCATGGCTAGGTTTTGTTTTGATGACCGTGTTATCATTTTATGTTTCTTCTATTTATGAGTCTCTTTTTGTCAGAAGTCCTGTCTTAATTGAGCTTCATGCAATTGCCTTAGTGCTTAGCACTGTGCTTTGTGTATTGCAAGCCCTTAATACATATTAGAAATAATACTCATATCCCCCCAACCTGTTTGCCAGTATATTTAAATCCAGTCTATTGTTTAAGGTCATCATCTGTAAAATGGGGATTAAGTCTGTGAGTCCCAAGTGGGACAACCTGATTACCTTGTATCTACCCCAGCTCTGAGAACAGTGCTTGGCACATAGTAAGCGCTTAACAAATATCATCATCATTATTATTATCATTAAGGTCATTAATAATAATAATAATAATAATGGTACTTGTTAAGCCCTTACTAGCTGCCAGGCACTGTACTAAGCACTGGAGTAGACAGAAGGTAATCAGGTTGGACACAGTCCCTGTCCCATGTGATGCTCATTGTCTCCATTCATTCATTCAATAGTATTTATTGAGCACTTACTATGTGCAGAGCACTGTACTAAGCGCTTGGAATGTGCAATTAGACAACAGATAGAGACAATCCCTGTCCATTGATGGGCTTACAGTCTAATCGGGGGAGAGAGACAGATAAAATCCCTGTTTTAGAGATGAGGCCCATATAAGTGAAGTGACTTGCCCAAGGTCACACAGCAGACAAGTGGCAGAACTGGGATTAGAACCCATGACCTTCTAACTCCCAGGCCCATGCTAAATCCATGCTGCTACACAACTACTATACTACTACATTACTACCTAAAAAATAGAGGGACACAAAATGGTGGGAAACAACTTTGAAAGCCTCTTCTCTGAGAAGTCTTCTACTGACAGGGAAGTCTGGGTTAACTGGTAAAAATTAGAGATCAATTAATCCATGGTATTTATTGAGCCCTTACTGTGTGCAGAGCACAGTACTAAGCTCTTGGGAGAGTGCAACTATGTTCTAATACCTGTAGTGCACAATAAGCAGGGGGACTTGGGGGAAATATTTTTAGCTTTTGTTCCTACAAAAGAAGTCTGACAGAGAAACTACATTGGATTTTGTTTTGCTGATAAATTTGATATTAAGCCTGAAAGGAAAATCATTTAAGTGATCATTTTATAGAAAAAAGCCACTCCATGAGTTCCCTAAGAAGGACTAACCTATGTTCTAAGAACTCACTTCGATGCCTGTTAGATTTAGCCTTTCTTGGATTGTTAACTTCTTGAAAGCAGGAACCATGTTTTTGCTTTCACCTTGATAATTTCCCACAGTACCTGGCAGTATGTTGCACACAGAAGTGTTTAATAAACAAATTGTCCCTATGATTCAGTCAATTTGCATTTAGCCACTGTAAAGGAGATGGAACAGTACATTCATTTAAAAACCTCATTTTGGGCAATAGTTTCAGTACCCCTAGTCCTCTCTCTCCTTCCTTCCCTCCTCTATTAACTAGAATCCGCAAGGGAGTTTTAAATTTCATTTCCTCTCTCCTTTCTTCTGCTTATTTGAGGTGGGAAAGACAAAATGGTGTTCAGCAAAAGAGAACAGGAGGAAAAACTGGAGATCTAGATTATCTTCAAATTGAATAATTAGGACCTTGACCACCCAGAGTAGAATTCCCAAAAATGCCTCTCTGCTCTAGGAAAGGGAGGAGTTTCAATGGTACGCGGCTGGAGACAAGAGAAAGGCTGAGTTTCACAAATGTTTTCTAAGCTTTATGCCAGATGCCAGGGACAGTTTTACTGGAATGAGGGGGAGATTCCAAAGGAAAACATAATATCATTATGACACCAACCTGTATCCAGTATCCATCATTTTACAAATATGGAGTGAGCAAAGATGAAGTAAATTCCAGCTTCAGGGAATATCATGTGTGACCTGTCTCCAGTTTCATTTTCTTTATCCAGTGTATAAAATTCCAACTGTAGCTTGGGTTTCTCCTCCAAGTTCATTCGGCATTATAACTACAGGTAAAAACATGAAGAGGGGGAAGAGGGTGTCTGTGCTAGCCTCAGAAAGAAACATCATCTCCTATTCAACCATGTTTCCTCTAAAATTGGAAATCTGAACAACAGCATACCCTACAGGGATCTCCAAACTAATCCTTACTTTTTGAAGGACCTTGGAAATTTAATGATCTGAAACACTCTTAAGTATCCATTGGATTCTGGGTTGTCATTAATATTTATCAAACACAGTGTGCATGGCACAGTAGTAGGTGCTGCAGAATTTGGAAAAATGCAGCCCTTTTCTTTAAAGAGAGATGAGGTGGCTAGCAGTTCATCATGAATAGAATTTGCTCAAAGACTCTGTTGGGGTGGGGACTGAGGAGAGATTAGAGGGAGGTAAAAACCATGAGGAAATGATTCTATAGAATTTCATTAGGGTTCCTTTTAGTGTAAGAAATGGGAATGTGAAAATCCTCTAAATCCTAAACCTAGGCCTGTTGCAGATTTGGCAGATTTCAGTGACTTAACAGACTCTCCTCATGTATAGGGTGCCCTTGGTTCTAACCATTGCATCTTGGAAGTTAAGGATGATATGCCTGTCCTGGCTATGAAGGAAAAATACCTTCTTTAATAACTGTACCATTTGGTAAATCAGCCAAGCATGGTCTTCAGTACTGGGGTAGAATTGCCAGCTCTTAGAACAGTGCTTGGCACATAGTAAGCCCTTAACAAATACCATCACTATTACCGCTATGATAGAAGATAACCATATTGGACTTATGATTTCCTCCTGGACTCTCCCAGCCAGAAGCTTTCCTCCTGGTTTGCCTTAAGAATGCCCCAGCCTATACACACAGTTGCAGTCCCACTTAATTTATTTTTAGCTTTTTGGTATTTGTTAAGCGCTTACTACATACCGGGCACCGTTCTAAGCGCTGGATCAAGGTAGATACATTCCCTGGCCCACACAGGGCTTACAGTTTCAATCCCCATTTTACTGGTAGGGTAACTGGAGCACAGAGAAGTTAAGTGATTTGCCCAAGGTCACATAGCAAGTAAATGGTAGACCACAATTAGAACCCAGGTCCTTTTGACTCCCAGGTCCATGTTCTATCCACTAGGCCATGCTGCTTCTCTTTTCCTGGAGCAGTTAGATGGGGGTAAGAGGAAATTCTCCAAAGGACATTAATAATGCATTACACTGCTGATGACTTAGAGAGTATAAGAGAGTGGATGGCCATGCCCATTCAAAGGGTGAGGGTGGGGGGAAAAGGGAGGGAAGAGCAACAGAAAGGAAGGTGACAGATTCTTCTCTGGCAGCCTTAGCCTGCATCAGCCCAAGGAATTGTCATGGTAATAGTATTTATTGTACATTTTCTAAATACAGTCAACTAAGTATTTGAGAAAGCAGTCAACTAAGTATTTGAGAAGTACAACGGAAATACAGATGCCCACCGGTAGTTCACCCTCGAACAGGGGAGACACAGAAATTTTATATATTTAATGCCTATTTGTATAATACCCACATATACACCTGCTGAGGAAGGACATAAATAGCTAAAATACAGAAGTACAATAGATAGCTCAAGGCATGATAAGAATGGGGATACTGATAATGAATTGGGGAAGATCTGTTGGAGGAGGCGTGAATTGGGGAAGATCTGTTGGAGGAGGCGTGAATTGGGGAACAGAAGTGGGAAAGAGTTGAGGCCATATGTAAAAATGAGGAGAGTTGGTGAAGGGTCTCGAAATCATCGGTGAGGATTTTTTTTTTTTGCTTGCTGTTTACTGTGTCCAATCGCCATAACCCCTGAGAGCCAGGCTGCTGAGCAGGATCCCACATGGCTTTTTACTGGTTACACTCCTGGGGCAGGAAGCCGAGGCATTTCTCAGTGTTCTCCATACTTCAGCTTCTAGGCCAGCCGTGTTGATTCTGCAGCAGTGGCCAGAGAAGGTAGACATAGTTGTAAGCTGTCCTGTAAGATTGAGTTATTACAGCTAGATTCCTCAGGGTAAATTTTTACTGTCAGAAAGTTTAATGGTGTTGCTTATTAAAGCCCCTTGACAGAAATCTTTTATGTATGCAAGCAGCCTCGCTATGACCTATGGAGCTTATAAGAAAAGGGTGGGTAGGTGGGAAAAGAGGTTTGAAACAGAGCCAGAACAGTCATGTATCCTTCTTGTTCAGTCTTGTGCTTTTTGATTCAGAGGAGGAAACTTTTTCCCTCAGGAATTTTGCAGAAATTCAATCTGGCTTAAGATACAGTCTATCCCAGGGTACAAGATGGTGGGATACAAGTTTATGACATCCAGTAACACCCTTCATCCCAACCTAGCACCCCATGGCTCAGAGAAGCAAATGTTAAGGTGATGGTGATGAGTATGGTGCCTTAACTGAGAGGACTTGAACAAAGGACCATAAATAATGCATCACTGAGTGATGTAGCTGTGTGATGCTTGCCCCCTTGACATATATCTCTCACTTTTCCTTTTACATCTCTAACTTTCCCTCTAGCTACTGATATGGGGCCTACATCCCTGAATTTATCCAAATCCCTCTTGAACCTAGTGGTATTTTCAAGTTTCACAACTTCCTGGGGGAACAATTTTCTTGAATTTTCTTATATTTCTTTCACCCTTGCCTCTCCAACCAAACTGCTACCACATTAATCCTCGCGCTTATCCTATCCTGCCTTGACTGCTGCCTCAGCCTCCTTGTTGACCTTCCTGCCTCCTGTCTCTCCTCACTTCAGTCCATACTTCACTCTGCTGCCCAGATTATTCTTCTACAAAACTGTTCAGGGCTTCTCCTTCATTCTGATCTGAAAGCTTCTTCCCTTTGTAGAGTGACATCTTCAGCCTTCCCCCGACCTCCCACCCAACCCCCAACCTCCTCTCTAATGCTGTGAGCTGAGGGCAAGAAATAAAGCTCTTTGAGGGTGGAGGTTTTATTTGTTTTAAGTGGAATTACTCAGAGTAATAGTTATAATTGTACATAGCTTAATCCCGAAGAGGTTGATAAATTATGGCATGAATGAATCAATCAGTGACATTTCTTGAGCACTTACTGTGTGCACCTACTCCATTCTGATCCTCCTTGACCTCTCTGCTGCCTTTGACACTGTCGACCATCCCCTCCTCCTCCATACCTTATCTCACCTTGGCTTCACGGACTCTGTCCTCTCCTGGTTCTCCTCTTACCTCTCTGGCCGATCATTCTCGGTCTCCTACGCTGGAGCCTCCTCCCCCTCCCATCCTTTAACTGTTGGAGTTCCTCAAGGGTCAGTTCTTGGCCCTCTTCTGTTCTCCATTTACACTCACTCCCTCGGTGAACTCATCCGCTCTCACGGCTTTGACTACCATCTCTACGCAGATGACACGCAGATCTACATCTCCGCCCCTGTCCTCTCCCCCTCCCTTCAGGCTCGCATCTCCTCCTGCCTCCGGGACGTCTCCACCTGGATGTCGGCCCGCCACCTAAAACTCAACATGATCAAGACTGAGCTCCTCATCTTCCCTCCCAAGCCCGGTCCGCTCCCAGACTTCTCCGTCACCGTGGATGGCACGACAATCCTTCCCGTCCCGCAGGCCCGCAATCTCGGTGTCATCCTTGACTCGTCCCTCTCGTTCACCCCACACATCCTATCCGTTACCAAGACCTGCCGGTTTCACCTCTACAATATCGCCAAGATCCGCCCTTTCCTCTCCACCCAAACGGCTACCTTACTATTACGGGCTCTCGTTATATCCCGGCTAGACTACTGTGTCAGCCTTCTCTCTGACCTCCCTTCCTCCTCTCTCGCCCGCTCCGGTCTATTCTTCACTCCGCTGCCCGGCTCATCTTCCTGCAGAAACGATCTGGGCATGTCACTCCCCTTCTTAAACAACTCCAGTGGTTAAACAACTCCTATCGACCTCCGCTCCAAACAAAAACTCCTCACTCTAGGCTTCAAGGCTCTCCATCACCTTGCCCCTTCCTACCTCTCCTCCCTTCTCTCTTTCTACCGCCCACCCCGCACGCTCCGCTCCTCTGCCGCCCACCTCCTCGCCGTCCCTCGGTCTCGCCTATCCCGCCGTCGACCCCTGGGTCACGTCCTCCCGCGGTCCCGGAACGCCCTCCCTCCTCACCTCCGCCAAACTGATTCTCTTTCCCTCTTCAAAACCTTACTTAAAAATCACCTCCTCCAAGAGGCCTTCCCAGACTGAGCTCCTCTTCCCCCTCTACTCCCTCTGCCATCCCCCCTTTACCTCTCCGCAGCTAAAGCCTCATTTTCCCCTTTTCCCTCTGCTCCTCCACCTCTCCCTTCCCATCCCCACAGCACTGTACCCGTCCGCTCAACTGTATATATTTTCGTTACCCTATTTATTTTGTTAATGAATTGTACATCGCCTTGATTCTATTTAGTTGCCATTGTTTTTATGAGATGTTCTTCCCCTTGACGCTGTTTAGTGCCATTGTTCTTGTCTGTCCATCTCCCCCGATTAGACTGTAAGCCCGTCAAACGGCAGGGACTGTCTCTATCTGTTGCCGACTTGTTCATCCCAAGCGCTTAGTACAGTGCTCTGCACATAGTAAGCGCTCAATAAATACTATTGAATGAATAAATTCTTGGGAGAGTGCAATACTATAGAATTAGTAGATACATTTCCTGTCCACAATGAGCTTATTGTCTAAAGAGAGCTTGCAGTGATGAGAGATGAATGGAACCTGGTGGCCATCCTTACCTCATTTTCTTTTCAGGCTCACAAGGGGTTCTTACCCCTGGCCTTAACTCCATTGGGAAAATCTTCACTCAACACCATACTCTCTCCCTCACTTCACTATGGCATGAGTTGGGTGCTTCTGCCGTAAACCCAGGAAGAACTCCAACCACTCCGTCACATACCAGCAACAGCAGACTAGGGCCCAGCCAATTCCTCCTAGCCAAGTCTGAGAGAAATGATCCCAGAGGGAATTCCGAATGCCTAGAAAAATGCATTTCCTCATTCCTGGACCAGTGGGATGATTCCTCAGTAAGTAAACACCTAATAAGGCAACATCCATATTCCCAGGTCCTGTATCCTGACCCTCTAGAAATGTGTCAGAAGTAAAGCCTGCCATTTGTTTAGTCGTGCCCTTTGCAATTGCCCTCTGCAAGGCTCTTGATTACTTGGGACTTTCTGCTTGTTATTTAATCTTCAAATCATCAGGTATGCCGACGTTGGCTCACTGACTTCAGTGTACTGGTCGATTTGTCATTTATGCAGTGACCCAGCGCAATAGGAACTCACGAATATATTGAAAGACATAGGCCCTATCCTCCAGTCTTCATTCTTCAGCACAAGATCTTGAATGCAGTGGGTCAGGTATCCTTCCCAACCACTCCCTTTTACATTTTCATCCTTTTGCTGTGGCTTTCATCCTTCCTTATTGGTGGAAGGTGGGGAGGAAGAACATGGGATGGGTCAACTGGGAGAAAGGAGGAAATGAGGCATATAAGAAGGAGGAAAGGGGAAGGTAGAAAAAGAAGATTGAAGGAGAGAAAGAAAAACAGAAAAGATTGGAAGGGAGAAGGCATGGTGATAAGGCGAAGGACAGATTACAGGGCCTGGTGCTGTAATCAAAATCTCCTTTCAGCCTGAGGAATGGCGGGCACCTCCAAATAGACAAACTTCAGAGAGCCAAAGCCTTGAGCCACGGCTTGCCTCTCCCTCAGATCCAGAAGCCCAAGATATAAAAGCCCTATGAATCATCCTGCAAGCAAGAACAGGAAGCTGCCTTAGATGGGAGTCCTTGTGCGTGTCATTCGTGATAAGAAAGTGTCTCCTCCCCAAGGATATTGCATACACTCTGTTTTATAATGACCCAACTTCCCACCATTTAAACTGGAGGGGAGTTGTGCTCTCCTGGATGAGGCAACCTAGACTCACACCCTCTCACCTGGATGACAGCCTTCTGTGTCATAGAACAAAAGCTACCAAAGCAACGAGGTTGGTTGTGGCCTCAAATCCTGCTTAAACTAAAGAGCAGAGAAAAGAATAAGAAATGGGAAAAGTGGGCCTGGAGTCCACACAGAGGTTACCATTGGGATTTCTTTCTGGTTTGTTTTCCTGTCAGATTCCAAGGATTTTTTCCCTGGGGCTTTCTTGCCCAAACTGTTGGCATGAGGAGGATAATTTTATCCGTGAAGCAGGGTGTTCCTCAGGCACCCAGCCAATGAAATTGGCTCATTTACTTCCTTCCCTACTAGATTTCTTCAGGGCTTTCTGCATGTCAGAAGCCTATTAACTCTAGTGATTCAGAGAAGGAAAACCAGGAAGTGTTGTTCTAAATTTGACACGGTGCCTCTAATCACTGAGGCAGAAGTCAATTTACCTCAATGGAGAAGTCACATGTATGCTTTTCCTCTGCCCTCTTTAATGCCCCATAATTATCACCAATGAAGATTTAAAGTGAAAAAAGGAGGTGAGGCTCTCTTCTCCAGCATGATCAGTGGGCCCTTCGGAGTTTGGTTGTTTTCTTTTTTTTTTAGTGGTATCTGCTAAGGGGTCACTATGTATCAACACTGTTCTAAGCACTGGGGTAGATTCATGTTAATCAGCTTGTACAGAGTCTCACATGGAGCTTATGGTCTAAGTAGGTAGGAGAAGAGGCATTTAACCCCCATTTTACAATTCAGGAAACTGAGGCAAAGAGAAGTTAAGTGACTTGGCCAAGGTCACACAGCAGACATGTAGCAGAGTTGGGATAAAAAACCAGGTCCTCTGTCTCCCAGGCCTATGTGTTTTTCCACTAGGCCACACTACTTCTCAGAAGCATTCCTCAAACAAAGGTCTGGTCCCCAGATGAAGTGCTCATGTTAGGTCCCCGGCTGCCCAGTAATTTTTTTTCCCTTCTCGTTGCTTCCCTACCAAACAAGGGGTTATATGTTTCATGACAAAGGTGGCTCCACTGCCATGGAAACACTTCCTCTGGATTTTCCATGGTGGACTCAGCATTCCTGGACACAGGACAGCCAGGTTATTTGCAAAGACTACAGAAACCCTGGGTTCTCTGGTGGGAATGGTATCTAGAACACTGTTACCAAATCATGGTGGAGGCCAACTTGCAGCAGATATTGCATACCAAACCAAAGAGGAAGAAGAGAAGGGCACTGTCCTCATCTCTACCTCTTTCAACATGCACTGTAACTCTGCTCACCACCCTGGAAAGATGCCCACAACCAGGATTTCCACTAAACCACTCATGAGGTAACGGTGACTGGGCTGGTTGTGAACCAGATTTAGCCATGCTTCCTTTCTCTCAGAAGCAAATTCCAAAGAAAGTCTTGCCCTTTCAAGAGACCCAATTCCACCCCCTCCACTCTTCGCCTTATAGTTTAAACCGGAAAAGACCAGGATATTTGGAAACCTTCACAAAGTACTTCAAAAGGGGATGAATTTTATTTGATTTTTGAAGATCAAATAAAATCAACCACTTTTTGGGTATTAAAAATTAGTTCCCACCAAGTCCCCAACACAATATTATTTGACCTACACCTCACTGTGTTGGGTAGTGATTAGTGGTGAAACAGCCGGAAGTACGGAGGAGACAAAGAGGCCTATGGCATAAGGTTTCTGACCCAAAGGCCCATAGGACATTTCATGTGGTGGACAGGCTCAGCAGAAATTCTGAAAATGGGTAGCTAACATAGGAGCGAAGACCCCACCAGCTCCCATGGTGACTTCCCTGGCAACCTGATCTATGATGTTATAGCATAGCATCACCTCCATGCTGCAGTCATTTTAGTTATAAATGGGCCTTCTGTGTAAAAACCTTGCATGCATGGGACTAAGCAAAGCACTGCAATCAATTTTACTTGCACACATTCTTGGTCCTGAAGACTTTTTACAGTGGAAGATTCCATCATCAGAAATAGTATATCAAGCACATTCTGGGCCTAAACAGTACTAGGAAAAGTATTACTCTATAAAAATACTTTCTTTCCCTGCCCCTTCAATATGACCACTGATAAACTGGAACAGTTCATTTCACTCTTTATTTGGAAATAGATGACCCAGTGAGTCGTGATCATATTTCACAAAGTTAAGGATGTATAAAACAAGGAGTAAATAGAAGAAGAAAGGAAAGAGAAAGAAAGCCACACTTCCCTCCACACTCCTCTCCCACACACTCCAGAGATCCTCTTTAGAGCACGCTGTGCTCAGGATCCATCCATGTTCCTCCCTTTCCCCATCTCCACATTGACCCTGGGCAGATACACTTAATTTCTTCTAAGGTACAAAAGCAGTACCCTGCAGCAATCTCAGATCATACAGCCTGAATCGAAAGACAGTAAAATTTATACCTGCAATTCAGCCTGTCAGTCCAGGCTTTTTTCGAACAGGTTCCAGAAGAGAGATTTTTTTATAAAGCATGATTTGCAGGAGAACATTATAAATGGTGGTGGGGAATAATCTTGCTTTATGGGCCTGAATGGACCATTATCTGCACCTGATAAAATGAATGTCATGGGTGGACAAATGAGTTGAGTAGAGGGTAGAGATATGAAGCAATTTTTATTATCCTAGGCATAGACAGGAATTCCTCCCTACAATGATGACCTTTGATAGTTAATAGTCTTGATCCCAAGATGTATCTAGATGAGAAAAAACATCCCTTGGACAGCCAGAGGGAAACATTATCCTACAGTAGCAATATTTATTGAATGCTTATTTGGTGCAGTGTACTGAACTAGACAATGGAAAGTACAAAATACACAAGTAATGTAGAAGCAACATGGATTAGTGGATAGAGTATGGGCCCGGGAGTCAGAAGGACCTGGATTCTAATCCCAGCTATGCCACTTTGCTGTGTGACCTTGGGCAAGTCACTTCACTTCTTTGTAAAATGGGGATTAAGACTGAGCTCCATGTGGGAGAGAGACTGTGTACATCCTCATTTCCTTGTATCCACCCCAGAGCTTAGTACAGTGCTGGGCATACATTAAGCACTTAACAAATACCATTATTATTGAAATGAAGAGGGAGGTCATTGTAGGCCAGAGACTGGACTTGTGTGAGGGGTTGGTGGAGAGATAGAAGAGTTTGAGGAACAGGAAGTAGGTTGGTATTAGATGAACCAAGCGTGTGAGCTGGACTGTAGTAGGGAATCAGGGAGGTAAGGTAAGAGGGGGTATGGTGATTGAGTGCTTTAAAGCCTAAGGTAAGGAGATCCTGTTTGATGCCAAGGTGGATGGCCAATCACTGGAGGTTCTTGAGGAGTGGGGAAACATGATGACCTTTGATAGTTAATAGTCTTGATCCCAAGATGCATCTAGGTGAGAAAAAACATCCCTTGGACAGCCAGGGGGAAACATAATCCTAATCCTAAACATAATCCTACAGTAGCAATATTTTTTGAATGCTCATTTGAAGCCCTGCAGAAGTTTCCTATGGGGGTCAGTACATGGATCTTGACCCTCTGTGGAGATTAGAAAATTAAAACTTAAAGAGATCTAATGATTCTGAAACAGATACACCCGAGGCCAAGTGCAGGTTTATCTGTTGGTCTGTGGCTACTGCAGCAATGACTGTAATAAACTCCTTCTTTCGTTAATGGCGAAACAGCCTTATTGCTTACTCTACTATACATGCTGCTTTGTTATTTTCTGACTTTGAGCGAACTACCGACTCTCTGTCCCTCAATCCTCAAAGAAGACTAATAATTCTTGGCACTAGATAGGGCCTGAAATCAGTTTGAGGTTTTTGGATGAAAGATTCTCTATAAATGCACAATATTACTACAATACCGCCGTTCCTGCGAATGACAGACTAAGACAGCAGAACATGCTAGGAACACAGAGAATCATAGATAACTGCCTTTGTCTCTTTGAAATGACACAGATCCTGGGGTGTAATGAAAGGACTACTTGAAATAATCTCATTTTTGTATTTCTCTTGTCTGAAGTGTTTAAAAAAAATAAATATAAAGACAGTGCGAAGGCCTGTTGGTCATTTTATCAAGGGTTAAAAATTATACTCTGAGGGAGCAGTGGACTGGGAGAAACATATACTTTCCCACCTTTGTGACATCATCTTTTTAGCTTGCAGATTTGTACACTTCAATGAGGAGCAGTTGAAAAATGAGCACCCTGTACATTTTCAGAAATATGCAGCAACCCCAGGAGACCAGTACGTGGGAGTAGAAAACGATTGTGAGGAGAAGGAAAGGGGACAACTGTGAAGCCTCTGTCTGTTTTCCCTTCTTCCCAAGCCAAAACAAGAAGTTGTTCTGGCAATCAAACTACAAATCAAACAGTTTTAAGGATCTATTGGTCAGACTCTGGAAGTCTAGAGAACTGGAGAAGCTTCCAAGACTTTCTTTGTGAGCTTTTCATAAAATCTTTTATTTCTTTGTGGCTTGGTGCCCCAATCTGTAAAATGGTACAAAATAGTGTTGAGTTTCAAATGAAAGGCAAAATGCAAAGTAACTTTTAAGTGCAAAGTAACTTGTTTACTTTTAGCATGTTCTTGTTTTTATTATCATTGGACAAATGGCCCTTTGAGGCTCAGAGGGGAGGGAGGAGAAACTGTGGCAAACATTGGAAAGAGTCATCTTGGGGAAGGTTGGAGAAGAAGTTGGAAGCAGGAGGAGCTTGTTGTGGTCAAGCATTGTCAATATTTATTGTTGTACTTTTCTTTCCCAAGCACTTAGCACAGTGTTCTGCACCCAGTAAGGACTTAATAAATACAGATGAATGAATGAACGAAGGTGGGCTGGTGAGATCTCCAGCTTTGGAGAACCCAGTTATATTTTCTTGGCTTTCCAAGGTGGGTCTCAAATTGTTCTCCCTCCTACTTAAACTGTGAGCCTCATGTGGGACCTGATGATTTTGTATCTATCCCAGCCCTTAGTATATGCTTGGCACATAGTAAGTATTAATAAATACTTCAATTATTACTATTATTACCCAACCCTGATGCCCTCTTCCTGAAGCTTCTCAATGTTCTCTGTTTCTTGGCAGGCAGATGCTGATTGGTAAAAAAAAAACCACCAAACACATGTAAAGGAGTTTCTGTTCACTAACTACCTTTTGTTGCTTCACTTCAATAAGTGAAGCGAATCTTGATCAGCTGTAGAGATTCAGAAATTAAAACTTAAGAGTTCTAATGATTCTGCAGCATATACCCGAGACCATGTGCAGGTTTATCTACAGGTTTATCTGCGGCTATTGCAGCAATGACTACAATAAACTCCTTCTTTCGTTAGTGGCAAAACAGATAGAAAGGACACCTGGAAAAAAACCAGGGGACAGGTCACCCACAGATTTTTCAGACTCTTCTGATTACAATGGCTATTTAAATACTGCTTTCTGGTTATAATATTCCACTGCTCTTAGTAGCTATCCACGATATTAAAACCACCCATTCCAATTTTTACTGAGTTTATTCCACAATGATATTAAAAGGCAAATATTTTAATGTCTCTGGGCCTCAGTTTCCTCATCTGCGAAATAAGGTTGTTCAAAAGTCATGTGAAAATACTCAAATGAAGTCATGAACCTCACTTGATCCCATTGCTATACTGGGAGGTGAAACACATGCAAACTTCCTCAGCACAGACTCATCAGCCTAATTTAGTAGTATTAAAGAACAGAGGGAGGAAAAGAAAACACCCAATAATATCCAAACACCTCATCACCATTTGAGGATGTTTAGGCAACCAGTAGGCCAGGTTAGGCTCTGACACCTTCAGCAACAGATGTCGTTGAACTGAACATTACAAAATCTTCCCATTCCCTTCAGTAATTTGAACATAGGCTGATTTATGTGAGCTATGCTATTGACACAGAAACACATAAAATCCTTTCTTCCCCTGCTGCCCCCTTGTTGATCAGAAGCATGAAAGGTTTAACACTGGATAAGAAAAGCTGCTTCCCAAATCCCAAATAAATATGTTTCTGGCCAGGGAATTTTTTTTATTGGCATTTGTTAAGCACTTACTCTGTGCTAAGCACAATACTAAACAGTGGGATAGATAGAAGATAATCAGGTTGGACACAATCCCCGTTCCAATGGGGTTCACAGTCTAAACAGGAGGGAGTAGGAATTAATCTCCATTTTACAGATGAGGAAGTGAGGCACAGAGAAGTTAAGTTAATTGCCCAAGGTCACACAGCAGACAAGTGGCAGAACTAGGATTTGTACCCAGGCCCTCTGACCCTAGACCACTTTCTTCCCTAGTTTCCTTAGAGCTCTGTGGCTGTTAAGTAAGATCCCTTTTCACAGTAGGGAGAATCCTTAAGGGTCATGTGCAATGGAAATGAGGAAAAATAATTCAAATGGTCTTTTGGCCTCACTGTCTCCACATTGGGTTGAAATGGAACCCAAGACATTTGCAGCTGTGAGCATTTCTGACCACAAGTCTAATTTAAGAATGAGGATCTCCACAAATTAAATTAATTGGTAGTGAAAAGGAAGCACTCCTTGTCAGCCCAAGTTGAAAGTGGCACCTGGGAGAGGAACAGAGACTTAGAATAGGAGCCTCAAAGCTCTGGAACCAGGATGGAAGAGCAGGAATAATTCCCCCCTACCCCCATCTCCCGTAGAAACGCTCTAGGTTCAGGGGTTCTAATGAACTTCTGAGTGCTTGTGGGAAGGACAGTACATTTTTCCCACAGGAATGATCCGAGGACAAAATAATAATGTGAAAGCTCATTGAAAAAATAAAATTTCTATGCAAGTCCAGTATATTATTATAAGCACAGTTAACTGCCTTTGTTTAAATGCTTTGCATGATGTGAGGCTTTACTAGTTCCTTGCTTTCTGAGCCAGAAAAAAAAAACTTAGCAAAAAATGGTTATTTACAATGATCTAAATTCATTTTAGACCTTAAATTGTTACACAGAATTTACTTCTACCATCGAGTTTACAGTTTAAATATCTAAAATATAAAGGATATATTCAATAAGAAATACTTTGTAAAATAGTTACAATTCAGAAGTTAAATACAGTTTCAGTTAAGATTCTCTGTCTTCATTTGAATTCTTCTCCTCAACCCCAACCCTGTCCCTCTAGACAGTAAGCTAGTTATGGGCAGGGAACATGTCTGCTAATTCTGTTGTATTGTATTCTTTCAAGCACTTAGTACAGTGCTCTGCACATAGTAAGCATTCAATAAATACAATTGATTGAACTAAAATAATTCTTAGCTGCCTGCCTCTGAGTCCTCTGAGTAGGGCAGACTCCACAGAGGCACATAAAGTGGAGCTAGAGAGCCTCCCTTCAGTCACCAGGCAGGGATCTATGGCTAGGGCTCTAGAAAATTGATGTTCAATAATACATCTATGCATTCTTTTGTTTCAAACTGGGAAAAATTGATGCTTCACTGTACAAAATAGCTTTAAGGCCATTTTTTAAACATCACCGTCAACATCATCAGCTCATATTTGGCAGAACACTGTGTCTTCTTCAGTCTTCTCAATGAACCCTGCTGGGAAACAGTCCATAGGGAGAAAAGTTTACTGACCCTCTGGGGAGGTTATGTGAGAAGAAGGGAAGGATGTACATACAACCCCAGCCCCCAACCCCGACTCCTACTGCTGCTGCTAATTTCTAGTGAAGAAGTGGAGGGGGGAGCGCATGACACTGAGTCACCAGTTGCCACTGCTACTAAAAGGGTGAGGAGCGAAAATGGCTCATAGATTGTGAAACCCCTCAAGGGATAGAATTCATGTTTAATTCTCACCTCTGTACTTTCTCAGCACTTAGTAAGTGCTCTTTACACAGTAAGCACTTCATAAATACTATTACTTCTAAAACATGTCACTTGGTTACTCTGCATTTCTTAAGTGTGCAGTAGAATACACTGCATTAAGTGGGCGCTCAACAAAGGCTATTATTACTCTTATCACTTCTACTTTTTTATGGGTATTTGTTAAGGTCTGTCCCAGGCATTGTTCTAAGTGCTAAGGTAGAGACAAGACAATCAGGTTGGCCACAGACCATGTCCCACATGGGCTCATAGTCTTAATCCCCATTTTACAGATGAGGTAACTGAGGCATCGGGAGAAGTTAAGGGACTTCCCCAAGGTATGTTTGTTAAGCAATTACCATGTGCCAGGCACTATACTAAGTGCTGGAGTAGATACAAGCTAATCAGGTTAGATATAGTACATGTCCCACTTGGGCTCACAGTCTTAATCCCCATTTTACAGATGAGGGAACTGAGACACAGAGAAGTTAAGTGACACAGCAGAAAAAGTGGCAGAGCTGGGATTAGAACCCATATCCTTCTGACTCCCAGGCCCATAATCTATCCACTAGGCCATGCTGCTTTTCTATGCTATGCTGCTTCTACTGCTATGGAAAGAGGCCAAGAAAAAGAATGATGGCAAAAACAGGGAAAATGGAGGAGGAACTGTTTTTCTGAGGGACAATATAATTATAACTATTCCTGGGCAAAAATTCTTGTACAGCATAAGCCATCCAATCAATTCTATTTGGCCTAAAGAGAAAAACTAAAGGATTTGTTCATGTGAGGGAGAAGTAGATGGTGACCAGCTGGCCCTTTTTCAAAGGGTTGTCCTCATCTTTAACACTTTGACCCAGTGTCCTCATCATCTTTTAGAAAAAGCAATTTCTTTTTTCAGAGTCTAGGATCAAAAACCAGAAGTATCATGGCCATCTCCCTTCCTCTGACTTGGTCCATAGGAATCCTAGCTGGAGAAATCCTCTTGGTTCATTGGCTAGTCGGGCTTGTCAGAGAGAAGGGTCTTTAGGTAATACATTGTTCTGCAGAATCCTGCAGAAATAAAGTTGGAGGCAAAGGGACAAATCCTGGACTTGATTTTCCCAGATCTAGACCATGCCCAAGGAGAAATTACAGAATTTAGTGTCTTTTTTTCTTCTTTTTCCACTTTGAATCAATCTTGCTGCCTTTTTTCCCCAAGTACTCCCTTCTTCAAAGTGATCTAGAACAGTGAATATTGGGGGAAAAGAGGCATATTTGAATGGCTTTTTGGAAAAGATTTGGGGACACAAATCTAGGATAGGTTTGTTGGGGCCAGGGCAGGTATTCTTGTGTCTGTGATCCTAAGCCCTGGACTTCTTCATGCCTTTCCCTGTCCTACACCCCTAAGGATCAGGGGTATGAGCACCAGCCCTCCATTACCTAGGAGAGATGCAATGTGGCTGAGGGGACCAGATACCCTATTTCTTTGGTGTGCCCTGGTTTTGGACTTTTAGTCAGGTGTCCCAAAACACCCTTCTGGGATGGCAACATGAACCAACCCCATTTGTATCCTAATCACATTCTAGAAATGGGTAATTTACTCTTCCTGATCTGGGCAAGGTGACCAAAAAATTCCACATTAGGCAAGACTAGAAAAGTCTCTCCTCCCTTTCCTTTTCTCTCTCTCTCTTCTTTGTCCCCCTCCTCTACTTCTACCCTCTATGCTCCCCCTTTTTTACCTTCTCAGTCCTTGACTTCATCCCGTTTAAGCTGAACAGAAATTGGTTGTGCTATTCTTAACATTTTCACTGCCAAAATGGATGAATTTACAAATTCATCTTAATTATGCCTTGATCAATGTCACTGTATCAATCATTACCTCTGCCATAGTAGAATCAATATAGATTTTGTACTGTGATACCTGGAAGGATAGGTTATTATCAAGGATGCCCCACATACATTTTTCTGTGGGGATTTCCCTTTCCCTCACTTCATAAAATCTTTTCATTAAAGTTGGCACAGAGTCCCCCAAGGAGACTCAAGAAGCAATAATGTGTGCTTTGCTTTTCCTTTGTAGACTCTTCCTGCAAGACAGAAAGAACATCCCAGATGGCAGATGTGGTCCTCAGAGAAGAGGTCAGCAGTAGGTCAAATTCACCTTGAAACAATAATTTTAACTGATGGTTCAAGTAGAGAGAAGGCAGGGTCATCTCATGCTGACATTTTCCAATTGCTCCAGTATTTCAGACATTGGAAAGAAAGTGAAACACGAACAAACCTAGCTTCTGAAAAGCCAGAACCGACCTCATTTTCTAGCTTTTCAGAATCATCTTTTCACACACCTACTCTCCACCTTTTAAACTACAAAACTACCAGCTCAATCAGCACCTTAACAACTCCTTCCTGACCTCAAATCTCAGATTTGGAAGACTCTTTATATAAAGTTACTGCAGGAGAATGGTAGTTGACCTTGAAAAATGACCAATTAGGGTTCTGAAGGAGGAGACCACTGAGGACTTGGTTGTTTAATCTCGAGCTCTGCTTAGAGGAATTTAGATTGCTCTTTGGGGAATTGAACTGAGACCAAATTAACTTTTCAGCGGGTGAAGGAGCACAGAGAAGATCTGACTGTGAGATGGGATTAATGAAGGTGTACATGAGTATGTGTGTGCCTCTGTGTGTGTGGCAAACTTGATATTGAAGAATTGTGGGTTGTGCTTCATTTCTATTTTCTGGGCTTTTATGGACAGCTTCAGAAAGACATGCTCCTTAATCTGATCATTCTCAGAACCCAGTTATATGGTTGTGGAGCCTAAAAATAAATTTCTGTGCTTAGACTTCTGCCATCAGGCTGGATTCTCACCAAACCCCTTTCATTAAAAACCACCTTTTGGCTTCTAATGTTTTTATGTTGATTGGGAACATTGCCTTGGCTAACTGAACAAGGGATCTGATTGTTGCTGTGCCTCTAGAAGCCGGAAAGGCTTTTGATCAAGTTGAGTGGGAGTTTATGTTTGAGGTACATAGTAAAATGAAATTTGGCGATAAGCTTCTGAACTGGATTTGAACTTAATGCAGGGCTCAGTGAACAAAAATGTCTCAGCTCCCCTTGGCCTCTCTCATCTCTCCTTGTTCTCTCTAAAAAAGGCTGTCCCCTAAATGTCCTTTTAATCCCACACGCTTGATTTAGGGATGAAGCTCCTTCTGAGCCTGCTCATCATCTACCCACACATAATAATGGTATTTAAGAGTTTATCATGTGCAAGGCACTGTACTAGGCTCTCAACTAGACACAAGATAATCAGGTCAGAAACAGTTCTTGTCCCATTTGGGGCTCACAGTCTAAGGGGGAGAGAGAATATCTCTCATTCCCATTTTTACAGATGAGGAAACTAAGGCAAAGAAAAGTTAGGTGACTTTCCCAAGGTCACCCAGTATGCAACTGGAAGAGGAGGGATTTAGAGTCAAGCCTCTGACTCCCAGGCCTGTTGCTTTTCCCACGAGGCCACCCTGTTTCTCATTTGAGAAAATGACCTCAGAAGAAGCAGCGTGGCTCAGTGGAAAGAGCACGGACTTTGGAGTCATGGCTCATGAGTTCGAATCCCAGCTCTGCCACTTGTCGGCTGTGTGACTGTGGGCACGTCACTTAACTTCTCTGTGCCTCAGTTCCCTCATTTGTAAAATGGGGATTAAGACTGTGAGCCCCACGTGGGACAACCTGATTCCCCTATGTCTACCCCAGCGCTTAGAACAGTGCTCGGCACATAGTAAGCGCTTAACAAATACCAACATTATTATTATTATTAAGTACAATTGAATGAAAAGGCAATATTTTAAATGGGATATTTTCTAAAGAGGGATAGGGGTTGGATTCAAGGGGCTGGTGACAAGATCTATCTCCACAGTTATTCCTTCAATAGTATTTACAGAGTGCCTTCTTTGCCCAAAGCACCAAGAGCTTGGGGGAACACAGCAAAAAGCACAGTCCCTGCCTTTAAGGGGCTAACAAGCTAATACAGTAGGAGCAGGAGGAAAACTATAGATATAACTGGTAATAAGAGGTAGTATGATCTTGTGAAAAAAAGCACAGGATTGAGAGCCAGGCAGCTTGGGTTCAACCCCTTCCACTGGCCTATTGTGTATAAACCTCTCTGGCCCTCAGTTTCCTCCTCTATTAAATGGGTGGAGAGCACTTCTGGGAGACGGTGTATAAGTCTTTGAAGCACCCTGTCTCAACTGTAAAAAGGGGATAATGATGTTTTTCATCCACTTACCTCACAGTACCATAGTTACGATTGACTCATAAAGTCCTGGAAAGCATTGTTTATGTGGATGAAATAGTCTAGTGAGGCCCCTAAGCCTGCTGCTATCACTTCTGATTGGCTGTTGGACACAAATGGAGCGTCACTGGATGAGCCTCTCCAGGCCACCCAAGCAGCAGAGCAATGTGATCTCACCACAAAAGGCCCAAAGGGGAAGGAAGGATTTCCTCTGCTCTTATACACTGTCTTGGCCCTGAGATCCAGGTGGGTGTTTGGTAGCCAAGAACAAGAATCCCTGCTTGCCCTGGTGGACCTTTTGCCTGAAACCCATCCCTTATCCTTCCCATCCCCAATTCCCCTATCCCCTCTGGCCTCTGCTCTCCTACTTTGCGAGACCCAGCTGCTGCTCTTCTGGCCCCTATGAGGAAAGGAGATAACTGGGACAGCCACTGCTTAGGCACCTCTGATGCCTCCCTGATGTCTCCCTGGGAGAGGCCAGGCCCACTTCATTGGCCCCCAGTAAGCACAATCTGCAAGGCCAGAGGAGTCGAGATTTCTCCTCAACCTGGTGATTTGGGAATGGGAATCAGAGTTGCTAGACACATTCCCTGCCCGCAATAAGCTGATAGGCTAGAGGAAGCTTGCAGTCAAAAATCATACTTCCTCTCTCTATAAATATACACACTTATTATAAGAACTTCGAACCAAAAGCAACACTGCTTTTGGGTCAGACTAATGATTCATCCAGCCCAAGAATCTGTGGTTAATGGCTGTCATTATATTTATTGATATTTTGGACATCATTCCTATATTATTATGGATATTTTGAGGAAGAGTATGATAGTTATTTTCCTGACATCTAATAAACCCCTGATACACCAACAAGAACCTTTGGCCCCAAAATCTATGTAAACTCTTCTTGATCCTCCTAACATCTAACTCTTCCTCTTACATCCCTAACTTTGCCTCAAGCAATCCATTTTAGATCTCTAGTATGTACCCTCATAAAAAAGCTCCTCCCATGATCATTTTGGTTATCTTTCTCTATAATCCCCACATCCATAAACATACACAGACTCTGAACATATCACCCTAAATCTATATATTCACCAGTGTATAGTTATGTCACACACACACACACACACACACACACACTCTACGTATGCACATACATACTCAAGCTCACACAAATGTTTACACACTCACTACAAACACACCCATATATAGTGTTTTCTATGGGAGTCAAAGATGATGTTATTGATGGTGAGATTCTTATCTGTGTGGGAGTATTTCTGGAAAAACCAAAGTGTGATTAGCTGGGTAAACACACACTCAGTTTTTCTATAACATGGGATTTATCTTCTTGATGAAGCCCACATTAAGAAAAGCTTGCTCATATTTATAGCTTGCCTGATGATCTGCATGTGCGTAAAACTATTTCAATCAGTGGAATTTGAGTGCTCACTATGTGCAGAGCACTGTATTAAGCCCTTAGGAGAGTACAGTGCAATAGAGTAGGTAGACCTGATCCCTGCCCACAGGGTTCTTCCAATGTTGCAATGTGCTCTACCCTGATAGAAGTGTACTGTCAGAAAAACCATTCACACATTCCCTGTTCTCCTTCTTACTTAGACTGTGAGCCCCATGTGGGAGAAGTAATAATAATAATAATTGTGGTATTTGTTAAACACTTACTATGAATCCTGGCTCTGCCACTTGTCAGCTGTGTGTTTGTGGGCAAGTCACTTCACTTCTCGGTGCCTCAGTTACCTCATCTGTAAAATGGGGATTAACTGTGAGCCTCACCTGATTACCCTATAACTACTTCAGCGCTTAGAACAGTGTTCTGCACATAGTAAGTGCTTAACAAATACCAACATTATTATGTGTCAGGCACTAGGCTAGATACAAGCTAATCAGGTAATGTGTACAACCTGAGGTATCTACCCCAGAGTTTAGGGCAGTGCTTGGCACATATTAAGTGCTTTACAAATACCAAAATAATAACAAACATTATTATTATTACTATTAAGAGCTCTCTCTCCAGAATGCAAAGTGAAAACACCTTATGGTAGAACTGAGTGTATTGTCTTTTGCTGCCTTGTTTCCTGAAATGGCTGAAGTCACTTTCAATTCTGCCTCTACTTTTGCTCTACATTCACAACATTGCTAACATCTGCACTTTCCTCTCCATCCCAACTGATATCTCCGCTCCTCTAACACCAACCTACTCCCTGTACCTCAATCTCATCTCTCCCACCACTGAGAATTTGTCCACATCCTCCCTCTGACCTGGAACTCCTTCCTCCTTTTCATATCTGACAGACCACCACTCTCCTCATTTACAAAACTTTCCTAAAATCACACCTCCTAAGAGGCCTTTCCTGACTAAGCCCTCATTTCCCATTCCCACCTTCCACTGCCTATGCACTTGGCTGGCTGTGTTCCCCTTAAGCCCTTTGATACTCACCCCAGCCCCACAGCACTTATATACATATCCTTATATTTTATTTCCCTTATCTGTAATTTTAATGTCTGTCTTCCCCTGACAACTGCAAGCTCCTCCTGGGCAGAGATCATATCTACCAACTCTATTGTAATGTACTTTCCCAATCATTTAGTATAGTGCTTTGCACAGAGTAAGTGCTCAGTAAAACCATCGAGTGACTGCCTCTTTGTGTTGTGATCTTCTCAGAGCCTGTTCCAAGAGGGTCACCCCAGTTTTAATTTCTGTTCTCCAGACCGGTCAGTTCTGCTGCTGGCTCCGTTCTGCCCACAGCTGTGCCACATAATCTGATATTTTGCTTTAAAATATTTCCTCTTTCCACCCTGTTTACTTCAGTTCACCATACAGCAGCTGTTGGGGTATCTATTTTGTGTATCTTCACTGATAATCAATCCAGTCACTGCATGCCTTACTAAACAACAAATAACTCATTTATTTATAAGATGTAATTATACACAAATGAACCTTTCTCATGCTCAGTTCCTCTCTAGCTTTTTGCTGGCTCTCCCATCACTGCCTGTCTTTCTTTGGAACATTCCCTCTAAAGATATTCAGTTTTAATCATTTATTCTCTTTATATATCCTGCCCAGAAAGGCTGTGTTGTGATAAACACAGGTCACATCTCCTCCAAGAGGCTTTCCCCGATTAAAGCCCTCTTTTCCCCAACTCGCACTCCCTTCTGCATTGCCTACGCACTTGGATCTGTGACCTTTGGACATTTGATATCCGCCCCAGCCCTAACCCCACAGCCCTATGTTCATATCTTTAAATTATATGTGATCAATTACTTATTCAAGTTAATGTCTCTTTCCCCCTCTAGACTACAAGCTCGTTATGGGCAGGGAATGTGTCTGCTAATTCTGCTTACTGGACTCTCCCAAGTGCTTAGTATAGTGTTTTGCCCATAGTAAGTGCTCAATAATACCGTTGATTGAATGACTGAAGAACATTGCTTGTATTGATTATACTTTCCCAAGTGCTTAGTAGAGTGCTCTGCACACAGTAAGCACTCAAATATGCACTGATTGATTGCTGGGATGCTGGTGGACTGTGTATCAGGGCTTCAATGCCAGTGATGCCATCTTGCCATTTGATAGTTCGTTTGGCACCCAGATGGCACTAATGAAACTGCTAGAAGTTGGCTGTGATAAATCCAGGACAAAGAAGCCACAGACAAAGTTGGATGCTTCAATTCCACAATTGATCTATAAGCTCTTTAGTTTGGTCTGACTAAAAATGGTGCCAATCTTGTAATCTGGGACAACAAGCTCTCTAGAGAGCAGACGTCAGTGGCAGCATTCAATTCTGAGTTACTGATAGAGGAGCTGAGATCTTGCAGGTTGCAAGGTGGTACATAATCTTGAACATCTTAGAGGCTGTTAGACTCTAGCATTTTGCTGTTCATACAAAGTGGTTCATAGCCATCTTGGTGGCGGTGGTGGTTTTCTAGTAAGACATGCTGTAAAAACACTTTATAGTAGCTTCTCTGTGTCACTTGTTTTCTGTCTGGGGCATCTGAGCATTTCACAAATGTATATCAAAATATCAGAGAACTTTTAAGGTGTTAGTGATCCAATGCCATTTTCTCCATTGCCTAAATCATCACCTCCAAACAGATATCAGTGCTTAAGGAGGGATTTCCCTTAACACTTTCAAAATAGCTACAGAAACAACTTGTTTTTCTGGGGATAATTTATACTTATAATATTATATATATTTAAATAACAGGATAGTTTATATCCTCACATTTAACAGTTTTAAAATGTTAAATCAGAAGAAGGATTAAAACTTGACAAGTTCAATTTCAGACAAGCATTACGATCTTACTTTATTCCATCACCTATACTGCCACTGAATTAAATTTTTGATTTATAAATTTACCATTTAAATGAATGCACTTAGCTGTCAATGAAGGCATCATCAGGGACTCACTCTAGTGTTATAAACAGCATTTTTAAAAATGATATATGTGGGTATCTGGAGGATAGACTGAGAAGGGGAAAGGCTAGAGGCATGGAGTGATCCAGCTGCAAAGTGATGAGGGCTTGAATCACTAATGGTGGTAGGAGAACCAAATCAGTGGGCAATATTTCATTGTTTGGGCTACCGGTGGAAAGTGGTTAGGCTAAATCTGGCTTTGTGCCTGTAAAATTAAAACAATTAAGTGTCAAAAATGAAATGGGGGGGTGGAGGTGTGGGGAAGTTGGGGGGAAGGAGACAAAGGGGAGCTGGAGGGGGAGAGTGGCAGCATGGAGGCTGGGATCAAGAACATTTATTGAGCATTTACTGTGGGTAGAGCACTGTTCTTTATGTGAGAGAGAGTACAATACAATCAAGTTGATAGTTACAATCCCTGCCTCACAAGGTACCCTCCTTTCTGCATCATCTATGCACTTGTGTCTCTACCACCTAAACACTTTGATACTCACCCCAGACCCACAGACAACACTTAGATATGTATTCTTTTACTCTGTCGTTTCCCCTAGTGTCTGATTTTCCCTCTAGACTGTAGGCTCCTTGTAAGCAGGATACATGTTCACCTCCTTTATTGCATGGCACTCTCCCAAATGCTTAGTACAGTGTTCGGCACACAGTAAGTATTAAATAAATACCATTGGTTGATTGAATGATTGGGAGACAGATATTAAAATAAATTACAGCTAGGGGTAATGGCAGAGTGTAAGTGCTGTGGGGCGAGTATCAAAGTGCTTAAGGGGATTTTTTTTTTCTAAATTCCATCCTGAGAACAGGAGATGGTATGTCCTATGAACTTCACAGCTGTGACGTCTTACAGTGATAGTAATGGCAAAAAGAAAAGCACAGATTGTGAAATACTATAGAAGAACCTGCAGGATTTAGAGCTTGACTGAATGAGGAAGGGAAGGAAGTGACAGAGACTTTCCGGAGCTGAAAATCTTAGACCTTTCCAATCTGTTGTTCTTACCCAACCTTCTAAGAGCAAGCAATGATGTTTATATCTCCACATCCCCCAGCACTCCACAGGAGATTGATTCAGGACATTAATAACAGCCCTGAAATTAACTCAAAGCCACATCGTAATTTGTTACTTCATATCCTAGCATTTTTACGTCTTCACTTTTATGTCCTCCATATTGATTAAAAAAACAAGCCTGGTTTTGAAGTTCGAAAAGTCAAGAAAAATAAAACTAGAACTCAACTCTGGCATTTCTGTGACTGGATGGGGATACTTTTTAGCTCTGACTTTGACTACTCTAATACTTTAGAGAAATTTTTGGACTACTCTAGACCAATAAAATAGGTGACAAATAATAATTCCAGCTAGAGTGGCATAGAGAATTAAAAGCTCACCTCCCAATCTAGGGTTTACAACATGTGCCTCAGTTTTTTCATTTGTAAAATGGGGATTCAATATCTATTCTTCCTCCTACTTAAATTGTGAACCCAATGCGGGACAGGGTCTGTGTTCAAAATAAATATCTTGTATCTACTCCAGCACTTAGTATAGTGCTTGGCACATAGTAAGCACTTAAGTCCACAATAATAATGTTTCCATAGAGTGGACACTCATACACTATTCACAGTCAGACAGTAAAAAGTAAGCAAGGACTCTCTGGTTGGACTAAAAAACCTTAAGCAGCACCAGATCAATGGGTCAGATCAACAAATCAATCATTCCCAGATCAGGTCCATAAAATCAAGATGTTTGGAGAAAAACGTAACAGTTGCCCCTGTAGACCCACTGTCATGGTTGGAATTATCTGAATGGGTAATCCATTATGGACTTCTTAAACATACTTGATCTCGCCTATATTTTCAGGCTGTACAATTCTATGCTGACCACGTGGCTTTTATTTGTTTTGTACCTACCACCTTCATGCTTCAGCAGATGCCCCCTAATCCTAGTTTTGTGTGATTTAGTGAACAACAATTCTTTGTTCACTCTATCCATACACTTCATGATTTTGTAAATTTGCTATGACCCTTGCTTGACCTTTGTCTTTCCAGATTGGAGTCCCAAATTTTTAAACTTCTCCACATACAGAAGTTTTTCCATCCCCTCCTCTGCCCCCACCTCCCACCCCCAAACATTTTGGTGGCCATTCTATACTTCTGCTCCAGCTCTATGCCTTTCCTAAAATGACACACAACCAGAACTTCAAGTCATATTCCACGATGGGCATTCCCAAGCATTATTTAGTGGCAGAACTCAGTTTCTGTGTTTTCTATTTTATCCCTTTCCTAGCGAAGCCTAGCATTTGTTAATCTTTGGGGATTTTTTGCACCTTATTTTCTCCTCGATAATCTCCCTTACTAGATTAGTAGAAGAAATAAAGTTAGGAATCTCATCTTCTCCAGGAAGCCTTCTCAGATGAATTCACAACACCTCAGTCACAGCAAGAGAATACCACCCTTAGCACATATATTTCATTCACTTAATGTAAGCACTTATGTACATATGCCTATTTTAATTCACATTTATTTAGCTATTTCACCTATTTGTACCACTTTCTGTTACATCCTTGTTCTTCCTCTTGCTCCCACTGTAGGTGAATACTTTTTATCTGTTTCCCACCTTAGACTGTAAGTTTCTGGAGGCCAGAGATAATGTCATAACCCCCTCCCCCCGCCACCCCCAAGCATTTTGCACAGTACGTCACATTAAATAAATGCTCAATAAATACCACTGATGATTATGAAAGAATGTCACGCTCCATATAAGAATCAGGAGTGTTAATGATAATCTGTTCTCACCCTAACAACAGCAAATCAAAGTAAACCCCAAGATAAGTATTTAAAAACTAATTTTCATCTCTGGGATACGTCACAACATGAGGGTCCGAAACCTTTGAGCTGCTATGAATGTTTTATGAGATGGGACCATCAGCCCAGTTTGTTTGGCAGTAGTGAAGGAGAACGCTAGTAGTTATACATTAGTGAGCTCTATTTCTGGCTTTACTCCTGACTCACTTTGTGATGCGGGACCAGTTCACATCACACATGACTCAGTTTATCCATTTGCAAAATGGGTTTGGTCCCACGCATCCCAAAAGCATCCTAAAGATAAACAAATTAATTCCTTTGAGCATATATTGAGATTTTGAAAGCTAAAGGAAATAGCATAATATGCAAAAAGAAAACCTCCCACGACTCTGAAGTTTTTTTATTCCTCCAGTCTCAGACAATTGCTCTGTTTTTACCAACATTTCAGGAACACCGGCAAGTGGAGAAATATTTCTCAACTCCAGCTCCAGTAACAAGGTTATGTTAGCAAACATTTATGAAATAACCACATCTGACTGTAATTCTATCTAAACTCAAAATTCCCCTCAGGCTTAGCCAAAGAGCTCCTTACCTCTCCAGAGACATTTTTTTTCATTAGGTGTTTTATTTTACAAACATTCATTAGTTCATCAGGTAACGTAAAGGGGGAAGCTTTGTCCCTCCCAATGCCAGATAATTGTGCTACAATTAAATAAAGGGTGAAGGATGAGGCACTAAGCCCCTCTTAAAATAGGGGAGAGGAAAATGAAGGAAATAATAAGGCTAAAAGGCTGGGGAAATCTTAGTTTCCTTCTGGTTGGGGAAATATTTCTTGTTGAAGAATGGCAGAATAAACAACCTTATCCCCTCCATGACTGTGGCATTGCCTGTTTTACAGTCTAGAGCTCAGCATAAAAAACTAGAAGAAATAACTTCTTACTTTTCAGTGGTGTGTACCAAACCAAATTGCCCTCATAAGGTTCTGGGTCAGAGGGGACAGAATAATAATCATAATAATTTTTTAAAAAGTAAATTGTACCTACATGAGAAGCAGCATGGCATAGTGAATAGAGCATAGGCCTGGGAGTCAGAAGGTCATGCGTTCTAATCCTGGCTCTGCCACTTGTCTGCTGTGTGTCCTTAGGAGGGTCACTTCATTTCTCTGTGCCTCAGTTACCTTATCTGTAAAATGTGGATTGAGACTGTGAGCCCCACGTGGGACAGGGACTGTGTCCAACCCTATTTGCCTGTATTCACTCCAGTGCTTAGTACAATGCCTAACACACAATAATCACTTAACAAATGCCATCATCATTATGATTATTATACCACCAGAGATGGTGTCCAACCTGATTATACAGGTATCTACCTCAGTGCTTAGTACAGTGCTTGGCACAAAGTACTTAAATATCACAATTACTATTTTTAGTAAGGGGTCATAGGTCTAAACCACTTTATAATAATGATGGTATTTGTTAAGTGCTGATTATGTACCAGGCACTGTACTAAGCACTGGGGTGAATAAAAACAAATCGGGTTAGATACAGTACCTCGTCCCTCGTTAATTATTTATAATAATAATAATAATGGTATTTGTTAAGTGCTTACTATGTGCCAAGCACTGTTCTAAGAGCTGTGGTAGATACAAGGTGATCAGGTTGTCCCACGTGGGGCTCACAGTCTCAATCCCCACTTTACAGATGAGGTAACTGAGGCACAGAGAAGTTAAGTGACTCACCCAAGGTCATACAGGAGATAAGTGGCGGAGGCGGGATTAGAACTCATGACCTCTGACTCCCAAGGCCGTGCTCTCACCACTAGGTCATGCCGCTTGGAGCCTAAAGGCAAATTTCTGGGAGTTTGGGGCAGTAAAAGGGTCTCTCCTGAGGGTTTTGATCAATGGACAAGCGAGAGCCTCTCCAAAAAATCCTGAATGAAAGCTAAATCACTTGGAGATAGATGCAAAAAGCAATGGTAGCCCCTGTACGGATTCTATGCCGCAGTTCTGCAGGGCCAGGCTCACAAGCTGGCTGTATCCTTTCCCGGATTTACTAGATGATAGACTAGCCTCTTTGACTCCCTCTATTAGCCCTGGTGATCCAGTACAGTAAGTTAGCAGGCATTCCAAGTGGGGAGGAGTTGCATGTTTCAAGGTCTGAAGCAAAATGCTTTGTTAGGTGGAGTCATTAATCTCCTGCCTACTGACATTGTATTTATTTAGGCTTTTGCCTGCTCTCACTTTACAGCCCATGGGAGACTTATCTCCTGACCCAGAGGGTCACCAAGGGACTGTAGAGGATGTTGCCCAAGACCTCGGAACTATCCAAACAGAATAGAGTAGACAAGAGTGAAATGTTACCCTTCTAAGAAGAGTTCATTCCACAGATTTCCCACATGAATTCTTGTTTGCATGGAGCAGGCGATAATTTTTAGAGATAGTCCCTTCCAAGCAGGCGAGGTGCTTTACAGATATTTAAGAGTTCATTCACTAACCATTCTAATCCTTTAATTAAGGACAAGAGACATAAACAGGGAACCTTTGATTTCAAGGGTTCTGAAAGAGAGAAGCATTTCCTCAGACTTACATACAATGGGAATCTGATCTGAAGCTGGGAGATTAGTGAGATTTTTTGGCTGAACTGTTCTCTTCAAGGGTTTTCAATGTTCTCAACCAAAACAGAAACAGCCCAACACAAGAAACACAAGACTCTCAACATGAGAAGCAAATGGCCTAGTAGAGAGCTCATAGGCCTGGGAATCAGTGGAACTGGGTTCTAATCTGGGCTCTGCTCTTGCCTGCTGTGTGACCTTGGGCAAATCGCAACTTCACTGTGCACTGATCTCCTCAACTGTAAACTGGAGATTCAATATCTGTCCTCCCTTCTAAATGGGCTGTGAGCCCCATGTAGGACAGAGATGGTGTCCAACCTATCAGGTATCTACCGCAGCACTTAGTAGAGTGCTTGGCACAAAGTGCTTAACAAATACCACATTTATTATTTTTAGTAAGGCATCATGGGCCTAAACCACTTTGTAATAATGATGGTATTTGTTGAGCGCTAACTATGTGCCAGGCACTGTACTAAGCACTGGGGTGGATATAAGCGAATCAGGTTGGACACACTACCTAATCCCACGTGGGGCTCAGAGTCTCAATCCCCATTTTACAGATGAGGTAACTGAGGCCCAGAGAAGTGAAGTGACTTGCCCAAGGTCACACAGCAGACAAGTGGCAGAGCCGGAATTAGAAGCTATGACCTTCTGACTCCCAGGCCCGTGCTCTCTCCACTATGTTATACTGCTTCTCTCCACCATGCTGCTTTATCTACCCATTAACTGCGAGCACCTGGGAAGGGTGGAATGAGACTTTATACACTACTAAATTTAGTGTCCAACAATAACATGAATGCTTGTAATTGATGATGATGATGTTGGTATTTGTTAAGCGCTTACTATGTGCAGAGCACTGTTCTAAGCACTGGGGCAGATACAGGGTAATCAGTTTGTCCCACGTGAGGCTCACAGATAACCCCATTTTACAGATGAGGTAACTGAGGCACAGAGAAGTTAAGTGATTTGCCCACAGTCACACAGCTGACAAGTGGCAGAGCCGGGAGTCGAACCCATGACCTCTGATTCCGAAGCCCACGCTCTTTTCACTGAGCCACACTGCTTCTCCAATTGAAGACTACACACCCTTCTTGGGGTTTCCCTATTCCCACAAACATTACCTATTTGGACCAATGAGACTCAAAATATTTTCAATAATACATGGCCCAACTTCCAAGTTTTATATATGTGCTCTTTCCATGTCTGATCTCAGCTGATCTCGAAGCTAAGCAGGGTCAGGTCTGGTTAGTACTTGGATGGGATACTGCCTGGGAATACCAGATATAGTAGGTTTTTCCTCCCTCTTGACTTTGAGCTCCTTGTGGGCAGCAAAATGTCTATCAGCTCCACTGTACTGTTCTCTTGCCCAGTGTAACTTCTGGCACACAATAAGCGCTCAACAGAAACCATTAATTGACTTTTCAATGAGCAACTTTCATAATTCATATTAAAATCATCAGTGACATATTTTTAAGTACTTCCTTTTTATCTGAGCAATGTGCTAAGTCCTGGTGTTGATACATAAAATCAGATTGGGCACAGTCCTGGTTCTACATGGGGTCCACTGTCTATGAAGTGGAGAGAGCAAGTAACTGATCCCCATTTTACAAATGAGGAAAGTGAAGCTCCGAGAGATTAAGTTCCCTGTCTAAAGTCATACGTTGCTCAGACAGACTTCTGAATAGTTAAGCTGAAAGTTATTTTTCTACAGTTTGAAAACCAAGACTTAACGGTCAACTACCAAAACCGCAACCATTCACCTCATTAATAGATTAGAACTGAGAAGCAGCATGGCCTAATGGAAAGTGTAAAGACCTGGGAGTCAGAGGAGTCTAATCCTGGGTTTCTAATCCTGCTTTGACCACTTGACTGCTCTGTGACTTTAGGTGAGTCAATTTACTTCTTCGTGCCTCAGTTTCCTCATTCATAAAATGGCATTTTAATACCTGTTCTCCCTTCTACTTAGACTGTGAGCCCCATAGGGGAGAAGAATTGATTCTCTTCTATCTGCCCCATCACTTAGTATACATGCTTAGCACATAGGCACTAATACCACAATTATTATTGTTCAATATGGGAATTCTCAAGCTTCAATATAAACTCCATTTCCCTTTCCCATACCTAGATATATGTCCTGCAGAGATTGCCAGCACTTAGTACAGTGCCTGGCACATAGTATGTGCTTAACAAATACTATAATTATTTGCTGAGATAATCAATGCTCACTACTCCAAAATACTTCAGTCAAGCAATCAGTGCATTCACTTTTCATGGAGCTGTCAGGTCTATGTCATCTGCAGTGGGAGAAGAGGAACCTGCATTGAGAAATATTGTAAGGACAAAGGGTAAAGGATATTCAAAATGTCTCTGGTAGGGGTCTGGGTGCATGCTGGGTTGAAGAGAGATAAAGCAAAGGACTGAAACAGCATGGATGTGAGTTAGGGAAATCCAAGATATGGGAGAATGGGAGAAGATGCTGTTAGGAAAGCTCCATTTCTCTGGCCTCAATTCTGGGATTTCAAATCTGCTGCTTTCCTCAATAGCATTTCCATGGCCCATTGAGGAATTTAGACTAATCCCTGGGTGTGGTGAATCAAGTGGAGAGGTGGCGGGGTGGTGGTGGGGGAAGAAAGAGTGAGAGAAAGGAAGAATGAAAGAGTGAGAAAGAGTGAGAGAAAGTTAGAGAGAATGTGTTTGTGTGTGTGAGTGTGTGTTTGTGTGTGCGAGTGTGCACACATGCACATGCATGCATGGGTAAGGGGGAGGAAGGGGATCACACTTACAGCTGAGTTTGATTGGCTCCATGCAGTTTCCCCACAGGGCAGGTTTCTCTGGGCTCTGATTAATGTACCAGCTATCCATGGAAGCCACTGTCACCGCAACAGGCAGGGGGAGAGAAGGCTATCTTTCTGACAGTGGGGGACCGATGAAATGATATACCAGATTCTGGGGAAGCAGCAACAGTTTCCAGATTTAGCTATTTTCCCCAGGCCTCTGGTCTTCCCATGGCCCTCTCTTGGGCATCAGATGAATACATGAATGATAAGAAATTGTCTTTGCTCACTATGATAAGGCTCTTGGACTCCAGAATCCTTTGGACCCAAGGTTCTTTTAAATCCCACAAATATTCTAGAATTTCTCTGAGCCCCTCCAACATTTTTCATTGAAAAGGCACATAAGAATTGCACAGTGACTTTCCACTTTAGCATCCCTTTTCCCCTCAGCTCTCTTTGTCTCTCATTATTTGGTTTATTTTTAAACACTACCAACATTCAATTGGCAATTTAATGCTGAATTTTTCAACATTTGCTAATGTGCGGCAGAAGAACTCAAAATCTGCATTCGTTCTCAGTGAATATCAACCAGGAACTAATTCAGTGTTATTACAACATTTATTCTATTTTCCCTGGGAGCTATACTAATCTATCATATAAATTTTTACCTCTTTAGCAAGAACCAGGAAGCAAGAGTATTCATTGCATTCATAATAAGCTGGAAGATTTTTGAATTCAGAAACACTGCTTTCTTCCAATTTGCTTTAATTTCCATATAATCCTAATTCCCTTCTAGGCTCCTTGAACATTTAACTGAAACCAAACCATTTGGAAGAGTGGCCCCTTTAGCTCTTTTTTTATCATTAGGGTTTGGAAAGAAGGCAGCTGCAATGTCAAAGATGAAAAAGACTAATGAGCATTCTGTTCTCCATCTACATTCACTCCCATGGCTTCAACTACCATCTGTACGCTGATGATTCCAAAATTTACTGCTCCAGTCTCATCCTCTCTCTTTCTCTGCAGTCTCACATTTCCTCCTACCTTCAGGACATATCTACTGAAATTTCCCATCTATGCCTCAAACTTAATATGTATAAAACACAACTCATCTTCCCACAACATCACTACATCTCTAAAATTGCCACTTTCCTCTCCATCCAGACTAAGATGCTGATCCAAGCACTCATCATTTCCCACTTTGACTACTGCATCAGTCTCCTTACTAACCTCCCTGTCTCGCCCCTCTCCAGACCATAATTCACTCTGCTGCCCAGATCGCTTTCCTAAAATATGTTAGGTCCACTCTTGTGGATTGTCTCTATCTCTTGCTGAATTGTACTTTCCAAGGGCTTAGTACAGTGCTCTGCACACAGTAAGTGATCAATAAATACGACTGAATGAATAAATGAATTTTAGAAGCAATTAAAGAATATAATTAAACTAGAAGATAGAAATGGGCTGTTCTGTTGGCATGGAAATTAGTGATATAAATTAATTGTTGAAATATCTTTAAAAAACAGACTTAAAGTGCAGAGCATTGCCAACAGAATGGCATTCTATGGGTACACTTTCGAACAGTTTGTTTACACCCCTTTCGTGTAGATTTTGTTTTCAAGCCAGAAAAGGTGCACTAACGCCAAGTTTGCAAGAGATTCTTCCTTAATGACACTGAATAATTATGGATGCAATCTCACCATCGGCATCATTATCTTGGAATCAGACAGCTCTACTACATTGGTTGTGGTCTGGACCCTCAAATTTGGTTCACACCATAAATGTGTCCCGTCTAACGAAGACGTATGGAAGCTAGTAGAAACGGCAGAGGCCTGGGAGCTAGAAAAGTGTAATCCTGGCTTCAGGTTACCTGCCATGTGGCCTTGGGCAAGTCAATCAATCAGTGGTATTTAAGCGCTTACTATATGCAGAGTTCTGCACTAAGCGCTTGGGAAGGTACAATACAATAGAATTAACAGACATGTTCCTTGCCCATAATGATGACTTCTCTGTGCTTCAACTTCCTCATCTATTAATACCAGTTCTCCCTTCTGATAAGCCTGTGAATTCCATGTGGGATAGGGAATGAGTCCATCCTGATTATCCTGAATCTACACCAGTGCTTAGTACTCTGCTTTCCACATAATAAATGCTTAACATATATCACAATTATTATTGTTTTATTTTTGAAGCCTGTTCCTTGCAAAATCTCTACATCCTTTCTGCCTCCATGCTCTGAATACAAAATTGGCACACCTAGGGCAATGACTTTTTCAGGTCCCACAATTTCCTATGCCTTCCAGGTGAAACCAGATGGGTGGTGACACCTGTGAAAGAGTTAAAGGTTTCTCCTCTTTTCTCTCTAGCACCTTGGAGGCCAATCCAGTTCCAGGTAAATTGGGGAGGTCCAAGCCCAGAGAATGTGCTTTATTCGGGTATGGATCACAGAGGTCTGATCACAACCCAAAGAGACTGTGTCAGGTGGGAGCAGAAACTAAATAAGCACCCACATCTGAGTATTTACTTGTTTATTTTTTTTAAAAATGCATTGGTTACAGTATCTGTTGAGTGTCTATTTTATGCATTAAGCCCAATGGAAAGAGCATGGCTCTGATCTCCTCCAAGAGGTCTTCTCCTTAACTAAGCTCTCATTTCCTCTTCTCCCACTCCCTTCTCCATCATCCTTGTACTTGGATTCACACTCTTTATTCACCTTTCCCTCAGCATTTATGTACATATCTGTAATTGGATTTATTTCAAATGTCTGTCTCCCTCTCTAGACAATAAGATCCATTTGGGCAGGGAACATGTCTACCAACTCTGTTCTATTGTACTCTCCCATAGGCTTGCTTAGTACAAGAAACTGCACACAGTAAGCACTCAATAAATGATTGATTTGGATTCTAGTCCCATTTCTACAAGTTGAGAGATATCTGCGGTAGCTATGCCTTTAGTGGTGAAGGTTTCTGATCGGAAAAAAAGCCTAGGGCATTTTGGGAGGGAGATTATGGATAATTGTAATTATGAGAAATACATAGAAGGGGTTTTTTTGCAAAAATCTGCAGAACCATGACTCTGATACAGTTCTCCTCCCAAATCCCTATTAACAAGAGTTCAGCTTCCAAACCTTAGGACTCAGCAGCAGAGCCAAGAGGCTGGGATGCTGGCCACTTAAAATGAAAATGAAACTAATATGAGGGCACCTGGTGCCATATCAGTATGGTTTGGGTGGCAGACTAGCTGAAAATCAGATGGTCCAATATAAAACTGGATGGGATGGCCATGTAGATGTAAATGAAAAAAACTCCATACTGCCTGGGCAAGAGGAGATCCAGAAGGAATTTCCCTACTTCCCCACAACCAGAGGAATGGTTCAAATCTCACCCAGAGCAACACCCATTTCTTTCCCAGAGAATCTGGGAAGCACAGCTGTGCATGGATCTCTCTTCAGTAAGGCCTGCAGCCTCCTCTTCTGGCACAAGAGAGGCTATAGTTTTTGAAAAGATTTTTGGCACCACCAGGGAAAGACCAAGAAGGCAGATCACAATTGCCAGCAGGAGGACTTGCTCCATCTCTTGTCACCCAAGCAAGTCCTTTCCAAGAGCCCTCTTTGTCAGACCTGTTTAATTAGAGGCAGAGGTGGGGGGGGGGGGAGGGGGGAGAGAAGGGGGATAAGAGAAGCAGAATCACATGATGTGCTGATGTCACTGTTCTCCTTCAAAGCTTTGACAGTATGAGAGCCCCGGGGGGTTAGCCAGGATTTGAAGTCTTTACAGTCACAAGCATTTCAAACTTTCCCTACACTAAACCTCTGATTCCCCCATGGGGATTCAGACTCTGTGACCTTGTCTTCAAAGGGAGAGTTTAATGGCTTCTTTCCAACAGGGATTTAATAAAGACAAGAATATTTCTCTGTCCAGAGGATGACAAGAAAGAGACTCCTTTATAGCCAAGGGCACAGGTGCCAACTTTTCATCTTGAGCAAAAGGATGAACTTGGGACAGAATTTAGGTGGGGGAGAGAGGGTGATTTGAAGGGGTGAGACTTTGACAGGGAAAAAGAAAAGGAAGAGAAAAAAGGGGGGGAGAAAAAGAGAAGAGAGAGAGAGAGGAGAGAAAGAGAAATAGAAACAGAAAGAGAAGAAAGAGATGCAAATGTAAACTTCTTGTGGGCAGAAAATGTGTCTACCAACTCTGCTATATTGTACTCCCCCAAGTGTTAAGTACAGTGCTCTGCATACACTAAGTACTTGATAAATGTGATTGAGAGAGACACAGAAGGGGAGAAGCAGCATGGCTAGGTGGATAGACCATGGGCCTGGGAATCAGAACAACCTGGGTTCTAATCCTGACTCTGACGTTTGTCTACTGTGGGATCTTGGGCAAATCACTTCACTTCTCTGGGCCTCAGTTTCTTCTGTAAAATGGGGATGAGTGGGACATGTGGGACAGGGACTGTGTCCAACTTGATCTACTCAGTGCTTAGAATAGTGCTTGGCACATAGTAAGTGTTTAACAAGTACCACAATTATCTTTATTATTATTATCTGTACTATCGAGAGACAGAGGGTAGAGATGGACACAAGAAACACAGAGAGGGGAGAGATGGACAAGAGAAAGACAGGGGAAGGGAGAAGATGAAAGAGGGAGGTAGAAAGCTTCTTTGCTATGTGATCTTGGGTAAGTCACTTAACTTTGTGTCTCAATTATCTCATACGTAAAATGGGGATTAAGACTGTGAGCTCCATGTGAGACATGGACAGTGTCCAACCTGATAGATTGTATCTATCTTACTGCTCACTACAGTCCCTGGCACAAAGTAAGTGCTTAACAAATACCATAAAAAAAATAGTCTCAGGGAGAAGAATTCCTATCTCTTCTCACAGTGTTGCCTACACTGAGTCTCATTTTAACAGGCTGATCCAAAAAACTGAACACTATTCTGGGATCAGACAAGGAGAGAGTCCTATCAGGTAACATCTTTTGAGAACTGGTTCTGGTTCTGCTGGTTTGGGACTAGGTTCCTCCACCTGAAAGACAAGGATAATTCTAGAAAGGCTGTCTATGATGGTGATTGCTAATGAAAATGAAAATATTTATCCAGCAATCAGTAATGTTTATTGAGCACTCTCTGTGCAGAGCACTGTTTAATAGAATTAGTAGATTCAATCCCTTCCCTCAAGGAGTTTACAATCTAGCCAGGGAAATGAACATTGGGATATATTACAAGTAGGGTGTTGCAAAAGAGTTTAAAGATATGAATGTATAAAAGAGTGGGAATGAGTAGCCAAGCAAACTAGGAGAAATGGCTTCTTACCTTTCAATGGTGTGTTCCAAACTGAATTGCTCTCATGAGGTTCTGGGTCAGAGGGGGCAAAATAATAATAATAATTAAAAAAAGGTAAAATGTACCCATATGAGAAGCAGCATGGTACAGTGGATAGACCACTGGCCTGGGAGTCAGAAGGACCTGGGTTCTAATCCTGACTCTGCCAGCTGTTCTCTGGGTGACTTGGGCAAGTCACTTCACTTTTCTGTGCCTCAGTTACCTCATCTGTAAAATGGGGATTAAGACTTTGAGCCCCATGTAGGACAGGAACTGTGTCTAACCTGATTTGTTTATACCAATTTCAGCACTTAGTATAGTGCCTGGCACATAATAAGCACCTAACAAATACTACAATAAATAGCACTTTTTCCCGTGAATTATTTGGCACTTGGCTTTGTCAGTAGAGACTAGGGCTTAACAGTCCAGGTGGGTTTGTGACATGTGTTAAGAAACAGATGCTGTCCAGCTCAATACCCTGGCAGGCTCTCTGGATTTATAGTGGGTTCTTCAAACCAGCTGGCAGGAGAGTCAGGATTGAGAATATTCAGGACACTGCAGCTTTTCTCAGAGAGACCCTCTATGGCAGCCATCCCAAGCACTCTCACCTGGAGGAGAATAAATGACCAAAGGCCTCCCAAGAAGTCGTGTCAGCAATTGATTATAAATTTGTAGAGCTGGATAAAAAAAAAAGTTCATCTGCGGATGGCAAAATCATTAAGGGAGGCCATCTGAGAGCTCCATGACTCACTGTTTAATGATTTCCAGCAGGATTACAAAGGATTTAAAAGTAAGCTTGAAGCTATTGAGAACAAATTGTGTGCCAAGAATATCAGAGTGGGCTGGGCTTTGGAATCTATGAATTCTGTTCATTTTAGCAAAAAATGTTTCAAGAGGTAGATTCCTAAGGCCTTGGCAGCCTATTATTTCTTTAATGCTATTTATCTGCTTTCCGCAAGGTGTTTGGCATTGAATAACCCTGCAGATCAAAGGGAAATCCAAGCAGAGGTTTCTCTCCAAGCCCTATTTGATGAAATCTTCCAGAGGGTGGGGTGAGGTGGGCTGGGGGGAGCAGAGCAGGGTAGGAAGCCACACCAATGCCTTGGACTGGTCAGGTAGTCCGAGTTTATCTGGACCATCTCCCGTTGCTGAGGGGCTATCGCGGGCAGTGAGAAGAGGGCAAAAGCCACTGGTGCGGGCTGGGCCCTTATTTTCTCTGTGAGACTGGAATATCCAAGCAGTTCCTGTCTATGCAAGAAGCTGATCTGTTGTTGGAGCAAGGCAGAATAGGTAATTGGCTATTGTTAAAGATACTGGGGGAGAGGCAGCTGGGATATGAGTGAATGGCTTTTGCCACAGATGGGGTGCAATAAGGATTATTTGCTCTCTCATAGAAACCCACATTTCAGAGAGCTGTAGCTTTCACAGAGAGTGGGGCCCCCAAATGGACAACAAGCTCAAGGTCTCTCTCTTTGATGCACTACTGGCTTTATCTCCAGTCAGCCCTTTGTCACGCCTCAGTGTCCAGCCAGGTTTCCTCTGAAGCCCCCTGACAAGGCTTCCTGATAGCTGAATACTCCCTGAGCACCACATGAGCATTCTGGACTTCAGATTCTATTGTAGACTCCAGCCAAACTGGGTTCTGCTGGGAGATACTTGGCCTTCTTGCAGCATCTCCAGGAAATGGCTGGGCTACCAGCTTCCTATTAGCTCCCAACTTCCACTGAACCCTCTAGACTGTAAGCTCTCTGTGGACAGGGAACTTGCCTACTGTCTCTGCTATACTGTACTCTTCCAAGGGCTTAGTAATGTGCGCTACACACAATATCCTCAATAAATACCATTGATTGACTGATTCTGTTTCTAATTGGAGGATAGGATACAAGTTAATCAGGTGAGACATTGTTCCTGTCTCACACAAGGTTCACAATCTAAGGAGGAGGGAGAATAGCTAGTGAATCCCCATTTTTACAAATGGGGTAATTTAGGCACAAACAAGTTATGTGACTTGCCCAAGGTCACATAACAGGATTAGAACCCAGGTCCTCTGACTCCAAGCTCTGAGTTCTTTCCTCTAGGCCATGGTATTCCTTGTATTCATTCCAGAACCTAGCACATAATAAGTGCTTAACAAATACCATTAAAAAAGTGCTGAGAAAGGGTATTACATAAGTGCTAGGGCTTGCTGTTAGTTTGATAGGACTTGGTGTGTTGGGACTTAATCAGGGAGGGCTTGCTTTCTGTTCTTCTCTCTCTAAAGGTTCAGGTTGTGATACAGAACAGAGAGGAACTACAGACTTACCTTGCAAACTATTTAGGTTGGCTGTCAGAGACCTGGGGACATAGTTACAGAGACGTTCTATGTAGGAAATTCTGGTGGAATGCTAAACTCTACTGTAAATTCTAAACTCAAAGCATTATTGTTCTAAATTGATTCAATTCTCTTCATTTAATCTCATACAATATTCATTCATTTTCACAGTTCCAAATTGAAGAGTAAAATCAAGGCCACTGTCAGACTCAAAAGTTCCTGATGCCCCTGGCAAAAGTTCCTCTGAAAAATTGGCGTGTTAAAAAAAACAGGGAAGAAGATAAGTTAATAAGCTTTGTTAGGTCTGGATTCACAAGTTCCTCTTGGTTCAGTTTCATCATCACACTTGTCCTCTCTGAGTTAAGGCAGGGGGTAGTCAGCTGTTTAAAGGGAAAACCCACTTCTGCCTCACCAAGGTTCTGGGCCTTGATCTTGAAAGAGGAATTTAAGCAATCACCATTTCAAGTGTGTGTGACATGTTTATGTTACATAATGTTGTTCCTAGGATGTCGAAGTGTCCTCAGGAGTGGGAAATTGTCATTATCAGGTGTTGAAAAGTCTTTAAATACCAAAGATGATGCGGATAGACCCTTGTCTGAGAACCTAAAAGGACTTGGGGCCCTCTTATAAGAAATCTGATAAGGGGCCCAATAAGCATCAAAAGCTCACAGTACTTGTACTGTCCTTTGTCAAGTCACCAAGTTTCCCACTCCCAGACAAATGAAGGGCCAGCAGAAATCCATGGAGCAAAGCAGAATGACTGTGAGCTGCTCTACGGTCTGTCTGGAACGCTATCAGAAAGACAGTTATAGGGATGAAATTGGTGAGTTAAGGGTGTCTAGGGGAACTATTGAGGAAAAACAGGTTGACAATCCTGGCCTAATTGCTTCATTACAACTCAGCGATATGGACAGGCTGGATGCAACCAATCAGTCATTCAACCAATGGAATTTATTGAGCACATACTGTGCACAGAGCACTGTACTAAACACTTAGGAGAGTACAACAGGGTTGGTATACATGTTCCCTGGCCACAAGAAGCTTACAGTCTAGGGGTGGGAGATAGACATTATAATAAATTATGTATATGTAAATGAGTGCTATGGGGCTGAGGATGGGGTGAATATCAAGTGCTTTAATGGGCACAGATCCAAGGTCATAGGTGACACAGGAGGGAGAGGGAGTGGGTGAAGTGAGGGGTTAGCCGGGGAAGGTCTCTTGGAGGAGATGTGATTTTAATAAGGCTTTGAAGTTGGAGAGAGTGTGAGGGATTTCCAGGCCAGAGGGAGGACTTGGGGAAGGGCTGGTGGAAAGAAAGTTGAGATCAAGGTGCAATGCGTAGGTTGGTGATGGAGGAGGAAAGTGAACAGGCTGGGTTATAGTAGGAAATCAACAAGGTAAGATAGGAGGGAGTGAGCTGATTGAGTGTCTTAAAGCTGATGGTAAGGAACTTCTTTTTGATGCAGAGGCAACTACTGTAGGTTCTTGAAGACCGGGGAGATGTGGACTGAACGTTTTAGAAAAATGAGTCATTCATTCATTTAATCATATTTATTGAGCACTTACTGTGTGCAGAGTACTCTACTAAGCACTTGGAAAGTACAATTCGGCAACAGAGACAATCCCTACCCAACAATGGGCTCACAGTCTAGAAGATAATAATGATGGTATTTGTTAAGCGCTTACTATTTGCGAAGCACTGTTCTAAGCGCTGGGGGATACAAGGTGATCAGGTTGTCCCACGTAGGGCTCACGGGCTTCATCCCCATTTGACAGATGAGGTAACTGAGGCACAGAGAAGTGAAGTGACTTGTCCAAAGTCACACAGCTGACAAATGGTGGAGCTGGGATTAGAACCCATGACCTCTGACTCCCAAGCCCATGCTCTTTCCACTGAGCCATACTGCTTCTGAACCATGCCAGGCAGCAGAGTGAAATAAGAACTGATTTGGGAAGCGACAAGAGGCAGGGAGGTCAGTGAGGAGGCTGTTGCAGTAGTCAAGGCAGAATATAAGTCCTTGGATAAGTGTGGTAGCAGTTTAGATGGAGAGGAAAGGGAGGATTTTAGTGATATCGTGAAGTGGAAGCGACAAAATTTAGTGACAGACTGAATATGTGGGTTGAATGAGAAAGAGGTGTCAAGGATAATTTCAAAGATATGAGCCTGTGAGGCAGGGAGGACAGTGGTGTTGTCTATAGTGGTGGAAAAGACAGCAGGACAATAGAGAAGATGGGGGATTCTGTTTTGGACATGCTATATTTGAGGTGTTGGTGGAAAATCCAAGTAGAGATGTCCTGAAGGCAAGAGGAAATGTGAGATTGCCAAAAAGGAGAGAGGAAAGGGCTGGAGAGGTAACATGGGGAATCATCCATGTATGCCCTTAGTGAAAACAGCATGAGACTAGGAGTCAGAAGAACTGGGTTCTAATCCCAGCCCTGCCACTGACCTGCTTTGTGACCTTGGGCAAGTTATTTAAACTTTCTGTGCCCGCCATAAAATGGAGAGCTGCACTCCCTACCTCTTAATTTGTGAACCTCTTCTTGTACTGGGCCTGTGACCGAGCTAATTATCTTGGATCTACTCCAATGCATAGCACATAGTAAGCACTTAATAAATGACATTATTACTTGACTATCTTTTGTATGCCTATAATAAGGACTTAATTTAAAACCCAACCAAAAAAAAAAAAACCACCCCAGGATTAGTTCTGGTAAAAATTCTTAAATTTTTCCTTTTCTAAAAAAACAGGATTTTAAAGTCAACACTCTCCTCCTCTCTCTGCCTCTTGCCAAGAAAGAGTAGTCAGACATTGCTAAGAGGGCTTATCTAAGGAGAAGATTAAAAGAACAAAACAGAAATGATGGAACTTCAAAAAAAGATGTTGGATTCTGTTTTTCCAAATTATGGTCCCCAAAGGCCCTCCCTGTTTGCCTCACCTGATGCAAATAGTTAGTAGTAGTAGTAATAGAGTTGATTTAATAGTATTTATTATGCACTTACTGTGTGCAAAGCACTGTATTAAACACTGGGAGGGAATTCACTGGTGAGAATTAGGGAATCTGACCCTTGTTGGGGGTGGCAGAGGAAATCACCTTTTAAGAATGTATCTTGGAAAATTAGGTCACCTCTAGACTGCAAGCTCCTTGTGGTCAGGAAACTCGGTTTTCAACTCTCCCAAACTCTCTATACATAGTAAGTGCTCAATATATACCATCGATTAATGATTATCATGGTGCAGATGGAGAAGCTGAGGTCAAAACTGGGATAACAGTGGGTCTAAACCAGAGTGTAAATCTGTGAGTTGATTTTGTTCTCTCTTAAATAAAAAGCAATTCTCAAATAGAGGGCAACATGCATGGCACAAAGATAAGAAGCGGTTACCTTGGCAACAGTGGAAAGAAGAAAAACCATCCTCCTAGGTTTCCCCCTTTTTTATTGTATCTGTTAATCACTTACTATGTGTGCAGCCCTGTTCTAAGAGCTGGAGTACATACAAGTTTATCAAATTGGGATACAGTCCCTGTCCCACATGAGGCTCACAGTCTAAGTAGGAGTGAGGAGTAGGACTTAATTCCCATTTTACAGTTGAGGAAACTGAGGCACAGAGAAGTTAAATGACCTACCCAAGACCACACAGCAATCAAGTGGAGAAGCAGCTTGGCTCAGTGGAAAGAGCACGGGCTGGGGAGTCAGACATCATGGGTTCAATCCCGGCTCAACTGCTTGTCAGCTGTGTGACTTTGGGCAAGTCACTTAACTTCTCTGTGCCTCAGTTACCTCATCTGTAAAATGGAGATTAATACTGTGAGCCCCACGTGGGACAACCTGATTACCTTGTATCCTCTCCAGCGCTTAGAACAGTGCTGCTGGCATCCAATGTGGAGCAGCTTGTCAGGATCAATCCCATCAATCCTGTTGCAATGTTCTGGGCACACCCTCCCTAAAACTCAAAATTCACACAAGCTGACTAGGCACCAAGGGAGCCCTGTTCAAGGAGTTTGGCTGCCTGCACTGTGTGACCAGAATCTGGCAGCATCAGTAGCATCCCTAGAAAAGGTTTAGCCAATCTGCTTCATTTGGGAACATAACCATTTATTAGGAGCTCTCTGGTTTCTCCACCACACATGGGCTAGCCAAGGAATGGGTTGCAGCAATGAGGATGGAACCAAAACATCCTCCCGCTAGACTGTGAGCTCACTATGGGCAGGGGATGTGTCTATTTACTGTTATAGTGTACTCTCCCAAGCACTTACTATGGTACTTTGCACACAGAAACTGCTCAATAAATATGATTGCATGAATTAATGAATCCCAGGGGCAAGATCTTAGGGCCAGATGGAAGGAGTGTGCAAGAGGAGAGGGAAACATCTAAGAAGAGAAACATGGAAGCTACTAATCCATGAGTGAGAGCAGCTAAGACAGTCCCCTCTTCTCAGAATTACTCCCCAGGCTTCTCCCTGGCCTGAGAAGGCAGGCCCCCTTGGAGTTACCTGGCTTCCTCCATCCCTGCACAAGTACCTGGTATTGGTAAAACAATATCCAGCAGCTGCATATTAGTAATTTCAGAAATGCTGGGGCACAAAAGGCTGAAAAGGCTCAAGACAGTCACTGGTAATTTCACTGGGTAACAGATCTATAAAAGACATCAATTACATAGTATTAAATCTACTCTCAGAAGCCCAAAAGGCCAATAAAAACCCTGGAAACTAATCACTACACTGAGAGGGATGATTCATGGTGGAAAATCTCTTAATAAAACCAAGATTTGAAATGGAAAGAAAGCCACCCAAAACTTGATCGAGCAGGAATCCCATCTCCATTGAGAGTTGGCAACTATGCCCCCAAAACAACATCCAATGGTTATTTTACACAGATACCTCTGGTGTATTTCCTCTCCCTAAAACATCTCATTTTAAGAGTCTTTTATGAATCAGCCACTAGAGAGCAAACTTCTTCTTTTTATGAAGTTGTAGTTTTTGGAAAAAATATATATATACATATAGATGTACGCACACACATAACAGAATGCTATTTCAGATCACAAAACCTAATAATACACCCTTTGGCTGACCTGGGGGCAAAAATGTAAGGTTCCTGTTTTAAATACCAGAAAAAGAACAGGACATGCATTTTGCTATGTTGTTTTGCTTTCCTAGAAAGAAAAATGAACCCTTCCACTCAAGGAACATGCAGTCTTCCACTTCTTTTGATAAAAAAAAAGTAGTGATAGGCATTGTTTAATCTGATAGAGATTTTTGGACCCCGATCCAGGCATTCATTCATTCAATTGTATTTATTGAGTGCTTACTGTGTGCAGAGCACTGTACTAAGAGCTTGGAAAGTACAATTCAGCAATAGAGACAATGCTGGCTCACAGTTGGCTTACAAGCAAGGGTCTCATGAGGATGGAAAACAGCTTTACTACTAAGTGAAATATGGATTACTGATTTTTTCACCTACCTTTGCTATCTTCTGAAATGAGGACTGTCAGCCACCAAAGCCAAGTGTTCTGCCCGCTGGGGTTGCACTCTGGGAAAACACACATATGGGAATAATTACGGTATCCGCTTGGCCTCCTAAAATCAATTCACCTAATGCAAGTTGTACCCTCGAGGTGCTAATGGATTTGGGGAAAAGAGGTTGCCTCTTCCTCTAAGCCTCTGCATTTTCTAGGTAGGGTATTAGTTAAGATCTAAAAGTCTAGTTGCTGTCAAAGCAGTTTGTATCTTCTCGGTTCCCTTCCAGGATATCCAGCCTGTATTTCACAGCTAGTAAAATGTGCATTCTTTATCTTTGGTCTGCCTTATAGCATCACTGAAGTGGGAAAGTCTGATGGTTAAAAGGTGAAGGAGCAGTTTCTAGATCCACAGATCTGGGGACTGAAAGGGTCTTTAGAGAGTCATCTGGTTCACCTCCCACTACCTTTGGATAAGACTCTAGCAACACCAGATGGGACCTTCTACTTCACAAGAAACCAGTTCCAATATCCAACAATTCTCCCTCTTGGACAATTCAATGAATCAGTTACTGTGTGCAGAGTACTGTACTAAGTGCTTGGGAGAGCACAATACAATAAAGTTGGAATACGTGATCCCTGCCCTCAAGGAGCTTACAGTGTAGAGGGGGAGACAGACATTAAAATAAATTACAGATATGTATATAAGCGCTGTGGGGCTGAGGGTGGGGTTAATATCAAGTGTTTAAAGGGCATAAGTGACACAGAGGGAGAAAGAGTAAGGGAAATGAGGGCTTAGTCAGGGAAGGTCACATTCTTTTTATTGTTCGGTGAACTGTCTATTCGATATCTCAGATTTGAGAAGCACCACAGTCTGATGGATAGAGCATGGGTCTGGGTTCTTCTCTTGGCTCTACCCCTTGACTGTGTGACCTTGGGCAAGTCACTTAACTTCTCTGTGCCTCAGTTACCTCATCTGTAAAATGGGGATTAAAACTTGAGTCCTATGGGACATAGCCTGGGTCCAACCTGATTAGTGTGCATTTACCTAGCAGATAGTACAGTGCCTAGGACACAGTAAATGCTTAACAAATACCATAAATAAAAATTTCAGAATTGGGAGGTTGGTATTTATTGAGTGCTCATTAGCTGCAATTGGGAAAGTACAAAAGAGTTAGTAGACATGAACCGTGTCCACAAGAAGCTTACACTGAATGGCCACTTAGTAGCAGCACCTTAGGCCTAGTGGAAAAAGCCTGGGCCTGCGAGTCAGAAGACCTGGGTTCTATTTGTCTGCTGTGTGATCTTGGGCAAGTCATTTCACTTCTCTGTGCTTCAGTTCCTGCATCTTTAAAATGGGGATCAATACCTGTTCTGCCTCCTACTTAGACTGTGAGCCACATGTGGGACCTGATGATCTTCTATCTACCCCAGTGCTTAGTACAGCGCTTGAAACTTTGTAAGCACTTTACAAAATACCACAATCATTATTATTATTAGCTCTTTAAAAACCTCTTTCCTCCATCAGCAGTGTTATTTATTGAGCACTTAATATATGCAGAGCTCTGTAGTAAGTGCTTGCCCTTGTCTCGGGGTTTACTCTCCTACATCCTGTTTATTGAACACCTCAAACTGAGTCCCATGGAAGACCCATTCCTCAGTGCTTGCTTATTTCTACAGCATCCTATGCTTATAAGGACTTTGGAACCACATTTCTCCAGGTAGGCCAGGGTGATTCCAGCCAAGTTTCTTTTTTTTTTTTACTTTTTGGGATTTATTAAGCACTTACTGTCCCAAGCACTGAACTAAGTGCTGGGCTAGACACAAGATAAAGAGGTTGGACACAGTTCCTGTTCTAGTTTGCAGGAAGTTAGTTGTTCCCCATCTGCTATTTGTGCATTTTCAAGCCCTTCCGATTCTAAACCTCAGCAGGTCATCTGCCTTCGAAACCTCAGACTTCTCAAACCTGAAACACCTCAACCAAAGGTCACAACCTGAGTCTTTGAGTTTTTGGGTAGCTTGTACAATGGGGACTGCTTTGGCTTCCTACATCTGTGATGGCCAAAGCCTACAAATTGTCAAATGCTTGTGAGGGGTTGGGAAGGCTGGGAGGTAACCCAGAGATGCAAATAATAATCACCAGCACCAGTGATTCACCCTTCCAGTGTTCTGCCTCAGCAAGAAGGCTTAATACAGCCTTAACGAGTTAGTCAGAAGCTGTACTTTCCTAGGCTCAGTTTCCCTGAATGATGTTCCGGGGCAATGTTATGACTATGGCCCCATTGCCAAATTCAGTCAGATCTCATAGTCCCACGTGACCAGAACGAGTTGCAGTGTGTTCTTACAAGGAGTTCTATCTAAGTCTTATGAGTCTGTCCCTGGTAGTCAGCATTTATCATTCTTGCCCTTTTTTGTTTGTTTTCACACTGGCTTTGTTTGGCATTGAGGGCGTAATAGTACTTTCTGGTGATGTCAGAGGCTATTACTCACACTTCCCAGTCAGACAGCAGGTACAGTAAATCCCCACCTTGAGACAATGAGAATTTGTTGCGATCACAATGGGTAATATTGCATCCATATCTGTCATTTAAATGGCTCCTTCTGGCTTTTGGTTATCTTCACTCAAATTTAGTGGCAATCTCTTGAGGTTGTGTTTCCTACAAAAAGAAAAAAAGGAATTGTTAACTTCCAATCTGAGCTTGACGGTGAGGCTAGGGCTTAGAGAAGAGGGCAATTATAAGAATCCTCACTAGTGCTGCTCCATAGAATCAGAGCTGGAGGCCTCTAAATAGCAACTTTGGGTTGGCCAGGGCAGGGCAGCTCTTTAAATACCTCTATCCTCCACTGATCTTTCCCTAGCTGAGAAGGTAGTGCTGTCCTGAGGCTCACCTTTGTTGTTTCATACTGACATCTTCCCCAGGGAGAGAGGAACTACACTGCCATTAGTGGACATTATTCATTCCAGAAAAAAAGACCCTCATTGAAATTGGTCTTCTGGTCAGAAAGTCCTCCAGGACAGATACCCAGTTAGCATGCTTCTCACAAAACTTCTTTCCAAAGGGAACAAGCTGAGAAAGAAAAGGAATGACTTCAGAGATCCCAAAGGAACAACTAAATGCCCTCTTGACTGCAGCTGTGCAGCCTGAGCCCCAAAGTTTGTCTATAATTAATCAGTTTTAAATTAATAACTGATCAAGCTTCCACATCGGGATGAATTCCCAACTGACGGTTTTCCACAGAACCACCTCCCCTGGTCAGATCATCCTCAGTTATTCTGAAGCTGCGGGGAGTTTTCAGAAAGCAGAACAGAAGAGGGAGCAGGATGTTTTCCTCTCTCCCTTTACTCCTGATGATGAATGGTTTTCAAATACCCCCGCGTTCTTCTGTCATACACCCAACCTTCCACAGGAAATAATTGGCTCTGGGTTGGCTCATCGCACAGCAAGTAGCAGGGTCACCCAACTGGGAATTCCAGATAAATCCCAATGGATCTCAAAATAGTCACTGCACAAAGCAAAAAGCAGCAGCCGAGATGGCTCAAGGCAGTGGCTAGTGAGCCTGTCTCTTTCTTGGTGATGAATCACACCATCCGGGGATGCTAATTCAGCTTGTAGAGGAGAGTGAGGCACCCTGAACCTCTCCACCTTCTCTTTCTCACCTGAATGTCAGCTATCAGAGATTGCTGAACAGGCAAGTCTGCCAACAGAGAAGAGGCCGGAAACATGGCGACTTTTGTGAAGAGTCAGAGCTTCAGTTGATGGCTGCCTGGTACAAAATTCTCCGAAGAAACAAAGGCTGTTTTTTAACTCTTTCTTTGGTCTAGGGTTGAAATGGGGTACTTTCACCAAAACTCATCATAGATTTGCAAAATGCAGGGATTCCCTTGCATGGGGATTTTCCACCAGGACTTTCGGTCAATCAATCAACTGTATTTATTAAGTTCTTACTGTGTGCAGAGCACTGTACTAAGTCAGGGCGATTACAATATAACAGAGTTGGTTGACATGTTCCCTGCCTCCATTTTCATAGGGAGCATGGCCAATGCTCAGTAGGTCCTCTCTGGGATCCCAGCAAGAAGCATAGCAGCAGCAACTGGAAGAGGTGAAGTGAGAAACTGTTCTTGCTGCTCTCATCTGCTCTCAGAGTTTATATTTCAGCTGGCAAGAAGCCACCCAGCAGCCCCAAGACACATCTTAGGGAATTGCTGGTGGTAGCAAGAGTAGCAGAAATTGTTTTTCTTGTCACCTACTCTAACTGCTGGGCACATGTGAGTATCCTTCTGGGGATAAGTGTGAGACTAGGGACATGAGGGTGGGGCTAAAATCACAAGGTTGCAGTTTCTAATAATAATAATAATGATAATAATTATGGTACTTGTTAAGTACTTACTATGTGTCAAGCACTGTTTTAAGGTCTGCAGTAGATACAAGGTAATCAGGTTGGACACAGTCCCTGTCCCACAGGGGCTCACACTCTCATCTCCATTTTTCACATGAAGTAACTGAGGCCCAGAGAAATGAAGTAACTTGTCCAAGATCACGCAGCAGACATATGGTGGAGTCAGGAGTCGAACCCAGATCCTTCTGACTCCCAGGCCTGTACTCTATCCAATAAGCCAGGCTGCTTCTCTAAACCAAGATGAAAAACCCATTTTACAGTACAGTTGTCCTTCCTAAACTGTCTGGGCTTTCTTCACAATTATGGAGAAGATTTATCTATATTGATCAGCCACTGGCTGTTAATCGCTTTCTGGACTCAGAAATCCTTTGACTTGACTCAGGTTATTCTTTGTGTTCATTTCGTCTGGGGAATTAGAAGAGATACTCTATGCTGCTACTGTTTAGCCCTCCTGAATTCCCAGTCAATCTCAACCATCTAGATGTTCCAGATTTGTTTATTAGAGGATTTCTCTTGGAGCCCTGTAGCTCTACCAAGACACTGTGTCATTATTTCATTTACATCAAATTATATGAACTGTATTCCCAAGAGGGACACCAACAGGACCTAATGCTTGTCCCATCCCCAGGATGTGGAATTCCAAGAAGGAGTTTGGAGTGATTCCAAGACAGTTTGGAGTGATTCCAAGACTGAGTGGGATTAAGTGTGAATAATTGGGAACATTTGGCACTAGGCCCTTAATCTTTCTTGATGACTGTCAAACACCTCAACCTTTGAAGGGAGTGGTGGGGTGGAGCAGTGGATTATGCAGATTGTCACTCAGCTCCAGAACTGCACAATTGAAAAGGAGTACCTGGCCCAGTTTCCTCAACTATGGAGTCCTCAACTATGAGTGGTGTTTAAACCCCCTCTCCACTTCCCCTACCTAATGATAAAGAACTGAGCTGAACTACCTGGCGACCCCTCAAACCTCTTCTTAACTACCAATCTGGGAGGACTGTATAGATATTGCTTAACTTTATTGCTTCTTCTAAGGAGGGCATCTGAGGGTGTTTCAGGAGAGGACTTAATTGCCTAGGCATGGAGGCCCAGTTTTTCTTCTGTGGTGTGCTGATGGGTGAGAGATTTTTTTTTGGGGGGTGTAGCAAGTCACATTCTGGGCTCACCAGGCCAGGCAGCCAGTCAGTCACAAGTATTTATTGAGCATCCACTGAACCAAGAGGTCGAGTTTAATATTTGTGGGATCAGGAGACCTGGGTTCTAGAAGCAGCGTGGTTCAGTGGAAACAGCACGGGCTTGGGAGTCAGAAGTCATGGGTTCAAATCCCGGCTCAGCCGTTAGTCGGCTTTTGACTTTGGGCAAGTCACTTAACTTCTCTGTGCCTCAGTTACCTCATCTGTAAAATGGGGATTAAGACTGTGAGCCCCACGTGGGACAAGTATCCTCCCCAGCACTTAGATAGTGCTTTGCACAGAGTAAATGCTTAACAAGTGACATCATCATCATTAGTATTATTATTAATCCCAGCAGTGCACTTGTCTGCTTCGTGAACTTGGGCATGTTGCCTAACTTCCCTGGGCCTCAGTTTCCTCATCTGTAAAATAGGTATTAAATATCTGCTCTCCCTGTCCCTAAAACTATGAGCCCCATGTGCAGCAGAAACTATGTCCGGCCTAATTATCCTGTATTTACCTTACTGTTTACTACACTGACTGGCACATAGTAAGTGCTTAACAGATACCATTATTATTATTATTACTCCAGCCACTCCCTCAGAGGAATTTACAACCCAATAGTGGAGACTCTTTGAGAAGAAGCATGGCCTACTGGATAAAGCATGGGCCTGGGAGTCAGAAGGACCTGGGTTCTAATTCTAGTTCCACCACTTGTCTGCTTTGTGAACTCGGGCAAGTCACTTGACTTCTCCAGGCCTCAGTTCCCCCATCTGTAAAATGGGGAGTAAGACTGTGAGCCGCATGTGGGATTTGGACCGTGTCCAATCCGATCATGTGGTATCTACTCCAGTGCTTAAAACAGTGCCTGGCACATAGTAAGAGCTTAACAGACACAGTAAAAACAAACCCCCACCCCACACACAAACAACACAAATATCCAAACAACTCGGCACCAACAGAGGGAGCAAAGGAGTGTGGGCAGACTCACTGTATGTGTGGCAGTAATTTCTCCTCAGAATGTGGTAGGGCCTCCTCTGCATCCAGATCCGGTAAAATCCAGCCTCTATAGGTCAGGAACCTTCCGAAGGTGATAAAGAGAAGGCAGATCCTTCAGCAAAAGGAGCAAAGCATCCAGCATCACATTCCAGAGCAATTTCCATTTACTTTCCCTCAGGAAAGGGAATTGGTCTTTGAAATTCATGTGAACGTAATGGCTGATAAGGTACTCATTCCTGGGCAAGTTTAATCAGAATGCTGAAATTTGTAAGCAATGTTGCATTGGCATCCTGAGGCGCCTATTTCTACAGGTTAATTATTGAGTTTTCCAAAGGACATTTCTACCCATTCAATTTGAATGTGCTCCCATTGAATTTCAAGTGTGGCTTCATTCAGTAATAATACAGTGGGCAGCTTATTAGAACAACGGGCCCAACAACAAGGAGGTTTAACAAGGACGCAGAATTAATAAGTTTGAGAGCCAGAAGAAACTTCAGCTTTCTGATTTTGCAGAAACATTGCCACTGTGAAGAACTGCTGCCCATCCTTACACATTTTGGTATCTTTTATGTATTTATTCCCAAGGTGTACTTTGGCCCCAAAGAAACTTTTCTATTTTCCTTATCCAACTCATTCATCATTCTACCTATAAAATATATCAGTTTCCTTAATTCTTCTTTCGGTTGCTAAGCCTGAAACTAGACAGTTTGTATCTCTTATCTCTTTCTAACTCCATGGTGGTAGAATTCACTGTTTCTTATCTTCTCTGTGGAAAAAAATGTGACTCGGAAGATACTTTCTGCAGTCAGAGGTAGATAAAACAGCCATGACAGAAAAAATGGTTCTAAACCAGGCTTGTACCACCCAGCAAAAGTGGGCAACTCTGGGGTGGTGAATTTTTCTCTGTCAATTTAGATCACCCTGTGCCCATTCAGAAAAGTTGTTTTTTTGTTGTTGTTTTTTTCAGGAAACACTAAGTGCCACCCATCCTTCTCCAAGCTTGATTTGTTCAGATACACGACTCCAAAAACATCATGGGTACCACTAGTCCTGTCCTGGGGCACCTAATGGGAATATGTTTGCCTGGCTATCAGAGACCTGGTGAAGATCTCCAATGCTCAGCCCTGATCTCACTGCTGTCCTGGGCATGTTAAGGATGGTCGTCAGAGTTCCCGCTTGTGGAACCTTAGCTGTTGATTGGACCAATGTGCTATTATAATATCAGGTCAGTTTTTTTTGTTTTTGTTTTCATGTTAAGTGCCTACCATGTGGCAGGGGTAAGCACTGGGGTAGATACAAGTTAATTAGGTTGGACACAGTCCCTGTCCCACAAAGGGCTCACAGTCTCAATCCCCATTTTACAGATGAGCTAACTGAGGCCCAGAGAAGTGAAGTGATTTGCCCAAGGTCACACAGCAGATATGGCAGAGCCTGGATTAGACCCAGGTCCTTCTGACTTCCAGACCCGTGCTCTATCCACGAGGGCATGCTGCTCCAAGTATGAGAATTTCCATTCCAGATTAAGCCTACCCTGGCTTCATGGGCACAGTCTGTCTATTCTGCACTGAATTAAGCTAAGAATACTGGTGTACCCCACAGTTCAGTCCCTTGAAAATGTAGTTGTGTTGTGAATGGCTGCACTGTGGAGTAGGTTTGCCCACAGACCTATAAGCAAATAGTTTAGGTTCTGTTTCAGAACCACCTCAAACCTGATGACTATAAGCCATAGACAAGTAAAATTATACTTCAAATCCCTCCATGTCCATTCTTCACTTCACCCTGCTCCCCTTCCCCCTACTCCCCTGTTCCCAGCAGCTTTTCTGTCCTCCCCTCCCAGCACTCCAAACTTGGCCCCCTTCCCCTTTCTCCCCAGTACCTCCCCCCCCCAAACATGGTTCAATGCCATTTTTTCTATTTTTAAATTAACCAGAGTGACAGCTGCATTGAACGACTGGGGAAGCTGAGCCGTAATGTCTTGCTGGTTGCGCTTCCAGCAGCAAAGCAAAGCAGAAGGTTGAGGAGATTACCTGGGCAAAGCAGACACAATTCCCTGGGAGCTCAGATAATTGCAATCCTAGAGTTGCCTTGTGTCCTCGCTTACTACCAAAGGCTACCAACAGGTGGTACATTAGGAGAGATGCTAACATACAGTCATTTTATTTTTCTCCTGATTCATGTTTATACCTTAATGGCCTTACAGCAAACCTTTTATAGTTCTCCCTCTTCGGTAAGTTTAACTCATCACGGCTGGTAAATGTTATTACAGTGTGTTGGCCCCAATTGAGGATCCTTCATGCTGTATATGGGGTTTGATTAAAGGTTTCTGCAGAGCTTCATGTGTTTATCTAAAATTTGCAGATATGCTTCGGGCCAGGATGCTCCAAAAGGAGAATTATGTACATTTGTGCTCTTTACCCTTCTTTCTCTATTTCTTCTTTTCTCCTCCTCTTTCCCTTGTCTCTATATTTTATGTAAATGTAGGCTTTGCAAATGTAGAAGAACACTGAGGATACATTACACCAGGACATTTCCAAAGTCAAGAGGAAACTAAATTGTCTCTTTCCCATGCTGGTCATTTGTGGAGTATGAGGAAAGTGAAAGAATCGGTAATTCATGATCAAGCAATTTCAGCTTGTGGCTCACTGTGAGCCTCAGATCCTTTTCTGCCTTACTTGTGCCTATGCGGCCTTTCGCCATCCTCTACCTGTGCTTCTTCATTTTGGGCCTCCCAGGTCCCTCTACACAGGTACACCACTTCTGAGCCACACAGCTCAGGGACTGGCACCAAATCATTTACAGAAGAGTGACCACACCAAGTTGGCATCTGCGTCCTGGCCTCTGCTTGCAGCTCTACCCTCCTCTTCTGTGTAGGGACAGATGCTGACAGCACAGCTGTCCTTCCCCTCCACGCCCATCAGAATTGATACAGGATCCTCCCACCTGTGTCTCTCCTGCAGGGTGGCCTCGCCTTTCTCCTCAGGCCTGCGCAAAAGTCTACAAGCCGTAGAGTCTTGCCTAGGTTGGAAAGTTGCCCTTGCATCGAGACGTAATACCAACAAAAATCAAGTTAGAAGTTCATCTCTTCTAGTAATCCCAGCCAATCCCCAAGACGGTCTCACGTTTCTACAAGATAACCCCAGCGGGTGATAGATTGCGACATTCGTCTAGAAACAAGCGGCCCTGCCTCTTCATTGTTCAGGCAAGTTTAAGTCTCATTTTAAAGTGACACATTAGAATCACAATAGGCTGCGAAAGCTACATGTTCATACCCGCAGGGATCCATCTCTCCCTCAAAATGGGTTTTTCATATTGCCTTGTCATTGGTACATTATGTTTAAAATATATTGCTCTTAATATCTTTTTATAACGTGCAAGTTTAGACTTTTCCATGAATTTCGGGTTTGGGTTTTACATTTTTCTTCTTTTGGTTGAAAAAAAGAATCCATCCAAAACTGAACAACAAGCTTCCCCATTTTGCAGAGCTTTGGATAACTAATGTTTTGAAAATGGTGTGACCGGTCAGTTACTATAGGTTAAATAAGTCCCAGTTGATTGAAAACAGCTCAGAGGTTCCCCTCCCAGGGCACAGAAAGTCATCTTGGCTCCTTAACCCTCAGGGAAGGTCTCCTGTGATATTGTCTGAAGAGAATTGGCCAAGTGGATAGGGCAGAGGCCTGTGAGTCAGAAGAACCTGGGTTCTAATCCTGGCTCTGCCTCTTGTCTGCTGTGTGACATTAGGCAAGTCACTTAGCTTCTCTGTGTCTCAGTTACCTCACTGTTAAAAGGGGATTAAAAGTGTGAGCACCATGTGGGATAAGGACTACGTCCAAATTGATTAGCTTATATCTATCCCGGCACTTTGAACAGTGCCTGACACATAGTAAGCACTTAACAAATACCATAAAAAAGGATATGTATACCTGGTGACTTGGAACAGAAGTGTGCTTTCTCTGTCCCATGTCAGATCCCTAACTCTCAGAGATGGAGAGCTTTCAATCACAGAAAAAGCAGTCAAAGCTTGGAGAAGAGGCTGTTGGGAATGCACTGGCCATTTCAACCATATCTGCTCCTATATGAAAAAAATCTCTTGAACCCTAAAGGTCAGCTCTAAAGAGATGAAATACATTCCAATGAGCTAGGTCCCTGCATCCATGATTTCCATGACCTGCTTCAGCCTATAAAGGTAACTACCTGTTTGTAACTGGAAAGTCATTTTTGCATTGTCACACTTTTGTGTTGCATTATGTGACCAGGCAGCCCCAAGTTTCCCCTCCACCAGGGCTCTGGGGTCAACAAGGAAGGTGGCCTGCTGACTGGAAGCACCCACAACCTTCCACCTGACACCATGGGAGCCAAACCCACTCCCCAAAGGGATATGGTAAGGACAGAAGCCCAACACAGCCTTTAAAATGAAGGGAAAGTTGTGGCTTTTTATGCTTGGAGCTGTGAGGGCTAGAAGAAACTGAAGAAATTGGAGACTTTTGAGGAGGAGATACATCTGAGCATATCCCAGGGACTGTAGACTGTAAGCTCCTCTAGGGCAAGGTTTTGCCTCCCCTCTGTTGTATTGTACCTTCCCAAATGCTTAATATAGTGCTCTGCATGAAGTAAGTGCTCAATAAACACCATTGATTGATTGATATGCTTCAAGCAGCGTGGCTCAGTGGAAAGAGCATGGGCTTTGGAGTCAGGGCTCATGAGTTCGAATCCCAGCTCTGCCACTTGTCGGCTGTGTGACTGTGGGCAAGTCACTTAACTTCTCTGTGCCTCAGTTCCCTCATCTGTAAAATGGGGATGAAGACTGTGAGCCCCACGTGGGACAACCTGATTCCCCTATGTCTACCCCAGCGCTTAGAACAGTGCTCGGCACGTAGTAAGCGCTTAACAAATACCAACATTATTATTATTATTATAATTAATATCACTGATTTTCCAAGATGATCAGCCCTCTGCTTCCGGGAATTACCTTCAATTCTGACTCCCTTCCTCTCATCACTGCCAGGTGTTATCTCAGTGTTTACATTTTGTCTTTCAGTTCACCTTTTTCTTAGACCATTGAGATTTTTTACTCTCAACTCGGTGTGCTGAAAAAATGGAGCAATTCGGATGGTTATGAGCTATTGTAACTCTTCTGCATTATGTCTGAAAAAACGTGTTTTCAGCTTTTCTTTTTTCCAGTGGGCTCTTAAATCCTGGGAGATGATTGATGCTAGAAGATTAACTACCAGTCTCCAGCTCTTATGTTTAAGTGTAACAACCTAAATCATGTTTGTTTGTTTTTTCCTACTGGGAAACAATGAATTGTTCTGAGGCCAAGCGGCTATCTGCTTGGGTTCTATCTAGGGCACCGAAGACCCATTTGGTAATAATAATGTTGGTATTTGTTAAGCGCTTATTATGTGCAGAGCACTGTTCTAAGCGCTGGGGTAGATACAGGGTAATCAGGTTGCCCCACATGAGGCTCACAGTCTTACTCCCCATTTTACAGATGAGGTAACTGAGGCACAGAGAAGTTAAGTGACTTGCCCACAGTCACACAGCTGGCAAGTGGCAGAGCCGGGATTCGAACTGATGACCTCTGACTCCCAAGCCTGGGCTCTTTCCACTGAGCCACACTGCTTCTCTAAAAATTTTCCATAGTCGGCATTGGTTAGTTCCCCATAATGCTACTTCATTTGGTCATCTTTACTCAGCCGAGGTGACTTTTGATATAACAAGGCAAACATGAATTAGCCTGTGCATCTCAACTGATGATCCTGAACAAAATGGCTGCTTCCTTTTTCCTTTGCTTCTTTGTCCCTTTCCTCTCTCCTCCTCCTTCCCACCTTCATCTTCCTTCTAATCAAAATTGCCTGTGGAGCTCAAGTTGCTCAGTACCTTCCAGGGCTTCTTACAGTTGAGTCTGAATCCCAGGCAGGGTGAGGCTCAGCCCATTGGTGATGCCAACTGGCACCCTGAACCAAATAACGGAGAAGCAGACAGCTTGGTACTCAAGCCAGGACTTAGCCAGAGGGACAAGCATCTACATGGAAGTCAAACCCACAGCAGATTTTTGGCCCAGGAAAGATCTTTGGTTGGAAGGGTAATTGTATTTGTTTCTTTGTGCCGAAGAGGTCATAAAAACAGCAGCACTCTTAATGAGGCCATTGCAGTGGATAGGTTTGTCTCCATAAAACATTTTACTCAGCATAACCTACACTTAATAGACAGCATGTTTGCAAACTGCCAGTCCCCAGTCTTAAATGTTTATGAAGGGGCTGTTCTCTCTGGACAGACTTTGCCAGAGAGAGTCATGAAAGATTAAAAAGACAGAATATTAAACATTCAGTCCTGTCACACCAGGGCCACCTGGATGATAACCATCTGCAGTTTAATGTTTATAAATTCATATTGATTCATTCATCCTAGGTAAAAGATATTGTTCCTGTTTCCCATATACACTTGCATTACAAGATGATTTGGGTTGTCACAAGGACTTGATGTTTGCTCTCTGAGACTGTTAGAACCAGGCTTGATAGCTTTCTTGAGAATTTTGTTGAAAAAAACACACATTCTAACATAAAGGAGATCAAAATACATATCAGAGCTCCATAAGGTAAGAAAAGGGCAGGGGAAAGCTGGGGAAGTATTATTATTGTATTCTTTAAGCACTTACTATGTGTCAAATACTGTATTAAGCACTGGGGTAAATACAAGGTACATAGAATTGGACATAGTCCCTGTCACAAATGGGGCTCTCAGTCTAAGAATAGGGAAGAACTGGCATTGAATCCCCATTTTAAAAATGAGGAAACTGAGGCACAGAGAAGTGAAATGACTTGATCAAATAAGGAGACAGTTTGAGTGATCAGGAATTTTGTGTGTGTTTTGTGTGTGTGTGTGTGTGTGTGTGTGTGTGTGTGTTTTGGGGGGTTGGGAGGGGATGGGTGTTAATTCTTTCCAAACTGGGCTTACTGGTCAGGAAAATGTTTCCTGGTCAGTATGAGGTAGCATGTTTTGTTGTGACTGAAAATTGGATCAGACAGACACCTGGTTTCACTTTTCACTTTCAGATCATGTGGAATGAGTGTATGAAAGCTTTTAGGGAAACTGGGATGAAAGATGCCAGGGAAAGTAAAATGAATTTCCATAGAATGGGGCTATTCATTTCTATAAACCTGCCCTCTGCACTTCTGTATGCATATAAACACAATTGAATCAATCATGCACTCTGATTGTATTACTTGAAAATATTTTTAAGTCTGAGTCCCCATTTGACTGTAAGTGTCTTGTGGGCAGGTGATGTGCTGTGTTTCTGCTGTATTTTCCCAAGCACTTAGTACAGTTTGAATTCAATATGCTGTCAATAAATACCATTAAGACTATTGGTACTACTGAAGTAAATGAAAGACAACCCGATTCTTCACTTTTACCAACTTAATTTTCCCTCCAGAAAGATGACAGTTGTATTCAGAACTTTGATGATAGTGATAGAGACTCAGAAATGATGGATGAGTCCCATCACTTAGTTGCAACATTACTGGGGCGATATGAGGCGTGTATAGAGACCAACACGTGAGATGCATGACCTATCATAGTCCACATAAGTGAAGATTCAATCAATCGTATTTATTGAGTGCTTACTGTGTGTAGAGCACTATACTAAGTGCTTGGGGAGAATGCAATATAACAATATAACAGAGTTAGTAGATACATTCCCTGCTCACAACAAACTTTTACAGTCTAGAGGGGGAGACAGACATTAATATAAACAAATTATGGATATGTACATAAATGCTGCTGGGCTGAGGCGGGTGGGTGAGCAGTGAATAAAGGGAGCAAATCGAGACAAAGTAAATCAGGCCTCCATTCCTCAGGGAGGGCCTCTTGGAGGAGATGTCCCTTCAGTAAAGGCTTTGAAGGTGGGGAGAGTAATTTTCTGTCAGATATGAAGAGGGAGGGTGTTCCATGTCAAAGACAAGATCTGGGCGAAAGGTCAGCAGTGAGATAGATGAGATCGAGGTGCAGTGAGTAGGTTAGCATTAAAGAAGCAAAATGTGCGGATGTGGAGGTGGATGGGCCACCACTGGAGGTTCTTGAGGAGTGAGGAAACATGGACCGAAAGTCTTTGTAAGAAAATGATCTGGGCAGCAGAGTGAAATATGGACTGAATGGGGGAGAGACAGGAGGCAGGGAGGTCAGCAAGGAGGCTGATACAGTACGGCAGAATAGTGCTTGGATTAACATTGTAGCAGTTTAGAAGGAGAGGAAATGGCTGATTTTAGGGATGTCTAGAAGGTTGTTTTGAAGTGCTTAAAAGCCACCTTCCACCTAGTCTTTAATTTGGGTCTTGCTCATTTCCCTTCACATCTTCTCTGGTATGCTTTGGGAATCTCTGAAGAATGTAAGACTGTAAGCTCATTGAGGGCAGGGGTTATATCTACTAACTTGATTGTACTCACCCATGCACTTTAGTACACTGTTCTGACACAGTAGGTGCCCTATGAATATCAATCAATGGTACTTATTGAACACTTAGTGTAGTATTGATTGAAGAGCTCTCCATCCCATCCTAAGCCAGAATGATTTCTCTCCATATCTTAAACCCAGTTTGGGCAATCTGCCTTCAAGCCAGGAAGGAGCCAAGATCCAAATGACAGACGTCTGGAACTGACATCAAAATACTCTGTAAAACTACATGCCCTGGTCACGGTAGTTGGTGTGTGCATTAGGTACCAGTATGTTTTACAAACTTTGTTTCCTGGACTAAAGGTGGCTGGAGGTGGGGGGGAAGAGGGCTGCATTTCTCTGGCTTGGTACGATTCCCCAAAGAAGTAGAGAGGATTAAGGAGGAAGAGAGGGAGGAGAAAGAACCAGAAAAGGAGCCCCATCTTGCTTTGCTCATCAGAGGGGAATGTCTGTGGGAAATGACCCTCTAGGGGCTGTTTCTGCATTCTAGATTGATCTCAGGTTTTAAATCAAAGCCGGAGTTTTGGCATTTGGAGCCCTTTAAGCTGTGTATTAAGTGCCCGGGGCCTCTTTGGTGAAAAGGATTGAGTGAATGCAAATAGCATTATTGTGTTATTCTATTACGGCCATGATGAGTGACGCTGTCAGGACACAGGCTGCCAGAATCAGAGCAGGCACATGGAAGGGAATGTGTGTTTGTCAGCTGATGGCATTTCCCAACTGAAAAAGCTCAAGGGACATCTGGCAGAAAAATCAACTGGACACAGATAATCGCCCAGGAATCCAAGCTAGGGGGTGGAAAGGAGACTTCTGAATAATCTATTGTTCTAATTCTTGATGCTCTCCTAAGCTTATTTTTCTTGGGCAGCCATGGAGTATCAGGCTTCTAATTTCACTCACCTTTTTTCCTTCTGGACACGCCCTTACCTTTACCTAATCCCTGCTTGCCTGGGAGTAAAGTGGACAAAGGGAGATAAGGCCATATTTGAGGATATGAAAGATAAACATGATGGATAAATAAATTACAGATATGTACCTAAATGTTGAGGGGCTGGGAGGGAATGATGAGTAAAGGGAGCAAGTCAGAATGATGCAGAAGGAAGTGGAAGAAAAGGAAAAGAGGGCTTAGTCAGGGAAGGTCTCTTGGAGGAGATGTGCCTTCAATAAGGTTTTGAAGTGGGGTAGAGTAATTGTCTGTGAGATACGAAAAGGGAGGGTGCTCCAGGCCAGAGTCAGGAAATGAAGGAGAGGTGGGTGGTGAGATAGATGAGATCAAAGTACAGTGAGTATGTTGGCATTAGAAGAGCGAAGTGTATGTACTAGGTTGTAGTAGGAGAGAAGTGAGGTGAGGTAGAAGGGGGCAAGAAGACTGAGAGTTTTAAACCCAATGGTAAGGAGTTTCTGTTTGATGTGGATGGCCAACTACTGGTGGTCCTTGGATGAGTACAACAGAAACATAAAACATGTTCTCTATCCCCAAGGAACTTATATGGTAATGAAAGATATTTTATACGCTAACCTGTAAAGACTGTTTCCCACCTCCTAAAAAATGCTGTCTGGAGTCTCGTCTCTTAGGACAGGTTATCGTTCATCCTTAGTATTTAGCAAATGGTGGATTCTCTCTGAATCTATACATTTAAAAACAATCCCAATTCCCCTTTCAAATTCAATACCTGTCCCTTTCTCTTCCTCTACCATCATCAAATAGTTTCACCTCATACTGTGCCTTCACTGAGAAGCAAGCAAACCACTGGTGATGACAGATGAACTTCAGTCTTTCTGAACTGAGAACCTACACAGAGGAATTGATTATAGCGCTAATGGCTTGCATGGTGCCTCCGGCACGCTCAGTCAATAAAATATTGAATGAATGAATGAATACCTTCTGTGTGCGGAGCACTGCGCTAAGTGCTTGGGAGAGTACTATAGAGTTAGTAGACATGATCCCTGCCTTCACAGAGTTTACATTCTAGCTGGGGGTTTTCAGTGTACAATCCAATGTACAATCTCTCAACCCAATCATATTCCCACTGGAGCATGGAGTGCAATGAGCAAGAAGGAAGACTATAGTGCACCATATTACAAAATGCATTTGAAGGGCATTTTTTGGGTATGTTCAGGACTCATTTATGACTGAAGGGTCCACAGCTTAGTGCTGATGTTGTGCCATGATCTGGCAGGTGGTTGCTTTGGTAATCAATCATTTAAAGGCATCTACTGAATGCTTACTATGTTCAGAGCACTGTACTAACCACTTGAGAACGTGCAATACAATAGAGTTGGTAGACACGATCACTGCCCTCAAGGAGCTTACAGTCTACAAGGGGAGTCACTGTAGTAGCTGCTGTGGTCTTCACTGCCTACCTACATCAGCCATCCATTTTTCAGGATTCTTCCTGGGCCTGTCCACCTTCTGGAATGCTCTACATAGTTCTTGAGTCAGAAGCCTTCTCTATGGATGGTACAGTCCTAGTTGGCCAAATTGGGAAAAGAGCCCAAGTCTGTTTTCTAGAACAATGCTCTCCCCACTGGACCCAACAGCAAGAAGACTAAGCTATTTTCAAGACAGACATTCTCATGTTCTCTTTTGCTTCCTGTGTACCTCTGGAATATTAACTATTTTATACATGAACCATCCCAACATCTCCACAAAATCATTCCCTTTTTCACTTCAAATTGCTGCCCTCTTTCCCTTATGCAACATAATATAGCAGCAGCATCTATTAAGTGCTTAAAGATAGAGTACTGTATTAAGCACTGGGAGAGAATGCACAGGTGAGAATTAGAAACAGTCCCTCTCCCTTGTGAGAACAAAGTCTTTCAAGACTTCCTTCCTCGGGAATCTTGCTCTTCCTTTCCAGACTACTTCGAGTTCCAGGAAAAGAGTATTTTTGTGATCTTTTTCCGAGTTTCATCCCACCTGGATGTCCCTTTCATGCTCCCGAGGGGGCCTTTCCTTTGGATGACTAACAACCTGCTCCTTGCCACTGAAAAAGATCCCCTTTCTCTTCATTTCTCTGAGCCAAACTCCATCTGGCTTTCAGAACCATCACTCATTCTCCTTTGTAAATGTCTCTAGTGCCCTTCTGTCCCTGTTTGACACTTCCCTCCCCTCTTTTCTTAAACATTTTCTCTTTAATTGCAAATTTATAGTCCAACTCAGTAAACTGTGCCCTCCTGCAGACACTGTCTGCTGAGCTCTCTTCCTCGCATAAATCTTGGAAAACAGCAAAGAGAGAGAGAGCTGAAGAATTAAGTATGCCCATAACTTGGTACCATAAGCCTCAGCTTGCCAATGTCCACAGCATTACAAGAAAATCCTCTTATGAGGCATCCTAGGAGACAGTATGGGGAAGCAGGAGGGAGAGAAGGGACTGGCAGAGAAGAGTAGGATTTATGGAAAGGGCAAAATACGTTAAGCTCCATGGACTTTCTGCCAAGCACTGCATGATAATCAACTCTTATTTGTGCCCAGGCAGGTGAAATGATTTTGAGCTTATTTATTCTCCTGGATTTACCTCTTCCTTCCTTCTGCCCCTCACTCTGTTTCCATTTCACTGGACCTCAGTCACAAGACTCAGTTAAGATGCTCAGAGAACATCTCTAGGTAATAGTATTAGTATCTTCCTTTTGCCAGTCTTTTCTAGTCTCTTTTGCGGGTGCGAATCCCAAAAGCATCAGCCTTGTCACTCAACTCACTACCCCCGATCCCCTCTCCTGCCCATACTTCACTCTCTGGCTTGGATCAATTTTCTACAAATATCATTCTGTACATGTCTCCCCGTGTTTCAGAAACCTCCAGTGGTTTATCCTTCCTCTTCACATCAAGGAGAAATTCCTAACCATTGGTTTTAAAGCACTCAATCAGCTCTCTTTCTCAATCAGCACACCCCAGCGCACCCTCTTCATCCTCTCAAGTTAATCTACTCACTGTGTGTTGTCTTTATTTTTCCTGTGGCAGGCCTCTTATTATGCTGTTTTCCTCTGTGAAACTCCCTGACAGATCACAGTTCTCCCCATCTTTCTGAAAACACACCTCCTCTAGGAGCCCTTCCCTGATTAATCACTAATCTCCTCTTCTTATATCTCCCAACTATAACTTGAGTGTTTCTGCACCATCTAAGCACTTCAGTACTCAAAAAGTCCTATAGAGTAACAGATATACTCTATTACATCTTTTTATTTGCAACTTATTTAAGTGTCCATCTCTTCCACTAGATTCAAAGTCCTTGAAAACAGGGATCATGTCTAACCTCTACTGCACTCTTCCAAGAACATACTAGTGTTTGTCTAAAACATCTTGCATGACCTAATGGATAGAGCATGGGCCTTGGAGTCAGAAGAACATGGGTTTTAATTGCGACTTGGCCACTCGTCTGCTGTGTGAACTTGGGCAACTCACTTCATTTCTCTGTGTCTCAGTTACCTCATCTGTAAAATGGGAATTAAGACCGTGAGCCTGATGTGGACAGGGACTGTGTCCAACCCGATTTACTTGTATTCACCACCTGCACTTAGTAAGTGCTTAACAAATACCACAATTATTATTATTTTTCTCAGCTTCACCACATTGCATCATGTCCTTCAAAGCCCTTCCAGAAAACTACCATTTCCAAGAAGTTTTCCTTGATTATTTCTGCACTCCCCCAGTAATGTCAATCCATTAGTTCATGCTACCTCATCAGCCTTCTCAGCACTCATGAACTTATCTGTTTATCTGTACTTATTATGATGATGATGGTATTTCTTAAGCACTTAATATGTGCCAAGCACTGTTCTAAGTGCTAGGATAGATACAGGGTAATCAGGTTGTCCCTCGAGGGCTCACAGTCTCAAGCCCCATTTTACAGATGAGGTAACTGAGGCCCAGAGAAGTGAAGTGACTTGCCCAAGATTACACAGCAGACAAGTGGCGGAGCCAGAATTAGAACCCATGATCTTCTGATTCCCAGGCCCCTGCTCTATATACTATGCCATGCTGCTTCTCTACTATTATACTCACAGACAAGGGGTCCGGTTCATACGAACTGGACAACCACCCTTATACCCTTTTCATGGTCCAGGATACAGTAGGAGATATAGAAAGGTACAGAAAAACTGTCAGATGCTCTCAAATGTGCAGTTGGAAGGGGCTGAATATAAACATTTGCTCACTAGTGCAGACCATGTTCTTCAGATGCAGTAAGCTGAATTTGGAGTTTCTATTCTCTGGCAAACACTAAAGCACACTTGTTCTCCTCCCCTCTGCTGTAGTGAGAGCTCTTTCTCGCTCTTTATTTTCCCTAGCTCTTACCACCTTCTGAATCCTGCCAGCATCTCTGTAGCCTTCTTAAAACTCTCTCCTGCTGGAAGACTCTCCAAATCTCTGCGTCTGTGAAACACCCTCCCTTGGAGAAGACCTTCAGATCTCACGCTGAAGCCTTCTCATCTTCCTTTGTTTAGGACGTGTGTTCTCTTCAAAACACCACGTGAGGCCTTCCACCAAAGGACGCCACATAAAATGAAGTGAAGCCCAGCCGACTCTTTTAATACAGGATGTTTGCACTTTTGTAGCATTGCCTCAGAGTACATGCAAGGTGTCGACATTACAAGGATTTCAGGACAGCTGCCAAAGAATTACAAGAAGCAGCAAAACCAAAGACGAGGCAAGTTTCCATGTTCAGAAATCGATTATGTTGCAAGATGTAAAAGCACTGCCTGGTTCCCAAACCTCTTCATCACACTCGGATAGAATCCCCGCCTCAGCAGGGACTCTTTGGCACTCTTCAGTCTGATTGAGTCCCATATTCCTTCCCTTTATTTGGGCACCTCAAAGCCTAACTAGGTCTAAGAATCTGGCCAAGGCCTTGAACTGAATTAATGTCTCCTCACGATGGCACCAGGGGGTATTTTCTTTATTATTTTCTTTCTTTCAAAGCATTTCCCTATATAAAAATAATCATAAGTGCTGAAATTCTTCCCAGTTTAATGTATTAAGACACTGATTCTGCCCTCTTGTAGTTCACCTCCTACCTGCCTGGGTCCTCCTTCGCAGTCTCTTTCCCCAGCTTCTCTGGTGAGTTCTATCTCATTTCTATTGGAGTCCTTCAAAGCCCAATTCAGGGTGCCCTTCTTTTCTCCTTTAACATTCACTCCATTGGAGAACTCATTGACTATCATGGCTTCAACTACCATTTCTATCTACACAGATAACTCTCGAAACTACCTCACCACCTCCAACCTCTCCTTCTCTGCAGTCTCACATTTCCTCCTACCTTCAGGACATCTCTCCTTGGATATCCTGCCAATACCTCAAACTTGATATATCCAGAAAAGAACTCCTCATCTTCCCATCCAAACTCTCTCCTCTCTCTGACTTTCCCATCACTGTAGAAAACTCCATCCTCCTTGTCTCACAAGTCCCAACCTTTGCATTATCCTTGACTCATCTCTCTCCTTCAACCCACATTTTCAATGAGTTGCCAAATCCTGTCAGCTCTAACTTCACAACATCTCTAGAATCCACGCTTTCCTCTTCACCCAAACTGCTTCAATTCTGGCCCAAGCACTTGTCACAGCCATCAATCATATTTATTGAGCACCTACTTCATGCTATCCTGTCTCAACTACTGATGCATCAGTCTCCACATTCACTTCCTGCCTTCAGCTTCTCCCCTCTCCAGCTGCCAAAATAATTTTTCTCAAATATAGCTCTTCACACATTCCCCACTCTTCAAAAACCTACAATAGTTGGCCATCCTTCACATCCAACAGAAACTCCTCACCATCAGCTTTAAGACACTCTAATCGATTCTCTCCCTCCTACATTTGGTCCTCTCCCACTACATCCCAGTCCTCACCCTCCATTCCTCCACCACCAATCTACTCACTGCATCTTGATTTCATCTCTCTTGCCATCAAAACCACCTGCCTGGAATTCCATCTTCTTTCATGTTATTTGTTAAGTGCTTTACTATGTGCCAGGCACTGTACTAAGCCCTGGGGTAGATAGAAGTTAATCAGGTTGGACACAGTTCATGTCCCACATTGGACTCACAGTCTTCATCCCCATTTTACAGATGAGGTAACTGGGGCACAGAGAAGTTAACAGCCTTGCCCAAGGTCACACAGAAGACAAATGGCAGGGTCAGCATTAGAACCCAGGTCCTCCAAGCTCCCAGGGTTCCAATCCTGGCTCTGCCTCTCCCTTCCCTTTCATAGTCAACAGACCACCACTCTCCCCATCTTCAAAGTCCTACTAAAACCATATCTCCTCCAGGAAGACCTCCCTGTCTAAGCTTTCCTCTCACCACCCTATTCTCCCTCCCTCTGTATCAACTATGACTAACCTCTCATCTCCCCACCCTAGAGAAGCAGTGTGGCTTAGTGGAAAGATCATGGGCTTGGGAGTCAGAGGTCATGGATTCTAATCCCAGCTCCTCCATTTGTCAGATGTGTGTCTTTGGGCAAGTCACTGAACTTCTCTGTGCCTCAGTTACTTCATCTGTAAAATGGGGATTAAGACTGAACCCCACATGGGACAACTTGATTACCCTGTATCTACCCCAGCACTTAGAACAGTGATTGGCACATAGTAAGGGCTTAACAAATACCATCATCATTATTATTATTTTAATTTTCCCTTCCTTCTATGTCACTTAAGTCCCTACTCCCTTAGACTTTGATTCCCCACTCTGACCCTCATACCAGTGATGTACATACACATCCTTCTACTCTGTATAATTTATTTTAATGTCTGTCACCCATGCTGGACTGTAAGCTCCCCAAGGGCAGGGCTCAAGTCTATCAACTCTTTTGTATTTTCCCAAGCTCTTATGACCATGCTCTGACCACAGTAAACAATAAATACCACTGATTGAAGGGTTGATGGAGCTTTTTCCCCAGAAAAAAAACCAAACCCACAATCAATGCAGACCTGAGAAGCAGGGTGGTCTAGAGGAAAGAAAACAGGCCTGGGAGTTAGAGGCCCTGGGTTCTAACCTCAGCTCCACTATGTAACTGGTTTGTGACCTTGGGCAAATCACTTAACTTCTCTGGGCCTCAGTTCCCAGCAAAATGGGACTTCTCCTTCCTACTGTTTTCCTTATTACTTAAACCGTGAGCCCCATGTAGGATGATCTTGTTTCTACTCCAGGGCTTAGTACAGTGCTTGGCAATAGTAAGCACTTTACAAATACCACAATTGTTACTAATTATTATTATTTATATTTACACACAAATAAACAAATGTGCAAGAAGGTACATCAAATGCTTTCTGGCCTAGAGTGTCTAGGTAATTTTGAGCATGTTTGTTTGTACTAATGCTAAATGATTTAACCACAACAGGTGTGTGGTCTCTGATCTGAGACAACAGATTTCAATTTACTAATAGAGTTGCTCAAGAGATGACTTCATTCTCCCATATACCATATGTTCTGACCAGGCAAACAGGGAAGAAGGGAACATCTGGACCTGTCACTGTTGTCTTGACTGTCAAATTGACCATACGGCTACTGTATTGGCCTCTCCTTCATCTTCTGACTTTACATTATGGATCTCAGCCCGGGATACAATACGTAGTTTAAACAGCTGCTGTGTTAAGGAGAGATTAGCAGATTCTCATCAGTGTTTTCCTTCACTCCTCTGGGTTTAAATTAGACTTCTGATGGCAAGTTCTATCCTTGGTTTATGAACACACTTCTCCCACCAGCTCAGCTGAGAGTTTAGGGTCTGAGTTGAATCTGGCACTAAATGAGTTGAAATATAAAATTAGTGGTGAGATATGGCTCACAGTCTCAGATCTGTCCAAAGTACAATATTCTGCAGGTCCCCTTTCCTCTCTGTCTACATTTTCTCACTTGTAAAACAAGGGAAATACAGAAGGTTAAGGCTTTTTATTTTTTCCCAAATGATCCTCAAGTCTGCAGTACAAAGTGTATAGGCACAGATTCAGCCCAAAAGTTTACCCCCAAATTCACCAAGTAGGTGCTAAGAAGTGGAGTTTCTCAGGTATCCAATAAAACTAGGGTTCTGAGACTTTCTTTCAAAGCTGTCCCCAGGTCTCTATCAAAAAGCATGTGGGTGCAAATTCACTTCAAACTGAATAATGTTCCGAGTGCCTGGAGTTCTGTCTAGTCTCCACATTTATATGCTGAATTGGTAAATGCAAAAGGAAATACAAATTACTCCTACACTGGAGAAATACAAATATGTAATTTTAGAATTTTGTTGGTTTGGCTCTGCATCATCAGCACCCCCAGAGTAAACCAATGTTACTATCATCTATATTGCCTAAATGGACTGTGAGCTCCTTGTGGGCAGAACGTGTCTACCAACTCAGTTGTACTGTACTCTCCCAAACACTTAGTACAGTTCTCTGTGCACAATAAGGGCTCAATAAATACCACTGATTAACTGATATAAGGTATGCTTATCATTCTGAAGTTCTGATCACTGTTAAAGCAATAGGTGAAGGATGTGGACATTTTCTGAAAGGGATGAACTATACTCAAGTTCACCTATATGGTGGGAGGATTGGGATAATTGTCCCAAGTCCCAGCATGGGGCCTGTCTTTCCTGGTGAACAGCAGAGTTGCTGATGTGGGACCAATTAAACTCTGGAACCCATGACTCCGGAGGCTTGTAACAGGGGAAGGGGAAGCATTATTAAGGGCAGACTACAACAGTGACAACTAATTCTGCTCTTTAAATTTCTGTTGTTTTCTCCCACCCACAAGTTGACAGACCAATCACAGCAAAATGCCCTGAACTCTGCACTCCCTCTGGGGACTGTGCCTTGATCTTATTATCTCACCTCTTCCTCAGCACTTGGAACATAGTAAGCACCTAATAAATACATCCTTATCGTTATCCTCTTACAGACAGTTTTATTCATTAGAGAATGGAGATTTTTTTCCAGGGGGGTAAAGACCCATGTTTGTTCCATTTTTGAATGGCAATTTTTCAAACCAGGGAAGCTCAAGTCATCTGGCACTTCAGTTCCCCAACTACGAAAAACATCATGGCTAACAATTCTCCTTAGATAGACAGGTCTCGCATTTGGCTGAGAGGAATGACAAATTCATGGTGTTTGTACCATCAAAGCAAAAAAACTCTGCTAGAGGGAGGTCACAAAAGGGCTAGAGAGAGGCTGCTTTTTCTGCATTATTTTACTCCCATCAGAATTCATGCTCTGAAGCAGATAAGGTTTCCTTTGCATAATCAATTCCATAGCAAGTTCGCTCTGAGAGCAGAGACTGTGTCTTCTATTTTCTCTGAAAGCCAGTGGGGACCCTGTGGGATGGGAATCGATGCTAAATAATAAATAATAACAAATACTTTTGAACATTTGAATTAATCAATTCATCATGATATTAAGCCCAGATCAAAAGGATAAAGGACTGATGACTGATTAGAGGTTTATAATGTATAAATCTCACAGCAGGAGCCACCTATAAACAGAGCCTTTATTAAACTGAAAGGAGTATGGGCAACCAACAGTCTTTGGAGGAAGAGTATTTAGGTTTGTTTAGTAGTCATAAATTATTTTTCCCTTCATGGCTTCCAATCTATCAAACGGTCAACAATGTTGCAGTGTACCTAGTTCTCTGATAATTCAGGGGTTGCATTCTCCACAAGCCCCGCATTAAGGAGAACTCCCACAGTGATTTTCACTATGTCTGAGGCCATGTGCAACCTGACAATGCAGTATCCTGAACCCAGAACAGGTTTACAATGTCAGAAAAATGTTCCATAATTCCCTAACAATGTTCTATCCAAAGCACAGAGTGAAGACAAACGTTCTGCAGAACTGTAGCGATAGGGTTTGCTGACACAATCCAATGAAGATTGTGCCACAGTAGCAGAGGAATTAAAATGATTTAAATGCCAAAGAAGGTGATTTCTCTGAGGAATTTCTTCTTAGCTGTTTAGAAAAAAAAGCCATTTCCTTCAGCCCAAGGGCAGTCCAGCCACCTTGGTTTTATAAGCCAATGCTCATGTCTAAAAGTGAGCAATCCCAACCGTCATTATCCATCTGCAGCAGAGCCAATAAGACCAGTGCTAGAAAATACAAAATCATCAGGCCAAGAAGGCAGAACCAGGTCAGGGCTTGCAATATCCAGTAATACCATTTAATTTGGAGTTGCCTACATGACGCTGTCCCATACGTCTGCAGGATGACAGCAGAATAACTGCTAAAGGTTAAATGCTGGTTGCTATGGATTTGTTTTCTGTCTTCATTCATTCAACCCTGAGGTGCCATGCTGGGCTCAGAGCCCAGGTTAGCTGCAGCACAGTGTGGCACTTTGCTGACTTGTTAGGGAGTAGAATTAGGAATCCTCTTGAGTTTCCTTCAGTGGATGAGGCCTTGGCCCATGGAAAGCTGGAAAAGGTGACAGGTCTTATGATAGGGAAAGTTCTTTTACGCCAAGCTTTCATAAACTTGCCAATTCACTGTTGGGAAGCATTAGTGTGGGGCTTTCTCACCTTCAAAATCATAAATCTCCATCCATACAGAACTCTTGTTCTTTGTCAATCATCTTTCTAGGATGGTTTAGTTATTCACCTGCCTTGGAGGCGGGGAACTAGAGCAGATGACCTCTCAAGGTCCTTTTTAGCTCTACGATTCTATGTCTGAGATCAACTGAGGTTATCTGACAGCCATCTGATCACCTGGGAGAGGCCCACTCTTTGAGATTTGCTGTTTTCACCAGCCTGCCCAGTTGAGTCTGTAACATCTCAGGGACCAGAGGGACAGACACGTACAGATCCATTATTTATGTAACTTGTAAATTGGAGAAGAAAGTCAAGAGTCAGAATTTTAGAATTTTGTTGATTTGTGGGCACCTTCCGCACATTCACCACTGATATTACATCCCAAGAGGGTGTCATTTCCACCCCCTCCCTAAGCAAAACCATTTTACATCACACAAGATCCCCTTCCTGGCTTTAAGGCAATCTTAATCATTTTAGGGAAGGAGCATGGCCTAGCAGGAAGAGTACAGGCCTGGAAGTCAGAGGACCTGAATTCTAATCCAGGCTCCATCTCTTGTCTGCTCTGTCACCTTAGACAAGTCACTTAACTTCTCTGTGCTTCAGTTAACTCATCTGTAAAATGGGTATTAAAACTCTGAGCCCCATGTGGGGCATGAACTGTGTCTAATCTGATTAACTTGTATCTACCACAGTGCTAAGTACAGTGCCTGGCACATAGGAGGAAGTGCTTAAAAAACACCATTTAAAAAAAAATCAAAACACAAAGCTGAACTTAAAACCTTTAGAATATATGACTCAGTGGTTCCCTGAATGATTGGATCACCTTAGATCACTTCACATCACCTCAGATCAAGGAGTTATTGTTTGTTGGCTCTAGGGAATGGCAAACTTTGGGGAGATAGCCTTGCTTTAACTTTGATTTAAAGGTAGTTAACTATAATTTTTATTAGCTATAATTAGTTTCATCCCTAGATCCACACTGTTCCCCTAGCCTGAAACCCTACCCCCACTAGCAAATATGACAGACCACAGGGCTCCCCACATTCAATGTTTTCCTAAAATCCCACCTTCATCACCATCATCATCAATGGTATTTACTGAGTGCTTACTGTGTACAGAGCACTGTTCTTAGCACTTGGGAGAATACAATAGAGTAGGTAGACACATTCCCTGCCCACAATGAGTTTATAGTCTAGAGGGGGAGACAGACATTAATATTAGTAAATAATTATTTCTAATAAACCTTATCCTATTAATTCTCAGCACCCCAAGTCCTACAACTCCACCAACAAATTCCAGCACATATATACTTCCTTATATCTACTCTGAGCACTTTTGTCTACTATTAAACATTTTGTATTACATTAACCATTCAATTTCTTCTTCCGCTAACTCATTAAAATATTTTCATGCCTTTCTCTCCCATTAGAGTGTAAGCTACTGGTGGGCAAGGAATCTATCATGTGCTTGTTTGGACTTTCATAAGTGCTTAGTAAAATATATTGCATGCAGTGAGTGACCAATAAATCGTGTTACTACTACTATGTTATTTAAGTACTTAACGATAATCAGACACAGTCCCTGTCCCACATGGGGCTGATTCTTAATGATTTTTTTTTTTTAGAAGCACTGTATTTCCCCTGTTCCCCAAGCAGTCTTCAACCATCTGCTGCATACTGTTTGATGATTTGTCATGGCCTCAGGGTCAATGTGGATATCGATGCAGTACTGTTTACTAAACACTTTCAGCTTCCTGGACATCAATATTATGGTCTGAAACCTATAATCAGTGATGCATTGGTCTCAAGCAAAAGGGGAACCTCTACCTCATTAAAATAGTGAAATCTGTGAAGGCTTTCAGTTTTTTTCTTTTAACTCTGAAAACCATTTATCTTCAGAGCAATATGCCTGAAGGTAAAGGATCATATTTGATGTCTTCCAAGATTTAAGAAAAATGGTAGGCCTTACATGGAATTTGAAGGTGTATATAAAAAGAGATATAAGGAAGGGCATTATATGGAGAAAGCTGACCAAAGGCTCTCTATGTTCACTGAGGATGAAACAAGAAGAAATGGACTTAAATTAGACAAATGTTTTCAAATGATCATAATGAAGGCCCTCTTGATTAATAGGGGATAAAATGTCTGAACAAGTTATCAAAGGACACCCAGCCCTGGAGTCTTTAGTTGAAGAACCAACCATCTTATCTGGATGGCATAGTCATTCACTTGTCTGAAGATGGGGGACTGGACAAGATAATTTTTCAAAGTCTTTTCCAGTTCTACAGTTCTAGGATTCTCCTGTCCTTAGGTTGCTTCACCCCAACTTGGAACAAGCACCCTTAATGATTCTCTCAAATCTTCTCTCTAGGTCAGGCTGACTGGTTCAGAGAGAACCTACAATTCTGCTTTGACCTAATATCCAACAATGCAGTGACACATGTCACACACGAAGGAACATGGACAGGCTGACCCAACCTTGATCTACTGAGTGACCTTGGGCAAGTCACTTAACTAACTCTGTGCCTTAGTTTTCTGATCTATAAAATGGAGATTAAATCCTACTCCCTTCTATTTGTCCTATGCGCCCCATGTCGGGCAGGGACTGTGTCCAATCTGATGATCTTGTATCTACCCCAGCACTTAGGACAGCCCTAGGAAAAAACAAGTCCCAGAAAAAAACCAAAAACCAACACAGCAAAAATCATAAGACACATAATTGAACCCAAACTGAAATCAAAAGAGATCATGAACAAACTGATCATTTTTCTCTTCTTTCTACACTTTAATTATGCTGGCATTTTAATTGCATTGTAATTGCACTTTAATTGCATATATTTGTATAAATTAAAAAATAATTATAGCTATAAAATGTCATGAAAACCTAATTTATGCATATAGACCTTTAAGAAATAAATTTACAGCATGATTTACCAGGCTCCACCTTGCAAGTCTCTGTAAAATTTCCTGCCATGAAAAGGTAGGGAGATCTAGAATTAATCTCTAGCTGGGATACATCATATCCCATCCTTGACTATTGCATCAGCCTCCTCTTTGACCTTTCTGCCTCCTGTCTCTCCCTACTCCAATCCATACTTCATTCCACTGCCCAAATCATTTTTCTTAAAAAAGTTCATTTTACATATCCCCAGTCTTCAAGAATCTCTAGTGGTTACCCATCCACCTCTGCATCACACAGAAACTCATTTTCAGCTGTAAAGCACTCAATTAGCTTGCCTCCTTCTACCTCATCTTGCTGATTTCCTACTACAGTCTTGGCTGCACACTTCACTCCTCTAACACCAGCTCACTTACTGTATCTCAATTTCCTCTATCCTGCTGCTAATTACTTTCCCACTTACTCCCTCTGACCTAGAACTCCCTTTCCCTCCATATACTGATGGTATCTGATAATCACCCCACCCCCCCCACCTTCAAAGCCATATTAAAATCACATCTCCTCTCCTACTCCTCTAGACTGTAAGGTCCTTGCGGGCAGAGAATACACTGTTGTATTGTGCTCTCCCAAGCACTTAATAGAGTGCTCTGCACATCTCAACACTCAACAAATACCACTGATTGATTGAAAGGGGGGGTGGGGAGGTGGCCTAAGATCTTCCAGGAGATGCACCAGTGACTGGAGATCACCAACATGGCAGACGAAAGGTGGACCCCAGCTGGAGAGAGTTTTTAAAAAATTAGAATCTGTCATGCCCCAGCCACAAAAATTAGCCTTAGATAGCGATTTTCAGTTAAATATGTAATGTATATATATTTTTAGGCTCTGAGGATTAAAGAAACTACATGATATCTATTCATAATATCTACACCCCAAATAAGAAGAAACCTCTATTATCCACAACCTTAATGAGTGGCATGAAAGAAAAGTGAGAATTAGTACACAGCTCTGGATGCCAGCATCTGAAGCAGGACTCCAGAGAGTGTAAAAGGCCATTCAGGAAGAAATGTGAAATGGCCCAGTAAGTAATGCTATATGTCAGCTGAAGTTGCAAATGTTCCCTTTAAAACAAGAAAAAGCAAATCATCCATTAACATTGTATATTTGATCTGCACCTTCCTCAAGTGCACTGGAACCATTAAGATATGTGATGGATGCTTTAGGATAGATGAGCTGTTAAAACACCCTTTTGAAACAGACTGATTTTTGGGGGAAAACTCAGGATATATTGTTCCAGAAACTATGGAAAAGTGGGGGGAAACAAGAGGGAGTGAGCATTGGTACTGTGCAACCAAAATATTTTTTCAAAGTTGTTGCTCAGAACTACTCTCACATTTCCATCTTCTGGGGTGTACTCCAAAATTAGAGATGCAGGAGTGAAACGGGGAGGAGAGGAAGAGATTTTAGGGCAAGAAAAGGCCTAATTTCTGAGAAGCAATATTTCTAGTGGAGGGAAGAACTGAATACTGCTGAAACCACATTAAATATGCAAGCATCTTTATGCATTCCAAGAGCTAATGAAAGGAAAACTAATTTATGTCATTCTACAGTCCCTACTAGTCCTCAGTGGTCCATTTCAGATGCTACAGACCATTGGGCAGTGAAGGTTTCCACTGTCAGGGTGCTGGGGAACGATGAGGAGAAGAGTGTACGAGATGATCACTGTTTCTTTCACACACATTTGCTCATGTTGTGAGACGGAGTTACTGAGACGAAGGGAAAGTTCCCACCTGAGCTCCAGTTTCCACAGATGAGGATTTCTTACAGTTGACTGTCTCTCCCCGCTCCCCTACCCCCCAATTCCCTCAATGACAGTGTCTGGTGTTGGCCTGTAAAGCGAAGCAGTGTGGCATAGTGGATAGAGCATGGGCCTGAGAGTTGAAAGAACCTGGGGTCTAATCCTGGCTCCACTTATCCACTGTACGACCTTGAGCAAAATGCTTAATTTCTCTATGCCTCAGTTACTTTTTCTGTAAAATGGGGATTAATACTATGAGCCCCAAGTGCAACAGGGTCTATGTCCAACCTGATTAGCTTGTATCTAAACTAGTGCTTAGTATGGTACCTGGCACATAGTAAGCGCTTAGCAAATATCACCTGAAAAAAAAAATCCTTCTGATTATGCAACTGCCCACCTCCCTGGGGCCCAAGGTCTCACAAGGTTTTGAGGTTTACAAAGGGATTTAAAAAAAAAAAAAAAAATACACAATCTTGCCTTCAGTGGTTTACTGACTAATGGAGGAGATGGAAAAACACAGATTTATATCTAGAAAGCAATAGCTTTCCATTTGCAATCCATTAAGCTCTTTTATTTTGGATAGAGCCCTGTCCAAGCATCTTTGAGGCACCAGAGTGAAGAAAGCTGAGAATAATAGCTTAAATATAACTTATTTTTGATCTATTGTTCCTAGAGAGTGAAAGAGCCACAAAGACTTCTCTCACTGTTTTTGCATTTGTTACCATTAGATGTTGTACAGACAAAAAGTAAGAATGGTTTGGATAAATCCATACCAGATGGAATGTAAGTGATGTAAAAGGGTTAGGGATGCTAGTCGCTCCAAAATGTGTTACTAGAGAGAAGTTAGGGATGATAGATTGTCCTTCCCTAAATACTAGTTTTAATGCCAAAAAGGGCAAAAAAGGATGAAGGCAGGGTTTGTGTCTTCTAACTCTATTGTACTTTCACCAAGCACTTGGTACAGTATTCTACATCTAGTAGACCCTTAAAAAATACTACTGATTGATAAGTCTAAGTATTCTGATGGCACTGTCAGTCCATCCTGGTCCAGTTGGTTCATTGGATCATTGTCTACCTCAGTAATACCATTGTTTATGTCTTAATACTTTCAAGAGTTGTTGAACCACTTATTAAGTCAGTTCTCTAACAGAAGAAAGGCATCTTCTGGTGGTAGAGAAAGAAATCCCACAGTCCATTCCTATCTGAAAGAAACTGGGGTAAAACAAAACAAAAAAACCCCAACAAGACAGTGTCAAAGGTCACAGTCCAGCTTGGCTTCCCCAGCCTTGGTCCTGAGGAAAAGCATTTGGTTTTTCTTCAGGTATCTAGATAATTGCCCTAAGTCTCCATATTGTTGGAGCAGTCCAGGCCTCAGTGACTTTAAGGATATGGGGATCCTCCTCTTTAAAGTGAGGAGCAGTCATTTTGCTCATATTTCTGCCAAGACCTTTTCTTTCCTCAGACAAAAAAAATAAAACAACCAAAATATAGACAGCTGCATATTGACACAAAGTAATAAAGACCCAACCGTGGACTGGATGTTCCTGCAAAATTTCAAGGCCTGAAATGAAGTTGTTTTTATCATTTGGAAAACGTCAAAAAAAGATCAGCCTTCAAAAAATTCTGTGATAGTTTTTTTTTAGGGTTCCATGGTAACCAACTGGATGAATGCTCACCTTTGAAGCAGCTCTGGATGTTGACGATGGTCAGCCATGGTTTCACTGCCCCTCTGTCTGTCTTTCAGTATGACTGCATGGGTATATGCAGTTCTGTGGAAGTTGCTTGCACAGGTAGCTGTGCTCATATAGCAGCATTTCTTCAGTCATATAAGTTTAGAAAAGAGTGAGTAAGGAGCTTAGCTTTCCTTAAAGCCTAATCTCAAATGCCACCAGTTGATCTCGAAATCCTTGAATGTTTGAACTCCAAAGTGAGACTTGTACTGAACTGGAACATTTGGACACCAGTGAGCTGATTATGTGTGGAGAGACTGGGGGGGCTGTGCTGTCTCTCCAGCTCCCAAGAAAATCTTATTCTGATTCTTTGAGTCTCTTTTGATATTCACTTAGGTTAAGCTCTTAGTACAGTGTTCTGGACAAAGTAAGGACCTGGTAAATAGATTAGGCTTTTTATGGTATTTGTTAGGTGCCTACTATGGGTCAAACACTGTTCTAATTGCTGAGGTAGGTACAAGTTAATCAGGTCAGACACAGACCCTGTCCCATGCATGACTCACAGTCTAAGTTGGAGGGAGAAGGAGTTTTATGGTTGAGGAAATTGAGGCACAGAGAAGTTATGTGACTTGCCCAAGGTCACACAGCAGTCAGGTGGCAGAGCAGGGATTAGAATCCAGGACCCCTGACTCTCAGGCCCATGCTCTTTCCACTAGGCCCCACTGCTTGAATGATTGATTGATTCTTCTTGGAAAGCTGTGTTCCTGCTGAACAGAAATCTAGTGGTGGAGTAGAGTCTCCAAAGGAAATATACTGATGGAAATTGTAGTGCTTCCAAATCTCAACACTTTGGGGAGGTGTCAAATGTAACAGAATAGCAGTATTTAAAGCACTGAACTAGGTGCTTGGAGAACATAAAAACATAAGCAAAATATGTGATTCCTGCCTCAAATACAGAGGCAGAAGCCAAACTGATGTTCTAAGAATGGAAGACTACAAACAAATGGCTATTTATTAAGTACTGACTGGAGGAGATGGGAGGTAGGGAAGTGTTTTGGTGAAGCTGGGGGGAGGGCAATTCATAAGTACTCTGGGAAAAACTGTCCTTAGTTACTGTCTGCCTTAACCCTCCCAAAGGTTCTTCTCCCACAGTGTTGGGTGTGAGAACAGAGGCTGGTCTGAACTGGTGGCAGACCCTTGAGAAAACTTTGATTTCCTTTGAGGAATCTCACTGAGATCACCTATCTCTGTGATAAGGTCACGAAAACGGATCCAACCTTCCAAAGCCTCCAACATTTTATGCTCCTGGAGCACCATGGCATTTATTTATTCAGTTATATTTATTGAGCACTTACTTTGTGCAAAGTACTGTACTAAACACTTGGGAGAGTGCAATATAACAATAAACATATTCTCTGCCCACAACTAAGACTTCCTGTGGGCTGAGAGACCAAAGTCACCTTCCTGCTCCTGTGTGGCTGCAGTTTACCCTTCAGTTCATTCTGATCTCTTCTGTTTACTAAGAACAAATCAGTCCTTGTGCCCATACTCTCAAATGTGATAAGATCTCATTGCCTCCAAGTCCAAGGATACTAAAAAAAACAATTTAGAATGAAAAGTGTTTAAAAGTATTGTATTTACCTCAAAACTTAGCATAGTTCATGGCTCAAAGTAATCAGTTAACAAATCCCACGATAGTTATTATTTGGTAGTTCAGGAGTAGTGTCGGTCGCCTTGTGGAAAGAGCATGGAACTGGGAGTCAGAGGACCTGGGTTCTAATTCTGGATCTGCCAGGTGCCTGCTGTGTGATCTTGGGCAAGTCACTTAACTTCTCTGTGTCACTGTTTCCTCATCTGTAAAATACCTGTTCTCCCTCCTACTTAAACTGGGAGCCCCATGTGAGACCTGATTATCTTGTATATTCCCTTGCACTTAGAACAGGGTTGACAAATAGTAAGCACTTACCATATACCATAATTATTAACTATTGTTTACTGAACACCTGCTGGATGAATAAAGTGCCTAGTTGTCCAGTTTTATACCAGAGTCTGTTTTTCAGCTGACTTGTCCCCTATATAACTCTGATATAAAATCAGATGCATTTATGTCATTTTTTATTTTCAGTATTGAGCCTCCCTCCTGCAGCCAGATTCTGCAGCTTTTATGCTGCACCAGACTTCACACTGACTTGGGAGGAAAACAGATGCAAAGGCTCTGGAGCAAGTGGAGGCTTCAGGAGTCCTCTCCACGCCCACCCCAACCCCCAGAGAAATGCTCTAGAATAGGCTAATTTGCCGCCTTCTGCAAAATATCACACATGACATCATCACATTCCATGGCAGCCCAGCGTAATGACATCATGTACATCACATTGTCTGGGATGTAGAAGGGTCTTCAGAGGGCCAACCGAGAGGTGCAGAGCACTGTAGTAAGTGCTTTGGAACATACAGTAGCCGGCCAGCCATTTTGTTCTGGAAAGAATCAGGCAACTCTCCCTTCTACCTCTCCTTCTGTGTCCAAGCAGTTGGGGTAGAAAATGGACAGACTGTTGTTTCCTTTATTGATTTATGACTGCTTAGCAGGACTGGATTTGACATTAGCCAAACACAGGACACTTTGGGGACATGATTTCAGCTTCAAATCAAATGTTAGCTGCTCTAGGATTACATGAACAATTTTAATGGGAAAACCTTGACTAGAGGGCTAGAGAATAACAACGGCTGGGCTTTATATAGGATGGCAAATTTAATTAACATATAAAATTGATGACCTTTTGAACATAATGAGGGTTTAAAGGTTCTTTTCCTCAAAACTGCATGCCCTTTTTAACTAGGGTTTCTTCATGTTTTTCCACTCCATGGTTCCACATGGATCGGTTGTTAGAAAAGATTTATCATGAAGTTACTCTGACTCTCCTTTTGTCCTTATAAAATATTTTGTTCCTGTAACAAATGCAGTACCTTGGGAGAGGACACCGAGAAGTGTACCTGTTGAAAGAGACTTGTCACTTCAAAATAACACTTTTCCCTCTGTCTAAAATACTGCACCTGGAACTCAGACCTAATATTTAGAAAAAGGAAATTTACTGTGGTTTTTTGGTACAGATGGGAAGATGAGTGCGTTACCATTTGCAAGCATTTAAGTCCACATGGTTTTGTTCATACACAATTAAGCCTGTTGGCTAATCACTCTTATATCATTACTGACCCATCTGTATTGTTTTGAATACTGTATATTTAACTGATGTTTTGTTAAGGTATGAATGGTGTCTATCCCCCTTTTTTTGCAATCTGTAGCCACTTGGTTTGCTTTTCTGTCATGGTTGAACTTGGAAAGGACACATTTCACCAATGCATTCTGCATAATAATGGAATACAGCTCTGACGGGAGAGGTAAAGTCTAATCTCATTGGTTACAAAGAAGAGATGATTCCCATCATGCATGTACATGCTCACAGCAATTGCTTATTATCAATTTCAAGGGACAAGAATTTGCATTTGCCAGTTCTAACCTATAACAAGTGTTGACTGCCTTCTTCCACAAATCCCAAGGTAGAAGCATCTTTCATCTTGGTGCCCGACTTACAGGCTCATTTGCATCTAGTTTCCTTGTAAGGGTGGAGGATTAAATGTTTTTAAAGTCAGGTCTACCCATTAATCAATAAAAGAGTTAATTTTCGAGATTCATTTTAAAAATACCTTTAACACCATTCAGTTTATGCCTCTACTTCATTACTGAAAATTGTGGTGGCCGTGAGGAATTTCAATATTACAATATAACGAACTATCCAATATTACTAATGGCCTATTTAGGAATGAAATGTTTTTTTTTGTTTCAAGCTATTTCTAATTTTGAGAGGAAGAAGGTCCCATCTATGAGGACATAGTAATAGATCCCCAAGGGTCAGACAACTAGTCAGGTCATAAAAATCATGCATGCTTTCTCAGCCTTGGAGCATGGAAATAAATGCATCTATTTTCCCTTAGAGAATCATCTATAGCCGAAGCGCATAGATTATTAAGTCAGTTCTCAAAAGGTTTTTTTTTTTTTTTTAACTTAGCCAAAACCTGACTTTTGATATTGACTTTACACTACCTGTTACCTGAGATCTATCTCAAAACCATCAAGTGGCACTCTAAAACTTGGAGGATGTTACCATGGGCAGGACTGGGAAATTTGCTATCTCCAGGAACGGACCTGAAGACCTGACAGGTCCTCTCCTCTTTAACCCTTGAGGGACTTACTAGATTCCAAGGAAACTTCTTCTCAGGCTTGTTGGCGATCCCAGGCCTCAGGCCCCAAGAAGTGAAATGTCAGCTGTTGCTGCTGTTACCACCATCGTTGCTTCTAATAAAAATAATAATAAAAATGATAGCAGTTGGCTAAGCACTTACTATGTGTTGGTATTTGTTAAGCGCTTACTATGTGCCGAGCACTGTTCTAAGCACTGGGGTAGACATAGGGGAATCAGGTTGTCCCACGTGGGGCTCACAGTCTTAATCCCCATTTTACAGATGAGGGAACTGAGGCACAGAGAAGTTAAGTGACTTGCCCACAGTCACACAGCCGACAAGTGGCAGAGCTGGGATTCGAACTCATGAGCCCTGACTCCAAAGCCTGTGCTCTTTCCACTGAGCCACGCTGCTTCTATGTGCCAAGTACTATACTAAGCACTGTGGTATACACTAGGTCATCAGGTCAGACACAGTTCCTATCCTAAATGGTGCTCCTACTCTAAGTCAGAGAGAGGAGGATTTGATTTCCATTTTACAGATGAGGTAAGAGAGGCACAGAGAAGTTTACTGTCTTGCCCAAGATTGGCAGACAAGTTGGAATTAGATGAAAGAGTTGGAATTAGAACCCAGGTCCTCTGACTCCCAGGCCTGTGCTCTTTCCACTAGGCCATTCCGCTTCCTAGAGGTGAAGACCCACCTGTCTTGGCCAAACTGCAATAGCACCAGATGCTTTATGACCAGTACTTTTTTTAAACACCCAGCCTCCCTCTGGCTTAGGTTTTTATGGTTCTTGTTAAGTACTTACTATGTGCCAGGCACTGTTCTAAGCACTAGGGTAGTTGCAAAGTAATCAGGTTGGACAGCCCCTGTCCCACATGGGGACAGTCTAAATCCCCACTTCACAGATGAGGTAAGTGAGGCATAGGGACGTGAAGTGACTTTTCCAAGGTCACAAAGCAGACATGTGTAGGAGCCGGGAATAGAATCCAGGTCCTTCGGACTCCCAGGCATGTGCTCTAACCACTAGGCCATGCTGCTACTGTTAGAGGTTACCCTAATAGGGACTGGTGGCACTTAAATATCTTGATTCAAGGTGGTAGCTCTCTTTAGGCCCCTACCCAACTTCTCACTGCCCACCTCACTGCCTCCAACTTTCCCAGTGCTGCCCCAATCCTGACCATGACACCAATACTTCAACCATGACCACAGGGCTCTGGTGAAGGGGTGGTAGCTGGTAGGGACCTGTCCAGAAAGGGGTATTCATTCATTCATTCAATAGTATTTATTGAGCGCTTACTATGTGCAGAGCACTGTACTAAGCGCTTGGGATGAACAAGTGGGCAACAGATAGAGACAGTCCCTGCCGTCTGACGGGCTTACAGTCTAATCGGGGGAGACGGACAGACAAGAACAATGGCAATAAATAGAGTCAAGGGGAAGAACATCTCGTAAAAACAATGGCAACTACTGTTAGGTGCATATTTTCAGCCCTAGGCTGTAGACCTTAGCTCAGGTCCAAATTCACCATTAATTGTACCGTAATAAGACGGTAGCTTTACAGTCAAATTGAAGTTGGGAGTTGAAGCAATTACCTCTATAACCCAGGGAAAAAAAACAAGGAATTGAGGAAAAAAGAGACTTATTTTCTCTGAATTACTCACTCTGTAATCATCAAATTCACTGGATAATGGTTCAATCTGCTCAATAAAATAAAAACCTATTCTTTTTTTCCTAAATGAGGTTGTATTATTTCAGAGGCCAAAAGAAAACGGGCCATAAGATTAAGTTACGGAGAGAAACTATTCTTAGCAAACACTTTCCCTAAAATGACGAGTTACAAAAACCCAAATGTACTATAATCTCATTTAAAACCTTTTAATTTAATTGGCTGTACCTAAAAGGTAGTCTTGAAAGAATTTCAAAATCCCAAATGTTCAATAAATGAAGGAATTTGGCCACTGTTAAATCTGGTATTATTTTTTGGAAAACAAACTTACTTCCCAGTAATTATTTTGACCTTCGGTGAATAAAAATGTGAATCTGATTTTCTCAGTATTTTTCTAAGGATTTACTTTGACTAGATGACACAATCCTCATTGTCAGTATATAAAATGTTTATAAAAGGAAATTATATGGGAATTTTCTATTTTGACATTTTTTGAAGGCCCTTCCCATCCATGTGTTCAAATGTGGCTCCCGATTGCTCTCTGCTTCCTCCCTTTCCACCAAGGGTTTGAGCCTATTTTAAATATTTGTCTGTGTTGTGCTTTAATGTTTCATCACTTTTGGTGTATCTATCTTCAGTCCTTTTTCCAAACTTAAACTCTTAGATTATGAGTCCCCAAAAAGAACAGGGATCGTGCCTAATTCCCATCAGTGTATTCTCTCCCAGAGTTTAATAAATTATCTTAATATGTACTATTACTACTAACAATAATAATAATTGTGGTATTTGCTAAGTGCTTACTACGTGCCAGGCACTGTTCTAAGCACTGGGGTGGATACAAGATAATCGGATTGGACAGAGTCTCATAGGGCTCACAGTCTTAATTCCCACTTTACAGATTAGTGAATTGAGGCACAGAGAAGTTAAGTGACTTGCTCAAAGTCACACAGCAGACAAGTGGCAGATCTGGGATTAGAACCCAGATCTTTCTGACTCCCAGGCTCATGCTCTACCCACTAGGCCACGCTGACCAACTGCCTGATTCACGAATAGACCGCTCACAGAGTTAATGGGTTATTATGTCTCTATTTTTGAGCCTTCCTCTTGGCATAGTGATTGTCCCAATGTTTTGACTCAAGGAGACTACTCCTCTCCTGATTGCTACCCTCCAGGCTGGTCTTATCTGTCCCAGGGCTCTCCCAGCTGTCCATTGCTCCACTACACTGTCTGTTCTGTGCTTCACCATATCTTCAAAGCATTTATTGGAATTTGGGACAAAACTAAATATCCAGGTAGTAGGCATGTTCAGCTCTACCACAAGAAGAGGGAAGTGGTGGGTTCAAGTTCACAGTGAGTGGTTGCCCGGGTACCATCTGTGGTTGGCACCATATCTCCTGAATAATAAGACTCTTCTTAATGTTCCCTACTTCAGTTCTCAACCCTCACTACATTCAAAATGTGTGAAAGAATTTGTTTCTTCATTTGTTCCAAATTGACTGGGCACTTAAAACATGGAGAAATTGATTATACCCATTAATATCTGGAAGATGTCAACTATTCTAAAGAAAAACTCGAAATACAACCCCATTTACTGTTGAAAATATATTTGGGCTCTTCACAAATATTTAATGTATGATCTCAAAGAGATATTCATCATTAATGCTAAAATAATTATGATTAGCAATAATAATAGACATTATGGTATCTGTTAAGCCCTTAATTTGTGCCAAGCACTGTACTAAGCAGAGAGAGATTCAAGATAGGTCAGACACAGATATTAATCAACAATAAATATTTTCCAATCACTAATATTTCCTGAAAGGGACCCGGTAATTTGAGGACATACTAGCTTGAGGAAGCCTAAACAAATTTATATCTATCCAAGTGCTTATATTCTGCAATGATAGATGTCCTTAAGATTTATAAATATATTTTTGTGCTGCAGTACATTCCGTCTTTATTTTATCTGACATTTGACTCCTGCCTAATGCCTTCATAATAAAGAATTGGTCACTGAAGCAAGAAGTTGGCATTTAGCATTAATACGTTATGTTCTACCCCTCATCATTTTGCTGCTTTGTTGATTGATTTTTTTTTTAGGAGTATATTAGGGATCATTGGTTTCTGGAAATGAAAGGTTTTAATGAAGCTGAACTCAGCTCTGACTTCTAATTATTCAGACAATGGCACCAAATAAAGAAGATCCATTTGCTTCTTTGTGTGTGTATATATCGAGTGTTTTTAACATTGCTTGATTAGACAAGCAATGCTATTGCATCAAAGACTCATAGCTCTGAGAAATTCTGACTCACAGCTCTGGATCTACACTTCAGAAAGTAGGATCACTGGGAGAATAACCCGTCTCAATGAGTGGAAAACCTTGTGAAGATTATTCATCCTCATATGGCAGATGATAAAATGGTTCGTGTTGTTGATCTGAAACTTGCTCTGGCTTAATCAGCCCATCATGAGCAAAGCAGTAGTACAGTGCCTGGCATACAGTAAACTCTTGGCAAATACCATTGTTATTATTAAGTAGTAATAATACTATTTATTGATCACCAAAGGGGTGTGGAGCACTGTACTAAACCCTTGGGAAAGCACAACAGAAACATGGGAAGCTGTCCCTGCCCTGAAGGAACTTACACTCTAGTGGGGGAGTCAGTCATAAAAATATTCACAAGTAGCAAAATTAGAATAAATACATTGAATACTCAAATAGACCTAAGTGTGAAGGGTGGGTATACATAAATGCATAATAACAATTATCATGGTATTTTAAGGGCTTCAAATGCAAAGGGGAATTATTTACCCATTGCTTCCAAACCAATACACTCAATGCGTGATAGTCAACTAGGGTCCCTTCAAAGCTGCCCCACTGTTCTTCAAAATAGGGTTATGTCTATTTCTTAGAGGCAAAGTATCGCCTTCCCAATTATTTTTTATGTTGGAGGTTTCTCTAGCTCTTTTCTTTCTAGTGTCTGGTATGCTAACGAGTAGAATTGTTGCACGAGTCCTGTAAGAGCTTCCTGCTGCAAAAGCACACAGAAAATCTGGGAAAGGGTGCACAGAACCTTACCGGGAATCTGAAGCAAGGAACATGCTGCTTTTTTCCCCTTCCATCTGTGAAAGCCACTTGTTATACATGAAATAATCACTATTAATAAATAAATGGTTCAGCACCCGGCACTGCTGCGTCAATTCACGATCTCTAAGTACTTGGGGGAAAGGTCTTAAAAATCCCCGCGTCAGAGAGTTAGAAAGTAAATACCATTTTTAAAAAACTGAGGTGGGAGCTTGTGTTTCTTTTTATCCCACAGGAAACCCCGGAATACACAATTCCTCTGCTCACTGCCTCCTTTTAAGAAGGATATGCTAAGCCAGAATGGTTTCTACACAGTTTCCTTAGTAAGCCCTACTTGTGACCTAAGGCTTTTGATTTAGCAACCTCCACTGCCAATGAATGGGACCCTTGAACAATTATGGGATTGGAGGATTTCCAGCTTATTAAAAATGGAGTGTGGCTTGTCACATTGCCCCATCAGGGACTCTGTCATATGGACAGTGAAAAAAAAATCTAATAAAAACTTTAAAACATGCTCACACATCAGCACTGAACATTCTCACTTTCAGTAACCCCCCAGAGACAGAGGCTTTGAAAACCAGGGGAAATTGACTGAAGGTAGGGTTGTGAAGCTGGAAGTATGATGGTTCTGAATGCTGGCCTGGATTTTTAAAAAGAAGTTTCCGAAACCTTGCAGCAGTCTCTGAAAGTGCTACACTGAAGGCATGCAAGTCATTCGGTGCATGGCCAAAAAAGAAATCTCAAAATGGGGTGATAGCATTATTTGAGGAAATATCCGATTATTTTAATATTCCAGGCATTTGTTATGGTTATTTCTTTGAGTAAAGGTGGGGCAAGTACGCCAGATAATCTCTCAGCATGCTATAAGAGCTCGGAATGCCTTTCCATTGCTTCTGACATGATAAATACTTATTACAGTTCCAAACAGGTTCTAATCCTGGCTCTTCTACTTACCTGCTGTCACATAACTTCTAACTTCTCTGTGTCTCAGTTCCCTCATCTGCAAAATGGGGACTCAATACCGGTTCTCCCTCCTACTGTGAGACCTATTTGGGACCTGATTATCTTGTATCTACCCCGGCACTTAGCAGAGTGCTTGGCATACAATAAGCACTTAAATACCACTACAATTACTACCATTATTATTACTATGCTCTGCACACAGTATGCACTCAGTAAATACCCCGATTGATCTTCTTTTCATGGGGCATGTTTAAGCCACACCTTTGAAATACAATTCAAGTCATGCTGAATTAAAATAGCTTAATGTGTGTGCAGCCCGTCACCTGTCCCATGTTACCTAAAGAGAGATTAATCAATCAATCTCATTTGCTGAGTGCTTACTGTGCAGAGCACTGTACTAAACTCTTGGGAGAGTACCATATAACAGAGCTGGTAGGCATGTTCCCTCTCCACAGTGAGCTTATAGTCTAGAGTGGATCACTTATGGTCTGAGATGCGGACCCACGCACGCTGGCTAGAATGTTTTGTTGGCTTGCTCAGAAGCATGTTGCATTTCCTTTAAATGGGGATAAATGAGAGGCCTGGTGACATCTATTATCTTCTGTCTGTGAACATTAATAGATTAAGAGGCCAGCAGGCACCATATCATATTTCTCTCGGGCTAGGAGACCTGGTGTCTGGTTGGAATGCCTGTTATTGGAACCCTCTGACAGCTACAAGCAGAAGAGTGAGGAAAAAGCATTTGGAGGAAGGGACCTGGGTTATCAAAGGCACATAAAATCACAAGTACTGCCAAGAGCTAGATAACCATGTCTGTCTCCAGCAATCCCGACTGGGGCTCTAACCTCCCTTAAAGTAGTGTATAAATTGACCAATCAATCAATCAGTGCTATTTATTGAGCATATTCCCTGTAGACCAGGAAGTTCTCAAAAATTCTCAAATAAGTTGTTTATAAATATTAAAAAAAACCCCTCTCATTGCCTACAGACCAGGGTCTTCTAGTGTCCTGTTCATTTGTAAATGTACTTTAAGCCAAAAAAAGGTTTAAAATTATGGTTTTAATGACAGAAATGAATTTTTCGTTCAGCAAATTATCCCTCTACTGTTACTAACGCCTAAACTAGGAAGACAGAATGTGAACTTCTTTTCTCAAGATCATCTTTCCCAAAGACTTTTCCCCTCGTGTCTCAAAAGCTTAACTGGAATAATTTTGTTTTAAACAGGACAAATTAGCAACACATTTTGTTTGTAATTACAGGAATCAATGCTTGCCCCAGGCAGTTCTAAAAAGGGACGGTCCATTCATGTGGGAATCAAATGCAGAGTTCTTTTCAGGGAGATTTGCCATTAGCGAGTGGTTTTGTCTCTTTAATCGGGGCAATATTAAAATTAAATCGGTTGAAGGGGTTTTGTATTTTTACTATCTAAACTGTGTGGACGTTCTCAAATGTGAATCCTATGATTTACGTAAGCAGAACTAATTGTTTATGCTTATACGTAGGCTGTCAGCATTTGTTTTATGCACCTGCTTCTTCAGCTCGTTTGGTGAGCTCTTTTGAGTTTGTTTTAATGTGCAAACGCTTGTTGAAGGGTAACTACTTAAAGAGCATCTGGCCTCCTATGGGTTTTTACACTAAATGTACATTCGAACAGTTTCTCACCTCTCGATCTGGATTAGGGAAACCAACGCAGCCCATTTAACAAATGTTACTAGTTCTCACCCATCGTAAAATGCTGACAGGCTTTCAGAAGGTATAAACCATGGTGTCGGTACCTGCTGCTAGCATTGACTTTAACTCCTGTGGGCGTACCAAAAAGGCACAGCATTTGCTTTGAATTTTTAAGTCCCTTTTTATCATTCTCAAGGTGCCCTTGGATGTTGCCTGGAACACATAAATTGGAATTAAAGACAAGAAAAGTACAGTGCTTTGCACACAGTGAGCACTCAATAAATACCATTGACTGATTGAGTGTAAGCACCTTGGGGGCAGGGGAAACATCACTTCCTTGTACTGTACTTTTCCAAGTGATTAGGACAGTGCATTGCACACTGTGGGTGTTTAATAAATAAGATTATTCCTACTAGTCTTGTTCAGGATCAGAGATTCAGAAATCGCTTCATTCTTTTTGAAGTGTGGTTTTCCAACTTTAACCTGTCCATATTTGACCAGTAAAAAAGGGTTTTGATTTTTCACTTCACTTATCAGATTTTCCCTACTGGTCAAACACACAGTATGTGCTTGTTTGTGTTGGGGGTTGGTGGTGGCTGGTGATATTTCTCTGGTCCCTTTCTTGGAAAACAAGTTCTAATGTCTTTTATATCTCATGCTAGTTGTGCATTTATGATGTAAATCTTTTCAGCTTTAGATTTTCTAAGCTTGTCACTACCTAATTGCACGATTTCTTTATATTCCCCTTAAGCAATCTGACATCTGACCTGATTTTACTATTTGCTGTTTTTCTATTTGCCCTTCAAGTCTCAGTTGAGTTCAGAATCTAACCAACTTGACATCTTGTTAGCCTTCTATACAAACCTTTTCCCTTTTTATCTGAGCAACACTCACCCAAATGTCAGAGGGCCAAAAAAGGTGTCCAACTATATTTTCATGGACACATTGTGCAAGAGATTCTGTCTCAAAAACACTCCCATCGACCTCTACCTACTGACCTCCTACTGCATAAATATGCTTATTCCTGCATCTGCAGAACGATCCTTTTGAAGAACCATTGACAGTTTTTGCCTCCTTGGCACTTAAAACCTTCCAATGCACTGCCTACTAGTACCCTAGGCCATTACAATTTGCTATTCATTTCATTTATCTTTAGGACTTCTCCTTTCCTTTAGGATTGTGCAGCAGATCACCTTGTGATTGCTTTCTCCAACATTTCCATCCACATTTAGCTCCCTGATTAACACCTTCCTGTTAGCAATCATCAAATCAAGATGGGTATCTGTCCTAGTTGATTCTTCTAACTTTTGGACTAGGATAATGGCCCAAGTGCAGGAGGGGAAAGCATTCGTTCATTCATTCCTTCACATTTAGCAGAGCACTGTACTAAGCTCTTGGGAGAGTACAATACAACAATAAACAGACATTCCCTGCCCACAGTGAGTTTACAGAAGAGAAGGAGTAGGAATTAGAAGAACCAGAGTTCTAAATTAGGCTCTGCCATTTGTCTGTTGTGTGACCTTGGGCACATTACCACTTCTCTGGGCCTCAGTTATCTCAGCTGTAAAATAGGGGATAAAGACTGTGAGACCCAGGTGGACCAGGGAGTGTCCAACCTGATTAGCTTGTATCTACCCCTGCACTTAGAACAGTGCTTGATGCATAATAAGTGCTTAACAAATAATAATAATGTTGGTATTTGTTAAGCGCTTACTATGTGCAGAGCAGTGTTCTAAGCGCTGGGGTAGATACACGGTAATCAGGTTGTCCCATGTGAGGCTCACAGTCTTCATTCCCATTTTACAGATGAGGTCACTGAGGCACAGAGAAGTGAAGTGATTTGCCCACAGTCACACAGCTGCCAAGTGGCAGAGCCAGGATTCAAACCCATGACCTCTGACTCCCAAGCCCGGGCTCTTTCCACTGAGCCACACTGCTTCTCTACTTATTATTATGAGCTGGATGTGTCCACTGAACTATAGTTGTAGGGTAATGGCCTAGGAGTCAGCTGCAGCTAGTATATGTTGCTTACAGATTAACCACCTGATGCTCAGGGAAATTTAGAAGTCTGGTCATTCAAGTAATAATAATGATAGTAAAAATAATAATGATATTTGTGTTTTTTATGAAGCACCGACTTTGTGCCAAACATTGTGCTAAACACTGGGTAGAAGCAATAGAAGCAGAGCAAATGTGGACCCTTTAGAAGCAGCATGGTTTAGTGGATAGAGCATGGGCCTGGGAGTCAGAAGGACCTGGGTTCTAATCCTAGCTCTGCCACATGTCTGCTGTATGACCTTGGGCAAGTCACTTCATTACTTTATGCCTCAGTTACCTCATCTGTAAAGTGGAGATTAAAAGTGTGAGCCCCATGTGAACTGTTGCCGAATTGTACAATCCAAGTGCTTAGTACAGTGCTCTGCACATAGTAAGCACTCAATAAATACAATTGAATGAATGAATGAATGAATGACAGAGACTGGGTCCAACCTGATTAACTTGTATCTACCCCAGTACTTAGAACAGTGCTTGGCACACAGTAAGCATTTTACAAGTACCATAATTATTATTATGAGGCTCAACATCTAAGGGAGAAGTTTTCCCTTGTCATGTTTGATTTTTTCCATTTAAAAGAACATTTTCTTGCGTACTTTCTCTCCATTTTTATTCCATGCCCTCCCTCAAATGCTTTCCAGTGGTTACACATAGAGCCATACATCCTTTTACTCCCTAACATGTAGCATTGAGGATTTAGACTGGTTAAATGCAGGCTTGTTCTTGGTATTTACCATTATTTTCAATAATACACTTGTAAAATGATGATGATGATTACTGTTTAGTCCTGAGGCAATGCACATGATAAATAGAAGCAAGAAGAATAAAAGGGGCTTCTGAAGCTTCACTTAAGACATTGACTCTTGAGTTGCCACCGCTTCTCAAGGGGATGATTATCAGGGGACTTATGAATGGTCCCAGGGGTAATTCTGGAGATATTTAAGTACTTAGGTGCCAAGCACTGTGCTAAGCGCTGAGGTAGTTTTCAAATACAGTTCGACACAAACTCTATCCAACAGGGGGTTCCCAGACACTCACTGTGATCCACACACTTTTTAGGCTTTTGGAAGCTCAGTGCTTCCTTGGGGTTTCAACCTACAGTAATAGCTAATAGCTTAATCTACCAATATGAGGGAAGCCACCAGGCCAGGGGGAAGGTGGATTGCATGGATGGTGAGCCAAGAATATGCCTCCCTATCTCTAGTTTGAGAAGGAATGCACAAAAATGGAAATTACTTAGCGGGTTCAAGAGGCCAGCAGCTTCAGTGCTCCCATTAACTGTATCCTATTGACTGCAGCGGTTGAGTGAGGGTGGGGATTGAAGAATATGTCTTGGAGAGCCATTTGAGAACCAGAAAACTTGGAGCTTCAGATTGTATTGATCTAACAGAACTGCTTAATCCATGCCTAAGCTGGCCTCCCAAGGTTCCTCATGTGTAAGAAAACATTTGTTGCCTGCCTGTTTGAAAGCTTTTAGAGGATCAATAGCAAGGACAAGAGGGAAATAGTTTTCCTTTGCCCAGGAGTTGAAGCAGGTTAACGAGGCATCTGTTATTCAGGAACGAACTACCCCGAGGACATTCTGGTGGTTGTGTGTGTGGGGGAAATTACCTTTTCACACAACTCCAGAGTGGGTGATGAGTGCAGAGATCTGGTCCATTGTATTCTTCCAAGTGCTTAGTACAGTGCTCTGCATATAGGAGGCACTCAATCAATACGATAAAATAAAGAAGCAGCAGCCTCTTGGCTCTGTTTATGGCCCCATCCCCCTTGGTGATACCATCCAAGACACTACCAATCCTCAGAAATCCCACCTTGGGCACTTCAGTCAGGGGTTTGGTGTCCTGAGAATATGCCCGGACCTCTGAATGGACTTTAGGGGAGCTGCTATTCCCTCATTCCCCTCCTTGGGGGAATACTACCTGTAATACCACAGGATGCCCAGGAGCCTGGAAAACACATCTTAAACTTGGACCTGGACCCATTTAATCCGGCTGCCAGCTATGGACAAAGAGGTTGAGGAAGAGAGTCTGTGGAGCCTAAGGGCATGCAGTTTGAACAATGACAAAAATTCTTAATGCTGTCATTTAGTTGATAAAGCCTGCCCTCTCCCCTGTCCCCGAAGCGCTTGGAGGGCTACATAACAATTTGCTGAAAGTAAATTATAAAAGCATTAGAATCCAACAATAAAAATAACAATATTAAAAAAAACCTCCTTCATAAAAATAAAAAATAAGAAGACACAACCCCTGCAGCAGTGGCTGACAGAACCAGAGACAAGCTGGCAGGCTTCAGCGAAATTTGATTTCAGTAAATCTCAGTTCCAATTTAACCAACCTTCCTTCCTCAGAATTAGGGAAGCCAGCACCTGAGAGATAAAGGAGTTATACAGACATCAGCTGAGAAGCCCCCTGGCCTCAGAGAGGTAGCCTATGTATTTGCCAAGAGGCATTTCTCCAGATGGTTTGGGACCACAAATCTAAATCTGATGTCTGTTTAACACTGGATGTAGTCCAAGCATCCCCAGCTGAGAACAAGAATTTTTTTTTCCCCCACCTGATGGAGAGCTATAGAAACAAACCCTGTAGGTACAAAGATTCCTGAGACCCAGAAGCCTTGGAGAGCCAAGAGGAGACAATGTTAGTTGACCATGGAGTGTGTTGTTCCTATGATTTTGAAAATTTTCTCATTTTCAAGGAATCATACTGGCAGAGTTATCAACAATCTGGAATGTTGGATGGATGGCAGCAGCTCTGGATTACCCCAACCATCAATACTTTAAGGGTGGGCACTAACAGGCCTCGAGGAAACCCGGTTCACAGACACATGTGATGTCACTCTCCCCACGTTCAAACGTTTATTGAAGGCACATCTCCTCTAAGAGGTCTTCCCTGATTAAGCCCCCACTTCCTCTTTTCCTACTCCCTTCTGCATCACCCTTGCACTTGGATTTTCTCCCTTTACTCACCCCCCCAGCCCCAGAGCCCCTACATACAGATATGTAATACATTTATTTATATTAATGTCCATCTGCCCCTCTAGACTGTTAGCTTGCTGTGGGCAGAGAACATGTCTATCAACTCTGTTATATTGCACGTTCCCAAACATTGAGTACAGTGTTCTATACACAGTTACATCTCAATAAATATAATGGATGGATTGGGATTCTGGACTCATAGCATAACATTACTATAATAATAATGTTGGTATTTGTTAAGTGCTTACTATATGCCGAGCATTGTTCTAAGCGCTGGGGAAGATACAGGGTCATCAGGTTGTCCCACGTGAGGCTCACAGTCTTCATCCCCATTTTACAGATGAGGGAACTGAGGCCCAGAGAAGTCAAGTGACTTGCCCACAGTCACACAGCTGACAAGTGGTAGAGCGGGGATTCGAACCCATGACCTCTGACTCCAAAGCCCGTGTTCTTTCCACTGAGCCATGCTACTTCTCTGAGCCATGCTGCTTCTCTATAACAAATGCACCATTCTGTGGCAAGTCTCTCCAAGTCTGCCCAACACTGGGGTAGCACATGTGACATCACGTGTGTCTGTATACCCAGTATCACTAGGGCAGGGTGGCTTGTGAAAGGCAAAATCATGCCTCACCAAACCATTCTCCTAGAGTTTACCAAATAGAATCCCTAATGCTGCTCCTCTATGATCACATTTCTATCCAGACCCTTTGAAAATTCACAAATATTAAGACTACCAAACAATAACAAATAGCACTTTACTGTTACTCTTGGAAAACAAGAGAAAAGTTTCAGAGTAACTGTAGTTCCAAATTATATCGTTTTATACCCAATTACATTAGATTGGCTACTCCTACCCACAGGATACTAATTTTTCCAGATATATTCATGGTAGTGCCCATTGTTAGCAGATGGTGGTATAAAGACCTAACCTGGTCCAGTTATGATGGTGAAAATGCATTTATTTGGTCTACTAGCATTTATAACAATTACTCTGATTATTAACACTTGCAATTTTGTCAAGTTTAATGAAGCTCTTAGAGCCTCCTGAACGCCTTTGTCCTCCCTAGAACCCTGAGGCAGAAAAGTATCAGTCCCAGACCCCCATTTTTACCAACCAAAAAAACAAGACTCAGAAAGGTCACTGCTTGGCACCAAAATCTCATGGAATAAACTCAAGACCTCCTTTTCTTACCTGCTTCTTTAATCACAGATGTGACAATGGTCAAAATCCTGGCTTTTAAATCAGGGTCTATGCTTTAGAGCCACCATGGATCTTTGCTCTGAATTGGGTGGAAATTGGGAGCTCTTTAAGGACTCAATCTGTTCTACTCAGGAGAAGAATGGACAATCTGCTGTTTATTAACCCTTCCAGTAGGGTCCTTGAGAAGGAGACAAGAGACAGCATTTTGAGAGGACATTCAGAGGAAACCATTTCACATGCCCTTGGCTTTTGGTTTGTGTCAGGGTGAGTGCTGGAAGAAATGCATCTTCAACTGAAAAGGCTCATAAAATGATCCCAACTCTGACCTGAATAAGGGAACCTAAAAAGCATTGGATGGACTAATGGAATGAAATGTCTGCTAGCATCAGTGAGGATTAGCCATTAGCCCAGAAATCAAAGTAAAAGGTCAGGCTCACACTCATTCACAGGGCCAGGTAACAGTGACACAGCAGGGAAGTCTTTTAAAGCACACCGGGGTGTTAGTAGGATCTCAAGAGATATTACAACTATGCTCAACAAAGTCTAACTTGAACGCCAGTGTGAAACTTATGGAGGGCCCCATCAGGAGACTGGAGCGCGCAGTGAGAGGGTGGCAGAGAAAGCCAGTGCAGGAGTTTGGGGAAGAAGAGAAAGAGAGTTGGGGAGACCTAGGGCTCAGAAGTCTAGCCCTCCCATCCTTTTCCTAACCATCTGTCTCACCTCCCACCAACTCCCCCAAGATGGTGTGTTCTCTATCTGCCTTTTGAAAGGTCTAGCAGTATAGATACTGATTGGTCAGGTATTCCTGACTGCTTTAAGAAAATAGATACTATTTGGAGCCTTTCTTCTAAATGGATGTGGAAATAGAATTTGGGCCCATCCTGGAAACCTCAGGAAGGCCCAGCTCTGGGAAAACATTGTGGACATGTAAGCTATTGTTTCTGAGAAGCCCTTAAAAAGTGATACAGTGCATCAGAATGCAAAAATATTCAGGGACAGTAAGATTTAATGATGGTTAAAGCCCAGGCGGGCTAATGGTCAGGGACTCCTGTCTCCAGCTCTGCAACTGACAGAGGGGTTAGGGCAAGCCTCAATTTCCCTGTTTCCATTATTGGATAAATTAGGTAACTAAGTGCAGCCAGAATTATAGATGACACATTAAAGATGTACCTATACTGTAATACTTCTCTAATGAGAATACTGAGAGAATCAGACCTAAATAAATACCTTGAGAATTAAAATCTACACACACCACCTAGATGGTGTGAATACAAGTGATCAGTGGTATTTATTGAGTGTTTACTGTGTGCAGAGCACTGTACTAAGGGGTTAGTGATATGATATTAACTCCCCCCCACCACACACACACAAACACACACACCCACACACAAGGAGAGAGGTGGCCTGAGGGCTACTACCTCCATTTAACTCACTCATCAAAGTAATCAATCAAAAATATTTTTGGAGTGCTGTGAGCAGAGATCTGTACAAAGTGCTTGGAAGAACCCAGTACAATACAACATAGGAGGTAGAAAAGTCAACATTTTAAAGGCTGAAGAGGTTGTGGCAGTTTGGACAGCACTACCCTGGCTGGAGCAGAACGGAGCCTAGGGAATTGAGGAATGAACTGTTATATTTGACTTCTGCTGTTTTGGATTTGTTGAATGCAGTCTATCTTTCCCCTCTATGCCTCTCTCCTCTTCTCTCTCGGCTAGTGATTCCCCTGTGAGTTAAGGAGGGTGTCAGAATCAGTGTCCACAGCTTTCCCCAGGGCTTTGTTCAGTGTTTCTCCCCTTATAACCTCTTACTAATACTGGGTCTTGACTGATTGAAAGACAGCAAATGTCAAACATTACCTTATTTTTTATCTGGAGCGGGGGCGAGGGGAGTGAGAAAGTTGGAGGAGAGTTTTGGAGACTTTTCCTCTGGAGACTGAATTCATTTCCCACATTTTCTCAGAAGAACAGAATATTTTTACCTATTTATTTTCCAAAGGATTGAAAAGTTCTGGACACTTTGTCTTCTGTGGAATGAACAGGGGGAAAGCAGCTCTAATTACATGTTAAGTCACAGAATATTGCCTCTAATAAGTAAAAGTGCTTACAGCCCCTCACACAAGAACATGCTGATAAATCTGTACTTAGGCAGATTGGTGTCAGTGTCTGCATCCATTAGCCTGTTTAAATCATTTGATTTTGTCAAATAATTATGCCATTTGCTGTCCTGTTTTCTGACACAGAGGAGGTTTTACAGCAGAGTGCCCAATAGAAAGCATAAGCGTTGGCTGGATTTGTTTTACATTTTTAATAAACCGTCACTTACTCAGTGCTCTGCTGGGATTCACCTAATGTCTGAGCACGTACCTGGGTTGTTTGCTTGGGCACAGACAGAGTCTGTCTCCCTCTCCAATCTGCATATGCATGTTCCTGGCCTTTGAAGGCAAACGGAATAAGGCATCTGTAGAGTTGGAAAGCTTAATCTGCAGTTTTACTTTCTCCAGAAATCCTTTCCAAACTAGCTTCACCTGCTCCATTCACTCCAGTCACACCATGAGTACCTCCTACAAATCCTTGCTGGCTTACAATCCCCCCGACTTTTTAAAATGGTATATGTTAAGTGCTTACTATGTGCCAGGCACTATACTAAGTGCTGGAGTAAATACAAGCTAATCAGGTTGGACACAGTCCATGTTCCACATTGGGTTCACAGTCCTACTCCCCATTATACAGAGGAGGTAATTGAGGTAGAGAGAAGTTAAGTGACCTGGCTAAGGGACTGTCTCTATCTGTTGCAGATTTGTACATTCCAAGCGCTTAGTACAGTGCTCTGCACATAGTAAGCACTCAATAAATATTATTGAATGAATAAGGTCACAGCAGAGAAGTGGCAGAGTCAGGATTAGAACCTAGGCCCTTCTGACTTCCAAGTCTGTGCTCTATCCACCTGGCCCTGCTGGTTTAGAGCCCGGGTCTGGAAGTCAGAAGGACTTGAGTTCTAATCCTGACTCCACTATTTGTCTTCTGTGGGACCTTAGGCAGGTCATTTCACTTCTCTGTGCTTCATTTACTTCATCTGTAAAATAGGGATTAATACTGTGAGCCCCAAGTGGGACAAGGACTGTGTTCCACCTGATTTGCTTGCACCTACCCTAGCCCACAGTGCGCTGGCTGACACGCGTAGTAATTAGCAAATACCATAAAACCCCACAAAAAACTAAATACTCACAACCTCCCATAGCACTTCTATATACCTATATTAAAGATACTTTTACTTCCTCCTAGTGACTGCCTGACTCGATTGCAAACTTCTTGAGGGCTGGGATTGTGTCTACTATCATGTTTATGTACTGACTCAAGTGCTTAGTCCAGTGCTCTGCACATAGCAGGTGCTCAATAAATAGCGTGGATTGATTGATCCTCTGTCCTGCCTACCTGCTTGTTTGCCCAGAGCCTGTAGGTATACTGTGCCAGAGGTGTGGTCATAATGTCACCCTTGGCAGAATTTATTCATGTAGGAAAAATATGAGGGCAAGGGAAATTCAAACAGTTTATTTGAAGCAAGGCTCAGGCTTCAGACAAGCCTCAGGCCTCTGTTGCCCAGAATTTCCCTTTTATGGAAGCAATCACGTCATAACTGGTAAACAACTTGTTCTCCTTTTCCTCCTAAAAGTCTTCCTCCCTTCCTCTTCCTCCTTCTGATAGCTTCTCTTCCTTATTCCTCTATTCTTCTCCTCTTCCCCTTTCTTCTTATGCCCTCTTCTCCTTCCTCTCCACCTCTTTTTTCTTCTCTTTGCTTCTTCTTCCCTGCCCTCATTTCTTATCTCCCTTTTTTCCTTCTTTCTCTTCCTACCCCTCATTTTCTCTTTCTCTTCTTCCTTTCCCTTCACCTTACCCCTCTCTCTCTCTTCCATAATTAAAATAATAAAGGTTTCAGGGCCAGGAAAAAAGAGAGGAATACACTGGAAACCTAAACAGGACCAGAATAGAGCAGGGACCTGATGTTGGGGAATTCTTCAGGGAGGAAGGCAGAACAAGTGATGCATTTTAAGAAGGGGAGAGCCTGAGTTTGCCCTTTGCCTTCTGAGTAGGTCATATGGAAGGAAAGAAAGAAGACTGATGGCAAGAACATAAAATAAGTTGAATTAAACCAACTAGCCTGGATGAGGACGTTCACTACAGGGACAGAGGAGGAGGGAAAAGGGCTCGAGACTGAGAAAGTGGTAGTGGGGGACAAGCAATGACCTTGGACTTGGCCCTGCTGAGTTTGTTTACTATGAACAATCCAGGAGAAATCATTAGAACAGAGGAGTGAAAGGTCAGGGGCAAAGCATGAGGGATTGGAACACCCATTATCAGCATAAACTCCAGGACGGCAGTGTGAAAGCTAGTTCAGATCACCTGAAAGAGAGAGAGAGAGAGAGAGAGGAGCTGGAGGTTTACGAGGAAGGCCAGGAATGGCCAAGGAACAATGTAGTGGTGAAAGGAGACTTGGAGAGAAGGGATCTGCAGGAGATGTGGGCCGGGGATGGGGGGGGTGAGGGTGGGTGGGGAGGACAGGTTGGGGAAAACTGAATTAGAAAAGCAAACCATTCGGCACAGAGGAAAAGTGATACATTCAGGGGTTCAGCTGAGGGACTTCAGCTCTGCACTCTGGGAACTGGAAACCAGATGATGCTGATTTGACGAGATTGGATAACCAGGAGTTAGTCAGCTGGAAACAGAGGTGTTAAATGTTGTGGGCCTGCTCTCTCTCCTCCCCACAAGCATGTTTTTCTCTCTCTCTCTCTCAGAAATGGGGTAGTAGAAGGAAACAAGCTGCAGAAGATATGTGCAGAGAAGGAAAGACGCTTGACATGCATTCCAAAATTGCCTCTAAATGGCACTTTTTAGCTGAAGAAGCAGAATTTTTCTGAGGGAAAATACACAAACAACCCAGAATCTGTTAAGAACTGCTGGACCCTTCCTTCATCAGCATAAATGGTCTGTGCTGACAGCACTTATCTACACTAAAGAGTTAGAGGAGAAAAGCAAACTCACTGGGATAACTGGATTTGTTTGAAAGTCCAATGTAGGAGAAGGACAAAAAGGCAGAGGATCTTGACACAGGGGCCCAAACTTAGGGAAATTTATTTGTAATGGAGACCATGTCCTTAATGATAATTAAATCCCATCTGATTGTACTCAGGTCTGAGAGGCTGACATGAATGCTTCTCTTTCTTCATATGGCTTTTAGGGCTAATTCTTTCATCATTTCCTTTTCGTCTCCTATTCATGATCTTAATTTCTCTGGCCGACATTCTGATTCTCCCTGCTAACAGACAATCGATATTACATCATCTTGTTCTGTGCAAGTCCTCACACACCGTGAGATACGTTTGAGCAGATTCCTCCTGGGACTTGTTTTTCAACTCCCCAATGTCTGGTAAAGTAGGGAAATGAGAAGGCCATGCAAAATGTTGAAGTTCGATTGGTCCGCAGCTCAGACAACATGATTGCAATGCTTTAACCCATCTTTCTGGGAGCCAGTGTCTCTAAAGAAAAATCCATACTCTATCGCTTGTGTTTGCACCCGAGATGAATAAACAATGAACGAAAGAAAAAAAAATCACAAATTAATTGAAACTGTCTACTCATTAGAAGGTTTGATGTGATTGTCATGGATCATGTAGCTTGTCAGTATGGGAGTTCAGAGGGGAAAGGGCAAACCATCTTACTCAGGAGACTCCCAAGGAAAATCAAGTAGATGCACAGTAAATAACAAATAATAAATAAGGGAAACTGCATGAACAGACTCTGAATGACACCTCGACAGGAGCCCTTTCTGAACAGGAGGAGACACAATTGTTCTTGGAAAGATGCTATTAAGAAAAACAGTACTGACCACCGTGGTTGAACAATTCTACGTCTTTACAGTGACTCCTCAGGAGATCCTTTAAAGGCTTTTCATACACTGCAGGCCTGAGATAAGAGAAGTCTTTGATGAAAACCCAAACCTCATTCCCTAGAGAGACTGCTCTCCAGCAATTCCTGAGAAAAACTGACCTTTAAAATTAATTCATTTCCCAGGTGTTCTTTCCCCCGAGTGATTACAATCCCCCTTGCTGCAAGACGGCCCTTAATTAAGGTAGCCAGATGTCCTGTTTTTGATGTTCAAGCTCTATGTCCCACTATCCCCTGCATATCAGTCAGTCTACAGAATGGATTGAGTGACAACTATGTGCAGAGCACAGTACACTTCGTTCTTCCAGAATTTGAGTATGCCTTTCAGAACGAATTCTGTTGGGAAATTAGGGAGCCTTCTTGTGACAATGTAACAGAATAAGATATGGTGACAGAAGAAATTATTGTGAACCTAGCACTGGTCAATGTACAGGAATCCAACTTGAGTTTTCCTTAATGTGGCCTTCAGCAGAGTAAGTCACCTGCATTATAGAAAAATTGAATTCACCTGGGGTAGAGAAAAAATGTAATGTGTGAGTGCCAGCCTCGAGGAGTTTATAATCTTATTTAAGGATTTTAGGGACTTTTTATAACCCTCCTTCCCTGAGAAGACATTTCCCGTATCTTGAACATCTTACTCTGACCTCATGCTTTTTAGAGCTAACACTTGCTTTGACCTTCCCTTGATATCCCAACACCCTGAGGCTGATTTTTAAGTGTTTTTTTCCCCCCTAACTGGGCAAAAAGAGACCTAAGAAAAATATGGGGCCAACAATCTCTACTTAAGGTCATGGTCTCGCCACACCCATATAGGCAGGACTTGCTAGAGGTCTAAATACAGGTTTGGAAATAATCCCTTGTCCAAGGGGCTGATTAATCAATGGTATTTATCGAGGGCTTACTATTTGCAGAACACTGTACTAAGTGCTTGGGAGAGTACAATACAACCAAATTAGTGGACACATTCCCTGCCCATAACAAATTTATAATCTAGGAGGGGACTGCTTTGCCCCCTTGGGATAGCTGATGGGGAATGACGTCAAAAATTCACTAGCTGGGTGAGAAGAAGGATTGACTATGTATAGAATTTTATTCCCTGGGGAAAAAAGACTGGGCTATGTCAATGCAGTGGACTGATCCAGAATTTTAGACTCCTGGAATTGTCCAGGAAATATGATCGAGGAGGGTAGTTTAGAGGACAGCTTTGTGAAACTCTGCCAATCCTGCTTCTTTTCACTTCCTTGCCGCAGTTTCTGAGAACCTCCCAGCCCGATCAGAAGGCAAATCATTTAAAAGCAATACAGAGTAAATCATTCTGATCCCCACCACTGGATAAAACCTCCCCGCTCTTCCTCCTTCACAGAGCATTGTGTGAATTATGGAGATAATAACATCTGCAGGATGCTCTCATCTCCTCCGAGGGAATACCAAGAATCCACACACATATAAGCAGAGCTCGGGTGGAATGGCGGGGGGAGGGGAAAGTAGGGAGTGCAAGAAATGGGAATAGGCAGCCTTCATCATCCAAAAAGCAGGAAGCTCCAATTCTTTTCTCTCCTGGTCCAAATCAAAATTTGTGCCCAAGAGGTTCCAGGGTCCCTTTGGGAATTCACTATTCCTACTGCTGTTTGGTTAAAGATTCTTACATATAAACAGTTTTATAGCAACTTTCCAGCAATATGTTGCTTTATTTCAAATGACAAATTTCCATCTCCATGCTTTTTTCTGGGCATGAGGCTACTCTGAAGTATCTCATATCACTGGTACCTTTTCAATTATAACTATCATGGATCTCGTTATGGTTTGCCACCAGAGTGGCAAATGCCAGTTCTTATGTGCACATAGTGTGGAAGGGAACATTGATTCCACTTAGCCCTTATCAGCCATAGCAGGATGTACAACAGAATGTCGGCACCAGGAGCGTCCTCTATAAACAGTGCTATAGCCAAACTTAAACTAAGAAACAGTTCTGCTTTTTCAGCTAACAGCCCTAGTTGAACAATGGACTACTCTGCCGATTGGAAATAACTCCTGTGGTTCTGCTCTTCAGGTCCAATATCTCGGGACCATGATTGCAAACCAATGCATTTCAAATTAAATTGGATGATTTGGTGGATAAGGGCAGATTCCCAAGTCAGTAGCCCAAAAAGATGCTCAATGATGAACTCACAAAATCTTTATTGACTTAAACTTGGTAGAAACAAAGAGAATTCAATGCTGATCCCACTGATTCTGATAATGGGTTACTGTATTTTTGAGAGAAATCCTCTAATCCTGGAGGATACAGATCTTTCCTGGAAGGTCTAAGGAATCATCAGAATTGGCTCCACCAATATCCCTAAGAAAAAAATTTCTGGCGTCATTTTAGGACTCTAGTGAACCATCATGTTCAACTCAGACTGCCTCTCTAGTGTCCTTTAAAAACCATCGTGATTGACATTTTTTAATGTCTTTGATGTTTTTAGAGGGCTTTGTGGCCTGTTATACCTATCCCTAAATAGTAATAATTTCATTTTGGTAGAGCTGATTTAAGGGATACATTCGCTGTCTGTTTAGTGGGTTAATAGTTTTCGTATTTTTAAATCAGAGTTGGCTCTAAGCTTCATTAGAATATAAGTGAGCCCTGAAATCCCTGCTACATCATTTATCCTGCTCAGAATCAGGAAATTGAGATACCAAGCAAGATTTCTGGACCTTTGTTGACATTGGGAGTAATCTGCGCTATGGGAAGCTTCCAGGGTTTGGTATGAAAATTAGACATGATACTGTAATTTTTTTCCCCCCAAGATGCCTGAAACTTGAGGCACTAAAGTCAATTTCCTCTTCTGTAACAGGAAGACACCTCTGATGCTATTCACTGCTCCTGTGGGAGTAGGGACCTGTCCTGTGACTGTGAATTGTGTTTCTTTACAGAATTTGGTTAAGGTTCAATTTGTCTGCATCTCGTCACAGATAACCTTAGTTTGAAACTTGTCCTATGCAGATTTAGGGGGAATTAGAGAATGTTCTGAAAACTTATCTCCTCAAAACACCCTTGCCCCAGGAAGACCCATCCAGTAACTGAATGTTTTTCCTTCATTAAATCGCACCCTATGCCCATTTTCTTGAATAGAATGAAAGTAACTATTCAGTCTCAAAATTTGGCCTGACCTCAGCATTTCATACTATCCACGATTGGATTGCCTCCTCCCACCGCTTTCTCTGCTCCCTACTTTGTGTATTGTATTGTTAATTATACCGCTTCTTTCCCCAGAATAGCCTTCCAGCTGTGCTAGGTAGGGAGCTCTCTAACCCTCTTCCCTCCACTCTGGTCAGTCATCTTCAATAATAATAATTGTGGCATTTGTTAAGCATTTACTATGTTCCAAGCATTGTGCTGGGTATAAGTGCTGAGGTAGATAGATACAAAATAATCAGGTTGGACACAATCCCTGACCCCTGTGGGGCTCACAGTCTAAGTGGGAGGGAGAACAGGTTTTGAATCCCCATTTCTGCTCACTCAGTAAGCACTCAGTAAATACAATTATTTGATTTACTTTTGTTCTGAAACTGCCACTTCAAACTTTAATGGGTGACCCGTCTTACATCGTTGGAATTTGGTGAATGACAATTCTATTTTTGTTTGCCCAATCCTCCACCTGTACACAGGTTCCAGCTGAAGGTTGTGGGTCTTCAAGGCTTCTAGCTAGACAAGATGCCTCCTCTAAATATATTAGATTGGGATTTTCATAACAAGATGAAGTTGGAAAAGAAATAAAGACCATTTAGTCCAAAGAGAATTTTAGTTCCCTATTACATAGACACATCAGGGAGGCTTATGTAGTCAAAATTTCAGGTTATGGCGGGCTGGGGGGAGGGTGTGAGGAAAAAGAACCCTGTAATTATTTCACCCTGCAATGCACAAGACCATTTTCTAGGATAGATGTGTTTCAACTGATTGGTAGCATACATTTTGCACTGAATATATACATAAAATCCATATAATTACAATAAGCTAAGATTCAAAAAGCTAAAATCAGAGATGTGGTGGGGAAATGACAAAAACTGAGATTTCATTTTGATGTTGGTGCTTTGATGCCAGGACTTTGAATTAATGAACCTACTGTTTTTATAATCATAGCCATTCTCTGCAGAGCCTGTTTAGAAATTCAACATTCCTTGGGAAACCAATGGTGGATCATGAATAGACAATTAGATGGCTCTACCTTCCTGCCTGAAAAATGATAGGAGTCCTTCTCCCCTTCTCCCACCCCACCCTCCTCCTTTCTCACTTGCCCTTCATTCATTCCTTTTCTTCCTATTGCCCCTTGGATTTTTTTCTCACTTTTGGCAAATGTGTCTTTAACTTGTGAATGAAGTTCACAAGGCTCTTTTTGGAAAAGGAATTACTTTATGGCAACATGAGAAACTAGCCTGAAGGCCTCATCAAATGGTAGGTTGAAGGGGTAGTAATGGGAAGGGGCAGTGATAGGAAGGAGATATTAGGGGGGCAGAGGCAGGCAGGTTACAGACAGAACTGGTGAGTGAGAGCCCATCTCTCTAAATCTCTCTCCAACACCCTGTCATTGCCCCCCGAGCCAATTCTCTCTTTCTCTGACCTTCTTGATGAAGTAGCAGAGCAGATGTGATTAGTTAGAAGCTCTTGATGCAGGCAAAGGAATTTCAGGTAACTGAAATATGCCTTATTATTTCTTTTGAAAATCAGGACATCCCTAGCTTGTACACTTTTCCCTTCTTGGTGTCTGAAGGAGGAAATATGGCATTAAAGTCTCTCAAAATTATGGGACATCTGAATACAAGTACCAGAATTCTGTGGAATTTAAACTGAATAGGACATGACATAAAAGCAGTTAAACATACACAAGAGTAGCTGTTGGTGAGTGCAGGGGAGATTGACCAGTTTAACAATAATACTAGTAATAATTTGGGTGTTGGTCAAGCACTGTTCCAGGCTATAGGGAAAATACAAATTAATCAGGTCGGACAAGTCCCTGTCCCATATGGAGCTCACAATCTAAGTAGGAGGGAGAGCAGGTATTTAATCCTCATTTTCAGATTAGGAAAATGAGGCCCAGAGAAATTAAGCAACTTGTCCAACATCACACAGTAGGCAAGAGGAAGGAGTCTTCTGATTCCCAGGCCCAGACTCTTTCCACTAGGCCATGCTGCTTTCCTATCCAGTTTATACAACTTTCTAAAATTCCACAGGAAAGCTTTCAGAAATTCAGTGTCCAGAATTAGCCAATGTCCTTGCTGCAGTCTCATTTTAAACCGGAAAGGTAGGTGAAAACCAGGACTTTTTGACTGAAGGGATGGTTCTTAGCTATAGAACCCAGATATTTTCCTAGGATTGAGGAGTAAGGGAAGGGGAACTTCTTTGGTAGGAATATTCAAAAGTGGAACCTGAGGGAGAAACTCGGAGGCTGTAATTTCTCTGTTAAGTTTATCACTTCATTCCTAATTGCTTAATCTTCCTAAAAGTGGAAGGTTTAGGAGTAAAATGATCAAGTAATTAAAGCAATCTGTGTCTTTTAGACTTGTCTAATTCAGCTAGCCATATGATTAATAATACTGCTTAGTACTTCTACAGTGCTTTCAGTTTCAAAGCACTTTATATTCATTTCACAATACTCCTGTGAGATATTACCATATTCATTTTCCATATGGCTCATTGAAGCAAGAGGTTAAGTAACTTGGCCAAGGCCATGGTGAAAGATAGATCAAGGATCAAAATTAAAGTACTACTAGATTTATATATTTTCTTTCTCCCTTTCATTTTCTCTCTCTCCTTCCTCTGTTTGGTCCTGCCTCATTCTGAAAGTTGAACTGTAAGTATTTAGGCTGGATGGCCTGTGCTACGGCCCAAGGAAGCTTGATCAATTTTTGACAGGTAAAAACCTGGATTTAGCTTTATTCTCCTTCGGGTCTCTCCTTTAGTATTAAATCTAAATTCCCATTTCTGACTTCTGATGATGATTTGAGACTGTTTGGAGCAACTATGCATTTTTCCGTGGTTCCTCCCTAAATAATCATGACTGATCCACTTTTATAAGAAGCACCTGGATAATAGCTCTGATACTATGGTATGGAACCAATGTAAAAAGGGGAATTTGAACACATGAGTATTAATCAATAGATTCCAGGCCTATAGTAGAAGGGTGGAAAATGGGGGGGACATGTCTAGGACAAGCAGATTATCTGCTATTTTTAATTATCTGCATCACTGCTCTCCTCCAGTAGGGCAGATAATTGAGAGCGTACTGCATCTCATTTTCTTGCAATGTTCCGATGAAGTAAGTAGGGATATTTTTCCCATAGAAGTGTTACTCTTTGGACATGAATTGGGCACTGGGTGGGATGCATCAACACTTTGGTTGGAATATCTTTCTAGCTATATATTTTTATGGCATTTTTTAAGCACTTACTATGTGTCAAATACTGTTCTAAGCATAGGGGTAGGTACAAGTTGATTAGGTCAGACACAGTCCCTCTCCCGCATGGGGCTCACAGTCTAAATAGGAGAGAGGGCAGGTATTGAATCTCTATTTTACAGTTGAAGAAACTGAGGTACAGAGAAGTTAAGTGGCTAGCCCAAGGTCACACAGCAAGCAACTGGCAGAGCACTTGGCAGTGCCAGGATTAGAAGGCAGGTCTTCTGACCCTGACTGTATATTCTAATAATTCCCTTTTGATCTGTATTCTTGAGCAGTTCCATCAGTGTCACCTAGAAATCCTGTGAGCAAAGAATGTGTCTTGTGCTTCTGTTGTTCTTCTCAAGCACTTAGTACAGTACTCTGTGTTGACAAATCACTCAATAATTAATCAATAGGTTCCAGGCCTATAGTAGAAGGGTGGAAAATGGGGGACCGTATCTAATCACTGAGGGCAGGGATTGTATCTATAAACTCCATTGGTTCTCGCCCAAACATTTCGTCCAGTATTCCACACACAGTAATTACTCAGTAAATACTTCTGATTGATGCAGTTAATACTACTACTTGTCCCAGTAGAGACAGAGTCCATGGAATCAAATGGTTTTACCCAAGATCATCAGGGGGCACCATGGTGGAATCAGGGACTAAACCCAAGTATGGTGGAAGAGCCTGCATGAGATAGGTGAGAGGAGGAAGAGGATGTGAATTCCAGTATTTTAGACCTGGGAGATACTTCAAGAGTACAATCAATCAATTAGTGATATTTACTGAGTGCCTACTATGCACGGAGGGCTATACTAAGTGCTTGGGAGAGTACAAAAGTATTAGCAATCATGATCTCTGCCCTCTAGGAGCTTCCAATTTAGTGGAGTGGAGACAGACACTAAAAGAAATTACAGACAAGAGGAAGTACAAATTACAGACAGGGGAGTGGTAAAGAAGCAGTTGGGTGGTATAAAATAGGGAGATGAGAGATTAATCAGGGAGGGCCTACTGGGGGAGATGTGATTTCAGACGGTCTTTAGAAGGCAAATGACTAAACCATCCATCACAGAGGGATATTTACTCTTTTCTGGAAGATCTCCAGAGATAGCAGCTCTACCTTCTCCTTCAATTACATGTTCCAGGGTTTTATCACTCTGATCAGCAACTAGTTCTTCTTAATGTGCAACAGAGCTCTTTCCTGCTACATTTTAAAACAACTTCTTATGAATTTGTCCTTTCTGGACACAAAAGACAACAGTTCATACACCTCCTTTCAAGAAACTTTAAGAGATTTGGAAAGAATGATGAAGAAGCAGTAAGATGGAGACATGAGAAAGTCAAAAAGAGATAGGAGACAGGAGACTGGAGAGGGAGTGGGAGGAAGTAATGGGGGTAAAAGTTGAGCAGTGAGAAAACAAAGTTAAGGGCTTATGCTTGACAAGAAGGTTAAGAGGAATTTAGTGACAGTAGTTAAGGGCCTGAGGAGATGTTAAAGGAAAACAGTTTTAGAGATGGCGTTATGAAATGCATGTTAGAGATTTTTCACCATGGCCTTATGGTGCCTGCCTATCATTTTCCAACTTCAAATTGCAAATATTGTCTTCTTAATTGTGGCTGACATGTTAGCCCTCAATCATCTCTGCAGTAAAATACAATGAAGGACAGCAATAACTTATCATTCAAGGAGAGGAGAGATACACAGGAAGAGTGTGAGTGAGAGAGAGAGAGTCCTCAAGCATTTGCTATGCCATTGATTTAAAAGTGCTACCTGATTCACTGATGAGTTGAGATCCTTCCAGGATCCTCCAGACTCCAGCTGTAATAATAATAGTATTTGTTAAGCACTTACTATGTGCCAAGCACTGTTCTAAGCACTGGGGTAGACAAAAGTTAATCAGGTTGGACTCAATCCGTGCCCCACATGGGGCTCACAGTCTTAATCCCCATTTTACAGAGGCCCAGAGAAGTTAAGTGACTTGCTCAAGGTCACACAGCAGACAAGTGGAGGAGTCAGGATTAGAACTCAGGTCTTTCTGACTCCCAGGCCCATTGTCTATCCACTAAGCCACAGGATGCTGGAAATTTTATTTCCAGGAAGGAAAGGATTGCAGAAATAAATTTACCACACCTTCTTAGTCCCCTCTGGATACAGGCCTGTCTCCAACAGGGCTCTAGGTATTCCAACCAGCCTCCTTCCACTCCAAGATCATTAAATGTACTAACTCAGGTATCAAAATGCTATTTGAATATTCCAAATCTTCTCCTTCATTTGAGTCCTTCTTCTGCCCATCCTTTAAGGAGTGGTGTGATGGGGTTCTCTGTTTCAGTCTCCATAATTCAGGAAAATCCCAGAATTGTTATTGGATGCATTCAGCCCCTGACTGGGACACTGGGACTTGGAAAAACTCTGAAGTTGATCAATCTAGTTCTCTATGTGGGTAGCTTTCTAAGGTGAGCAGTGCTAGGTGGCTGAGCATTTTGAGCTCTTTGTAATTGAGGTGATGTCTAAATAAGAGTCAACACAATGACTGTGACTCCAGCTCTTCCAAGAACAACCACTCATTGATAGATTCTTCATATTTAAAGTCAACTTGCATGCAGAGGTGAAATTTACAGGGCACTTTTTGGTTAGCATTGGGCAGGGGGCTTACATTATTCAGGGGATTAAGGCACACTGTTGTGCCTTGAAATCATAAGCTGTAAGCCCTTGGAAGGCAAGGTCAGTATCCACTTACTCTACTCTTCCAAGCTCTTAGTACAGTACTCTGATCAGAGTAAACACTCAGTAAATATCGTTGTTTGAAAAATTACAGTACAGAGTCTATTGAAACAAAACCTTGAATTCAAAAGGGATTTTCTTCCTATTATGTGCATATTCATCTATTCCAAATAGCTTCCTTTTTTTGCCAACGATCACCTGAAATGGTAGCAGCTTCTTCCAACAAATCACTAAAAAATCTTTACTCTAACCTAGGAAATCATCTCTGAAGGCCTTCAAGAACTTGTAAATCTGTCCTGTGGACTTTTCCAGGCAAAGTATAACCCCCTTAAGCCTTCAGTCTTGGATCTATCAGATGACTGGGGATTGGATTTCTATAATTGACTTTCCTGGATCAATAACTCAAACAACTTTCAATATCATCACAGATGATGTGTTCCGGGATAGAAAGGAAGGTTTATGCTTGTTAGAAAATGCAGTGAAGTTCATCTTGAAAAATACTCCATATATTCCAAAGTCTGTCTTACAGAAGGCAGAGTGATATGATGGAGTCTCCTATTAAGAACGACAGACCAGCCTCAGTTTTGAGACTTCAGGACCAAGAACAAGTGCAAAGGAATTGATGATAGTACAAGACAGTTGTGCAGCATTGCTTGCAATCTCTTTTCCCTGCCAGATATGCTTCCACTGGGGCACATACAGTAAAGAGCAAGTAGGTAGGCAAGGATGGTATGGGAACATGAAGATCAGAACAGAACATTAGAGGTCTAAGTTCCACTCCACTCCCTAATTATTTCATTATCTTGGCACTGATGGAGGAAGCTCTTTTGGGTCAGTTTGTCCATTGTAAATTGACAAGTGTAATCAATTAATCAGTCATATAACACTTCCATATTTTTACCAAGAAAACTCTATGGATACACTACCAGAACGATTGCAGATGGAGGTGGGGTGTTCTGGGAGGGATGTGTCTATGGCGTCGCTATGGGTTGGAGAAAAGATAATTTATTGAGCACTTACTAAGTGCAGAGCACTATACTAAGCTCTTGGGAGAGAATACAATATAACAGAATTGATAGACACATCCCCCTGGCCACAAGGATCTTACAGTGTAGAGAGGGAGACAGACATTAAAATAAATTAATGGAGAAGCAGCATGGCTCAGTGGAAAGAGCATGGGCTTTGGAGTCAGGGCTCATGAGTTCGAATCCCAGCTCTGCCACTTGTCGGCTGTGTGACTGTGGGCAAGTCACTTCACTTCTCTGCTCCTCAGTTCCCTCATCTGTAAAATGGGGATTAAGACTGTGAGCCCCACGTGGGACAACCTGATTCCCCTATGTCTACCCCAGCACTTAGAACAGTGCTCGGCACATAGTAAGCGCTTAACAAATACCAACGTTATTATTATTATTAGAGATATGTACAGAAGTGCTGTGGGGATGAGGGTGGGGTGAATAAAGGGTACAAGTTCAAGGTTGACGCAGAAGCTTGAAGGAGTAGAGGAAATAAGAGCTTAGTTGGGGAAGGCCTCTTGGAGGAGAGTGTTTTTAATATACAGAGTGATCATCTGTCAGCTATGAAGGGAGAGGGAGTTCCAGGCCAGAGGGAGGACATGGGGAAGGGGCTGGGGGCAAGATAGATGATATCGAGGTACAGTGCAGTATTTATTCTTATTTCAGCAGATGTGATAAAGAAAGGGGAAAATGAAAGCAGAAGCCTTTGACTCTTCTTTAGCAAAATACTATAAATCCAAGGCATTATCTTTAACAAAGGAATTGATTTTGCCAGCCCAGGTTCTAGTTCCGCATTCACAGCCACCCACTGCACTTTTGTACATATTGATTTACATACTCCATTATTTAAGCATTTGATTGCAATTTCTTTGAGGGCGGGATCGCATCTTTTACCTCTATTGTGCTCTCCCAAGCACTAGATAAAGTACTCTGCACACACAAGATGCTTAATAAATACTACCAATACTTGCTGATTCGTGGGTCACCAATGGAGAACATTTCACAAGAGTTGCATTTTTATGGGACCACATCTAGTTAAGTATCAAAATTCTGATCATCATCTTTTAGCCTGGGCCTGTAATAAACTCCTACTTTTCCTTTTTTTCAAAGAGTGGAAGATGCTGAATTAAATTTCATCTGTTGGAATTCATGCTAAACCACATTTTTTAAATGGTGTTTGTTAAATGCTTACTATGTGTCAAACACTGTTCTAAGTGCTAGGGTAGATACAAATTAATCAGTTTGGACATAGTCCCTGTCCCGCATGGGGCTCATAGTGTAATGGGTGGGAGAACAGGAGAACTGAGGCACAGAGAAGTTAAATGACTTGCCCAAGGACACAAAGCAAGCAGTTGGCACACCGGGGATTAGAACACAGGATTGTTCTCCCAGATCCATGCTCTTTCCACTAGGCCATGCTGTTTCTCCTGAATGCATCCTTACTGGAGGGAATTAATATAGTTTACTTTCCCTAATTTCTCTTATCCACAGTTCCTAGTGACCTGTTCTGGCTCTCTCCCTTGCCTTTAGATAAAGAAATTAAAAGCAGAAACTTACACCATGATAATGTAAGGGACAAATTTCAACTCCAAAACTCAGGAAATGACAGAGTTGAAGTCTTCGGAACAACTCATCCCCAATCAATCGGTACCAGGAGCTGCAATTCTTCACTCTGACCTGTGGAGCGTAAAATATAATAGTGTATGTGGAAGAGGTTTTATGATTCCTGACATGCAGAGAGATGCCTCTGTCAGAGCAACACCAGCATTTCCCATGAACCAAGAAACAATCTACTACTGTATCTCAACTGGAGCTTTTTACTACAATAAATTCTATATCCACCTCTGAGCATTACAGTGGCTTGAGTCTGATGAATATCATTCAATTCCTATTAAGATCAAAGTTCACAGTATGTACCTTGTCAACTATTCTATTAATGAAGTGCAGTGGACAACCTTGAAACTGTGAACACTATGTAAGATGGTGGGCTTGATAAAGGTTGTTGTACAGCAGCAGAATACAAAATGAGATGAGTCTAAGTAGGCGATTAAAAAAGCAACAACAACAACAAAAAAGACTGCACAATTATGCTTCCTGATAATTAATCCTGAAAAACTGCAAATTACTTCTCTCTCGGACATGCAAAGGCAACATGAAAATGGTCAGAATTGCAAAACAGGAAAATTCAGATTATGCATGCCTATGAAAAGATAAAGACAGAGGAGTTTAAATACCATAATTTTTTTTTATCACTAATAAGAAAAATATTATCCCTACTTCATAAAACCCAAGATCTTATTTTGTTATGCATCCCTGTGTTTCAAAATATCATCTCCAAAACACAACCTCAATCAAGGTACAAGAGGCATTTCAACCTCAAGGGGGCAGGCACAGTATTAAACAAAGAAACATTTAAAAATTTTGGTTGTGAGTCAAAATACGGAAGTGTTGATTATAGAAAACTCCCTTCTGACAAGGCTGAACTTACTATTGCTTTATAAAGAGTGAACATGGGAGGTCTAGGAAGAAATTGAAATACTAAAAAACACTCAAGGTGGGGAAAATTTTTAATGTGTCAACTTTCAGTGATCCAGGGTATGAGTAATTCAAACTCAAGAATGGTCAATCCTCTGTGCTGTTAACACCAGTAGAACTCAGGATGATGTCACAGGAATCATAAGGAAGAAACAGAAACAAGCACTAATACATGGCTGATCCCCAGTAACATATGCATGGACCTTTCTGGTTGAAAGTATGATTATAGGCCTGAAAGTTTCTTGGTCTCTTAACAAATGAATCAGTGAGTTGCAAAATGGGGAAGAAAGGAGGCTGGCCAACTTTTCTCTTCCTATTCTCTCATTTTTAAAGATGATGCTACTGACTGCAAGATGCTACCCACACATCCTGGAAAGATGCATATATGTCTGACACACCCTGCTACATTGTTTCAATCCATCAATCAGTGGTATTCATTGATCACTTAAGCCATTCAGAGCACTTTACTAAGCACTTGATCCTTGCTGTGTTAATAGATTAGTCCCATGTAGAGCCTGTCTCTGTTTTTGAACCTGTCTCCTGGTATCCTGATTTTTGCAAAGGTTTTGCTCAAGGAGAGCAACCTTCTCTTGATGAATTGATCAAACAATCAGTGGTATTTTTGGAGTGCTCACTTTGTGCAGATCATTGTACTAAGCACTTGGGAGAGTACAACATAAGAGTTGGTAGATACATTCCCTGCCCACAATGAACTTACAGTCTACAGTGAGAATTACTGAATAATAATTAATAATTATGGTATTTGGTAAGCGCTTACTCTGTACCAGGCACTGTACTAAGCGCTGGGGTGGATACAAGCAAATTGGGTTGGACACAGTCCCTGTCCCACATAGGGCTCACAGTCTTAATCCCCATTTTCCAGATGAGGTAACCGAGGCACAGAGAATTGAAGTTACTTGCCCAAGGCCACACAGCAGGCAAGCAATGGAGCCAGGATTAGAACTCATGGCCTTCTGACTCCCAGGCCTATGCTCTATCTACTATGCTATGCTGCTTCCCTAGTACACCATGTTGCTGCCCTGAAAGCCAGGTTGACATGCTTGCTTAAGTGGCCTCCCAAGGGTCCACTGCTATTTAATATTGTTTGAGACTCTGCTCCACTCTGTCTTTATATTATTTATTCTGTTCTCCCATATTGCATGGGCCCCCTTTCAGCTCATGATGCTACAGCCGCTTAGGTAAATAGCTGTTCTACCATCTTCTCAAAATTCCTGTCCAGAGGAGCTGAGTTGCAGTCTTTTCTCCCCTTTGCCTCCAGGTTAGGAGCTTTCTGGATCGAAGGGAAGAAGCAAGGAGCAAAGCCTTTGGAAGATTCAGCACAACAATGGCGAGAATTCAAGATGGTATTGACAAGCTGGAAAAGCCGTCAAAAACAAACTATGTAAGGAAGTACACTTAGTGTACTGAGATTCCCTTAGGAGAGGAAAAAGACACAACCCAACTATCTGATGGAAACAGACTGACCTTTGTAGATAAAGGCCTAAGGTCACTGTGGGCATTAACCTGAGCAGGAGTCAGTATCCCAGGGGCACTGGGATTTAGAAGCATAAATCTGAAATCCCAGGATATGGGTGCTGAGTATCTCAGCTAATTACAACCCATCAGAAAGCTCTACTTTCAGAATTAATAGCAAAGCCCAGTGGGTTGGTATCTGGAGATTAAGGATGCAGTCAAGAATATGTTAAAGTGGTATTAAAGTTTAGATTTCTCCTAGCTGTGATGTAAAGTTTATTTGTTAGGATAATTGGTTTATAATGAGAAACAATGAATCTTCAAGAAATTCACCTCCTCAAATATCCATCTTAAACCCCTTAGGATGAATGCTAGAACATTTCTAGAACAGGGCTAACCAACCCCTTCCTCCCATTGGATTGCTCAGATCCAACACAGAATCCACTAGTATTGTTCTTCTATTTCTTCCACCCTGGGGCTCTCAGCAGAATTAGACATTTCTGCAACTTCAGCATCTCCTAAGCATGACACACACCTCTATCTGGCAAGATTCTTCATTCATGCCTGATTATCATTTTGCTCACAGCGAAGTCCACTTTGCAGCCAAACCTATCAATCAGTCATATTTATTGAATGCTTACTGTGTGCAGGGCACTGTACTAAGCTCTTGGGCAAATACAACACAGTAGTATCACAGACACATTCTCTGCCCACAATGAGCTTCCAGTCTAGAGAAGGAATCGGACATTAAAGCAAATAAATTACAAATATGTACTAAGTGCTGTGGGACTGGGGGAGGGTGGTGAATAAAGGGAGCAAGTCAGGGCAACACAGAAGGGAAGGGGAAATGAGGGCTTAGGGAGTGCCTCTGGGAGCAGATGAACCTTCAGTAAAACTTTAAAGGTGGGGAGAGTAATTGTCAGATATGAAGAGGGAGGGCATTCCAGAACAGAGGCAGGACATGGATGAAAGGTCGACAGTGAGATAGATGAGATTGAGGTATAGTGAGTAGGTTGGCATTAGAGGAGCGAAGTGTCCAGCTGGGTTGTAGTAGGAGAGTAGTCAGGTGAGGTAGGAGGGGGAAAGGTGATTGAGTGCTTTCAAGCTAATGATAAGGAGTTTCTGTTTAATGTGGAAGTGGATGGGCAACCGCTGAATGGTTTTGAGTGGAAAACATGGCTTGAACATTTTTGTAGAAAAATGATCAGATAGCAGAATGAAGAGTGGACTGGAGTGGGAGAGACAGGAGGCAGGGAGTTCAGCCAAGGTGGCTGATACAGTTATCAAGGCAGGAAAGGATAAGTGCTTTAACATGGGAGCAGTTTGGATGGAGAGGAAAGGGTAGATTTTAGCGATGTTGTGAAGGTTGAACTGACAGGATTTAGTGATAGATTGAATGTGTGGGTTGAATGAGAGAGTGGAGTCAAGGATAACTAAACCGGACTAAGATATGAATTAGTGAAGTCTATTTTGAATAGGTAATTTCAAAAAAGTGTTTTTTGCTTCAGAATAAAGCATATGTCTTTGAAATTGTTAAACAGACTTCATTTCCTGGTGTCTGTACTCTTCTATTTCTTTAAATCTGCAGCTGGAGCGGCAGGAAATGTCTCTCCCCTTAGCACTTTCTTCCCCTGCCCATTACCTTCTTGCTTTCTAACCTTGGCTCTTAACTAAGACATTACATTACTACTGTGGCACTAAACAGCACAATCAAATAATTCTCCAATTTAGATAGACTAGAAGCTGTTCTCATTGTAATCTTATCTCATATGATGATTGGGATGATCACAAATACCAGATCAGTGGGAAATCCAAATTAGGGAGATTTTATTCTTACTCCTACTCCTCTAAATATAGCAGAGTCAAAACTACCCAGAAGCCTCTCCCAACCCATTCTTCAAAAGAACCAGTGGGAGTGATTGTCCTTTAGTTTTTGATCATATTGATGATGAAAATATGCTGCTGCTAATGGTAATGAAAAGGATCTATTATCATTAAATCTACTCTGCTAATAGGTTCCTGATTACCAATCAAGAAAGACATCTGAAGGACAATCTGAGCTCAGAGGTGCGACCATGGATCGTAATCTGACAAGTTGGCAACTTCTGCCTCTTCTGCCTGGCTTGCTCAGGAAAAGCTTTGGTTCTCAGGAGACGCAGAAGAAAATCTATACCCTGGGTGATGGTGGCAGGGTTTTGACTTCCCTCCAGCATAATACTTAAATTCCAAGTGAATTCAGCTAATCCCTATGTCCCTGGGATACCCAGTGCTAAAAACACCCTCAAATCCATACATGAGTGCAAAATCAGCATAGACTTATGATTAACTGGATATTACTTATGAAGAGGGTTTGGAGCGAAGCATGAGAACCTGTGGGAGCTCACTTTGGGTTCAGTCAGAATGAAGTTTCACATGATTCCAAGTTCTTCTTCGAAAATAGAAGAGTGACATATCTAACGTAGGTAGTTGGAAGTGCCATGCTTGAAAGAACCGGGCTCAACTTTAATCTCAGAGCAGCTCTCATCAAGCCTGCTTGCCAGGAGGAAAATTACTTCTTATTTTTTTCTTCCTTCCCTCTGTCAGTTTGTCAATCACACTGGGGCTAGCATTCTCGGCTGGAATGGAGGGTGAGATGCTTTGTTCTCACAGAAACACTTAGAAGAAAATTCCCACCACAAACACTTGCTCTGGTAATATTTTTTTCTGGCAATTTTACATGGTTATATACACTGCCTTGTCCAGTTAAGCTTATGGTTTCTGTTAAAAATTGTCTTTGACATTTAGTTTTATAAAGGTACCCGCTGCATGAGAGATATTAAAAATTCAAACTTCATGTTGGAAAAAAATGACTCAATCAAGAAAATGATCAAAATCTTTAGGGAGAAAGAAATGCCTGGAAATCAACAATATGTCTTCCAAATGATCTAAACGTGGCAAGAGTAGAAATGAAGAGCATAAATGATTTTGATATGAACCAGGGGAAAATTTTCCAACCAACAATTAAAAATCACAGGAGTCCCATTCAGAAACACACTTTGTAGGTACTGATTTCTGAACAACTAATTATAGTGATCGTCAACCATTTTATAGAATACCATAAAAATGAAAATTAAGGAGGGCAATCTTGTTAATAATGATGATGGTAGTTCTTTACTTTCCTTATAAAGGTTTTCTTTAAACAATATGATTAGCAAAAGAAATGATGAAATATAAAATCCAAGTGACTCTGGTATGGTAAAGCATAGTCCTGGAGAAAAAAATTAAGACTTTGGGAATATGAGGTCCTCAATCTCATCTGAAAAATATCTGACAAGTTATCACTCATATCCTATGCAGTCACTTAGAACAAATAATATAGGAAGTTAATTATTTAGACAGCAGGGCTGCTGCATTTGTTCTTTTCTTTTTTTTTTAATAAAACAGACTTGTCTGCTTCCTAAAATATGTATTTGTAGGAGCAGGATTGGAGACCTTGAATTTAGCAGCATCAACGTTTGAGGTTTTTGTGATTGTTTTTGTCTCGCATTTTCAGAACTGAGCTCTTGTGGACCAGCCAGAACTGAGAATAAACTGGCTGAGACCATTTTCTTGCAGGATCCATCCACCTCTTTCCCACCCTTAGAAAAATGAGAAACAGGCTGTTTGGGGTCTGAAAAAGCTTGCTCACTACCCAGAATGCACCGCAATAATTTTAGAACACAGGGTAGATTTTAATTGCTGCTTCAGCCGCACACTTTTGACTACTAACTCAAGAGGCTTCAAAAATGCAAACGTTCAAAAGAACTCCTGGTGAGTCAGCATGGACTTTGAAAAGAATTTTTTGAAGAATGTTAAAAAATAATCACGTACAGGGGCAAGTGTCGAACAGGCACCCACCAGAACTAAATTTAAAAAAAATGTGCGTACAGTGAACACACGCATAGCATATGGATGCAGCTGACGGAAGAGTTTCTGGACTTCATTCAAGATACCACTCACAGCAGATGCACCGTCATAAATCTGAGTTACACAATTCACATCCTTACTGGTAAGATTCCAGTTAGGCATCTTGGAATAGGGTTCAGTTGTAGGAAACTGGATACACAGCTTTAATTTTTGAGGAGGCTTTGGAATTTCTATTCCAGACATGTCATGGAGCAAATATCACAGGCCAAGATACTCAGTTGTTTTCCCCTTTTCCAAGTCCTCAGCAAAGACAGCAGACAATTTGGCAACTTTTCCTCCATTTCAGCTTTTGTGCCTAAAAGATTTTGCCTGGTATTTTGCCATCTAATTCCAACAACCCAGTGAAAGTCAGGCAGTATCTCCTGGCAGGGGAGGTAGGGCTGAACATTTTCTAGGATTAAATTAAACTTCTCCAGCTGATTACAAACCTCTGAAAATGATGTCCAGGTATGTCTTCTTCCCTCTTGCTACAAAAGAGTGTGCTGCTCTGAGGTGATGAGATTCTTGAGAGTTCACTTTAAATTTTGAAGTCCTGGCTAGTTCTAGAAAAGAGTTTTCTTGGGTGTTCAGAGTGATCTTCAGGGAGACTATTTTCCCTGCCTCTAAGGACTGACAGATCCACTTGCTTTTTATTATTCTTAGGTGACAGTGTCTAGTTTTTAAGCCTTTTTGTTACATATGTTTTAGAACAACATGCTTGGCTAGCAAAGCTGATAAACATTTATCATGATATGCATATATATATATATGTATATATAGTACATGATATATACCTTAAGTATGTGTGTATATGGCTATCCCTCATTTTCAAAGATGATGCTATTGATGGTAAAAGTGTATCTGAAAATACCAATGACAGACTAACACATCTTGTCTAATTGTTTACACTTAAGGATGGATCCTTACTGCATTAATGTGTTCTTTCCATAAAGTGCCTGTCTGTTTTCAAGGCTACGTCTTGGCATCCTGATCTTTGTGAATGTTTCGGTCTCTCTCCCGATTACCAAAACAAAATGGAATAGATTTTAATTTTTAATCCTGCTTTTAAACTCCTAGAAGTAGTTTTATGAGATGCTGGAGAACAAGTTGTTTGATTCTTGGATTTCTAGATGGTGCAATGGCAGCAGCTACCTCCTGAAACAAACAATGGTTTTGTCTGATCTCACTTCATCCTGGCCTGTTTGCCACACCCTTAAGAGCTTCATACTGATGGAGTCTCCTGTCAGGAGCAACGGATGAGGCTCAGTCCCGAGACTTTGGGCCCAAAATAAGGTGCAAAGGAATCGATGATAAAACTGGTGTTTTGCACAGAGCCCCTCACACTCTCATTACTGCCAGTCGTGTTTCCACTGTGGCATGGCCTGCCACATAGGAGTAGGCCGTTAGGGACTTGGCACACTGGGAATTTGCATGTGCACTTTCCACCCATATCAGCCAACTACGGATAGACCCAGAATTAGAACCCACATTTCCCGATACCCGGAACAATCCTCAGCAGTGGGCAAAGGTCTTTATGTTAAATAATGTCTGAGCAAGGATCAGATGTTGCTTCCAACTGATGCTTCTGGTTCATTCAATCATATTTATTGAGCACTTACGGTGTGCACAGCACTGAACTAAGCACTTGAAAGTACAGTATAAAAATAAACAGGCAGATTCCATGCCCACAGCAAGCTTACAGCCTAGGTTGGGATGAAGAAAATAACAAATATTGCCATTTGTTAGTCAACCTTCCATTTTGAAACTTCAAATATTTACTAAAAGGCGGTCTCCTTCATGAAGCCTTCCCAGATTGCATTCACCTGAGTCCAGTCACTTCACCCTAATAACAATCAATCAATGGTATCTACTGAGACAACTTGGCATTTAGGTATATGACTGAAAATTGTATCGGGCTGTGAATTTCACCATGTATTTCCTGTATACCTTTTTAAACATTTTGCTCATTTATACTTATTTCTGGTGTTTGTATATTTGTTTGGTCCTATTTTCCTCAACACAGTGTACTCCTCAGGTCAGGGCTGTATCTTGTACTGTCCAATAGGCCAAACATGTCCTGGGACTGCTCTCCTTTTTCCCAACTGGGGCGATGGAAGACAGGACAGGATGGAGTCTCCATGGGGGTGTGGAGGAGAGCCAGTGCCAGTTTTAGGGGAGGCAGTGTGGCTGGTTGTTCAGTGGGAGGATGCCGAGAAACTGCAGCATCAGTTTGTGTCCCTGTCCTAGATCACACAGAACATGCTGCGAATAAGGACCCTTTGGGTTGGGAGGGACAGAAGCAGTTATCATGGATGTTTTTCCTCAGATGTGATGGAGGGGTCTGAGTGCATAGAGAAGTGGGTTTTATCTCCAGCCCGGAACATGCCAGGAACAGGGACTATGGTGGCAGGAGAGAAGGTGGCAATTACCACGCTTGTTCTTCTTGGCCATGGTTAATGGAGCAGGTGTATGATAAAAATAAAAAAATTAACTTCTCTGTGCTTCAGTTACCTCATCTGTAAAATGGGGATTAAGAATGTGAGCCCCATGTGGGACAACCTGATTACCTTATATCTACCCCAGTGCTTAGAACAGTTCTTGGCAGATAGTAGTGCTTAACAAATACCGTTATTATTATTATTATTCTTAATAAAAGAACCATTTTGAGGTAAGGAATTCACCCTTGCCTAGAGCTCAGCATCTCCTCTGCTGGCAGGAGTGAATATAATGCCTCTAGAGGTCCTCAAACCAATACCTTGAGCTCAAGTTGGGCCACACAGAACTTAACCATGTCAAAAGCTATGTATCACTGAAGGTCCTCCTGAAGAGTTGTAAAAATTCCCAAATGCATGCTACATATTTTTCCATCTCATCAAACTGGATCCCAAAGGATATTTTTAAAAATACTGTATCCTGAGAGTTTCAACTTAAGTTTTTGGGTGTTTTTTTTTTAAAAAAGAAAAATAAAGCCCAGAGTGCTTTATTTTTCCTCCCAGTCTCAAGTTTAAGTTCTGTTCCTAAATGATATATTTTTCTAAACGCAATGCTATTTGGAATTGGATGTCACTTTACCTCATTTACTTACCTCCTCTTACTCATGGAATTAAGTCATCAGTTGGCGGTTACTTGGGTGTCAAAAGTAAAAAGGAATGCATTATTTGGAAGAAAATTGAAACCTCATTTTCTATTCTATATTACAGCTTCTGACGTATTTTTAGATGCCAGAAAGAAATGTCAGAATAGCATGATCTATGTTTGGAGCCATTTAAGGAGCAAAGATTTCCATGGGGGACTTTGTACCCTTTCCCAAAATATGAATTATTTCCAGAATTTTTTAAAAAAATTTAAAGGCAATGATTTCTATTCCTCCTCCTCTTCTTCCTCCTCTAACTTTTTGAGTTTCTTTCACTGGGTGCTGCCTTATAGGTTATTAATCATTCCTAGTTTTAAAGTCTTTCCTTCAGAGATCCCTCCAGGTTGAAAATGGAAATTATTCACCCTGGGAAACCTGCCTGAATGATGGTAAATTGTTTGTATCCTGTGGTGGCTAGCGCTCCCCAAACTGCATTTTCATATGTTCCCCTTCCCTCATTTTCTAAGATTCAACCCCAAGCTGGGAATGGAAGCACTTGCCTTTATTCTGGGAGCCACATCAATGCACCCTAATGCTAAATATTTGTACACTAATAAGTCCTGGAAGTTCTGGAAACTAATTCAATGAGAATCAGTGTGGCCTAGTGGTCAGCGCATGGGCCCAATAATCAGAAGCACCTGGGTTCTAATCCCAGTTGTGCCATAAGTCTGCAGTTTGACCTTGGGCAAGTAACTTCACTTCTCTGTGCCTTAGTTACCTCATCTGCAAAATGGGGATTAAGACTGTGAGCCCCTATAGGACATGGACTGTGTTCAACCCGATTAGCTTGTATCTATCTCAGTTCTTAGTACAGTGCCTAAGTGCTTAACAAATACCTATTAAAAAAATGCCTTTACCATTCACCTCCAAGATCACAATGGTAGCTATCTGGCTTGTGGTCTCACAGGATTTAAGGCAGAACTGGCTCCGGACAATCAGTTATTTGAGCTAGTGGAAGTTCCAAAGAGTAGCTCCAACTTCCCTAAGCATCTCCACCCCAAGTGGAGATCCAACCATGTGTAACCAATTAAGTGGTGATCAAATGAAATATGAGTCATTGCTCTGCATGATGGATAATTACTAACTGGAATTGTAGCTGTTTCACTGCAGAACTGAAAGGAGAATGTTACTGCTTTCTTTTTATTACTGTTTTCAATGTAAAGACCTTTTTATGCTTTACTAAACTCACGGGCCTTAAGTGAAGTAAATGCAAAGTATTATATTGAATCCAGAGCACGGAAAGCCTGAATTTTTCTTCCTCTCAGTTTTATAGTCTGAGTTCTGAAGATGCTGTTCCCCTGCAAAGCACACCTTTCCAGATATTTTTTTAAAGCGGTAACAATAGCAATAATAATAACAATATGATTAACGAGAAGAACTCCAGTTCTCATTTCTCCTGGGTTTTCACAGGATCGGTTGTGCTGTGAGTTGGTGTCTGAGTCATAACTGTTTATATTAAAGGATCGTTCCTAGGTTTTATTTATCTTGTTCAGCAAATAAAGGAGTTTTCTAATTCAATTGGTTACCCGGCTGATTTGTCTCTCAGGATGATTAATCAGTGGAAGCAGGGCCCAATTCACATCTTCACTTAAATTGGTAAAAGCAGAGAGTGGGGATTCAGAAGGGAATTAGAAATAGGTTTCAGGCTTCCAAAGTGTTTGCTCTTTTTTTCTCCCTACTTTATTTTTCTCCAGTATCCAGCTTGGACATAGGAGCAGGTGAAGTGGGAAAGGATGAGGTGACCCATTTTTCTCCCAAAGAAATGGTGGCATTAATCTTGCAACTCCTAATAATCACCTGTTCCATTTACTTCCTTGGCAGGCAACCCCAGGGGGTTCATGAGGATGAAGGTAGCTCTCATTCATTTCACTTTTTGTGTAACCTTTCCTTAAAACACTTCATGAGGAATTTGGCACTCCTGCACGATTCTCATTCCTTCACTATGTACCCAACAGAACTGGCTTCTTGGGCAGCTGTCTGCAAGATGACATGACATCAGATGGCAAGATAGGCTCTTAGATGATGTGGTCCTGGAACCATTATTATAGTTTCATGATCAGCAAAAGCATTTACTGAGAGTGTACTGGGTTATTAGGCTCTGGGGAACACATAAGGGAAGAACAATAGAAGTCACAATAGAGAAGCTGTATGGCCGGGTGGAAAAAGCGTGGGCCTGGGAATCAGAAGGACTTGGGTTCTAATCCCAGCTCCACCACCTGTCTACTATGTGACCTTGGACAAGTCACTTAACTTCTCTGTGACTCAGTTACCTCATCTGTAAAAATGGGGATTAAGACTGTGAGCCCCAAGTGGGAGATGGGCTGAGTCCAACCTGATTAGCTTATACCTACCTTAGTGCTTAGTACAGTGCTGGGTACATAGTAAGTGTTTAACAAATACCTTTAAAAAAATTTAAAAAGCCCCCAAACCCAGAGTCCCTGACTTGAATAGTTTACAATCTAATGGGGGACAAGTGGACATAATCTGACAAATATATAATAATCAACTCAACATTGGTATTTATTGAGCACTTACTATTGGCCGAACACTGTACTAAGTGCTTGGCTGAGTACAACAGAGTTAGCAGACCTGTCCCCTGCCCAGACCAAACTTAGAGTCTAGAGGAGGCAATACAGCGTGCTTAATAAAGTGCTCTGCACATAGCAAGCACTCAATAAATATGATGGACTGTGAAAGACAAACGAGAAAGAGCTTAGATACAAATGCTAAAAACAGAAACAAGCAATTCATTGACTAGAGAATGGATAAATCGATCGTCACATGGGATGTGGTTAGTTCTCCAATACTGAGGCAATGCCCAGCTTTTCTAAGTGGAACATGTGACGGGAATGAATGTGTGCAAAATAGCCTAGCAGCTGCTCTGTGGTGAACTGAAACAGGGCGTACACAAGCAGGGAGGGCTGAAAAACGTTCTTTAAAGACTGGAGCACGGTTTCAAGCAGCGTGATATAGTAATGAACTGTCGGAAGACTATAATGTTCAGACCAGTAGAGCGAGTGGCAATTAGAGAGGAGTTACCTTCTGGAACAGAGGTTTCAGGAACATTGGAGACCAAAAGGCAGATTCAAAACCAGCAACGATACTGCAAGGGGCAAGTACAAGTAGAGGGTGGCAAAAGACAGCCTCTTGCATGGCGGCTCCAAGGTGGATCTACCAAACAGCCTTGCTTCACTCTAATGATGATTGGGAAAAGGTCCAACAGGGAAACTTCAACTCTGTGGATCTCAGAGCATCATTTGGAGTAGTTAAAGGTGCTCTGGAGTTTTCAGACCCTATCAAGGGTGCTTATGAAAACAACTTCGAGGTTGCAGCCAGCTCTTTTTCTGTATCTTTTGTGGTGAAAAGGTCATCTGCACTGTGCAATTTTGAGGTCTGAAGTCACATTGCAATTCAGGTAGTTCACGATTTTTCTGCAGTCTGTCCAGAACGATTCTGGTTAATCAATGAATTGTATTTATTGAGCGCTTATTGTTGTTGTTAGTATCTTGCCAATGGGCAGCAGTGAGATGTCATGGGAGATATCTTAATCAGCTTCTACTCCTTCCTCAGTTGAAGCCATTTACTATGGTATTGAGGAAGAACTCATTCTGATGTTTTAACAATTAGGTCCTCTCCTTAATGAAAGTTTTATTTGGAACTGTCATCAGGTCCAGGAGCTTTACATTTTTCTTGTTTTAGAAAAAGTGTAGCTAAAATGATGCTTTCATATTTAGACTTATTTTCTATGTTTCGAAGAGCTCCTTCTCTCCAGGGGTAGAAGGCAAAAGAACATACTAGTGCCATACTGGGTTCGGCTAATGGTTGATGCAGCCCAGAATTTTGTCACCTACAGTGGCTCCAAAAAATGCATGGGGAAACACGTGATGAGTGCCTTCACTGATATCCCTCGAGGACTGAAAGTTACAAATTTCTAACTGTATTTGCAAGTGGTAACAGTGGCTTCCACTGCCCTTTCAGCCCCAGTGATGAGCCAAATTTCAGGACAGGCTCACCACTGTCAGGGAGCAACTATTCCAGCAATTTTTATTATTCAGAAGCCAAGATTTGATCAAGTCAAGTATTTCCTCCATCCTCCTACTTATGACTATATATTCCTCACATCTCTCAACTTGTCCTCCTTCTATGGAGTGGAAAAAGTTTTACACTTCCTCCTTTCTTCCGAATGTTGACTGACCCCTCCCCTGACCGGAGTTTAAAAATGTCTAAGGGAAGAGATGTGGTTTCAACAGGATAACATCCAGGATAACTTGAGAGGACCAAGGGAAAAACAAGCAAACCTCAAATCTCCACATTCAAATCTACCAGTTACTCCAGATCCTCCTAAATGTCTAACCATTAGTTTTGGCCACTTGGGTGAGTTCTCTTAAAAAAAACCACAAACCACTGTGGGCATGACTCCCCACTACTCAAAAACCTCCAATGGCTGCTCTTGCATCTCCTCAAAAGCAGAAACCCCTTACCACTGGATTGAAGGCACTCAATCAGCTCTCCCTCTCCTACTTAGCCTCACTCACCTCCCAATACAACCCAGCCTACACATATTGCTCCTCTAATACCAACCTAGACACCGTACCTCGATTTCATCTTCCTTGCCATCGAACTCTCGCTCAAGCCCTTCCTCTGGCCTGGAACTCCCTCTCCCTTCATATCCAACAATCCACCACAGGCCCCATCTTCAAAGCCTTACTAAAATCACATCCCCTCCAAGAAGCCTTCCCTGACTAGCTTCTCATTTCCCCAACCTATTCACCCTCCCTTCTGGGTTGCCTATGCACTTTGTTGTGTACTCCTTTAGCACTTTGTTACACACATCCTTCCCAGCCCCACAGCACTTATGTACACATTTTATACTCTGTCACTTCCCCTAATTGCAATTTATTTTAATTTCTCTCTCCTCCTGACTAGACTACAATCCCTTTGAGGGCAGGGATCAAGTCTGCCGATTCTAAAGTATTGTTCTCTCCCAAGCACTTAGCACACTGCTTTGCACACAGTAAGAGCTCAATAAATACCACTGATTGATTAATTAGAAGGCTCTTTCTCTGTTTTAGCCAGAATTTCTACTGAGACTCTATTTCTAGCTTCTGTCAGTTCTGACCATTTGAGGGGATAAGCAAGTTCACCCACTAGGATAATTTATTTTGTAAAAATGTGTTTTAGGACTTGCCTGCCCCAAAGCATCAAAAAGGTGTTCTTAATTTTTTTAATTTAATAAAGGGAATATTAACAGAAAGAGAAATAACTGGTTCACTCCCAATCAGAATAAATCTACCTTTGACATCTGAAAGCCTTTTGGCTTACTAGAGAGTAATGAATTTAGTTACAGGTGGTAGAATGTCCATCGTTCTCTCCTCTCTTAGCCGAGGCTAAGACACAAACCTCTTCTTTGAACCAGCTATTAATCAATTTGCTTTCCAGTCCTTTGTGCAAATAAATGAGTCTCTTGGACACTACAGTATTCCTGTCTTTCTCCTTTCAATTCAATTAAAGCTTTTTAATACTAGCTAAGATTATTCAGGTCTCTTGTAATCAAAATTTTCCACTGTTATTTGCTATATTAGTTTTATTTTTATTCTTTTTGCTAGGAATTGCATTCTTGCCTGGGGCTTTTCTAAACCAAACAAATGCTCTAAGCCATCTAGAAAAGTATATAATAATGAAGCTTTCTATTTTGATGTACAGTTTTCCCTTAAAGGCTTAAATGATATCATGTTGAAATATAAAAAAATTCCCACCATCCATCATTCACTAGAGATCAGTCTTTTCAACTGTCCAAAGTGTACCCTTTTGACCTAATTTTGCAATTTGCTCAGTTTAAGATATCACAATCCATATAAATGAAATCCACGGGGCTAAAATCAATAACGTTTCTCGGTTGCTGTTAACGTTTCTTTGATAGTGGTGTATTCTACATGTAAGATTTTGTAATAATTACCAAGGATCTGCTGAAGACTAACTGGGTTCTAAGCTCTGCCCAGTGCTATTGTATTTCAAAAATGACAAATGAAATGTTTGAGTTGTTAAAAAATGGATTTTTTAAGAAAAGAGGATTTTTTAAGAAAAGAGTTGAGTAGGTGGTGTTTACAGAGGAGAGGAAAGAATTATTCCTCATTTCTATGAGCAATGCTATAGTGAGACCAATGATCCTTCCAGCTTAGTATTGTTTCCAAAAATGGCTACATGAAGCTTAAAGGAATACTGATATTAAACCTAGGAGCTTTGGCAATGTCATCTAATATCCTAAATTTTCCCCTCTACATCCCTATCACTGTTCTCAGATAATATATGTCATGGGCTTCTTGTTCATTAATGTATCCAAACTTCTTTTGAACCTAATGGGTTGCTTTTTGGTTTTGTTTTGAGGTCTTCTGGCTTGCAGAATATCCTGTGCTTCATATGTTTGTAACCCACTATGCTCTAGTTTGAACCTACCATTTTTATATGTCAGAAGATGTGCTTTTGTCCTAGTGAAAACAATTTACCCTGGCCACCCTCTTATGAGTCTATAAATTTCACTCATGTTCCTCCCTAGCCTTGCTTTCCCAGTGCATGAATCTGAGGATGCTTCTTAGAGATTTGCCTGGGTGGAGCAGATGGGAAAGGCAGAGAAGGTGAGAAGAATGCTAGGTCATTTGGGAACAGTCTAGTGAAAAGACCTGAAACTCAGGTAGAGGAGCTTTACCTTAATGAAAAGTCACTGCAGGACATGAAGGCAGGAAAGCAGTTTTGGCTGCAACTTTAAGATAAAATGAAGAGGAGGATGCTTAATGTGGGAGGTTGATTATATCAGTCCCTACAGCATCACAGTAGTTGGACTGAATCTTTTTATGGTATGATATGGAATGGCATGATATGATGGCAGAAAATGGATTTTTTAAGAAAAGAGGATGCAGAAATCTTTCAAGGAACTCTTCTTAGGTTCCTCTCTCAGTAACACAGGCAGACCAACACTTAGTACAAGCTACAGAGGTAGCAATTCTAGTCAAATGGCTTGGAATCACAAATACCACATCTAAAATAGCACGGAGCCCAGTAGTCAAGAATCACTCTTCTCTATGTTTAGAAAATTCCCTGCAGGAGCTAGAATGGTAGTCATTCAAGAAATAGTTGTTGATACAAATTATTTGGAAAACCTTTCACACAAATATTTTAATTTTTATAAGTTAAAATACACTTCGATTTCTCTTTTCCCCCGAGGGTCTCAGAAACTGTTTAGTCATATTATAAGCCCAACAAGAAAGTGATGTTAGCCACCTCTGATATCCTTCAGTGGCTTTCCCTGATCCTGGGGAGAATGTACTCAGACAAAAGACATCACCATCACTTACTATGAGCAAACCTATTGGTTTCCATGGATCCCATGCATCATAATGGTCCCAATAACCACTTGGGGGCTACCCAGATAATGTTGGAGGATTTGATAGTAGTTTTGTCATGTACAAAACAGAGCTCTTCCTTTTCCCACCCAAACCCCGCCCATCAAAGACTTTGTTTTCACTGTAGACAGCACCACCATCTTGTCTGTTCAGCTCATAAACTTAGATTTATCCTTGACTCATCTCTCTTTTTCGACCTACATATTCAATCTGTCACCAAATCTTGTTGGTTCTACCTTCAAAACATTGCTAAAATCCACCTTTCCCTTTCCATCTAAACTGCTACAATGCTGATCCAAGCACTTATCATATTCCACCTTCACTACTGAATCAGTTTCTTTGCTGACCTCCCTGCCTCCTGTCTCTCCCCACTCCAATCCTTACTTCACTCTGTTGCCCAGATAATTTTTCTAAAAAATCATAATAATCTATGTTTCCCCATTCCTCAAGCACCTCCACTGGTTGCCTATTCACCTTCGTATCAAACAGAAACTCCTTACAATTTGTCTTTAAAGCACTGAATTACCTTGCCCCTGCCTAGCTTATCTCACTGATTTCCTAATAATAATAATAATAATAATTGTGGTACTTGAGAAGCACTTACTATGCTCCAGGTACTGTACTAACCATTGGGGTAGATACAAGGTGATTAGGTTGGATTCAGTTCCAGCCCCACATGAGGGTCACAATCTTAATCCCCATTTTACAGATGAGGGAACTGAGGCACAGAGAATTGAAGTGACTTGCCCAAGGTCACACAGCAGGAGAGTGTTGGACCCAAGATTAGAACCCAGGTCCTGACTCCCAGGTCCATGCTCTATCCACTAGGCCATGCTGCTTCCTACAACAACCCGGCCCACTCACTTCACTCCTCCAACCCCAACATATTCAGTGTACCTCGATCTCAATAAATACCACTGATTCATTGGATTTGACATGGTTGGACTCAAAAGTATTATGCTGAAGTTATGCAAATGGGGTGCTTTTAATATTAGATTGGGTTCCCTTAAGTGTCTCCTTGGCTGGGCGTCCAGCTGGAAGTTAATGATGAGAAGTAATAATAACCTCTAGCCAACTAGGACCCCTGAGAACTCTCACCCACATCCAGGGTGTCAGAGAGGCAGAAGGAATGGGACGGAGCCAGGGGCGGAAAAGTGGGAAATACAGTGGTTCAATAAGATGAGTGTTCTGACATCAATGTTCTAAAACAGATCCTGTCTGCAACACCAGTTTCCCACCAAAGATAGGTTGGCACAGAGTTAGGTTTCTCCCATGTAGATTTGGGGGGAAAAAAATGCCATTTTCTATGGGGAAATTGATTTCAAAAATGCCTTGTACTTTCTAGTTAAGGCCACTGGACCCTCCCTGCAAATAAAAATTGTTACCAGCCACTTCATAGGACTAGAGAAGGAGTTACAAGCAAGTAAAATAAAAATGTAAAATTATCTATGCTTTTTCCAGGCAGCTTCTCATTCTGCATCTCAGTTGTCCGGCTTCATGTAATTTCAGTCACATTCACAATGGGGGAAAAATTCAGGGCTGATGCACTGAATTCACAAACACTGCTAGATGGCAGTGCTGTGAATCCCTAAAAAATTATCACAATTGTAGGATTATGCGGTAAACAATGCCCCTTCTTATGACATAATCAGTCCACTTCAAAAATACATGTATCAAATGAAACACTCCCTGTCACATTACACAAATGCTGACTGAACTCTGGAATTCATTCATATAACATGCATGACTAGGGAAACCGTGAGTGAAATTCTTTCCGACAAGTCAAGGTTTGTTTACTGCCAGATCTTGATGAAAGAACTGTGCGGCTCAGGATATGATGACAATTGATATAAAAAGAAAACTAGAATCAAGAATCAGCCAAGGGATCCCCTTCTTTATTTTGCTTCACCCCCGTAAAGTTCTGCAGCAGATGAAAAATGGTGTGTTTTCTCTTTCTGGCACGCAGTGATGCATTTCTAGAAAACAGCATTATTTTCAAGATGATCACGAAACTGTGTTTGAAGTCATTGGTGTCTGGCTGGCAAAATGGACCTGTCTGGCAACTAGGATGAATATGGGCTGTTCAGCTGCCAGGAAAGTAGGCTATTTGCAGGTCCTAACTTTTCTAACATCCTCTTAGATCTCCCTTCTAAAAACATTTAAACAATCTATAATGGGGACATGCTTAAGGAGTCATTAAAAAAATTATTATTATTGTTGTGTTTGTTAAGCACTTACTATTTGCCAAGCACTGTTCTGAGTGTTGGGGTAGATACAAGTTAATAAGGTTGGACACAGTCCCTGCCCCACAAGGGGTACATATGTTTCTGGAATAGCAGGCTCAGATCCTTTTACACCTAAATTAGTTTCATGAGGAAGACTTGAGGTTTACAGTGGAAAGCTGATGGGAGAATGAGAGAGGAAGAAAGAGGATGATAGGAAGAAGCACAATAACCCAGAAGTGGGGGGAATTCTTGGTAGACAGCTTCAAAATAGAACAAGGGCTTATAAACAGTTATACCATGTTGAAGAGAGCAGCTCAGAGAACAGAGAACCAGTGGTCTCCAATAAGCTCATCATAGCATTTTCCTCCAGACTAGTAGCAGAAGGGTTTTTAATTTTTTTCCCACTTCATAAAATGGCCAGTGCAAGGAGGGATTTGAATTCTTCATTCAAGTTGAGAGAAGAAACCCAGAGGGGACATGGCTGCAGACAGAGACTGGCTGGAATACCTGAGACACCTTCTGCTGCTCCAGTATTGATCTAGGAGAGGGCCAAAGTCATTACTATGGCAACTATGCTTATTCAGTGGGGGAAGCAATGCATTATCTATGCACGGGAAAGAAGTGAGAAAAGGGTATTTTCAATGCTGCCTCTTCACACTGCAGATGGGCCTTGACCTCTCAAGATCAGTTGTTGTTGATGGAAGTTTCAGGAAAATAAAATCTGTGGAGAGGGACTCACAAGAGGATCAGAAAAAAAAAAGCCTAATAGCATGGAAAACAATATTTCAGTGAATTCCAATTTTCCACTTTCTTCACACTCAAAGCTCTTCAGGTTACCTTATCGCTGACAAAATGTTGAATAAAAATTGTTCAGATTTTTGCTGCCAAAAGCATGGAAATGGCTGGAGTCCATTGTCCAGTGACACCTAGAGATTAGTGAATTCAGACCTGACAGACATAATTACTGTAAACCTCCAAAATGCTTGCTGCCTTTTGCTCCTAGTTTTCTGAGAAGTCTGTGCTTGGCCCACAGGGTCAACCAACAAGATAAACAAGTTGCAAACAAGTTCTTACCCTTATTTTAAATAGGAAGAAATTGAAGCTTAGATGTGAGAGAACACAGTGAAGAAGGCAAGTTTGCAGCCGTGAAGGGAAGAATTAAGGCACCTGATCAGGGGTGGAAAAGCCCACCCCTACATAAATTATAATAATTGTGATATATGTGACAAGCACTGAACTAAGCACTGGGGTAGATACAAGATAATCACGTCAGGCACATTCTCTGTCTAATGAGGAATTTACAGTCTAAGTTCAAGGGAAACGGGTATTTCATCCTGATTTTAGAGCTGAGGAAACTGAGGTACAGAGAAGTTAAAAAATGACACCCAAGATTACACAGAAAATAACCAGTAGGGCCAGGATTAGAACCCAGGTGCTCTGACTCCCAGGATCATGCTCTTTCTACTAGACCATGCAGCTTCTCGATTATCTGGAAACACACAGCCTGAATGAAAAGCTGTCAGTTTTTCACTTCACCTTCCCTAGTACACCTCTGCCCTCCATGATTGTAGTCACGGTTTCACTGAGTGCAACATGCACAAAATGGAGGAAAAAGAAAACAGAACATCTGAAAGCAACAGGCCCAGAGGAAGTTATGGTGATGATGATAGTGGTATTTGTTAAGCACTTACTGTGTGCCAAGCACTGAACTAAGCACCGGGGGAGATACAAGATAATCAGGTTGGGCACAATCCACATCTCTCATCAGGCTCCCAGTCTAAGTAGGAGGGAGTATGGCATTCCCATTTTACAGATGAGGAAACAGACCTAGAGAAGATACAGCTATGATCAGCTCTATTTTCAATGCCATTTTGCCCAGCTGGGACCAGCACATTCAGGTGCCAGGAGGGTGCCTACTTACAGAGCATCTTATGCTTCTTTTGGGCTCAGGTGCCCTTTACTTCTGGGTTTATTCTTTATGCTGCTGCCCATTGGTACGGAGGGAGGTAGAGCAAAATACTCAGCCTGGGAATACAAGAATTGGGATAGAGAGAACATGCGCTTCAACCCTAACCTTTAGCCAGTGTAATACATGTTTAAACCCCCCAGTGGCAGAGAAGCATAATATTATCACAGTTTTGATCCCATCACTGAAGCTCTGATTACTTGAATAAATGGTTAGTGCAGATCCGATCCACCTTTCATCATCTGTGACCAGTAAAAGAGTTATTTAAAAAGTACAGAGGGAATGACTGCACAATATTGGCTTTGTGAAAAGAGCAAGGCTGCCTAATAAAGCCCCCTCTGCCTCAGTTGACTGCAGAAGGCCAGGTGGAGGAACCAGAATAAATAGTTTCTGCTAGTTACCCTACTATGATCCCACAGCTCCTGGAGCTTCTGTCTTCCACTTGAGCTCTCATTTGCAGGACAAGGTCCATAAGAGAAACTGGGCAGGAGGATAGTGGGTATGGACATCCCATCAGTACTCTAACTCCACTCTGCTTCCTTCCTTGACAATAGCAGGGCTATACTTAGGCCCAGAATTCCAGCAGCGGGAAGGGAGCTAAGGAGAAGTCTCAAAGGAGGAGAGAGAGAGGCCGTTGGGATAACTGGAGAAGTGATTCCCACCCCCTCGCTAATTAATAGTAATAATAATTGTGGTATTTGTTAAGGGCTTACCGTACCACACACTGGGTTAGATACAAGATAACGAGGTTGAACACAGTTTCTGCCCCATATGGGGCTCACATTTTAAAGGGGAGAGTTAACAGGTATTTAATCGCAATTTTACAGATGAGAAAACGGAGGATCAGAGAAGTGAAGCAACTTGCCCAAGATCACACAGCAGGCAAGAGGCAGAGCGGGGAGCGGGGATTAGAATCAGAGTGGCAGATCCGTGGTCTTGCCAAAGGTCTTGCTATTTAACACCTGTTCTCATGGATCATGCGGCCTTAGTAGTTAGCTGTGGGGACAAAGAAGCTCTTAGGGCTTGAATTGAACCCAACCTCCTTTGAGCGTTACCATACAAAACAAGAAGAGAATGCATTCACTCAGACACTAGCAGGAGGCTGATTGGCCCACTTAATTGAGATTTCATTTCCCTTAGAGATGAAACAATATTCTTCTCTCTAGGGGACTGATTAAATCCAGAGGGGAAAAATAAAAAAGGAAAGGGTGGTAATACAGAGGTTCCAATCCTGGCCCCAAAAGATAATTCTCATGTCTATAAACATATTGAGCACTTCTCCACTCTGTGGTAATTCTGTACCTTTAAAAAAGCACTTTTGCAAGGGGGAATGGGTATGATGCTTCTTAAGGGGAGAAGAATTGTGAGGTAGATTTGAGAGAGGCAAATGGTTCGGGGAATCTCCTGCCCCACTCCAACAAGCAGACCATGTGTACTGGGAAGATTTAAGCTTCCTCGGGGGTTTTGTGTACAGCTGTGACACACTCAGTGATTTCATCATGGCTTAAACCTAGCGAAGCATCACAATTTACGCTCATCAGGCGGTCTGCTTCTCAGCTGATATTTTGATATTTCGATATTCTCTCAGGTAGAAAAACTTCCTTCACAAGCCACCTGAGAGCAAGATTGTCAAAATCGGTTGATAATTCATGTGACATTATTTGCCTAAACATTGTCATAAGCACCCCAGGAGGTTTGTATAATTGTACAACGTTAGAGCAGCATTTGGGTACAGCCTGTTACAGCACATTTTTTTTTTTTTTCATTTCAGGCTCTTCAGTCTGACCTTGGCCTTTTTCTGCTGAGCCAATCTTCTTTACTGTCTCATTCCATGTTGTTACGGACTGTTTCAATCTGCCCTGTTTCTGAGCAAAATCCACAAACCCATCTTTGAGATCTCAAATTTCCATTTGGCTCCATTAGGACTTCTCATTTACTTTTTAGGTCACCAAAACTCCTAGCAGCTAAATCAGGTACCTCAGAGTTTATGTGACTAACATTCCTCTGATCTAGTTAAGGGATGCACACATTCAATTCTGAATTTTCTCATTTGAAACCTGGTTTAGGTCATGAATTTTCTCCATCTGTTTTTTTCCTTTAAGAAGTGCGTCTACTTCAGGTAAGTACTCAAACAAAACACGAATGTTCCTGGCGTCGAGGGTTTTGAGTCCTAGGAAATGAATGCTTTTCTCAAGAACAGTTCTAAAAATCTTAACCCTGCATGTTCTGTTTCCCTTAACAGTAGAATACGTCCAAGACACTTGTCGGCAGATACTTTGAAAGTGGTGCAGCAGGTATAAGAATTTTTAGAAAAAAACTGAGCAGTAAGAATGGTTTCAAACCTAGAGTCTTTTTTAGTGTCCCAGCCTTGAGGCTGGTACATAAATCAAGATCCTCTGAGGGGGAACATATCTACTCAACTTCCATTATCGTCACGGATAAGTACTTGGCTCAAAGCTAACCCTCTGCAGGTCCCAATCTTGCTTCTCCAGGAAGAAAGAAAGTGTGTCAGATTTCTTGAAAAGTTCACACTCTGCATCCAGGCTGTGTGTTCAGTGCGACACATGCCCTGGCACACACCCCTGTAGCAAGTGCAAGCAGAGCACCCGCAGCCCTGCTGTTGCTGCGTATGTTGCGGTACTATTAGGAGGCATGGAGGACACCGGCAAACAGGGAGGCAAGGTGGAGGGAGACACAAAGTGACAGCAGTTGAAATAGCTAGCAAAAAGAAAGTCACATAGGGTAGGTATGGGGAGAGGGGAAAGGCGAGTATTTTTTGCTAGTATCTGTCTAAAGGGACAAGGAACTGTATCAAGCAAATACTTAGTCTAGTGGTCCGCATAGAGTAAGCACTCAGTAAATACCACTGATGGAAAAGGAACATAATAAGCAGGAAGAAACATAATAAACAGGGCTGTTGTTGGCCAATTAAATGCCCCGTACCGACTTGATTAGCGGCACCAGGACGCCACTAGACTCTAAGCTCCCTGTGGTCAGGGATCAGGTCTAGCAACACTACTGTGGAATCTCTCAAGCACTTAGGACAGTGTTTTGCCACACAGTAAGCACTTAATCACATTTATCAAGTGCTTACTGTGTGCAGAGCACTGCACTAAGTGGTTGGGTGAGTAGGACAGTATGACACATTTGATACATATAATTAATGGATGCTCCTAGGAATTGCGAAAAGGTTGCCCTGCTGGATTTCCAACTTAATGGCTAGGGAGGGACCTTCATTCATTCATTCACTCATTCAATAGCATTTATTGAGCACTTACTCTGGGCAGAGCACTGTACTAAGCGCTTGAAATGTACAATTCGGCAACAGAGAGAGACAATCCCTGCCCAATAATGGGCTCACAGTCTAAACGAACAACTCTCTATAGCTCAAGCTTTCCCTCTAATATCCTGCTATAGTCCTCTCATCTGTGAGTTTATCTAACCCTCTCTTTTGGTTGGCATAACAATATTTCCTACCTGCCCAACTTCCTTCAGTAACAACTTTCATCTTCTGAGAAAGAAGTTTCCTTTGGTTGGTTTTGAACCTACCACCTTCAAGCTTCTTTATGACAGACTAGTTCTATTGCCTTGTGTTGCCCTGACTAATCCCTTTATAATTTTGTGAGACTTCAATTGTGTCCTTTTTCAGCCTTCACCTTTCCAGCCTTAAAATCTTTAATCTTTTCAGTATATTCTTAGTATATTCTCCACCCTCCAATCATCCTTAGATGTACATCTTGCCTATACTTTATCTAGCTCTTTTAGTTTAGCCCGTTCCTGCCCCGCCTCTTTACCACTAATCACTTTCCAAGCCTTGAATAATAGGTTTCTTCATTCAAACACATAGCGGGCTCTGGGGGATCAGTAGATTGCCGAAGGTGGGTTAGTAGTTGGGAAAATAAGTTCATCTGAACCCACAAGAGGCTCTGACAGGCCGGGGAACCCCAGGGAAGTAGATCGATGGCTGTCGGGTGGCTCACTGGTGTCAACTCTAAAGTATAAGCACTAAAATTGTAAGCTCCTTGTAGGTAGGGATCACGTCTCCCAAATGTATTTTACCAAACGGCTGGTACAGTGCCCTGCACAAAGTAAGTGCTCTCAATAAATATCATTGACTGACGGATTGTGGTTTTAGCCTTATGCTGTCCTTTTCCCCTCACTCCTGCCCCCAACCTCTTCCCATCCACAGGAACTCCCTCCTCCTCAGTAATAATAATGATAATAGTGATATTAAGTACATACTGTTCGCCAAGTGCTGGGGATAGGAAAGAACCCGGGCTCGGGAGTCAGAGGTCTTGGGCTCTAATCCCTCCTCCGCCACTTGTCTGCAGTGTGACCTTGGGCAAGCCGCTTCACTTCTCTATGCCTCAGCTCCCTCATCTGTAAAATGGGGATGAAGACTGTGAGCCCCAAGTGGGACAACGTGATTAACTTGTATCTCCCACTGGGCTTAGAACAGTGCTTAGCACATAATAAGCGCATAAGAAATACCATCATTAGCATTAAGTACGATTGAACGAATGAATACGCTCCGTGGCTAGAAGCCCCCGTTTCACCAACCAATCCCAGGTGTCCCCCCTTGATTCCCCCAACCCATCCCAGGTGACCCACCCTTGCTTCCCTCAACCCATCCCAGGTTTCCCCCCTTTCTTTCCCCCAACCAATCCCAGGTGACCCCCCCTTGTTTCCCCCAACCCATCCCAGGTCCCCCCCCTTCTTGCTTTCCCCAACCCACCCCAGGTATCCCCCCTTGCTTCAACCCAACGCAGGTGTCTCCCCCTTGCTTCGCCCAATCAATCGCAGGTGACCCCCCTTGTTTTCCCCAACCCATCCCAGGTCCCCCCTTCTTGCTTCCCCCAACCCATCCCAGGTGTCCTCCCCCTTGCCTACCCCAATCAATCCCAGGTGTCCCCCCTTTCTTTCCCCCAACCCATCCTAGGTGACCCACCCTTGCTTCCCTCAACCCATCCCAGGTTTCCCCCCCTTTCTTTCCCCCAACCCATCCCAGGTGACCCCCCCTTGTTTCCTCCAACCCATTCCAGGTCCCCCCCTTCTTACCCATCCCAGGTCCCCCCCTTCTCGCTTCCCCCAACCCATCCCAGGTATCCCCCCTTGCTTCCCCCAACCCAACGCAGGTGTCCCCCCCTTGCTTCCCCCAATCAATCCCAGGTGTCCCTCCTTTCTTTCCCCCATCCAATCCCAGATGACCTCCCTTGTTTCCCCCAGCCCATCCCAGGTCCCCCCTTCTTGCTTCCCCCCAACCCATCCCAGGTATCCCCCCCTTGCTTCCCCCAACCCATCCCAGGTGACCCCCCCTTTCTTTCCCCCAACCCATCCCAGGTGACCCCCCTTTCTTTCCCCCAACCCATCCCAGGTCCCCCCCTTCTTGCTTCCCCCAATCCATCCCAGGTGAACCCCCCCACCTTGCTTCCCCCAACCAATCCCAAGTGACCCCCCCCTTGCTTCCCCCATCCCAGGCGTGCCAGCCAATCCCAAGTCCTCCCCTTGCTCCCCCCAACCAATCCCCGGCGTCCCCCTTGCTCCCCCAACCAATCCCCGGCGTCCCCCTTGCTCCCCCCCAACCAATCAGAGGCCCTCCTCCCTTCCATTCCCCGTCCCGCCACGCGGGGCGCTCGGAAGGCGCGAGGCGAAGTGTGGCTGTGACGCCCGAATGGTTGCCGGGGGAACGGCGGGGGGCGGGGGGGGGGGGCGCCACTGGGCGGAGGCGCAGCGGGCCGGGCCGCAGCCATGGGGCGCTCGGCTGGGCGGGGGGCGCTGCTGTTCCCGCGCCTGCCGCTAGGGGGGCCGCTGCTGCCGCTGCTGCTGCTGCTGCTGCTGCTGGCGGGGCCCGAGCCTGCGCAGTCGAGGAACAACAGCCAAGAGCTGGAGCTCAGAGAGCACAAAGACCCGGAGCCGGAGTCCGAGGCGGAGCCGGAGCCCGACGAGCCCGAAGAGCCCGAAGAGCCCGAAGAGCCCGACGAGCCCCAACCGGACACCGGCAAAGGTGCCATCCCACCAACCCCCGAACAAATCCCTCTGTGCAAACCACTCTTATCACAATGATAATAATCCTTGTTAAGGGCTCACCATGTGCCAAGCACTCTTCTAAACACTGGGGTCCAGAGCAGGGCAGCAGGACTGTCCCACCTGGGGCCTACAGGCTCATGGCCCACTTGGCAGATGACAAGTAAGCACCATAATAATGATAATAATCCTTCTTAAGGGTTTATCACAATGATAAAAATCCTTGTTAAGGACTCACCATGTGCTAAGCACTCTTCTAAGCACTGGGGTCCAGACCAGGGCAGCAGGACTGTCCCATGTGGTGCTCACAGGCTCACGGGCCACTTGACAGATGACAGGGAAGCCCCAAAATAATGATAATAATATTTCTTAAGGGCTTATCACAATGATAATAATCCTTCTTAAGGGCTCACCATGTGCCAAGCACTCTTCTAAGCCCCAGGGTCAAAACAAAAACTCCTCACTCTAGGCTTCAAGGCTCTCCATCACCTTGCCCCTTCCTACCTCTCCTCCCTTCTCTCTTTCTACTGCCCACCCCACATGCTGTGCTCCTCTGCCGCCCACCTCCTCACCATCCCTCGGTCTCGCCTATCCTGCCGTCGACCCCTGGGCCACGTCCTCCTGCGGTCCTGGAATGCCCTCCCTCCTCACCTACGACAATCTAATTCTCTTCCCCTCTTCATATCCCTACTTAAAGCTCACCTCCTCCAAGAGGCCTTCCCAGACTGAGCTCCCCCCTTTTTCCCTCTGCTCCCTCTACCCCTCCCTTCACCTCTCCGCAGCTAAACCCTCTTCTCCCCCCTTTCCCTCTCCTCCTCCCCCTCTCCCGTCCCACTCCCTCAGCACTGTACTCGTCCACTCAACTGTTTATATCTTCATCACCCTATTTATTTTGTTTAATGAGATGTACACACCCTGATTCTATTTATTTGCCATTGTTTTTATGAGATGTTCTTCCCCTTGACTCTATTGCCATTGTTCTTGTCTGCCTGTCTCCCCCGATTAGACTGTACGCCCATCAAAGGGCAGGGACTGTCTCTATCTGTTGCTGACTTGTACATTTCAAGTGCTTAGTACAGTGCTCTGCACATAGTAAGCGCTCAATAAATACTACTGAATGAATACCAGGGCTGTAGGGTTGCCCCACATGGGGCTCACTGTCTCAAGAGCCACTTGACAGATGAGGGCACAGGCCCAGAGAATCATAATAATAATGATAATCATACTCCTCAAGGGCTTATCACAATAATAATCATACTTCTTAAGGGCTTTCCATGTGCCAAGCACTCTTTAAGCCCTGGGGTCTATCCCAGGGCAGCAGGGCTGTCCCACGTGGGGCTCACAGTCTCATGGGCCACTTGACAGATGAAGGAACAGGCCCAGAGAATCATTGTAATGATAATAACACTCCTTAAGGGCTTATCACAGTACTAATACTTGTTAAGGGCTTGCCATGTGCCAAGCACTCTTCTAAGCACTGGGGTAGATACCAGGGAATCAGGGCTGTCCCACGTGGGGCTCACAGTCTTAATCCCTACTTGACAGGTGAGGTAACAGGCCTAGAGAATAATAATAATGATGGTACTTGCTAAGTGCTTACTATGTGTCAAGCACTGTTCTAAGCGTTGGAAGCAGAATTGGAACCCGTCTTCTGACTCCCAAGCCCATGCTCTCGCCACTAGGCAGGGCTGCTTCTCAATCAGGTTGGACACAGTCCCTGTCTTAATCCCCACAATCTTAATCCTCATTTGACAGACCCAAAGAAGTCAAGTGACTTACCCAAGGTCACACAGCAGACAAGTGATGGAGCTGGGATTAGAACCCACGTCCTCTGACTCCCCAGCCCATGCTCTTGCCATGCTGTGGATGCAAATAGAGAAGCAGTGTGGCTCAGTGGAAAGAGCATGGGCTTTGGATTCAGAGGTCATGAGTTTGAATCCCAGCTCTGCCATTTGTCAACCGTGTGACTGTTGGCAAGTCACTTAACTCCTCTGTGCCTCAGTTACCTCATCTGTAAAATGCGGACTAAGACTGTGAGCCCCATGTGGGACAACCTGATTCCCCTGTGTCTACCCCAGTGCTTAGAACAGGGCTCTGCACATAATAAGCGCTTAATAAATACCAACATTATTACTATTATTATTAAATAGGCACATTAAGTGGGGCCTGAGAAAGTCCCACAGGGGAAACAGCCTGGGGGAGTTCATTCCTTCGGGCCCCAGGATGGGCAGGCAGGACCCTGCCCCTGGCATCCTCCAACCACCCAAAAGTAGGGCCCAGGCTCCCTTTCCAAGATAGTGTTCTACACATAGTAAGGTCTCAATGAATAATAATGATGATGATATTTGTTAAGCGCTTACTATCACTGTACTAAGCACTGGGGTAGATACAAACTAATCAGAATGGACATAGTCCCTGTCCCACACAGGGCTCACAGTCAATCCTCATTTTACAGACGAGCTGAGGCACAGGAGAAGTTAAGTGACTTGCCCAAGGCCACACAGTAGACAGGTTGCACAGCCGGGATTAGAACCCATAACCTTCTGACTGCCAGGACCATGCTCTATCCATGATGCTTCTCTATACTACTGACTGATGGATCGATTGACCATGCAGGACACATCACTTTTACAACACGTTTATAAGGAACTCTCCATCGGTGATGTTATAATAATAGTACCCATTAAGCACTTACTCTGTACTAAGCGCTGGGATACATGCATTGTAAACAAATTGGACATAGTCCCCATCCCACACAAGGTTCACACTCCATGAGGAAAGTCAAGCAGATCTTAATGCCATTTTGCAGACGAAGGATCCGAGGCAGAGAGAAAGCAAGCAGTGGGAGCCAGGATCAGATACCCATTTTCCTGATTTCCAGACCTGCCTCTTTCCAATGGAACATGCCCCCTTTCGATATAATCACATCACACAAAGTCCCTGTCTCACCGGGGGCTCACAGTTTAAAGGGATGGGAGAGCAGGTATTTTTTCCTCCGTGAGGAGAAAACTGAGGTCCAGAGAGGTTTAGTGTCTTGCTCAAGGTCCCACAACCAGCAAGTAGCAAAGCCAGTATTTAATCTCCTCATTCCCCCTCCTGTGTTCTTCCCATTAGACCAAAGTGTGAAGTTTCATGTGGGTATTGGGCAAAAAAGCATCTATGCTTACTCAATGCTTTAGTCATCCACAAAAAAACCCTAGAGGCCAGATCGGAGAGGAAAATGGGAGTAGAAAACACCAAGCAAGACACTAAACTTGTGACAGTTTCAGATGAGAAGTTAGCCAATGGAGAGTCCTGAGGCATTGGATACATAAATTTGCCTCATTCTGTTGGTTCATTAACCAGTGAAACATGATAAGGGGCTGGTTATGTTGTATTGATTAGCTGCTCGCATATTGGCAAGCTTAGGAGGTTTCTTGGAGCTGACTGGGGCTGGTTTTGTCTTTGTCCTTGGGAGGACTCTGAGGTCTGGACCATGTCCTCTCATCTTCCCTGTGATATTATTTTGGCAGCTGTATTTTCTCCAGTTTCCTCTGACGAATAGCCAGCCGCAGTATGGAGCTCAGAAAATTGACTCTATGAGGTTAATGGTGGGACCAAAGCATCTATCAGCCTTGTTCGCATCACTTTACCTGAAATTTACCTAGCTTGGCAAAATATGAGAAGGAACTTCTGATCCCTAGGGGAGATATGCCGTTCCCTGTGTATTGAGGTATTGCTGAACCGATGTTCTGAAAATTATTTCATCACTTTTATTGGCCTCCTGGTCTAAATCTTCGATCAGCATCTAATTGGTAACCTTGCCTCAGAGTGAACTGGTGTCATCGCATCCTTAAAGCCTCAGTTCTACAGAGGACCTGTTATGGATAACAAAATAAAAAAATATGCAACTGGAGAAGCGATTTCAGACTCAAAGACCTAGATGTTTTTTTATTTGAAGGCTCTAATTGCAGTCCTTTGTCTATAACTACATTTAAGATGTGGAAGATTTACTCACTTAGACACCTAGCGTATAATAAATCTTTGGGCTTTTGGACCAGCATACAAAACATTTTATCTTTCTAACGTGTAAAAATGCAATTGTTGTAGAAGGATTTAAGGACAGGGGCCTTTGCTTTTTTGAGCTGGCTGTTGAAGGTCTGGGTTGGAAAAGCTTACTGTGTAAGAACATGCATATAAGGGAGTGTGTGTTTAAGGGAGATAAGGCTACCATTAAGAATTGAAGTTTCATAGGTGTCAGAAATAGAAACAATATAAAACATTTCACTGATAAGGAAAAATTTTTAGTTGGATAAATGTATATACAGAGGTAATATTGTTGGCTTAAACAAATACAGGGTTTTTGCACATGTGTACAGGCAGAACCTGTGTTTGTGTTCTCATCAATTGTAATTCAGGCTGCACCAGAAGTTTGTATTTGAATAGTCCCAGCCTACAAAACAACTTGAAAAAATGAAAAGTCTAAAGCATTTAAACCCACAAGACCTATTCCAGTTGCTTAACTCATATAATGCGCTCATTTCCTAAGCCTAACCTGCCAGGTCTGAGGCTGAAGCAAGCATTTAGGACACATTTGGATACAGAAAATGAAGTGAACGGATTTCCAGGTTTTGAAGTTTCAGTGAGTCCCAGGAGTCAAACAGACTTTTTGGTGAAAACCATTTGGGCACCCTTTTCTATTTAAGACCTACAACTTTTAAAGTTGAGAGTTTGTTTTCCATAGATTGCTAGCTAGTAGGGGGCAGGAAGATGTCTCAAATGTAATTTTGGTTCAGTCACCAACAAAATGATCAAATGATTTAAAAACTGAGGCTCTCGCTGAATACTTCATTTTCATGAATTTTACTAAATTATTTGTACAATGTTTGCCAGAGAAGCAGCGTGGCTCAGTGGAAAGAGCCCGGGCTTGGGAGTCAGAGGTCATGGGTTCGAATCCTGACTCTGCCACCTGTCAGCTGTGGGACTGTGGGCAAATCACTTAGCTTCTCTGTGCCTCAGTTACCTCATCTGTAAAATGGGGATTAAGACTGTGAGCCTCACTAGGGACAACCTGATTACCCTGTATCTACCCCAGCGTTTAGAACAGTGCTCTGCACATAGTAAGCGCTTAACAAATGCCAACATTATTATTATTATAGGCTCAAGTCCAGGGAACAAGCAAGCGTGGTTTTCTTCAAAAATATCATATTGGCTGAGATATAGGACTTTATTTGGGGATGATTTCATTTGATTAAAAATATAATTTCATTCTTTATGTTTAGATTCAAATGGGACAATATCCAGGGAAATAGAATTTGGACTATGCACAGTAACATGTGGTAAGTAGCACAGTAGATGAATAAAACATATTGGAATTTGTTTTAGGGGAAAAAAGTGCTAACTGTAGCAATTTAGAAGTTGTAATTTCAATTTCCAATAATTATAATTAACAAAAACAATCAAGCTGATTGTCATTAAAGTTTAGGTCAGATGTGTGGTTTTATTAATTTCACAGCCTGCGCAATCCTAATTTTAAACCAGTTTCCTAAATTTATTGGCACTTGAGCTGCCTTTACTAAAGTAATTTTCTCCATTTGTGAACATCTGTGAGATGTATCAGAAGATGAAAGATCTTCTGATACATCTCACAGATGTCTTCCCACATACAATATTGCCAGATCTCTCCCCCCAAATTGCTTGTCAGTAGTAGTCAATTTTGCATTCCTCATTTATACAATTTATGTGTCATGCATTGACACACTGTCTTTGGAAAAAGATGACACAGAGAAAAGATCCAGGACCTATAAGGAACTGTTAGATATTTGTCCTCTTTCAGTTATCGCAGAGATGAAATTTCTGGACAAGGGTAAGAAATAGAGCCTTGCTTGCATGAAGATGGTAATGTTCAGATAGCACCTGGTAATATATAAATAATATTAACTTTGTTCTGAACAGAATTTGCCCCTCCTCACAGCAGGTCAATTGTTACAGAATTAGCAGCTCTTAAAAGAATGAGAAAAAATAAAATAAAAACCCAACAAATTGTGGGTAGGGAAATAAGCAACTGATCACATGGGCTACAAGAAGAAGAATCCTTACAGAGCCACTCTATCTTCTCCTTGGGATCAAAAGAGTGTCTGAACATTTGTCTTTTAAAAACACAGCTTTCTTCCCAAGTTTTAGAAAGCTAACCGGACTTCTGGGCTCTCCTGTAGGGGATTTTTTGTTACCCGGTTCTTTCGCTCATTCTTGTGGGCCTTCAAATTTCTAAAGAGCAATGTCTTTAAACCAACCTGTGAATGTATTACTGCAATGTACACTTTTCTATCCCTGTATCCTAACACAATCTCAGCAGGCAGAGAATGATCTCTGTTTGTGACAATTTCAGGAGGTGTTATTATTGTCTTCTCTGTCACTTGAAGTAGTTTTATGAGGTGAATGTCATATTTTAAATCTCATCAGATTACAGACACATTTAGAGGAAGAAAATGATGCACTACTTTTATTGTGGAAGGGAGGGGGTAATTCAGAATCCAAATGAGCTGTTCACATTTAAACCCAGCAAGAAGATTTTAGCTGCTTCAGCCTTTCTTCGTTTTAGAAGGATCAAGCTCTTAAGTAACTATGCAGATTCTTCTTTGTGCACTAAGGCTTCTAAAAAAATCCACCCCCCCCCAAAAAAAAATATGCATCATTTTGGTAATGATGCATTGACATACTGTCAAAATGCCTATTTGAAAAATATTTTCAATTTTTATCACCAATTAATGCTCCCACTAAAATGTTTTCCTTTTTCAACAAGAATCACAATCCTGCCATATTCTGCTGCTTTTAATAAAGTATCCTTCCTCCCTCATATTCACTAGAGGTCTCCATGGAACTTTTGAAATAAAAATATTCCTTCTGCTTTTCCACTTCCTCCTCCCTCTCTTACCCCATCCCCACTGGGGAAGTAAAGAATAGGAGCAGAGAGATGAAGAGATCATGGTCAAACTTTCTTTGGGGTATTATTATTATAAATATTTCCTACTTGCTTACTAGGTGCCAAACACTGTGCTAAGACATGGGGAAGATACAAGACAGATCAGACATGTCCCTGTTTTGCACAGGGCTCATAATCTAAGGATTATATTACTATTACTACCCCTACTCCTGCTAGTAACATTTATCTGTCTTCAACATTTAAATGGCTCATGGTCCTTCTTTTGGCAATAGTAGTAATGGTATTTATTAAGCACTTACTGTGCGCAGAACACTGTACTAACTCCTGGGGGAAAGTACATGGGTAGGAATTAGACATGGTTCCGACAGCTCTATTTCCAGGATCTGGCAATGGGAACAATGAGAGGTCAAGCATATCCTGCTGGACACCTGAAGGGCTCACATTAAAAAATACCAGTATTTATTAAGTGTCTACTATGTGCAAAGCACCAAAACCTATATAGATAAGGTATAGATAAGGTGAGCCCCCGTGGAATTTGGACTATGTAGACATTGCTCTACCCCAGCACTTAGTACAGTTCCTGGCACATAGTAAGTGCTTAACAAATACCATTCCAAAAAAAAAAGATTCCTGTCCTGTAAGGGGCTCACAATCTAATAAATACTTTGGTGGGTGACCAATCAATTAATCAGTGGTATTTACTGAGTACTTGTATGCAGAGCACTATACTAAGCAGTTGGGAGAGTACAGTATCACTGGTAGACACGAGCCCTGCCCTAAAGAAGCTTACAATCAGAATAAGGGTTGAGTTCTTGAAAAAATAATATGGGCTATGGCCTGAAAACAATGAAGTGGTGGTGGTAGCAAAAATTCAGCTTAATTGGTTATCATGGCCCTGTTAGGCAAGGAAGTTGAACAGAACTAGCTATGAAAAGCACATTTTCTGGAAAAATACAATTTGAGAGGCCTAAGGTAGTTCTACACTCTGGCATCAATAACCATCATTAAGGGAGAAGATATAGAAAAATGCTAAGAGGAAAAGTAAGGGACCATAGAAATCATTTTTCTTAACACTCTTTTGGTTTTTGCCAAAGGCATTGGCATTAGAGAAGTTTTATTAACCAATGGATGTCCTGGAGGTGAAACAAAGTGTGTTGTTCGTGTAGAAGAATGCAGAGGACCAGTAGACTGTGGATGTAAGTAAAACTCTTTTTGAGAGTGAGAGGGGGAGGGTAGGGGAGAGAGAGAGATAATGTGTGTGTGTGTGTGTGTGTGTGTGTATATTATATATATATAATGCATTATATATATTATATATATATATTCTGGGGAAATATCTTTAATTTTTGAGAAGTGCAATGCACATGGACAGAAATGACTGCCTAATAGGCTAATTAGCACATAGAAAGCAATCATAGTCATATTTAAAAATCTCATTTCTGCCCTAGACTAGCCTGCAGATTAAAATAATTTTTCTGCTCTTATTACAATTTTTCAGGCCTGCTTGTGATTTGAATAAGCATATTCCAAATAATAATAGTATGTTTGTTGACTGTGCCTTCAAAAAGTAGTTTTTAGTTGACAGCAATTTTATGATGTGTAGAGATACTTCTGAAAATATTTATTTGACAACAAAACCTTTTTTCCCTTAGGGGGTAAACCAATTTCTGAAAGCCTTTCTAGTGTGAAACTTCCTTGTGTTTTTGTACCACCTGAAAATCGTTTCAGATATGTGTGGAAAATGTTAATTCCGGAGCAGGTAAGTTAATGAAGAACCCAATTTGTGTTTTTTAATATAATTCATTTGATTCCCTGATCATATATCCATAGCTGCCCCTGCACAAAAAGTCACTTCCAATTATAAACATAATTTTATCACGGTTTGAATTGTTATTGTTTCACTCTCCACCAAAAAGTCACTCTAATTGTGTTAAGTTTGCCTTTCTACTGTTGCCAAGATTTAATCATCAATTTTTGTATACAGAAGACTGGTTTAGAAGACAGAATTCTCTTAGTTCTTATTTGAGAATAACCACCACTTTTTTGTGACTGATGTACCTTGTTCTCTCTCTCTCTTTTTTTTAAAATAGCAAGCACTCATACTTCCTAATGACTCAGCTATCCTTGAAGTACAGCGGGACACTCACCCAGTAGCATTTCTGTGTGAAACATCAGAAGACAATGAAATAATTGCCTCTGTAAAATACACAGTATATACAATGTCTGGTAAATTCCTAGTTGCTTTATGTCTATCTGGATTTTTCAAGGCAGGATTCAGAAATTTTTGAGGTTGCATCAAAATGGATGACTAGATTAGTTCTGGGTTGGAACACTTCATAACGCACACTGCCTTTTTATCCTGTTCTAAAAGACTTCTGGGCTAGATTATAACTTCCTTTAAAGTGTCTGTCTTGTTAGAAGAGAAGGCTTTCCTTCCCTACTTCTCTATGTAGGAAGGGAAGACATGGATCCCTGGCCTTGAGGAGTTTTTATTTTGTTAGAGAAGATTGGACAAACACAAAGATTGTGTACACTAAAGAAAATGGTAGGATTATCAAACAATGCAAATTACCATAACACAAGGAATGAAAACATGGAACTATTTATGACCACAAATTCCAAAAAACTGAACTATCAAAACTTATGTATACTCTCCTACAGCCCAGAGTGCTTGTAAATGAACTACCCTTGTTGATTTCTGTAGCTTCTTGTGGGGAGGGATTCTCTCTTTATTGCTGTATTGTACTTTCCCAAGTGCTTAGTACTGTACACACAGTAAGCGCTCAGTAATGTTCTACTTTGGAGAAATTTTGACTCCCTTTGACAACAAAAGACACCCTAGACAAAGGGAGGAAATGAAACTTAATTATCAAGAATGATCGCAAAGGGTAATTGATCACAAATAAAGAATAATCACCAAGATGGTAATTCAACAAGTTAATTTAAGTAATCAACAGAAAGCGATAGGGCTTATTTCATCAATTATTTCAAAATGACACTCTCATTGAGCCAACTATGATGCTGGGGAAAAGTTTAAAATCATTCATTTACATCCCCGGATTCTTAAACCTCATTAGCCAATGGTTTCAAACCTCTCTATTACCATACGTTTTTATCAGAATCCCTAAGGGAGTACCAAGAATGTTTTACTTGGCTTTCCTCTTTTGTTTCTACCCCTGAAAAACTAAGATAGAGGTGCTATCTAGTAGTGAAATGAACACAAATGAGCAAGAGAGAGGAAAGGATTAAATCCCTACTTCTCCCTTATCAACCTTTTGGGGTTTTTTTTTAGCTATTGTTGCTCTTTAAGTATTCCTTTGCTGTCAAAATTCCACTTAAATTGCTCTTTGGGTGAAAGCTTTTGTGGGAAGGGAAGGTGTCTACCAACTCTGTTGTACTGTATTCTCCCAAGTACTTAGTATAGTGTTCAGCACACAGTAAGCGGTCAATAAATATCATTGATTGATTTGGGATAAATTGATCATGTGTGGATTTTTTTTTTTTTAGAATTACAAACAAGAAGAATAACCACACCTGAAACTGATCTTGTCTTGATATTAGTCTTGGTCACTGGAATTATTATTTTTATTGGTGTGATCTTTGCATTGATCTTCATAATTATTCACTGGTAGGTGAACAGCTGGGATTTTGTATTTTTTTTAATCATAGTTCTTCCAACTCTAAAACCGGGAGTGATTACAGCCAACTAATTTGTCTATACTAGGATATTTACAATACCCCAGTTGCTAGTAAGTCAGGCAGGTTCCATTTACTATAGCCAGCCCCCAACAAAGTAATATGGATAGTGAATGAGAGGACACCCAGTGTACATAAGAAAATGTATTTATCAATCTGGTTAGACTTGGACTTTAGACAAGATGTTTCTTTCATTTTAGGGCGGCAATAAAATCATTCTGGGCATCCAGAGGGAAGAATGCCGACTCAGAAATCTATTCTGATGAAAATCCAGGAAGATTTGGTGAAGGAGAATCACCACCTCCACGCTCTTCAGAAGAATCACCAGCAGAAGTGATTGCTCAGGAAGATGAAGGGTCTACAAATGACTGGAATAATGAGAAGTAGGGAATTTGGAAAAAAATGATTTGAGTATTTAAAGCACATACCTACAAAAAAAAATACACCCTAAAACACTTGCTCATTTTGGGCAGTGAGTTCTTATTTAAATACCAAGGAAATGGTGTACTGGACTTAGACCTAATCTATGGTAGATCTGTATGGTAGAAATAAAAATATTTAATTTTTAATCTGTTTTAAGAAGGATGTAGCTCATCAATTATAGTAACAGGTAATATTTTGGGCACCAAACCGGAATTTTTCAAGAGGAACATTAAAAATACATTCTTGACACTTAACAGTGACTGTTTTATTTGAACACCCCACGTAATGGGTTTCTGGCTTATTACATAGTGTTCCCACTGAGAGTGGAACGGAATCCGTGAAGAGCATGTCACTCAAGAATCTCAGGACAAAGAAGGAGACAATAAAAAGATGATGCATAACTTAAGAGGAGTGGGAGTAGGAGCCAAAGAGGTTTTACTGCCCTGGGAGGAATGTTACTTCAAGGTCCAGATTCTCAACCATTGACTGGAGCCTTGACTAAAGCTGTGTTTACAATTGATAGCTGTTCCTCATTTCCAGATATGATGCCATTAATGGTGAAATCTTATCCAAATGTATGAGAGTAGCTGAAAAGACAGGCGTGACTGGCACTCTTCTGCATTATGTGCTCATATGGAAAATTATTTGTTGGGCTAATGTATTTGCCCTAGACAAAGCCTGTAGGTTTTCCAGACTGCCTCTGACGGTCAAAAATCCTACCTTCACCAAGCCTCTGCTTCAGAACAGCTACCCTTCTCTTGACTCTGCTCTGCCTGCAGACTTATAAAAGTCCACTGCTCATAGCTACACGTGCAGTCCTCAGCCTTGTTTCACAGTTGGTTCCTGGAAACTGCATCAAGTTAAAATGTAAGCTGGAACCAATTTTCCCTCTGGTACAATGTTCTAAATGGGTTCTTGAACTAAAGGCTGAATAGGAGTAGTAATAATATTTATTGAATGCCTACTGAATACAAAGTGTAGCCAGAGAGTTTTCTTGGTTAAAAAAAAATGTGGTAGTGGTTTACCATTGCCTTCTTCCACAACAGTCCATAAAAGACATTTTCTGCCCACAAGGGGCCTCCATTATTGGAGGCAGGAAAAAAATAATTACAAACATTGGAATCAGAGAAAAATCACATAGAATGTTAAAAATTCAGTATAAAGAAACAAAGGTACAATACTGAACTCTAGAGTAGACATTACCTCCAATATAAATGATAACAGCCCTTTATTTTTTAAAATGAGTTCATGGGTGGTTCATGGGTGGGTTTGTTTTGTTCTCCTCACTCAATTGTAAACTTCTTGAGGACAAGAAATAAGTATCTTCTATTGTACTTTTCCCAGTGCTTAGTATACTTCTTAGAATGGAAGCATGAAACAGTCCTGATCAGAACAGAGTGAGAGAGAGAAAAAGAGACAGACACACAGAGAGAGTGTGTTTGTGTGCACACTTGTGTTTGTGATAAAGGACATTTTTTCTTGATTGCTCTGTTTTGATTTAAGAAGAAGGGAGGGAAGGTACTGGGAATTTGAGTTGATTCAGTCGTCCAAGTTCTAGTGGCTGCCTCCATTTACAGAGTAGACCTTGTTTAGACTTTTAAATCCAGACTCATCTTAAACTAAAGGCATCACCACAACAGTTTGAATAAAGGGGTTTTGCTTGTGTGCTCCTGATTACTCCAGTGGCTGGAGATGCAGCTGGAGAAGTTGTGATGGGAAAAGGATATTCAAGCCACATGTGAGAGGAGACATGTGGTGGGGTGGGTTTAGGGGCAGGGGCTGGGTTATTGATAGGGGAGATGTTACAGATCATTCATTTGAAGAAGCTCATGAACGGGTGGAAGAATGAGGAAGCCTGAGAAAAGGAGAGCACAGAAGATTATATTCTCAGGGAAATCTTGGGAAAGTAGGACATGGGCTGGAGGTTTGGATTTAGGTTGAAGAGTCTTTTGCTACTCCAAAATAAAACCAAACTAAAATACAGTTCATATTTGTATTAGTGGCAGGCTTTTTCCTCCTTGGCTTTTCCCCTGCTCAACCCCCATCTGAGGTGGGAAAATGAGTTGGGGAGGTGTTCTCCCCCAGACCTCTCAATTTTGCCATCTTCAAATTATATTTCCCCAAATAAAAGCACCACAAAATTGCAGCTTATTCACATTCCACTCTGCCCCAACCTCTGCAACAGGCTATTAAAAGGCTCTCAGGTAGAGGACAAAGTTGATTGCTGTGGGTTATTTTGACAGTTAACTTTTAACAGATAATCCCTCATTTGTAGGGTTACCTATGGCCACTGGCCTCCTCCCTGGCCTCCCATTGCTTTGCTCAGGGATAGGAGATGATAGAACAGATGAAGCAGTGTGGCTTAGTGGAAAGAACGCGGGCTTGGGAGTCAAATGACGTGTGTTCTAATCCCAGTTCCGCCACTTGTCTGCTGTGTTACCTTGGGCAAGTCATTTAACTTCTCTGTGCCTCAGTTAACTCATCTGTAAAATAAGGATTAAGAATGTGAGCCCCACGTGGGACAACCTGACTACCTTTTATCTACCCCAGAACTTAGAACAGTGCTTGGCATACAGTAAGCACTTAAATACCATTATTATTATTATGGTATGGGCACAGGTACCATACCCATAACCCTCTTTACCTACCCACAATGACACACTCACTCACACCTTCCCATATTCACCTTCACACACAAAAAACAGAAACACATAGGTATCCACACAAAGAAAAGGGCTTGGGGGAGGGGGCATATTCACGTAACACTTATATTTGTATATAATCCTTATTTGATGACACCAAATGGGACAAATACTACTTTCTCTCCATCAAAGTCCTTATTTTTTTTTATTTTTGGAAATGCACTGCTCTATAGAGGTAAGAAACATTCAGCCATACTAAAACAAATGACTTGTAAAGGAACAAACCTCTGAAGGTGTGAAGTATCTATGTATAATATACAGTCGCATTATTTGAATCTCCTGTTAACTGCTGCTGAATTTCTTTCCAAAGTCCCACTCTCAGGAAGACTTAATCCTTATATCCTTCATAGAGAACCCTCTAGCCTCTCCAAATTCTCCATTGTATTGTGACTCTTGTGTAGATTCACTCATCCACACGTGGAGAACAAAAAGGGAGGGCTGGAGTGGAAGACGGTTAAGGTATATTGGTGGATACAGTTTTCACAAAAATCTTAGTCCTGTATGTAATGAAGAAGCTCTGTCACACATCTTGCTGAAATATCCTTCTGTTAACATCAGCATAATGTCTCAATTAGAAATGGTTTTCTTCCCAAATGGATTTTAATACAATTTAAAAGTGCTCTTACTTTCCATCGTTTTCATTTTTTTGTTGTTGCTGTGATTTGCTATTTTGGTTTTACTTTAATAATATTTTAAATATATTTCTCCAGTCACTTTATTTTTTTGGAGGACAGTCTTTTTGAAATTCATAGCCCATCAGTAAGTATTCCACCATCTGTCTCAAGAAATTTAGTATCCATTTTTATGGTTATTTAGATTTTGAGGTACGTGCAGTTTTATTTATGTGTCATCTAGTCTTTTGTATGACAGAAAACAGTTTGTCCTTGATAGCTTTACTGGTTCTTGTGGAAAATGAATTTGGATATTGAATCTCAAGGATTTTTTCCATTCCATTTTATCAGACACTTAGCTAAATTCTAAGCACTCAAGCACTACTATAATAAATCAATGACAATCAAGCAACTAATGGTTTAAGATCAATCTTTCTGACCAAATATAAAAATCACTGCCACACCAAGAGGTAGCCAAAATACTAACTGGACCCTAAATCCCATTCCTTATCCATCACAACCCTCATATCTAATCTGAACTTTAATCTATTTCTCCAAACCCTAGCCCTAATGTGATATTTTTAGGGATTCATTTTGTCAGTGATTCAATTTCTATTTTAGACAATGTCAGTGAAATATTCTCATTGATTCTTACATTTTAGGTTCTTTTTTGCGAGGATTTGTTAGCTAGCACAGTCAAGTCTTTCTTCCCTCTGGCATGAGACTAGCTTATGGTTTAAGTAAAGGTCACAAATTAGATGTTCTGTGAAGCGGCATACTTAACTACCTACCAGCCTATGTATCTAGCTAGATATAAATATCTTGTTTGAAAGTGGATAGCTTTAAGATCTGCAGAACTGTTTTTCAGCAAAATTTCGGCCAAATTTGGACAAGCTGAATTGATTTTTCCAAGTGGTGAATGGATTATAGCATTTTCACCCCAATGCAGCCTAGCTAAATGTACAGATAAACTAAATATAACTAACTAAATGGTAGAGGATAACTGCATAATGGAGAGCTGTCCTTTAGTTTTCTTATTTCTCCCTTTTCTCCAAGGAATTAATTTTCTTCCAGGCATTGTTGAATTGATCCATTAAGATCACAAGCAATTCTGTTCCTGGTTTAGAATCTGGTTTCTGATGGTGGCAACTGGGTACTTGGAAGAAGAGTGTGGTGGCCACCTTCCTCTTCATCCAATCCTAATGGCTGTGAGTTAACCATTAGATTGTAAACCCCTTGTGGGCTGGGAGTCTGATTTCTGCTCCAGTCGTTCCCCAAACAATTAGTACTCAATAGGAGCTCAATAATACCATTATTCCTACCATCCCTAACTTTCCCCCAGGAACCTATCACAGACATCAATCGATGCCTGAATTTATTCTAAATGTTGATATTTCGGGGCTGCACAATTCATTTTTTTGTTGTTCTCCAAGGTACTGACTGGCTGGGCGGGGTGGGGGGGCGGGGTGAGGGAACAACATTGGGAGGAGGTTGAGCTCTCTCATCAGAAGCAAACTATCTGGTGTTTTAGTTTATATAGCCATCCAAGAAATCACCATAGTGCTTTGCACAAAGCAAGTACACCTGACAATGAATTATCTGTCTGGAAGAATGTTCATGGTAGGGCTCTGCATGCACATAAAGCAAATATTACTGACATACACACTTTGGGGAAAGGACTTTCAAGGGTATCTGTTAGGAAAACTTGATTAAAGCGGATGGATTTTGAGTGTGTGAATGGGATGATAAAAGAACCACTGGTAACCTGACAAGGTAAAAGGAAGAGTAAAGATTTGTTGGAAGGCACATGAAAAGAGATAATAAGCAGATGAAAAGTTGTGCGGGGGTGATGATGGGGGTATTGAAGGTGAGGGAAAGCCGAAGCAGAGTGGGCCTGAACAGCAGGAAGGGAAAATGATCTTGGCAATAACATTTGGCATAGATCGGAGAGGGGAATTGATGAGAGTGGGAAAGGCCAGTGAGAGAGAGATTGTGTAAATCAAGACAGGAAATGAGTGTCTTGGAAAAGGAGATAAAACTGAAAGGACAGATTTTAGAGAACGAAGAGTCAGGATTTCAAGAGGCACTAGATATGAGGATAAAAGATTGGCAACAGCTTCAGAAAGGATAGAAAGAATTAGGCTCAGGAATACTATGTTCTATAATTGTACCTTTCATCTAAGGTTTTTATAACAGACATTAATTTTTATAACTCTCATAAGATATATACAGAGAGATTAACTGAATTGAAGGGAGCTGCAAGATTGGCAGAAACATCTAACAATGTGGAGTGATTGTTCAAAGAAGTTATTTGGGGACCTTTGCCTTAAATATAATGGCTGAACAGCCAGATCTTTGCATTTGAAAGAGATAACCTAAATCATGAAAATTAGCAAAGACTCACCAGTTTAAGGCATGAACAAAATTAGATAGGTGGGAAAAGAAATGAGGCTTCAGAAATGATGAGAATAAAAATTTTGAATATCATTAGTTTTAGAGCACTCAATCACCTTGTCCTCTCCTATCTAACCTTCCTGATTTCCTACTACAACTCAGCACAGTTACTTCACTCCTCTAACCTACTCGCTGTACCTTGATCTTGTCTACCTCAGTGCCGAACCCTCACCAACATCCTGCCTCTGGCCTGAAACTCCCTCCCACTTCATATCTGACATACCAATCACTTTCCCCACCTTCAAAGCCTAACATCACAACTCCTCCAAGAAGCCTTCCCTGACTAAACCCACATTTCCTCTAATCCCTCATCCTTTCTGCATCATCCTTGCAACTTGGATTTGCATCCTTTATTCACATCCCCCCAAACTCACAGCACATATAATTTATTTTAATTTCTCCCCCTCTAGACTTTAAGCTCCTTGCGGGCCAGAAACGTGTTTACCAACTCTCTTGTATTGTACTCTCCCAAGAGTTTAGTACTGTGCTGTGTACACAGAAAGCATTCAATAAATACATTTGATCTTCTAAGTTTATCAGCAGAACGAAATAAGGTTACATAGCTCAGGCTAACCAGTAGTATTGATTAAACACTCTGTGCAGAGTGCTGTGCCAAGCATTTGGGAGCATTCAGTAGAGTCGTGGACATGTTCCCTCAACCCAAGGAGCTTACAATCTAGAAGGGGAGATAGGCATTAAAATACACTGCAGGTAGGGGAAGCACATATTCTGACTGGATTCTTCCCAGACCTAAGCTAGCATCAGGATGACATGAAACCCTTTGGCAACTATAGGAATTATTTTTCTTGAGTAAGTTTTAGCTCTGGTAAAGTACATTGGCTTTGAACTTTTCAAGGAAGTTACATTCTCCAAAATGGCAACCCCGAATAAAATGAACCAGTATACTGAATAAAAGACAAGTGAGAAAAAAGATTATTCCAGCCATTTTTTTTTTCCTTTAGAGTTGCCTTCACAGTTGAAGAGGTCACTACTGATGATGAGATCTTATCCCTTACATGTGGCTGTGGCTGACACACAGTTTCACTGTATGCCCAGTAAGATTTTTCTTTGTAGCACTGCCACACTTACCAACTGCAGGGCCTTCTGCTGATTTCAAATCTGCCTCCTGGTTTCTCACTCTTCCCAGATCATCCCCTCTTCCGATTGCTCCATGCCCGACTAATCTGTCCGCTCTCTTGTCTCTCAACAGTCCTCTGCTACTCTGTATTGTTTGAAACTGTGCTTCATTATGTCCTCAAAATGTTTGCTCTGTTCTCTTGCACATGCCATATTTCAGCTCACCATGTGGCTTGGGAATCCTTCCAACATTCAATCTCCTTACCTATGCTGTGCAATGAAGTTGTGTTGCACTGAGCACTGCCCCAAAACTGGGGAATGGACTGCAATTCAGGAACACCTGACTGGCAACCCTGTTTCGCTATTTGGTGTTGAGAATGACTCAGGATATTGTTGGGCCTGCTTCAGAAGCTGGATTTGCTTCTTGTTGTAGAGGTTCTGGTCTCATAGCTGTGAAGAAGCTGTGATCTGATTACCTTGTATCTACCCTAGAGCTTAGAACAGTGGTTGGCCCATAGTGAGCACTTAAGAAATACCACAATTATTTTTAAGGTTGGACACCACCACAACTCTTGTAAACCTTCAGCCTGGCCTGAAGGCCTGCTGACATCAAGCTCTACTAAGTACCTATTTTCTTCTTTCCTGTCCTGCATTTTTCGCCTACTAGAATTCTACCTAAAGCTCTGGAAAATTTTTAGTGTATTTTTCATGACTTTATTTTCTGGTTTCCTGTCCTGCACTTTTCCCATATTATGATTCTACTTAAAACTGAGAAATTTTTAGCATATTTTTCCCAGATTCAGAATTCCAGACACACCATCTACTACTTGTTGTAGACACTTAGGCACTCTGCTTCTCCCATTTATTCACTGTAACCTCTCTAATCAAATCATTAAGTCCCTCTCGCTCCTAACTCTAGGTCTTTGCACCATTTTTTGTGCTTTTGGTTGGTTTAAAAAGGAAGCAGGAAAATTTGGGTAACTTTGTGAAATTCAAGGAGCAGTATGGCTTAGTGGATAAAGCACAGGTCCAGGGGTCAGAATGACCCAGTTTTTAATCCTGGCTCCACTACGTCTGCTGTGCGACATACGCAAGTCACAACTTCCCTGGGCCTCAGTTACTTCAAGAGTGTGAGCCCCACATGGGACAGGGACTGTGTCCAAATTGATTAACTTGTATCTATCCCAGCACTTAGAACAGTGCTTAGCACAAAGCAAGCACTTAACAAGTATCCTTATTAAAGAGTGAACACAGATTCCATTTACAAAAAAAATCATAGTTTAACCCTGGAACAATCCACTGCCTGGAACCTTCAATGACCAATTTAAATGTATTCCCAACCCAAACTATTCTAAATGACTGGGCAATATAGAAGTTGGAGGAAAAATGATTTTAGCATGTCTAGCTTTAGATTATTTTTAATCATTGTTGAAAGCTTGCACAGCTTTTCCTCCCACGATTAGCAGCAACCATAAAGCAGTAGTGTTCTGGAAAGGAGCTAGCAAATCCTTCGGTAACATCTTGTAATGTTAATTAGCTTTCTGTGGAATTGATTCATCAATAAATGATACGACAGAACTTTACCATGGAGAAAGAGTGATATCAATCACGCTTCAGCTTTCTCAGTCACAAGGCATAGCCTTTTGTTAGAGGACAATTGCACATCAATGGCTGAAATACCACTTGTCCTACCAGACTTTTTTGGTTGAGAATCAAAATTCACAAAAGAAATGTCAGATAAAGGCACAGGAAAGAGACTAGAGTGATTTTTTTTCCTCTGGGAATGATCAATTTTTTCTCTTCATCATTGAATTTATGAACAAGAGTCACTCACGGGAAGAGGTAAAATCTGCTTTTAAGTTCTAAGCAGTTTCCTCTGCACCTGAATACAGTTTAATGGTAAATAACAAATATTGTATGCCCTTATGTATATTTCAGTCCCTTCTCTCTGTACTTAAAGAGGATGAGATATATATCTAGATATATAGAATACAAAGCTACCAGATCTAAGATTCTGATCAATTTAAGTCTTGCTTAGAGAAAGTTAATTATTTGGCACAGTAAAAATATTTGACTGTATTTCTTTAAAAAAAAAGAAAAACACCCCAAAACACTATGCTGCCTCTGTCCAAAGAATGAAAAAATCATTTCAGTTCAACACTGCAAATCTGTGAATTTTTGAATTCACTTTAGAGGAATTACAGTGGTCTCAGCAAGTGGCTCCTAGAGCCCCAAGTCAGAATATCACTCAATCAGTGAAATTTATCAAGTGCTTACTCTGTGTAAAACACTGTACTGAGTGCTTGTGAGAGTACAATAAAAGTAGATATACATGATCCCTGGCCCCAGCGAGCTTACAATCTAGTTGGGGAGAACTGACATTAAAACAAATTCCAGATAGGAAAAGCAAGAGTATAAGAATGTGCACATAAATGCTGTGGGATTGGAAGTGAAGGGAGTATCAAAGTGCTTAGTGGGTATAGATGATGCAGAAGAGAGGGAGGCTAGGATGGGAAGATGAGGGATTAATCAGGGGAGGCTTTCTGGAGAAGATATACTTTTAGTAGGGCTTTGAAGATGAAGAGAATGTTGGTCTGTCAGAGGTAGGGAATTTCAGTCAGAAGGGATGATGTGAGCAAGGGGTGGGAGGTGAAAGAGACATGATCAAAGTACTTTAGTTAAAGCCAACCTGGAGATCATCCTAGGATCTCATTAAGTTAAATGCTCAACCTTAGTTTCTTATCTCATCATCGTCATCTCTAGGATTCCATGTAGACACATGCACAGTTTGAATGCAAACAATATCCATGAGACTATCTGCCAAATAGTGTGGCTGGGGCAGAAAAACACAATAAAGAATATTAGAAAACAAACAAAATTTACAGATTTTGACTTTCTTCTTCTCTCAGGCCATTGGTTTCAGTTCAGAGTATGCAGTGTCCTACAGATACCAATTAAGTTTTAAGAGTGAAACTCTGTTCTTTAAAATGTGGATTTGCATAAAACCCATTTTATGCACAAATCAAATGAAAGTATGAAAAAGATCTGAGAAAGAATTGAATGTTTTGCTCCCACAGAGAATATTTGTTTCAGAATTTAGACTATGGTGACGTGATGAATGGGTGAGGCACTTGCTGCCAGCATGTCTTTTCTAAACTGTATTGAAAAAGTTTTTCCCACCCACTCAGATTATTGTTTTCTTATATAAAGTTCCCTCATCTCTATCGTGCCACGAAATAATTTGATATATGGAAAAGACATTTTGATGGGCTGCAGTTCCACAAGCTCTGCATGGCTGGAGTTCATTTAGCAAAGATTTTCGTTTCATTTAGCAAAGATTTTCGTACAAAAATGACATGTTTTGCTGTGTTTTCGCAGCAGAAAAAGTGTGCTGCTGTGGGTAATGTTACAAGAGGGACACTGGGGATGTCAGATGCACCACTGTACATCTCAGTCACAGAGTTGGATTTAGATGCCAGTTAAACTGTAACTTTGGGTCTCTAAATAGGGAAAAAAATACCATTCATTCACTTAATGGGCATGCAGAAGCATCTTAAATGTTTCAACTTAAGTCAGAACCAATTTCCTTATCAGCAGAATGTGTGATAAATGGGGTCTTGGAGCCTGAACAAAACTCAGATATAATTTTCTATTAAAATTAATTAATTATGGCATTTGTTAAATGCTTACTATTTGACAGGAACTGTGCTAAATGCTGGGGAATACAGTACAATCAGACACAGTCTCTGCCCCATATGGGACTCACAATCTAAGAGGGAGGGAGAACAGGTATTTACTCCCCATTTTACAGTTAGGGAAACTGAGTCCCAGAGAAGTTCAGCAACTTGCCTGAGGTCATACATCAGGCAAATGACAGAGCCAGAATTAGAACCCAGATCTCCTTACTCCCAAGCCTGTGCTCTTTCTACTAGGCCATGTGATTTCTAAAATTGTTCAGAATTGTGCAGTCAGTCAAGTAGAGGTGAGTAATATAACTATATTAATGCATTAATATTGACTCAGAGACAGTCCATGACAGGTAGCTGAATTTTACTTCTTCGGAAGTTAGACAGATATGTCAACTCTTCCTGATGACTCTGCCTGGCAATCAAATTATATTCCCTCCCGCAAATCACTCCTCATCCCCAACTTCTCCTGTTTCAGTTCCCACGCTTAAAAAAAACCCCAAAAACTTTTCCTACCCTTTACATGGCAGCTTTTAAAATTGTTTCCCTATTTACCTACAGCTGATAGGTGCTCCAACTACTGTCCACACTTCCAGAGTTAGAGCAATAAAGGAAGCATGAGTTGTAAAGCTGAAACCAGTGTTGCTGAATTGTACTTTCCAAGCACTTAGTACAGTGCTTTGCACACAGTAAGCACTCAATAAATACCAGTGAATGAATGACTTGTAAAGCTCAAGCCAATGAGTTGTAAATTGAACATAAATGATTTTTTTATAACTCAAAACATCTTTTTAAGGTATTTAAGCACTTATTATGTACCAAGAACTTTACTAAGCACTGGGGTAGATATACAATAATCAGGCCAGAAGACGTTCTTATCCCATTTTGGCCCCCTGCCTGAGTAGGAGGGAATAGAATTTCATTTTCATTTTACAGATGAGGAAATTGAGGCACAGAGAAGTTAAATGACTTGCCCATGGCCACACAGCAGGCAAGTGGCAGAGCCAGCATTAGAACCCAGGTCCTCTAACTCCCAGGCCTGCACTCCTTCCACTAAGCTATATTGCTTAAGTCGAGGACTCACTGTATGACAAATTTTCCCAACATTCAAATACTACCCATGGCCAAATTGGGATGAACATAAATTTTGTTTTCTATTACTATGCTCTCCCAAGGCTATCTAGGCCTTCCTCTTGAGGTTCACATCTGCGGGGTCTTTACTGTTCTAGGATTCCTTTCCAGATTGCAAAAACGGTTTGCTAGGCACTGCCTTTTGCTCTCCGTTGTCTAGCCATTCATGTCACTTCATATCATGGAAAACTTGGACTGAGCAGCAGCAACTGGTCAGAACCAGGCACTCTTTCAGTCAAGGAAGGAGAATTAATTCTTGTTTGCTGGTTAAGTGTGATGTGGATTTTTTGGAATTAACCTGATTTGATCCTAATTTTGACCTTGTTCCCCAACCCCAACACCACTTCAATTTAAATCCAGATTAACCCACCCCCCACCCATATTATAACTCTCTGACCACAGAACTCCCTCTGGGGTTTGAGGCCTGCTTTCTCTACATCTTTTCTGCAACCCAGAGCAAGTCCACCCCTTTCTTCTTAGTCCATCCCAAATTCTGTGGTGTCAGCTACCATATCTACATCGTTATCACCATTATTCCTGGAATATGTTTAAACAATATTATAGAAAACAATAAAAAATGATATTGCTTTGGGGAGATTAATAAACAGAGTTTGGTGAAAATAGGGCATCAAACATTACACTAAATTGAAAGTCTCTAAAGTTACAGAGATGTATAACCTCCTATGAAATGTGGACTTACTTCATACGGTGAATTTATTTAGCAACTGCCAAAGGCTTAGTCTATTGATGATGTTAAATACTTTTAAATTGCCTACAAAAATGGTACATAAAAGTCTTGGTGCTTATTTCTGCATCATTCCCATATTTGTTAGTCTGCAGAGATCATATCTCGTGCACTGTGATTTGGCCTGAAGCTACATTATGAGTCAGGAAGGAGTTGTTGATTATATTCTTCAATAGCCTGTTCAGAAATATTCTGGCTAGAATCCTGATGGCCATGGAAAGCAGTCAGATGCCATGATTATATCTCCAGTCAGCTCTCTAACCTTTCTTCTTAAATATCACTACTATGGTGGCATCTTTGAAATCCTGTGCCATAACACTGCATTATAAAATCATCAAGTTCCCATTTCATGATGTTAAAGAACCACGATTCTTTTGGAGAGGAACTGTGTTCACCCAGACATGTCCTTCCCTGCTACCTCTATTTATTGTTAATAAAGCATAGAGTTCAGAAGGTGTGGAAAATGGATTCTAGCAAAAGGATCATTTTAATAAATATTTATGTGTATTATTCTAAATTCAATTAACATCCCAAAGAAAACTTCCAAGAGAATAATAAAGAGATTTTTAAAACAGGATCACAATTACTTTTTGTTGCTTCTGGCAAACACTAAATAATCAGATCTTGCTCATGATTAATATGCAAAAATGTACTCCAGTAATGCGAACGTTATGACAAAAACAAGCTTAACTCATCTTTCATGATTATTCATTATTTTCTGAACATCAGCATCGGCGCTTGGAAAACTGCCAGAGGTGTTATCAAAGAATATGTACTCACGGCTCATAGGGATAAAGAGAGGAAACAATCCAGACCAAATGCCAATACAATGGCTCAATCTCTAATGGGAGATTTCCCTCACCATTTGCCCATCTCCTCATCTTTTTTTTAAAGTATTTCTCCTCTATTTCCAATACAGAGAGTCTTCTGGGGCTTCAGACATTTGGCCACACTGAAGCAGGAAAAAAAAATGTGCCACTCCCTTTGCGCTGCCCCAAAAGTGGTGTTACTTTCATTGGCAGGGCCAATGAAACATAATGATGTAATATTATGATATTCTGTGGGAGTCCACCTTTGGTCACCCTATGTCAAGACTATAATAATAGTAAAAATGATAAAGGCAATCTATGATTTTAATCCTACAATTAATACATCTCAAAATTGCAGTGCTTCAAAGGTTCTAGATGGAAAATCCTCAAAGTTACAAGCCCCTTGCCTACCTCCCCCTCTGATGGTGCATCCTGAGGCAAGTGCCTCCCTTGCTTACCCTCTGAAGCCGGCCCCGGGTCTTGGGGAGATCATTCCTACAGGTAAAGTGTTGACTGTCCAGGAGGTGACCGAGCTGCCTGCATTGGAGAGAAAGAGGAAATTTTGGTGGAGCTCTGACACTTCCCATGGTCCCAGAGAAGCATGCCCTCTGCCTCCATGCATTGATGCCTCCGCTGACCTCCCATCCCGAGCAGAGGGTCTTTAGGGAGGAAACCCTTAGCCAAAGATGGGGCAGTGGGCAACCCTGTGATATGATGGCTTAGTGGGGGCATAGGCTGTTTCCAGCTCAGGAGAGTGCTTCTTCCCAATAGGAACCCCAGATCTAAGCTGCACAGCACACCATGATCCCAGGCTTTACACTGAGAGGAACTTCCAAGTTTGGGCCCCCTGGGGATTGGAAATGCCCTGTGGGACACCACTAGGAAGTGAGTAAGGCAGAGGCTGCTGGTTCCTTCCTCCCTTTGGAAGAGCACATTAAAGACAGTTTCCCCAGCATCCACTGAGTAAATGTTGAATGTCCTCGGGGAAAGTCCAACCCTGCAGCTGGTAAGTGAGAAGCAGCGTGGCTCAGTGGAAAGAACACGGGCTTTGGAGTCAGAGTTCATGGGTTCGAATCCCGGCTCGGCCACTTGTCAGCTGTGTGACTTTGGGCAAGTCACTTAACTTCTCTGGGCCTCAGTTACCTCATCTGTAAAATGGGGATTAAGACTATGAGCCCCACGTGGGACAACCTGATTCCCCTGTGTCTACCCCAGTGCTTAGAACAGTGCTCGGCACATAGTAAGCGCTTAACAAATACCAACATTAAATGGCCATTCAGCAGGCCCAAAGGGTGATGTGTCCAGGTAGTGTTTTACAAGCTGAGAAGTCCACCCCAGTCTAGCCCATTGGACTTGACCTTATCCTGTTTCCACATATTAAGAATAGAGGCTTCAAACATGGTGGGTGAGCCTAAGCGGGTGACTCTTTGCCCAGTTTTACTACCATCTGTCTGGTTTTCTCGCCTATGTCCCATATCGATATGGCTCCAGACACTTTATGGCAGGATTTTTATTTTAAATGGCTAGTCCTTTCAGGAAGCTATTTGATTTGATCATGACATATTGCCCCATGACCTATCTGCCTCCCCAAATGATCATTTAGCCTCTCTGCCACCCCAATTCAACTGTAATCTTCTTATGGGCAAGGAAAAAGTGTTTTGCTTCTGCTGTAAGCTCTCAAATGGCAGGTAATGTGCCTGCAATTAATAGGTGCTCTATAAATATGATGGGCTGATTGATCTTATGCTATTTTTCTTCTTGAACAAACCACCGACAAATTTATTTTACTATCAATCACTAGTCAACTTGCCAAAAGCTTCAGATTCTGCTTCTGGGCCCAAACTGCATTTGATATAAGACCCAACAGCTTTCCCAGTGGAGACTCCAGAATTCATCGAAACTCACTGTTCTAAGAGAGCTTGGTCCTTAAATCTTCAGGACCAAGGCCTGCCTCTGGCTGAAGTTTTGCTAGGAGAAAGTCAGAAAGGGAAATTCTGAGCTATCTGGTTTGCTAGAGTGCATGACAGCTAAGCATCAGAGGTTTTTCATCTGTTGCACCAGTTTGGAATTATTAGTAATAGCATTTATTAAGCATTTATGATGAGAAAAGCAGTGTACTTTCAGCACTGGGCCAATTACATGAAAAATCAATTAAGGCACATTCCTGGCTCACAGGGGCAGCCAGACACACAGAACACCACAAGTAGAATTTAATCAACAATAAAAACAAGTTAAAATTCAACTATTGAAATATTAATAAAATATATCAGCAAACATTCCTCAAAGGGGATGCACTTGGCTACTCACTGCTCCAGGCAAACAGCCCTTGGGGGAAAACTTTGTGAAGATGGCATCTATTGGTTCTCTGCTTCTGTGGCAGGAGGGTTGAGGGGGTGAAGGGAGGGCAGGGCTTCACTTCACTGTTGGGAGGTAGGTGCCTTGGGCTTCCTAATAACAGTTGTAATTTTAAGCGCTTACTATGTTCCAAGCACTGAATTAAGCACTAGGGTAGATACGTGATCAGGCCAGACACAGTCCCTGTCCCATGAGGGGCTCACAGTCGAAATAGGAGGGAGAACAGCTATTTCATCCCCTTTTTACAGATAAAGAAATTGAGGACAGGAAAGTTAAGTGACTTGCCCTAGGCCAACAAAGCAAACAAGTGGGAGAGTCAGGATTAGAACCCAGCTCCTCCGATTCCCAGGCCCAGACTCTTTCCACTCGGGTCCCAAGTGGGACGGAGGCCCCACAGCTCACACCAAGGACTGAAACCAGCCCGCGGACCAGATTTGAGCTATTTTGAGTCAGCCACTTCAGCCCACAGACATACTTCACTCTGTTCCAGCTACAGGTGCATATAGCAAACTCTCAATTAGTTTGTGGGAGAGACTAGGGCTTGCATTTCTGCCCATTCCTGGTAACATTTGGAAGTTTTTTTGTTTTTGAAACACTCACTTTCAATGCAGTGCAAGAAACAGAAATTCACAGTCTTTATATAATTGCAGGGTATTTAAAAATAAGAACACCAGACATAAAGGAGACTGGTGCCATATAAGAATGAGACAAGGAGGAGACTGGCTGAACACTTGATTGTCTAGTGTAAGACCAGAAAAATGGCCACCGTACCTCTGCCCCAGCCTTGTTAACAATGTCATGGAAATTACATTGGGCCCTACACCACAAGTGTGGTATGGAAACCATTAATGAGTTTATCTAATGATTTAATAAGAATTGTGCCAAAATAACACTAAAAATGACACCCTAGGCAGATGATAGATCCCAGTTTCATAAAAGAGTTTGTAGGATCTTACACAAGTAAATATGACATGACTCTTCAGGGGGACGATTGAAAAGTTACATGTTTTCTTTGTACTCCTAAAGAGTTTTAGTCACAATTAAAAGCTTTTTTGGCAAAGAGCATTTGAACCCAGATGGAAAACTTAAATAGAGAATGTAAAGGACCTATTTTAATTAGGTTAACTGAGTAAATGCAAAAAAACCCCACCAAAAACCCACCCAAAAATGCTAAATGAGTTAATTTTTTTAAATCCTTTTTAAAGTCATTGTATATGAGAGGACACTTGTAAATTAACTATTTGGGATTTTTCAACCACTAAACCTCTAAATTGTTATTGTTCATCAGATACATCTACCAATGTCACTGATATAAGTCATCATTCTGCTGAATAATGGATTAAGTGGAAGTGTATAATAAAACAATATAAGAAATATGATCATACTTTAATTTTAATTTATGCAATCTAAATAATACAGCCTAGATATTGCAGAGATAAGTACTTTGTTCACATTTTGTCATCAGCATATCAAAGACCAGTCAGGGTAATCTCAGATACTTTTTTGTGGGATTAATTGATTTGCTGCTTAAAATAACTGCTTTTTGGGTCAACCATCTCTTCAACAACCCTATTAGCATATTTTTAATACCTGTTGAATTCAGCCATCACTAACATGTCAGGTAAATGGGATTGATATTTAGGGCTCCAGCGTCAGTCATCTGCATATTCAATTTCCATATCAGTTATGGGTCTTTTAAAACATTATTACAATCCCTCTGCAGCAGTAGATTTACCTGCCAAGAACCAAGGCTCTCAGGTCCTCCAGCACATCAGAAAAGGGGTAAGGTCACGTCTTGGCTCTGGTGGGAGTGAGCCCTCTCTTCCCAACTTGGGGTTTTGATACTTTGGCAGTGGTTATTGAGGTAGTTTGGGGCAGGGGTTGGTTGCCCTTCATTCAGGGCCAGTTGAGCAATGTGACAATATTGGTTATGTCTTGGTGCAAACTTCTTGTCTGGCCTACATCAAAAGGGATCAAAAGCTCCCTTTGCCACATGACAGGGGGACACATCCTAGGGCAGAGAGATTAGGGAAGAGGGATGGGAATGGCTCAGGCACAACAATCCAGCCTGATTCTCCAGCTGGATTCTCAACCCCACTACCCTACCCTGCTACCAGCCCTGGTACTCAGGAACAAGGATCCCTTGTATCCCATTTCTACCACTGGATGTACCACTTGCCCAGGTCTCTACCCTTCAGAAGGGGAAAGAGGAGGGCAGTGCTGTCCCAGGAGCTTCTCTATCACAATGGGAAACACCTGGGGGTGGAAACTAAGTGTTGGCAATAAAATGCTTAGTAAATGATTGCTCCAGCTAAACAAGGGGATGGAAAACTGTGTCTAATTTGACTATCTCATATCTACCTCAGGGCTTAGAAAAGTGCCTGGTATAAAGTGCTGAACAAGTACCTTTAAAAGAGAGAGACAGAGAGAGAGAGAGAGGCAGGCTGGAAATAGACTTCTTTCTTGGGGGGGGGGGGGGGAGTTTTTCCCACAAGGGATATGTTCCTGTTGCTGAAGATTTCTACCACAGTTTGGATTTACATTCAAATTTCCCATGTGGGCCAGAATCACAAAGAGCTTTTTCCCAGACCAGCACCTTACGGGAGCCAGATGAGGGAATGGACCAACTGAAAATTAGACTGCCCAGCTTAAAACCCATGCTTCTCTAGCACTCATTTACCAGTGCTACTCCACTCCCTCCCTCTCCACTCCCCACCTTATTCTCAGCTTTTCCTACCTTCTCCCAGGGCTGGATTGAGAGCGAAGGAGCAGGCAGGAGATAGGTTATCCAAAGTCCTCATTTTGTTTTCCATTTTATCATTTTTCATATTAAATTTAACATACCAAAAATGCACTTTGTCTTCAAAATTTCTCAGACTGTTTTAAAACTTTTTTTACAGCACCATTTAGTGCTTCTACACCAAATACATTATGTTTCTGGGTATTTCCAGATCCCCAAAATGTAACAGTACTTAAGCCTGGCCTTTGAATTTTCAATGTCTTCCTGTATAGGGCTCCCAAAAGCATCACTCTGGGCCTGCCTCCATCCAATCCCAGGAACAATACCCTAAGAAAGCACAAGCATCTCCCTACAGAACTTCTGTTTAACATTCTGCCTCTAACATAGATTCATATTCAATTTATTTTAGACCCACTGCCCAGGTTCCTGGGGCCTGATGTTTGAATGACACTCATTAGCTTCGCCAGTTCCCCCTGCCGGGATCTCATTACACCCACCTCACTTTCTCTTAGCTTCTGAACGAGGAGCTAGGGCTGTCTTTCAGGACTGTTCTATATGCATTCAGGGGAGCATCAGAGCCCTATGGGCAGTCAGTCACCCCCAGGACAAGGAGAATGATATCTGCCATATTGCAGGATTGCAGTGCTGGGCTGGTATGGGGCCTAAAACCCAGCAGTATCGAGGCAAAGGCTGACTACCCTTACGAATAAGTTAATTGAGTAATTGAAGACCTTCTTTCAATCAATCAACGGCATTGAGTGATTACTGGGTGTACTAAACACCAGGGAAAGTACAGCAGGGCCTAGAGGAAACAGCATGGGCCCAGGAGTCAGAGGATTTAGGTCCAGACCCTTCACTTGTCTGCTGTGTGACCTCATGCAAGTCACAACTTCTCTGTGCCTCAATTACCTCATCACAGCATGGGGATTCAATACCTGTTCTCCTCAGACTATGAGCCCCATGTGAGACTTGATTATCTTGGATCAACCTCAGTGCTTAGTATGCGTTTGACACATAATAAGCACTTAAGAAATACCACAGTTATTTTTCTAAACCTAGCTGTGCCACTTGCACTTATCTTGGGAAAGTCACTTAACTTCTCTGTGCCTCAGTTACCGCACCTAGGATGTAGAGATTAAATCCTCCTCCCTCCTATCTAGACTGGGAGCCTTAAGTGGGACAGGGACTATGTCCAACCTGATTATTCAATAGTATTTATTGAGCGCTTACTATGTGCAGAGCACTGTACTAAGCGCTTGGGATGAACAAGTCGGCAACAGATAGAGACAGTCCCTGCCGTTTGACGGGCTTACAGTCTAATCGGGGGAGACGGACAGACAAGAACAATGGCACTAAACAGCGTCAAGGGGAAGAACATCTCGTAAAAACAATGGCAACTAAATAGAATCAAGGCGATGTACAATTCATTAACAAAATAAATAGGGTAACGAAAATATATATAGTTGAGCGGACGGGTACAGTGCTGTGGGGATGGGAAGGGAGAGGTGGAGGAGCAGAGGGAAAAGGGGAAAATGAGGCTTTAGCTGCGGAGAGGTAAAGGGGGGATGGCAGAGGGAGTAGAGGGGGAAGAGGAGCTCAGTCTGGGAAGGCCTCTTGGAGGAGGTGATTTTTAAGTAAGGTTTTGAAGAGGGAAAGAGAATCAGTTTGGCGGAGGTGAGGAGGGAGGGTGTTCCAGGACCGCGGGAGGACGTGACCCAGGGGTCGACGGCGGGATAGGCGAGACCGAGGGACGGCGAGGAGGTGGGCGGCAGAGGAGCGGAGCGTGCGGGGTGGGCGGTAGAAAGAGAGAAGGGAGGAGAGGTAGGAAGATTATCTTGTATCTATTCCAGAACAGTGCTTGACACATAGTAAATGATTAGTACAGTGCCCTGCATATAGTATGCACTTAATAAATATGACTGATTGATAGTAAGTGCTTAAATGGCTCAGTGGAAAGAGCACGGGCTGGGGAGTCAGAGGTCATGGGTGAAAATCCCTGCTCTGTCGCTTGTCAGCTGTGTGATCTGGGGCTAGCCACTTTACTTCTCTGTGCCTCAGTTACCTCATCTGTAAAATGGGCATTAAGACTGTGAGCCCACGAGGGACAACCTGATCACCTTGTATCCTCCCCAGCACTTAGAACTGTGCTTTGCACATAGTAAGTGCTTAACAAATGCCATTATTAAATACTTTTTTTAAAAAAAATAGAGCTCATAGACATAATCGCTGCTCACAAGGAGTTTACAGTCTCATTCTTATTTCAAACTTTGTAGTTTCTCTTGTTCTTCATGGATGGTTCTGCCACTGGGAAGTAAAATCCCCAGAGAATGTCATAACCTGGAAAAGGTGAATCACTAGTTCACAACACAGCTATCCAAGGGAAAAGGATTTTATGAGGGTAAAATGAGATCACTGACATTAAAGCACTTTGGCAAAATAAAAGCACTAAATAAAAACAAGCAATTAAATAATACTCAGGCACTGAAACTGTTTCTATCACATCAGCTTCTTCGCTCTATCTTTCCTTCTGCATTTGTTTCCAAACCCTTCCCCACCTTAAGAAGTAAGCCTCTTGAGGGCAGGGATCATGTCCACCTACTCTATTGCACTCTCCCAAAGACTTAACACAGTGTTTTGCACATAGTAAACCATCAAAAAATACTACTGATTTGACTGTGAACTCCTGGATAGCTAGGGTCCATATCTAACTCTCGCTTGTGTACTTTTTTCCCCAGTGCTCACTAGAGTGCTTTGCACACAGTAGCAGTTTGGCCTAGTGAAAGAGCATGGGCGTAGAAGTCAGAAGACTTGAGCTCTAATCCTGACTCCATCAACTATCTGCTGTGTGACCTTGGTAAAGTCACTTAACATCTCTGTGCCTCAGTTACCTTTATAAAATGGGGATTAAAGCCTCCTCCCTCCAACTTTGACTGTGAGTCTTATAAGAGACAATGCTTGAGCATTAAAGCATTAAATACCATAAAAAAGTAAGCACTTAATAAACATTATTACTACTATTCTTTCCTGCTTCAACTGGGGCTGCCTCCTTCTTGTGGAGTTTCCTTGGAACTACCACCTTGACAGAAAGTCAAGCAAGAAGCAGTTCAGCAAAGTATACAACTGCAGCCACCATGCCTCTTCAGTACCTAGAAGTTTTTTGTTCTTTTAATGTTATTTGCTAAGCACTTACTATGTGCAAGGCATTGTTCTAAGCACTCAAGTAGATACAAAAAAATCAAGTTGGACCCAATCTCTTATCACATGGGGAATTCATTCATTCAATAGTATTTACTGAGAGCTTACTATACTAGTTGCAGAGCACTGTACTAAGCGCTTGGGATGAACAAGTCGGCAACAGATAGAGACAGTCCCTGCCGTTTGACGGGCTTACAGTCTAACCGGAATTCACAGTCTTCATCCCCATTTTACAGAAAAGGTAACTAAGACACAGAGAAGTGAAGTGACTTGCCCTAGGTCACACAGCAGATGAGTGGTAGAGCCACGTTGGAATCCAGGTCCTTCTGACGCCCATGCCTGGGCTGAATCCAGTAGGCCACACTGCTTAAAGTTCCCTCCAAAGGACCTCGGTTTTACTTCCAATAACACTGAATAAATGGTTTGCGAGGGCCTAAATCATCTTCATCAAAGCCCCTCTGACCACTGCAGTCTTCTAATGGGATGTAAAGTCAGCAAAGGCACCAGCAAACAAAAGACGTTTGTATCTATCCTCAGAGGGAAAGCTTTAAAAAAAAAAACCGCCCCGCTAACAACTAAACCCTTTATCTTATCTTACATCAAGGCCCAGATTGGTTCTTGTAAAGCTCACCAGCTCTTCGAAAAGCAGTTTGAAACAGCTCCACTCTCTCTTTGCGACCAACTCCCTCTCTTGTAAACCACGTGTCAGCAAGCACACCTGCAGCTGACGAGCTACCTCGTGACTATAGAGCCTCTTCCCTGTCGGGAATTGGTCCTAAGAAACCCCTCCAATCACAACCCTCCTCATCCTTTTCATTCTCCTTATCCTCTTCCAGTCACTCCTATGGCTCCCCCCCAGCTGCTCTCCTGGCACCAGTAGGTCAGGCATAACACACAGGTTATTTTGCACTTTTAAAACTCTTTTCGCCCAGGAGCCTCACTGTACTTTCTAGTTGGAGAAAAAAGTTGTGTATTTATTTAGCCATCCAGCTGCGTTCTGTGTTCGAACAAAATGTTCAGTTCTCTGTTATGTGCTTAGTGTGATTTCCTTCATCTAATAAAAATTAACAAGGAAGGGGTGGGAGGGGGAAACAGTCCAATCTGTATTTCATTAGTTACTAATTTAAGGATTTCCATCTTGATTAGTCACATTTTTCCTTCCTCGGGTTCTAGGAAGCAACCGAGCACACAATTTTATATCTAGAAATTTCATCATTCCATTCAATATTTCTTCACCTACCACTCATTTATTGTTTTGTGTCCCCTATTACTTTTCCAAACCAGTCAAAGCTACATTTTTCATAATCATTTCTAGTCCTGCTCTCTTTTCTTTCCCTCTTCAATTGCTCTTTTTTTTTAGTGGTGTCTTTTCCCTCCTATAGTTTAAAAATTATGTTTTTACCCTCATTTAACTTAATATAGTAGCCTCAAGGGAGATATCTTTCCATTTGGAGTTATCTCCTAATACCCACAGAGTCTAAATTAATACCTCTCCACCACTGGTGAGATTATTAACGATGAAAATGATTTTATCACATAATCTTTTCAGCTCTGACAATTACTTGTACCTTTTGGGTTTTCCCAAAATTTCTTCAGCAGAATGCATTATTGTCTTTGCTGTTATTCTAGTTTCCCTTGCTCACACACTCCCTCTTGCATGGAACTTCTTCCCCTTTAATATCTCATGGACCACTAACTCTCCCCATCTCCAAAGCCCTTCTAAAATCCTATCTCCCCCTCGAAACCTTTCCTGATTAACTTCACTTCACCTCACTCTACTATCATTCCCTTCTTTGTCATCTATGTACTTGTGTCCATACTCGCTAAGCACTTTGAATCTCATTGCCTCCCCTGCCCCACCAGCACTTCTGCACATATCCATAAGCTTTTTGTGGGCAGTGACTATATTTACCCCTTCTCTGCACATAGTAAGTGCTCCATAGATGTGGTCAATTGACTGATTTTTAAGATGCCCAAATTCAGACAAAGGCATCAGCTTCTTTCTTTTCTGGAGAAACTCCTCTTGACTCTGACAGTCAGAAGCCAGAGCCAAAAGAGCTTCTTCTCTACAAAGACAAAGTAGATGGAGACTAAAGCTGGTAAATCCAGTGCATTTCCCTGGACCATGGCTCAGTCAAAACTGTCACCTTCTCCCATCTCAAGGAAACAGCTGTCAATATAAGCAACTGCAGCAGCTGCTGTTTTCCAGTTTCTCAACAATGCAGCTTTTTCTCTGATCCTCCTGTTCCATCACCAAGGCCTAAGCTTATCCAGGGCCACGAGGTCAGGACAACTTGGCTTTGGCTTTCTGGGGCTGTGAGTGGTAACCCTTGGGTGGCCAAGTGACCTTAGAAAAGTCACATCACATTCCTGTCCTGGCACTTCCATGAAATGCCACTTCACTGGGGCACATAAATCCCTTCCCTCGCACTGAGTTGATTTTATTCTGATTCATCCTTGCATGGTTTATTTTGAGGCTGGTGCCTAATCCTCCTGTTACCATGTGAAATCAGATTCCCTTCCTGTGGATTCTGCTTTTTCTCAGTTCTCATCTCTAGTGTAAAGCATGGGACATTTATGTATCTTTGATTTATGAGTTCATCTGGGCTTCGCAAACACTGTCCTCATAATACCTCTTTTAGAGGGATAAGACTAAGGTATTTTAGGAGCAGGAGCTGGTTTTGTCCCTGAACTTTTCTCCAAATTGCCTTATAAATACTTTAGAGCCTGCTTTTGAATTGTGCAGTCATTACTCCCTTTGGTTTGGAATCTAACCCCCGTTTTTATGTATAATGATTCATTTTGCACAGATTTACTTTGCACTATCTTTTGTCAGAATATATTCCTAATGTGATCAGAGGGACATCTTAAACATGTAGTGATAGAATAGGAAAGAGTTATTCTGGGAACCTTGGAGATATTACTGCCAAAACTTTGTATATAATTATGGGGTTTATAGGTGGGTGAAGCTAAAAGGTCTTGAAATTGCAGCATGGCCTAATGGAAAGAGGCACGGGCCTGGGAGTCAGAGGTTCTGGGTTCTAATCCTGGCTCTGTCACTTGTCCACTGTGTGGCATTGGGCAAGTCACTTAAAATCTCTGTGCCTGTTACCTCATCTATAAACTGGTGTTTAAGACTGTGATTCACACATGAGATTAACTTGTATCTACGCCAGAACTTAGAACAGTGCCTGGCACATAATAAGCACTTTACAAATACTATTTAAAAAAGGACAACTACAAAGACTGTATTCCCACTGATGGGAAAAACTCATTCATTACTGTGTCAGACGATTGTTCACTCCAGTCCAATATCTTGTCTCTGACATCTAACATTCCTAACTTTCCCTTTAGTATCAATCAACCAATCAATAGTATTCAAAGAGTACTGGTTGAGTATTGTACTGGGAGTACTGGGAGAATACTGGGAGCTCTAGGGAGAGTACTGTAGACACTTTCCTGCCCATTCAATCGTATTTACTGAGCACTTACTGTGTGCAGAGCACTTTACTAAGCACTTGGAAGGTACAATTCAAGTGCCCTCAGGAACAATTCACATTCAAACTCCTCTTGAGCCAACTGTGGCCATGAATTCCACATACTTTTCACCCTCCATGAAAACCTTTTGACTGAATATGTTTAATTTAATTCTAGACACCTTGCCATATTCCCTCTGCACTCAATAAATCTTGTTTCTTCTTTTGAGAACTATAGAGACTGGTATCATCTATAGTACATGACTACCGATTGCTTCTGCTCAGAGGAAGAAGGTCTACTTATTCTTTATTGTACTCTCCCAAGCACTTAGTTTAATGCTCTGCACACAGTAAGGCCTCCATAAATACCACTGATTGATTTGTGATGCATCACAATGGCTTTCCTCCCCTGAGGTCCATTGCTGTGCCCTCCCTGAATTTCTCTGGAGCAATACTCCTGCATCTCTCCCTCGAGTGACCAAGATGGGTTGAAGAGACTATCTTCCTTAGAGAATAGAGGATGGCACAGGTGATCCTTAAGTGTTGGTTTCATTGACAGTGGTGACATTTCCCCCATGGGTTTCCAGGAAGCTTCATCAGGTTCAATTTTTCCAGTGATCCATTACCCAGAGCTGAATATAACTGTTCTGGGAAGTTAGTGTTATTTCCAGATGTTGATAAAAGTGGCAGAGGGGGGGATGAGATGAAAAGGGTTGATGGATCCAAACATGAGTAAGTACAAAGACCCACTCTGATTTTGTGCTGCGGGAGAGACTACAGTGCCTCTTGATTCCACTCTTGGGGTCTGAGTAAGGCTCATCCCAAATGACAAGGAGCCAGATTAAAGTGCCCTAAAATATATTTAATGGGAACAGTGTGCAGATGTGCAAGAGAGTCTTGGTCACTGACACTCACACTCATGGCTACTATCTCACCATTCAGCAGAAATCTCTTTACACACCACTAGGATAGTTTACACTTCTAAAGCATGGGGTCCAGGAAACCCATGTTGAGGAAAACTTGTGTCATAGTACTCGCCCAAAATCCAATGCTACATCATTGTTTCTTCTGATTCTGAGTCTTGCCATATCCAGAGAGAATAGTTAATATATTGTGATATTTGTGCCATCCAGTGAGGTAGATGCAGGATAATCAGACTGGAGACAGAAGCGAGTTGCTGGAAGGATGTCCTCTAAATCTTAGAGGAAGCTGTGTGTCAAACAAAAATACCAGACAGAAAAAGGCATCCAGTATACCTACAAAGCAACTGAAAACTGGTCTACCTGGTATAAAACCAAATGAATGGCCACTGATGGCAAAGGATGCCATTTGAAGATACAAGGATCATGATGCCACCAGACCAGCCTGAATTTGACACTTGGTGTCCACATGTTCCGATTTCAGTGGGACAGGCCTGAAAATCAAGGGTCTTTCTACTGCCGATTTGTGACTTTGGGGACACATTAATGTCACACAAACTAAAGCTCACAGGGAATCTGGTCTCTTTAGATAGTCAAGATGTTTTCATTTCACTTTTGATTTTCTGATGATCTCAGTTGTTCATGCGTGGTTGAAAAATGCCCCTGCTGATCACTGGTGTCTTCTTTGACAACCAGGAAATATTTGTTTCATGTCCTCTCTTTATGGTGAAACTTGAAACTCTCAGAGCCATAGATTCATCTCAGGGTTTGTCTTCCTTATCTCTCCAGCTCCAGGGCTAGGGCTTAGCTATTTACTGAACAAAATGGAAGACTTGACCTCAAAGAGTTAAGGAAGCACCCTAACCATCTAATTAACTTACTCCCAGGGAGTGACTTAGGCACTGGGAAAATTAAGCAAATAATTCGTTAAATTAAATCTTCGTAAAATTTTCCAGAACAAATCAATAGCTAATTACGTTGTATTTTCTATTTGTTTATGTAGCACATTCATTCTGGGCACTAAAAGTGCTTCATGGAGAAGAGCCAACTTCTCCCCTTCCAGAAACCTGGAAAATGGACTATCTAATGCAGAGGGACATTACCCAGATCTCTGGGCCTTATCAGGGGGAGGAGGGTGGGAGTGGGGGTGGGGAGAGGGGCAGAAGTGTTGAGTGTATCCCACTCACCCCCCTCCCCTATGGCTGGATGTTGAGCCTCTGGCTGCCTAACACCTCCCTAATTTAGGACCCCCAAAAGGACATGGCCAAAGGAAACACAGGGAGCAATTTGTATCTCTTTGTCTGCCTCCCTCCCAATCAATGGGTGATCCAAACCTGGGCATGGTTTTAATCAATGGCTCTCCTGCTGCATACATCAATCATATTCACAGCATTCCTCAGTTACCTGGAGTCCCAGAGGAGATTCTGAAGCCAAGATGGTAGAGGCTTTCCATTGAAAATCAAAGTCTCTTGCACTCAATGCCATAAAATTGGGCAAGTCACAACTTCTCTGTGTGGCTCAGTGGAAAGAGCCTGGGCTTCGGAGTCAGAGGTCATGAGTTCGACTCCCGGCTCTGCCACTTGTCAACTGTGTGATTGTGGGCAAGTCACTTAACTTCTCTGTGCCTCAGTTCCCTCATCTGTAAAATGGGGATTAAAAGTGTGTGAGCCCCACGTGGGACAACCTGATTACCCTGTATCTCCCCCAGCGCTTAGAACAGTGCTCGGCACCTAGTAAGCACTTAACAAATACCAACATTATTATTATTACCTCATCTGTGCAATGGGGATTAAGACCGTGAGCTCCATGTGGGACAGAGACTGTGTCTAACCTGATTACCTTGTTTCTGCCCCAGAGCTTAGAACAATGCCTGGCACATAGTAAACACTTAACAAACATTGTAAAAAAAAAAAATCCTGGATAAAGCTTCTAGGTCAGCCTCCAAGCTTAATGGCAATTTATGTGTGTAAATCATAATGTGACTTGTTAGATGCCACCAGCGGTGTTCCTGGCCTGACCATCAGCACTGGCCAAGGTCTAGGTGGCTCAGAGAGGATGTGAGCAGATCCGTGTTCCAACAGAAAACTAAGTGGAAGAAGTTTATCGATTCATCTTAACAGAAGCACAAGCAATGAGCAGACTTTTTTTCTACACTCCAGTTTAAACCAGGACATTAAATTGTCGGGGGAGGTAGAGGGAGCACGAGCTCAGATTTCAGAATCATGTTTTGATCAAGTAATCTGTGTACTGCTCTAATGCTTTTCTCTATCTCCGGAGTATTTTGTTTTCGGTTGAATTTTTTCCTCTGATTTCCCAGTCTTATGAAACTGATGTGAACCCAGACTCTTGTATCTGCCAATGAGTCTCTGGGATTAGGTCTTGAAAAACTGATTTTCTAGAATGATCTCTTGTGAACTAATGTCCAATCTCCAGTAGACATTGGCCCTGTATAGCAGCCTACTTTGTAGCTCTCCCCTTTCAGCACTCCTTCCTAGAAGTGCTAATGAATTTTAATATCAGCTCTCTCACTTAGAGATAATACTACAAAATGTACCTTGGCATAAGCATCTCCTTTAAAGTATTTTGACTGCTTTGAATGAAAGGATTAAAGTCCATTTTGATTTAATATAGATAGTGGAAGATCTCTAATCTTTGAGCAGATAGTGTCTTACTGATGAAGAGAATGTGGGAGACAACATTTTGAAAATTTAAATATTGTATTTTCATATGCACACCCCAAATCCTACCCAGACATCTCAATATTGGTCTATGATTATGCTGCTATTTGATCATATAACTATATTGCATTTTTTCATAATTGTTCTTTCATATAGTTATATATTCTTAGTTTCTTAGAACCGGGAGGTACATTAATGGGCTTTACAGGGAAGCAGCATGACCTTGGAAAGAGTGCAGGCCTGGGAGTCGGGAGACCTGGGTTCTAATTCTGAGTCTGCCAATAGTCTGCTGTGTGATCTTTGACAAGTCACTTCGCTTCTCTGAGCCTCAGTTCCCTCATCTGAAAAATACTCGTTCCCCCTCCTACTTAGACTGTAAGCCCCATATGGGACTTAATTATCTTGTATCCTGCTGCTTAGTACACTGTTGGGCACATAGTAAGTGCTTAACAAATTCCACAATTATTATTATTGTTGTTGTTATAGTGCAAGAGAGTTGGTAGATATATTCCCTATCCATAGGGTTGTATCAGTTGTACTGAGATCAGTATCTGCATCTATCCCTGCACAAGTCTTTTCCCCAAGCAGTGGGCCTTTATCAGAGATTTTGTCAGTATGGAACAAACCTGAGATGTCGCTGATCTGGTTCATCAGGGCGAGAAATGAACTCTGCACAATTTTTTAAGCAGCTGCTCACAGCCTTTTCTTTCCCTGTTTTAAAAATGAAAATGTGACTGAGGTACATTTTTTTTAAAAAATAATAAATTGTACAATAAGATGTTCAATAAAATGTACAATTAAAGGTACAATAAAATTTTGCTTCAAATGAAATAGGAACTTGGTAATTACTCTAGGTCAGCAGATAGAGGTCAAAAGAAATTATGCACATTGCAAATTCAGATTGATTTCAAATAGCAGGAGGATTTAGCTCAAAGAGGCTCTTATAAATCCAAATCCTTGTTACCAATAGTCATGGAAACATGTCTTCAAAGAGACTAAATTTTCCTTTTCTTCCTAACATCTGATTTTTAAAAATGGAAACGGTCATAGGTTGGTCATGATAGCCCTGATTTGCTCTGATCTCAAGCGTGGCTGATGCAAGATCAGATTGCACCTACAGTTTCTAAACATGTCGCCTCCTCTAGGGTTCTCTGTCTGGAGGGGTTGGGTCTCCCCAGAGTAAGAAGTTGCAATAGTGATAAACAAACTTATTAAGGCACAGGAAGCAATGTGGCCTAATGGATAGAGCATGGGCCTCGGAGTCAAAAGGATCTGAATTTTAATTCCAGCACTGCCACGTGTCTTCTGTGTGACCTTGAGCAAGTCACTTAACTTCTCTGTGCCTAAATTTCCCCATTTGTAAAATGGAGATTAAGACTGTGTGCTCCATGTGGAATAGGGACTGTGTCCAATCCTATTATCTTGTACCTAGTACAGTGCCTGGCAAACAGCAATGTGTGCTTAACAAATACCATGGTTATTGGTATTATTATTACAGCAAGTGTGCCTGGACATCCAGCATTTAGTAGAGTGCCCGGCACATAGTAAGCACTTAATTACTATTATTATTATTACTATTCTAGAGATGCCAGCCCTAAGTAGAATTCCACTTTCCTGAGACTCTGATCATTGCCCTCCAGTGTCTTAGTAAATTTATTTACTAAAATAACAATTACTAAAATAAAATTACTGAAATAAAACAATCTGACTATCCCTCCTTGAGCAATGGGGATTTTATCTCTGAAGGGAGAGCAAGGAGAGCCAGAGTAGGATTTGAGTCAGCCCTAGAAACATCAATGTAGGGATCAGTTGCTTAGGACTACCCTCCAGGCCTCAGAAACTGGAGAAATTCTTCCAATTTTAAAATCATTTTACATCTACATCTCCAGCTAGATTGTAAACTCCTTGTGGGCAGGGATTATGGCTTCTCCCATTGTACTTTTTCAAATGCTCAGTATAGTACTATGCTCACAGGAGGCAGTCAATAGATACTAATGATTGACTGGTTGAATAATATAATAGACAATGATTCTGTCTAGAGAGAAGGCAGGGGTGAAGTTCATTTCAGGGAGAATGTAATGGAGCAGAACACCACCAGGGGGTATTATGGAACTTCTACTGAAACACAGATTTTCCGCTTGACCAGGATTCTAAATTTACCCATTACAATACAGATGGTTGCATCCAGGAGCGCATTTGTTTTGGCATCAGTATTAAGAGTTTTTAGATTGCAAGCTGGGATGTAGGATAGAGTGTTCTCAGGAATAGGAGTTCAGGGAAAGAAGATTATACTCGAGAGGATTTATTCTACTTGTGAAGACACGGGTTGGATTTATTTGCTTTTCGCTTTGATCCCCTCCGCCACCATCTCCTAGTGAGGTTATACAAATAGCAGGGAATGTGCCGCGAGGGGAAATACAAACATGGCTGGGTGATACATTAGCTTGCTTATTAAAACAAAGTAAGGTGGCCCCCTATTATCCACCAGCTGGGCAATATCCATATCAACACCCAGCTTTTAGAGTCAGTTGTTCTCCTAGGCCTGGACTCCTGCATTACCAAACTTAACTACGAGTACCATTTTGATTTTTCATTCAAAAAATGCTGGAGAGTGTCTTGGAAGCCCTGTGGAAGTTAGGGTTAGAATCAATTAGGGGTTAGAAATGTTAGAAATGTTGATTAAACCAGTTATCCATCCTTTCTCTGTATTCTTCTCCATGTTAGAATTCTACCCATTGTATTGTACCCACTGTTGGAATTTGGGTTTTACTGATAATGCTCATCTGCCTACTCATCGATTAGTTGTTTTCATTAGTTGTGCTGTTCTTTGCAAACTGAGGACTTTTGCATGCGGGTGATAGAGTCTGTTTTCTTTGTGTTTCTTTATTGTTTGCTGAATGTACTGACCTAATAATTTATAGATGGGGTGAAGCACAGCCTCAAACAATGCAAAATAGAAATGGAGCCTGAAACAGCTATTACAGATCAGCCTGGTGGGTAGTCAGTGGGAGAGCAGCCTCCAGTTGAACAAAGGCTCCCAGAGGATGAGGGCATTAAGTGGCAGGCTCGAACAGAGAGACAGGCTCCATTTGGGGAAATACGCTTGTGCGGCAAGAAACTCTTCGTGTGTGCCAAAAATGCTGAAAGTTACGGGCACACATCAGACTTTTGAGTCTCACACTTAACTATGTCTCCCCCATTTGAGTTTAAGTTCCTTGTGGGCAGGGAACATGGTGGAAAGAGCCTGGGCCTGGGAGTCAGAAGGACCTAGGTTCTAATCCCGGCTTTACCACTTGTTTACTGAGTGACCCTGGGCAAGTAGCCTGTTGAGGGGTAGGGATTGTCTCTATCTGTTGCTGAACTGTACATTCCAAGTGCTTAGTACAGTGCTCTGCACATAGTAAGTGCTCAATAAATACGATTGAATGAATTTAACTTTTCTGTTCCTCAGTTTCCTCAACTGTAAAATGGGGATTAAGACTGTGAGCCCCCAGTGGGAGATGGACTGAATCCAACCTGATTAGCTTGTATCTACCCCAGCACTTACTGTGGTGCCAGATTGATTGATAAACGAACACCATAAAAAACACAAAGGCTTCAGCAACAGGCTATGAACTGAGAGACTACCTCCCAGGAACACTCTGTGCCCTCCTTGGAAATGTAGGGTTTTATTAGATTACAGATGATTTTAAATTTCAGACCACAGAATGAAGAGTTTTCTCTCTGAATAAATAACAGTTTAATTACATTATAGAAATAAAATATAGTACGGTCGTAATACATTGTAAATATTACAGGAGTACTACTCTGCTCTAGGTAGTTGAATGATTGAAGCTACGTAAATGACAATTTTACCAGTACTTGTGTACAAAGTATTATACAGATTACTAACAGAAACATATTGCCGCGGTTGCAGGGATGTTATCAGCTCAACAAACATCTAACAGTACAATATTCTTCTAAGAGAAAGTAATAATGTTAGATTTACATACAATAAAGAGTTGTGTTCTCCACTTTGTACTTTTGGAAATAAAAGTTCAGATAATCTGGTCTCCTTACCATACTCCCTCCAAGGCCCAATACAAAGGAGTTTCTCTTTTAAGATGCTGCAGCAACTTAAACAAACGGTCCCATCTGGAAAACATTTCTCTTTAGCCACTATTTTTACTTCAGATGTGTTTTAAACTTATTTACATACATTCAAACCAATATTAGTTGATAAAATGTTTTGTCTGTCAATAGGCTTCGTCAACATTTCATCAGCAGAGGCCAGTGCGAGAAAACTCTTATAACCATTGCAGAGCATCTAGGAGATTTTTTTTTCTTTTAGTATTATACAAATATACAATTAGATTTTTAAGAATCTAATTTTGCACATGATGTAATTGATCTCTTGGACAAATACAAAACACTTGAAGTTGATGAGCACGCTGGTGCTATTGGTTTTGGGCTAAAGTCTCTCCTGGCTTTGGTTCCTACATCCTGCAGAGATGATCTAACTATGGGCAATCCACTGATTTCTGATGCCAGACCTACCCAACCCAAAGAGAGGGGTTGGCATTTACTCCATGAATTTCCACAGTGTAGACAGTAGTTCTGGATTATTTAGGTCAATCTCGCTCTTTCTCTCTCTCTCTCTCTCTCTCTTTCTATCCCACTAGACTTTCCCACCCATAGCTGATGTTTCCATCCATTCTATGGATAATTCAGGCAAAAAAAAAATTCCCGCCTAAACCATCTGGTGAATTGTGGCTATATAGAGCAAGCCTAATAGAGACTGTGCCTGGATCATCTCCCTGACAACACAAAGCCAGGTGGTTCTTCAGCCTTTTATGAAGGCATGGCCCTGGTGGCAAGCTTTAGAAAGACTAGATGTGGGTAGAGTGGACACTGGTGGCTCTCAAGAATACCAGACACCCCTTCCCCAATTATCCCTCGCCCCCTCTGTGTATTCAGGCGAGGGCAGATCAACTGAAAACCAGATTGTCCTGTGTAAAACCAGATGAATGGCCACCCTAAATGTGGGGTGCTGGGCTTTCACCAAAAAGAAGTCCTTTAAAATTTGAACTTTTGAAAGAAACTCATATTGAAGATCTGTTTAAACCCAGGGAATCTGGATAAAGGCTAGGATTGGTAAACGAATCCTAATTCTAAGAAGTATTTTTTTTTCACTGGGGAGAGTTTCAGTCACTAGTTAGTAAGCAGTATTAAAAAATGACAAATGATCTACAGAACTGGTCTTAAACTCATGTATGTAAATGGCAGTGATATTTCACAGGATGCAATTTCATATTATATCAATAAGCACCAAGTTTAGTGCTGACAGCCCCATTGTCCCTTGATTTATTACAAACAATTTAGATCTTGAATGCACAACGACAATCTATAAAATTTGCATTGCATTCACAAGAAGACAGTTTCAAAAATGGCTCTTATAAAGATTTTTGTTCACCCCAGAGTGTGATTTTTTTTCCCTACCACCCCCCCCACACCTCCAGACAAAATTTAACAACACACTGTCAGTTGTCCTGAGCAGACCAACGACCAGAAAGATTCAGGTCTAAAGGATGGGATTTCTAAAAATCTGGCTGATTTCTCAAGAAGTTTATCTGTCAATCATCACTTCTTCCAGAGGAAAATCAATCTTAATCCAGCCCCTTGAGCCCACATCTACAGAGCATAGTGGAGGTGGAAAATGGGTGGGGTTTCAGTAGTGTTCAAAGCAAAATTCAAATTATTCCAGTTTTAAGCACAGGCCATAGACCTCAGGCTCGGCATGACTTAACTCTTTAGAAGGCTTGAGATTTCCGTAGTGCCTTGGTGAACTGGCATCACACTGGCTACAGAAGCCATTTTTTTACTGTCTTTTCAATTTTTCATGATTATTCTGCAATTTTTACCTTTTTAAAATGAGATGTCAGCTCCCTAGATTTACCTCGTGTTGTTGGAGCTCTTTTAAAACATCAAAAACCAATTCTAGCCTTTACAAATTTTAAGACTGTAAGGATGTCCAATTGAATATTTTTCACCCATTGTTTCTTTCTAATCATTGTCTGCAATCAATACTAAAAGGGTATCGCTCTTGTTAGCCTTGAGTTCTTCTCAAGATGAACTAACAAGTGTTTTCTGAATATCTAAGTTGGTATTGTCATCATCAATAGGTTGGAAGAACTCAATTTTAGAAACTGAATTCATGTGCAAAGAGCGCGAGAAGTACAGTTTACACCTGGTCACAGTTTCCTACCGATGTAATATTACTCAGACCCACATTTATTTACAGAACATGTACACACACACACATACACACATACACACACATTTATATACACACTCACACACAGTACACTTTTCTAACCCAGACAATACTTTTCATTTATTTATTTATTTATTTTAAATGAAGACTCATTAGATCCCAGGTATAAAAGGATCTACTCGGACCCGGGATAAAAGAATGAAATACTCTTCAAGTATACACCAACTGCACAGTGATAAGATTATACATTGTGATTGACACATGCTGTCTTCAGAGGTCCAGTTTTAGCTAAAGACTTAAAAATTTCAGTTGCCACTCGATGAAGCAAATACTCATTTTCTCTTCCAGTCCCATTCATACTTTACCCGATAAATCAGTCATAGTCCAGAAGACAAGAAACATCCTTGTGAAAAATACAGTGCTAATTATTCTTACAACTCAACTGTGGGCTCTTTCATTTCCCACGGATGTTCTGAAGTTCCCTGTGGTTATTTTTGTGTTCTGCTAATATAGAAATTAAGATTCATGGGGATCTCAAATATCAAATGAATTTAGTAGTAGAAATCAATGAGGAGAGTAGAGTGTAAGGTTTCTAAAGTTAAATCATGGGTGTCTTCAGAGAAGTGTTTCCACTGGAATTTTTACACTGCCCGTTTTGCCCTGTTTCTCTAGAAGTCAACCTTTTCACTTTGCTTAATTAGACAAATATAAGTAACATGTAATAAACACGGGTACACGTCTCACGGGACACGACACATTTGCAAAAGATTTCTAACTCAGAACTATAGCACTGGAAAAGAAATGGAAACCTCTGTTACTTATAGACATTTAATACATTTCACATTATAACGAAAATTAGGCTTACAGGATTTTTACTTATTTTGATGGAGTTATAATAGAAGGATGCTTAAGTTTTGAATCTTGCTCCAAAGGTTTTTTTCTGTAATTTTTGAAGGAACATATATTTTTTGTGGGTGACATCAGGCGATGGATCATTCAATGATTTATTCTTGCTGAAGTCCGCGAACCAACTTTCCTCGTCGAGAACTTTCGGAAAAAGTACATGTCAGCATGCCTGACCATTGAAAATGCAGGAGAACTGATGGATGGAATGAGACCTGGGACCATCAGGGTGTAGCTGAGTATGGAAAAAACCTAACAATCTAACCAGTGAGAGGACAGACTCCTGTAAGTCTCGCTCTTTTTTTTGTTTGGAACTGATCTCTTTCCCCACAGCGCGGATGAGCGGTTTTAGACTCACAAAGCCTCGGCAGAAGTGTCCGTGGACACAGACATGGTCACTTTGGCAATCTTAACTGTGCTCTTGATGCAGCTCTCCGCGGCCCGGTGGACGTTGCCCGCGCTGTTTGCGTGTTTGTGCTGGCAATCGGACTCCATGCTGTTATCCAGCGGCTGGGCCGTCGTCCCCTCGCAGCTGGGGAACATGCTCCGGAAAGCATGCCGAAGGTCCTGGCTCCTCAGAGCGTAGATGATGGGGTTCACGGTGGAGTTCAGCAAGCACAGCATACTGCAGAAGGCAAAGACGGTCTTAATGAGCTTGTTCATTTTCCCAAAGACGTCGTAGACCATGATGGCGAGGAGCGGGCCCCAGCAGATGATCAGGACCACCAGGATGAGGACCAGGGTTTTGGCCAGCCTGATGTCCATGCGGGTTTGGTCGGGCCTGGTGACCTGCACTTTGCCGTCCTCCGAAGCGTGGACAATTATGCTCTTCTGTGTGCCCCTCTGGATCATCCTGACCGCATGACTGTGAGCCTTCCACAGGATATACATGTATGCGTACACGATGAACAGCAGGAGCACGCTGGTCACCCCGATCCAGAACATCAGGTAGGTCTCATCGATGAGAGGGAAAATGTCTGAGCAAACGGATTCGAGCTTCTTGCAGTTCCACCCCAGGAGCGGAAGGACCGCTATGACGATGGCGATGGTCCACATCACGCAAAAGGCCACCACTGCCTTGGGCCGGGTGACGATCCTCTTGTATGCCAGCGGCCTGTGGATGGAAATGTACCTGTCTATCGCCGTGAGGAAAAGGCTGCCCACCGAGGCGGTGAAGGAGGCCGTCACCCCACCCAGTTTGAAGAGGAAAACGTTGGGACTGTCTTTCCGGTGGAACACGTGGAAGTCGACAAAGCTGTAGACGAAAATGACGCTGCCCAGGAGGTCGGCCACGGCCAAGCTGCCGATGAAGTGGTAGGAGGGCCGGCAGCGGAGGCTACGGGAGTGCAGGATGACACACAACACCAGCAGGTTCTCCAGGACCGTGAACGTGCCCAGGGTGAGGGAGAGCACAGCGATGGCCAGCTGCTGGCTGGGGTTGAGAATCATAAAGCACTCCATGTCCATAAAGTTTTCCCCACACTGTATGTTCTCCTCATTGCCTTTGTAGGAGGACAGTGACTTGTTATTATAGAACTCTGTGATGTTGATCGGGTCCAACGGGGCTACCAGGAGGTCGTTGCCCGCCGTCATCTTTTCCTGGAAGGGATTCCCTCTGGAGGAGGTCAGAGGGAATTTCTGGGGGAAGTAACCTAGCTTGGACGCCATGTCACCTTTGAGGTCTTCGTACTGAATATCATTGGTGCCCACGTAGAGCAGATCCGTGGTGATGGTTCGGAAGGTCGTATCGGCGAGGCCATCTAGGATCGACTTCATAACCCCTGCCTTCGGTTGTGTGGACTTCAGAGGGACCCAGGGAGAAATACGTGGGAGGAAGTCCTAGTGGAAGGGAAACAAACGAGTTTCATGAACAAACGACCCCTCAGCTGTTTAGAACATGGCTATCTGAACACTCAGTGAGCTCGGAAAATGCCCCAGAATGCTCTTTTCGATGTCCAGTAAGGCCTGGTCCCGCCCAATCCATAGTATGAGGTCAGCTCTCTCTGGGGAGAAAGTAAGCAGAGGTTAAAGAGATTAGTTATTCCAAAGAAACGTGGGTTGATTTGCAAGGATTAAGTGGCACTACGACAACTGGGTCCAGTTGAAATTGCATTGATGCCCAGCCCACAGTGTTTTGGAGTGTTTGGTTCCCATGGCTGCTGCCTGACCAGCAGCCTGGGATCAGGTGATTTGGTTGGTGTCCAGCACAGATACTTTGTGAGTGGACAAGTGAGGGGTTTGTGTATCCCCGCTCCATCCCTGTAGAGCCTCTCTCTCACATCAGCTTCCCCACTTGCCCCCACTCTCCTTCCTCCCCAAATTTGGCTCATCCCTCCTTTTAACAGAACTGAATATGCAATGAAATAGATGATCAAGGGTCAAACTGAATGGCTAATAGTTTATTTAATTATTTCCTTTGATCTGGTGTCTGGTGGCTGGGAAAAGAAGCTGAAAAGGGAGTCAGACCACAGAATGGAAGCAGTTTGGCCAAGTGGAAAGGGTATGGGCTTGGGAGTCAGGAGATGCTCCAACACTTGCCTGGTGTGTGACCTTGGGCCGGTCATTTAACTTCTCTGTGCCTTAGTTTCCTCATCTGGAAAATAGGGATTCAATATCTGTTTTTCCATCTCCTTAGACTGTGAGCCCCAGGGGACTGGGACTTTGTTTTGATTATCTTCTATTTACCTCACTGCTTAGTAGAATACAAATTATTCATGTACTTCAACATTTTATCCTAATTGTATCCAGCTAAAGCCACCCCACCAAAGCCACACTTGGTATTTTAGATGGCAGCAGAGAGATCAGTAATCAGAACCGAATTATAGTTTCTAAATATGCTCGGAGATTCCTGCTGTATACATGTATACATATATTTATTAAGTGCTTACTATGTACCAGACACTATACTAAGTGCAGAGGAAGATTCTAGTTAATCAGGTTGGACTCAATCCATGTTCCACATGGGGCTCACAGTTACAGATGCGGTAACTGAGGCATAGACAAATTAAGTGACTTGTTCAAGATCACACAGCAGATAAGTGGCAGAGCCAGAATTAAAACCCAGATCCTACTGACTTCCAAGTCCTTGCTCTATCCATTAGACCATGCTGCCCTTCCAACACTGGCTCATCTCTACCAACCCACTGGTTGGTATCCTGTTTCCTCCCCAAATTCCCTGCTGCTATTTGTCTTTATTTTTTTTGTAAAATTTCCAGAACTTTGTAGGGGAGAGTAGTGATAGGAGCCAATATCTTCTGTTTCCTTTGTCTCAAGTATAAAAGCATTATTTCATGCTTAGACTGTGAGTCCTATGTAGGACAGGGAATATGTCTAAACTGAGGACTTGTATCTACCCCAGGGCTTAGATCAGTGCTTGACACATAATAAGTACTTATTAATATTAAAACAGAGAGAGAGTGAGAGGCAGAGAGAGAGAGAGAGAAGAGAATCAAATGCTGTAAGTTTTGTATTCCAGAAAGATACCTTCTTTTTGCCATTGTAAATGTGATTTTAATCAAATAAATTTGTGTTGGATTTATCTTGGGGTGGGGAGTGGCTTTGCCCTCAGAGACTGAAGGAATGAGTGAGTGAAGCAAGCTGCCCATCCATTTTACCCTGTTCTTATAGCCCTCTCGTGCAAACCAGAAAGGTCAGGGGATAAAGGGAAGAGGATTTTGAGCCCAAGACATAACAGGATTGAGCACTAACCTTGCTCTGGACAAGCAGTAGAGTTTACCAGTACTGCCCATCAACATCCGTTACACGTAAGGATCCTTTGCTGAAGGAGGTGAAGACTCATTTGTCAGAGGAAAACAGAGCCCAAGGGATGGATCTAATTGACTTTGAATAAGGGTATGGGTGGCTCTCTTATACATCATCTCTCTGGGCCGAAGGATTTGAAGATTCCTCTTCCTCTTCTGTCAGGCCATGGGAAAGGAGAACCATGCTGGTAGTAGTAGTAGAAATAGTATTTAAAGAGCCCACACGGGGTGAAATACACTCTGCTATGTACTTGGGAAATTTTAACAAGCGTGAGGCATGATCTCTGCCCTCAGTGAGTTTACATTCTAATGGCGGGAACAGACGTACAAATATTTGCAAAAGGGTGAGGTTCTCCATGTCAAAGAGATCTGGGAGGGGACATTGTGGAGTGGAAGGGTGTGAAGGCAGGGGAGAGAGTCCAACATCAATAGCTGCTTCATGGAGGCATGCTTTGAAGTGGGAAGGGTCTCTAATTGCTGTTTAGCAGCTCTTCACAAACTCTAGCAGTCCCTTCCAGGAATATTTTTCTCCAGAGGGCTGAATCTCCCCAAAACTCACAAGTCAGTGATGATTTCACTGGGCTTGCCAGCCCTGCACTAGAAGGGGGGCACAGAAGCCAGGGGAGCCTTTATTCACTTGTGCTGGGTGAGGCCTGTGGCTAAAGAGAGGGAGGATCATGGCAACAGGGCTTGAAGCTGGCAATAGGTGGGGAATCTTAAGAGTGGAACTACCAAGTGGCGCTTTGCACATCCCTCCTACTGCTCCTCGCCAAGGGGAAGTGAATTTACTTAATCCCCCGTCCCCTCAGGGCCTTGTCTTTCTCACCTCCCACCCCCGACACATAGCACCAAGCCTCCGTTGAGCAAATCCAATTTTCCCCAAAGAACTGATGTGAACGAAGAAGGTTAGTTTCAAGGAACTTTTTTTCACCAGATAAAAGACATTCCATACCCATGCACAATGAGTTTGAACAATTTAACACACCATTGATGTCGGTAAAAGCTTGGCTGAGGCGATGGATTCTGAGGGTGGAAAACCCCTAATTTAGAACTCAAATGAATGGTTTTCCTGGTTTCCTTATTGCTCCTGCTCAGCGTGTGGCTGTCAGGGACAGGGTGGCTTTGAATCATGATTCTGTGTGTGTGGTTCAATAGCACAGAGTTAGAAACATTCAGGGAATTCACTCTACTGACACAGCATAAACCACTGACAGACACATTGAAGTGGGCGGGGGTGGCAAAATCACTTCATAAAAGAACATTGCATAACTGAGTATGTTCTCTAGTAGATTAGTGACTTAAAATGAAAATGATACAAACTAGGGTGGCCCTAAGAGTTTCTTTTTTTTTTAAATCTTGGATTACCCAGAGCCCAAAAGGATGAGCTCTCCATCAACTCAGCCTGTCACACCCCCTTGGTGTTTACAAACTTCAAATATTGTTTGAATTTCCAACTCCCTGACTGTTGAATTTAAAGGCACTTCAAGAGGGAGGAAGCTGCTCATGTTTCTCAGAACAAAGCGAACATCATAAAAGCAGTACCATAAAAGTAGCTATGCCGGACTGAAAGAGTAGTCCCCAGAAGAGCTGTCCAAAGTACTTTTATTATAAACTCTCCTTAACTGGATGAAGTTAGGGAAATCCTCACCGAAATCCATTCAATTAAAGATTTAGGGGGCATGAAAACTGGAGTGAGCTGCAGGATGAAGGGGAGGTCAAAATCAACTGCTGTAGAATTCAGGACCTGAGATGTCAGTGAGTAAGTAGAGTTGGGAATGTCATTGGCCCAGGACTTCAGGGGTAGAGCGGAAGTCGAGGGGAAAATCAATCAGTGATTTTTATTGAGTCACTACTGAGGGCAGAATGCTGCTCTCAGAGCTTGGAAAAATACACCAGAAGCAAGTCACAACATTCCTTCCCCATAAGGAGCCTGTAATCAAGGAAAGCTGAGGTCGGGTGGTGCTGGAACTATGCATCTTATTGGGGCCACAGTCTGGAGAAGGGAGGAATGAAGTTAGAAAGTCAGAAAATCAGAAGAGTGCCTCGAGCACATGAAGCACTCAAGGAATACTATAGATGATTAAAATTATATTGATGATAATATGAATACTGTCGGTGATGATGTTGATGATAGTTATGTCCCCCACACACTGTTCTACTCCCCTTCCCTCCTCTGTAGCTCAGGAACCCATGAGTCTTTTCTGAGAGTGGGCTGGCTGTGTCCATCATTTACATAGTACTTCACCAAGCATCTTTCAAGGAGTAGGGTTCCAAAGGCACTTTTCCAACTGCTGAGGTGGGATCATTGCTCAGAGAATGAGCTTGGTCATCCTTAAAGGAAGTAGTGCTAGAGAAGACATTCTAAAGCAGCTGGACAAATCCGGACAAATCCATGGCTGGATATTTGAACTTGGGCTCAAACAGGAACAAAAAAAACATTTCATGTGGACAGTGAAGGAAAACATTACATCCAGTTAGAATGGGAGGCCAAGACTGTGACCCAGCACACTGGAAGTTAGCCAGCTCCCCTTGCTTAGGAAAAGCTTCCTGAGTTCATTTCATGACCTACAGCAGCCAGGCCTAAGCAATTTGGAGTCTAAAAATAATAATAATAATAATGATATAATATAATAATAATTATGATACTTGTTAAGCACTTACCATGCGCCAAGCACATAAAGGGATAGATACAAGTTAATCAGGTTAGACACAGTCTCTTTCCCACATAGGTCTCACACTCTTAATCCCCATTTTACAGAGGAGGCAACTGAGGCCCAGAGAAGTTAAATGACTTGCCCAAGGTCACACAGTAGATGTGAGGCAGGATTAGAACACAGGTCCTTCTGCCCCCCAGTACCTGGTCTATCCACTAACCCATGCTGCTTCTCTATTCGGAGGCCTCATTTGCTGGAAAAGCCACAAAATTCAGGGACATCCAGCACAGGTAAGCCTAATGAGACTGGACAATGGGAACTAGTTTTAGGGTTGGGGGGAAGTGGGTAATGGTCCAGGTGATGCATTTCCAGGTTTGCCCCCATCCTGGTGAGTGGCACAGCCCTTGCCTCACTCCTAGGCTGCTTAGTATTTGCTGCAGTTGGAGGGTAGAGGGAGTCTGACTGGCTAAACCACATTGCTGAAGGTCTGTGCTATAGATTTTGTGTTTGAAGGGAAAGGAACCAGCAAGGGGGAAGATGGAGAAAAAGAGAGGGAGAGGGAGAGAGAAAGGAAAAGAGATGGAAGCAAGGGGAGAGATAGGTGTTGGACAGCAGTCAGGAAACAAGGATGGCAAGAGTAGAGGAAAGACAACCCCAAGTGGGACATGAACTAAATCCAACCTAATTATCGTGTATCTACCTCAGCACTTAGTTCAGATCCTGGAACATAGTAAGCACTTAACAAATACCATAAAAAAAGAAAAAAAGGAAGATTGGTAATCAGGGAGTCAGATGGACGAAGGAGTTTGGAATAGTGAGGTGAGGGGCAATCAACTGATGATGTTTACCAGTGTTTACTGATGCAGAGCACTTGGGTAAGTACAGTACAATGGAGCTGGTAGATGTGATTCCTGTCCACAGTCTAGAGGGAAAAAGGTATAAGAAGAGAGAAAACAGTGGCAGAGAGCAGAGAGGTGGTTGAGTGTGGGGGAGGGACACACTCCCATAAGGGGCGGGTTGAAAAGTGAGTTATGGGAGAATGGGTAGAAAAAATGACCTTTCCCAGTCTTGATTAGGGGAATGGGAGGAAGGTTAGAGATTCAGAGGAAAATTGCTGCTGATCCAGTAGTGCCATCTCTTAAACTATCTTGTTAGGGGTAGTATGGGAACCCATAATCAACTCCTCCCGGACTCCATCAAAGAAGGGGGAGATTTAAAGGGAGGTTCTCCTGGATTGGCAAGTACTTCCACTTTCTAAAGCCTCCCTTTACCCCCCAAAACCCTCTTTAGCCCCTGGCCCCCTACCCTCCTACCAGGTCCACCGCTGGGCCATCAAATTGCTACCTCTAGCCCCTTCAACTCCCCCATCAAAATGTCAAATCAAGTAAGCACAGTTTGGGGATAATGGTTTAAACAGTTCCACAAAGAACCAGGCATTTAAAGATAAATCCTTCTATCAAAAAAGGCTTGTTTTTTATTTTTTTATTAAATCTGTGTTCAGTAAGATTTCCAATTTTAAAGCAACCAAACATTTCTTCTAAACAAATGTGTGACTTTATTGGAGATATGGCTGGGGAAAATTCTAGTCAATTCATGTATGCAGATAAAAATTCTTATCATGAAGTAAATCCAAACTATTGAAGATTACAATAGAAAAATAGGAATTTCTGCGTGCTATTCAAGAGCCGTACCGGTATGAAAGTGCCAGTCTGAATTTGCTGTGGTAACAACAAGGTTAATGGGATCACGACAACCAAATACCTTTCTGCATTTCAATAATTCTTTTCTCCCTTTCAACATTTAGATTATTACAGTAATTCCCACCTTATTGTTTTGCATCGAGAGTTTTCTTTGAGAGTACTTGGGAGTTCATTAGCAATATAGTTTAGGCTGGGGGGGCTGCAGTTGATGTTAATTTTGTTTTTGTTTGCTGCTGGGAAAATCATAATTGGAAATCTCAAGCAGAATGTGTAGATGCAGCTATTAAAGTGGCCGTTGATTTTTATTAAAGTTGCAATAAAACAGCCATTCAGTGGTGTTCGAGTATTTTACTAGAATTCATCTGGTTTTTCCAAAGCAGCATGTTGTGTCCATTTAAACTATATGCTGTACCCATATAATGTGATCTCTATACTTTTTATACTTTTTAATCTATTTACAAAATCTGCAATTACCAGATAGTGAAAAAAGCTATCAAGTAGAGAGTACTGTCAATAGGGTTTATTTCATCCAACATGCATCATAGTTTTAAATGGCTTTTCCCTCTCCCCTCTCCTTCTATCTATTAATTCCCATGGTCTCTTTGATAGGCAACAGCCATAGCGTTTATTAGCTCTAAGAGAAATAAGGCAAAGTCCAGTCTAAACTTGCAAAATGAGTCGATAGGCTCATGTCTTCATTAGTAACTTATTTGGTTTAGTTGTTCAGTACATTTTATGCCATAAGAACTGTATGTAACACCGGTATAGATACAGGACAATCAGTTTGGAGAGAATACCTGTCCCACCCAGGGCTCACAGTCTAAGTGGGAAGGAAAGCAGGTACTTAATCCCCATTTTAAAGAGGAGGAAACTGAGGCTTAGAGAAGTTGTCTTGCCCAAGATCACACAGAAGGAAAGTGGGAAGCAGCGAGGCTTAGGGGCTTGGGAGTCAAAGGTAGTGGGTTCTAATCCCAACTCTGCCACTTGTCTGCTATTTGACTTTGGACAAGTCGCTTCACTTCTCTTTGCCTCAGTTTCCTCATTTGTAAAATGGGGATGAAAACTGTGACCTCCACGTGGGACAACCTGATGACCTTGTATCTACCCCGGTGCTTAGAATAGTGCTTGGCACATAGTAAATGCCTCACAAATGCCATCATTACTATTAAAAGCAGCGTGGCTTAATGGAAAGAGCCTGGGCTTGGTAGTCAGAGGTCATGGGTTCTAATCCTGGCTCCACCACTTGTCTGCTGTGTGACCTTGGGCAAGTTCCTTAACTTCTCTGTGCCTCAGTTACCTCATTTCTAAAATGGGGATTAAGACTGTGAGCCCCATATGGGACAACCTGATTACCCTGTAAATCTACCCCAGTGCTTAGAACAGTGCTTGGCACATAGTAAGTGCTTAACAAATACCACCATTATTAATATTATTATTAAGTGAAAAAACTGGGAATAAATCACTAGTCTCCTGACTCTCGGCCCTGTGCTTTTTCCACTAGGTCACACTGCATGAGCTTTGGACCCCCATTCACTCCAGAGAGAATCCATTTCCCCAAAACTTCTCTGAGGCTTTGAGTATTTGTGACTACTTTGAGATTACTTGAGACATAAAATTCTTGATTTTTGTAGATGTCACCCCCGAATAGAACAGCTCAGATGTTCTATATGAGTTCATGAGAAATTTCATTCATTCATTCAGTTGTATTAATTGAGTGTTTACTGTGTGCAGAGCACTGTACTAAGAGTTTAGGGGAGTACAATATAACGTTAAGCAGACACATTCCCTGCCCACAGTGAGCTTACAGTCTAGAGGATGAAGTTATTTCCAACTCTATTCCCGGTTGGACAATTCTGGCCTTTTGGGGACAGGATCTTGTGGGCTTGATTAAGGCATAAAGTCCAATTTTCCACAGCCTCTATGTCTTGACCCCCAACTTGCAAAGGAGCTGAATGTTTTAGGAATAGAAAATCCCCTCCTTCTTTGTCAGTTGCATCCAAAAGGATTTCCAGATTAGAAAACGTTATTCCCTCTTTGCCTCATTCTGCTTCTCCACCCACTTGGAGTTCTCTATTTTTTTTTAAATATATGATAATTGTTAAGCACTTACTATGGGCTAGATTTATGCTCATCAGGTTGGACACAGTCCCTGTCCTACATGGGGTTCACAGTCTTAACCCCCATTTTACAGATGAGGGAACTGAGGCATAGAGCACAAAGAAGACAGAGCACAGAGAAATTGACTGACTTGCCCATGGTCACGCAGCAGACAAGTGGCAGAGCTGGGATTAGAACCCAGGTCCTTCTGACTCCCAGGCCTGTCCTCAACCCACTAGGCCAGGATGCTTCTCATGTGCTATCAGCTCTCTGAGTACTGAGATGTTTTGGAGAGGCTCGTGGAGTCAGAAGTCCTCCAGATACACTGGTTTAGTTAATTATTTTCTCTTTTAATTTCAGAGAACCAATCTGGTTTCTACTAATTTAATTCAGGAAGATCTCTTGCCAATACATATCCTGAGAGTTAATAGGGAAAAATTTGGTAAGCGATTAGAAATGAATTTATGTGTATAATTCCCAGTGCAGGATACATAAATCATATATTAAATAGGCATAATAGACATCATTTTACTGTCAAATCTCAGTAATAGCATATTGATGATATTCACGGTGATCCTGGTATGGTTCCGATGGCTAATTAGAATCTGCTTTATAGCATCCAGCCCAGTGTATTTTATGTTAATTAATTATTATCAATAAAAAACTTTTTAAAACAACTTAGTCACTTCATTTCAATTTCTACATCTAAGGTGTAGACAAGAAAAAAAAGGAGAATTGAGGCATATTATGCACATAATTCCAGTAAAATTTCATTGCTTGCTTTTTCTGCAGCAGACATAGCTATTCTGTTGGGGATTTTCTGTTGGCTTAGCTTTTAACATGTTTTGAAATTGTGGAACAGAAGTTCCAAATTTTACTGTAAGCTTCACTGTATTATCTGAGCGGTCCCTTGGAGAAAGTTCCACTAATTGTTTATTTGAAAGCAAAGTTGTTAAAGTTCATCACAGAAATATGGGAACAGCTAAAATATTTCTGCAAGCTTCAGAGACTTTCCATTACAAGTGTAAAATGCACATTTCCAGTGTGCTTAATGTAAAACAAGCAAAAGATATATTAAGGCACATAGAAAGCTATATTTCAGTTTAAACTTATATTGCATAGTGGGGTTTTCAACTATTAGCATTTAACAGTGAGGAACAATAGCTAGACCATAAACTCCTAGTGCATGGTGCATGTCCAAATGTTTAGTACATTGCTCTGTATGCAGTAAATACTTGAGAAAATATTATAATTGATTAATTGAAGTTCCTCAATCAACAGTGATCTTGAATAAAGAAGAAGACATGTTTAATCATATGGGCTTGGCCACAGATTCAATAACAAAAAACTATATGAAATTATAAAAATTTATGCAAATAACACTATATCATGATAAAAATTGTGAAATAATATAATAAATGTGCAGACTAATGCCCAATAACTATATGTTATTTAATTATGATTCTGTTGTTTTCTCTTTGAACTGATTGCACTTTATACCTCACCATCACCTTGTGAGCTATATTACAAATTGATTGAAAATAAAATGAATAAAGATCGTTTCCTGATAAATTGTCTGTTTGAGCACTAACCCTATTTCCAGTCTCAACCTAGCATGCAAATCGATACATTTATAAATATAACTATAGTTTGGGTTTGGCAATGACGGAACAGATAGTAAGGTTTTATCGGTATGTAATAATTATGGTATTTGTTTAGCGCTTACTATGTGCCAAGCACTGTTCTAAGCACTGAAGTAGATACAAGGTAATCAGGTTGTCCCACGCAGGGCTCACAGTCTTAATCCCCATTTTTCAGATGAGGTAACTGAGGCACAGAGAAGTTAAGTGGCTTGCCCATGATCTCAGAGCAGACAAGTGGTGGAACAGGGATTAGAACCCACATCCTCTGACTCCCAAGCCCACGCTCTTTCCACTAAGCCATGCTATATACAAGTATGGCTGATAGAAGCATGATTTGCCATGCATTCCACATCTTCAGCACATAAAGATTGTCCTTTGCTGCTTTTATGCATCTGGTACCCACTCTATTTGTTGTGATTTGTTTTTTCCCTCTTTGGGTCATGATCTTTACAAAGCCTTTGGTCTAAGAGTTACCCAAGGTGAGATAAGATAAGGGCTTGGATCAGCATAGTAATAATTGAGATGGAGAGGAAACGGCAGATTTTAGTGATGTTGTGAAGGTAGAACTGACCGGATTTGGTGACAGATGAAATATATGCATTCAATGGGAGTGACGAGTAAAGAAAATGCTAAGATGAAGGGCTAATGAGACAGAGAGGATTGTGTGCTGCCTACAGTGCTGGAAAAGTCAGGGAGAGGACAGAGTTTGGGTGGGAAGATGGGGAGTTCTGTTTCACATAAGAGCTCAAATTTCTTGATAGTTTACCCATTTCATTTTACTCTGGAACAACTGTTGGGTGTTCATTCTCCACACATGTGCCACCCAGTGAAATAGCGGTACAATGAACATTACTTCAATTTTGCATCCTGAGTTCTGAAATTTTATACTTTGTGATTCTTTCTTGCCATTTCATGTTAAGCACGGCATTAAGGTGACATTGGAAAAGTTCAAGATAAGCAGACCATAGAATTACTCTACATGTCTCTAGATTGGTTAGAATCTCGATGCCATGCAGGCATCATATTAATATGCACTAGACTTCTTGATTTGGTTTACTGCTTCTTTGTCTGTTCTTGCATCACTGGACAATAATGCCTGGAACTCTTGGAACCCCTCTCTCCTCAAATCAGACAATTACTCTCCCCCCTTTTTAAAGCCTTATTGAAGGCACATCTCCTCCAAGAGGCTTCTCCAGACTAAGCTCCCCCTTTCCTCTTCTCCCACTCCCTTCTGCATCTCCCTGACTTGCTCCCTTTGTTCTTCCCCCTCTCAGCCCCACAGCATTTATCTACATATCTGTCATTTTATCTATTTGTACTGATCTCTGTCTCCTCCCCTCTAGACTGTAAGATCGTTGTGGGCAAGGAATATGTCTGTTAACTGTTGCACTGTACTCTTCCAAGTGCTTAATACAGTGCTCTGCACACAGTAAGCACTCAATAAATACAATTTAATGAGTGAATGCACTGCCTAAGTAGCAGAATTCAAAGCTAGCGTTCATCACTGTGCTGCTGTTGGAGATCCTTGGCTCTATAGAGCTCGGAAGATGAAGTGCATAATATTGGTCCTTTTCAGGTTAACTATCTATTCATAAGAGTTTTTTGATTCTGAAATGTGGTTTAAAATCATTACACATCTTCTTATGGATGCACACTTCAGGAGCAACATCAGTTTAACAATCAATCGATCAGTGGTATTTGAGTGCTTACTGTGTGCAGAACACTGTGGCTCAGTGGAAAGAGCACGGGCTTGGGAGCCACAGATTATGGGTTCGAATCCCTGCTCTGCCAACTGTCAGCTGTGTGACTGTGGGCAAGTCACTTTACTTCTCTGTACCTCAGTTCCCTCATCTGTAAAATGGGGATTAACTGTGAGCCTCACGTGGAACAACCTGATTACCCTGTACCTACCCCAGCGCCTAGAACAGTGCTCTGCACATAGTAAGCACTTAACAAATACCAACATCATTATTATTATTATTACATGCTTGGGAGAGTACAATATAACAGAGTTGGTAGACCCATTCCCTGACCACAGTGAGGTTACAGCTTAGAAGGGGAGACAGGTAATGAATATAAATAAATAATTTATGGGCATGAACATAAGTACTGTGGGCTGAGGGTGAGGTGCATAGGGGCTCCTTTAGGAGAAAGAACCAAGGACATTGAATGATACACTCTATCTTTTGGAGTCAAATTTCCCAAAGGTTCAGAGTAGTATTCTGACACCAGCTTCCAAATTCTCTGTTTGAGTTCTCAACCAGGACTGCTTAGAATGGGTCAGACCAAATACACAGCCTTGCTTACTCTGTTGGTGATGGGGAAAGGATCAGGCAGTGACATTCAAGTCTTGAGGTGGCCTGTCATATCATGATGGAGAAGGATCTAGATGAATTTTTCAGGGTAGCCAAGCCCTTTCAGAGGCTGCCAGAGTCCGTATCTAGGATGGTGTAAATGTATAGGAAAGATCTATGGGACTAATGTTGGTATTTGTTAAGCACTTACTATGTGCCGAGCACTGTTCTAAGCGCTGGGGTAGACATAGGGGAATCAGGTTGTCCCACGTGGGGCTCACAGTCTTAATCCCCATTTTACAGATGAGGGAACTGAGGCACAGAGAAGTTAAGTGACTTGCCCACAGTCACACAGCCGACAAGTGGCAGAGGTGGGATTCGAACTCATGAGCCCTGACTCCAAAGCCCGTGCTCTTTCCAATGAGCCACGTGACTACCAATCAATCGATCAATTTTATTTATTGAGCACTTACTATGTGCAGAGCACCATATTAAACGCTTGGGAGAGTACGATATAAAAGAGATGATAGAGATGGTCCCTCCCCGCAATAAGCTTTTTGATGTTATTCTCCATTTGCAGAGATTACGTCCTCTATGGTCTGAAGTTACACTGAGTTTCTTGGAGAACAATAATAATAATAATAATAATGGCATTTGTTAAGCACTTACTACGTGCCGAGCATGGTACTAAGCCCTGACTAAGGTGAATGACATTCTTCAGTGTTCAGTCAAGAAATACTCTGGATTTAAACTCGCCAGCTACAAAGTACAGTAAGATTTCATTATAATGTCCTGCTTTCTACAGTTTTGAGCTTGGGTGAATCTAAGAAGTTTTCTCTTATTTGGTGCTTTCTCTTGTTGGTAATAATCTGCTGATGTTTAAAATATTTTCTAAAAAGGAGACAGCCTTTGCCAGCTCACTTTCCAACCCCATGAGGTCGAAAGTGTTTTCTCCACATTTCAGCAACCCTACATATATATGTAGTGAATTCTCTCATGATCATCAATTTGATAGATCGCAGCATGGCTTTATTAAGTCTATCTAGATTCTTATAAATACTTTCTTCCTTTGTCCTCCTTGATTTAGGGATTTTAGCATAGTACTCTTGTTTTAAGGAAAGGAGCTTTATATGCTCCCCCAGGCTTTTAGGCAGCATTAGGAGGTTTGAGGCAAGTAAATGACTGATTGGGAAGCTTATATCTATGAGTCTTTATAATATCTCTGGACAGCAAGCCCTCAATAAGTACCACTGATTGATTGACCTCTGGATACCCTCCATAGCAGGCCTGTTGTGCCCTCAACTGCAGGAGCATCTTATTGATTACTCCATCTTCTGAGAGTGAGACCGGAAGGATTTTCATGTTATTGCTTCCAGGAGCGGTGCCAACTGCCAGACTGACCATCACATGGTTCGTTGGAAACTTTACTTCACGGTTAAACCAATGCATCACAAAAGCTGCACCCAAACCATCCAGACGGTTGAATGTTAAACTCCTGGGGAATAAAGACACAAGCTGAGATTTACGAACAGGAAGGGGATGTTCTGCTCAGACGTCTGCCCAGGCTCTTCTTAACATATGGAACTCTAAGGAAATGCCACAGGATTTCAAAGATACCAACATCAATCACCGTCTTAAAGAAGTCACAAGCAAGAATCTTCACAAGGACATTGAAACCCATTATGAATTCTTAGGACCAAAATCTCTGGAATTCATAACCAAACCCAAAATATCTAATTTCCACATCTTCACATTTTTCTCCCATGATAAGACTTTTTGATCACAAAGTACTCCTTAATTTATGAGTCCAGAGCTCAAGAAAGTATGCAATTATACATTTAAAATCTGTAGTAATTTCAAATGTTGGGTGGAATTGTTACTTTTTACCAGTGGCAATGATATCGCCACACACTGACTCTTAACAAGTTTATTCGTATAATATTGGTTGGGTGTTTAAAAATCTAAAATGTAGATTTCACTTTTACTTTTGTAATTAAAATGCCAAGTCCAGTAGTGTCAGAGTTATAGAGCCATGAAGCCTAGAGAAACCAGGGCTATGGAGTCCTAACTCCAGAGGTACCAGGGTTAACAAGCCACCAAACCTGGATTTGCTAGAACTCAGATTTGGCAAAGCCAGGCACAAATTAAACATTAGCATAAATCATTCTAAAATTGGTCCTGTATTTGCCAACAAGCAGAGGCACTGGGGAGGAGCTGTTCTGGATCTGTGTGCAGGTTCTGCCTCTGAATTCTCCAAGGCATCACTGATTGAGCAAATAATAGTAAGCTTCCGTGCCATGATTGGCACGTGATTCTCCACATGCTGCACAATAGCTGGTTTGTAACTGAAATTCAAATCTGTGCACTCTGACTTAGACCTGGGTCAGTGGTTCTGGGAAGACTGAGAAGCAACATATCCTAGTAAATACAGCACAGGCCTGAGGGTTGGAACAACCTGGGTTTTAATCCTGGTTCCACCACTTGTCTGTTGTTTGACCCTGGGCAAATCGCTTCACTTCTCTGGGCCTCAGTTTCCTCATCTGTAAAATGGGGCTTAAGGCCATGAGCCCCATGTGGGACAGGGATCGGGTTCCAACCCAATTAATTTGTATCTACTCCAGGGCTTAGTACAGTGCCTGCCACCTAGTAAGTGCTTAACAAATACCATTAACAAGGAGTCCACAGTGAAATATGTGAGTGAATACCACCACACCCCACCTACAAGGGGGAGCAAGTGGGGTCACCCTGCTTTGGGACTCCAGGGCCAGGTAGGAGGTGTCCATTTTATAGGGGGAGGGGTGGGTAATACCTCTAGATGAGGTGGCCTGGGTCAAAGGCTATTTTGGTCCTGCTTTACCAAAATTTTGCAGCAGGAAACACCAGTAATCAAAGCTACTCTAGCAGACGAAGAAGTTATGTCACTGAAAGCAGAACTAATGAGTCAATCAATATCATTTATTGAGCATCTATCATGTCCCGAGCACAGTACTAAGCTTTTGGGATAGTAGAATTAGTAGATATGATCCCTGTCCTCAAGTACCGACTAGCAGGGGGCTCTCTGAGGTACTGTCTCCCAGAAAGTCTTTAAGGAATACAGACACTGCCAGCCGACGACAATGTAATTGGTTTGTTGAGAATGGCTCCAAGATTAAATACCTTCTTGCAGCAAAACAAGGAATACAATATCTACACCTTACAGGGCCTCATGACTTCCATCACAGCCTAGAGTCAAAATACAGGACATGTTCTGGAACATGCACCAGTGGTATCCACCGGGGCCTAGAGATAGATCGCTACACAAATGGAAACGAAACCAAGAAGAATGTATGAAGACCCATACACGGTGACCCCAGCCCATCTGAAGGATAAATAAGGCCCCAACCTCATTCCAAGGAAGAGATCTTTAAAAAATTCCAGTAATACTTCAATCATCTCCTTCAAGTGGTATTTTTCTGGATGGGTAGAGACAGTGTGGTCTGTTGGCTACAGCATGGGCCGGGGAATCAGAAGGATCTAGAATAAATCCCAGATCTGCCACTTGTCTGTTGTCACTTAACTTCTCTGTGCCTCAGTTACCTCATCTGTAAAATGGATGTAAGACTGTGAGGGCCATGTGAGGCATGGACTGTGCTCAACCTGATTAGCTTGTATCTAGTAAGCCCTTAACTAATACCAGAAAAAAATGGGTATGAGGTATAGTGCTGGATCAAACAGAGACACTTAGCTGGCCTTCTTGCAGTAGATTTAGAAATTCTGTGAACCAGGCGAGGCTGTATCTCTTGTTCATTTAGTGTTACTCAGCACAGTTCTCCTCCACAAGCCTGGAGGAATGTTAGCAACTCACCATCTGGGCCTGCCTGCCTTCAATCATGGCCTAGTAGAAAGAATAACATGGCCTAGGGGAAAGAGCACAGGCCTGGGAGTCAGAGGAGCTAGGTTCTAATCCTGGCTCTGCCACTTGTCTGCTGTGTGACCTTGGGGAAACCATCTCAGTTTTCTCATCTGCCAAATGGAGAATCAATACCCATTCTCCCTCCTATGTGAGCCCTATGGGGGACAAGGACTGTGTCTGACCTGATTACCTTGTAACAACCTCCGTGCTTATTACTGTGTGCTTGGCACACAGTAAGCTCTTAACAAATACCACAATCATCATCATCGTCATTCCCATATTCTCACCTGGAGTCAGAGAGGAGTCATTGACAGGAGGCTTCTCAGTGGGTGTTGCACAGAAGGCAGAATCACTATAACAGCATCACCTGGCTCCACTCCCAGTCCAAACCTTCACATTCAGATACCCTGGGGGACACCCAGAATAACAGTACCAAGCTGCTAATAATAATAGCATTTGTTAAGGACTTACTATATGCCAATCTCGGTACTTGGAGCTAGGTTAGATACAGTTCAATCAGATCAGATACTGTCCTTGTCTTTCATGGGGCTCATAGTCTAAGGAAGAAGGAAAACAGGTATTAAATCCACATTTTACAGATGAGGAAACTGTAAATAATTTGTCCAGTGTAATGCAGCAGGCAAATGGCAGAGCAGGGATTAGAACCAAAGTCCTTTGATTTCCAGGCCTCTGCCCTTTCCACTGGGCCACACTGTTACTGGATGGGGAAGTGGAAGGGGAGGAAGAGGACTCCTTCTCCCCTCCAGCAGAACAGCCTGTTCTTTCCTGATGGGTGGAAGGAGGTAAGTGAGAGAGCATTAATTAACCAATTAATGAAATTATAATGGATTTAATTCCATAATTTCTTAGGCACATACTTAACTCAAGATAATTAAATTCAGAATCTTTTGCCTCACTTTAAACAGGAAAGAAGCTGGAATATGATGACTATGTGACATCATCAGAGAGGAGAATGTTGCTATTATGGGACCACCAAGTTTATCCAAGTATGTCCTCCATATTTATTCAATTTAATCCAGCTATGTCGTCTTGGTTCCAGCGACAAAGCGGAGTGTATAATTCTCATTATGTACTAATGATACCCAATTAACTCCAAATTTAGTGCATAAGATCCTCCTCCTTCTTCCCCCAAATGATGATTTTAGTCCTCGTCTCTCTTTCCGGAACGAGTTCTATTCCACAAACAAGTGACATTTCACTGACACTAGAGAAGATGTAGAAAATGTCAGCCACTAGATGGAGTGGATTCACAAATCCAAATGACCAATTTGTTTTTCATTCAGTGGACATGGCTTCTGGTTTATTTTGTTCATTTTGTTCAGCCATTTATCCTTTTGTACACTAACTGATATATTTAACAATGGAATTAATTTTATCCCAAATGAGAAAACGCAAACATTTTGGGGGAGGAAAGCGAGTTACTGATTCTCCTGTGAGTCAATTTCAAATTGTTTCTCCATTGCAGAAAAATCAGTGTTTTAAAATACACTGAGAAAAATAAATAAATGAATATTTGGAACCCTGCCTCAAAAAGGAACAAGGAATCCTATTTTTGGAAGCTAAGAGATTCTTATTTCAAAATTGAGGGCTTGTAGGAGCAGAGCTAAGAAACCCAAACCAGATACCTTTAACACAACTTGTTCATTTCTAATTTATGAAACATTTGCATTTTCATATTAAAATTCCAAATTAAGGGAAAGAAAGGGAAGATGGTCCCAAAATTCATTATACTGTTAATTATTGTATTATTGTGGGAAAATAAAGTTTTTTCTGCTATTAATCAAATAAACTAAGAAGAGTCAGAATAAGAGGGCTTAAGCCATTGGTGCAGATGCTTAACCACATTATGAATCTTGCAGTTCGAAAAACATTTGGGGACTAACAAAATATGTGAGAGTTGGGTGATTTAAAAAAAATATATACACTTTACTTCTTACCCACAATAGCTTTGACAGCCTATGTATGTTCAATTAGAACATTCTATACTCTGCCATTTGTCAGTTAGAATAAAGTTAACTGAACTTTTTCAAACCTCAGGAAATAATCAGTTTTGGGTTCTGTTTTTAACAAGGTCCATTTGTATCCAATCAAACAGGTTCACCTTGCCTAGTTTTTTCCCCTATAAATCAATCAATAGTATTTATTATTATTATTAATAATAATAATGTTGGTATTTTTTGAGTGCTTACTATGTGCCAAGCAATGTTCTAAGCGCTGGGGGAGATACAAGGTAATTAGGTTGTCCCTCATGGGGCTCACAGCCTTCATCCCCATTTGACAGACGAGGTCAGTGAGGCACAGAGAAATTAAGTGACTTGCCCAAGGTAACACAGCAGACAAGTGGTGGAGTTGGGACTAGAACCCATGACCATCTGACTCCCAAGCCCATGCTCTTTCCACTAAGCCACGCCATCCATTTGGGAAAGTACAATGCAGAAGAGTTGGTAGACACATTCCCTCGTCCACAAAAAGCTTACAGGCCGGGGGGAAACAGACATTAATATAAATAAATTATGCATATAAACAATGAATTGTATTTACTGAGCACTTACTGTGTGCAGAGCTCTGTACTAATAAGCACCTGGGAGCATACAATACAGTTCAGTACAGTACACGTTCCCTTGCCCACAGAATCTTTCAGTCTGGAGGGGATGTGAACATAAATGTTGTGAGGCTGTGTGAGGTAACTATCAAGGGCTTAAAGGATACAGTTATAAGTGCATAGGTGTTGCAGAAAGGAGAGGGAGTAGGGGAAAAGAGGGTTTAATAAGGGAATAAGCATACAGACATACGTTGAATTTGATAAGGTGCTGAAATGGAGTTTCTGAACATCTATTGAGCAGAATACAATTCCAAATTAGATTGGAACTGCAAACCTATTAGAATGAGGTTCAACAGGTTAAGTTCAGAGGTGTCCAGGTTAATTGTGGGCTTGGGGTGAACAAGCCACAGGTTGAGAAGTATAGCCTTGAACATACCTGCCTTAGGGAGAGTAGGGATGTGACGTCAAAGAATCTGCACATGTGTATTGAAGCAGAATTTCCTTCTTCTTAAGGACTTAACCAATTAGCAGATAGAAGCAAATGGAAAATTATTCTAGTTAATCATCAATTTCTTCAGTAGTGAACTAGGATCACTTAAAAAGAATCCTAGACTTCCCTATCCTAAGGATATAGAAATTAGAAGTGAAATGGTGGGCCATTTTCAAAAATGGCCTTCCTCCTTTATTCAAGAAGTTGCACACAGCTAATTTCTTCTGCACGATAAGCTGTGTGTGTGTGTGTGTGTGTGTGTGTGTGAGCGTGCGCGTGCGCGTGTGCATGCGCACAAACAACAAATGCCTGACCAAATTACAGTTGGTGAGGCTAGTCACACTTTGCTACACACCTACTTTTTTGATTACCTTTATAGGCACAAATCTCAACCCATGAAAATTTCTGGTAACGTTTGTATAGTTTAAATTGGAACTGTTTTGGAAATATGGTTTATGTAGCCAATATCGCCTCAAAATACTTTAGAGGAAATTTCATGCTACTGAGACTTAACACTGATCAAATAAGACTTGTTTTTAAGACCAGCAGAGTTGAAAAACAAGGACAGAGAAATGGGGCGTAAAAGACAGAAGGCTTAAATGGTGCTGTTTTCGAAAGGCTGGTGAGCCTGCTGATGCTACATTCTGCATTGTGATAGCCTTTCTTTTCATCACTCAATTAATGGCATTTATTGAGTGCTTACTACGTGCAGAGTACTGTACTAAGCACTTGGGAGAGTACAACAGAAGTAGCGGACTTGCTCCCTGCCCATAACAAGTTTACCCCCATTCTCTTACTATATTAGCGTTAACAGCTCTGCCTATTGGCCTGCTCTGTGACCATGGAAAGTCACATAATAATGATAATAGTAATAGTAATTATGGAATTTGTTAAGCGCTTACTACATGGCAGGCACTGTGCTAAGTGCTGAGGTGGATATAAGCAAATCAAGTTGGATATAGTCCTTGTCCTACATGGGGCTCACAGTCTCAATCCTCATTTTTCAGATGAGGTCAAGAGGCATAGAGAAGCGAAGTGACTTGCCCAGAGTCACACAGCAGACAAGTGGGGGAACCTGGATTAGAGCCCCTGTCCTTCTGACTCTCAGGCCCATGCTCCATCCACTATGCCATGCTGCTTCCCCCGTGGACCTCTCTTAACCTCTGTGGACCTCGGTTTCTTCATCTGTAAAATGGGCATAATGATATCTGCCTTTCCCTGCCTCACAGGGGGGTTGGGAAGATAAAAGGAAATAATTGATGTGAAAGTGCTCTGGAAAAACAAGAGCACTTTACAAAAAAAGCAAAGTATCGTTATAATTATTATAACCTTGGCAGAAGGAAAACTCAAATTTATTCCTCTTTCCTTTTATAGCCAAAAAAAAGGAATGGGGGGAGGACAGAAGTAGGAGGGGAAAAGTGCCTTATTTGCATTTTTGGAGCTCTGACTTAGTAATTTAAATGTAAGGTACTTCATAGTTATATTAGGATTATAATGGAATTCAGATATATTACTCTGACATACACAAACAACTTCCTGAAGTATTTGCCAGCATATTAAGCCACTACACCAGATTGTCTTGGCAAGGGTGAACGTCTTTGAAATATGCCTTTGCTTTTCTTTTTAAAAAGAGTAGCATGGAATTTGCTAAGAATGTCAAAAAAACAAAATGCAAAAATATGTCCAGTTTAAGAAACTATTGGGTACTTTATTTGCAATAATAAAGAGACAAAAATTCAATTTTGCTCTGGAAAATGTGATCTAAGAACGGACGTCCTTCAAGCAGTCAAGGCAAGACTTACAAGCCTGTGTTTTGGGATTGGCCAATTTGAACTTCTCTTTCCAGTAACTGACTATGACAGCTGAGAAGGATGGGGGGGAATAATCGACAACAAACTGAGACGCTCTCCCTGAAAGCATCCGATACCTGTTCTGGAATCTAGAATCCCACTCACCTCCTTTTTTGGCATTCTCAAACCCCAACTCCGTTTGGGTTTTGGAGATGCCTCATGGGCTGCAGTAGTGCATTGTGTTACAAGGAGAACATGCTGGCTAAAAATAATGATTCCGAGCTATATGGGACACATTTCACATATTCACAGAAGGGGGAAAAGACTTTGAAAGCTTTCCTAAAGTGCAGGTGTGAAAATTCCTCCAGCTGGGGCTAAACTAGAATTTGTAGTATTCCCCCTAACGACTGCTGCTTCTCCACACTGAGCACTCCCTCACGTTTAGTGAGTAAACAATGCTGTCAAGCTACTTGGAAATAGAGGCTCACCGATAGTAAATTAGGCCAAATCCAGGAACTTTAGACTCGTCTGGCACAACTGGGAGCCTAATAATAAGGCAAATCAAAGCAAGTTTGGGTTTAATAGTTTGACATCAAGTTGTATAAGCAGGATAAAATCATACAGTGCACCATAATGAGAAATTGAGGATAAATGTTTGCATATACAATATCCATGTGGAAACCTGAATCAAAAAGGCAATTCTGCTTTGTTCACATTGCCCTTGAAAATGTGGATAATGGAATGCACTCTAGCTCAAGGCTCGTGACGCTGTTCACGAAAGAAAGGCAACTTTCATAAAGACTCATCTTGGAAAAAAAACTGCTTTTAAAAAGAAGGTGGGATCATTTCGATCACTCTAAGGAAATGGTTTTAACCTATAAGTACTGATCTGTGGCAAACCCACCTATTATCAGGGAGAGCCAGTTGCAGGGTGACTGGTTTATCTTAATGCAATTCTACCTAACTATCCCTCCCAACATGATTAAGAGAGGTGGTGACGGGGAAGCACAGAAAAGTTACCCTTTCCCTATAGATGTGTTTATCCTGGAAACTTGATATTGTCATATCATAACTATCCTGAACATTACTGTGTAAATATGATCTTGCTGGGGCAAGGTAATCTGTTCTGTTCTCCTTATACCAGTCTGTTGCTATGGGTCTCCAAATGCAGCAAAAAAAGAGGACAAATCTTGAAAAGATGATGGTGTGAAATCCCATTAGGGTTAGACATTAAATGAATAATAGAATGCCATCATTGCCCATTTTGGCACATTTGCAAAATTATCTTTGAAGCCAAGGGCCTAGCCTGGATTTTCACATACACCGGAAAACATGAACAGTCTTGTTATGATTAAATGGGGGGGCTGTTTCCCTCAGCCAGGACTTCTCAGTGTCCATCTGCACAGCTGCTGTAAGCAGAGCCAGATCCCCAGTATTCGAGTCATTTACAGGACAGGTTTAAAATCAGCAGGACCCATTCAAATTTTACAGAAGGCGATCTATTTTTCTCATTTTGGAAGTGATAACTTTCCCAAATGGGGATCTGTTGTAAAATGGCATAGAACATCAAAGATTAATACGTCATCTGGATAACCTTTATGATTTCCATTAGTCTTATGCTTTGGAAACTCTGGCTGACATCTACAAAGACCTATACTATTTCATAAGGATAATGTAATCTCACATAATATGGGCAAAAATGAATTACACTGATATCAAAGCATAACTCTGTCTGAACTGCAATAGAAGGTCATGAAAGTGATGTTTGTTAAAGTGCACTGGGCTACTGTCTAAATATCCAAATTAACAACTTATAAAAAAAAGAATGAGATAAGTCAAAGTAGACCTGAAACTTGTATTTTCAGGAAACGCATGAAATTTTGGGGTGGGGGAGAAATCTCAATAGGAACAATAAGCGCATTGATTGGTTTGGACTTCCTCTTGCTTTTTCACCTCTACCAATATCAACTCAATATGTAAAAAGAGTCAACAATCTCTTAAAATGTAGACAATCAATAAGGAAATAGTGAAATTATCTGTTTTATTCCAGATTTCAAATTCTGTAAAATCTAGGCTACATCAAAGAGCCAAAGGAATTAAAGTGAAAGAATTAAAAAAGAAAAGAATTCAGGAGTTAGGTATCTGTCTTCTCAATTAGAAAACAGGGAACCCAGAAAGAGAAAAAGTCAGTTTTACTTTGGTTTAAACATGCCATCCCTTTAATGAAACAGGGAAGCTCGCATCTGTGTTCTTGATGTAACCGAACTAACATAATTATCCAAAGAACAGACTCTAACCTCCGCCCGCCCCCCGAAACAGATACAGTCGTACTAACCCCATGCAAGCAACCACAATCAAACCCTGCTTTTCTTCACCATATGCTAAGTATTTTAAATTCAATTAATTTTTGTCTATTTCTGCAACATTCCTGGATAGCTGGTGATGGGGAACAATCTTGTTCTTTGCCTGCTCAGCTTCTTTTGATGAAAGCACTGTAAACTGTACCTGTTCTTCTAAGTTCTATTTCAAAACAGATAATTTTAAACAGAAAAGAGTTTTGATTTTTTCCCTTCCAAAAGCTAAGATATCTTGAAATGGGGAACATGCCTAAATTATCAGTCGTTTTGGTGTTAATTCTAACCCATAGCAAATAAATATCACAGAATCTTCTTGAAAATCATTTGCTAAAAGTTTGTCTCATGCTTTCTTTCAAAACATAATTTAATGACCAGATATGGGCATTAAATATTTACCCTCAGCATAATAATCTGTGAAACTCTTTCTTTGAACACAAAGGTAAACCTCTTGAAAGAGTTTCTGATTTGTTTGTATATTGCGTGCTAGCAATAACAAGTCTCTTTTGGAGAATTTCATTTTTACCAGTTTCATCCTGGGAACATTTAACAGTTTCATTATTGGAACATTTTGAAATGCCAGAAAGAACACACTGATCCTACAACTAAGCTTGTTAAATGAGAAGAGCAATACCACACGCATCACAGAGAGAGAAACATATTTCACCAGAAAACGGAGAACAATAAAAAAATGAAAATAGCAGATAACATATATAGAGCAAACCCCAAATGTATACAAAAGACCTATTTTTAAAAACGTACTTAAAACTACAAATCATTTTAATTTCTTTCAAATGCAGATGCATAAGTTTTATTTTCAGAGCTGAATCACCTGGAGTAGGGCCTTTGTATTTCCCAAATACCCTCTCTAACATTAAAATTGTTTGACAAAAACATTCAATCTGTCTTCCTGCATTTGAGTGTAAAAATACAATATTTTTACTCAAAAGGGAAAACTGTAGGGTTCCATCTTCTGGCACCATTTCGCCCAGATTGAGTCAAAGGAAGACAGACTAGAGACATCTCTCCTATTACAGGCATGATACATACCTCAGCCAGGAGGGTTCTCCATGTAGAAATTGTAGGTATCTTTGAAACAAAAAGAATTCATTTACGACAAATCCTATTCACTGATAAATATTTTCTAAAATGCCCAAGCAAATTGAAAATTAAACCTAACAAAGTTTTCACCTCTCACCCAACTGGGGATTTTTTTTTTTTTAAACATGGATGGTCCAAGTTTTAGTTAGACCTTCTAACTACCAAGGTGTTGAATTTAATTAATTCATTTGGAACTACAAATGGACTTGTATTTAAGATAAAATTGCTCTTCCCTGAGTTTGGGAGGAGAAGAAAGGTACAAAGAAAAAAAACAAGGTACAGAGAAAATCAATAAGAATGTCTTCCATTGTAAATCGCCAGTAGGTTGGGATTAGAAGAGGAACACTTTATATCAGAGAAGTCCTATGGGAGCCTAAGAGGTTGGCTGCTCTGAGCTTCTCGGTGTACAGGAAAATAGATTAATATTAACTGTGACACCACAGTCCTTAAAGGGCACAAGGCTTCTCAGAAACTAGCTTTTTTTTCCCTCCATTGTTCAAAATTCAGTAGTTTAGGAAAGCAATGGTACTGAGCAGTTTACATCATAAACTCTGTCCTGCATAAAATGCCTGAGGTTAAAAGAAAAACAAAAACCCACAAAAGCAAGGCAACTGACCACCTGAGAGGAACAAGGTAAAGCTGGATAATAAAATAATAATAATACTAATAATAATACTAATAATAATAACCACCTTACCTATTTTTACTTTCTAAATTTCTTACTTTGGTAGTTGGGGCAAATATTGCTCAGAAGCTATCGATTGATCTCACTACCTTTATTTTTCATTGTTATTTCTCCCAACATATAACACTACGATTTCATCCAGGATGCAGCCTATCTCGACAAGAAACTAAAAAGATTTAAAGGTCTTAGCTTCAGCACCCAGACAGAAAAATCCTTTCAACAACTTGTTCAATTAAGGGTTAGTTCTTTAACCGAGTCCTAACGCATTAGAGCTTCTGTTTTGGTTCAATGCACAGAATTTGTTTTGGCTCTAATAAGGGAATTCACATTCTGCTGTCCTGAAAGTTTATGGTTTTAATTTGTATTCTGGGCGAGGGGTTTAATGTATTATTCTAGGTTTGGTGCAGGCACCGGGCTATTTCTTTTGGGAAAAAAAAAGGCGTGCTCTTCCCTGTTGTTATAGATACACAGATACAAACGCCTGTGGGCTCCAGGACATATTTCAAACACTTACAGCACACACCAGCTCCACACACACCAGCTCCATCCGATGCTTGCGTGGAAAATACACACAGACTCCCACAGACACACCCGCCCCGAATAAAGTCTTAATGAAGAGGTACCAGGACATCTCCATCCTAAAAAAAGAGAGCTCCCTGCCAGAAAGGGATGCTGGAATAGGTAGCCAGTCGTCTGGGAGACACCTGGGAGCTTGAAGCTCTGACAAGGGAGAGAAGGCGAGTTTAGACGTTCCCCCATCCCACTTCCAAGGAGGATGGAAAAGTATCCTGATGGATCTGCCTTACCCTTCACATCGCCCGGTCCTGGCTGGGTGGAGATGGTAGCCTCGATGCTTCCTGCGCTCTCAGCTGAAATGAAATAGCCTCTCCAAGGGGGGACTCCAGCCAACCCTTCCCGCAGGGATCCAGAGTCGCCCCGCCTCGTCCCGCCCCTCCCCGACCAGGAAAAGAGGGAACCCAGGGCCACGAGGGGAAGGGAAAAAAAAGGGGGGAGATGGGGAGGGAGGAGAATCAGGGAGAAGAGGAGAAGGACAAGGGGAAGGAGGCAGGAGGAGCAGGCAGTGGAGGAGGAGGTGGAGATGGGGAGGGAGAAAGGAGAAGATGGGAAGAGGAGGTGGAGATGGAGAAGAGGAGGGAAAGGAGGAGATGGGAAAGGAGCTAGAGGAGGGAGGAAGAGGGAAAAAAAGGAAAAGAGAAAGAAGGAGGTGGAAGGAGGAGGAAGGGCGTGGAAATGAGGGAAGGGGACTGGAGAGTCTCTGCCTGTCTGCCAGTCAGTTGGTATCTGATTGCGCTGGAGATTTTTCCCCCTGTTTGATCGCCCCCCTTCAAGGACCTGCCCCAGACTCCCGGTTAAGGGAGGTGCAAAAAAAGGGGAGCTGTCCCCCGCCCGTGTCCCAATCTTTTCTTGGCCCTCGCAACCCCCAGACTGCCGGTCCCCTCCTGGTCCCCCTGTGGGGCTACCCAGTTCCCCCCTCCTCTCGCCCACCGGTCAGCTCGTCCTACTCCCCCTCCCCCGGGCCCGGGTGGGATGGGATGTGGACCCCTGTCTGGCTCTCTCCCTCCTTCTCCCCCCATCCCCATTTATGAAGCTCGGGGCCCATCACGTGCTAAACGAGCCTTTGTCCTGGCCCTGGCAGCAGCACAAGCATCTCCAGGGGACCTCTGTGGCTAGGGTTGGGGCAGAAAAGGGGGCAGAAAAGGGGGCAAGGGAAAGGGCTGGAGGGGTCTGGCATGGTGCAGGGCAGGGGCAGGACTGGAGAGGGAAGAGGGAGTGCTAGGACGCAAGGCTGCCTCTCCAAACTTCCCTTCTGCCAAGAGCACCTGCTGGGCAGGACCCTAGGAAGAAGCCAGGGGCACCAGCTCCCTCAGTGCCACCTCCTTCCTCCTCTTTCTCCCGGGGCGACCCCCAGTTCTATCCCGGGCCATTCCCCCTCCACCATGCCCTTTGGGATGCTCCACCGGTCCTCTTGGATGGGAAGGAGGGGGCCGGGGCTGGTGGCTACCTGGGGCTGCCCCTGGCCACCCGGATGCCCTCCTGAGTGGCTGTGCCCACCCACAAACAATTTGTCCTCGAGTCCAACCAGGGCTGGGCGCCCTGGCTCTGTGCGCTCCCGCTAGCCCCCACCCCAAATTTATCACACAACAGGGGATCATGCCCTCCCTCCAACTCCCGCACCCCTCTGTCCTGCAGCAGCTCTGGTCCTTCGAGGGACTCTGGGGTCCGCGGGGAGAGGAGAGGAAGAGGTCAGTGCAGGGTCCCGGCCACTGCTCTTCAAGGACAGGAGCGGCCCCTTTCCGCTGACAAGGGCTTTCGAGCTCAAGGGCTCTTCAGCCACCGCCCAATTTTCATCTTTCCATCTTTTTTTTTAAATAGACGGAATGCTGTCCGGCTTCAAACAACCCCTGTCTCACAGTCCCCTCCCCAGCCCCCAATCCATTCGTTCCCTCCCCCCAGCCCCAAACTGTCCCCCACGTCTCTCAATCCAGTTCCCCAGTTACTCTATGCCTGGTCCCCCCAATCCAGCACCCCCTGCACCCTAAAACCAGCCTCTCATGGGAAGACTTTTTAACGGAAACCAAAGTTAAGGTCCATCTGACCCAGAGACCTGGGTGTGTGTGTGTGTGTGTGTGTGTTCGTGCATGTGCGAGCAGCTTTGCCCACATCTGTCCATCTCCAATCATCCTGTTCTGCACTGGACAGTCTGGTTTTCAGCTGGTCTCTCTCCTTTGAATGGTATTGATTCTGCAGCCAGTGCCTTTATGACACCGCACCCGACACCTATATGCACAGTATTTTGATTTGAAGGACCTGGCCTCCCTCTGCCTCAGTTCCTGCCTCAACGGAGAAGCACCTCTATTTACAAAGACCCCAAGGGGTGAACACAGTGGCTTTGGAGTCAGAGAGGGCATAAGAGGTTTCCCAGGTGGTGTTCTCAGGGTTCTGCAGATTTCCACAAAGAACCTTTCAATGTGACCTTATGGTGCCATTAAATAATGTGCATCCTGTAAGGAACATCTATCTTTGCAAAAAGGTCGGCAAAGGGGTCTAGTGCTTTGTGCCCTCAGTGGCTGTGTGTGTGTGTGTGTGTGTGTGTGTGTGTGTGTGTAGAGAGGAAGGAGGGGAGGTAGCCATCCACAACTACACCAAACCCCTCTCCCCTTTCCCCCATAGCCAAGCCTCAGTGGGTCAGGGTCTCCAGCCCAGCTCCACCTCTCATCTTCTACTCTCTGTCCTCCCATCCTCATTCTGTCCACCCCACTTGTCAATTTCAGTCAGCAGGGGCCACTTTAAGGTCTTGCCCAGCCATGATCTTTCTCAGAAGCTGTCCTCTAAGACCATCAGTCTCTCTGTCAGTGCTGGCTCTGTGAACAAGATGAAGAATACCTCAATCTCCTGCTGCTCTGGCACTATAAGTCGCAAGAGAGGCAGGTAGCGGGGAAGTCAGCCTTTCCTTCCTGGTTGCCAGGACAAAGAGTTTGCTGGGTGCTGTCCCCCAAGAGGCCTTTCAGGTTTTAACATAGCTTCAGGATCAGGCTGGATTTCCAGGCCACCTACCACCTATCATATAGATGAACTTGGATTACTAGTGTGAGTGTAGCAGTTACCCAGTATCCTGAAGATCACAGCACATTTTACAAATGTGGCTGGCTGAAAGAGGCACTTCCGCTCCAACGCACGTTTTCCCCGTAGTGAGGCTCTAGCCTGCAACTCCCTCCACCTTACCCTCTCCGCTAGTCCAGCGGTTAAAACAAATAGGCTCTGGAAAGTAATTTATCATCTTTGAACTCAGTGGGAATTTCCTACCTGAATTCTGAAAATATTCTTCCATGTCCACCCTGCCTTCTTGCGGACAGTCCACACTATGCTTCACCAAGAACAATTTTATCTTCTCAGATTTTTCCTAGATCATTCAAAAAAAAATCTCTTCTGATTAACACTCTCTAACCTTCAGCTTCTTCACCAAATCCAGTGACTCCAAATGGAAACTGAAAGTCCATTTGCTGAAGAGCCGTTTCAGATGACCTGTGCTGGAGTCAGCGATTAAGCATTCAACCAACCCCAAATCTCCATCAGCCTTTAGGGGTTTTCACTGCTGTTCTGTCTGCTGCCAGTGGAACAAAGTTAGAGGATGACAGGTGGTGAGGAGGGCTGCTTTCCCATTTTAGAGTTCAAGAATAATGCTTGTAATGGAGCCAAAATGTGACTTCTGACCTGATATTTCATCACTGCTAGTGAACAACCTGGTCACCGGAAAAGAGGAGAACATATCCTTTGGGAAATTCAGAGCTCCTGTGTGTGTATATGACTGTGTGTGTTTGTGTGTGCGTAGCTGGGTGTATGTTTTTTCAAGCATGCTAAATTAACAGGCCTTCAGGCTGAAACACCCTTCCCCCCCCACCCCGCCACACCAATGCCACCGCCGGCCCTCCACCCCCCACCAAACACACACATATACTCCATTCCTCTCACCCCCTGCAGGAAGCTATAGTAAGAAAAGATTTTCTCCAGTGTCCCCAGCAATCATTCCACAGGAATCACCTTAAGGGAGAAAATTACTTATCTTGGCAGCCCTCCTCCCTTTCTCTTGAGAGAACCAGCGAGAATGACAAATGTGATCTTTCAATCTACCTATTCAGAACACTATATCGTGGCTGCACATTAACTTAACACCCGGGACTAAATGGCCTTTGGTATTCTCTAGTCACCACTAACTTAATTGAATTTGAACCAGTGACCTTATGGTGGGGTGGGGGGAGACTCCACTAGCTGTTTAGTCGCAGGCTCCCGGTGCCTTGCAGTGTCCAAGTTGATCTGCCCTGTTTCATCTTGCTTTTCCTCTTTCAACACTGGAGTCAAGTGATGACGAGCCAATGTAGTCCCGTTCGGTGTACTTTAGGTTATTCACTCAGTAAAATTGAAATGACACATTGAGCTAGAAGAAAAATAAAATTTCAACTTCTTCCTGGCAGAAATGTCCACAGTTTTGCTGAGCCCAAAGTATTTGTAATTTATGCTCTGCTTCCGTGGACCAACTCTTCTGAGGTGGATTGGGCTGCAGTCGTTTAGCCTCAAAGTATTTTTGTTCTCCTTCTCAGTTTTTCTGGAGAAATTAGAGTAGATTTCTAGGCAAATGGGTAGGTCCAGCCTCCAAGCAAAGGCACAAATGCAACTCTCTTGACCCTCAAATGTCCTGTGGGGGTCTCAATCTGTGCTTTTCCTTTCTCGTCTTCTCCTGACTGCTTCAACTTGAGGGCTAGTGTAAGGACGACACTGCACCTGATCAGAATGAATTCATGACAACATGATTTCATTCTGACTCAGCTTTATGGAGCAATTTCAGCAGATCTAATTGGCTTTCATGCTTTGAAGCCTTCGAACAATCTTATGTTTTGGAGTGACTCAGGGTAGCATGATATCAGCCCCTTTTTTCATCCCAAGTCTAAAGGGCAAAAGAAGCCCATGTGTGTGGAGTTAGCCTGGCCCCCAGAGTTTGCGTGTTCTAAATGCTTGCTGCCGTGCTCTTCCACCGTTCTTGAAACCTGCCATGTAAAGACCCTCTTGTAGTATTTCTGCATTTTCCTTCAGAGTGAAACACTAGTGAATGTTAACTGCTTCTACACCCCATCAGATATTGAACTTCCTGATAAACTGTTCAAGGGATGAAAACCTGGTTGTCAGGAAAAGGGAGTCATAGGCCTCTTTGACCATGGGGAATACTGCTTTCACATCCTCTAGGCACAAAGAACATCATCACAGCGCCTAAGTGATCTTTCAATACAGCGAAACACCCTCATTAGAGATTTTTTTTTTCACCTTCTCACCTTCTTTCATTAAACCCCCCTCTTGTCAGTCCCAGCTGAGCAGCAGTGGGGAGCACTGAGCTGACAGGAAAGCGTTTTCCTTTGTTCGCACTCTCTGTTTTGTTTTTCATCACTGAGCACTAGCTCGGTAATGAGGAAAGAGATCGTCTTTTCATCTCAAATCCTGTAAAATTATCTTCTAAAATATAATAAATAACTGTGTATGAAAGGTAAGGAGGAGAGTGAGAGAGTAAGACACAACTCTCCCACCCCTTAATCGATAAACTGTGCAGCAAGTACAGAAAAGTACAGTGTGTCCGAGACTCAGAAATGTCTTCCTTCTTCTCTGCTTTCTATGGATGTTTCATTTCCCTAGAGTATCTGAAACTTCATTTTGCTCTAAAACGACAAAAAAAAAAAAAAAAAAGAGGAGGAAAGAAAAGCAAAGTGGACTGGCTTTGAGATGTGCATTAATTATTTGTTTTGTTTTTTCTCTTTATTCCTTATTCGTCATGAGTCTAGATCTGTGATAAAGCCAGCCTTTGCTAGAAACTCCAGGGCATATTTGACATTCATACACACATACCCAGTTTGTAGACAGAGCTACAATTTCTTTGTCTCATCTGCCATTCCCTCCAATGCAGTAGATTAGTCTGTAGAACTTGAGTCGTCAGAGAGTACTGACTGTTACCTTGAAATGTTCTGATTATTTCCTCCTTTCTTCAGTTCATTGCAGTTCCACCAGTTTCTTCATGAAACGTTGCTTCACGTTTAAACTAGAATTATCGAAAGTCAGTAGTTGAAGAGAGGGGAGAAAAGGGAGCAGGATCATTCTGCAAATGTGTTTGATTGTTGAATCCAAAATGCATGCAGAATATATTTTTTTGCTCTCTTTGCATCATTTTTGCTCTTTCCTACTTTGCTGCATTGAAGGAGTACCTAGGGAACTCTGATAAATTAATTTTGAATTGTCTAGTTAGACTGTAGCTTCTAGGGTATCCTGATAAATTAATTTTGAATTCTCTAGTTGGACTGTTGCTCTATCTTCTTTTGACATGTTACTCTCTAACTTCCTTTGGTAATACGTTTGGATTTTGAGTGTCACATCTCCCCATAGCAACTATGTATTAAAATATGTTTAAAGTATCACTAATTCCAAAAGACATAATACCAATATTTATTTGAAACTAACCACAATTAGTATTCTTATTACGACACAATTGCTTTCAAAATCCTGTGCCTTAAGTCAGAACACTGTAAGCCATTCTCTTAGGAACAATGTAAAAATAGGGAATTGGCTCCTAATTCAAAGTCTAGTTTTTACCACAATTACCCAGAATTATGTGTTCAATCAGAGAGTAGTATAGTTAAGATAATATATTTATGTTGAGTCAGAGAGGTTTCATGACAGAGTAGCAGACTTTTACTTCATTTGACCTTCCCTGTTGACCCTCTTTAGTGATCAGATGGACCACTTTCCTCTCCTGCAGTCTCTCACACTCTGCCCCTTCCCATTCTTTCAACTTTCCTCTCCAGCACCCCCATCACAGCTTTCAAAATGGTTTTCCCATTTCTCCATGGCTCCCTTGTGACCTGTGTTTCCAGTGAAGTGCTGTATGGTTGGCAGTAAACAGAGTTAATGCCATAAAGGAGGCTACTGTCATAAAGAAACCATTGGGCTGTAAAGCTGAAATTGGATGTAAATTTATAAACATTGTAAGTTTCTTTCACTATAACTTGAAATATAAGTTAAGGACTGCCTGTGTACACACACACACACATATCTGGTATCTGCACACAATATTCTCTAAATGTAATATCTATTAAATGGATTGCATTTTATAGCTTTATACTTTTTCTTTGTAGCTTGGAAAAATGACTGACTGGACTATAATTTTCTTAGCTCCAGGTTAAACATATTAATAGCCCACTGGAGTCCACTTTTTCAACTTAAAGAGAAGTAGTTTTCCTTATACATATAAGATGCCAAATATACGTATTTTACTATTTGCCCTTTAAAATGTCTTTTTCCTTGAAATCTGAGTCAGTTTCAGTTGTTTCTTGCTAAGGCCTGAATATGTTGTCTTACAGCATTTAGTGACCTTTACCAATAGCAGAAGTCCAGCAAAATTAGCAATAATGTCAACTCCGTTTAGTAGCCAGTGTTTGGGAATCAGAAGAACAACAGGAAGCATAGTATTCCCTCATGTGAAGTTAACCTGAAACTAATAGTAATGTTCCAAAAACTAGCTCATCCATTAACCACAGGGTAATAACATGCTCGGTATAGCAGAAAAAAGGTCATGTGACTAGTTCTTGACATGTCAAACGTACATGGCAGTTAACACGTAGAGAGTACATAATGTAGCAATTAACACATAGGGAACATGTAAATCAGAAAGAGCAAAGCTTTCAGTCCAAAATGCCAATTCAACCCTTTAGGGTGTCCTCATGATTTGTCTAGAGACGGACAGCAATTACAATGGTGACTCGGTCCCTTGCTGTCTAAGACCTGCAGCTCTTCCTTCTCTAACAAAATCTTCAAAGAGGTCTTTTCCCACCCTCTCTCCCCTGTCAGGATGCTTACTCTGGATCTCTTAAGAAAGAAAGAAGAAGGGGAGAAAAGCAAGGAGGGGAGCAAAGAAGGGAGGAAAAGAGAGGATTAGGGAAAAAGGAGAAAGTGAGACTTAGCTAGCATGCATCAGAGTCCCTGAGAGACTTCTGGCTGGTAAATTCCCTTTGTATTGGGAGCAGGGTTTTTTATGGTATTTGTTAAGCACTTACTATGTGTCAAACACTGTTCCAAGTGCTGGGTAGACTCAAGTTAATTAGGTCAGACACAGTTCCTACATGCAGAGGACATGTCAAAGACATGTAAGATTCTGGAACTGTCCCAGAGATACGACTCTATGCTGATGTTAAAGTGAAGATTGTTTGGCTTAAAATTAAGATTCAAAGGCAAAACAAACAATTTTAAGGATGACATCATGATACAAAATAGTTCTAGAAGTTTTCTAGAAGTATAAATAGTATTTATTAATCAATCAATGGTATTTATTAAACACTGTGCAGAGCACTGTACTGTTTGGGAAAGTACGGTGCAACAGAGTTGGTAGATATGACCCCTGCCCACAACAAATTTACAGTTTAATGCTTACTGTGTGCAGAACACTGTCCTAAGCACTGGGGGAGAATGAGACCTGGTCCCTGTCCCTTGTGGGGTCACAATTTGTTTCTCCTGAAAATACATCACCCTACCCCAAATTTTTCATTCATATAGGACAATTCCAGTGTGTTCCTTTACTTGACGTGATTATAAACAGATTTATTCCCTGAACAAAACATGCAGCAATGATTATTTGAGCAATTGAAATTCCATGGTGCTAAGCAGAATGCTGTCTTATCCAAAATGAGCATAGGTAGAGTCAATTACAGCTATCTCTCTTAGTTGTGCGCCGTGACAATTTTCTTTGAATTTCTGTTATTCACTGACAGTCTATCAAGGCAGAAAAGGAACAGGGGAATTTTCAGTATGTGTATATAAGACATTCTCTCTCCATATATGCATATGTGGAGAGAGAGAATGCCTTACCTTTTGTTTTCAAATATGACACTACAGATCTATGAATCCATGCATAGAAGTATGGCTGAAAAGCCTTATATGTGGCTGACTCAGTTTCACACTGTGTGGTGAAAGATGATCCCTTGCCACAGTCCACTTGCAGTATCTGGTCCTGTTTCTGGAATGGCTTCTGACCTCTTGATCTTTGTGAAATCTCTGCTCAAGACCCACTTCTCTACTGTCACTTGGTAAGCTAATTGGTGTGCAGCAACACCACACAGTTTGAGACTGATTTACAAGGTTCTTAAAAGCAGCATGGCTTAGTGGATAAAGCCCGAGCCTGGGCGCCAGAGGACCTGGGTTTTAATCCCAGCTCCACCACTTACCTGTTGTGTGACCTTGGGTAAGTCACTTCACTTCTCTGTGCTTCAGCTTCCTCAGATGCAAATTGGAGATTCATATCTGTTCTCCCTCCTACTTAGACTGTGACCTTTATGAGGGACAGGGACTGTATTTGGCCTGATTAACTTTTATCTACCCCAGAGAGAGGGGGTGGGAACAGCAGCTATGAGTCTTCACAATCCTGGTGTTCCAAGCCACTATGGAGAGCTAAGGTGCCGCATTTTAATGTCAGCGCATAACTTTAATATCAAGACCATACAGGGATCTCAGGCAATCCCACAAATGAAACCTGAAATCTTTCTGGAAATTTAGCTAAAGATGGTGGAGTTCATAGCATAACATTACTCAACAGGGCTGATTTTTCCCCTGGACTCTGTCAGTGAGAAATATGCATGGGATTCTTCAAGAAGCAAACAGATGCCAGGATTTCACTCAGCTGGCCATGGATGTGTAATGATTTGGAAGGCAATGGTCTTTAAGCACCTAAAAAGTCTGACAAGATTACCCTAATAAACACGAATGAATAAAAGAGCAAAAGCATAAGTTAAGCATATTTTCAGAACCACTGTGCTTGTGAAATAGCTTTCCCATTAACCATTTGAGATTGCCTTTCCTTGAGGTTTTCTTGTTTTAACTTAATTACTAAATTACTGGTGGGGCATTTCAAGAATCAGTTACATCAATTTGAGCTCTACAGTCAGGTGGGGAAGCTGCTTGGAATTAAAAAAATCCTTTAGAGATACATGCTTTCTTGGGGAAAACCCTCAATTCTCGTCACTTGAAGTTACAAAACTTGTTTGATGTCACTTCCGATGAGTGAACTTCCTCTCCCCAATGGCTTTCAGTTCAAACAACCTTACCAACTGCTTCTGCCCAGCTTGAGTGGAAGCAGATGAAAAGCCTTCTCTGTGTCTGGGGCTTGTGTAAGGTCCAAAACCCATCACTTATTCATGCACATTTAAAATTAAAAACATTTCCTAGGCCCTTTTTAAAGAGTCATCTACTAAATTTTCTTTGGTCCTTTCCCACCCCTAGTGAGAAGAGGTATGTTGAGATCAGCCTACAGAACCTGATAGCCTTTACCTCTCTTATCAAGGAAAGAGTCAGAGCTAGGGCTAAAGAATATGTAACTATTCTTATCTTCTTCTTCAAATACCATTGATTCATTTCTGATTCATAGACACTTTATGGACTTTATAGAATTTTCTTGGTTAAAAAAAAGGAAGTGGTTTACCATTGCCTTCTTCCATGCAGTAAAAACTTAAGTCTCTGTGGGTGTGTTTGATCAACATTTTGATCATTTGAACATGTGTCTTTGACTCTTACCCATGCCATTGCTGCCCAGCACAGGTGAATTAACTTTGTTTGACCTTTCAGCTTAGACCTTACCATTATGGATAACCCTGGTGAGAGACTATCTCTTAATGGCATAGCTCTAATCTTCATTAGTGTATGCAAACTCTCCTGCAACGATAAGATGTTGATTCATAGGAGAGAACTATTCTTATACTCTACTATAATTTCCTTTATCGCTAAATCTATTCTAACTGCCCTGTATCCCCTGTAGACTGTAAACTCCTCACGGTCAGTGATTATGCCTAACAACTCTACTGAACCTTCCCAAAGTGCTTAGTACTATGTTTAGTACAGTACATGCTTAATAAATGCCATTGATTAATTGATCCTACCCCATCTCGATCCTCTCCCCCCGCCCTGCTTAGCAGGGTGGACCATTATTGTTCAGGCATAGCAGAGGCCTGGGCAGAGCTTCTGAGGCAGGGGGAGGGCAGGACACTTGGTGATAGGACTCCCAAGGATTGATGATATCATTTAAGATATCACTTGGGAATAGGGCTTCATCACATAATAATAATAATGATGATGATGGTATTTGTTAAGCACTTACTCTATGCCAAGCACTGTTCTAAGTGCTGGGGTAGACACAAGGTGATCAGATTGTCTCACATGGGGCTCATGATCTTAATCCCCCTTTTAGAGATGAGGTAACTGAGGGTAGAAAAGTTAAGTGGTTTGCCCAAAGTCACACAGCTGACAATAGGCAAAGCCAGGATTAGAACCCACAACCTCTGACTCCCAAGCCCGTACTCTTTCCACTAAGCCACTCTGTGTCTGTTGTGTAACCTTGGGAAAGTCACTTAATTCCTCTTTGCCTCGGTTACCTCACCTGTAAAATGGGGATTAAGACTGTTAGCCTTATATGGGACAGGGACTGTGTCCAAGCTGATTATCCTGTATCTACCCCAACACTTAGTACAGTGTCTGGCACAGAGTAAGGGCTTAACAAACATCATTTTTAAAAAGAGGGACCCCAGGCAAGGATAGGCTGGATAGGCAGTGGGCTGGCCCCTCTAATCAACTTGGGGAACCTTACTTTAAAAGTCCACTTTTGACAAGTAGGGAGAAAAGACTCTCCCACCTCTGCAGTGGGTGAGAATTTGAGGTGTTCAAAGGGAGTTATCCCTGCCCCTCCATAGCAGGGCTGGGATCAGGCCTGGGCTTTAGACATCTCTTACTCAACTGGGCTGCACTGTCGAGGTCAATGAATGTTTAATTGGTTTGATTGCCAAATGATTATTTGAGATATTTGGAAGGCAATGGCCTTTAAGCACCAAAAAGCTACCAAAAATGGAAAAATGAAATGAGTTTTAAAATCTGAATGGATCACACAGGACAACTTCATAAGTAGGGATATCTGTAATGGCCTAGTGGATAAAACATGGACCTGGGAGTCAGAAGAATCTGGGTTCTAATTCCAGTTCTGCCATTTGTCTGCTGTGTGACCTTGGGCAAATCACTTCACTTCTCTGGGCCTTACTATATGCCAAGCACCGTTCTTTACCTCATCTGTGAAATGGGGATTAAAACTATGAACTCCATTTGAAACGGGGACTGTATCTAATTTGATTGGCTTGTATGTACCCCAGCGTATAGTATAGTACCTGGTGCTTAACAAATACCATAACTATTATCGACAAATACAAATAACACACACTCACACACACACACATATACACACAGAACAAACAAACAAAAAATACTAGTGCTTTCCTTTCCCAGTAGACTGTAAGTTCCTTGAGAGGGGGCTCCATAGCTTTTACTTTTATTGTATGCGCCCATGTAGTCAGTGCAGTACAGTAATTCTTAGCAAATACTTTTGGGAGGCAGTGAGGCCTAGTGGAAAGGGTACCCATCTGGGCATTGGGAGCCATTCCTGACTCTTGCCCACTTTGTGACCTTGGTCTAGTCACTTAACCGTTCTGTGCCTCAGTTTCCTCAGCTGGAAAATGGACATAAAATATCTGCCATTCCTCCTACTTAGCCTGTGAGCCTCATGTGGGAGACGGACTGTGTCCAACCTAATTATCTTGTATCTACCCCAGAAATTGACACATAGTAATCACTTAATGAATACCATTATTATTATTGATTGATTTCATAGTAAGGGTCACCATATGATCCGAAGAGAATCATTTGCCCAAACGATTCCACAGGTGTAATTCATTTTCAGCTAAAGAGTAATTCTATGGAATTTAGTAGGTTTCCTATTCACTGCCTTTGCCATTTTTTGGCAGCAGGAAGGGATATGAGCCAAAGTTTTGCTCTTAGTCTTTGTGGCTGGATCTCTGCTGTTGCCTGCAATTCCTGAAAAGTCCTTCACAATGCATATAGATCCACAGGCAGGTAGGTGAGTTTCTGAAAAACCTCTGCATGACTTCTTTACTCAACACTCCATTTCATTTCTGGGCAGGGCTAGGTCTCTAGGTATGAGCCCTCTGGAAATAAACAAATACCAGATCATTTGTGCAGGAGAACTCTAATTTAAAGCTTCTTAGTACCCAGGACAATAAAGAAATAAAAAATGCAAACCGTAGGAGCACTAATGATTCATAAATGTCTGTGGCACTTTATCTACATTAACTCTGTTCAAATGAGAAATAAATGGAATTTTGATTTGTTGCTCTTTTTTTAACCAGAATTGCAAGTTATGAAGAAGGAGAGGGAAATATTCTAAGCAGAGTAATGATAATGTTAATATTGATAATTACAGTCTGCTAAATCCATGCACAAAATGTAAAAATTCACAAATCAGCCTGAAACTTCTGTCTTGCCATTACAAGGTTCTTGAACTTCTTTTGAAATTATTACAAACTTGAAAAATAATTTAAGGAGGCTAAAGGTTCTCTTTCAAATTATGCTAAACATGCAGACTGATATTTTAATATACAAAGATTTTTTTACAAAATTAATCTTCCATGTCACTTACTATAACTTTTAAAGTTCAATTAACCCTAGAAGGAAAAATACAAGAGCTATTTTTTATAGTATTTGTTAAATGTTTATGTGCCAGGCACTGTACTCACTGTACGTTGTACAAGCTAATTAGGTTGGACATGGTCCATGTCCCTCATAGGGCTCGCAGTATTAATCCCTTTTTTATAGTTGAGGTAACTGAGGCACAGAGAGGTTAAGTGACTTGCCCAAGGTCACACAGCAGACAAGTGGCAGAACTAGGATTAGAACCCAAGTCCTTCTGATTCCCAGGCCTGTGTTGTTTCCACTAGGCCATGCTGCTTCTATTTCTATCTTTCTTCCTATCTTTCTAACACTGTGTTCAGAAACAGTTTCAACAGTGTTCTTCCCTGGTTCACGCTTATATAGGAAGGACACTTATCTTAATCACTGGGGTGGTAATATAACTCACATCTGAGGGAGGGAGTAATTTTCCTGGGGGAAAAAAAAGCATATCAGAACATATGTAAGCAGTTTGGCTCAAATGAAAAGGTATGGAAACATTTTTTGTTAGGCTTGGGAAACTTGACAGCTTTGGTATATGAAAGCAGGACTGGAGTGAGTGGAGAGTGGGGAAGAATATCTGGTCCTATTGAAATTCAGACCGGCGTGCCGGTGGCAGTCAATTTAGACCCTATCAAGTTCCTAGAATCTCTCCTATATTAGAAGGATGTTGTGGGGAATAGTTATTTTAAAAATATATTTTATGTTTTCTAAAACCCCTTTCAGGCTCCTCAAAGGAAGACATTACTTATTCTATATATCCCACTATTCCCAAAGGCCAGGATTCTCGTTCTGGTTTGCATTGTCAGATGCAGTTTTCTGCAAGCCTTACTTTTGTCCCAGTCAGGAAGTGCTGCAAGGTGATGTTGGTGGTCATCCCTGCTGTTTTGGGCTTTTTTGTGGGCTGAGTGACCATGGGCCTCTACCAGGTCCCCCTCTATGTCAGGCAATGTGAAGGAGCACTGCCAAATGACAGACTCTCCTTTGTCCACACTGGAGTAACAGATGAAAATTACCTGAGTTACGCAGGTTAAACAACAAAATGCAGCAATATCATACAAGACCTTTTTTGGATGTCTGCAGATTCAAGAGTCTGTTCTCGGGGGGGACTCCTGGCCCCCCTTCTTTGCTCCCAAGTCATTATGTTGCCCTCTCGGGTCCCCAAGAGACTTGGTGGCATATTTGTACAGGACAGGAGACAAACCAGCTGTAAACTGGATGAATACTCACCTACTGCAGGACCCAAGACAAAGCCAATAATCGACAAAGACTGAACCAACATTAAGAACAGCAGTTCCCACTGCTCTACTGTTTCCCTCATTTTAGTGGTTATGCTTACTTGTGCTTTGAAATCTCTCAGCCAGCAATTATAATTGGATTCTATTTGTAATTCATTAAAATAATAATTGTGGTATTTGTTAATCGCTTACTATGTGCCAAGAACTGCATTAAGCTCTGGCACAGACACAGGATAATCAGGTCCCATATGGGGCTCGCATCCTAAGAAGGAGGGAGTTCAGGTATTGAATCCCTATTTTGCAAATGTGGGAACTGAGGCACCGAGAAGTTAAGTAGTTTGCCTAAGGTCTCACAGCAGGTAAGTGGTGGAGCCAGGGTTAGAACCTAAATCCTCTGACTCCCAGGCCCGGGTTCTTTCCACTAGCCCATGCTGCACTTCCAAGTTATTGTTGATTTTTACAACTATTTTTCAAAAGAGGAGATGAGACACAAACACTGTAGCAAATTAAACAGGAGGATAACCAAACGGGGCAGTTGGCTACTCTGTCTCATGCACAATCCTTTGGCTTTTTACTAGGCTTGTTGTGGGCAGGGAATGTGTCTGTTATATTGTTGCATTGTACTCTCCCAAGTGCTTAGTACAGTGCTCTGCACACAGTAAGCACTCAATAAATACGATTGACTGACTAGGGAAGCTCTGACAGTTTTCGAAGACCCCCCTGAAGAGATGGCCTACAAAAGCACCTGCTCATTGGTATAATTGAATCAAAATTGAATCGAAGAAACAGTTAGCTCATACTTTAATAAAACATTCTTCAGGGTTTTGTTATAAACACATAAAATGGAACTTAATAAATTAGTTGGCCAAAATTATTTGCCTGGACCTTTTCTAAGTGGAGTAGGAGCATTTAAGTTTTGGGAGAGCCGTGTTCACTGCACTTCTCCTCTACTAAATATCACCCATTCCTTCATCTTTTCTTCTTAGGGTCTATCTTTCAACCCTTCAGTCATTTTTATACATAACCCAGCCAAAGGGTTCATGTTAGTATATAACTTTTCAGCCTGAAAGAGCTAATGCAGCTTCCAAAAGGGAGCACTTTATTCCTAAAGAAGAATTTCCCCTATAGCCAGACTGGTAGCGGTGAGTTTTGATTGAATTTAGGTCTTGAAAGAATGGGTTTAGAGTGCAGCGGGAGAGAACTGAATAAGAAGTTAGGAGGAGTGTGTAGCCAGAGGAGAAGAGATAATCTTTATCTCTGGAAATTTTGAAGACTGTCTTTGACCACTTTTTGGAATAATTTTGGGATGTGGCTCCTAAGAAACAGTGGAAAAGACTATAGAACCTCTTGAAACTGAAGGCTACTTCAAGGTTTAAGACTGTGCAGAGTAGCCAATAATAACAATAATAATTGTGGTATTTGTTAAGTGCTTACTATGTGTCAAGCACTGTACTAAGCAATGGGGTAGATGCAAGATCATCATCATGAGGCTCCCATTCCAAGTAGGAGGGAGAACAGGTATTAGGAGGAAGAATAGTGCTTAGAACAGTGCTTGGCACATAGTAAGCACTTAACATATACTACTATTATTATTATTATTAACAGGCATTGAATCCCCCTTTTTATATGGTATTTGTTAAATACTTATTACGTGACAAACACCATTCTAAATGCTGGGTTAGGTACAATTAATTAGGTTGGAATTAATTAGTCCCTGTCCCTCATGGGGCTCACAGTCTAAGAAGGAGGGAGAATAGTCAGTCAATCGCATTTAATGAGCATTTACCTTGTGCAGAGCACTGTACTAAGCGTTTGGGAGACTGCAATATAACAATAAACAGACACATTCCCTGTTCACAGCAAGCTTACACCCTAGAAAATAGATATCCCCATTTTACAAATGAGGAATCTGAGGCACAGAGAAGTTAAGTGACTTGCTCAGGGTCCTACAGCAAGCAACTGTCAGTGTCTGCATTAGAACCCTGGTCCTCCTGACTCCCAGGCCCATGTTCTCTCCACTAGGCCATGCTGCTTCAGGTCTGGTGCCTCAGTCTAGCAAAGGTGCAGCATGGCAGGCTTGCACATGGTGGACTGTGTTTAGGTTGCAGTTCTACATTTTCAGTGGGATTCATCGTTCTGGAATTCTGGTTTTTTCCATGGGATTTGCCTTTCCTATCACAACCCCAATCTCTTTAGCACAAGAACTTGCAGTTGCTTTAAGTAACCACCAGACGGTGCCATCACTAAGCAATATTATTAAGATGTTAAGGCTTCAAACGACCTTAAAATAAGCATTGACAATGTGCAATTTAGTATTAGCTCATTTGGTGGCTACATCTCTTGAATAATATTCGTGGTGTTCCTCAAGGACACCATTTCACACCGGAGCTTTGTATCACAAATCTTCCCTCCTATTTGATTTTTACTGAAGACTGAATCGGTTTAGTTTTTATGGTTTTTCTTTGTCTTGGAAGATGTTTTCCTCATTCTTCAGTCCCTCAATCCTTTACTTGATTATTTTAAAACCCAGACTATAGGTCCCTTTTTCTCCTAGCAGTGAAGCGAGGCTAGCAGGAATACAATATCCACTGGGGCTGATTTGCTGAGGGATGGATGACGGCAGGGTACCCAAGCAGCTGCTGTATCTTGAGCTGAAGTGGGTTGGGGGAGGGGACCTCCGGGGAGGAGCATGTTGTTTTAAGGACACATTGAACCCAACTTTGAGCTGTCTGTGTCCCTGGGAAACACCTTTGGAAACCACATGGGCAGACAGACCAACTCCTTTTAAGCACAAGGCAGCTCACTGTAGACAGAGACTGACAGGTGAGGCTGAGAGAGAGCTTCCAGGTCATGCAAATAGTGACTCGCAGTTGTAAAACAAAGAACATTCTTTATAGGTTTGCGGAGTGGAAAGAACTACTGTTTATATATCATACTTTCCAGACCTGGTTATTCACACACACACACACACACACACACACTCTTTCTCTCTCTCTCTGAAACATCACCTTCACCACTAGGAATGGTTTGCAGCATATATATTTGACCATCTTAGTGGGGACTGGAGCAGAGTTATATGTGAGGGAGAAAAGAGAAGCAGTGTGGCCTTGTGGATAGAGCATGGACCTGGGAGTCAGAAGGACCTGGGTTCTAATCCTGATTCCTCCACTAATCTGTTGGGTAAGCTTGGGCACGTCATTTATCTTCTCTGGGCCTCAGTTACCTCATCTGGAAAATGGGGATTAAGACTGTGAGCCCCATGTCAAACATCCAAAGTGATTAGCTTGTATCTATTCCTGCTCTTAGTGTGGTGCCTGGCACATAGTAAAAGCTTAAAAAAATACTACAGAAAAATAGACAGTTCAGTGAGGAGAAGATATGGACAGAATGATATCCGGCCACCTTAATCAAGTAGTCCTTTAACCTAATTAACTTGAACCTTCCCCAGTGGTTAAAACAGTGTTTGACACATAGTAAGCAATTAAATACCATTTTAAAAAAGGAGCTTGCTAATTGGTATTAATATCCCATAACGGATAGGAGAGGACCTAAGTTTAGCACTCACATTTTTATTATTTTAACTTCTCCAGATTTTTAAGTTGGTTTCTAGGTTCTTGGCACAGGGATAATAATAATACCAATATTAGCGAAGCACTTACTATGTGCCCAGCACTGTGGTAGGTACAATGCAGTCAGATCAGATACAATCCGTGTTTCACATGGCACTCAATCTAAAAAGGAAGGAGAACAGGTACTTAATCCCCGTTTTACAGATGAGGAAAGTGAGGCACAAAGAAATTAATAGATTTGCCCAAGGTCATGCAGCAGGCACGGGGCAGAGTTGGAATTAGAACCTAGGTCCTCTGACTCTCAGGCCCATGCTCTTTCCAATAGATCACCCTGCTTTCTCCCACAACCCACTTTGCTTACACAGCTAGGCTGAGAGCATCACCCTTCCATGACCCAAGGGAAGATCCCAGCACTTCTAACAAGAAACTAGAGCTCCAGGAGGCCATCAGAGAACCATTACAATAGGCATCCTGTTGCATTACAAGGCAGCTTCCACTTAGTGTGGGTGGGCTCCCTTCTTAATTCGCTCCAGCAAGTTACGCAGAAAGCATCATTGGGAGGGTCTTATTGAGTCCTTGCGGTTCATCAAAAAATGTGCCTCATATTTGACTCTCAAGCTGCTGAATGGTCAGTCCCAGGAGAAATAATCATTTAGAAAGCTTTGAGTCTTTGGGAACTGGTGACCTCACTGGGTTGAGTCCTGCCTTCAGACTTCAGACAGGAAATCTGGCCTCTCTCTCAGCAATCCCCCCTTACTCCCCAACACCTTCCTCCTAGGACACCAAATGGGCAGCTTGAAGACCCCAGCATGCCCTGATATCGCTCTCCTCCCTTGGCCTCTCCCTCCCAGAGACTCTCTTTTAAAGAATAGTGAGAAGCAGTATGCCGCAATGGATAGAGGATGGGCCTTGGGGTCAGAAGGACCTGGGTTCTAGTCCAGGTTCCACCACTTGTCTGCTGTGTGACCTTGGGCAACTCACTTAACTTCTCTGGGCCTCATTTACCTCATCTGTAAAATGGGGATTAAGACTGTGAGCCCCATGTGGGACAGGGACTGTGTCCAACCTGATTACCTCATATCTACAGTGCCTGGCACATAGGAAGCACTTTAAAAAAATACATAAAAACAAACAACCAAAAAAAACCAGCGTGACAATGGCACATTTAATTGCAAGTCAATAGGTCATTGGAAAGTTTGTGGACACGATGGCCATTTTTACCTTTTTTTTTCTGGACAGTTTGTTTTTCAGATTGTCCTTCCCCTGACCGGATATATATATATATATATGTAATTTATTTTCACGTCTGTTTCCCGCTCTAGACTCTAAGCAGGAAAGTGTCTACCAACTCAGTTGTATTGTCCCAAGCATTTGGTACAGTGCTCTGCACACAGTGAGTGCTCAATTAATACCACTGATTAATTGACATCATGTGGTCTCTGTGTCCAGTTTCTGTGAGGGCTACTAGAGATCACCCTTCTGGAAACGCAAATCTTTGACACAAAGTGAGGGCGACGCATCCTAGAGGAAGTTTGGTTTTTCATTTACCCTTCCACGTTTCCGAATCCGTGACATTTATTCTAATTTCTGGAATTTCTCCACTGATTCATGTGCCTTGGGATAGACTCCTCATATTTCAGCCAAACAGTGACTGTTCTTAGGATAATGCTCTTCCATCAACACAAGCACTGCAGGCCAGGAAAGACGTAGGAATCACATGCTGAACTCAAGCACAAAAACCTCCAAAACAAAACAAAAAAAAGCATAAAGATGTGATTCATTTCAGGGTGAGGGACAGAATAAAACTAGCTTACTAGTAGAGCACACAGAGGGAGGCCCGGGCTAATATTTAAGAGCATAGCACACTTCCCTAAGTAATTGATGCTGCCTTTGTATCTCGCAAACATTAATGCAAATTTCTTCCTTAAGTACCCTGCCCTTCAAACCTCCAGAACCCTGCACTGCCATGTAGAAATTTCCCCCCAGTTTATGCTTACTTAAACCACAGCGTAAAATACCTAAAATCCCACTGCTATTCTGCATGTGAACGTACCAGTGAATTCTATGGCTTAATAAGGCTTTCTCGATTTAAACTAGAAATAGTATTAACATTGTTTTAACTGGGGAGTAATTGCAGTGTACCCTTTTTCATTCTATATTTACACACTCCAGCATATGAGCCAAATTGTGGATATTTATTGTCTGGAGAAAACCCAGAACTCTCTAGAAATTAGTTTCTGGTCCTCCCCAAGTATAGTTCTGCGGTGAGTTTAAATCTCTTATTCTACAGTGGGATTACTGAGGATTCTTCTTGCTGATCATGGGCTGAAAGGGTCCATATCTGGCCTCTTGGAAAGATGGCCTTAAGCCTCTCAGGAAGGTGAGTGTCTTCATTATTCTTTAAGGCAGCATAACCCATTGGCCTTAATGAAAAAATCAAACAGCGGCTCATGAACTCAACTAATGTTGTCAGCGACAATCCGGACAAATGACCCCGTCAGCCCCAGGAGAACAGGGTGCGTTTCCGATGGGGGCCCTGACCTCTCCAGCTTCTTCTGCTCAAGCGGAAAAGAAAGGTCAAGGCCCACCCAGAGGAAATGAGATCATGAAACTAACGTTTCCCTCCTGCTAGCATTATTTTGAACTCCCTGGCCCCTTCTGGGGAACACCATACTTGAATCCTGGCCCAGAGGTCCTGCCCAGTGGCCTCTATGCCATCCTGGATAGAGTGAAACTCCAGGGTGATGAGGTGGGGTCCCTAGTCTCACTGACTCCAGCACCCCTGGGACAGACAATCCTCCTCAATCCATCAGTGGATTTTAATGAGCACTTACCCTGTGCAGAACACTGTATTAAGTGCTTGGGAGGGCCCAACAAGGGAAGTAGACTTACTTTCTGCCCTCAAGGAGCTTTCAGTCTAGTGGGAAGACAGTAAAATAAATTAAAGGTAGAGGGAAGCAATAAATTATAGGGATGCATACGGAGGTACAACAGGAATAACAGTGATAGTGGTTAGGCACTTACTTTTCTAAGCTCTGGGTTAGATACAGCTCAAATAGAGTCTCTGTCCCACTTGGAGCTTACAATTTAAGTAGGAGGGAAAACAGGTACTGAATCCTAGACTGTGAGCCCATTGTTGGGTACAGACTGTCTCTATTTGTCACTGAATTGAACTTTCCAAGCACTTAGTACAGTGCTCTGCACACAATAAGCTCTCAATAAATATGACTGAATGAATGAATGAAGGAAACTGAGGTCCAGAGAAGTTTTAGTCACTTGCCCAAGGTGACACAGTAAACAAATGACAGAGTCTGGATTGGAACCCCAGTCTTCTGACTTCTAGGCCTGTGCTTTTTCCAATGGGCCACGTTTCTTAATAATAATGATAATAATAATAATAATGTTGGTATTTGTTAAGTCCTATGTGCCGAGCACTGTTCTAAGCACTGGGGTAGATACAGGGTAATCAGGTTGTCCCACGTGAGGATCACAGCCTTAATTGCCATTTTCCAGATGAGGTAACTGAGGCACAGAGAAGTTAAGTGACTTGCCCAAGGTCACACAGCTAAGTGGCAGAGGCAGGATTAGAACCTCTGACTCCCAAGCCCGGATTCTTTCCACTGACCCACGTTGTTTCTCTTCCCATTAAGGCGGGAGTTGTATAAACACCCAAGTGTTTATATGGGAAGCAGCGTGGCTCAGTGGAAAGAGCCCGGGCTTGGGAGTCAGCGGTCATGGGTTCGAATTCCATTTCTGCCACTTGCCGGCTGTGTGACTGTGGGCAAGTCACTTAACTTCTCTGTGCCTCAGTGACCTCATCCGTAAAATGGGGATTAAGACTGTGAGCCTCACCTGGGACAACCTGATGACCCTGTATCTCGCCCAGTGCTTACAACAGTGCTCTGCACATAGTAAGTGCTTAACAAATACCAACATTATTATTATTATTATTATTGTTATATGACACAGAAATGGTGAAGAGGCAGGAGGAGGAACATTAAACAGGGAAGAACTACTGGAGATGTGATTTCAGTAGGGCCTTGACCATATCCCACAGTTCTGGAGTAGCAGTGATAGCAGAAACGGTGTGGGGGATGTTAAGGAGGTAATATGGGGAAATGGGTGTGTGTTCCTGCCTTTGGAGTCCACACCCTATTTGTGAGCAGGTGGAATTTCTGAGGTGACATGAAAAGCAGAGTGGCTTAGTGGATAGAATATGAATCTGGAAGGACCTGGGTTTAAATCCTGGCTCTGCCACTTGTCTGCTGTGTGACCTTGGGCAAATCACTAATTTCTCTGCGCCTCAGTTACCTCAACAGGAAAATGGGGATGGAGACTTTTAGCCCCCGTGGGACAGGGACTGTGGCCAACCCGATTTGCTTAGTACCACAGTACCACCCCAGCGCTTAGTACTGTGCCTGGCATGTAGTAAGTGCTTAACAAATACAGTAATAATATTAACTAATATTAATACAGAAAAAATATGGTGGTTATTATAATGTATTAATTATAAATATTTAATTATTAATATCAATTAGAGGAGATCGCTGAATAGGAAGGAAACCTTGCTCCCTCCCTACCAAAGAAAAAACACTTTCTAGGACTATTCTAGCCTTTCCCTCAGTCTCCCAGCAATAGACCCCCTATTTCCCCCCCCAAATCCCAAAACAGACAGTCCATCCGCCCCCAAACTGTAAACTCATTATGGGCAGGGAACATGCCTGCTAATTTTGGTGTGCTGTGTTCTCCCAAGCGCTTAGTGTAGGGCTCTGCACATAATAATAATGTGTGGTGTTTGTTGAGCACTTACTAAGTGCCAGGCACTGTACTAAACACTGGGGGGAGGGGGGCTACAAGCACTCAGTAAGTGTTCATAAATAAGGCTGATTGATTTTAAAAAACTCCCAGCCCATTTTACACCTGCTTCCACCCTGTTCTCTCTCCTCCCCCGTAGATTGTGCGCAGGTCACCAATTTGCAGTCTCAGAAAAGCCCCGAGGTTTAAATTCCCTCTCCATTTCTCCACGTGCTCCTATGCTCAGCAGATTGGGAAAAGCTTCCAGTTGTGGAGCTGGGATTGCAGACTCGTGCGGAGGCAAGGCTCCACCCCCACCCCCCGGGGCTTTTTGTCTCCTGAGCAGCACCATCAACAGCAGCAGCAGAACCGGGGTCTCCTGGACCAGAAAAGGGGGGTATCTCTGAAAGGATCTTCTTTTCCCCCATTTTCAGAGCCGTGCGGAACCAGGAGGGATGGGACTCGCTCATAGCTGCCAGGTAAAATACAGTGGTTGCTCCCCCAAATCAAACCCCAGGCTGGGAAGGTGTTGGGGGGAAACACAGCTGTTTCCATAAGTAGGGCTGATGCCTGGGAATTCTTTCAATAATAATAATGTTGGTATTTGTTAAGCACTTACTATGTGCAGAGCACTGTTCTTAGTACTGGGGTGGATACACAGTAATCAGGTTGTCCCATGTGAGGCTCACAATCTTCATTCCCATTGTACAGATGAAGTAACTGAGGCACATAAAAGTGAAGTGACTTGCCCACAGTCACAGCTGGCAAGTGGCAGACCGGGATTCGAACCCATGACCTCTGACTCCCAAGCCCGGGCTCTTTTTCCGCTGAGCCACGCTAGTCCATTGAGGTTGGAGTGAAATGGCTTCAGGGAAAAATAGGAGAAAAATAGAGGGTTGAGGGGGAGGAAGTTGTGGCCAGGAGGGTGTCTATTCCTGGAAAAGGAATATCCATTGCCCCCACCCCCCCACCTTGACACACCCCATGGACATGCCTTTCCTCTTTTGTTGGATTTCAATGTTGGGTTCATCTTTTTTCCTCCTCCCATGTGATAATAATAATGATGGTATTTGCTAAGTACTTACTATGTGTCAAGCACTGTTCTGAGCACTGGGGTATAGGGAAGGTAACCACGTTGTCCCACATGGGGCTCACAGTCTTAATCCCCATTTTACAGATGAGGTAACTGAGGCACAGAGAAGTAAAGTGGCTAGCCCCAGGTCACACAGCAGACAAGTGGCAGAGTCGGAATTAGAACCCATGTCCTCCGACTCCCAAGCCTTTGCTCTTGTCACTAAGCCCCCAATTAGACTGTAAGCCCGTCAAAGGGCAGGGACTGTCTGTTACTGATTTGTACATTCCAAGCGCTTAGTACAGTGCTCTGCACATAGTAAGAGCTCAAATACTATTGAATGAATGAATGAACAAGCCATGCTGCTTCTCAGTATGGCTGAGAAACCATATAATTCATTTATTCAAGAGTATTTATTGAGTGCTTACTATGTGCAGAGCACTGTACCAAGTGCTTGGAATGTACAATTCGGCAACAGATTATAATAATAATAGTTTTGGTATTAAACGCTCACCCTGTGCCAAGCACTGTTCTAAACGCTGGGGTAGACACAAGGTAATCAGGTCATCCCACGGGGGGCTCACAGTTTAATCCCTATTTTACAGATGAGGTTACTGAAACACAGAGAAGTTAAAAGGGTTGCCCAAGGTCTTACAGCAGACAAGCGGCAGAACCGGGATTAGAACCCATGTCCTGTGCATGAGAGACTGTTACATTCACACACACACACACACATATACACCCTTGCAACTGTGAATTATAAAAATAATTCATATTCCAGCATCACATGTTGTTTTATGATAGCTATCTCCTTTGAAAACTTCAGCATGGTCCTCTCCCTTCAGAAAGGGAAATGAGGAGACAGGAATCTGGTCCATAAACACCACAAGGCAAATGACCCTTTAACTGTGGAACCTCCACCTATTAAGTACTCACAAGAGTTTGCGCTACTGGGCTGGATTCATCCGATTAAAATTCGTCGGTTCGGCCCTTTTCATCACATTGCTTCTTTGCTGTTTCCAGCCTCCTTTGGGCAGAGGCAGCTTTTATTATCTGTTGGACTCCAGCTTAGCCTATTTCTCCTCCCACCTCCTCATCTTTCCCCTAGGGAATCAGCATGGCCCAGTGGACGGAGGGAGCACTGGTCTGGAAGTCAGAGGACTTGGGTTCTGATTCTGGCTGTGCCATTTACCTGCTGTGTGCCCTTGGGCAAGTCATGTTCCATATGGGGCTCACAATCTAAGTAGGAGAAAGTAGGATTTAATCCCCATTTTAGTTGAGAAAACTGAGGCACAGAGAAATTAGGGGATTTGCCCAAAGCCCCACAGCAAGCAATTGGTGGAGTCAGAATTAGAATCCAGGTCCTCTGACTCCTAGGCCCATGCTCTTTCCACTAGGTCATGCTGTTTCTCCAAGGGCTGTCTCATTTGCACATTTAAGACATTTTGTTTATTGGTGAAAATTGAGGGGGAAATAATGAACATAAATGAGACTTAGGTATAATAGGTATCAAGTGGGTCACGGCAGTTTATAAGGAGCAATAAATAAACTTTATTTTACACTTTCAAAGAATGTGTTTATATCTGTAGATATACCATATACAGAATTGATCTTGTGAATACTCTACATGTAAAGACGTACAATTCTGCCATAACGTGTTCTCACTATGCATTATGGCTAGAACATGATGGTGGAACTAGGAAACACCCTTCTGACTACGTGTTCTGCCTGGATACAGCAAGGAAGGTGTCAGAAGAAACCGCGAACTCACCTGTGGCGTCAGACTGTGTGAGTACTTCGATGCAGATTTTTCTTAACACGAGATTGTAGTCCTACACAACCAAACCTCCACATTCAAGAGAACTATGGTTGTATGTACTTTGGTGATGTTACCCACAGAAGGGTGATTTTTTTTTTATTGGAATGTGTAGGTTTAACAAGACTAATGTGTGACGGGCAAGCCCTCCCACATTGTGATATAAAGTTTGCCTCTACACTGTTGGGTTTGATACCACAGGGCCCAGTGCTGTTTCTGATTTTTCCCAACCATAGAGGATTATATCACATTGTTTGAGGCTTTGCTGATTTAAAGGATTTCTTGTATGCACTCTGATTTTGCTTTCCTCAACTCAACTCACCGTGGAGCAGGCATCCTGCTGTCATCCCTTCTTTCCGACATGCCCTACCTGTGTAAAGGTCTTGATACTTTTTCCTGGCTTTCTTCCTGTGTCAGCCACACAGCAGAGATCGTGTCTGCTGTGCCCCTTGGTTCCAGAGACATTGTTCCCTCTAGTTCAGTTCCGTGCATCGGATGAAACTTCACTCTATGAGAAGGACAGGCAAGGGTTGGGAAGGATTTCTGGGGAGCAGAAGCTCTCGTAATGCCCGTCCTGAATGGTCCCAGTTCCAAGAGATGCACGTACTTCCTCCTAGAAGTTGAGACTGAAGTAGACTCCAGCCAGAGTTCCCTGCAGTCCCAAATTTGCTGGTCTGTGGAATAAGTCTGGCTTCAGCTTTTGGCCACCTGAGGTGGGGAAGAATTCACTGCCCCTTCCCCCTTGCTGTGAAACTGTTGTAGTTCCCACTCAGAGGCTCCCCCTTAATGCAGCTGCCGTTTCCAACTCGGGAAGAGGGAAGCTGGATACCTTCAAATTTTCACAATCTGAGGGAGGGAGAGCTGGAATTTTATCCCCTCTTTAGAGATGAGGAAACTGAAGCACAGAGAAGTTAAGTGACTTACCTAAGGTCACATAGTAGGCCAAGGGCAGAGCTGGAATTAGATCCCAAGTCTCTTGACTCTGACCCTAGGCAACACTGCCTCCCATGTAAGATCTTAAAACAACTCTATCTCCATTTGACTCCAATAATGATGGGTGTTATTAGCTGCTTATTATGTGCTAGTTGCTGGTGTCCATACAAGAAAATTCTCTCCTAATAGAGGCTCCAGTGATTCACAGTTCACAAATTTTGGCTATACATTTTTACCCATCAGTATGGAAATCTCTTTTGCCTATGTATGTCATCTATAAAACACTGAATATATATGGCCTAGTGAAAAAAAGTAGGACCGGAAGTAAGAACCTGGGTCTCCTAATATCAGCTTTGCCACCGGTCTGCTGGGAAACCCTCAAATCATTTACCTCAGTTTTGTCTGTAAAAGGGCACTGAGGTACTTTTTCTCCCTACCTCTTAAATTGTGAGACTGGAGTGAGATAGGCACTGTGTTTAATCTCATTGCCTTCATCCCTGCTCCAACGCTTATCTGCCATGTGCTTTGGGAAGTCACTTAACTTCTTTGTGCCTCAGGTTCTTCATTTGTAAAATGGGGATTAAATCCTACTCCCTCCTACTTACTGTGAGCCCAGTGTGGTACTGGGACTGTGTCCAACCTGATCAACTTGTACCTGCCCCAGTGCTTGGCACATAGTAAGTGCTTAACAAGTACCATGATGATGATGATGATAAAAAAAAAAAGACAGACATTAAAATAAATTACAGATAGGGGAAATCGAGTATCAAGGTATGTATATGTAGTGTGGGGCTGGGGCGAGTATCAAAGTTCTTAAGGGGTCCACAGCCAAATGCGTAGGTGGTGCGTAAGGAAAGGTGGATAAGGAAATGAGGGCTTCATCAGGGAAGACCTCTTGGAGGAGATGTGATTTTAGTAGGGCTTTGAAGGTGAGGAAAGTGGTGAGCCGATTCTGCTGTATTGTTCTCTCCCATGCACTTAGTCCAGTGTTGTGCACACAGTAGGTGCTCAGTAAATACCATTGATTATTGACTATGATGGGGAAGAGACAATGTCTTCACTGGTCCTTCTTGCTGAGCTCCAGGTGCTATAACCCAGGCTCAGGCTGTTGGAACAAACTGTGCTACACTTCTGATGTGTGTGCCCCGCTAGAAGTTGCATCTCACTCAGGCAGAGCCAGGCAGACCCGTGCAGTTCTGTTTTCTCCCCTTAAGGGTCTCTCTCTCAAAGTTCATTCTACTTTCTTCTAAGCACTTGAACTTCTCCAGGCTATTTTGAGATCAGATACTGCAGCCGAAGGAGCCCTGGGTATTATGGAATTTATAGAGGGGCATGAGTTTAGAAAAAGGTCAGTAACCAATCTGCTGGAGTTCTTTGAAGGGGTCAATGAGCCTGTGGAGAGAAGGGAATCAGGGGGCATGATATACTTAGAACTTCAAAAAGCCTTTGACAAGATTCTACACCAAAGGCTTTTGAAAAAAACTGAGTAATCAAGAGATTGGAGGAAATGTTTTTATTTGTCGTCATTATTGCATTTAAGTGCTTACCATGTGTCAAGCGCTGTTTTAAGGGCTAGGGTAGTTAATCAGTTAAGTTAATCAGGCTGGACACAGTCCCTATTTTACATGGGGGCTCACAGTCTAAGTAGGAGGTAGAACCGGCATTGAATCCCCATTTTAAACATGAGTGTTTGACACAGAGAAGTTAACTGACTTGCCCAAGGTCACCTAGCAAGCAAATGGCAGAGCCAGGATTAGAACCCTCAATCCTGGAGAGCAGCAGATTGCCTAAAATTAAATGACCATTGTGCAACAAGAATGGCCCTTTACTGCTTCTCCTGGGTAGCAGTGGGGATGAGGAGGTGTGGGTCCTCAGGAAGAGACCTGCCTCAGAGAAACCCAGGGACATTTGGGAGCCCTTACACAGCCCCTATTGGATGCTTCTGAGGGTGGGAGCCAACCGCTTCATGAACCTATGATATTGTGGAACCTTTCTGAATGACAAGAAAATAACTGTTTTGCTTGAAATTCAGAAGCTGCAGCTGAGACACAAAGCTTTAGTTTGCAGGTTAGTTCACGGGGTAACAGGACAGTAAATGTCAACATTCATAACTATTCTCACCCAATTATGACATCCTTGTCTGAATCCGTAATCCTATATCTCTTAAGGATTAGATTATGTGGACTCCCCAGTGTCAAACCTGTAAAATTCAATGTTTAGAGCTCCCATTTGTAAGATTTCCCCTTTGCTCTAGCAATATCCTGTGTTCCAGGTCACCTGCCTTCAGAGTGCCTTTTGGGTACAGCACTGTTGGGAAATTGGGGAACGGTCTTCCATCGGTTTACGGCTAGAATGCTGTATGAAGTCAGAGCAGTGTGTGCGCGGGAATAGTGTTAGTTAGCTGGGTGTATTATAGAGTGAGATTTCCTTAAAGTGGTGTCCGCTGGAAACGTGCCCTTCGTGTTACAGGAGTACTAAGTGTTTCCTGGGGCACCTCCATCGCCCACTCCTATGCCTGAGACCCACCCACATTCATTCACAGACTCCCTCTAGACTGTAAACTTGTTATGGGCAGGGAATCACAGCACTTAAAAACACCAGGCACAGATGCACATGACATCAAATCCATGAGGCTTAATAATGAGGATAATAATGGAGGCATTTAAGTGCTATGTGCCAAACACTGTATTAAGCACCAGGGTAAACCCAGTCAAACATGGTCCCTCCCCAACATGGGGCTCACAGTCTAAGGGGGAGGGCAGAGAGGTATTTAATCCCTAATACTTAATCTGCTAATTGTGTTGTATTCTCCCAAGTGCTTAGTACAGTGCTCTGCACATAATAAGCACTCAATAAATACCATTCATTGACTGATCCTACCAGATCTGGATGTAACAAGCATTGATTAGCAAACAGTCCTGGCCCAGCAAGGGACAGGATGGATATTCATCCGGTTTTATCCCAGACAGCCTGGTTTTCAGCTGGTCCCTTCCCTGTTTATGCAAACGTGACACCAGATGGCTTTTTATGCCTTTTTTTTTTTTCGGCCTCCGGCCTTCCTCCACCATAGCTCTGACTGCTGAGTTACACAGCTTGGGAGTTGGGGCTGTGTAACTTGGTTACCTTGGGTTTACCCTGGTGCTTAGTACAGTTTTTGGCACATAGGAAGCACTTAGCAAATATCTCCATCATTATATTATCATGTGATGTGTGTGCATCAGTTCTTGGTGTTTGAGTGCTGTGAATGGTTGCTCTAGGGATGAGTGAGAGATCTTTTCGGTTACATCATCCCCCACCCAAGCCTGAAAAGCTCAGCGGGGGTCAAGAGTAGAGGAAGATATTACCCAATCTTCCAGGACCTAAGGCAGCAAAGGAATCTTCCCTTAGCATCCCTTGAGACAGAACAGAGAGAGGTGATAACTGTTCAAGAATGCTGGTAGGATTAAAATGCTACCCACAACTTCCTTGGCCTGGGGGAAGAACAACAATAATATTTGGCACTGAATCCAGGTTGCACTGCTTTATAAACATGAGCTAATTAATCAGCCAAGACAGGTGATTTCTCTGGGAGTCTGGTGACTCCTGGGAATGAATATTTCCTCTATTTTAGAATGGATGAGGTGATGGAAATCAGGGACAGACCTGCACCGCACACGTGGAGGTAGGATCTGTAATACTCCAACCAAAAGAGCTTTTTTTTTTCTATTCCCACCATTGGCTCTGGAGACTTGAAAGAAGCCATAACCAAGAGGCAGAGTTCAGGTCCTGCCATGATCCAGGAGCTGTCACGATTACTCAATGAACATGTGTCACTTTGGTGCATGGGGGAACTCCTGATGTTGTTTCATTGTCTCTAGTAGTAAAATATTGCCTTGAGGGTTGCAGGGGTGGAGGGGGTTGGGGGCGTTCAGAGATGGGAGCTGATTAAGCCTAGAGTATGAAAGAGAGATTTTCACAATGTGCTGGGCAATCTGGAAATAATTGTTTATTACTGACATCCCAGAGGATGGCTGAGACCCAGTAGTCATACAGTTAAGAGAGACATATTACCCGTTAGATGGTTCAGTTACAGGCCTAGCACCCCAACCCTTATTAACTCCGAACTGAACACTGGATGGCAGAGATTCCAAAGCAAATATGTTCCAATTGCTGCCCTGTGTCATCAGGGAGCTAGCCCTTTCAGTGGGTTGTACATCATGTCCTACAAACGGGAACATGTGATCTCTCAAGAACAACATTAAAAAACTGCATTACTGTGAGCTGAGGGAAAAATAAACAAGCTTTTGATGGTACCCTGGGCAGCTGGAGTTGCTCGTGTTTCCCTCCACCTCACCCCATCTTGTTGTTCTAGCACCGTATGGTTAGCACATTACTTAGTTGTGTTTGCAGCAAAGGATGAATGATCAGTACTGTCCTGTTTGTAAGAGCATAAGCAGTGCCTTTCCCGGGTCAGACGAGCAGTTCATCTTGCCCAGTATTGTCTCTGACGGAAGCAACAGGGTGTTTGGAAAAACGCCATGGTGGCTAACTCTTTGACCTTCAGTTGTATCCTCCAGCAGCCGCCTCTAACGCTTTCCGGATTTATTTGTTACCATCCTTATATATGCAACTGAATGTTCCATTTATTCTAATTTGACTACCGATAAATGCTTTCGTCTGTCTCCTTTAGCTTGTAAGCTCCTAGTGGCTGGAAATATACCTTGTGCCTCTGTTAATAATAATAATAATAATAATGTTGGTATTTGTTAAGCGCTTACTATGTGCCGAGCACTGTTCTTAGCGCTGGGGTAGACATAGGGGAATCAGGTTGTCCCACGTGGGGCTCACAGTTTTCATCCCCATTTTACAGATGAGGGAACTGAGGCACAGAGAAGTTAAGTGACTTGCCCACAGTCACACAGCCGACAAGTGGCAGAGCTGGGATTCGAACTCATGAGCCCTGACTCCAAAGCCCGTGCTCTTTCCACTGAGCCACGTGTTAAGTTATAATACAGTGCATTGGGCTCAGAAGGTGCTCAATAAATGCCATTACTAGTAGTGCTATTATCCTTATGGCCAAGGATGAATCATCTAATACCCCCAAACCCTCCTCTTTATTGTCCATAACTTTCTTGGAACTCAATATCGATTACTCATCTGAGTATTCATCTAGACACCTGCCTCCTCTTAATCACATTGATATTTTCCACCTGCACAATTTACAGCAATAATGAATAACACAGGCTTGCTTTTTTATTTGTAAACTATCACCATCAAGCCTCATCCTGAACCTGCCCATACTGCAGAATCCTAACTTAATCATAAGCAGACCACTCCATTTCTCTGATCATCCTCGGTTGAGAGGAAATATTTTTGGCAATCTTTCAGAGTTGGGCAATAATGACCTTGAAAGGCTCCTAAACTCAGAGGTTGGCTTTTTTTGACCCCTAAGGTAGAAGACACTAGCAAGTCCTAGTCACTAGCTGTGGAAGTCACTAGCAGTAGTGAGGCAGTGTGACTTAGTGGATAGAGCCGGGCCTGGGAGTCAGGAGGACCTGGATTCGAATCCCAGTTCCTCCACGTGTCTGCTGTGTGACCTTGGGCAAGTCACGTAATTTCTCTGGGCCTCAGTTACATCATCTGGCGCAGTGGAAAGAGCATGGGCTTTGGAGTCAGGGCTCGTGAGTTCGAATCCCAGCTCTGCCACTTGTCAGCTGTGTGACTGTGGGCAAGTCACTTAACTTCTCTGTGCCTCAGTTCCCTCATCTGTAAAATGGGGATTAAGACTGTGAGCCCCACGTGGGACAACCTGATTCCCCTGTGTCTACCCCAGCGCTTAGAACAGTGCTCTGCACATAGTAAGCGCTTAACAAATACCAACATTATTATTATTATTATCATCTGTAAAATGGGGATTAAGACTGGGAGCCCCATGTGGGGACAGGGACTGTGTCCAACCTGATTAACCTGTATCTACCCCAGAGCTTAGACAGTGGTTGGCACATAGTAAGTACATAACAAGTACCATCATTATTATTATTAATTATCATTAGTACTATACTGGATTCCTTTGCACGGGTTCTCAGTCCCGAGGCCGTGGGGGGCGAGGAGGCCATCTGTCAATCCTAATGGGAAACTGCAACAATGGTGTCCTGGGGATTGGAGGGAAAAAAAAAAATCAGGTCTCTACTTCTGTGTCAAGTCTCAGTATCAACAGATTGACAAAGCATCTACTCTGTGCAGAGCACTATATCAAGGGCTTGGGGACTATAGAGATGCTATCTCTGCCACTGAGTTATTTTCAATTTAATGGGGAAGAAAATTAGAATTTCATGACAAATGTCCATACTTAAAAGTGAAAGACAAGGACAAATGAATAGATCAAATGAAAATAAGAAAATAGATAAGTACTCGTGTGCAAAGGGATGGCATGACCAGAGTGTTGGGTATAGAGAAGGGATTGATCAGGGACAAGACTGTAACTTCCAGCTGGCACTTCAGTGCAGTTTTCAATCCACACTGATTTTATTTCATTTTGAGGGGAGCACTGCTTGAGGGTGCACCTATCTGGGAGGCTGTTCAGAGTAATATGAAGCTTGTGGACTGGAGGGACAGAAACAGGAGAAATTAATGGTGAGAGAGAAGACAAATTTGACCACAGGCTCAGATGAGCCTCAAAACAGTGATCGGTTCCAGTCATGGGAAGGGAAAAGGTTTTGCAAACTTTGTAGTTGTGTTCATCTAAGAAAGGGATTTGCATTAGTGAATTGGATTTTCTTTGATCTTCCCTTCTCAGTAGTCTGGAGAGTAACTAGTGCATCAATCAGTCAGTTGTATTGTACACTTACTGTGTGTAGTGTGTTGTACTAAGCGTTTGGGAGAGTACAATAGAGAATAATTGGTAAATACATTCTCTACCCGCAATGAGACATGCCTCGATATTGCAAGATCTATTACTGCTCTTTTCTCCAAGCTTCTTTAAAATTGAACCTGGCAAGTATTCTGTGGGAGATTTGGAGCAGGGAGGTTAGTTGGCCTTAGAGACTTCCTTCCCCTTTCTCCCAAGCTTGGGCCAATCCCAATGATCTGACCCCCATCCCTCCCTCAGCCTTCTTCCTGAGCTGGGTTGGAACAGCCAATGGCAGTCAGTCCACTCAAACCCCGAAAGCCAGCAATTATTAGACTTGTATTTCATGGGTGTCAGTTCTGGAGTTGATAAGCAATCAATCAGTGGTTCTTGATTGCTTACTGTGTGCAGAGCACTGTACTAAGCTCTTGGGAGAGACATTTCCTACCCACAACAAGCTTACGGTTCAGAGTGGGATACTTGAGCCAATTATCTTTGTTTTACCAAATTGGAGGTAAGGCCCCTTGAACTCCATCTATTTGTACCCTTGGAATAACTATTGGGTATGGACTGTCTCTGTGTATTGCTGAATTGTACTTCCCAAGAGCTTAGTACAGTGCTCTGCACACAGTAAGCGCTCAATAAATATGAATGGATGAATACACCTTGGACTCTTAAGTAAAAAGCTCCGGGTTTTGGGAGAACTTTTTTTTTCCAACATCTTAGGTGGCTGTATAAGCAATTTTCATTTTCGTTTAGCGCTCATTATCAGGTTTTTATTGGCAGGTAATAACCGCACCTTTCATGAAACTGCATGGTTTTAGTTTGTGGGTGAAATTGACCAAAGATCTTGAACTAAAATTTTAACTTTCACTAATTTAGACACACAGTCACTCTCACTCATATTGTTGTGGATCATAGGAAGTGTGGTTGTTCCAGAGGGATATTTTAAAGGCTGCTTCATTTTGCAAATAATTGGATAAATCTGAAAACTTTAATTAGTTTCGGTGCTTTAGTTTTCTAGAATCAACATGCTGAATCATTTCCTATATTCCAACAAAATGAGTAAACAGGCGAGCTGTAGATGCTCCTGCTTTTACAAGGGTGAAATTGGCATTCAACTCCACTTAAGTGTACTCTGCAACTGTAAATTGGGCGTTTTTGAGGTATTAAGTGAAAACAGAATACATTTATATAAAATACACACATTCTATTAATCTGTCCACAAAAAGGCAGCAGGAGAGAGATGGAAAGTACTTGAATGACTAAAGAGTGGCCTATATCTATTCAACACTAATATAAAAGTTTTTGAATGTTTTCAAGAAGTTGGGGATGGTTTTGTTGTTTTTTTTTTTTTTTAAAAAAAATCACTTGCTGCTAAATGTAATTTTAACACTTTGTAAATGACCTGTGTTGTTAACCAAAAGAAAGCCCTGGATGCCAAGGGATCTTTGCTCTTTTATGTTTTATATGCTTATGTATGTATATGTTTATATCTTTTCACATCTAGGAAAGGCATAGACCGTTCCCAACACGATTGTATTTATTTCATTTTCTTAGATTTTATGGTGGAAAAGCAGTAATTCCCAATTTCCCATTCCAGATAGGTAATTTTATTGCCAACTTGATAGCTATAGCATTTTATCTCTTTCAGTGGAGTGGAGAGACTGTGCCCTTCTCGGTGCATTTCATACTTACTAGCTATGGCCCCGGGAACCCAAGAATATACAGTAAGTGATGCTATTATCAAACCCCAAATCAATTCTCTGTAGACAAAGATTGAGATCTGAGACACCTACTGTATGGAAATTAAAATCGCCACTGAAGACTCCACAAAGAAACAGCTCAAATTATGTTCCCAATTCTCAAGCAGGAAGGCGGCAAATTATACTCCTGCTTCACAAAGAAAAATCAATCCAAAGAAGTGTTGATTTACATAGTTGATCTAGCATAAAAACAGACATGGAGGAAATGTACTTTTCAACATAAAAAGGCAGGTGGGGAATAAGGATTCATACCAGACAGATAATGGAAGAATAATTTTTCAGAGTGAAAACTGAGATGTGGCACTTAGAAGGGGAAGGCACATTGCCAGCTCTCTGTCTATGTGATGGGATGAAAGCTACCTTCCAAGTTACCTCCAGTGGGTAAGACACTTTAGGAGATGCTTTAAGTGCAGTAATGGCATCCGGGGGTGGCCATAAACTTGCAAAGAGCATCTGTCACTTATTTACATCTTACCACTAGACTCCCTCCTAGGGGTTATGCAGTTTTTCCATTTTCATAGCAGCCTGAACAAGCTTCCTTTTGAATTGCCTTTTTTTAAATTAATTTTCCTGCTTTATCAAACTGCATGAACTGCGAAGGTCTATGTCAGTCTGTTAATTATGATTCTGATTGACTGAATCGCAGTTTTTGGAGGATGAATTAAATAGCCAAGCACTTGAAATGAGCACCTCAGCTAAAATCTCAATGTCAGCAGCATCTTCATATTTGGAAAGATAATAATAATAATGTTGGTATTTGTTAAGCACTTACTATGTGCCAAGCACTGTACTAAGCGCTGGGGTAGATACAGGGTAATCAGGTTGTCCCACATGAGGCTCACAGTCTTAATCCCCATTTTACAGATGAGGTAACTGAGGCACTGAGAAGTCAAGTAACTTGCCCAAAGTCACACAGCTGGCAGGTGGCGGAGCAGGGATTAGAACTCATGATCTCTGACTCCTGTACCCGTGCTCTTTCCACTGAGCCACACTGAGATGTGTGTGTGTACCTCTTCAACAGATACAATTTTTTATGGTATGTGCTAAGCACTTACTATTATGTGCCAGAAACTGTAATAATAATAATAATGATGGTATTTAAGCGCTTATGTGCCAATCACTGTTCCAAGCGCTGGCAAGCACTGAGGTGGACATAAGATAATCAGGTGGATTATAGTCCATGTCCCATATGGGGCTCACAGTCTTAATCCCCATTATACAAATGAGGTAACCGAGGTACAGAGAAGTTAAGTGACTTGCCCAAGGTCTCAGCAGACAGTTGGCAAAGTTGGGATTAGAACCCAGGTCCTTCTGACTCTCAGGCCTGTGCTCTATCCAATAAGCCACGCTGTTTCTTTTCTGCAATATTTGCAATATCTGTGAGGGATAAGTGGCAAATCAAGGTTGATTTGGTGTCCATCCTAATTTTGTGTATATTTAGGAAACATCAGGCAAAGGAAAGAACAGAGGTTTTGAGAAAATAGATTAGCCAAAGACAGCACATACATGTTGCAATAGCACTTGGGGAATGATATTTTTCTTTGGTAAATTAAGGCTACATCTCTGGAACATGTATATTTTTATATTATATCTAACCTGACATCATACATGCCATGTAATGGGCATAAATATAACTCAAATGTAAACATTTTCTATTTATTTGTGTCACTCCTTTTATAAGCACTTTGGTCAACATTTTATCCAAGTTTTGATGTTTATTCTCAGGATAATTGTCTGTTAAGATGGCACTGACTAGACAACCATTCTAGGGACACCTGGTGAAACCTAAATGACAAATTGTTCAGGGACACAACCCATAAGTAGGATACTTGAGATTCTGAAGCCTCTACACAAACTTGTATAAACTTTCCTATCAATACACAAAGGAGGGGTGTGTGTGTGTGTAGAGAGAGAGAGAGAAGCAGCATAGTCTAGTGGAGTCAGAGGACTGCATTCTAATCTGGGCTCTGCCACATGCTTTGGGCAAGTAATTTACTTGATCTGTGCCTCAATTTCCTCATCTGTAAATGGGCATTAAACATCTGTTCTCCCTATCAGTCAGTCACATTTATTGAGCACCTACGTTTCCAGAGCACTATATTAAGAGCTTGGGAGAGTACGGTATAACAGAGTTGGTAGACACATTCCCTGCTCACAACAAACTTACAGTCTAGAGAGGGAGACAGACGTGAATATAAATAAAACAAATTATGAATATATACATAAGTGCCATTTACAAGAGGTTGAATGAGAGGTGAATAAAAGTTGTGAATCCAAGTGGAAGGGCAACCCAGAAGGGAGTTGGAGAAGAAGAAATGAGGGCCTAGTCAAGGAAGGCCTCTTGGAGGAGATGTGCCTTAAATAAGGCTCCCTCCCACTGTGAGTCTCGAGTGGGACAGGGACTGAGTCTAACCTTCTTATCTCGTATCTACCCCAGCACTTAGTACAGTGCTTGGCACATAATAAGCACTTACAATATATTTTTTCTTCTATACCAGCCCTTCATATTTGAAGATGATTCTTCTGGTGGTGAAATCCCATTCATTCAGTAATCTTCACTGAGAACCTTCTGTTTGGGAAGAGTACAATAAAAGTAAAAGCTATGGTCCCTTTCTCAAGAGATGGGGCAGATGGGTATAAATTGTATATCTATAGTACAGCAGAAAGCAAAATATAGATACTGGTAGCAGCAAGTCTGTGAAAAATGAATATATAAAGCAACATTTGCATAATTGTGAAGATGATTTCTGGGGTGACAAAACCAGGAATGGTGGAAATTTGCTAGAATTTTATCTGTGCTTGGAAGTGTGGCTGAAAAACTTGATTCACAACTGGCAGTATATTTTACTACCCATAACTTATTACACTGTCAGTTTCCTGCACTAGACTGAAATTACTGATGGCAGGGATCATCTCTCTGAACTCTACTGCCTCAATCAATCATATTTATTGAGTGCTTACTGTGTGCAGAGCACTGTACTGAGAGCTTGGGAGAGTTGGTAGACACATTCCTTGCTACAATAAGCTCACAGCATTTATTCTGTGCAGGGCACTGTACTTACTTTTTAAAGAGAAAAGCCAAAATAGTTCCTGAGAAGTACTTCTGGTGAGCATGCTGAAGCCTAAAAAGCCAAGTAAGATCATTTTAGACTGATCTGGGTCATTTTAATACTATGTGGTGGCTTCTTTGCCTGCCAAGACCAATGAAGAGGGCAGCATTGTCAATTTACTCCAAAATGAAATTTGCTCAATCAGGCATAAGAAAACTCTTGGAAAGACAGTCCATTCTTTTTATATCAATAACTGGCTTAGCCCTCATTAAAAGAAATGCAAGTGTTTTCCTTCTCCTTTCACAGTTCAGGTAGGGAATCCATGTAGATCCATTGGGAAATGTGAACACCTCCTCACTGAAATCCCTTCCCTTATGAAATCAAATGATGGGGTGGTCCTTGAGAAGCAATTGCTGTAGCCTGTTAACATTCGTTGTGTGTGATTCTATGAAAAGGCAGCCTTGTCATAGCATTAGAAACATCTTCCAGGAAACTTCTAACTCACCCCCCCCCCCCCCCCCCGCCTCCTTGAAACTGAGAACTAGCCATTTTAGAACGACTACTGTCTATCGGTTATTAAAGATCTCCAAAGAAAGAAGCCCCCTCAGTTTCCTTCAGTATCTTTTCAACCAAGTGACTTCTCAAAGAGGAGTTAAGATTTCAAGAAGTTGGCCCATGACGGAAGGGCTTACTGATCATCATAAGCATCATTTACCTCAGTGTAAACACTAAAAATAAGTCCCCCAGAAAATATTTTCTTTCTAATCTGAGTTAAACCTAAAATTAATCATCTATAATTATCAAACCTAAGTTAATTAAAACTAGCTGCTCACCATCTGGTGTTATTTGTATAAATTTGAGAATCAACCATTTCATGGAAAAGTCTTCTGTTTTTAAAAAATTCTGTTAAACATAATTATTATGTAATTAATCTTTGTTCAAATTATACTTGTTGTCACTTAACAGAAGTGTCATTTATGTGCTAAAAAAGCAGTCAACCCATTAATTGTTCTGCAAAGTGGGGGCCTCTAATCTCAGAGCCTCTTCCCTTATACACCAAAAGATGTGATTTTTTGTGAGGAAAAAATTTAAAATGTGAAATTTGATTACTATCAACAACAAACCAAACCTAAACAATATTTTCTAACTTTTCTGTGCCTCAGTTACTTCATCTATAAAATGGGGATTAAGTCTGTGAACCCCATGTGGGTTGAGGACTGTGTCCAATCTGATTACCTTGTACCTACCTCATTGCTGAGAACAGTGCTAATATTATTATTTTTCTAGAGGAACAATTTTCAGGCTGTGAAATTTCATAACCGTGTAATACCTGGGTTAAATAAGCAGGCTGCAGGAAGGCTGATAGACATGTCAAGGGACAACTGGAAATGAAAAAGACTTTTTAAAATGATTCTATATTTGAAAACCAAATCCTTTCTCCTCAGATGATAAGGAGGAAGACAATTCCATTGGCCAGAACATTGGTCCATCCTGCCTAGTACTTGTCTCTCATAGTAGTAATAGGATGTTTGGCGAGACGTTATGATGGTTGCCCTTCTTGACATCCATCCAAGTGTTTAGGAATGCCCCATTTAAAATTCCCAACTTTCCTTCTAGGAACCCATATGAACTGCTCAGCCATGAATTGATCCAAATCCCTCTTGAACATAGTGATATTTTCTGCCTGCATGAGTTTCTGTGGGAACATGTTCAAGTGCTCACCTTCCACTAGCTGAAGAAATGTTTCCTTTTATTCTTTTTCTCCCTAACCCCTCAACCTTTGGTGGTTTGTCCCCAGATTTGCCTTGTCCACATCTTTCAACATTTTATAGGCATTTATAGGCCCTCTGACCCTGAATCTTTCCCAAATGAAAAGTTTTTAACCTTTTCAGTCTGCCCTCATAAGGGAGCTGGTCTATTCACCTGATCATCTTAGTCGATCCCACTCCCATTTTTTTTTTTTAACTCCTCCAGTTCTATCTCGACCTACCTAAAATGCAGTGATCAGAATTGCACATGGTATTCTATGAGTTGAAACATGATGATTTAAAGTACATGATCAGTGAAGTAATTCTGAAAGGGAAATGATTAGAATCCTCAATTTGCATTTAAAATATTTTCACAGCTTCTTACTGTTAGGAAATTGGGTGAAGGAATAAGTAAGCAGTATCATGGGCTGGATCATTAGACTAAAGACAAAATCTCAATGTTTGGGGGTTTAAAAAAAAAAAAAGGAGGGGCAGACACTAATTCATTTTTCCATTGTGAAGCAGCATAGCCTAGTGGATAGAACACAGGCCTGGGAGTCAGAAGTACCTGGGTTCTAATCCCACTTGCCCTGGGCAAGTCACTTAACTTCTCTGTGCCTCAGTTACCTCAGCTGTAAAACAGGGATTCAGATTGTGAGGACCATGTGGGACGGGGACTGTGTCCAACTTAATTTGCTTGTATCCACCCCAGAGCATAGAACAGTGCCTGGCACATAGTAAGCATTATGGCACAAATGGCATAATTATTATTTACCCCCTTCCTGTCTAGTTAATTGATCAATCAGTGGTATTTATTGAGTGCTTACTGTATGCAGAGTATTATACTAAATGCTTAGGATAGTACCACACAGGAGAGTTGGTGGACATGACCTCTATCTACAAGAAGCTTACAGCCTAGAAGGGGAAGTAGACATTAAAATTGCAGAAAGGGAAAATGACAGACCATAAGCATATGTACATAAATGCTATGGGAGTGGAGGTGGGGTAAATATCAAGTGCATAAAGGATAGGTACAGATCCAAGTGCATAGGCAATGCAGAAGGAAGAGTGAATAGGGGAAATGAGTCAAGGAAGACATTATGGAGGAGATGTGATTTTAGTAGGGCTTTGAAGGTGGAGAGAGTGGTGGTCTGTCAGATATGAAGGGAGGGAGTTCCAGACCAGAGGGAGAATGTGGGTAAGGTCTCAGTGTCGAGAAGATGAGAACGTAGTACAGTGAGTAGGTTGGCGTTAGAGAAGCAGAGTGTGTGGATTGGATTGTAACAAAAGATCAGCACATGAGATGGGTGGGAGAGAGCTGATGGAGTGCCTGAAAGCTGATGGTAAGGAGTTTTGTTTGAGGAAGGAGTTGGGCACCCATTGATATCTACTCCCAACCCCGTCTGTCTTTCACCATGTCTAAGGTGATCCGACAACCTGGTTTCAGGAGGACAGTTCCAAAACCTAGAGCCTGTGCACATAGGAGCAGAGGGTAGGTAAATGAGGAGCAGGGGCCTTGAACTTTAAAATACTGGGAATTTTCCGTTTCCCTTGACTGGTACAGGGGAGGGGGGTGGAGGAGGAAGGAGAGGAAAAGACCACCCCAGTGCCACTTTGAGCAATCTTGCTGAGCAGCATCTGTTTAAAGTTAAACCATTAATGGTTTGGATGTTTGTTTTTTCCTTAGCCTTAATTTGAGAGCTAATTGTGGACAGGGACTTTCTTTTATCCTTTTTTTCTGACGTCCCATGAACTTAGAATACTGGTAGATGCACTGTGGGGTTCTTAATCAATATTCACACTGAGGATGATGATGGAGTGACTGTGTGATTCAAGCCAATATTTATTTGGTGGTGGAATTATCAGAAAAACTCTCCCAGTCCTAAATTGTGTACAGTAAATTGAGTCCAACCCTAGAATGTCAATTGTTATACACATTGCTTGGAGTCTTGGTACCGGGTTTTCTGGCTTTTAACTGAATTAAAGTCCTCCCCTTAAAAATACCAGCAATTTAACACTCTTAAATGAAACCCAAAGTAAGAATTGTTAGACAAATGAGTTCTGCAGTTAAAAAAAAAATCAGGTAAATAAGAGCCATTACCACATGATCTAAACGGGAAAATGGTTTGATTGCAAAACGCTGATTCTCTTTCCAAATGCTTAGCTGAGTGGTGTTATCCTAATCATCATCCCTCCTGACTGAAGTAAAGTCCAGATGGCAGATCTCAGGTGGGATATTGTATTCATGCCAACGCTGGGTGACAAGACAATCCCTTATGTCACATCTGCAGATGGTAATTTACCAAATCTGAGGGTGGAAACAGAGCGTAGCGACATCATTTTACTTTTCTCAGAACACCTTAATCCACCTAAGGAAAATAGGCAGCGAGTCTCACAGGAGATGGCCTTGGATCATTTTCAAGAACAGGACTGAAAACCAGAGTGTATTTCCTAATGTGTATGAATTGCTGAGTTTATGGTCTCAATTTAATCCTTTCCTATTTTGTGGCAATTAAGCTGATAAATGTGAAAATTCATTTGGAATTGGAGACTTGTGAGTGTGGTGTGGAAAGAGTAGTAAACAAATATAAGCTACTTTAGGGCAGGGTTGGTATTTAACAACTCTGTGGTAGTGAACTCTCCCAAGCACTTAGTTCAGTGCTCTGCACACAGTAAATGTTCAATAAATACCATTGCTTTATTGTGATGCCTTTTATGAGCAGAACTGTAGCTGACAAGATGAACGGACACAGTGATCACCAGGCAGAAGTACCTAAAACTGCACTAAGAAGTTTCCGAATGTATTCAAGAAATTCCAAAGAGTAAACAGGAGACTTAATGAAATTAGGTTTGATAATCACAGCAAGTTAAATGTGGATCTGAACCACATTTTGACTGTCTCCTGTGGGGAAAGATGACAGCCTACCGAAGGTGCTTCTAAATATGTGACTAACAGGATGATGATTGTTGGAGTAATGATAGTGATGCTTGTTCCATAAATAGCAAATACGAAGAGGGGCAATCAGGTGTTGGCCTTATTCTAATTGCTAGGCTGACAACTCCTAGAGGGGAGAATTTGTGAGTGAGTAGAGAGGAGCAGAGCGGGACTGATTGGCAGGATGCATTTTCATGCTACTAGTTATGGGCTAAAAGGCAAAGCATTGGGTGGCCTGACACACCATCTAAAAGATAAATCCATTTTGGAGCAAGCTATTCCACGGTCCAGGAGATACAACATTTTCAGGATAAAAGGGTATGAGTTTGTGTTTTATGCCTCTTTTCCCCAGTAGACTGTAAGCTCTCTGAGGGCAGGAAGTGTCTGCTATTTCAAGTGTTTAGTGTGTTACTCTGCAAAAGAAAGCTTTCAATACCATCAATTGATTGGCAGGGGGAGAGGAGCTGGGAGGAAGAGCAATCTTCTGGTCTGTCACCTCATCTTTCTTTGTTCCTGTGGTTCACCATAGAAAAAGAGCAGGTCGAATACTAAGCTCACCTTGTCTCCTAGAGCCCCACCTTTCTGCTCCCCGACTCTGCCACCTCCTCGTGCTTCTTCTGTAACCTCTGCTCTTTGGGCTTCTCCCTTTTATGTTTCCTATCCATTTACAACCACAAATGCTTGCCAAATCTTGCCACTCCTTTCACTGTAGTATTTCTAAAATAACTCTCTCTATCTCCAGCTTTTCTGCCAGAGTAATCTCCTGCTCTTATTATTTTCTGACTTGGTTAATGGAGCCTCCTACACCTTCCCCCAGACCCCCAGCTCCATCACAGTGGTGAATTCCACATCTAGCAGCATCTCAATTTACTCTGTGTTTATTTTCACTGTTTTGTATTGGATCATTTGTATCTTGAACCTAAAAGCTACATGGGGCAGGGAAACTGTGATACAGTTTAGCAGTTTTATTAGTTACATGTGTTGGCTTGACTCTTTACAGAACTCTATTGATTGATGTTTGCCACTTATTGAGCTGCCTGGTTGTTGCCCTTCTAGATTCTCCTTTTGTGGAAGTTCATTTCTTGCAAAATCACTTACAGAAGATGAACAGGAGAAAGTTCCCAGAATATATCCTGGAGCTATAGCTTACTTGCCTTTTGGGGGGACAAGGAAAAGACTATAAGCATTCTCCTTCAGAACGTACAACATTTAATTAACATCAGTGATCTTCTTCATAACATTCATTCCTTAAGGAAACAGTTTTAATGCTGTGCTTTCTCAGCTCTCAGGCCCCACAAGATCCCCCCCGCCGCCAGCCAGTAGTAGGAATGGGTAGGAGGGTGCCCAAACACTTAGTACACCGCTCTGCACTCAGTAAGTGCTCAATAAATACCATTAATTTATTGAGGAGGGAGATGGTGGTAGGGCCTAAAAGGATGAATTTGTTAGTGGTAAAAGGTGTATTCTACACCAATGTGGTAGTTCATGGAGTGGAAATTGAGATGTTGCCATGCCAGGTAGAATGGTCTGGTTTTAAACTTCTGGTACTTTAAATTTTTAATGATATTTAAGTGCTTATTCTATGCCAGGCACTGTACAAAGCTCTGGGGTTGATACAAGAGAATCAGTTTGGACCCAGCCCCTGTCCCCCACAGACCTCACTACCTTAATCCCCATTTTACAGATGAGATAACTGAGGTACAAATGAAGTGAAGTGACTTGCCCAGGCATATCCAGCAGGCAAGTGGTAGAGCCGGCATTAGAACCCAGGTCCTTCTGACTCCCGTGCTCTAACCATTAAGCCACACTCCTTCACTAAGGACCGTAAGCAGTTTGCCAATTCCTGCAGTGATGATGGTGATGGGAGTCTCTGTTGTAAATGCTGGAGAGGCTTTGGTCCTCTCATAAAGACTCTGAGACCTAGAACCTGCTTGAAGGAATGGATTGTATTCCTTGAAGTTTGCCTAGTGCCACTTGCACTCTGTCATCTCTGCTAGTTGTATTCCCACTGGGGCAGTGGGTGTAACATGAGAGACAATGGGGTGTGGAATTTTGTGAAGTGCACACGAGTATTTTATGTGGCTACAGCAGAGTGATGCTGTACTGGAGCACCATAGGCCAGTAAACAGGGTAGCCACCTTGGTAACCACTGTAGCCTTTGTTTGCCATGTTGGCCGGCTACTTTCAGGATTCTACTGAACCTCTCCACTACACGAGAGGCCCTAGGTCGTCCATTGGCCAAAAAACTTCACCATGGATGATGCAAGTCCAATAGGCATTCCCCTATTTGTTCACCCCTCCCTTCCCCCATTTTGGTAAGATGTGAATCAGATGTTGGGGGCAAAATTCTGCAGGAAAACATAGGTTACATCAGCCCTTTGGGAAAAATTTTGTTCAAGTCCTGTAGTTTGATTTGATGTTTATGTTTAAGGTGAGACAATGTTCACTCTTTATGTTTACAGTAAAGCAATCCAACTAGAGGAGTGCCTATTTGTGTTATAGCATCAGAGGTCAAGGTTTCTGATCAAAAAACCACTTCAGTGGTGAATGGCAAGTAGGCTGGCATCCTGAAAAATTGCTAACTAATGTTGCTGGCAAGATTACAAGTGCCAAGGTATAGCATCATAGCAAAGTATTCAGCCTGATGCTGAGGTCACTTCTGCTGAAAATGGGTTTTATATGAAACATTCTCACATGACTTTGCGGTGTGCTTCACCTGTTTCCTACTTGTTGCATCAACTGCCCCAGGAAGAACACGATTGACAGGGATGAAAGAATGTGCATGGCCTGGGGCAAGCCACTTGCCCTAGAATCAATTCCCTCAGCCCTTACCCGTAAGGATTTATTTCTTGACAAACATACCTCAAAGTTTTTTGCTTCTATATACTCATTTGTTACGCCTGCAGAGTTGCAGGATAATCTCAAAAATCCAGGAGGCAATTTGTACTGTAATCACTATTATGTGAGCCTCTGGTCAGTGACTTTTGTTCTCTCAATCAGTCAGTGGTATTTATTGAGGGCTATCTGCAGATCACTGTACTAAACACTTGGGAGAGTACAATAAAAGAGTTGGCAGACACATTTGCCCACAGCTCTCTTCAGACGGAGTGTCTGTAAGCTCGTTAAAGGCCCAGACCATGTCTCATACTTCTGTTGTGTGTTGCCAAGTACCTAGAACATTCCTCTACACTCATTAGGTACTTGGTGATGATGGTGGTGAAGAAGGGATTCTTTTTTATATAATCATGATTCCCTGTGACTTTCATAGGTGTAAATCTAAGACTTTAATAATGTTTACAAGGGGCAGACATCTTTATAATTTTAAGGTGACAATATAATACTGAAAGCAATGGTCTAATAAACACAGATGACTTCTACCCACATTATAAGACTTGTACTTTTGTCAAGAGATTCTTCCTTTGAGGGGCATTTCACAAAAGCATCTCTTCCTATTTTGAAAGTGGATTTTGTTCTGTGAGATGGCAATTTTTTTTCCTTTTTTACCCTCTAAGATAAGAGTGCTAAGTGCATCTGTGGAATTTATTCCAGGCTAATAATGCTGGAAAATTTTTCTGAAGAATAGCTCCTAGTCAGGGTTATTACCAGTTTACTCTTATCATAAACTAATGAATTTGAGATAACTGGCCCAAGCATGTTAGGAGACAAAGGTCTATTAATACTCAGCTCTAGACTATCATTTATTTGCTGGGCAAAAAGAAAAAAAGTCTGTATAAAAAAGCTTGCCAAAGAACCAGATGTCACCCTCACTAGACAATTATTTTCCACAGCTTGGCAGCTGGGTCCCACAATCATCATCCAAGGAAGAGGAGATAGAGAGAGAAAGTGGAACATTTTGGTAGTGCATGGTTTAAAAAGATGTTCCAAATGGTTCATAGAGAAAGTGGATTGTTTATCACTGTTTCATAAATTCCCAACAGAGATCTAGGGCTGAAACCTGACTGGAGTCCATGGAGTGACTAAGTGTTGGAGCCAGCCCCAAAATGGAACTTCTCTAGGGTTTGTTTGAGGATCTCATTTGATGTAGTTATCCACACAGTCTTGTAGCTTTGAAGTTGTTTTTTTCTTTTTTTACCTTTGGAGATTTCTCATCTCATGTGGTAGAGAGCTACTATTGTGAGATACAGTACTTTACCAATGTGCAATAATAGTATTTAAGTGCTTACTACTTGCCAAACACTGGGGTAAATACAAGAGCATCTGGTTGGACCTAGTTCCAAGTAGGGCTCAAAGTCTAAGGGAGAGGAGAACAGTTATTTAATCCCCATTTTACAGAGGAGGAAACTAACTCACGGAGAAGTTAAGTGATTTTGCCCAAAATCACACAGCAGTCAGGTGGCAGAGCCAGAATTAGAACCCAGGTCTTCTGACTCTACTTGCCCCCTGCCACCCCTCACCCCATAATGTCTTTCAGGAAATGTCAGGCTAGTATCTTTCTGGGAAAGTTTAAATGTGGTGCCTGCTGAGTCCTGAAGCAGGATAAATTTTTCAAGGTTATCTACTCATCCCAGACCCACAGTGCTTATGTAAATATCTGTATACTCTACTATTTCCTCTATCCCTAATACATTTTAATGTCTTCTCCCCCTGTAGACTGTAAGCTTCTTGTGGGCAGGAATCACAGTCACAACCTGCCCCCAGCCCTCGACACTCCCCACTAGCACTAGCATGGGTGCAGTGCCACAGTTTCATGCTGCAGGCAACTGGTTTACCTCTTCTCCTCCATCACCGGAGCCTCCATCGGGCTGCTCTCCTTCTAGGTTAGAGGCAGAATCAGTCTTTATATTTGTTTTTTCCACATCTAATTGAACTAGTGAGGGGCTAAGGCAGGAAGGAATCAGCCAGTCCTTTGGCCTATAAATACTGAGGTGGTATTTGACCCAGAAATCAGGTTTCACATTTTCGTTCATGTTATAAAGGGGTCCTTTAAATATCGATGAGTTGAATTTCCTGTTTGAACACCGAGGTCATGGAATTTGGGGATCAAAAGACAGCTTGGTCTGCAGATGTCTGAATGGAAGACACAGATCCCCAAATATTTGGAGTTTCCCATTTTCTCTTAAATTTATAATCTGGTGTATGGGTATATGTGTGTTTGATACCTTGTGAGGAAGTCAACTCTTCTGTTTTTGCCATTTGGAACAACTGAAGTTCTGTGAGCAGTTGGAAAGAAATGAATGTGTTTCCCCATGTGTGTATTTGTGTGGGTGGGGGTTGGAGAATGAACGGGGGTAGTAGAAGGGAAGGTGGATTCCTAGGGAAGAAATACAAAGATCTAATTTGTTCATTGTCTTTGGTTTTAATATATGTTTAGCTCTGTTACATTCTAGGAGCAGCTAATTTCCATATAAAGTGTAGCTACTTTCAATTTTGCTATGTCGTGTCTACAGGAGAGACTTTGATTTGTATGCCCTAGGCTAGATCAGAGAAATGCATAATTTTCTTTACATTCCTTCTGTCAGGCACCATCAATGAGTTCCAGGACAGATTAGAACATGGATGTTGAGTAAGAGGTTCTGCTCTCTTGTAAATGGGCCTGGGAAGAGATAATAAATGTGGTTAAAAGATAGAGGGGGAGAGAAAGAAAGGGAGATTCCATTAAGAAAGGTTATTGAATTCTAAGGAAATTTATCTGAGAGGGTTTGTGGACGATCTCTCCTGAATGTTTATGAATTTGGAGGAGCCATGGGAGTCTTAGTAGGTTTGGGTGATTTTTTTTAAAGGCAGTTTCAGGTTCAACGAAAGACCTGGAACTCAGCAGGGGCATACGGAAGTATCACCTCTCTGGCATGCTGGGTTAGTGATTGGGTAATAGCACAATTCATCCCACAAACAGGAGAGCACTTTATTTTCCTTTGTTTCCCGAACCAAAAATATTTTGTCTTTTGTTTTTTTTTCTTGGAGCACATTTTCTTTATCCCTGTTTCTTCATCTACATTTTTGCCTTGAGAAATGAATTTACATAGTTCATTTTTACAGGGAGCAATAAATTCTAGCTCCTAAGTTTTTCCCTTATAATCCATTGTATGAAATATGGTTGTAAATCCATTACTGGGATTTAAGATGATATGATGAAAGAAGTTAATTACACACAAATTCTTTGTTCTGTCAACTCTAATTTTCCACAAGGGTCTTAAACGTCACAGTGAGGTGTTTTGTTTGTTTGTTGTTTTTTTAAGTTCTCATAAGTTGGGAGCCTGCCTTCATTCCACCCCTCTTGATATCCAGACCAGGGATTCTCTTCAGAATCCAATGAAGACCACCTCCTCCCATTTCTTTGGCAGATTTGGAGCTATATATGCTAGTAGTCCAGGCCTTCTACTTAATTTTCTATTATCTGTTGCTTTATGTGATGTCCGGATCACCAGCATGAGTGCTGATAAGAGAACTGACTATATTGGTGAAGAAACTGCTGCAGCTCTCAGTGCTTTAAAAAAAAAAAAATTCAGATCTTTTCCCCAAATCATATGTCTATATTTTTCTCTGGAGTGTATTTTCTTTGCAAATAATTGCTTTCCCTTTTTCCTCCTTTCCTCTATTTTCCCATTCCATTTTGGCTTTCTATAGCTTTCTTCCCTTCTGATAACTCCTTTATCCGTATTTGTGTCTGCCTGCAGAGAAGAGTTTATTATCCTAGCTTAACTTAATTCTTGTCTTGTTTGCTACTCATTAAATGGCCTCTGAAAGACTGGGAGAACTTTCCTGTAACCAATTCAATGATTCCACTTCAAACCGAGAAGAGCTACTGCCACATAAAATCCTGTCACCAATTACCCACCAACCAGGGCCCTCTTAGCTTCATCTCATTAGCTGCTCTATGGACCTAGCTTTCCCTCTTCTTCTAGTCCATCTACTGCTTTATTCATGGTTAAACTTTCTGCAGCAGTGCCCAAAATTGTGGGCTCCCTAGCTTTGGCAAAATAAGGAGAGACAAGGGAGCCCCAGTTTTCCAAAGGTTCCCCATATGACTATTACAATAAAACCCCCTAAAATTCTAATTTACTCAAATGGTTCAATATTTTCTATGCAAAGTCAAAGATTCGGGCAGAAGTAGATTGATTCAAACTGAAATGACTCATTGAAAACCAATTAGTTGTTTTTGTTTTCTTTGCAGAAGAGCCATTTACCTTGGATATGAAAATGGGACACAGATAGTGTACACACAGAGCAGCAGCATGGTTTAGTGGATAGAGCATGGGCCTGGGAGTCAGAAGGTCATGGGTTCTAATCCCAGCTTCACTCCTGTCTGAGTGACTTTGGGCAAGTCACTTCATTTCTCTTTGCCTCAGTTACCTCAGCTGTAAAATGGGGATTGAGACTGTGAGCCCCCTGTCAGATAGAGACTGTGTCCAACCCGATTTGCTGGTATCCATCTCAGCGCTAAGTACAGTGCCTGGCAAATAATAAGCTCTTAACAAATACAATAATTATTATCATTGTTATTTTTATTTGATTTAAGGAGAGTTGGAAACTGATGTGTCAGTTGGATTCTGTGCACCATGAAGGAGCTCTAGGACTAGTTCAGATTGGCCCCGTCTGTTTTTCAGAGGTCATTATTGAGGTGACACTTGTAAATTTTAAACTGTTGGGGTAATAAGAGCTTGAACTATACATGAGAGAGGGAAAGAGAAGAAATACATTATAAAGGGGGATTTAGGAATGCAGAATCTGGCATTGCAAATGTCCAGGATTCTGACTAAGGCAGGGACAGAGATCTCTGATGTTTTAAATCATTCCCACCCACTTGTTTTAATCCCACCCTTTTTCTCTCCCATCAGAGCTTGGCAGGAGAAGATGGGTTTGGTGGGGAACAGATATAGGGCAGGCAGGTTGACTGTAGATTGGTCCCCCCCGAATAATAATAATAATGATGGTATTTAAGTGCTTGCTTTGTGTCAAGCACTGTTCTAAGCGCTGAGGTAGATACAAGATAATCAGGTTGTCCCACGTGAGGCTCACAGACATACTCCCCATTTTACAAATGAGGGAATGAGGCCCAGAGAAGTGAAGTGATTTGCCCAAGGTCACACAGCTGATAAGTGCCGGAGCCTGGATTGGAACCCATGACCTTTGATTCCCAAGCCCAGCCTCTTTCCACTAAGCCACACTATTTTCCATGCTCTACAGGATCAGCATCGAGCACTGGGTAGCCAGATGGACTACTGTTTAACTGGTGCTGCTAGTAGTCAAAGCAGTAGTATTTATTAAGTGCACACTGTGTGCCAAGCACTGTACTACTCAAGGGGATATTAGACATGGTCTCTGTTCCTTGAGGGGCTCACAGTCTAAGGTTGATGAGCCAGTGGATTAGGAAGTAGGTAGTTTTCTTTAAAAGCGACCCTAAGGAGAAAGCAAAAGCTCTTTCCTTCAAAGGTCTCTCTCCAAGGCAGATGGTTCAGTCTGAGCCGTAAGCAAGAAGGCATTCTGAGCTCCTTTTGGGATTCTGTTGACCCTGACTTACTTTTCCTTGAAAAGCCATCTTCCCAGGATCTTGTCTCTGGTGACCATGGGTGGTAGTGTCCCATTTTGGAATTGTACATCTTAAATTCCCAATTTGTCATTTGCAATAAGAAAAGGAACTCTCAGAGAATTAAGTTTTTAACCCAGTAGTGGGAATTAGAGAGTAGACTTGAGATGGAGACCCCAAATCAATGACTATGCATGTCTTCAATCACATCTTCTGTGATAGCACTAGTAAACTTTAACCATGGTCTTTTTCTCACAGTTCTTTTACTTTGAGTTCATTCTGCAAAGCCTATACCTCCTCTCGTCTCACCTTCAGCCTTTGAAGTATTTTGACTGACGTGCACAGGATAATGAAAGCCCCTTTCAGCTTAGTACTAGATGATGACAGATCTATTTAGCATGGGCAATCACAGATCTGTAGTGGGTCAGTAGAAACTAAAGAGGATGTGAAAAGTGCCACATTGAACATCAAGACTTTATGTATGTACACAAATCTAATTCAAATATTTTAACAGCAATATGGTATACATATTGCTATTTGTGTTTTTTCAATGTTAAAAAATATATTTATCTCGTTCTGGTCTACTTTTGGATCTCAGAAGTGCATTAATACATTCTACATTGTCCTGAGAGGCACTATATTTCACTTAGTATTCTATCCTTGATACTCAATTTGCATGGAAACGATTAAGAACGCTAACCGGCTATAGCAGTATAGAAATTCACGTGTGGTACTTGAAGATGAAACTAGTGATGAATGATGAGATCCTGCCAATGCTTACATGGGTGGCTGAGGTGACCTGTGTGTGACTGACCCCCTCGTCCACTCTGTGGCTTTGTTACCCTGATATATTTGCCTGCTGACGTAGCAAGTGGCAGGCCAGCCTGGTTTATGGCCATCAGAAGAGGGATTAAGGGTCATGAGAAGAGGCCAGGGCTGCCCAGGGGAGCTGTTGCTATGTAAGGCTACAAGGGAGGGAGAAGCGGCCACATACCCAGTCACCAGCACCTCTCGCTCCAGCTTGGGGAGATGGGGACCGATTGTCCCGTCCATTGCTTTAGACAGGGCTTGGGGCCGCCGCTGCCTCTCCCTTTTTCTGGTCACGCCATAGAGTGGTAACCTTTTGGACTTCCACTGGCTGGGAGGACCAGGAGGGACCTTCAGGAACTAGTTCCTGGGGACTGGAAGATGGAGAGATTGAAGGATGGAATTTCAGCCCTTAAATAATAATGGTGTTATTTGTAAAGTGCTTACTAAGTGCCAAGCTCTGTAGAAAGCTAATCAGGTTTGATTAGCTGTCTCACATGGGACTCACAGTCTAATTAGGAGGGAGGACAGGAATTGAATCCTCATTTCTACAGATGAGGAAACTGAGGGTCACAACAGAGAAGTTGTGACTTTCTGAAGGTCATGCACCAGGCAGATGGCAGTGCTGGGATTACAACTCAAGTCTTTTGACTCTTAGGCCTGTGCTCTTACCACTAGGCCATGCTGTTTATCTTTTAAATGCCCCCCTAACCCAGGCAGCCCCAAGTCTTGGGTTGTTTACCCTAACCTCCAGGGGCTTTCCTGGTGAAGTCTTTAGATCAGGGATAATGAAGAGTGATCTAAGTTAGGCAGAATGAAGAAGAAAGTTGAAAATAGGAAGGATATAACAGCAATAATAATTGTTGTATTTAATTTATGAGATTCTTCACACCCTAAAATATGTCTTTGCTTACCTGAATTCCCGGGAACTTAGTAAACTAAAGCATCGGTCTTTGGAGATTCAAAAACACTGGTAACTGTCTCCTTTCCATTTTGTGGGGGGAAAACCATTTTTCACATCTTTCAGCTTCCTAATCTGGGCTAAAAGTTGAAACTGCAGAAATTCTCCTGCTAGTGAATGGAAAATCCAACCCAAACCAAGAAGCACAGGTTAGCTCTTGGAGATTTATCACTAAGAATCCAATCGGGTTTTCATATCCCAAAGCACTTAGATTGGGTCGCTGCCAAGTCATGATAGAGATGCCCATTTTACTCTAAGAATGAGATCTGGCATTTTCATAAAGTTCCAGTGCTTCCATATGGGAAAAGAGAATACCAAAGCAGGGTGGGGGAGAGAGAGACTGTACAGAAGAAACACTGGGCTGTCTCACTCAGGGACAAGACCTGGAAACTTTGACCCAAGCTCACTGATCTAAGGAAATCTCAAGAGACTTTTGCGGGAATCCAAAATTAAAAAAAAAAACAGCAGTGTGATCTGATAGAGAGGATAAAGGTTGCTATTTCTCTTTAATGATCGCACTAGTTTCTGAAATTGAGCACAGCAAGATACGAAGATCGTGTGTGGATTTCAAAAAGTATCTAAATGATACACCAGCCAGTTTCTCAAGTCAAACAGCAGCAAAAGTGCTAACATAAGCTTCTTTTTATTTTCCTTTCTTTTGGTTGAGAATTTTTCTGAGAGACAAGGCAAACCTTTTCCTCTTCTGCGCTTTGTTTTACTCTGGGGATGAAATGATTTATTTGTGGGACAGTAGGGGGTATGTTACTCTCTAGTCTGTGATTCCAAGTGTTCAATTAATTCCCCGCCCCAGGGAGTAGATTCCCTTCCCCTTCCAACCTGGCCTCCTGTCTGTGATTTGGTAGTTTTCATTATCATTGCCTAAATGTATCTCCTCCTGCTCTTTACTTCTATATGCTGCCTCAAGGTCTAGAAATTTCCCAAATTTATCACTGAAGCTGAGAAGCCAGGTCCTTGGGTTGAGTACCACGTGGTGTGTGGATCGGAAGGTCTCAGAGAGGGGATGGCAGAGTGACTTTCATTCAATGCCCAGTGGTTGCCACGATAGGGTAAATGGTTCAAGATGCCGTGTTGATGTACCTTGATGTAAATTTAATAATGGTGGGGGGGAAAGAGTGAAATAAAATGTGAATCCGACAAGGGCGACAGAGCCCAGGAGAGAGCACATATGCAGAAGGCAGGACCCTGGCAATTCATGAAAAGACCTGAGGGCAATAGCTGATGAAAAATGAAAGCTGAATATTCAAGGCTACGCTCCAGTGAGAAGGGAAAATGTAGGTCTAAAATGACGAACTCAAGGTGTTAGAGGTTTAAGGAGACAAATCCCGACCCCCACCCTGCCATTATTTGGTTTTGGCCTGAACAGAGGTCTGTCATTTGAGCACTGTTCTCTAGAAAAGATGAAGAGACAGGAACCAGGAGGATGATAAAAGAGTTTGGCATAAATCGTGTTGTGAGGAAACATTATAGGGTCAAATCTGTCTGAGCTGGGAAAACGAAAGATTTAACTCTGTCAGTCTGTAAGGTTGTTACCAAAGGGGAAGGGCTCTTTTCCTTGATAAGAGTCTAATTAAGTCCAGAAAAATTCCATTTAGCTAAAATAGGGGGTGAGGACTGGGATGGAAAATGTGAAGATCAAAACAGAAGCCCTAGGGAATGGAAGATATCTCAGAAATTGCTGATTTGGACGAATCAGTCACTGGAAATATCTGACAGTTTAAAGAAGTACATTCTTGATGGGCTGGGATTAGAGGGTTAAGAATTCAGTTTCCCTTCCTCTTCTCTCTTTTCCCTCCCCGCCAAAGAACTGAAGAGGAGGGTGGGCTGAAGGGCACATAGATTCCTTCTCTCCCTAATATTGTGATATTTGTGTGCTCTGAATTTGCTGCTGTTCTCTGTAGTGTGGTCAATCTTATTGAGTACTTACTGTGTGCAAAGCACTGTACTAAGCACTTGGGAGAGTACAGTATAACAACAAAGAGACACATTCCTGCCCACCGCAAGCTCACAGTCTAGAGGGGGAGACAGACATCAATATAAATAAATTACAAATATATGTTTATATACATATGTTTTGTGGGGAATGGGAGGGAGGATGAATGAAGGAGCAAGTAAGAGTGGGGCAGAAAGGAGTGGGAAGAGAGGAGGGCTTAGTTAGGGAAGACATCTTGGGGGAGATGTGCCTTCAATAAGGTTGTGAAATCGGGGAGAGCTATTTTCTGTCTAGTATGAGGAGGAAGGGTGTTCCAGGCCAGAGGTAGGGTGTGGGTGAGAGATCAGCAGTGATATAGATCAAGATATGGTGAAAAGATCTAGTAATATTAAGCGAAATTCCTAACCTAGAGGGTATAAGGCCTCCAAATACTGGATACCATATCCTTTAACCGCATAATAATAATGTTGGTATTTAAGTGCTTACTATGTGCAGAGCACTGTTCTAAGCGCTGGGGTAGATGCAGTGAAATCAGATTGTCCCACGTGAGGCTCACAGTCTTAATCCCCATTTTACAGATGAGGTAACTGAGGCCCAGAGAAGTGCCTCTGAGAAGGCCCCAGAGAAGAGAAATGAGAAGCAGCGTGGCTCAGTGGAAAGAGCACGGGCTTTGGAGTCAGAGGTCATGAGTTCGAATCCCAGATCTGCCACTTGTCAGCTGTGTGACTGTGGGCGTCACTTCACTTCTCTGTGCCTCAGTTACCTCATCTGTAAAATGGGGATTAGGACTGTGAGCCCCACGTAGGACAACCTGATTCCCGTGTCTACCCCAGCGCTTAGAACAGTGCTCTGCACATAGTAAGTGCTTAACAAATACAAATACCAACATTATTATTAAGTGACTTGCCCACATTCACACAGCCGACAAGTGGAAGAGCCGGGATTCGAACCTATGACCTCTGACTCCCAAACCCGGGCTTTTTCCACTGACCATGTGGGGGGTGTTAGAAATTGTACACAGTGGTGAAGAGAAGGGATTGGGAGTATCTTTGATATCTACAATATAGCCCTCTCACATAATTCATCCTTTTTATACTCCCCTATTTAGCTCTTTGTGTCATCTTTCTCTACAAAGGCTGACAGATGGTAGATTGGGAGGCTTGCTGAAAGGGATGGGAAAACAGGGTCTTTAACAGAAAGTGGAAGATGCATGAGGGAAAGGAAATGGACCCACTGCCCTGCCTTGCAGATTTTGAATTGGCCCTATCGATTTTAAAAATCCAGTCCCTCTTCCTAATTCTTCCTTAAGCTTGACTTGCTTGGCTGTATTTTGCTCTAACATGTTTAAATGGAGAAAATGGATGATGAGTTTTCTTAGAAATTCCCCTTAAACAAATAAAATGGCCTCTAAAAACTCTACAGTGCTAACCGCTGGACTTAGCCTAGAATGTGATGAAAACTGATGATCTGAAATACAGGCACTGTGAAAGGCAATGGCCTTGGATTTAGAGTTTGCTATTGGGACTCAACAGTTTCTTGGATCACTCCAAAAAGCCTTCTTGGCTACTACAGGCAGGCATGACTAAAGATGTTTCAAGTTTGATAATCAGTCAATCAGTTGTATTTATTGAGCACTTACAGTGTGCAGAACACTGTACTAAGCACTTGGGAGCATACATTTTAAGAGTTGGTAGACACATTTGCTGCCCACAATGAGTGTACAGTCTAGAGTTAAAACAAATGTGACTTAAATATTTCTAAACTTGCATCCTTTTATGATTTTGAAGCACTTGCCTCATTTATGACACCAACTCCGGGGCTAGGGCCTCGGGAGCAGAGAAGGGAATCGATCAATCATTTATTGAACACTTGCTCTTTGCAGAGCACCACACTAAGCATTTGGGAGAGTACAATATAACAGAGTTGGTAGACATGTTCCCTGTCCACAACAAGTTTACAGTCTAGAGGGAGAGACAGACATTTAATGTAATCAAATACATCACAGATAGGTACATAAGTGCTGTGGGGCTGAGGGAGAGGTGAATAAAGGGTGCAAATCCAAGTGCAAGGGTGATGCAGAAGGGAATGGGAGAAGAGGGAATGAGGGCTTAGTCAGGGAAGACCTCATGGTGGAGAAGTGCTCTTAATAAGGTTTTGAAGGTGGATAGAGAGATCATCTGTCAGATCTGAAGAGGGAGGTCATTCCAGGCCAGAGGTAGAATGTAGGGAGAGGTTGGTGACAAGATAGGTGAGATTGCGGTACAATGAGAAGGTTGACAGAGGAGTGAAGTGTGTGGACTGGGTTGTAGTAGGAAATCAGGGAGGTAAGGTAGAAGCGGGCAAGCTGATTGAAGGTAAGGGAAGCATGACAGCTGCCAGGAAATGTGGATATGATCGCCCACTTCCTTTCAAAATCTAACCTTCCACTGTGCCTTTGACCCCATCCCTTAGCACCTTTTCAAAATACTTGCCCCCTCCAACCTTCCCTCCCTGGCCACCATCTTCAACAATCACTTTCTAATGCCTTCTTCTTCACTGTTTTAAAATATGCTCATGTATCCCCTATCCTAAAAAAAACCCCTCCCTTGATCCCATGGATCTCTCCAATTATTGCCCCATCACCTTCCTACCATTCTTCTACCTACTCCTTGAGTTCATTCATTCAGTCAGTCGTATTTATTGAGTGCTTACTGTGTTCAGAGCACTGTTCTAAGCACTTGGAAAGTACAATTCGGCAACAGATAGACACAAACACTACCCAACAACGGGGTAGAATGGGGAGACAGAAAACAAAACAAGTAGTAGACAGGCTTACCTGCTGCCTCCACTTCCTTTCATTTAATTCTCTTCTTAGCCCCCTCTATCTGGTTTCTATCCCCTTTACTCCACCAAAACTGCTCTCTCTAAGGTCACCAGTGACATTCTTGCCAAATCTGGTGGCCTCTACAACATCCTAATCCTCCCCAATTTTGTAGATCACACCCTTCTTGAAACATTATCCAATTTTAGCCTCACTGACACTTTTCTCTCCTGGTTCTTCTATCTCTGACTTCTCCTTTTCAGTGTCTTTTGCAGGGTCCTCCTCTGCCTCCCATCCTCTAACAGTGGGAGTCTCTCAAGGCTAAGTTTTGAGTCCCCTTTTCTTCTCCATCTGTACCTGCTACCTTGGAGAACTCATTTGCTCCCATGGCTTCAACTACCATCTCTAGATGGATGATTCCCAAATCTACCTCTCCAGGCCTAAACTCTCTCTTTCTCTGCAGTCTCACATTTCCTCCTGCCTTCAGGACATCTCTACCTAGCTGTCCTGCTGACACCTCAAATTTAACAGCTCCAAAACAGAACTCCTCATCTTCCTACCCAAATGCTGTTTTCCCCTTGTCTTTCCCATCGCTGTAGAAAACTCGACTATCCTCCATGTCTCGTAAGCCCATATCTTGGCATTATTCTTGACTCATCTCTTTCATTCCACCCAATATTTAACCACTCACTAAATCCAATTGGTTCTACTGTCACAGCATCACTAAACTCCCCCCAGTCAAACTGCTGCTATGCTGATTCAAGCACTTGTATCCTGCCTTGACTACTACATCAGCCTCCTCACTAACCCCCCTGCCTCCTGTCTCTCCCCAGTCTAGTCCATAGTTTGCACTACTGCCCACACCATTTTTCTAAAAAAGAATTCAGTCCATGTCTCCCCGCTACTCAAGAATCTCCTGTGTTTGCCCATCCACCTCCGCATCAAGCAGAAACTCCTTACTATCATCTTTTAAAGCACTCAATTAGCTTGCCTCTTCCTACCTTGCCTCGCTAATTTTTCCTACTATAACCCAGCCCACACACTTCACTCCTCTAACGCTAACTTACTCACTGTATTTTGAAATTGGTTGTCTCATTTTCCACGTCCTCCTCTGGCCTGAAGCTCCCTCCCCATCCATTGTGAGAGACCACCACTCTTCCCACTTGCAAAGTCTTATGACAAACATATCTACTATACAAGGCCTTTCCTAATTAAGCCCCCTTTTCCCCAACTCCCTTTCCCTCCTGTATCGCTTATACACTTGGATCTATAGCCTTTAAGTACTTGGTATCATTAATTTATATTACACCATCCCTGTCCATGAGGACCTCACAGTCTAGAGGGAGAGATAAACTTTAATATAAATTAAAGTGCTTGGTACAGTGTTCTGCACACAGTGGGAGCCCATAAATATAGATTGTTAAATCTGATATTGCTGAGGTCATTCAACTGAAGGCAAAATAATTCCTGCTTTCTCTCTCCCTCTTCCTCTCTCCCTCTTCCCTTCCTCATTTCTCCACCCCAACCAACCACCTATCCAGCAATTATCACTTTGTTGCCATTATACCACCAGCTCTCCTCTTTCTTCCCCAGAGACCACAGTCTTAGAACAGACCTTACCCAGCAGGGCTGCTGCTTGTAACCACTGGATCCAATAAATTCACAATCTGATATTCTGAAAGTAGCCAAAACAAGTTCAAACATTAACTCACTCCCTTTGGGTTAGGGGCAGACAAGGCTGCTTTGTGATTATCACCTGGAAGAGAATTTATTTAGATGCAGGAAAGAAATTTCCCATTCAGCAGTCATCCTCCTACCTGCCTAAAACTCCCTCCCCTTTCAAGTCTGTCTGACTACACCTGTTCCCAACTTCAAAGCCTTTCTGAAATCCCACCTCTCCCAGGAGGCACTCCCTGATTAATTTTCAGCTACGCAGGCCATGTCATCCCAACTTCCACCCAGTTCTTTGTTCAGTCACTAGTAGCCCTTTTGTACATATTGATTTTCAAACTCTTTTATTTCTATTATATGATTAGTGCATTTATTACTTTTTGGTTCACTTATTCAATTTTCCATTCTTTTGTTATACCCAACCCTATCTCTTTTTCCTCCTAACTGTATATGATTTGGTTTCGGCTTGACTCCCCCATTAGACTGTAAGCTTCTTAAGCACATGGACCGTGTCTTCTTTTATTGAACTCTCTGCACACAGGCGCTCTATAAACACTATCCAATGATTGCTGCATCTGTCCTTCTTGTCCTCCATCTGCTCTCTGCTGATGAAAGTGAGTAAAAACCTCAGGCTAGGCCCCATGACTTTTAAATTTGGATTTTGACTAGTTATAGGTGAAAAATAAGCCAGAATTACTGGGTTTGCTCCCACCCAGTGTATGTTTGTTATATATCTACGTAGAATCTGTCAGCATGAGCCCAAGTGATGATCTCGTCTCCACCCCCACAGAGACCCTTGAGTTAATGCCGCAGTTCTCTTTGATACACTCAAAAATTAGCCCAGAGCATAAACACAGTTAAGCAGCTGGCCTCTCAGAACTGCCAGCCCTAGTGAATTTCACTCACTGGAATTTAATCTTCTTCATCAGGTATTTGATCAGGGTCTGACCTATCTGTCCCTCATCCAATGGTGGATTCTTGTGTTTTTTCCTGGTTCCTTGGTGAGCACCAAAATCTCTGTCATGCACAGCACTTAAGTCCCCTAAAGATTCACTGGATAAAAGCTAGACTTGAATTTGCCATGAAAATAATGATACTTCATGAAAGCGGGGCATCCATCTCATACATGCACTTTTCTTGATTTCATCATTGCAAAAATTCAGGGTTAAGAGTTTTAATTTGTGGCAGACACTTCATTCTTTAAGTATGCCTCCTTTTGGGAGTGAACCTTGATTTCCTTAGGATTTCTGTGCCCCTCCTCAGCATTTCCCTCACAGGATAACGGGTCTTCAGAATTTCTGCGGTGAAAAATTTACCCTCAAAACTCTCAGAGCTCCAGGGATGGCCAGGTTTGAAGCTCAGCTTTATTGAGACTCAGGTAAACATTGTATTTGTTAATGGAAACCATCTGCCCTTTGTCTTGGAGGACAGTTAAATGAAGGTGATAGAATGTCCACCTTTGTTATTACAGACCCTGAAAGTCAGCATGCTGCAGCCCAAACTACTTCTGTTAACACATTTTAAGACTTGGCTGAAGCAGCATGACCTAGTGAAAAGAGTACGGGCCTGGGAGTCGGGGACCTGGGTTCTAATTCCAGTTCTGTCACTTGTCTGCTGTGTGACCTTGGGCAAATTGCTTAACTTCTCTGTGCCTCAATTACCTTATCTGTTAAAAAAAAAAAAAATGGGGCTTAAGACTGTGAGACCTGGACTATGTCCAACTTAATTAGCTTGTATCTACCCCTGTTCTTAGTACAGTGCATGACAAAGTAAATGTTTAACAAATACCATTTTAAAAAGTGTTCAGAGTCCTGGGGGTAAATGGAGTTAAATAAGGAGTACCAATTAGTATACTAATATCACATTTCTTCTAGGAAGTCCTCCCTGACTAATCTTTCATCTCATCACCCTATTTCTCTCCCTTTTGGGTCACCTGTACATAGTCCTTACACCCTAAGTACCACACACCCTAATCCATTCCCAAATACTTACTTATCTATCTTTATGTTTGGTTACTTCTATTACCTGTAATGCATTTTAATATTTGACTAGAGAAGCAGCGTGGCACAGTGGAAAGAGCACGGGCTTTGGAGTCAGGGCTCATGAGTTCGAATCCCAGCTCTGCCACTTGTCAGCTGTGTGACTGTGGGCAAGTCACTTAACTTCTCTGTGCCTCAGTTCCCTCATCTGTAAAATGGGGATTAAGACTGTGAGCCCCACGTGGGACAACCTGATTCCCCTGTGTCTACCCCAGCGCTTAGAACAGTGCTCTGCACATAGTAAGCGCTTAACAAATACCAACATTATTATTATTATTATTACTTCCCTTCTAGACTCTAAGCGCCTTGAGGGCAAAGAGTGTGTCTACTTTATCATACTCTCCCATTAGTAGATTGGTCTGCATCCAGTAAGCCCTCAGTAAATACTCTGATACTAGCAAGGAGCTGGGCATCCAGAATTGGATGGCTCCCAATTTCCTGGAGATACTCTGCCATCTAAGAGTGTCTTCAATTGAGACTAATCAATCTATGTCATATTTTTTGAGCTCTTACTGTGCACAAAGAACTGTACTAAGCACTTGGGAGTACAGTAGAACAATATAACAGACATATTCCCTGCTTACGATGAGTTTACAGTCCGAAGGGGGAATCAGACATTGATTCGATTGTTTGATTGAGACCTTCTCCTGGTGTGGATGTTCCGTTAAGGAGAGCCAACTTGGGAGTGAAGACTCCTAGATCATGTGCTGGTCAGGGAGTCCTGTGTGGGGAATTTGAAGGTTGCTGATGTAGGGTTTGCACGTCTGTCTCCTTGGAACCTTTTGTGCGAATTCTAGCAGGCTTTTGGAGAGAATGAGAAGCGGTATGCCTTTTCTCTGTTATTATTGTCCTAAGTTGAATTGGTCTAGACCACGGGGGTGAGAATAAGAGCAAGAAAGAAACACTGCAGCCTGGGGAATGAATCTTTTCAACTCCAGCTTTGCACCCTGTGTTGCAGCACATACATTTTGTTTTCATTAAACCCAAGGCCATTTTTCTGGCTAAGAGAAAAGAGTACTTATTGTTTGTGGTGAAATTGCACTAGATAAATAGGGTGGCCGTAAATGGCATTTTCATTCTGTGGAAAGGTAAAATTGGCTGCTTCTGATTGACAACAGGAGCTTTCACACAATTCCGTTAGAAAGTAATATTGAAAGATTGTACTGCAGAATCAAGTTTAGGGCTCGAATAGCAGGAATGTATTTCAGAGTGGCATTTACATGCTAAACATATGTTTCTTTCCTCTTTCTTTCTCTCTCTCTCCTACCTAATATTGTACTAAAATGCTCCAGCAGAAACACTGCCCTGGAACAGAATGATTGAGGCAAAACTCTGCTCCATTCTCCCTATAGTAAATGACCCAGAACAGGTTGTCAGTATTAAGACCCCAGTGATTGGCACAATCGATAAAGGACAAACCAGGTGAGGGCACAGCAGGGTCTGCTGCAGAGAAGGTGCTCAGAGATACTCTGGTCCGCAGTTACAGACAATAGCAGGTAGCTCAGCGAAGATGCCAGCATACAGCATGTAATTATGGTATTTAAGTACTTATAATGTGATAGACACTGGGGTAGGTGTTCCCATTTTACAAATGAGGAAACCCATCTTCAGAGAGGATAAGCAGCGTGGCTCAGTGGAAAGAGCCCGGGCTTTGGAGTCAGAGGTCATGGGTTCGAATCCCTGCTCGGCCACATGTCAGCTGTGTGACTTTGGGCAAGTCACTTAACTTCTCGGTGCCTCAGTTACCTCATCTGTAAAATGGGGATTAAGACTGTGAGCCCCACGTGGGACAACCTGATTCCCCAGCGCTTAGAACAGTGCTCGGCACATAGTAAGCGCTTAACAAATATTAACATTATTATTATAAGCGACTTGTCCAAGGTCACCCAGCAGGCCAGGGATAGCCTGTATTGGACAGAGATTTGCATCTACCTCAATGCTTAACCTAAAGAAAGAAATTCCTGATGTATGATTATATAACTGAGCCTGGCACCCAGATTTCCTGCCTCTCAATCCCATGGTGATATGCTGATCCATCACCATAGACTGCACCCATATCTGCATCAGCCATCTTATGATGCATTTCACTGGCCACAGAGGGTGAGAGATTGTGGGCGGCTCAGAGCTGAACATCACCACTATTGGAAAAACAACTCAAGCACATGCCCTGCTGATTTTGGGATACCTTATACCTGCAAAGTATGTTACAAATTCACAGGTAAATTTCACAGGAGTCAGTGATGATTTTTTTGAGTACACTTATCTTCAGCTATAGGGTGCGCTCTCTCTCTCTCCTTCTCGCTGTCTCTCTCTATATATTTGTATGTAGATAGATCTATACGTAAATAATCAACAGTATTTACTGTATACAGAGCAATGTGTTAGCCACCCAAGACAGAAGTCAGACACAATCCCTGCCTTTGAGCTTACTGTCCAATAGGGAAGATAACTGGACACAAATTGCCAAATGTGCAATGAATAAGAGTGAGAAAATAGAAACAAATAAGCACAAGTAAAATAGTGGTATTTGTTAGGTGCTCACTATGTGCCAAGCACTGTATTAAGCACTAAAGTAGATACTAGATAATCTGATCAGATGCAGTCCTTGTCCCACATGAGGCTCACAGTCATAACACTTGGGGTATTTGTTAGGAGGGAGAACAGGTGTTTTAAATAAGAGGAAACTGAGGCACAGAGAAGTAAAGTGATTTGCCCAAGTTCACACAGCAGGCAAGTTTTGGAGCCAGGTTTAGAACCCATGTCCTTTGACTGCCAGGCCCTTTGACTCCCTGGTCCATGTTCTTTCCCCTAAGTCACCCTGCTGATCTAGTCCTGGAATAAAAAGTGGCTATCAGGATGACCAGAAAGTCTGAAACAAAGGAAGGCTGAGCTAGGGAATATCTCTTGGACAAGATGACTCTTAAAAAGTCTTTGAAGGAACATGTGAATGCCCCAGTTAGACTAGCCCTGCACATGGAAAGAGGAAAAAGGCCTGACCTACTAAATGTAACAGTGGGAAAAGAAAGTGAGGAGCTCTGAAGCCACTGCTTAAGAGTTTTTATTTTATTCAAGATGAAGTAGAGAGCCATTAGAGATTTTTGAGGAAGGGAGTGATGTGCTTTGATGGGGCGTTTTAGAAATAAAATGCCTGCAGGTATATGCAAAATGGAATGCAGAAATGGAAGGCAGGAAGATTCAGTATTCTGGATCCAGTACTGTTTCAGTATTCCATCAGAATTCACATTGTAAGGAGCGCCTACTGCAAGCAGAACACAGTACTAGGTGCTCAAGGTCCAATCCCTGCCCCCATGGAGTTTACAGTCTAATGAAATAGGCCTTGAATCATTTCCCAAGTAGAAAGGGAAGTGGTGGTACAGTGAGCCACAGTTTCGGGATCTGCCTCTGGTTCTGACCAGGTGGAACCCGAGATGTAACATGACAGGCAAGAAAAAACTACTGTGGGAAGGAGGTTCTTAATAACCTGGACTCCCCTGGACTTCTTGGCCTCTTTGGGTCCCTCCTAGGAAATGGTTTTGAATTTGTTCTGAGTTGCAAGTCAAGTTTCAAGACTGACTGATTTATGCAGCTAAAATTCAGAGATGTAAAGAAATCCAAACATTTAAAGGAATAAAGTCACACCTCAATTTATCAACTTTTTCTGGTTAATGAATACAGTTTATCTTATTGGTGTCCTCATCCTTTGGGGCATCAGTTTTTCCACCTGTAAAATCGAAACAACTGTACCTCACCCTGGGCGTGGGGCAGATGGGGGATTCATGAGGAAATGGTGTTAAAGAGATCAGAGCTGCTGCTTTTGTAAAGACTAGAACATATAAGGTGATATGTTATTTCTTGAGTTTAGAGATAAATAGGAGATAAATAGTAATGAGCCACACATTCCCCTGTGGTTCAACAGAATTTCTTTAAATGATATTTAAGCGCTTTCTATGTCAAACCCTGTTCTAAGCACAGTGGTAGATACACCTTAATCAGGTTGGACACAGTCCCTGTCCGACATGGTGCTCGCGGTCCAAATAGGAGGGAGACAGGTATTTAATCCCCATTTTATAGATGAAGAAACTGAGTTGCAGAGAAGTTGCCAAAGTTCTCACAGCAGCAAGGAATTGGCAGTCTGGATTTGAACTCATGTCCTCTGATTCCCAGAACCATCCTCTTTCCACTAGGCCATGATGCTTCTCTGATGAGAGAACTTTGAATTTGTTTAGTACTTCCTACATTCATTACCTCATTTTAGCTTCCCAACATCCAGTGAGGTAATGAAAGGCTGGTATTTGCCGCATATTCTAGATGAGGAAAGGAAGGTTCGGAAAAGTGTAGTGACTTGCCCAAGATCATATAGCCAGCAAGTGGCAGAGCTGACATTAGAATTCGGATCTACTGGGAAGGTGAAGAAAAATCTCTCCCTCTCCCACCTCCACTGCTCACCAGTAGATTCTGGGGTCATTCACTGGCTTTTCTGTGATTCAGCCCAGGACTTTACTTACATATATTTTCTTGCAGAGGTTAACTGAGAGTGAGACTCTAGAGTGGAAAATCTAGGAATGAAATGAGAAGGGTTTTCTTCTTAGGTGACTCAGAACCAGGAGGGTCTGTTATAATGTCCCCTAAGCTCCAAGGGGTGAATTGAACTGAAGTCTGCTAATGCACTGTTTGCTGATAAAACAGCCCTAAACCCAAAGAATTCAGAAACTCCAGTAATGGATGCCACAGAGGCTATTTAAGGACAAAATCACTGCACTATAAAATGCGTAGGATCTGGCTAGCTTGGGCTGTGCCTCCTTTCTTTATGACACTACCACAGTGAGATTTAATTGTATAGCATTCTTTAAGAATGTGTAACGAGAATCTTGCAAGTCTGCCTAATAGGCACTCATTAATTCAGCCTAGCTAAACGAGCTGTAAATGAAGCTGACAAATGCTATTATCCCAGGTGCTATGTTTTTCTTTCTCTACTAAGCGGACTAGAGGTGGAAGATCTCAAAACTCTTGGTAACAGGAGAGAAACCAAAGGGCCATGCATAATTAGCGGGAATTGGAGAGTCATTCGGCCTTCTTTCATCTTTAATATGTGGTACAGTTACAGGGGGAGATGCTTGGGTCAATAACATTTCATTACAAGGCCATTTGATTCCACGGAGCTGAAAGATATTTAATTTTGGTGAACCTGGCTCTCAGATCTGGGTGGGGCAAGAGGGCTATGTACGGGAGAAATGCCTTCCCTAGGCTTACACCTGACCACCAAGGACTCTACCATCCAACCAAAAAGAATGAATCTGTTGGCAGCTAACGGCCTTTACGGAGAGGCAAGGAAAAAGCTCTGCTGGGGAGAGGCGGATATTAAGAAGCTCCCTGGGCTTCTCAGCCTGTTAGGGTCCCCCCATGAAACAGAGTCTTGAATTTCTTCTGATACTGACTTGCCAGTCAAGTCACAAATACTGACTGGTTTTCCGTATTTATGCAGTTAGAGCTCAGAAGAAATGTTAAAAAAAAAAAACAAAAAACCCAAAACCCAAACATTTAAAGGAATAAAGTTGCACCACAACATATCAGCTTTTCATATTAATGGACACAGGCTTGGGGGGAGGGGAGAAACAAGATTTTCCCTCTTTCCCCGCCCCCACCTCTTTCCCCTCCCCTCCTTTGTTTACTCTGTGCAAAGCATTGTTCTAAGTGGTGACCCAATATAATCAGATTGGATTCACACCCTTTCCCACAAGGGAATTACAGGGTGAGATAATGGTAGTAATAATACTTAATAAGTCATTACTGTGCACAGAGCACTATCCTGAATGCTAGCAAAGAATATACAGGAGGGGAGGGGATTCACAATCTAAGAGGTAGAGAAAAGAGGTTTCTCATCCCCATTTTACAGATGAGGAAATAGAGCCCAGAGTGGTTAAATGGCTTACTCGAGGTCACACCACAGGCAATTAATAATAACAATAATAATAATAATGTTGGTATTTGTTAAGCGCTTACTATGTGCCGAGCACTGTTTTAAGCGCTGGGGTGGATACAGGGTAATCAGGTTGTCCTATGTGAGGCTCACAATTAATCCCCATTTTACAGATGAGGTAACTGAGGCACAGAGAAGTTAAGTGACTTGCCCACAGTCACACAGCTGACAAATGGCCGAGCCGAGATTCGAACCCATGACCTCTGACTCCCAAGCCCGTGCTCTTTCCACTGAACCACGCTGCTTCAATTGTCAGAGCTGGGATTAAAACCTGGGACTCTGAGTCCTCTGGGCCTCAGTTATCTCATCTGTAAAATGGGGATTAAGACTGTGAACCCCATGTGGGGCAACCTGATTACCTTGTATCTACTTCAGAACAGTGCTTGGCAAATAGTAAGCTCTTAACAAATACCACCATTATTATTATTATTATAGTTAATAGTAATTATTATTATTAACACATTTGAGTGTGAGCTCCTTGAGGTCAAGGAATGTGTCTTGCATTGGATATTACAATGCCTAGCACATAGCAAGCATTTAACAAATGCCATCATTATCAAATACCATAATTATTACTATTATTCCCCACATGCTTAATGTAGTGCATGGCTCTTAATAGTTGCTCAGTAGAACTTACTACTAATGATAAAATTCCTTGCTTATGACTGACCTTCCCAGGGGTCCTTGAAGTCCCAGGGCCTGCTGCTGCCAACCACAGTTCTGGGTAGCTTTGACTTCTCCAACCAATTCTGGTCCACTTGTTACTTGCTCAAGTTGCCTCCTGATGACATCCTGGAGCCCAGAAGCTAAGGAAGGGAAGGAAGGAAAGCTGCCTTAGTTTGGCGGCAGCGGGTGCTTTGGGACCTTGGTGAACAGGACAATATAGGGGCAGCAGACAGACTCAGAACATCATTGAGGGTGCTCAGGAATTTGCATTCAGGGTGAAGGAAGTCTCCCCCATGTTCCTCTTTCCTTTTTTATAATAGGCACTTACTATGTGCCAGGCACTATACTAAGTGCTGGGATTGATACAAGTTAATCAGGTTGGATACCTGTCCCACAGCATTTTACAGATGAGGTACCTGAGGCACAAAAAATGAAGTGACTTACCCAAGATCACACAGCAGACAAGCGGCAGAGCTGGGATTAGAACTCAGGTCCTTCTGACTCCCAGGTCCGTACTCTATCCATTAGGCCACTCTGCTTCTCCCCCAGAGCAGGACCAACAGAAAGGGAGCAGGTTCAGCACGACTGCTGGGCAGTAGGAGTGCCTGGCTTAGGTAAGGAGAGAGTGAGGGGAAGTGAATTATTTGATTTTTTTCAATTTTCCTCCCAAAAGTTATGCCATTCTAAGCCTTGCGGAAATAACACCGCAAAGTCAGCAAATGGATTTTCACTGTGTGTATTTACTCTCGCAGTGGATAATTTAGAAATGTAGAAAGGATTTGAAATTCTGGCCCCTGGACCAGTTGGACTTTGAACTATCTAAATGGTTTCAAGATACGAGGTTTTGCAGTGGATAGCGTTTCCTTTTCTGTAGAGACAAACATTTAATTTATATGGGCTATCTCCCCCACTTAGCTTGTAAGCTTTCTTTGGTCAGAGTCCAAGTCTATATTGCTCTCTAGCCTCAGAATTTTTCCCAGAACAATATGAAAGATGCACAAGAGTGCTCAATAAATACATAATAATTCCAAGACCATAAACAATATTGGGCCAGATGAATGATCCATCTAACCCAGGATTCTGTCTCTAATAATGGCAGTAGGGCACTTGAAGGAATTTTGTGATGATTATATCCTTTCTATTTATATCCATTCTATTGGCTTAAACCCATTCTATTTATGTCCATTTTATTGGTTAGTGATACCATCAATCAATCAGAGGTATTTATTGAGAACTTTCTGTGTGCAGATCTTGGGAAAATACACTACAATAGCATTGGTAGATAAGTTCGCTGGCCATAAGGAGCTTTCAGTCTAAAGGTGGAGCTTACATGAGCCCCTGATACTGAATTTTGAGTAGAATACATCCTCATGGTTCCATACCAGAGGTATCCCCTCAGTCATGAGGCTGAAGCAATGTCATTTATTTTCCCTCTTTCCTGGTGCCTCCAACGTGCTCACAAGATGCCAACTCTCAAGACAGCCCTGTTCCCTAGCTACTTGATGGCTTATATTCTTGGCTTCCCTGCACTTATGGCAGCAGCTGCCTGCCCCTATTCTGCTCTCTTCCCTTTCTCATCAGACTGTAAACTCCTTATGGGTAGGGGATGCAACTTACTTCTTCGTACTTTGCCTAGCACTTAGTGTTTATTGAGAGGAACACACTACTTCTCCCCAGTCCTCCAACTCTGGATGCAGACAAGAGACTCAGTTTCTCGTGCCCCTCACAACTGTCTTTAAAGCTTTCCCAGTTCGACCTACCTTACCTTTCTGTTCTTTTCATCTGCTATTCCTTAACTCTCTCACTTTGCCCTACCCAAGCTAACCACCTCTGCCTTGCTCTCTACCCTCCCACCTGTCTCCTTAATTCCCAGACCCCCATGTCATATGAACTCATCAATCAGTGGTATTTACTGAGAGCTTACTGTGTACAGAGCATTAAGTTGGTAGACAATATTATCTCAGCCTTATCTAGCACTTACAAACTTATTTATACCTTTCTTGGCACTTTTGTATGTATGTTCATTCAACTGTGGATTCGGTTATTTATCTTGCCTACTCTAAATACTTTTCCGTCTAACTTAGATACTAGAGTTTAAACTCCTGGGCAGAGAACAAGTGATTTTTTTTTTTGTGTTTTTACTAAGCGTTTAGGACAGTGCATTGCAACTATTTTACTGTTTCTCCTACTCGCCATTCCTCCCGTTTCTGATGTAATTAGGCATCTCCATCTCCAAGCCCCTGGTGTGCCCTTTGCCCTTCCCCTTCCAAGTCTTGTGAGGAAAATTAATTGGTGGGGAACAGTTACAGCCTTTAGCCCATCAACACGTTTGCGATTGGAGTGTCTATGGTGACAGTTATGAATGGATCGAATAAAATCCCTAACTTCTCTGACCCATTCTTCATTAGCAGTGGAGCTGTCCGGCTAACACCCCTAAAGGACCTTCTAGTATTTTCCCAATCTATAAAACCCAATGTTCAGATAAATGACCATAAACTTTATATATGAAACAAGATAAAACTAAAGAAAATTTACCCTTTAAAGGGGGATCAGGACACTACTACTACACTCCAGGGATAAACAGAGCTTTCACCTGCACATTATAGAGAATCACAGGATGGAGAGCCTCACTCTTGTGAGCAGTTGTTGTTAGCCATTTAAAACTTTTTTAAAAAATCGAGAGCTTTCTGGTTACAGAGCACAGTCCTAAGTCCTTGGGGCAGTCACTGTTCCTGTCTCCGAGGAGCTTACGATCTAATAGGGAAGATAAAAATTATAGTAGCTGGAAGAAGAACAGATATACAAGTTATCATAAAGAAAAGATGCACACATAAATAACTAGAGTGTAGAAACCAGTTTATACATAAATGGTAAGGGTGACACGTGTGACAACGGTGGGGATGACAGCTGCAAGGAGGGCAGAAGTTGTAAATAACACTCGTCAGGTTTCATAGGTCCAGACATATAAAAGCAGCGGGGCTCAGTGGAAAGAGCACGGGCTTTGGAGTCAGAGGTCATGGGTTCGAATCCCAGCTCGGCCATTTGTCAGCTGTGTGACTTTGGGCAAGTCACTTAACTTCTCGGTGCCTCAGTTACCTCATCTGTAAAATGGGGATTAAGGCTGTGAGCCCCACGTGGGACAACCTGATTCCCTTGTGTCTACCCCAGCGCTTAGAACAGTGCTCGGCACATAGCGCTTAACAAATACCAACATTATTATTATTATTACATATCCCTTCACCTATGGAAATGGCAAAATAAGGAAAAAGCAGTGTGGTCTAGTGGATAGAGCACAGGCCTGGGAGTTAGAATGTGGGTTCTAATCCCAGTTCTGCCACTTGTCTGCTGTGTGACCTTGGGCAAGTCATTTAACTTCTCTGGGCCTCAGTTACCTCACCTGTAAAGTGGGATGAAGACTGTGAGCCCCATGTGGGAAGTGGACTGTGTCCAACCTGGTTAGCTTTTATCTACCCCAGTGCTTAGTGCAGTGCCTGGAACATAAGAAGCACTTAATAAATACCATAAAAAGCAAATAATCCCTTTTGATTAGAATGAATGCAAAGAATCTTTCGCACCAGTTGGATTACAAATATCTATATCTTGAATGGGGGCATGATCTTGTGAGATAGCCCTACTTGATTATGCTAGAGACAGAGAAATATCCATTCTCAACACCAGCCTCAGCAAGATGCAGAATGTGCACTGGGTACTTGGGGACATGCAAAAGAAGTCAGATTTAATTTCTGCCCTCTAGGGGTTTACAATTTAATGTGAGGGATGAGCAGACACAAAATCACAAATATGCAGTAGGTAGAGGATTAAAATCAGGGAGACAAGAGCAGAAGTAGACCATTAAATTAATGCATAATAATCAGATGAAAATATCTCTCTTTTGGGATGAGGGCGGGGAGACATTAAAGTCCTGAATCTATAAAAACCACTTGCAAAGTAGTGAGTAAGTCTGTTACCTGACAGTGAGCGGCCTTTATCAGCTTTCTAATAACTAGTCTGGCAAGCCCATTACTTTCCCTCTCCCATGGATCCGGTACAAGATCCCCAGGTCCGGGATCAAGTGCTTGAAAATAATGATTGTAGAGTCATCCCTGGTGTTTGTTTCCATGGGAATGGAGAAGAAACGGCAGCCACCAGCAACAAAGAACTTTTCAGTCTCAGCTTGAGAGTTATAGAAAGCGGTTTTCCCAATGACATCTTGAAACCTGTTGAATTTCCCCATTTATGGCATATTTCTACTTGGGGAAAAAAAGTGACTTTCATTGGAGAATAAAGCCAGATATGAGCTAAAATCCAGACCAAGATGGGGTTCTCATCTATTAAGCTGACCAAGACTTGTCAGGAGTGGTTTTAACATCCCTCCCTTTCTCAAATGAAGACTGTCTGATAAGCAATGCCAAGTTTTTGTTATAATGGGGACGTTCAGAAACTCTGCCATCTTGTGGCATTTTAAGTGTGAAACATATTTTAGGGAGTTTCCAAGAGGAACTGATGGGTATTTTTGAGGATCTCTGAACTCCCTCCCCCTTCATATCCCACAGATCACCACTCTGCCGACTTCAGAGCCCTACTAAAATCACATCTCCTCCATGAGGCCTTCCCTGACTAACCCTTTGTTTCTCCACCCTACTTGCCTTCTCTTCTGCATGTCCTATGCAGTCAGGTCTGTACCCCTTAAGCACTTTATATTCACCACAGCCCAATAGCACTTTTGTACAAGTCCTTATACTCTGCTGTTTTCCCTAGCTATAATTTATATTAATGTCTGTCTTCCCCATGAGACTGTAAGATCCTTGAGGGCAGGAATTGTGTTTTCCAACTCTACTTGATTTACTCTCCCAAGCAGTTAATACAGTGCCATGCACACAGTAAGCACTCAATAAATACCACTGATTGAAGGTGTCAATACTGGCTCCCCCCCAATAATGCCAACAGGTCTGCGATCAACTTTACTTGGAAAAATAACCTATATTGGCTAGCCATCACTTAACTAATCCTGCCTAAGGAAAAAAAAGTCAGGGAGTGTGTTCTCAGAAGAGGAAAGTATCAAGAATTGCCTACGCCAGAACCTTTGGGGACTTTTGTGTGTTGTGAGGATGTGCATGGTGTGTAGTTGAAATCAATTCTAAAACTTGTATTTAAATGAGTTGGAAAACAGCATTTCCTTTCTGGGTGATAATGCTAAATTATAGTTCCAAAACAATATATGGCTTTTGTTTATACATCTGGCAGCATGTGTCTTGGCAATTCATCATCCAAGAAAATTGTTTTTCCGGTGATGAATAGCCAGGTTAACAATATTATATTCCCACCATCGTGCCTTCATTATCACCACCTTTCAGAAAATATGGCTTTTGGTTATGATAAAGAGGTATTGTTTATAGTAAGGATTAATTTAACGGGAGAGCAAGCAGTTTAAAAGTCAAAGTGCATTCGTTTTAGATATATATCTGACAACATTATTTTGCAATGGAGATAATAATTATTAATAGTGATATTTCCTAACTACCCTTCCTCATTATCATGCAATAAGGTACTGCTTAGACAAGTGAAATGAGCACAGAAATAACACTACAGCAACCACAGCAGGTAATGCAATGGAACAGATAAGGATGCAAGGGTTTTTGTTTTGTGTGTGTGTTTGGTAAGTGCAGTGGGGAAAGTGTGGGTGGATACAGTGAATAAATGCTGCTGATCTTTTTTTATGGGTTAAGGAAATAAGAAAAAAAAATAAGCACAAAACTATGTAGCCTCAAAGGAAACGACATCATGGTTCTATTGATTTCTTTGACAAGATGAAAAGCAACCCAAAACAATTTGTGTGTAGTCCTCAATGATGAGAGAGCTCCTTTGTCATCCAACTCCATCACCATTGTTTGGTAATAGGGCAATGAGGAGGGCACATTTAACATGCTGTCTTGCAGACCAGGATAGGGGACCGTATGTGCTTCTCCCCACCCCTCACCAAGAAGGGTGTTTTGGAAATGGGAAGGCAAAAGTCAAAAGCATGAGCTGCCTCTGATGTCACGCAGATTGTGGACATGAAGGAAGTTCACTGTTTGGGCACCTGTAAATACCAAAGAGAGTCAGGAAAGAAAAAAACACACCTTAAGTATTTGAAAGAGAAGTGGAATCTTATTTCTAAGGCAAAAGACCCCACAGAACATGATTTATGAGGCTATTTGGGACATGTTTATGAATTTCAGTCAATTTTGGTATTCTTTAGATGTGTTCAGTGAATAGCCATGATCCTTACACTATGTCCTCTTGAAACGACTGGAAAAATTGGGTGTAAGACTCCGGTAATACAGTATTTAATATTCACATTTGAAATGTGAAAGTCAAGAAATGTCCCCATTACGAATGGGTGAGAGTTCTGATTTCTTGTAATGCTCCCAGAAGCATCTGCATGGAGTCCTCTATCAACTTAAGACGTTTGAAGATGTTAAATTTCTAACCAATTGGAATTTTTAATCTGTCACTTTATATTGCATGGGCGTAGGTGTTTATAGGTATTGGCTAAGGAACTGGGGATGGTGGTTTGAATGAAACACACATCCCTTTCCTCTCTGGCTTTTGGGATCAGAGGACACGGCCCATCCAGAAACTTCGCCGGCTCATATCCAAAGCAGAGCTAGTTCTCATTTACTTGAGCGTTTGTTGCTCATCTGCCGGTTCCCGGGATTGGCTAAGAATAGTGAACTGTGCATCACAGTAGAGTGGGGTCATTTGTGGAGCGTGTAAAAAGCTGATCGGTAATCTTCAATCCCAAAAAACAACCCATGCGACAGCCTACAAATGAAGCGCAAGATCAAAGTCCCGGACAATAAAAGAGTACGCGTTCGGCATATTATAGCCATCTGTTTTGGACCATGCAGCTGAAATGGAAAATGAATGAGTAAAACGGGAAATGGATTGCAGCCATTTTACAGTTCATAAAATGCAGCCCATTCTGCCAGAATGACAAATGAAGCTGGCTGACTCCAGCTCTTTCCGTAAGGTTATCGATGGGAGCAACTGCCCCAGCCCTTGTGTTTTGGGGGGCTCCGCACTTCGCCAGCTGCCACCAGTTTCCTCAACTTCCACATGAGAAGTGTGGCCCAGTGCAAAGTCAGAGGATCTGGGTTCTAATCCTGGCTCCAGCATTTGCCTACTGTGTGACCTTCTACCTTCTCTGTACCTCAGTTTCCTTGTCAGTAAAATGGGCATTCAATACTTATCCTCTCTCCCACTTAGATTGTGAGTCTGTGTGGGATTGTCTCCGATTTGATTATCTTGCATAAACCCGGGCGCTTTAGTACAGTGCTTGGCACAGAGTCAGCATTTGTCAAATACCACAAATATTAATTATTATAATGAGAACTAGATTTTTTTCACCCTGCCTTGCTGGGCCGTGCAGGAAAGACCTGACAGCTTTTTGTGAACACTTCTAGTTCCTTCTGGAACTTCTCTGTGCCACTTCATCAACCATAATCATCATCAGTAGTATTTATTGAGCACTACTGTGTGCAGAGTACTGTACTAACCACTTGGGAGAGCACAATACAATAGATTTGGTTGATATGCTCCCTTTCCATTAGGAGCTCATGAGCTGCTGAGAGCCCAGCTCTTGTGAGAGAACAAGAGATGGGAGAAACGCATTCTGTGCCTTCAAGGAGCTTACAGTCTAATGGGTGAAACAGACAAATTATTTACCAATAATGTGGGGAGAAGGAAGAACAAGAACAGAAAAGGTAATAATAATGTGATATTTGTTAAGCAGTGATTATGTACTTAGTGCTGAAGTAGATGCAGACTTTTGTCCCACATGGAAATCACAGCCAAAGTGGGAGGGAAAAACAGCCATTTAATCTCCATTTTATAGGTGAGGAAATTGAGGAACAGAGACAAGTGACTTGCCCAAGATCACACAATAAGAAAGTCATACCCTGCCATTGTCTTTTGTGACCATCAGGCAAGCTTTAGGTTAATTTCCAACATCAAGAGCTTTGACTCAGTTACCAACAGGAAAGCCCTCTGGGCCTTGAAAGAAAGGAAAGCAGACTCAAAGCCTGGGCCTTGGAGTCAGAGGACCTGAGTTCCAATCCTGACTTTGTCACTTGTCTGCTGTGTGACAATGGACAAGTCATTGAACTTCTCTGTGCCTCAGTTTCCTCATCTGTAAAATGAAGAACAAAAATCTGTTTCTCCCTACACCTTAGGCTGTGAGCACTGTACTGGACAGGGATGCGTCAGATCTGCTTTATATTCTAGCTACCCCAGTACTTAGTACTGTGTTTAGCACATAGTAAGTGCTTAATAAATACCACAATTATTACAATTATGATTCCTTGAAGCTGGAGCAGAAGATATCAGGCTTTAAAAGAGCAAGTAGGTCCATGAAAAAAAGAAAGCTTTTCAAAGCTCTCCACAAAACCCATATTTTGAGGGACGTCTTCTCTTTTCTAAGTGTAGAAGGGAATCATTCATTCAGTGATATTTACTGAGCGCTTAGAGCATTCAATGGAGAAGAGTACCCTCTAGCTAAACCAGGGCTCAGAATTTGATTACCTTGTATCTACCCCAGGACATAACACAGCGAGAAGCAGTGTAGCATAGTTAAAATAGTATGGTCCTGGGAGTCAGAGAACCTGAGTTCTAATCCTGGCTCTGCCACTTGCATGCTATGTGACCTTGGGCAAGTCACTTCACTTCTTTGTGCCCCAGTTTCCTCATCTGTAAAATGGGAATTCAGTACTTATTCTCCCTCCCACTTCCACCCCCATGTAGGACAGGGACTGTGTCCACTCTGATCATCTTGTATCTATCCCAGTGTTTAGTTCCTTGTTTAGCACATATAGCACTTTAAAAATACCATTTTCTTTTGTATTAATAGTAATAAAGTTCTTTGGCATATACTAAGTGCTTAATAAATATTACTATTATTAGCAAGAGGATGAACTGGGTTATTTCACAAGGCCTCTTCTATGGTTGCCATTAGTAAAGGCTCCCAGTACATTTTAGGTTCCAAAGAAGTTGGGACTTGCATTTTATATTTCTTATGCATATTTCCCAAGCTCTTAATTCAGTGCTCTGCACACAGTGGGTGCTGAGAAATGACTGTGGATACTAGTCCTGCTGGAACATGAGAAGCAGCAAGACCTAGTGGCAAGAACACAAGATTGGGAGTCAGTGGTCCTAGGTCTGCCAATTACTTGTTTCTATGTGACGTTGTGGAAGTAACTTCTCAGTGCATCAGTTGTCTCATCTGTGAAATGGGGTATGAAAACCAGTTTCTTGTCCTATTTGGACTGTGAGCCCTATGTGAGGCAGGGACTGTTTCCCACCTGATTGACTTGAATCTACTCTAATGGTTGACATTTAGTAAGCTCTTGACAAATACCACAAAAAATAAATAAAATGGTTGTTGGGAGGAGAGCAAATGGACAAGTGGTTACAGGAGATCCTATCATCAAACTTTTCCCAGTAGTTTGTAGTTTGGTGTGAATCGTTTGATTGCAACTCCACAGGGCATCCTTTGCAGACCTGTGGGTCATCTGAAAAAGGGTCTACTTGATTCAAGTTGGTTTACATTTGTCCCCACTGGATTTAAACCCTATTATCCCTCTCCATCACCCCAGGATATCCAGATTTGCACTCTGATTCAAAAACTGTAGCACTCTAAAATTATTGCATCAGCCAGATGGACTTGGATCTGGGTCAGCCACTTAGATATGGATGAGAGCTATATGTTCTTGAGGAGATTTCACATCTGTTCTTTATAGCTTAGAAATCCATTGGTCAGGCCCTGCCAATCACAGTTCTTATTGAACATCCACTTTGGCCAGTGCCTCGTGACTAGCTCCTGTGGAGAATGACCATAGGGTGAGAGCGAGACCAAGTCCCCATCTTCTCATTTACCATCTATTGTGGGAGGAAAAGTACAAACCCACATGATCATTCATAAAAAAGACAGGACCGAAGTATAAAAACAGATAGAGGCCCAAGAGCCTCAGACATGGCTTATGGAGAAATCTATAGACTGTGCAGCAAACATATATTTTACAGAGATATATATGATACCTAATCCGTAATCGGAGCCTCCAGGTAGTGGTAATCTGGGAGAGCTTCATGAAAGAGGTTTAGGTAGAGTCAAAATTTAGAGGTACCATATTGCATGCTATTTTACAGTAGTGTGACAAGCAGGAAGAGACATGGATTGATGGAGAGAGGAGACAGGAAGAATTCCTGGTGGGATATGGGGGAGGTGACAAGCTTATTTAGATGTTAGGGGGCGGGAGGGAGACACGGGGGAAGGAAGACAGAGGAGCCAATGACAATCCCAATGCAAAAGACGCAGGGGACCAGGAGGATGTGGTGCCAATGACAAGCTCTTTGCTGTTCTTTGCAGCTGCTTCTCTGTGGTGCTCGTTTCTGACATGTGTGCCTGGAGAAATATAACCTAGAGGGAGTTTGAAGCATTTCTAGCACTAGATGGGAAATCCACACTGCCCATGAGGCGGCCCTCAGTGGCAAAGCCGATTTCATGTGTCCTGCGGCGTAATCCAACCCTCCGTTATTAATACTGCATGGGTACAATTAGTATTCCACTGGCTCTGCAAAAGCAAAATTCACGCTATGGATAAGAAAGAAAACACACACATTCATGGGTGGGAATTGGGATCTCATGTAGGAGAGCTGATCCACCGAACATCAGCTCAGATCCTAGTAAATAAATCAAACCCACATGGAAAAAAACAACTCTGTTGATACACATTTTCTGAGTAATCCTCAGTCATTCCTATTTATGACCCTGAAGAGTTGCAAAGCCTATCACCAAATAAATCAAAAGTAGAACTCAAAGCTCCACTTCTGAGTGTGTAGATATGGGGAAACCGCTGCCAAACACCTTGTTGTCTGCCTGTTTTAACTCTGGGGAGAGATGTTCATTCCCCATGGCTCTTCATTTCTTGAGTTGTTTTCACCCCCTTCCTTTGTGAAATCCACCCACCACCCACTGATTTTTATCCTTTCCTACTTAAAAAAGCCTCCCAAAGATCACTTCAGGGCAGAGAACTTTCTGAAAGGTAGAGCCTTGAAATAGCTCTGTGATTTGAAACAATGTTATTATGGACGGCTGGATGGGATTTTTTTGGTAATGGAAAAGAAATTGGGGCAGAAATGATTCTGAAGAACAAAACAATACTGTTTATTCTAAAGGAAAGATGTTGGAGGCATTTCAGATCAACCAAAACAAGCCCCCAGTGACTTTTTGAGCCACTGTGGGTCATTATCAGCTTGCCAATCCATCGCTTGCATCTGACCAGGACTTCCAAGCCCCTGTCCTCTTTGACAGTCTCTTCACATTGGGAAGAGTATGGCCTAGTGATAAGAGCCCGGGCCTGGAAGTCAGAGGACCTGCATTCTAATTCCAGCTCTGCCGCTTGTCTGCTCTCTGACCTTGAGCAAGTCACTTCACTTCTCTGGGCCTCAGTCACCTTATCTGTAAAATGGGGTTGAGACTGGGCAACCCATGTGGGACATGGACTGATTAGCTTGTATCTACCCTAGTGCTTAGTACAGTGCCTGGCACACAGTAAGTACTTAGCAAATACCATTAAATAAACAAATATTGCTGCTTTAGTTCAGAGAAATATATAGGAAAGGTCTGGAGGTATGGGAGGGGGCTAAACTTGTGACTGATTAGGTGAAGTATAAATCTAGAGTAGGTGGAAAAGTGAAGGGGTGGGGGGTGGGGGGTTGAGGCAGAGAGATGGTGGTGTTTGGGATTTTGCTTCCACTGGGCCCCAGCTTCCAGTGTTCATCAGTTCCAGCTGCCCCTCCAGGTCTAATTCACCTTTGCATTTCCTGGAATACTGGGCTTTGAGGGTTCAGGAGCAGTTTGAATTGCCTGGAGGCTGAGCCCACCTCAGTGGTGGAACATTCTGGGGATCTGCAAGGGAAGTTGAGGGGTGGGGAGGCTTTTTAGATTTCAACTCTTTTATTCTCAAAAGGAAACTGGAAAGCCCTCTGTGTAGTGGCTGAGAGGGATCTGGATAGTGAATTTTATTTACTGAGCACTAACCTCATGCAGAGAGCTGTACTAAGTGTTGGGGAGAGTACAACAGAGTTGGTAGACACATTTCCTGCCCATAAAGAGCTTGCGGTATAGAAGGGGAGATAGACATTAATATAAAGAAATTATGGTTAGAAGGAGTAATAGGACAGTCCTTGAAGCAGAAGTACCTTTCACTCTCCTCCCATAGTGGCCTGCTCTTGACAGTTGGGAGCAGAGTTGGGGTTGAAACTGTTAGCATTTAGATGTAGCAAAGGTCAGAGTGCTCTCATATATCCTCAGCCCTCTCCTGTTTCTTGGTCCCACATCCTTGAGGGCTCTTGGGATATTGTGGTGGGGAAAGACCAGGGATATAGGCCTAGGGAAAAGAGCACAGGCTTGGGAGTTGGAGAACCAGGATACTAATTCTGACTCCACTGCTTGACTGCTGTGTGACCTTGGGGAAGTCACTTAACTTCTCTTTGCCCCAGTTTTCTCACCTGTAAAATGGGGATTAAATATCTTATCGCCCCCGTCTTTAAACTGTAAACCTCATGTGGGACAGAAACTGGGTCCAATCTCACTATCTTGTATTTACTCCAGAGTTGAATACAGTGCTTGGCATATAGTACATGCTTAACAAACACTACAAGTAATATTTGGGGCAGCTGGGTTGGAAAATGGGTTCCCTCGAGGAGCCACCCTGCATATCTTGATGGCTCGAGGAAAACCCTGCTAAAATGACAAATCCATTCAGCTGTGATATTGAGTTTATCCTAAACATGCCCACAATATTCTCTTTGGTAAGTAGCAAGCTCATTCCCTAACCGAATTGGGAATGCTAAATTGTTAATCATCTCCTTAGGGTTTTGATTCTTGCTCGAACATTTTCATTGATTTCCTTGAGGTTTAGATCTGAAAGGATGTTACCATTTCTGCTTATAAGCCTAAACCTTTCTAAACATGCTTCAGGATATTTATTTGGGAGCCTGGTTCTGATACCTTTTAAAGTAGTAAAACTCCTGAGTGCAACCAGAATACAAGATGGCATCAAAATTGGCCAGGTAGAAGGAGACAGGAGCCGAGAGAGACAGCCAAAGATTGATCCCAGGGCTCTCAGACAGGAGCTGGGAACTGGGTCGGGGGGAAGGGGGAGTTGCGAGGCTAGTGGAGGGAGGCTGATTAAGGACCAAAGAGAAGGATAAGTGGAACAGAAGAAGGGGTAGCAGGAGCAGACAAGAAAGGCATACTGGTTTAATAATAGCTCTACCTGAAGGCAGGTCCAGAGAGAGGCTGGCCCAGGAAGGGAAGAACAGACCAGTTGACTGGAGGAGGCTCATTCAGCCATGTCTCTTCCCCAAATGACCACCGTCCTTCCACTCACTCTCCTGTTGCTTGTGGCCAGAAGCGGCAGAGCACAGATGAGGAAGACCACAGCTCTCAGGGAGGCCTGGGGAAGAATGAGAGATTCAAGCCCCCAGCCTGTTTTGAATGCAGAAAGGAAGGGAGCCTAATAGCATAGGTCCTCCTTTCTCTTCCCTAGGGTGGCCTGTGATGAGATTAAGGAAGGGGAATCTTATTGTGCTGGCCCTACCAGACTAAAACTTAGTTCCCTACAGGCGCTAGTCTCTGGAAGAGAAAGAGTTCCCTATTAAACATTCCCCCTGACCTCCTATCATCTCCCCTCCACAAACTGTCCTTATTCTGTTATCGCTCACTCCTCAACTTCTCCCATCCACCGATCATTCTACCTTGCCAGGGCACCAGCTGAAATCTTAACCATCCACTGAAGGAGAATGACACCAATCATTCAACCTGCTTTGCTTTCACCCCCATGCTCAGCCTTCTTATCATTATTACTATTATTATTATTATTATTGACCCTCTAGACTGAAAGCTTGTTGTGGGCAGGGAACATGAATACCAACTCTGTTATATTGCACTCTCCCAAGCAATTAGTACAGAGCTCTGCACACAGCACTCAGTAAATAGTATCGATTGATTATTGCTGCTGTGTCCTACAGAAGTCAGGTTCATGGTTTTGCCTTCACAGTGCTTCACATGAAACTCAAAGAAAATAAAAAGTTGGAAAAAACACAAGGTTGAAAGTGACCAGCTTAGATTTCTATATTCAGCGAACAGAACTGTTTTTGCGTTTTATTGACTTCAAGGCTATAGTCTCTCCCATAGATCAGGACTTTGGTCTTTACATTGGAATTTCAAGGAAGGCTGCACTTATAAATTAGTAAAATGGATGAGTCATTCCAACGTTATGTTTGATCCAAGATTCAGCTCCCAGCTTAGCATTACATTCCAGCATCTGTCCTAACTGCAGCATACCCTTCAGTTCCACAGCCTCCTGGAAGCAAACCACTTAGAGGGTTAAAGAATGGGAGCCCTATTACCAAGTAAACAAAGTTTCACAAAATGTTAATATTGGGTTGGATTTATTGATATCTGATGAGGAAATGGCACAGCTATTTGTAGATGTATGTGAGGGAGAAGAAAGAGAAAGAAAAGAAGGGGAAAATGAGGGAAAGATGAAGGAAAAAGGAGAATATGTATGTTTGTAGTGTGAAAGATTGCATAAAGGACTATGGAGATGGAGTGCATTGTTCCTTAGGAGACATTTCAGATAATAGTGTAACCTTGGCACTTCAGAGTTCAGAACATTACTGATGTTTGAAATGTTTTGATGTTGTGCAGCATTCTTGGAATACAGTGAATGATTCTGATTGGTAATGCAGGGTTGAAAAAGAAGGGAAATTAAGAAAGACCTCACAACTCAGTGAAAGGCATGCAACTATGGGACCCTTACAAGAAGTTGGGAATTCCTGGGGGTGTCAATTAACACCCTCACCCCCAGATCATAGGATTTATTAGGCTGAATTATTTATCCCAGCAAAAAAACACCAAAGTGAAGGCAGATATCTTTAAATGGCACAGCCTTGCCCAGATTTCAGGCACCGAACCAAGTTTCCAAACAATTTAATTTATTAGGGGGCTAAACTGAACTAGATTATCCAATCAAGTGGAATAGAAGAAGGCAGTGCATTTCGTGTTCAGTGCCCAGAATGTAATAAGTGTGTTATTTCATTCATGCATATCTTTGCTTGACTTATGAAGAGAAGCACATGCTTCATTTCCATTTTTTAACCATTTTCCAAAGCTGTCAAACAGCTGTCACTAAGAAAAATGTGGCTAGTTTATCATTAAAGATTGAAACCTGTTCAATGTGAGGGCAAAGTGGCCTGTTACTTATGGACCTGGGGCACATGGGAGGGAGCTTAACTGTTGGAGTCTCTCTTTGTGGGGTTTATGGCACAAGCAGCAAGGGACACTGAGGGAGCTTCTTTAGAAAAAGAGAGAGAGGAGATTGGCAGTTGTGTATTTTGGGGCAATCAATATTGTTTATGGATTACTTCTGACACGACTGCATCAATTTAAAACACACACACATACACAGGAGAATTTGGGGAAATTGCTCAAATGCTTAAATCCTTCCTGGGGGCGAAATGGTCTTCAATAGGCGTTTACATGATAAATCTGCTCAGTGAATTCATTTAAAAAAAATAACCTGCTGCCTGGCTGAATGATAGCCATATCGACTCCTTCTTTAAAAAGAGGGTCCTCACTTGGAACATATATATAACATTAGGCTATCGGAAACATGAATAAAGACAAAGGGGACGGAGAGCAGCTTGTTGCGTAGTCCCCCAAAATGTCTGTGAAATAAGAGGCTGCCATTTACAGCCAAGAAATCTAAGAGAGATGACGAGCACAAAGACAGTCAAAGCCGAGCATGGAAACGGGTGATAAGCAGAGATCTGTAGCCATAGGGTAGAAGAGGCAAGGAAGCAGCTGCAGAGACAGGAGGCCGGAAAAGATAGAGAATCAGCCTGTAAATATATGCAGCGATAGTACCGGCTAGAAAAGAGATTACCTAGAGCTGAAATGAGTTAGCCAGGTTCCCTGGCTATTCGTTTTCCCTTTGCGGTATCCTCCAAAGAATGATGGCAAGAGAAACAGGGCTAATTTCCGTGGAGGAGAGTCATCACGAGTCCTTCCAAACTGAAGAAAAAAAAAGGGAAGGTGCATCAGAATCGGAGCTGGTTTGAAAGAAACTAGAATAAACAATATGGGCTGAATTCCCACCCACATTCTGGCAGATTCTGAGAAAGTAGAGAGCTGCAGCCTCAGACAGAGCTTAGCTTCCCACCATCAGCATCATTACTGTCATCATCTCATGCCTCTGGCCTCTTCTTCGGTCCTGAGGACCTTGAGATGATGCTTTCTCGAATTTCTGGCACCTTCAGGTGGTAGGCAGTAACCTTCTACCACTCCCCTTGCCAAGGTCCTGATAGACTGGTGTTTTCACCCTTCCCTAGTTGCTTCCTCTGGACTGTAAGCTCATTATGGACGGGGAATGTACCTGCTTATTGTCGTATTGTATTCTCCCAAGCTCTTGGTAAAGTGCTCTGAATTTAGGGCTCAATAAATACCATTGATTAATAGATTGATTCAGGCCCCTCTTTTACCTTAGAAGCTAGATCATCCCATAAGGGAGGCCAACCCTCGGGGATGTGAGAGTCGAAGGCAGAGTCCTTACTGTGTGGCTCTTGCTTTTGAAATATGCTCTGAACTTCCATGCTTCCTATTACTAAACCTGCATCTCTGCAGCATCATACGGCCATGAAACTGTTTTTCTCCTATGGATGGATAATAGTGCTGAGTTGAAATGTTTAGTGTTTGAGCGATTTGTGGTTAAGGACTCAAGATAGGACAAGACTAAGGCTTTCTTCTCCAATGCTCCCTCCTCTTGTTTCTCTTTACAGCCACAAATGGGTGGGTCTGGAGAGTTTGCAGCCCTTTAGGTTAAGGAAGAGGAGTTAACCAAGGCAGGTGGTCCGAAAGCTAAGGAAGAGGAAGAGCAGGAACATTTTTGGTGAAACTGGTTCTTGTTCATTCCAACCGTCAATTGTCTAAATTGCTTCCGCAGTTTCAGAGAAAAGAACTATGAGAGAATATTGGCCTATCTTTGCTCTATTGTGCCTTACTTTTATCTGGGTCTCAGCTTGAAGGAAATCCCATTTTCTATGTAGCTTTTGCCCATGCCCATGTCTCCGTAACATGGCTAGGGTGAGATTACTCTGCTCTGGCGATCCCCACACATTTTAAGTCTGAGATGGGAGATTTGTCCTCCTCCTTTTGACAGGGTAGCTTTGTCTCTGAAGCATGTTCATCCATGTGTGTGGATGCCTGCAGAACTGCTTGTTTCCATCCACAGTGGGTGAGGATGGTCCTTTTGTATGCATTCCTGGGAGCCAAGTTAAGAATGGCCTTTCAGAAAGCCAATTCCACAATTTCCACAGCATTTGGTCCTGTGATGCTGGCGCAGTTCTGAAACTATCACCCTTGTTTGGGATTTTAAGAAGTTGGAGGGTGCCTGGACCTCATTAAAATGAGGCTCCCAAGAAGGGGGATGAGAGAAGAAAAAAAAAGTTTAAAGTAACCTGTAATAATGTGTCATCAGAAAAAACATTCCTTTGCTTTTCCCCTCCTCAGCCCCAAAGCACTTATGTACATATCTCCCCAACTCTAGATTGTAAAATCATTGTGGGCAGGGAATGTGGCTGTTTATTGTTGCATTGTACTCTTTCAAGCGCTTAGTACAGTGCTTTGTTCACAGTAAGCGCTCAATAAATATGATTGAACTGATGAAAGGACATTTTGCAAAAGTCCATCCAAACCAGGACTATTTCACTGAGGTTTGGGCGGTTTTTAATCCCTGACACCTCCCCATTGTTCCAGAACTGCTGGTCTTCTTCCCCTGCTGGGTCCAAACGATTCCGACGCCTGGGATGCAGTGGAAGGAGTCAAGAGGGAGATGGGATGTGTCTAATAATAGACATAAAGGCATCCAGGGTAACAGTACTGGTCAGGAGACAGGTGAACCAAAAGATGGACTGTGCAGTATCCACCCGGATGGATGGTCATCCCAATATTGGGCCAGCCCAGATTCTAAATGAGATTAGTCTGGTGGGGCGGGAAAAGATAGTTTGGCTGGCAGCAGCCAGTTTTGCAGCTGATGACTCACTCCACTGAATCACTGCCAGGCTGTCAGGATGGCGTTTTGGGGAAGTTCACAGTCCTGTCAAAAACCTGCTGTTGGGATTGGCTGGTGTTCTGTAAGATCCCAAATGATATTTATTTATATTCTTCTTTGATGTGTGTAAGAGATACACAGGGAGAGAAGTGTTTATTTTTTCCCTTTAACCCTTTCTTTAAGCACGAAAGCATCAAGTGGAAAAAAAAAAGGCCACATTTCCTTAGAGCAAAATTCAGTTAGGCCGATCCATCCATAGATCTATTTGCTTCTCGGGAGAGCTCTTCTCAGGTTCTGAAGGATGAAGTCAGTAGGAATTCTGCCAGATTCAAGCACAGCCCTTATTCTGCACCTCCTGCAAGAAAGACGCTTAAAGTCATGCTTGATCCTTACAAGCCAGACTGGTTCTGGAACTTCCCAGCCCACTCAGAAATACTCCTTCCCAACTGCATCTTGGCTGAGGGACAGAGTATTTTCTCTGGTGGCCATTGGGCCGAGGATGTTGGTGAGGACTAGTTGATGCTTCGTAGGAAACCTATCAGAATGAGCCCTTCTAATGATTGAGTCAGCAGCAGTTAACTGTGAAGCAGTGAAAATTCTTTCAAGAGGTAACGTGGCTGTGGAATGTTCTGCTTCAGAAACTTGTCAGTGTGTGAGCATATTGTCCTATGGGTAGGATGACTGTAATTTTTGTTGCAAACTGTGACATTGGATATGGTTTTTGGTGAAAATCAGGATCTCCAGATATCATTCTTACTGTTTATTTCCCTTCTCTTTCAGCAATTGTAAGAGTGTGCCTGGGGAGAAAAACCATGGGGTAAAAATCCCCACAGTATTCTCAGAAATCCAGGTGGTGAATCTTAGAATACTTGTGAGGCTTGAACTGAATATGCACTGGACATTTTGGCTGGAGGTGGAAGTCCAACGTTTGGCTTCAAGGTTCCCCATTAGCTCTTTCAATCTTACGTGTCAGCTCTCTTCACCTGCTGCTTTTCAGTTTATACTCTTCCTCCGCTCAACCTCCCCATCTGATTATCACCTACACTTGACTCCCCTGTCTCTGACCCCTCAGTCATGCTGTTCCCCACAGCCTGGAATTGCCTTCCCCCTCAAGTCTACCAAAACCCAGCCTTCCTAAAATGCCGCCTACTCCAGGAAGCCTTCCTCAATTAATCACTGGTATTTATTACATACTGCATGCAGAACACTATACTAAGCACCTGGGAGAGTACAATTAATTCACAACACTTCGAATGTGCAAAACCAACATTCATACTGGGCACTTAATTATTTGACTTTAATCCTAACCTTGGCGCTCAGGTACATACATATATTTTAACATATATTCATCTGTACATTCAATTATTTCTTTCAATTGTTTCATCTAATGTATTTGCACTGCTTCCTACTCATGCTTGTTCTTCTTCTGACTTTTGCTATCTGTAAATCATTTTTGTTGTTTGTGGAAGCATTGTGGCCTAGTAGAAAGAACATGGGCCTGGGAGTCAGGGATCTAGGTCCTATTCCAGCTCTGTCATTTGCCCGCTGCATAACCTTGAGCAAGTCATTTAACTTCTCTGAACCTCCATTTCCTTATCTGTAAAATAGGGAATAAATATATGTTCTCCCCTTCCTTTAGACTGATCCCTATGTGGGATGGGGATTATTTTTAGCCTGATTATCTTGTATCTACCCAGTGTTTATTATGATGCTTGGACTATAGTGAAGTGCTAAACAAATACAAATATTATTATCATCATTTGTCCTCCATAAGATCTCCTCCGTAAGATCACCGTGACTACTGGCTTTAGCACTTGTATAGAAATATCTCATTTGATTGTTTCTCTGCAGATAGCCTCTTTGGGGAAGATATTTGTATTCCAACCAATACTTGAAGTGGCTTTGCTTTTCACAATACAGCCTGCTGGCTATTTACGATTTGTTAGAAATACAAACTAAGATGCTGGAAACTTCTATGCCTTTTTTGTCAACTCACCATGTTTACCAAAAAAAAACCACAAAAAACCTATTTCAGATTCAGTGTGATAATATTTTTTCTTTGAAAGCATTCAAATTCCCACAAAGAAACTACAGTTTACCAAATCAATGAAATAACCCATGTTTCATTGATGTACTCATGTCAAACAACCCCATCTGTTACATATGGAACACCTGTCCCTTGAGCTGGAGTGTGCATGTTCAGACTTAGGCCACACTGAACATCAGATGGCAGGATAAAGTCACAAACAATAAATTCCTGGAATGAAATGAATCAATTCTCATTACCTCACACCTTTTCTGGGCAGGGCTTTCAAGGAAAATGAACAACTAGATTGTAAGCTCCTTGAGAGCAGGGATCATATCAATTAATTCATTTGTACTCTCCCAAGTGCTTTATGCAGCGCACTCCGGTGCTCAGTGAATGTGTCTGTTATGTTGTGGGCAGGGAATGTTTCTGTTTATTGTTGTATTGTACTTTCCCAAGCATTTAGTACAGTGCTTGGCACACAGTAAGCACTCCATAAATTTGAGTGAGTGATTGAGGGTTTTGAGATCTTTGGCTAAATATGGTAGTTGAGCCTATAATTTTTTAAGCCTCTAGAGATGTTGCGCAACATAAAAGACACTGAAGTGTGGTATGATTGGCTGTTTGATTCACTGGATAATAGGTTCGTTGCAAACTAATTTGAAAGCATTCATTCTTTTGACAAGCTCTTCAATTTGTACAGTAGTTCATAGTACCTTGAATTAACTTGTATATAAACATAGCAATTTTAGGGGGTAAATGCATTAAACGAAGTGATAGCATATACCCAATGCTACTGTGAGAGAGTAACCTTAAGGAAATGCTGATGACTTTATGATTAAGAGCACAGATGCTATTGTGCAGGTGCCCTTGAAGCAGAGAGACAGAGCGAGGGGAAAGAGGCATATTTAGTCCATCTGTCCTTAGACTTAAGTCAAGTGGACCTCAGTACATAATGGCATTTTACTTCATAAGAAAATAGCTTAAGATGAGGATTGGACAAGGACAGAAGCTTTCAAGGTCTCAAATCCTAAAATTGTTGGAGTATGATATTGCTTCCATGAAAATGGCCACATCAGTTAGGTCAAGGTTAGAAAACACCATTTTCGTGCATGTCTCAGTGCTTCTAGTTAAGCGTTGGGATGGTCTTTGCTCAGTTTCACCATGCTAACTGTTCTCCCCTTTGTTTGCTTTGTACTGAGACCTGTTTTGACCCTATTCTGTGCTTGCCCTGCAGATACCCCATCCAGCAAGGTTAATCTCTCATGAGACAAATCTCGGTAAACATGTGGATTTCATTCCTCAGCTTCTTCCCTGACTGAGCCTCAGTTCCTCTTCTTTCACTCCCTTCAGTGTCAACCTTGTACTTGGATTTGCGCACTTTATTCACCCCTCCATTAGCTTCACCACACTCATGTACATGACCTTAATTTATTTTAATATCTGTCACCCCCTCTAGATTGTACACTCTTGGGAAGGACCATGTCTAGCAACTCTGTTATATTGTACTCTCCCAAGCACTTAATACAGTGCTCTGCACACAGTAAGTGCTCAATAAATATGATTGATAGTAAAAGCATTTTGCAATAAATATATCTTATTACTAAGCAAATAGGATTATAGCCTGCCAGGCTAACCAAACCTGGGCTTCATCCTTCTCCTCTCCACTTGTCTCACTCACCTTCATTTTGAGGGATTCCTACTGCTTTTCCAATTGTCTAGGGTTCCTTTTTTCGGTGGTTTTCTCAAATCTCTCCTTCTCCACCTTTTCATTCAAATGGACTCATTGAGTTTGGATGTAAAGACTGAGGATGTCTGCGGAATTTTACTCAATGCTTAGTACAGAGTTCTGCATATAGTAAATGCTCATATATCATTGATTGATAGACAGAGCTTTCTCAGAGAGTTCACAAAATCCCACCCTATCTGGTTGAGGAGCCACTCCTTGAAGTTTAATGGAGGTAGGCTCAAAGGAAATAATTCTTCTCAAAGAAAATCATTACCAGAGAAAGTATGGATAGGTTCAAGAGGGTTTTGGATAAGTTTGTGGCTGAGCAACCACATGGGTGATCCTTGCTAGATTACTATAGAAAAGGTAAGGATGTACAAGGAAAAAGCTAGGGATGCTTTGAGCTTCCCAATCTGCCCAGAGGTACAGAGCATGGGCCTGGGAGTCAGAGGACCTGGGTTGTAACCCGACTCTGCCACTTTGCTCTGTGACCTTGAGCAAGTCATTTAATGTCTCTGGGCCTCAGTTCCCTCATCTGTAAAGTGAGGAAGAAGACTGTGAGCCCCAGGTGGGACAGGGACTGTGTCCACCCTAATAAGCTTGTATCTACCCAGCGCTTAGTACGGTGCCTGGCACAGAGTAAGTGCAAGTGTTTTACCCAGACATTTTTAGGACCATAGGTGCCTCATTCAACTTCTTGACCAGTACCATCCATGTCTACTATATGCAATAATATCAGGTGGAAAGAATGGGTCACAAACACCAAAATCCCAGAACATGGCCAGACTCTAGCAGCAAAGCATTTCTCATCAATCACACTTTCACCGGACAGAATGTGTCAGGAGAATGGATAACAGCAATGTGCTCTGTGAGGTGCTCTTAGAAAAGATGGACAGCAGACATGCTTGAAAGAGACAATAAAGTACCATCTTGAGCAGTGTGATACTGCCATGGACAGTTAGCAGACGGCCTCGGGAGGCAAGTCAGCTTTTCTGATAGCTGCGCATTAGATGACTTGAAGTAGAGGTTTCAGGAAGATTGTGACATCAAGAAGGAGAAACTAAAACAATGCCAGACACTGTGGGATGCAAATATGAGAATACTGCAAACAGCAATCATGACTGGCACGCAATTCCAGAAAAAGCCACATTTACAAAACAAACGTGCACCAGGGAGACATCAGGTAATGCCTTCCACATCAACCTCTGGGTATCAAACAGCTATCAGAGATTGATGTGGAAGGCATTACCTGATTAACGGCTGTCAGGGTATCTCTCTGGCCCACAAGTTGACAGCAGAAATTACCACAACTCTTCAGGAGTACTAGCGGCCTCTCTGCCTTCTCAGAGACGGTGCATATGCGAGGAGAGATGTGTCAGTGAGGTTACAAGGTAAAACAGTCTTTGGGGAACAGCTTCCAGCTTAGAACCAGTTACCCTGACTCAGTTGATGTGTCTTCCATCCTACGTCCAGGCAATAGGAACGTGTAGGTTACCTAAAGGTAGGAGCCAGTCCTGGGTAGAGGATTATGGCACCTAGGAACACCAACCTCAGCCCCACATTTAGTGAGATCCCATGAGTAATGTTCATTCATTCAATTGTATTTATTGAGCGCTTACTGTGTGCAGAGCACTCTACTAAGCACTTGGAAGAGTACAATACAACAATAAACAGACACATTCCCTGCCCACAATGAACTTATGGTGTAGAGATGTGGCAGGAGAATTTCATTTGCTTTAATTTCAAAGCAAGAGACTTTTTTTATTTAAAGGGCAGTTTTACCCTTCACTAGAGAGCTATAATCCAAATATTGAGGCAGTTGTCATTTCCTCCAAATGGTTTGGATTAGGACCATTGGTCCCTGAAATACATCTAGGAGCTCTCTCCTTCCACTTAAAGATTCCTAAAATCTCAGCCACTAAGCCACGTTTCCATCCCATTGATTGCACATCTCTGCAACCTGCATCTGAAAACCACCAGTTTCTACTCCTGTTTTCAATTTTCAGTTCAATTGTATTTACTGAGCACTTACTGTGTGCAGACTGCTGTACTAAGCACTCAGGAGAGTACGATATAACAATAAATACACATTCCCTGCCCACAATGAGCTTACATTATAGAGGGGAGACAGAAATTAATATAAATAACTAAACCTTCATGGGGAATTTGGGAATCATAGTTCTTAATGCAGGAGCCTCACTGAGGTTTGAAGAGACCCACAGAGAGGAAGAGAAGCTGGCACACCATGGAAAAAAAAATTAAGATCCTCCTCCAAAACCCAATGCCGGAAATACTGGAAATAAAATAATGGGGACTGGTCAAATGCCTGTAGAGATTTCACAAAGATTGTTGGCAAGTACAGTCATTAATGTGCCTCAGAATCTGAAAATGTGAAAGGAAATCAGTTCTCTTTGTTTGCTCTAAGCATGTCTTTTCGCAAAGCTCCCTAGTTTGCTGTCAGAATATTCAGCACTGTTCCTATCTTCTCAAACCTTCCCATCGTAAATTACCAAGTGAGTGCTTCCAGAAATCCTCTTGCTGTTTCTTGTCTATGAATCTTTACTTTCCTGGCATGCTTTTCTGTACTTATGTGTTATTAGGTAGATTTGGTTAAATGTGACTGTGCTAGGCAATGAGCTACTCGCCCTTAGTCTATGACTTTCGCTGTTGTAAAATGTCTGATATCACCATGAAAAGATGGTTCTCCTCAGCTTTCACTGGGCTTGGATTAATTCCATGTTTTCTTCATCCTCTGGGAACCCGCGGAAGTGAATTAAGTCCCATTGAGTTCATGAATGGAGAAGTTGGCAAGTGGGAAAACCCTTTGTATTCATAAAGTGGGAAAGCAGGATACTGAAATAATTTTTCTAATCTCAAAGGGTGAAAGTATCCTCTCTCACTAGCAAAGTAGCTGGTTATTGAAGGCCCCACCAAACTTATGGTAAAAAGAACCTTCTCCAGAAAAAAAAAAACAATCATAATCGGCATGTATAAAATTCACCATCAATATCATAAAAAAGCTGTATCCTGTGTGAAGGATCTGCTACATTACAGTGTGTACTTTTCTTAAAGAACATGGCTCAACAGTCAAAGCCTTGAAGGACAGAAAAATTCTTGGATTAGGGTTTCTGCCTGGACATTGCCTTCGTGCAAATTGTTCAGGATTTTGTGGCTGTTAAATCTCGATCCTCTTGAAAAAAAGTGAAAAAGCTGAAAATGGTGACTGTTCTTGTGGTTTTCCAACACTGGGAAAGATTCTGGCTACAGCCTGTTGTTTTAGCACCTGTAAACATCAGTGACCAAGAGTTGCCATAATTGCAGTGTGACTTTAGGCCACAACATACTATGATACGTGATAGATTGGATATATATGTTAATTAGATAAACATCGAAGCCTAGTGAAAATAGCATGGGACTGAGAGTCAGAGGACCTAGGTTCTGAACCTTGCTCCACCACTTGTCTGTTTTGTGACTCTGGACAAATCACCCTACTTCCCTGTAACTCACTTACCTCATCTGTAAATTGGTGATTAAATCTTCATTCCTCCGATTTAGACTATGAGCCCTATGTGAGACAGGGACTGTGTCCAACCTGATTATCTTATATCTACTCCAGCACTTAAAACAGTGCTAGAAACATCAATCAAGGGTATTCATTGAGCACTTACTGTTTACAGAGTACTATACTAACTGCTTGTGAGAGTACAATGCAAAAGAGTAGATACAGACTGTTACTTTTCAAGCTTTTTCACCTATGTGGTGGGGGAAAAAAAACCCAGAATTCAGAGTAGGGATTAGCAAAATTACTGTACTTAAGTACCATGAGAAGAAGATAAACTATGAGCAGCATGGCTTAGTGGATAGAGCAAGGGTTCTAATCCCAGTTCTGCCATGTGTCTGCTGTGTGACCTTGGGCAAGTCACTTCACTTCTCTGTGCCTCAGTTACCTCCTCTGTAAAAAGGGGGTTAAGACTGTGAGCCCCATGGGGGACAGAGACTGTGTCCAACCCAATTTGCTTGTATCCCTCATTGCTTAGTATAGTGCCTGGCACATAGAAAGTGCTTAACAAGTACCACCATTATTATTATATGACTGATATGGTTTTTGCAACCCATCATGTGCAGGAAAAGTGAGGTGCATAGCAACAATTTATCTTAGGCCTCCACTGATTGAACTAAAGCTTTTGATCCTGTCAGCCAGGTAATGGCATTTGGTCAGGACCCTTGGAGATTGAAGAATAATGTCAGTGTCCTCTTTACTTGACCCATTCCCTGTGACTAATGGGAGGACCTCAGAGTTGTCTAGACAGGTGATTCAGCCTACACCCACTCACCTAAAATGCAGGGGTTATGTTCTCACAAAAATCTGTGTTCAGGAAAAGTCTCGCTGTAGCATTCACAGGGTCTGACACTCTGCCCAAGCACACAAGTTGTTTCTTCCAACACCTCAGAATCCTGTCTCCAAACAGGCTCCTGTTGTTGGATGAATGTTTCCTACAATAGAGGAGTGAAACTATACATTCTGGCTGAAATGGATGCATTTCCTTAGCCTTGCTGAAGCTGAGACGGATTGTAATGCCCCGCGAGCACTTACTACATTGCTCTGAAAACAATAAGCGCTCAATAATCTCCCCCTCTAGACTGTAAGTTCTTTATGGGCAGGGAATGTGTCTGCTTATTCTCTTGTATTGTATTCTCCCTAGTGCTTTGAACAGTACCCTGCACATAGTAAGTGCTCAATAAATACCATTGATTGAATAAGCACCACTGATGAAAGGTTTCATTGGATTTGGGAGATATTTCTGACCATCCTCTTCAACAGGCTGCCAAGCTCTCATAAAATTTCTGAGAGAATTATTAAGGGATGACTAAACTGTTGAGACTGTCTCCTGTGAACATGCACTGGAAGACACGTAATATGTCATGGGTCACAATGCAACAGATTAACAGAGAGTCAAAAGAAGACTGAAGTCCTACTCGAACAACACCAAGCAAACTCTGCCTACCCCAGAAAATGTCAAGTAGGCCACCCTGAATGCTGTTTCCAATCAATGGCATTTATTGAGTGCTTACTGTGTAAAGAGCACTGTACTAAGCACTTGGGAGAATATGATACAATAGAGTTGGTGGAAACAATCCCTGCCCACAAGGAGCTTAAAGTCTAGAGGGGAAAGAGGGCAGGAGGGGAGAAGAGCACCGGAGGGGAGTCAGGACTCCTCCTCCCTCCGCCCAGATCAGCCAGGGTGCCTTCCCCTCCTCCCTCAACTGGACTGGGGAGAGGTAGCCTCTACTGGTCCTCACACCAACAGGATCCTTGGCACTGTTCAGTGGAGGATTTACCACCAGAATGTACCACATAATGTTACTTCACATCATACCGTCGGATGACATACTGATGAGCAGGGAACTAGGAAGCCATACCAGGTTAGCCAACAGCTCCTTTGAGAAGCTAGCAGACAGAATTTTGGTGTTGTAACTGTCACAATCAGTTCACAGGAGTCTGCTGAGTTTAGTTTGTGTGATACTAACCTAGGAAAATGCATGTAAGTGTCAAGCTAGAGGAAAAAAATGCAGAAGGATGACTCAATCTGCAGTGACTCTCAGTGAGGCTTAAATGAACCCCTCCTGTATGCCGAGCACTAGACTATGTGTTTTGGAGACCGTAATTAGTAGGCATGATCCCAACCACCATTTAATAAAGTAAATTAGGTAGGAGGAAGTAACAGAGTATAAATATATGTACGCAAGTACTATGGTAGTGCTGAAATGGCAGTTGCAGGGAGGAAATGAGCAGTTAATCCGTGAAGGTGCTTTAGTACAGTGTTTCACACACAGTAAATAGTAAATATGCTTGATTGAACAGACTGTAGCAGATTTTCTTCCCTCTCCTCTGGTCCCATTTTCCTTCAGCCCTACACTGGACTCCAAGCCTCTCACCTTCACTTCCTACTCTGGGAGTCAGAGGAGCAGGGAATGGGGTCCAGGAAGCAGTGCTCACACTATATTAGGTGTTTGGGAAGTACAGAATGAAGCAGTGGCATGAAGCCTCAGTAATTTCCAAGTGGCAGGAACAACCAGCTACTTGGCACTCCCACGGCACACAAATGCATCCCAAAGTCACCCAAGAATTTTGGTTCTGCCCTTACAGTGAACTGGTGTTTTGCCTGTCTTTCTGTTCCATCCCTCCAATAAGCACATAAAACTGGGGAATTCAGAGCTCCCCCAAACTACAGAAATATTTTATTCTAGGACCTCTCTCCCTGAGGAAATGGAAAGCCCCATGTTGAGCCCAAACCAAAAAGTAAAGTCTTTTCTGCATGTGACTACACAACAAATTGTTTCAGCATTCCAAGGGGTGATTTAGGTGGCTGTCTAAATCACCTGGGGAGACAAACAGTCAACAAGTATTCATTGTGCACCTACTGACACCTGTAATAAATTTCATGGAAATGAATATGAAGTGGGGGAGGAAGGGAGAGGTTGGGAAGATTGGCTCTGTCAAAATCGGTAGTCACAGGAAACGCCATCCAGAAATCATTCAAGAACTTAACCGGAGACTTAGGTCCTTTATATCCAGTGCCTCTGAAATGCTGTGCCCCCAGATGAACACCAGTGCACTCTGTTAACCTAGGGGACCCATGGGATTGCCGAGATCAGTTCAGTATATAATTTGTAGGCAGCATTCCAAACAGTAATAATAATAATTTTGGTATTTGTTAAGCACTATGTGCCAAGCACTGTTTTAAGCACTGGGTAGATGCAAGGTAATCAGGTTGTCCCACGTGGGGGTCACAGTCTTAATCCCCATTTTCCAGATGAGGTAACTGAGGCCCAGAGAAGTCAGGTGACTTGCCCAAAGTCACACAGCTGATAAGTGGCAGAGCCTGGGGTTAGAACTCACGACCTCTGACTCCCAAGGCTGGGCTTGTTCTACTGAGTCACGCTGCTTCTCGTAAGCTTAGGCTTCCCTATGTTCTTACTCCTGGAAATGTTGCTAAGGCCACAGGAGATCATTTAATAATGATGGTAATTAAGTGCTTACTATGTGCCAGGCACTGTGCTAAGTGCTGGGGTGAGTATAAGCAAATCGAGTTGGACACAGCCCCTGTCCCGTTTTACAGATGAGCTAACTGAGGCATAGAGAAGTGAAATGACTTCCCCAAGGCCACCCAGAAGACAAGTGTTAGAGCCAGGATTAAAACCCATGATCCTTAGACTCCCAGGCCCGTGTTCTATCCACTACACCATGCTGCTTCTCACTACACCATGCTAATTTCATAGGCTGTGTGGGACATCCTTACACCCTCCGCGTCCAACCGAGATAACACATATCTTTGCCGATCCACGCACACGGCTTATACATCCAGGGAGAAAGTCATCCATAAAATATGTTACCGATTTCACAACCCACCACCTATTAGAGTATGATATCTGATTCACTTCACTTTTCAGGAAAACAGGCTGCCAATGGGCACAGCGGCCCCAACACATCCACTCGGTTGATTCCGTGATGGAGCAGATCTTTGCATAAAACATGATGCAGCAAGAACATCTAAAGCAATATGTGGTACCCCTCTCCCCTCCCAGGGTTATTTATGCCACAGATCAATTTAACTGGGATTGGCAAGCCTTAATTGCCTTGCGTTCATTTCATCCAGGGAGAGAAATGGTAGTTTGCCCAGAAATCGGAAGCTATGATGCCCACTCAACTTCCTTAATGAGGGCTGTTCTTGCTATTTTACTTTGCTGCCTGCCAGGGATGAGGAGAATCTTCATTTCATCATTGTTGTCTGCACCTATCAGCCTCTCCACCGACTTGATGACTGCTGCTTCTTATATATAGAAAATGTCCCCGGGGCCTGTAATTTTTCATCCTTCAGAAAGCATAAGATCTATAATACACAAGCGCTGGAGATTCAAAAACAGTTTATAGGTTTATCTCCCGAGTGAAAAAATAATCTGTCTCCACTGGAGGGATAGGCCATTGTCGTATAATAGATTAGACTGGAGCACGGAAACAGATTGTGTAAATACAGCCTTGACCCAAGCCCATAAACACTTATGTAGTGGTGCTACACAGGGAAAAGCCATTACTTGCACATCACAGGGAATGTGTGTGGAGGAGAAAGGAGCATTGTCCAGTGAGACGAATAATAATAATAATAATAAAACTGTGGTATTTGCTAGATGCTTACTATATATCAAGCACCGTACTGAGCTCTAGAATATATACAGTGTAAGTAGATCAGATGCAGTTCCTTTCCCACATGGAGCTCACAATGAGAGGAAGAACAAGTATTGAGTTCCCACTTTACAGAGGAGGAACTGAGGCACAGATAAATTAATTGCCTTGCCCAATGTCACGTAACAGGCACGTGGAGGAGCCGGGATTAGAACCCAGGTCTCTTGACTACTAGGCCACGTGCCTAAGGAGGCTTTGGCCTGGATCACGAATCATCAGTTACTACAGAATGATCATCTGAGTTGATTCTGTAACATTTATGAGATTGAGCAATTGAAAGTGTTGCTTCTACGAGTAATGAGGCTTGGAGCGCCACGTGATGGAGGAGTGGTGGGAGTCATGGTTTCCCAGAGGTGCCTCAAGTTGGGAATGCAAACCGTTTGACCAAAGTATCCTAAACATTCCATTCCCCTCAAGGCTGTGTGTCCATACTGGCTGTTCAGAAGGCTTGGTTGTTTAATAACCCATAGAGTTTGTTTATCCACTGGAGCATTTCAGTGTTTGTCCTGTAAAATTTCTGCTAGACTGTGTTTCTGCTAGACCTGCTCTGTTTGGCCCAGGCCTAAGTGTGAGTGAGCTATTCCTCAAGTGTAAATCACACACTTTATTGGGTAAATAAGGTTTTGCAGGTTTTGAGACTGCCAGCAGGGCACTGGAGCAGTTAAAAGACATTCTAGGCACTCCTCTTCAGCTGCAGTAGCCATCCTCGACTATGTAAATCCCTAATACATGGCATCACGCTTAGGCACATGGAAGTATGGAGAAGCTCCTGCCCTTAAGGAGCTTTTCATTCAAAGAAGTAGATAACATGGTGTAGTGGATAGAGCATGGGCTTGGGAGTCAGAAGGTCATGGGTTTTAGTCCTGGCTCTGCCACTTGTCTGCTGTGTGACCTTGGGCAAGTCACTTCACCTCTCTGCATCCCAGTTACCTCATCTGTAAAATGGGGATTGAGACTGTGAGCCCTACATGGGACATGGGCTGTGTCCAACCCGATTTGCTTGAATCCAACCCAGCATTTAGTAAAGTGCTTGGCATATAGTAAGTGCTTAACAAATACCATCTTATTATTATTAATAAACAAACATGAGTAGTGCTAACAAAGAACAAATACTGTATATTTAAGGGTATGAATCCTTAGAGGTACATTCTGTTTTTCCATAACACATGTTGTTTTGAATAGAACGCTGTTGGGGAATTAGAGGATGTTCTTTTTCCAGTGCTTGTCTATTTGAATAGGAGAAACAGTTGTGTCCATGCGACTGGCACTGGCTAATGTCAACGTGCTTGGCATTAGTGTGAACATCAAATATGCAACCTCCTTGACCCCCCCACCCCCCACACTATAGAACTGAATATGGTTTGTCTAAATACATAAATGTCACACATTGTTTAGCCTGAATTAACCCAAATTGTCTGGGTAATAGAAGAGGGACAGAGTGCTTTTCTGAAACTATTCAGATTAGTTGTCCACACTAGCCAGGTTTCTCAGATAATTGCCATGACTCCATTTTGCTATGGGCTGTCCTAGGTGACTTACAAGAACTAATGTGGCTTCCAAAGTCCCCCACTTATTTGCCTGCAGTATTCCTATGTCACAGTACTAAGGCATCTGGATCATGTTCCCCCAACTAAGATGTGTATACAATCATTAGGATGACTTAAAATCCAAATTTAGAAGTGTGGCTACACTGCAAAAATTGCAAAGTACACTTCAAGTCAAAATAGATGAGGATTAGTTTCTGAGAAGGAATCATCCTTCTCACTCTGCAGGAAAATGATGACAGCACTCTGTCTCCCTCCAACAAGATACCCAAGATAGAGAGGGATGTTGGGATAATGTGCAATCAGTCATATTTATTGAGCACTTACTGTATGCAGACCACTGTACTAAGCACTTGGGAAAGTTCCATTTAATGTGCAGTGGATAATATGGTGAGCTACTACTGTACATTTGTTTGGAAGTACATCTCTCTATCTGACTAATCTGATGAAAAACCATATTCATTTGGTCAGAGATTCTGCCACACCAAGGGACTGTGACCAAATAATATGGAGTCAGTCTTGACCTAATCAGAAATGATTTCTGTTTGGACAGAAGCTGTCACCAGACAATTGGAGACGGGCTCCAATTTGATAGAAATTCCCAGATGATTAGAGTTGGTTTGCAGGGAAGCAGAGATACCTCTCTCAGACATAACCTCATTGAAAGCAGCTGATTCCACTTGGTTGCGTGCTTTTTCAACTTGTGTTTAACATGATTTATCAACTACTGCGTTTGTTGACTTGGCTTTAATTCTTGACCATGTCGATGCTAGAATTTTGTCTGACTTTATGAGGGTTTTGTTTGATAATTTATCACCCCACCCTCATTGCATAGCAAGTATCTCATTTGTATGGCCCTTAAATTTCTAATTATCAGAGCTTTTCAGGGTATTCTTTGACCATCAGTCAGATCACCTTTTACCCTTATGGCCTAGCTAGAGTTTTTCCCATGGGATCACAGGGCTCCAGATGAAGCTGGACAATGGTTTTTGGAAGCTGATCAGTGAAAGAAGTGATGAAAGGTGAAGAAAAAGAAGGTAAAATCCACCTCGGTGACTTAGCTTACAGATGCTGACAGAGGGGAAGATAATGTGGAGAGTGGCAAAAGGAGGGAGATCAGAGCAATCTCATTGAGTCATGGTTTCTTTATCACCTCTGTTGACCAGTCCCACCAGCAAAAGGGTGGCATCAGGACACTGCAGGTGCTATGGGCATTATGCCACCTTTACCATGTCTGGAATCAATTTGGGGCCTGTGATCCTGCAGATCTGCAGAGGATGTGGGGAATCTGTAATCTCTGAACAGGTATAAGTTGATGCTTCGAACATTCTTTTCAAATGGAGTTTGTATATCCCAGAAGAACTGGGAAACACCTGGTATTTTGAGGTCAGGGCAATTTTGAGAAAATATACAGATGTCCTGAAATAAGGGCTGGCTCAGTTAAACTGCTGAGTCTGCCTCATATAGACCCTCCCTGTTTCTCACTCGCCACTCCTGTTTTCCCCCCCACACTCTTGCTCCCTCTAAGTGTTTCCTCTTCCATTCCTATGCCCAACACATGGTCAGTTTAGGACCCACCGCACTCTGGGACTTGTGGTACGAATGCCCCAGGTCTCTGGGAGATTTTAACCCCAAACTTAGGTCCTCTCATTCTCGTCAAAGGGGAAGAGGAAAGCAGGCAAGAGAGAGATGGGATTCCGGTGTCGTTGTTTTCATCAAAAAGAGTACACAATCATTTTGGTTTGAACCAAAGTTTTAGTGACCTTCAAGGACTTAATGATCCATTTACTCCTCAATAATTCTTCAGGAGCAACCCATCTTTTCCTTATTAATATCCTCTGCTGGTTTTGCTGGAGGTAACTTCATGTCCTTCTCACCCTTTTTCTCTTGCCCACCACTGATCATGCCAGCTGACAACTGAGTGAATTTGACCCACTCGACGCAACTCCACCTCCAGAGAGACTTTCCCCAGAGGCTGAAGGATGAAGTCTGTCTTAGGCCCCATGCAACTCTGTAATGGCACCACACTCCGGAGAGGCCATGCCCCTGTTCTCCACTAAGAATCTTACCAATGGTAGCATAATTTTTGACAGTATTCTGGGAGCAGGACTAAGTTCCAGCCTTCATGAACCCTGAGCAGTCTAACTTAGTGGAACCCCACCCTAGATGTACCCTCCCCACAGGGCTCCAACATCTCAGGGAGCATGAGAGTATGGGGGAAGGGCAGGTAAGAGGCACGAGTTTTTCTAGAATTAATGAGTCTTGGAGTACATATGGAAGATGAATGATGTAGAATGGGCAAGGTGGCAGCTAATCCATTAGCTCAAAACCTGAATGTAAAATTCCAGGCACAGGGAATTGTTTTGCAAGGAATTGGGGGGTGGGGGCAAGCAATAGAGTAAGATCTTCAAGGAGTGAAGGAGAAGTCCCCTCCAAAAGCTAAGGACTTAATTTTTAGAATTTTCCAGTATGCATTGGGATTTTAAGTCCCCAATTTAAACTGCTATTCTGTAGGCTCCCTTCTCTTTGATGATAAAGGATTGTTGCCCTCATCATCTAACATATTCATTGAGCAGAGCACTGTAGTAGCTTCTTGGGAATGGACAAGTAAAAGACCAAGTTTCTGCCTGCAAGAAGCCTAGAATCTAATGAATGCTAAAGAATATATCAGCTGTGACGGTCTGCAACAGCCATGACACATCCTTTGGAGTTTTGCTTCGTGGTGCCTTTAAGGGATTTCTTGTTTACTGTATATATGGTTTTCTAATTCCACCTCACCGGGGAGGAGTTTGGTTAACCTGCTGCCACAAGTTCTCCTCACATGTCCCAACCAATGACAGTGTCACACCTCGAGCATTGCTTCAATGCCACTGAGCTGCCTTTCTTGAACCCTCACTCATTAAAATGCTTAGGACTCAATGCTTTGTGCTTTAAAGCAAGACTCTTTTAAACAAAATTTCTTAAATTATCTAAATTTTCCAGTCTTCTGACTTTGTACAAATGTGTGGAAAAAATTAATCTTTTAAGCAAACCTGTTTTTTTCATTGGCATATAAACGTCTCTTGATAATTGCTCATTAGTCCTAAATTCTTGGATGTTTATCCGGACTCTTTCTTGATATTAATTATTACATTAAAAATTCACATTAGAGTTGTTGAAAAACACATATCTTTCTAGAGCCTCTAAGCAAACAACAATAAAATCACTCCCCTTTGGTATTCAGCCTCCATCTAGGCAAACTTCCCAAGAATCTACAAGGCAAAATTGAAGGTCAGCAACCAAAAACTTACATTCCCTGGCTGAAGCAAATCACCTAAAATCTGGAAGTTTAAAGATTATTATTAAGCTCTCATCTTAAAGCCCAACCTGCTTCCTGTTCATAGACAATCCCCGCCACCCCCCACCCCCAGCCACCACATACACACACACACACTGCAGTTCATCTGGCCTTGAACAACTGCAGTTTGGTTTCCTCCTTCCCTTGTCTTCCCTCCCTGACCTCATTCCTTGGGTGACTAGTAGGTGCCTTGTTGAGATCTTAGAACAGTGCTTCACACATAGTGCTTAACAAATACCACCATTATTATTATCTTGTGCCATGTGGCATTTTTAGTTGCAGGTTTGTGAATTTGCTTTTATTCTGTTTATGGATCACTATCACATTTGCCCTTTTTCCCCAGTAATCTGGTGTTTCCTGGAACTGTTGACTTTTCAGACATCATTGCCAGTGGCTCAGGAATGCACTGATTACTTCTTAGTGAAGAATAAAAGGGAAAAATCATTTTCCATGGATCTTTTCCATATTAAATATTCATGTAAATAAAAATCACAACCTTCTGAGGTACCACTGCCACGATTTTCTTTCAAGAGGTCAAGGGCCCAGCAATTTCACAAGAAGTTTACATGATTCCAGGCTGGGCTGAAACCATCCTGCTCTACCATCACCATTTCTTGGATGTCCAGCATAATTAATCTCCTGATAGTCTGAAAACAACACTACCCAAACCTAAAACCCAGAGGTGGACTCAGTGAAGAATGCTCTTCAGCAGAATTACCAGGGTTATTAAACCCATCAATCAGGCTTGACCTCAGGGCACTTGGGTCTAATGGTCGGTGAACTGAATTGAGAATCAGTAGACAAGGATTCCCTGCTAATCCTGACACTAACTTGCTTTGTGGTCTTGAGCAAATCGCTTTTGGTTTCATTTTTTCATTGGCAAAAGAGGCCACAGGACCTCTTTCACCATGGTGGAACCATGTATTCATAGTTATTCTGTTCTCTATCCATGGTTGAAAGATGATACTTGGGTTAGATTTTCACATTGAAGAGAATTATCGCTTTCTTTCGTATAGGTGATAGATAACATAATTGCTGCTTGGGTTAAATTAACATGTTAAAAAGAATGATCATTCTCTTTCCTATAAGTGATTTTATAATGTCCTGCCTCTGGCCTGGAATGCCCAACCTTTTTATATTTGACAGAAAATTACTCTCCCAACCTTCAAAGTCTATTGAAGGCACATCTCCTCCCTGAGGCCTTCCCTGATTAAGACCTCATTTCCCCTTTTCCCACTCCCTTCTGCATATCCCTTAATTGCTCCCTTTATTCACCACCACCATCCCCAGCCCCACAACATTTATGTACATATCTGTAATTTATTTTTATTAATGTCTGTCTTTCCTTCTAGATTGTAAGCTCACTGTGAGCCGGGAACATGTCTGCTATATTGTTGTGTTGTACTCTCCCAAGCGTAAGGAAGCTCTCAATAAATATGATTGATAGTGCAATGAGTATGGGCCTTTCCAAATAGCAGACATTTGTTAGGAAAGAAACAATTTTATAACAGTCATTCTCTTGGACACCCATCCTAATTCTAACAGCCCTAACTCATCCCACTGCTTAATATTATTATTATTAATGTTATTAATAATAATCATAACTAGCAGATCGGGTTGGACCACAGTCCCTGTTGAACATAGGACTCACAGTCTTAATCCCCATTTTGCAGATGAGGTACCTGAGGCACAGAGAAGTGAAGTGACTTGCCCAAGGGCACTCAGCAGACAAGTGGTGGAACCAGGATTAGAAGTCAGGTTCTTCTATCTTTCAGGCCCATGCTCTATCCACTCGATCACACTGCTTCTCATTATGTTCTATTATGTTCTTCCAAGGTACTGAAGCCAGAACTCATATAATGCCCATGAAAGACCAGGGACTTGTGTTTTCTATAAGAATGATTGCAAAAAATCTCTCTCCACAGGTCCAGTGTAGTGGTTAGAGTGATTTAGAGCTCTTTGGAAAAAATTGTTAGAAAAGATATTATAACAATTATATCATTATGATTTTTGTTGTATGTTATGCATGGAGTGCTAACAATGCCATTAGCTTTATCCAAGAAAATTTCAGCTCTTGATTATAATATTGAGTGGCTGCGAGTCACAGGTCCACCAACTGAAAAGTTTCTAGGCTTTTTATGAGAGTTTTAATACTCTTCCTTTCTTCTTTCTTGGTCTTTTTTGTTTAACCTTTTTCTGCCTTCATTATTTTTGTAGGGGGGAAACCTGACAGTAGGGGTTTGCCGATGAACAGCTCCTCAAAAGGAAATGGGTTTTCTGGAGGGATTTGAAAGGGAAAAATGGTAGAGGCTCAGGAGATAAGAAGAGGGATTATTCAAGGCCTCAAGACAGGCCTGAGAGGAGAAAAGAAAGGGAAAAGGGAAGGTTAAGATGCGATAAACTGTGAAACATTGGCAGCGGGAAGAGAAGAGAGATCTGGGCAGAAGCAAGATGGGATAGAGCAAAGGGTGAGGACAAAGAGGAGCAGGTTTTCGAGAGAGAAGGGATGTGGGGAGAATGGAGAAAGTGATTCTGACAGCTGCCCTGATTGGCAACTTTTCTGTGCTCTCCACACCTGCATCTTGTTTCTAGGAAAATAGAAGCATTTTTCATCCTGTGGGGTCTCCCCCTTCCCCTGGAAAACAAAAGCTGCTGAGTTGAGCTTGTGGCTGGCTTCCAGCATCCCATGATTATAGTGCATTATCAGGGAAAGGAAGAAAAATATCCTTTCCATTTTCTTTTCTAGGGATTGAGGCTGACCGGGGCCTAGGTTTGATCCCAGTTGTAACGGGTTAGGATGCCACCAGGGTACTCTATCCTGAAGGGGCAAGATAACATTGGCCCTGCCCCTGATCTTTCCAGCTCTCCTCGGGAGGCAGACAGAGAGTGTGTGGCTCCTCAGCTTGCTCCTGGCCTTTCTGTTGAGGAAAGAGAGTGGTGATGATGATGGTATTTGTTAAGTACTTACTCTGTGCCAAGCACTGTTCTAAGCACTGGGGGGGATATAAGGTAGTCAGGTTGTCCCATGTGGGACTCACAGTCTTCATCCCCATTTTACAGATGAGGTAACTGAGGCACAGAGAAGTTAAGTGACTTGCCCAAAGTCACACAGCTGAAATATGGCAGAGCTGGGCTTAGAACCCACGACCTCTGACTCCCAAGCCCATGCTTTTTCCACTAAGCTACACTGCTTCTTTGATTCCTCTTCCAGTCACCCCGTTCCACTGCTGAAACCACTTCAGATATCGCCAAGGGGCTTGTGAAGCTGAGACGAGAAGGGGTGAATAAAAGACAAGGCCAACTGCTTGTCCATCCGAACCCAATCTGCACCAGAAGCCACTGAACTAGCATAACAGACTCAGTGACAGGGTGAGGGTCAACGAATGCTTATTTGGATTTAGAATAGAAGAAACCCAGGGGATTCCCCCAAACCCAAGCTGGCACTCTTGGAGGGCACCAGAACCCCAAATTCTGGAGTGCCCATTCCCCGCCATTAAACTGCCGGGATTAGTGTTTGGCCCTCAGAACAGCAACTGGCATGGAGGAAAAAAATTGAGGGAAAATGGAGTGGTGTCAGAAGTGGGGAGTTGGGACAGTTCAGTCAGACAGCCGCCCCTTAAGCCCAGTGTCTAAAACCTGCCCAGCTTGGGGTGGCAGGGTGGGGTCAGAGGATGGGTCAGAGCCAGAGCTGGGGGTGGAGCCTGAAGTGCAGGCAGCAGTCACTCAATGGGAGCAGGAATCCTCGATCCAAGCTAACCTCATCATTAGTTTCTTTCACGTTGTGTGGGCCGGACCTGGTCTTTTTCAGTCGTGACAGGACTCCTTCTGCAAACCCGTTGGGGACCAAAATTCACAGAGCTTGCATTCACGTTGCATAGAGTTCTGTACCCAGGAGCTGTGAATGTATTCCTGGCACAGCACACATACCTTTAAGTAGATTTTGTGCATGATTCATTATACGCCAATAACAGCAGGCATGGAGCTGTCACAGCTTATAGTGCCAGTGCCTTTTAAGAAAGGTACACCACACAAAAATAACTATGCCTGGAGTAGGATGCAAGAAATGCCCCATCGCTCAGGGGCTGATTATCCAGGGGGTGGATGGCTTAGGCTGTTAGTGTCTCCTCCTTCTGTTTCTCTCCCTTCTTCTCTTCCTCTCCCTCTTTCTCTCCTCCACTTGCTTCCTGCTTTGGGGCCATTTTCACACTCACTTTTGTCTGAGGTGCTCATAGGTCGAGAGAAAATCAGTCAAAAACTTCTACTGAGCTCCCACTGTGTGCAGAGCACTCCTCTAAGCATTTGGGAGAGTACCAAACACTAGAAGACATGATAGCCACCCTTAAGGTGCCTACAGTCTAGTGGGAGAGATAGACACTTGAATAAATTAGAGATGGGGGAGGAGCAGAATATGTAAGATATGCATGTAAGTGCTATAGGGAATGTTGCAACTTTGGTCCTTTGCTAGCTTGGAGGGGCTGAAGTAATTGGGAGATATAAACTAGAGAGATTAGAGATTACTGGAGGAGATGCAATTTTAGAAGGGTTTTGAATAAGATAATTGCTTTCATCTGTAGGATATGTCCAATTTATTTTTTCATATCTGTAATTTATTTTAACTATCTGTGCTTTATTTTAACGTCTGTCTCCCCTTAGACTGTAAATTCCTTGTGGGCAGGGATCACATCTACAAACTATACTATGTTGTTCTTTCCCAAGTGGTGCTTGGGAACAGTGCTCTGCAGACAGTAAGCATTCAATAAATACCAGTGATGGTTTGATATGAAGAGAGAGAAAGTTCCAGAGAAAAAGTACATGATCAAAGGTTGGAGGTGGGAGAGACAAAAACAAAACCCAGTGAATAGGCTACTCTGAGAGAAGTGAAAGAATCAGGATAGAGTGTAGTGGGAGAGGAGAATAAGTAGGAGGGAGAATGTTGACTGAATGCCTTAAAGCCAATGGTTAGGAGTTTCTGTTTGATGTGGAGGAGAAAGGGAAACCATGAGAAGTTTTTGAGGAGTGGGCAGATGTGTGCAGAATGAGATTTTAGAAAAATAATTCAAAGTATTGACTGGAGAGTAAAGAGACTGAAGGCTGGAAGATAAAAGGGATTGATGTTATAGTCAAGCCGTAATATGACAAGAACCTGGACAAAAGTGGAAGGAAAAACCAACAGGATTTGAAGGAAGACTGAAGGGGGTTGAAAGAGAGGAAGTCAGACTTGGAAGATGGGCATGGAGTGGTCACTTGTGTCAGGAAGTTGAGAACTTTATGTTCTTGTATTTTAAAGCATCCTGGGCATGAAAGAAAACCTGATATCAAGAGTGGGAAAAATCTGATAAAAAGGACAACTAATAAGGAAGTGACTTGAACAGAGAAGATGAGAATGTGGATGGTGTAAGTTCACTTAAAGTATTTTGGCAGTGAGCCTGTTATACTGCAGAGAGTTAATTGGGGAATTTAGGGCATGAAAATGGTGGAAACAATTGGTAAGAAAGAGGACTGGGTTTCAGGATTTGGGCTTCTTGATCTTGAGCCTTTCCTTTCAATCTATCAGTCAGTGGCACTTATTGAGTGCTTACTGTGAACAAAACACTGTTTGTGTTCTGTTTGGGAGAATTAGAATTAGAATTGTGAGCATTTGGGAGAGTTACCACTGTTCTAAGCACTGGGGCAGATACAAGGTAATTGGGTTGGACACAACCCCTGTCCCACACAGGGCTCAGAGTCTTAATCCCCATTTTACAGATGAGGTAACTGAGGCAAAAAGAGGTTCAGTCACTTTCCCGAGGTCATACAGCAGACAGATGGTGGAACCGGAATTAGAACCCAGGTCCTCTGACTCCCAGGCCCGTGCTCTTTCCACTAGACCAGGCTACTTCTCTGATTTGACTTTCTCACGGATAAAAATGATTGGCTCCACTTTGCAGAGAACTGCCGTAATTAAAAGATGAGTAACTAAATTCTAATGTGTGCAAAGCTTCCACTGGATTAATTTAAACATCCATGGAGCGAGAGAGCGAGAAAGAGAAAGAAACATATCTAAGGAAGGAAGGAAAATTCAGTTGATCCACTGCTAACGCAGGAGGGCCACCATCCAAGCATCCCGTTGGCACTGATGGAGATGAAATACTGGCTGGCTGGACGTTCTAATGTCTGTAAGATATGAGATTTCCCCATGGATATAGATCTAGGTTATACACTGGGAAATTCAGGTTTCTTGAACTCTTCTCAGTAGAAGTCTCTTACTTGGAAGAGTTTGGGGCACCATTCCAGTCTCTACTTTGCTCAGACTACTTGGCGCTGGTTCTTTGAGAGAGATTTCTCAAAGATGAAGATTACTTATTTGAGCAATGGTTGACCTTGGGAATCCCACTACTCCTGAAAAGTCCCTTCTGCCAGCATCATGGGAGCTTCTCCCACAGGAGTCTGGACGGGCTGGCTTCACCTGCAGCCAGGCTCTGTAACTTCAGTTGGGTCCTGCCTGATAATAACATTATTAATAATAATGATTACAATAATAATAGTATTTAAGTGCTTCCCGTGTCAAGCGCTGTGTTAAGTGCTAGAATAGGTAGCCTTATTGAAGGTACAGCTCCTCCAAGAGGCCTTCCCTGACTAAGCCCTCCTTTCCTCTTCTCCCACTTCCTTCTGTGTCACCTTAACTTGCTCTCTTTATTCATCCCTGCTCCCAGCCCCACAGTATGTATGTTAGACTGTAAGCCCGTCAAACGGCAGGGACTGTCTCTATCTGTTGCCGACTTGTTCATCCCAAGCGCTTAGTACAGTGCTCTGCACATAGTAAGCGCTCAATAAATACTATTGAATGAATGAATGAATACATATCTGTAATTTATTTATATTAGCTTGTATCTCCCCCTCTAGACTGTAAGCTCACTGAGGGTAGAGAATCTGTTTATTGTTATTATTGTACTCATCCAAGCACTTAGTACAGTGTTTTGCACACAGCAAGCCCTCAATAAATACGATTCAGTGAATCGTACAAGATCGTCAGGTCCTAACGAGACCCACAGTCTAAGTAGGAAGGAGAGTAAGTTTTGAATATTCATTCAGTAGTATTTATTGAGCTCATACTATGTGCAGAGCACTGTAGTAAGCGCTTGGAATGTACAAATCGGTAACAGAGAGAGACAGTCCCTGCCCTTTGACGGGCTTACAGTCTAATCGATGGGCTTACAGACTAATACAAATTTGCAGATAGGGAATGGAGACACAGAGAAGATAAATGACTTGCCCCCCATGGTAGAGAAGTGGCAGAGTCAGTATTAGAACCCAGGGCCCCGGCTCCTAGCCCATGCTCTTTCCACTAGGCTGAGCTGCTTCCGCTAGGCTGTGGCAGAGTGATAATCCTTCAAAATTCTCCTCACCTCTTTTAACCTTTCTTAATAGGACAAATGTCCCATTCCTTTAATCACTTCAGTAACTCTTTCTGAACATTCTCCAGTTATTTCCTTACCTTTCCTGAAGCCTCACACACAAATCAGTCATTCAATCAATGGTATCTAGTGCTTACTGTGTGCAGAGTACACAGTGCTTGGGAAAATACAACAGAAATAGTGGACATGTACCCTGCCTATAATGAGCTTACAGTCTAGAGGGGAGACAGACATTAAAATAAATTATGGATGTGGAGCTGAGAGTGGAGTGAATGTCAAGTACTGAAAGGGAACAGATCAAGCGCAAGAACCATGCTAAGGGGGCGGTGAGGAAATGAGGGCTTAGTCAGGGAAGAAATCTTGGAGGAGATGTGATTTTAATAAAGCTTCAAAGGTGAGGAGAGTTTTGATTTGTCAGATATGAAGTGGGAGGGAGTTCCAGGCCAGGGACAGGGTGTGGGTGAGGGGTCAGCGGTGTCGAGGAAGCGTGAAGGGTCAAACTAGAAGCTTCCAGAGTTGCCTTACTGAAATGTCGCATGCTATAAAAGAGAGCACATTAGTACATTTGGGACAGGAAGAAGAGTTTCATATCTTGGTTTTATTTTTAGCTGTTAATTACTCAGAGCCAAATTTTGTGTTGAGTCTGAGTGTTGTGTAGTGGCTAAAAATGAGACCCCCAGATCAAAAATAACCTGGTGATTTAAACAAAATGCAATTTATCACCTAGAAGTTACATTGTCCAAGTCTGAAGTCAGTAGGAAGCAGAAAATTGACAACAGGTAAAATTCAGAGATTTCATTTTGGGGAGTTTTGGTCCTCCTTTTTGTATTTTTCTTTTTTAAAACTCTAAATTCCTGATTTTTTTCTGCTCACTCAATCCTGTTCCTTCTGGATCCATTTGTATTTCTAGCAAATGGATTCAACTCAGCTTATAAAATGTGTTTTGATGATGATTGATAGGTCATTTCCTGAATAAACAGATAAATACATGGGTTCTGAGGAGGCTGATGGAATGGAATGTGACCAAGAAGGTGGAGAAATAATTGGGGAATACCTCCAGGGGAGGGTGTCTTTATAAACAAGCCTTGAAGGAGTGGAGGAATGTAGTTTAGCAAAGCTGAAGTTTGTGGGAGGGGAGATGTTTTAGGTTGGGAGAAAGGCATGAGGGACAGGTCAAAAATGAAGATGAGGGGCCGTTAAAAGGGCTAACTAGGGAGGAGCTGAAGAGGGTGAGCTGGGGTGTAGCAAGAGCAGAGATGAGATGGTAAAAGGAGCCAACTGATGAAGAGCGTTGAGCCAATACGCAGGAATTTATGGCTTTGTTTATGTGAGAAACAAAGGAGATTTTTGACGAGGGAAGTATTGGGATTCATTTGGCATTTTAGAATGATGATCTAAGCCACAGTATTTATGATAGACTGAAGGGGACTGAGGCTGGAGGCAGACAGATCAGGAGGGTAGTTGCTAAAATAGTCCAATCCTGTCTTTTCCTTTAGTCAGAACTTTGTCCTTTGGATAGCTTTGGGTGAAATCCCTCCTGCAGGATAGGTATTGGATTAGGTTGTCATCTGGGGCCCATCTTCTCATATTCTAAACCTATGATTCTTTTTGGTCCTTGACCTTCCAGCCTCAGGGACAGCTAACGCCCAACCTTGCCTGATCCTGGCCGAACAAAAGCAGGGCTGAGCATTTTCTATTTTCTCTTGTTTTCATTTGAAATCTTTGGAGACATCACTGGGTCCAGGATTCTGAACATCAGTCTGTCCTTTTGACTTCTGGTCTCTTTTTGGAGGAAGGCGAAGCGAATCTGTGAGATTGGCATACAAATGGAGACGGGCATGGGCTTGAGGAAGGGACCCCAGATGTGGGTCACAAATTCATTAGCAAAGTCTGGTCTCTCTGGGAGTTTCCTCAGGATATCATCCAGGATAACCCTTGAGAAGCAGCGTAGTGGATAGGGCATGGTCCTGGGAGTCAGAAGGTCATGGGTCCTAATGCCAGTTCCACCACTTGTCTGCTGTTGACCTTGAGCAAGTCACTTCACTTCTCTGTGCCTCAGTTATTGAGACTGTGAGCTCCATGTGGGACAGGGGCTGTGTCCAACCCAATTTGTATCCTACCCAGCACTTAGTACAGTGCCTGGCACCTAGTGAGCACTCAACAAATACCTCAGTTATTATTGTAACCCCATGTAGTGTCCAGCTGCAAATGGAGCTTGCACTGAAACCAAGCTGAAGTTTAACTTCCAGCTCCTTTCTCTATTCCCCTCCCTGGCAGCATAGCAAGAAGTGCAAGGGCTGAGGTGTGAAAGCCTCCTCCTTAAGGGAACACCTAGGGATGCAATGCATCATTCCATGACATAGGCATCTCTCTAGGATCCTTGTTCCTTCAGCAGAGTCTTTTGCTAATTCTGAAAAATTTGAATTTCAGCACCCTCTCTGCTTCCAGTACTAAGAGGGGAGATAGCACCTATCAAATCCAATTTTCAACTGAAATCCAGTCTACCATTCAGTGGGTGAAAATCCCCTTGTTCCTCTCACCTAATCCACCAGGTCAAAGCTTTTTCCCCAACTTCAAAGCACTCCTAAAATCCTTTCTCCTCCAGGAAGCCTTCAATGATTAATTCAGATCACTTGATCAGCTGCTCTTTGTACTCATGTGTTTTTCTCCTAGAGAGAGGGTATTGGAAGGAGGGGCGGGGGTGTTCAAGAAACAGCAGGTGTTTATGAGCCAGTTTAAGAAAGAAATTGAGGCTTGAGGTATTTTAACATGGTCTTTAAACTATTAGGTTGGAAGAGGGTATCCTTAGAAAGAGAATCCCTTGGTTCCACCCAGGGACCACCTCCTACTGTGTTGCTAAAAGGTTGTGAGTCTGTCCTTTTGCTTCCTGGGAAATGGAGTTTCTCCTTTCCTTCTCTGCAATTGCCTTGCCAATCTTCAACAGGACTTTTTGGATGTTTTGAACACACACAGCACTCACCAAAGACTGATGATAATGCAGCATAGTCTTATAATCCTTGTCTCTCTGATCCTCTTCTGCCTGCCTCTCGCTCTCTTTCTCTCTTCCCTTCCTCGTCCTCCCCCTTCTCCCTCTTCTCCTCCTTTCCTCCTCCACACATGATTGGACCATTAGCCATTTTAGCTGAGAGATCAAAGCCAAGGACCATGAATAATAATTTAAGTGCTTACTTTGGGCCAGGCACTGTACTGAGTGCTGGGGTAGATACAAGCAAATTGGGTTGGATACAGTCCCAGTCACACACGGGACTCATAATCTTAATCCCCATTCTATAGATATGGGAAATGAGGCACAGGGAAGTGATTTGCCCAATGTCACAAAGCAAACAAATGGCGGAGCTGGGAAGAGAATCCAGGTCCTCTGATTCCCAGGCCCATGCTCTATCCACTAGGCAACACTGCTTCTCTTCATCCTGTCTGAATCTCAAATGAGAGAAAGAATCAGCAAGGGAATAGCAGAAGCAAAGTGGCCCTGGGTAGTGCCAGTCTGAGTTTCATAAAATAATTGAGTACCAGGAACCCCAAGATGCAAAGGAGAAATGGGGCAAAGCAGAACCAGGAAAGCCATGGTGCAGTCCAAGCAGTGGAAATCTCTGGATACCTGGCAAGGTGACATAGGGATTCTCAGCCCCTTAGAATGCCTCCTGCTCTCTGTTGCTGTGATCTGTGACATAGGACAGCTCAGAGTCATTAAACCATCAGAACCAAACCTTCCCCAATTCACTGTCTTCCCCCGCTTTCTCTCTCTGTCTTCCTCCCAAACAAACTCATTTCACTGAGGGAGCAGCAAATGCCATAGATAAGACAGCAATTTCCACAGATCTCTTGGTTATAAGAGAACTCTTGTCCTGGTCCAAAGTCTGGGCAGGGTGTATGCTGTTTTCAATCTCTGACTTGGCACTGCAGAATAGTAATCATCTCACAGCGAGATTGGACCGTGGAGCACTGGGAAAGGGCTGGTGCCCGTGAAACCTCTAGCTTAGCCAAGTGCTTTCCCCCTCCATCTGAGACCTTTGAGTATGAAAGCATCATCAGCACTTGCATGTCTGTGCATGAGAAGCAGTAAACAGGCTCCGGCCTCTCTCACAGCTGTGCATCAGGACCCTTTGTGCCACTGGGGAATACAGCTCCTCTTCGTGTGTGCCAAGAATCTTTATGGTTAAGCATAGTGTAATAAATCAGTGACACAGAGGGAGTAGCCACTGGGAGCAGAGCAGTGCACGATGCACTGAGGGGAGTTTTAAAGAAAAGAATAGATGTAATAATAGTAATAATGAAAATAATAGTAAAGGTATTTAAGTACTTACTGTGTGCCAACCACTGGACTAAGCACTGGGGTAGAGACATCATAATTAGGTAGGAACAATGTCCCATATGGGTTCACAATCCCATATGGGGTTCACAATCTTCAGAATAGGAAAGTGGCAGAGCTGGGCTTAGAACCCAGGTCCTCTAACTCCAGCCTCATACACTTTCCACTAGGTCACACTGCTTCCTTCTATAAATATTTTTGTTTGATTGACTGGTCACTAAATTCCCAAAAGGGAGTGACCAGAACTATCGAGGCATCGATAGAAGCAGTGTGACTCAGTGGAAAGAGCACGGGCTTGGGAGTCAGAAGTTGTGGGTTCTAATGCCGCTCCGCCACTTGTCTGCTGTGTGACTTTGGGCAAGTCACTCAACTTCTCTATGCCTCAGTTTCCTCATCTGTAAAATGGGGATTAAGACTGTGAGCCCCACATGGGACAACCTGATTATTACCTTGTATCTCCCCCAGCGCTTAGAACAGAGCTTGGCACATAGTAAGCGCTTAACAAATACCGTTATTATTATCGATGTCTCTAGAGTGAACTTAGGGTTTGTCACAAGGAGCTTTACTTTAGGTAAAGGCCTGTAGGTGGACCTAATCCCTTCCCATGCTGTCTCGGAGTCTTGTACCCTGAGGGAGCTCAGATATCCTGGCAAGGTTTGAGATTTCAGCCGGCATGCATCCCCGGGACCCGATGTATCTGCTAATGGGAAACATTATCATCACGCTACCACTAATGTTTCGGCAGCAAAGTTCCCTGACGAATCAATTATTACCGGCCCAGCTGAGCCTTCCACCCAAGGGTTTTCAGCTCCTCCTTTTTCAGACTGGCTCCCAGATACTCTCTGTTCATTAACACGCTCCTGAAAAACAAGTCAGCAGCCACAGAGCTTCCCTCCATCTACGAAAGAGACCGCTCGGAAAGAGTCGGCCCTGGGTGGATTGAAATCCGAGCACCATTTCTCATCATTGTTCCTTTTCTGACCCTCCTGATGTCCATGAAGTGGCTGTGCTGAGGTTTACTTTAAGTCACAGGTTCTGAGAGAGTGTCAAGGGCAGACGCCTGCTTCAACAGTCAGCCAATCAGTGGCATTCATTGAGTGCTCACTGTGTGCAGAGAACTGTACTAAGAGCTTGGGAGAGTACAACACAACTCCCTGCCCACAAGGAGTTTACAGTCTAAAATGGGGAAGACAGACATTATTATAGAGAAATAAACATAATGGATCCAACAAGTGGAGAGAGCATTGTTGGATCCTCTAGAGAGGCTGGCATGGAATAGACAAGGAAGGGAGGAACAAGGGGCTGGTGCTGCCATGACAAAAGAGCAGAGTGGAGGATGATGTCCAGGAAACAAGACAGTGCTCTCTGCATATAGTAAGCACTCAATAAATACTACTGAATGAAGACAAAACTGAAGTGTGCCTCGAATTCTCTTGGAACCAGGCTGATGCGAGACATAGCAAGATCATGGACCCTGCCTCTTTCTGAATGACCTAATACCTCTTAGCTGAGCTGGATAAGACTAAAGCTTGGGTCATGCTTATGAAAGCGAGGTCATAGGTCAGTGGTGGGGTGAAAGGACGCAACTGTGGGGGGTAGAAAAGTGGGACATGCTATGTCAGTTGTGCAGACCCAGATGCCTGAGCCGGGCTTGGAGGTGGAACTAGTGATACACTGGTTGTGTCTGTAGGGATCAATCCCTGCTAAAGTTAGAAAAGGGCTGAGCATGAAATTTCCTTCTGTCCCAAATCTGCATGCCCTGTGAAGTTATAGCCATAGTCTGTCACTGGAGAGATACAAGATAACTCGAAGAGGAACAAACAGTCCACACCCAGATTTCTGGATGCATCTCATCCAGTTTGGTACAAGAGCTGCTGTCAGAGTTGAAAGAAAAAATCACTCTGGTTTCTCAGTTAAGGTGGGCTGTTGTAGAATTTCTGCTATCCTGTTCTTTTGAATTTGTTTGACTGGGAAGAAGGAGAATTAACATACAGCATTTTGGCAAATATCCATCTGCCAAATTTCAATTTTCATTTTCAGTTTTGCAAGTTCAGGAGGAAAGGGATTTATACTGCCCATTTAATTTCTCTGTGAGGATTTTTATGAGCAGTTTTATCTCTGGGTATTACTATGTTGTTGGGCTTCATTCTGTTCAGTGACATCAAAGCCATCGGGCTTAGTCTCCTAAAAGCTAAGATATCATTACCATATTATTTTCTTTGGAAATGAAAACAAGCTTTGCACTGTTTCTTCCTAAAGCCCTCTAGCCATGCAGTCTTCAGGCTTATTGCTCATAGCCGGGAAAAAAAAATAGGGCACAGTGAGTTAGGAGTCTGAGATTCTCTCCAGCTCACCCACGATCCTTAGGCAAATTGGAGATGTGATTATGGCACTATGGCACTGACCAAGGACGGGTAAGGGGCTGAGCTGCTCACCATCCACAACAGCCCCTGGCCTGCAAGACTGACCAGTCCAAAATGGACAACAGGGTGGCAGACATGCAGATGAGCTTGAAACCTCAGCAAATAAACACATTCATTAAACATTAAACAATATCGCATGAAGATTTGGGATTTGTTTTTCTTAACAAAGACTTCAAGCTCCAGGCCTGCACGCCAAATGAGGATATAAGAATTCGTGTAAATTATTTGACCGTGAGCCTGGGTAGGACAGGGACTGTGACCCATTTGATTATATCGTATCTACCCTGGAGCTTAGCACAGCGCTTGGCATATGGTAAGCACTTAAAAAATATCATAGTTATGTAAACAGGGAAGGGGGCGATTAAGATCCAAGGAAATATACTTTGCCAGATAAAAAACATTAAACGCAAATCTTGAGTTTATCAGTGACGACTGTGAAATCTGGTTGATTTCAGGGGGTGGAAAGTGTCTGATTTAGAAACTGAACTAAGGATTTTCCTTAGAGAAGCAGTGTGGCCTAATGGAGAGAACATGGGCCTGGGAGTCAGAGGATGGGGGTTCTAATCCTGACTCTGCCCATGTCTGCTGTGTGACCTTGAGCAATTCCTTTCACTTCTCTGTGCCTCAGTTGCCTCCTCTGTAAAATAGGGATTAAGACTGGGAGCCCCATGTGGGACAGGGACTGTGTCCAACCTGCTTACCTTGTATCTACTCCAGTGCTTAGAACAGTGCTTGGCACATATTAAGCACTTAACAAATGTCACAATTATTATTGTTACTGTTATTATTTTCCTGACTTGATTAGGGATACTGCTAGTCACTACTCCCCAAGTCCCTTGCTGGGTGCATGTGACTTTGATCAGAGAAGCAGCATAGTCTAGTGGCAAGAGCACGGGCTTGGGAATCGTTGGTTGTGGGTTCTAATCTCAACTCTGCCATTGTCCGCTGTATGATCTTGGGCAAGCCACCTAACTTCTTTGAGCCTCAGCGACCTCGTCTGTAAAAACAGAGGTTAAGACTGTGAGCCCCACGTGGAACAACCTCTTTACCTTGTGCCATTATTGTTCTATTGTACTTTCTCAAGGGCTTAGTACAGTGCTCTGCAAACAGCGCTTAATAAATATGATTTGAATGAATGAATGATTCAACCACTGGAAGCTGGCAAGCTGCAGGGGACCTTGAACTGTTTCAACAGTACACGGTAGTGCTGCTTAGCTCAAATCCCCTTAATAATGTAGGCGGATGTGGAACAGTTTTAAGTGAATGAGTGCTCTAGTAGGTCAGTGGCTTTAAAAAATGAAAAACCATTAATAGGGATAACTTTAAGGGATGAGTAGTACCTCCAAATTGTGGTTTTTCCAAATTTTAATGGGCAGGGATTGGGCCTATGTACTTACCTGCATTGTACTCTCCTCTAGATAAATTCCTTGTGAACATGTCTACCAACTCTGTTATATTGTACTTGCCCAAGCACGTAGGACAGTGCTCTGCACAAAGTCTCAATAGATATAATTGTTTTTTCCCCAACTCAGGACATCCATCTGCTTTTCTGACAGTGGCAGTTATGTTGGGGAAGGAGTATGGCCAGGTCCTCTGACTCCCCCGCCTATTTTCTTTCCACTAAGCTACACTACTTCCCCACTAGATGTACGAACATACATAAACTATCCCGAGGAGCCCAAGATTTGGAATGAATGAATCAGTCAGTGGTATTTGAGCACTTACTATGTACAGAGCACTGTATTAAGCATTTCAGGGAATAGCAATCAATTATTGAGCATTTATTGTGTGCAGAGCATTATACTAAGCCCTTGAGAGCATGCAATACAACAGCGTTGGTGGACACATTCCCTGTCCACAAGGAACTTAGAGCCTAGAGGGGGAGACAGTCATTATTATAAATAAATTACAGCTATATAAATAAGTGCTGAGGGTGGGAAGAATATCAAGTACTTAAAGGGTACAGATCTAAGTGCATAGGCAACACAGAAAGGAGAGGGAGTTAGGAAAAAGAGGACTTAAGTCAATGGTATTGAGCGCTTACTATGTGCAGAGTACTGTTCTAAGCACTTGGGAGAATATAGTACTAACCTCTTGGAGGAGATGTGATTTTAATAAGATTTTGAAGGTGGAGAGAGCGGTGATTTCTCATATATGGTGGGGGAAGGAGTTCCAGGAAGGTGAGGGGTGAGTGGCAGAAATAGATGAGAAGCAGCGTGGCTCAGTGGAAAGAGCACGGGCTTTGGAGTCAGAGGTCATGGATTCAAATCCCTGCTCGGCCACCTGTCAGCTCTGTGACTTTGGGCAAGTCACTTAACTTCCCGGTGCCTCAGTTACCTCATATGTAAAATGGGGATTAAGATTGTGAGCCCCACGTGGGAAAACTTCATTCCCCTGTGTCTACCCCAGCGCTTAGAACAGTGCTCGGCAGATAGTAAGCGCTTAACAAATACCAACATTATTATTATTATTATTATTATGAGGTAAATGAGATCGAGGTACAGTGAGCAAGCTGGCAAGTAGAGGAACGAAGCATGCGAGCTGAGTTGCAGTAGCAAATCAGCCCGTTAAGGCAGGAGGGAGCAAGCGGGTTGACGGCTTTAAAGCCAATGGTAAGGAATTTGTCTGATTTGTGGATGAATAACCACTGGGGAGACGTGGACTGAACAATTTTTTTTGAAGAACGATTAAAAGAAAAACATTCACCTCCCCACCAACTCTACCGCTCCCCACACCCACTGTCTTATGTCCAGCTCAGTGGAAAAGAGCCCGAGCTTGGGAGTCAGAGGTCATGGGTTCGAATCCCGGCTCTGCCACTTGGCAGCTGTGTGACTGTGGGCAAGTCACTTGACTTCTCTGTGCCTCAGTCACCTCATCTATAAAATGGGGATTAACTGTGAGCCTCACGTGGGACAACCTGATTACCCTGTATCTACCCAGCGCTTAGAATAGTGCTCTGCACATAGTAAGCGCTTAACAAATACCAACGTTATTATTAAGTCATTCAGTAGTGCCCACTTATCAATTTTTCATTCATCTAATCTTGCAACAACTGAGTTCCAGTGAATGAAGGACCCCTGACAGTTTCTCTGGAACCTCAGACCAATGTTTTTGTGGTGTTTGTGGAGATTAGAGGCTGAGCCTGCAGATACAATGGAGCCTGCTCCCATCAAGAACCGGTTGAAGGGCAAGCCTGGTCTCGATGTGCTCGCTTCTTTTTCACATCCATCTTAAGCCTCAGCTTTCGTCTGGGGTGGGCGGTCAAACTCCAAAGGGAGAAACTAAAATCCAGGCAGGTTTGAGAGAAGAAACTCAATCTTTGAGTTGGAATGGGCCAGTGTTCTTCCCAGGAGAGGGATTCTCCGTAATCCGACCTGATCTTTATGAAAAGGCTTGGTCGAGAAAGAGTGCTTGGCTTCAGGGATTGGGTTTCATGTTTTTTTGGCCTCTGACTCACTGAGGAACCCTGGGAAAACCACTGGCCTCTCAGGATGCCCTCTGGGAATTGGGGAAACAATCCCATCCCTAACAGTGCAAGGCAATGCCATGTCAACCCCCATGAAAACCTCTTACAGTCCAATCCCTAATGCCAACTATTTCCAGACCCTGAATAGGGAATGAGGAGTTCCAGGTCTCAAGTCTGGAAAGGGTCACTGAGATGTCTGAAACAAGGCAGAGGCAGAGAAGAAGAGAAGCAGCATGGCCTAGTAGATAGAGCACGGGCCTGGGAGTCAGAAGGACCTGGGTTCTAATTCCAGCTCCACCACTTGTCTGCTGTGTGACCTCAGGCAAGTCACTTAATTTCTCTGTGTGTCAGTTACCTCAACTATTAAATGGGGATTAAGACTGTGAGCCCCATGTGGGACAGGGACTGTGTCCAACCTGGTTAGTTTGTATTTACCCCAGCGTTTAGAACAGTGCTTGACACATAGTAAGCACTGAACAAATACTGTCATCATTATTTAAGGCTTATGGTCCTTGAGTGAAATGATTTGGTCCCTGAAACTGCATCCCAAATGAACTGGTTTCTCCATGAGGATAAAAACTAATGATGTGGGCAGGGTTTCTCCAAAGTCAGGTTTTCTTTCTGATTGAACCGTGCCCTGGCCTTGCTGGTCAAGGAAGTAATAGAAATAATAATAATAATAATGATGATAATTGTGGTATCAGTTAAGTGCTTATATTCCAAACACTGTACTGGGGTAGAAACAAGGTAATCCAATCAGACATAGTCCCTGACTCCCAAGGGGATCATTGTCTAAGCGAGAGGAAGGACAAGAATTGAATACTCATTCTATAGATGAGGAAACTGAGGCATGAAGTAATTAAGTGATTTGCCCTAACTTAAACAGGAGGTGAATGTTAGAGTCAAAATTGGAACCCAGGGCCTCTCACTCTCAGATCTGAGCTCCTTGCATGAGGTCATGCTGCTTCTTCCATGTGCTCAGTAAGCCATAGGGGGAGAGAGATTGTATCTGATCTGATAATCTTGAATCTACCTCCTGGTGATACACCTGGTGAATGCTCAATAAATGCCATAACTCACTGCCCTTGAGAGTGAATTTTTAAATAGGGAGGCACCTGATGCTGAAGTGAATTAATGATTCCTTATTTTCAAGTTCTTGAATTGATTCACCAGTAGGTATTTCCTATTCTAGGAGTTGCTTTTAGCTGGAGTTTGGCACTCTTCTGAGAACCGACGGATAACAGCCCTAAAATTTTCAAGCTTCTCCAGAGAATTCTCACTCCATCTTCATCACCTCCCCTTCTGTCATAGTCAGTTGACAAGTGTCAGGATTAAGTTTTTCTTTGAATACTGGGATGGTATCAAGTATGACTCCAGCAAAAACAAGATAAAATGGAAAGACCTTCCTATCTAAATACCAACCTCTTCAGTCTGAGATCAGCCCGGTACAGTATTCATTCATTCAGTTGCACTTATTGAGCGTTTACTGTGTGCAGAGCACTGTACTAAGCGCTTGGAAAGTACAGTTTCTTTGTAAGGGAGAGCAAAATGGCAGAAATTGAGAGAAGCTGTCAGTACTTTGCAAAATGCTCACTTAGCATACATTTGTCTCGCTCTCCTCGGCTTCACTGTGGGAATTGTGGTGTCTTGAAGGATTGAATACAATTCACAGCGGTGAAGTCACACCAGGTAACAGGACCTGGGTGCTACCTCCAAGTCTGCTGTGTGACCTTGGGCAAGTCACTTAACTTTTCTGTACCTCAGTTACCTCATCTTGACCCAACATAGGCTATTAGAAACAAGGTAGAAAGCTGAGAATGGCTTCTTTGGGTCATGCTGGAGTTAGAAGAGAGTTGATATGATTTCTGAGAAGAAAAGGAAGGATTTAAAAAAAAAGTCTATCCTTAAAAGTCAAGAAAGATATTGAAGGTGATATTTTACATGTATTATTACAGTGAAACCTTGTTAATTCAAAAATCAGTGGACAAAAATGCCTCGATTTTGCATGAAAGGGATTTAGCTTTTTAAATATCTTATTTTTTACTTTGGGATAGAGACCCTGCTTGTATAAAAAACAGAGGAATTATCACAATTACTTGTGAGAATGTAGAGGAGGTCATGAAAAGTTAAATTTTTATGTTCTCACCTTCTCCCAAGTCATCCACTGACAAATAATCAGTGTGGTTCACAGATCATTATTTCACTTAAGGTTGTTTGTTGCCATTTCACAGCCTTTATAATTGGAGTTATCCTACCAACTTAGTAATAGAAAACTCTCTTGGGATCTAATTTCCACTTCAAGTATATATTTGGTTTAATCCAACAGTTTTAAGGGGGCACTCTTATGCAGTCAACTGGGAAATAACGATTGCTTTTATTCAGACCCCATTTTGAATGAGCTAAGACAAATGAAGGGGTTTACAGCCCTTTCTTGTCTGTTGCTGTTGGCTTAAGTATTTTTCTGGCTAGGAGAATGGACATTTGAGGTGCTGGCTATTGCCCTCAAAAGAAGAATCCCCAAACTTTTCACTGAGCTTTTTCAGGCTTTGTACTATCTACTTTTAGTGTCTTTAGTGTCTGCTCCCATTAGATTAACCTCCCCATTGTTTTCATTGACAAGTATTTATTGGATTTCCACAAGACTTCTACCAAGGTGGCCTTAAACACATTTTTTTTTAAATTGCAGTGTTTACGTTGATTTGAGTTTCCCAACTCTCCTCAGCACCTAACAATAATATTAGATTATGCAGTTTTACTGTTCCTAAGAGATTGTAAATTGCCACTGTAGAGTAGCATTAATTGGACAGCACAATTAGGCTACATTAATAGATTATGCAGGTTCTGTAAAGGGTAAACTGTAGCTGGGAATTCTAGCCTCACAGTGGTAAAATTCATTCTCCTTGTATTTAGGTTGATCCACCCATTTGTCTTTAGTTTCAGTGGTATCTTTATCCAGGGGAATTACTGCTCTATCCAAAACTACTCTCAAATCTCTGTTTTTCCTCACCGTTTGCTCATCTCACTCTTCCCTCTTGCAGAGAGTCCTCTTCTGGTTTTCTGTTCTAAGATAATGCTGCAGTCTACTGCATTTTCTATTCCCCACCCAGAATCTAGATATTAAAATAAATCCGCTGTCAATCTGATGGCATTATTCTTTGATATTTGCAACTTTTTCAAAGTCATGATCCTGGGAAGCTTAACTTTGTTTTCAAGATTATCTAAGTTATGTAAATAATAAGTGCCATCATTAATTCTGTTCTTCAGTGAGTTTCCCTTCAGGGTATTAGGTACTCCTCTCACGAATCTAAAGAACTGCCTCCCCAGTATGTGAGACTTCTTGCTGAAACCATCATCACAGATTGAATAACTTAAGCACAGACCTCAGTTTGTGAACTTCAGTTCCCACTCCCCAGCCTTTAATTCTTTTAAGATTATCTCAGGACACAGGAACGTTGCAGGTTTTACTTTTCCTAAGGAGTTTTCAGTTTACCAAGATTTAAAGAGGTGTCCTACCCCTCTTCCTTCCTCTTTATCTTCCTGTTCCTCTTCCTTTAACCACTGAAAGAAGAAGGAATTAATCAGTGGTATTTACTGAGCACTGCAGAGCACTGTACTAAGTGCTTGGAAAGGTGCAATACAAATAGAGTTGGTAAAAGTGATTCCTGTTCACAAGAAGCAAGGGTAGACAGACATTATAACAGATTCCAGATAGGGGAAATATTATTCATTCATTCAATCATATTTATTGAGCACTTACTGTGTGTAAAGCACCGCACTAATCACTTGGGAGAGTCCCATAAGGATAGGTTCCTGCGTGGTGTGGGACTGGGATGAATATCAAAGTGCTTAAGAGAAACTTAAATGACTGCTTAAGTACTGGGCTGCTAACCTTTTGCTCATCCTGACTCTGCTACTGTCCTGCTGTGTGACTTTAGGCAAGTCTCTTCACTCCTCTGTGCCTCATTTTCCCAATCTGTTAGACTGTAGGCTAGGAACCATTTCTGGTCTGATTGACTTGTATCTGACCCTAGGGTTTAGTGCAGTGCTTGGCATATAGCAAGCACTTAACAAATGGCACAACTATTATTATCATACTCTTCTCCCTGCCTCAAATATTCTCCCTCTTCAAATCCAACAGACCACAACTTTCCCCATATTCAAAGCCCTTCTGAAATCCTGGGGGAATAGGATTTGATCCCCGTTTTACAGAAGAGGAAACTCAAGCCGAGAGAAGTTGTGAGTTGCCCAAGGTCACACAGCAGATGAGTGGTAGTGCCGGGCTTAGAACTCAGGTCCTCAGACTCCCAGGCCCTTCCTTGATCTTTCAACTAGGTCACCCTGCTTTCCTAGCTTTATTTTGCTCACATCTATAATCTGTTTCTTAAAATCTGCTTATATCTCCTACAACTTTCAAACACATGCATTGAGCAGAACCTGCACTTCGTATGTAGTTCAGCCTTCTGGGAACATTTCCCTGTTCAGCCACTTGTCTGCTGTGTGGCCTTGGGCAAATCACTTCACTTCTCTGTGCCTCAGTTAACCTCATCTGTAAAATGGGAATTAAGACTGTGAGCCCTATGTGGACCAGGGACTGTGTCTGACCTGATTTGGTTTTATCCACCCCAGCGCTTAGTACAGTGCCTGGCACATAGTAAGTGATTAACAAATACCATAGTTATAATTATTATTATTATTCAATAAATATTAACTGGTGTCAGCATTATTTTTTATCTGTTCCATTAAACTTAGGCATCATTTCCTATGTCTACTGTCCCACCACACTTACTAATGAAAACATAGAAATGGATATTTAAATATTCTTAAAAAATTCCCTCAAATATTTTTCCCTGAAGAGAATCATACCAATATTGTTCTTGTTTCATTTCTCTCATTTTACCCAAGGGAAAACAAAGCTTTTTCCAATTCCCTCCCGGTTAACATGGTCTTTGTTCTTTTCTCACACCTATGCCGTACACATTCACCCTTACTCTGTAGAAGAATTCAGGATTTCTCTCTATTAAGAAGTTTGCAGGTTTGTTTTGATTATCTTTCAGGCTTCACTAGTCAACCTCTAGATAAATAAACACTCCTCTTAAACAAAAGCAAAGGCATTACCTTCCCCTATTAAAATGAAATTTTGAAGAAAATGATTTATTGGCCCCATGTTTGTATTTTCTTGCATGGCCCCCTCTGCCCTAGGTCTGTCTCCTTGATAATCCACAGTCCCTCCTCGATTCCAAGGTCGGCACTCTCCTCTAGCCAAAACCCAGAGGAAGAGACTGGGGTTGCGACTCGGGTGCTCAGTGCTTCCTGGGGTTGTGCTGGCCCCCCTGTAGTGGGGGGGACCTGTCAGCTGTCCAGGCTTTCATCCCTCTGGTCCGCCCCTGGGAGGGCCAGCACCAGCTCTTAGCTTTCCCCTCTGGCCCCTTCCTGCCTGGTCATCCTGTGTGATTGTCCTTATTTCCTCCTTGTCAGGGCTGCTGCTTAGTGCATAAACGTGCCCAGGAACAGAGACCACAAAATCCAGGACGTTGGGCTGTCCGTGCCAGACCTTAGGTCAGGTCGGCAAATGACAAATGGATGAGAATGTCAGAAGCAGAGCTAGAGGTCTGAAGCGTCTTCGTGTCTGCACCTTTCCCTCCCCACACCGGCACGTTTCGGGGGCTAAGGCAAAGATTCTCAATGTCTGTCAGCTTCCCCCGCCTCCTGCTGTCAAATCGGGCATTGGCACTGCAAACGAGGTCCCTAGTCAGAGCACATGGATGCCCTTTTTTTTTTTTAAATGGTATTTGTGAAGTACTTACTATGTGCCAAGCACTGTTGGAAGGTCAGGTGTTGGGAAGTAGGGTAGGAGGTGCCTTTTACATCAGTGCCCCTATAATTACAATTGCGATATTTGTTGAGTGCTTACTAGGTGCCAAGCACTGTGCTAAGTGCTCAGGTAGATGAAATGCAGTTAAGTAGCAGACAGTCTCTCTCCCACATGGGGATCTAAATGGAGAGGGAGGAACATTATTTAATGCCCATTTTACAGATGAGTACAGTAAGGTCCAGAGAAGTTAAGTGACTTTCCAAAGTCATCCAGCAGGCAAGTGGCAGTTAGAACCCAGAACTCTTGATTCTCAGGCCCATGTTCTTTTCACTAGGCTATAACCCAAAATAACCCTATCCAGACCTTCTGGACTGCCAGTGTTGAAAACTGTGAGGGAAGTTAAAGAGAAGGCCAGGGAGAGTGACAAACAGTGCCACAGATTAAAAAAAAAAAGAATCCTATACAAGACCCTGAATGAGCATGAGTTTCACAGGTCTTTGATTAATAAATATAAGCCCTCCGTTATGTACAGAAATTTTACTCTTCTATTTTTCCTTTACTATAGAATTTGTTTGATGTTTACCTCTGTGCCATGTACATGCTGTTGATCTGTTTTATTTTTATTTTATATTTTTGTCTTTCCCCTGGTTTTTGCAAGCAAGTAGAATGATTCCACCTAACCCTCACTGTGCCACTCTGAGTACCCTGCTCAGTACTGGCTCATAAAGTGGGTGACAGCACAGTGGTATCTGATACTGTCAAGTTCCCACAGGTTTTCTATTTTGTGATCATAGACTGCACCATTTTCTCTACCAGCCATTGAACAGTGTGTGCTGGTGGGTATACAGACACCAGATGAGAGAGTGTGGATGGCTCAGTGCACACCATCACCACTGCTGCAAAAATAACTCAAATAAATGGCCTGCCTTTTCTTTCTTGTCTTTGGCCAATTTTGTGTAAGCAATGCTTCCCCAAATGTCAAGGGTCCATTAAAGGGGCCCCTCTATATTCTCATGGGCAAAGTGACCAAGAGAATCTCAGTGCAGATTTCCCTTCATGGTTAAATCCTCATCTTTAGAAGGCCAGCAACAGGTGGGATGTGTTAAATTGTTTTTCCCTCCTACTATAGTTCTCATTTAGGTTCACTATGTCTCCTTGAAAAACTAGGGAAGGAAAGGGTTTAGAATCCCTCATGGATGACCTCGTGCTAATGGGCTTTTTTTGGTCATTTTACATCAGGCTTCCTCAAGGGCTGGGGGGGTGGGTTTGATGAGTGTGTAGGAGAATGATTGTTGTGGTGGTCTTCTCTGCCTCTGCCCCAAGAGGCCTTCCCAGACTAAGTCCTCCCTTTCCTCATCTCCTACTCCTGACTTGCACCCTTTACTTTTTCCCTCTCCCAGCCCCACAGCACTTATATACATATCTGTAATTTTATTTATTTTGTATTGATGTCTGTCTCCCCCCTTTAGACTGTAAGCTCTTGTGGGCAGGGAATGTGTCCATTTATTGTTGTATTGCACTCTCCCAAGTGCTTAGTACAGTGCTCTGCACACCATAAGCACTCAATAATTGTGATTGAATGAATGAATGAATGCCTTCTCTGACCGTCTCAAGGCTTGAGGCTGTGTTTCTGCTGGAGTCCCTAATGAGTGTTCTCTGCTCTGGGCCTCCTCGCTGCCTGTAGCTGCCCATAGCTGCCCAGGTGAAATCTCAGTGGAACCCCCAGAAGTCCCCTTCCCTGGCTGTCCTTGCCCCTGTTCCTTCCCCCCTCAGCATCCTTGTGCTTCCCTGGCTTTAAGAACGAATGAGAAGTTTGGCCTCTGGCCTTTTCTCTCCTCTCCTGATTACAGTCCCAATTTCCTATTACCCACAAGCTCTGCCTTGCTACCTAGAAGAGTGAGACAGCAATGTTTTCTGTTTCAGGATATTTTATTTACCACATTGGTTTAATTCTCAGCCCTGCAGAAAATGATCAGAGGAGTGGAACATTTCCCTGATACCAAGCAATTCTGCTTGGCACAAGCGCACGACTTTTAAATTACTATTCTTGGAGAGAATACATTCCACATCTCCGCTTTTTGTTCCGACGGCAATTGGAGCATAATTTGTCCTTCCCAATCAACTAACCTTAGCCAAGTTGTTTTTTTTTTTCCTAAACAAAGTCCTGTACTGCATCCAACTCTTTTTCCATAGGAAATTCCAAATTAGCTTCTTTGTAGCTGCCCGGTGGGCTGTAAGACCTTCTATTTCTGTATTAAGGCACTCTGCTTTGCAGGGAGAAATGCCCAGAATTTATAAAAACACCCATTGTAGAAGTTCACTTGGTTTTCTGTTTCTGCTTTTGTTACAGATCTTGGGCATGTTACTTGAGTGACAAAATGTCACTGGGGGAAAAGAAGGTGAGAGGACCAAAGTCCCCAAGAAGTCTTTCATTATCTCTGCATGCTTAATCCGGGGCCAAACAAGAGTCCATCATCCTTACTGCTGTTAGCTCACAGACAAGCGCGGTTTGGGAATTTAAATAGCAGGGGTGTGGCCTTCAAGAGCCTAGAAGATTTCCCTTCCTTCTATTCTACAGGGGTAAGACTCTTATTATAATATTGGGTCCACCTCTGAGATGCCAGAGGAGCTTGTATCACCTTCAGACTTGGAGATCTTTAAGAAAAGAATTAATACCCAGCTGGCCAGGGTGGTTTAGACATTCACCTGCCCAGAGACAGGGGACTGGACTAAGTGGTTTCTCAAGGTCCCTGCCCGCCCTAGAAGTCTCTGTTCCTTTGATTCCATGAATTATCAAGCATATGAGTAGTGGGAGGAATTTTATTGACTACAACCATTTTTTCTAAAGTTTTCTCAGAATGAATTTTGAAACTTTCAGGAAAACCCATATAAATCCTGCTTTCTGGATTAATATGAAAGTAATCTTCTTGAGTTGCAGTTTGGGAAGTGGGCTATTCCAAGTTGTGCTTGGGAATGAATATTCAGACTCTTTTGTTTCTAGACATAAGATTTTGCCACTGAGATTTGGGATGACTGCATGTACTGTAATGTGTCACTAGAGGGAAATTAAGGCTTTTAAAGATGGTACATACCGGAAGAAAAAGTTTGCATTTTTTTGTTATGGTATTTTTAAGTATTTGGTTAAGCACTTACTATGTTCCAAGCCCTATACTAAGCCCTGGAGAGATACAAGGGAATCAGGTTGGACACAATTTATGTCCCAGATGGAGCTCACAGTATTAATCTCCATTTTACAGATAAGGTAACTGAGAAACAGAGAAGTTAAGTGACTTGTCCAAGATCACACAGCCGATGAGATGGGGAGCCTGGATTAGAACCCAGATCCTTCTGACTCCCAGGTCCGTGCTCTATCCACTGGGCTATGCTGCTTCTCACTAGGCCACACTGCTGTGCACCAGGCCACATTCCTTGTTAAGTACTTATTATGTGCCAAGCATTGTACTAAGTGCCAGGGTAGAGACAAGATAATCAGACTAGAGAGAGTCTCTGTCCCATAGAGAGTTTGCCATCTAATTAGGAGGGAGTTTGTTTTGAGCCTTTCACTCTCAAACCACCATAGGTGCTCCCAGTGTGAGCATTGTGCAATTTTTTTTTGGAACAGTAATTCTCTGTTTGCCCTGTCAACTCACCTCAGGATTCCGTAGACTTCAGTCATGTCCCCTGTCAACCTGAAGAGTCCTAACCTTTTTGGTCTTGCATATTTTCTGGGGTCAATCCTTCCAATTTTTGCTTGGAATTAATAATCCTAATGCTTTCTCCATATGCCTGTGGGATCTTCTGATTTTGTCCCCTTGGTTTTGGTTCATCATTACACATTAGAGAAATACAATAATGAACCAAATGAGATCAGCTATCCTCGGTCTGCCTAAAAAGGAAGAGCACATTTGAGACAAAATACTGGACCCTGGATGGGTCATTTTCCTGGCCCAGAAACACCATTACTTATGGTTTTATGGCATTACTTTCTCAAGGGATTTTACCCAGTCTGGTCAGAAATGACTCAGACCCTCATTATCAGCCACTTCCCCTAGGAGTTGTGCCTAGACTGATTTCACTATCAGGAGTGTGCTATTAGGGCATGACAGTACCCTGATGGGCCTTTCCTCTGTTTACCCATGAGCTCTCCTTGGTACGTAGATGCCTTTTGCCCAGGGAGGACTTGGGCAGTGTCGGGGCAAAGTGTTTCTGGATTCAGCATGTAAGCCCCTGGATCTGGAAGCTAAGATGTCATCCAGGCTGGACATCTGGACAATATTCCCATTGTCCCCTTTGATCACTATTTCAGGTCAGGAGACGGGCATGAGAATTTTTACCAACCGAGTAATAAAAGGAAATGAATATAGAGTTGGAAAGCTTATTTCTCAAAGTGCCTAGGGTGAGTGTAAATAAGTACATATGTGTTGGAGACTATTGGTGGTTTTGTACAACCTGGGGTGCTGGGAGCCAATTAGGGATGGCTCATAGGGGCTGAGATTATAAGGAGTGCACTGAATGTGGGGTGTGCTGTACTCTACCAGGTTTTTTGGAAAGATGGGGTTCTGAGGCCAGGAGAGCAGCATGGGTGAGGGGATGATGGTGGGAGAGATCACTTTATGCTTTGGAGCACAGCTTGTCACTTAACAATCATCCCTCCACAGGGTTTGTGCTCTGCTCCACTGTAGAATCAGGCCACTCAGTTTCTGTTTCTTTTCATTCATTTCATACATCCGACTCTCTGCCACATTAATCATTTCTTTTCTGCTTTCCCATTCTTTCTCCTGAGAGTTCCCTTCAATTTGTCTATGACATTTTTCAACTATTTGATCTGACTTGAATTAACTTGTAAATACAAGTTTCTTGAGGGCAAGGGACGGTATCTCTTTCCTAAATTTTGTCCAGTGCCGGGCTCATTTTAGACCTGGAATAATGGTTAATATTGGGATACAAGAAAGATTCTAGGCATCATCTTCTAAAGTCACTTTGCAATAAGCCAGTATCATTTTGTCTCAGTTGAGCAGAAAATGGTGCTGGGAGATGCTGATTTTACTACAGCACATAACATACCTTTTAGAAAGACTGTAAAACCTATAGGAAGTGGAGTTAATTATTCCAAGATATTTGCAAGCCTGCTGTGGTCTGAGCCAATATTGTCTTTAGACTGGCAGACTCTTAAAGGAAAGGGAAAGTGTCAAACTTGCTTTGAATAGCACCCAGCGAAGTATCCCAAGAGAAAAGGGTGCTTAATGCTTTTTCATCATGACAGTGATGACAATAATGGTAATGCTATCATCCTGCGGTGAAAAAGAAAAAAACCAGGAAGACAAATGAAAATAGAAGGATAGGGTCTAATTTGGGCCAGGATCTCAAACTCCACAATTATCCGACTGAAAGTTCACATTTTGATGTGATTTAATCCCTTTGGGTCTAAATTAGCAATGGTGATGATGACTGACGCGGAACATCTCATTTTAAATTTAGAGATTTATAATTCCACCCACAACTGATACTTGGTGTCCTTAAAGCACCTTTCCACTGAAGATAGCAGAGCAATTTTCACACCTGAGGGAGAATATTCTGCTTGATTGTCCTCTTAGAGATACAGAGGCGCTTTGTGCCTACTCTTGGTTCCCCACTCGGCAGAATCAATCAGATGGCAGGCTTACCGTGCAGCTTCAGGTGACCTGTGGCAAAAGTAGTCCCCAGCCCCTTCTGTGCCATGGAAGTTCATGTAGACAAAAGCAGAGGAAGAGGAGGAAGAAGGCAGGTGATCTCACCGTAGAGAATATCCTCGGCTTGCCACCAGGAAGAAAAATCAAGCAGTAGTGTAACCTAATGGAAAAAAAAAAAGACCTGGGTTCTAATCCCAGCTCACCCACTTGTCTCCTGTGTTACCTGGGGCAAGTCACTAACTCCCCTGTGCCTCAGTTTCCTCATTTGTAAAATGAAGATTTAATATGCATTCTCCCTCCACAGAAACTGAGCCCCATAATGGTAATCTGTCCAACCAGATTACCTTGAATTTATCCCAGTTTATTTTATAGTAAATGCTTCTTAAAAAACACCTTAATTATTACTGTTATAATAATAATAATAATAATAATAATGGCATTTAAGTGCTTACTATGTGCAAAGCACTGTTCTAAGTGCTGGGGTAGATACAAGGTAATCAGGGTGTCCCACGTAGGGCTCACAGGCTTCAACCCCATTTTACAGTTGAGGGAACTGAGGCCCAGAGAAGTAAAGTGACTTGCCCAAAGTCACACAGCTGACAAGTGGCAAAATCGGGATTAGAACCCACGACCTCTCACTCTCAAGCCTGAGCTGCTTCTAATCAGGATCATCTTTTTAGATATTGTATCACTGTATAGAACCCTCCCATTTGTAGGCTTTGTCCATCTACTTAAATCCTTAGGCAGTTTTGCTGTTTCTCCCTTCCCCACCCTCAACAACTGCACTTCTGGGAGGCAGAGGAACTGGGTTCTAATCAGAGTTCTTTCACTTGTCTGCTGTGTGACTTCGGGCAAGTCATTTAACTTTTCTGTGCCTCGGTTTCCTCATCTGTTAAATGGGGATTCAGTACCTGTTCTCCCTCCTACGTAGACAGGGAGCCCCTTATGGGTCAGGGACCAGGATCTGGTATCTACTCCAATGGGTAGGACAGTGCTCGGCACATAGTAAGTGCTAAACAAATACCAGAAATACCACCTCACTAAAGAGGTAAGGGGATGGAGGGAGGAGAAAGGGCAAAGTCAGCAACCACCTCTTTCAGAACTAAGGATGGAAACCCTAGGATAGGGTGAAAGATTTTGGTACTGGGCTGCCAACTTGAACATACCCACCTGGAAGAGATCAAACAACCTATTGATCAATCAAAAGTACTGAGTGCTTACTGTGTGCAGATGACTGTATTTGAGTGCTTGGGAGAGTTCAGTACAACAGAGGTTGTAGACACTATCATAAGTGCATCCAAATCTAAGCACAAAGCCAAAATGCGTTTCTCAGGAAAAAGAATGCACATGTCCTCTAACTCTTGTGTACTGAGAAGTCAGGACAAAGTGATTGGAGAATCAGAGATGATGGAGGGGGTTCCTTAGGGGAGGAAAATTTGTTAAACAATAGCTATCAGAGAAAGTGTAAGGAAAAGTTTCACATCAAATACAGACCTGGAGGTTAGTACTGTAAATAGCATAGTGCTTGTCTTTATATCTCTTTCCTCTAGTCCCCAGTTAGATAGTTGTTATTCATGTTCAAAGGCTATTAATCCCTGCCCGCTGCGCACATGAAAAGATTGTTCTTTTCTGACCTGCTATTTGCAGGGTCTGGTGCTGTTGTCAGTTTTCCTCTTGCAGTCAAATAGCATTCAATTGGTAGTACTTATTGAGCACTTACTGCGTGTGTAATTTAACACTGCTACAGCTTCAGTTTAGCAAGAAGCTTGATACCCTGTTGGCATCGCAGTCTGTCAAGATTTCCAAAAGCCTAGTGGAAAGAACACGGGCCAGGGAGTCAGAGGACCTGTGTTCTGATCACGGCTCTGCCACTTATCTGCTGTGTGACCCTGGGCAAGTCATTTCACTTCTCTGTGCCCTCAGTTCCATCATCTGCAAAATGGGGATTTGATACTCATTCTCCATCCTACTCAGACTGTGGCCCCCTGTGGGACCTGATTATCTTGTACCTGCCCCAGTGCATAGTACAGTGCTTGGAGCAGAGTAATCGCTTAACAAAAACCACAGTTATTAAACCACCCAAGGACATACTGGCCTCTTGCTTTGGTTTTCCCCTTCTTTGTCTCTTTGGGAATCATTGATCAATGTAATGGCTAAGTAGCAGAATTCAGTGATAGTTAATAGTATTTTAGAGTTCTTACTGTGTGAGAAACACTGTTTCTAAGTCCTGGGGAAAAGTTAACAGATGACAATTAGACACAGTCCCCGTCCCTCAAGTGGCTTCCCCGTCTAAGAAATTCAGGGGCAAATTTCAGTGCTGTGTTGTTAATGAAAACCTTTGGCTTTTTGCCTCTGGTGTTCTTTGTGCAGACTGGTATGTGTCAATCAGTTTAATCAATGGTATTCATTGACCACTTACCCTGTGCCAAGCACTGTATTAAGTATTTGGGAGAGTACAATACAACAGAGGTAGTTGACACATTCCCTGCCCACAATGAGCTTGCAGTCTAATTAATCATGGTATTTGTTAAATGCTTTCTATGTGTCAAGCACTGTTCTAAGCACGGGGACAATAGAAGTTAAATAGATTGGATACAGTCCCTACCCCTCATGGGGCTCACAGTCTAAATAGGAGGGAGTAGGATTTAATCCCCATTTTTGCACATGAGGCAACTGAGATAGAGAAGTTAAGTGACTTGCCCAAGGTGTAGCCCATGTCTGGAGTAATGGCCTGAGGATCAGAACTCTTAAGATCTTTAACATTCTTGCATTGCTTGATTTTTTTTTAGCTTGATGATTTACCATCTGTCACATGGCCTCATTTTCTCACCTGTGATGTAAAAAGTGTAGTGGTTGCCACACATATATGCCTACACTCTCTAGAGGTAGTGTGAAATGTAACAAGGTGAGATTTGTAAAATGCTTTGAGATTTTGGGGCCAGATGGTGCTCACTGATATTAATAGTAATAACTGTGGAATTTGTTAAGCCAAGTAGGGGTAAGTACAAGAAAGTCAGGTCAGACACATTCCCTGTCCCCCATGGGGCTCACAGTCTAAGTAGGAGGGAGAATAGTTATTGAATCCCCATTTTACAGATGAGATAACTGAGGCAAAGTTAACTGACTTGCCCAAGGTCCTAAAGCAGACCAGTGGTGGATACGGAATTAGAACCCAGGTCCTCTGGCTCCCAGGCCCGTGCTCTTTCTGCTAGGCCATGTTTCTGCTCATAATTAAAATTCATTGTTATTACTGGTATTCTGCTTTTTCTTTTCTTCCTCTATGTAGCACAAAGGAAAATCTAAAGGCATGCTGGAATTTTCCTTTTCAGATCGTGTGGTTTTTTTCTTGTGTGCCTGAATGATAATGTCCAATTGAAATAGGGGATTCATGAATAACTGGCCATTTTAGAGTACAATGAGCACTGTGGAATAAGTGGATTTGAAGCAGAAAACATAAAAGTCGGTTATGTTAGACATGATCTTCTTTGTAAATACGTTCAAAAATATTTTTCCCACCCTCTCTTCCCTCATGGAGGTGAACTGATGAAAAATGTCAGTAAAATTCACATCTTTTCCTACTGGTCCAGTGGGAAATGTCAGCTTTCTCAGGGAGCAGGTGAAGAAATATTTCTCAGGCCAGGCTTTTTGACCATTGTCCATATTTGCCTTCCAGGTTCACGTTCCTGAAGGTGATACTTTCTGGCAAGCATGAAATTACATCCACAAATAATTGCATCAGCAATTGGCTAATTGTGGGAACAATTAGTCCCTTTCTCAGAACAAGGATCAAAGGGCTAATTGTTCTTGCAAGTGGACAGTTGTGGGTGTAATTATTAGCCCTTGTAATTTTTCATCCATAAATAATCGTGTATGCCAAGGGGGAGGACTTTGGACCAGCCCCCAAGGCTTGTCTTTGTTATGCACGGTTTTCCTTTCTTGTATTTTGTCACAGTTGGCTGAGTTTTCGTGGTTGTCTGTCTTGCATCGTAAAATATTAATGCCAAGGCAATTAAAAATAAACTTTTTCTGGGGGAATTTCAATCTCGACTCAGCCCTTCAAACATTTAATTGGTGTTAAATGGAGCTTGAGTATTGATAGAGGTGAGTACATGACAGAGTTTTAGAGAGGCATGGTGTTAGAAAGGATTTTCAGATGTCACAAAGCCCACGTCTCATGATCTCTTCTAATTTTCAAGCCTCCAGGGAAGGAAAAGTGACTTCCTCCCTTAGAGATCCATTCAAGTCCGAGATTCAAGGACTGAGAGAATTGGAACATTGAGTGTGGTTTTGAAAGGTGATCAAGTCCATCCTCATGGCAGCTTAGGTCATACTTTTTCCCAGGTGTGTCCACAACTCTATATTTGGCTTCTTCTTGGGGCGCCCCCCCCCCCCAATCAATCACCAGATAAACTTATTTTTTGCATTTTCCCCAAAGGCTTGGTACAGTGCTCTGCCCACAGAGTAATTGCTCAGTAAACACCTTTGATTGATAAAACTAAACAGGACTGATGAGGTGCCTGAGGAGTTGGAGGAAGTGGTAAAGCGAGGATAGAAAAGCCATCCATAATTCTTGTTTGCACATCAAAACTGAACTTAAGAGGTTGGTGGATGGGTCTGGCAGTGTCATTTTCAAGCCCTGAGCCATCTGGTCACAAGGTTCCCACTAAGCACCTCCCCAGGCTTATGGAGGGTAATGCCGTTGTTGAGAAAAGTGATGTTCTTAAAGTCACATTCTGCAGGCCCCACATTCGTTTCTGCCTCTGGAGTCCTGTTAGGACCAGTGATGGCAAGGTGCCTTCTCCCCCAGGGTGGTCTCAGGCCATTCTCTGGGTCAGGTAGGATTGACATTTGGGGAGGGGGGAGGAAAAAGAGGTTCAGGCCCAGTAACTGCAGACTCCTGGAGTCCCTGCTGAGGCCCCGAAAGCCCACTTGATCCCACCCTAGCACCCCATCTGCCCACGGTAACATTGCTCAGCCCTTCTGAGCTGAATTGACAATAATAATAGTGGTGGTATATAAGCACTTAACTGCACACCGAGTACTGTACTAAGCACTGGGGTAGATACAAGCACACAGGGCTCCCACGCTAGTGAGGAGGGAGCACGGGTATTGAATCTGTGTTGAGAAGACAGGCATGGGGAAGTTAAGTGACTTGCCTGAGGTCAACTGCAGGCAAGTGGCAGAAGGAAGATTAGAACTCAGGTCCCCTGGATTCTGCTCAACCTGAACAAAAGCACTAGGCTCTATTACAATCACTCCACTGTTTGACTCTGATCTTTAAAGTCTGGGGGCCCAAAAACATGATCCCCTTGTCCCCACCATTCAGTTTAGGACAAACAGTGAAAAATTTCCCTGCAGATTGGAGAAGTTTGCCCAATTATCTGAACAAGCAAAACAAAGAGCCAGATATCTGAGTTAAAAGAGAAAGGGTCCAGAGAGACAGAAGAGGGATTTCCTCCCTTCCAGCTAAGCCTACAAAAGCATTTTTCTGAAGGAGTCATATCCCATATCACCAGGGGGACATGGCACAATCAGATCAGATGCAGTCCCTTTTCCCAATATGGAAATTACGGTCAAAGAGGGAAGGAGAGCCGGTATTTTCTCTCCATTTTACAGATGAAGGAGCTGGGGCCCAGAGAAGTTAAGTGACTTGTCCGAGGTCACATAGCAGGGAAGTGGCAGAGTTGGGACTAGAACCCAGAGCTCCTGACTCCCAGGTCCATGCAGTTAAATCGCCAAGTGCACTGCTCTTATTGGGCAGACTCAACATGCAAGGAGAAACTTGATTAAACTCTGGCCAGTCACTTGGACAGGTAGGCAACCATATTTTCTTCTATCATACCAAAGGGAGGTCTCAGCTGGCTCAGTCCCTGTCTCTTTCTCCCTGGCCCCTTACTTCCTGTAGGTTTCTAATGAGGGTGTTCCAGATTATGCAAGATAATTTTTCTCCACTTTTAGGTAATACATGGAACCAGGGTTTATCTCAAAGGCAATTTCCTACAGTACTTTAATTAAGTGTTAACCTTTCTGTGAGGAATTATAAATTGCGTTAGCACATAAGCGACAAAAGACGACATTTAAGGCCTGATTTGAACCGATGGAATGTTTCCAATAATAATTGTGTCTATTTACGATGTCAGTTAAAAGTTCAAAACCTTGATTTATGGGTGCAACCTGGGAAAGTCTGGGGAGAGCTGGGCAGGAAGTAGACCATTGTGGGAGGGTCTTCAAAAGACGAGCGGGCTCCCATATTCCCTGGGCTGGGCCATCTGTCTGGCCCTTAACTTCGTACTGAAGATAAATTCCCCTGCTCTCCCAAGCACTTAGTAAAGTGCTCTGCACACATTAAGTGCTCAATAAATGCCATCGATTGATTTCTCCCTTAACTCTAGACTGTAGGCTTGTTGTGGGCGGGGAATGTGTCTGTAATATTGTTACATTGTATTCTCCCAAGTGCTTAGTACAGTGCACTGCACCAAGTGCCCAATAAATGCCATCAATTGATTTGGTCCTTCTCTAAGCTGTGAACTCCTTTTGGACAGGGAACATGTTTACCAACTCTGTTGCGCTGTACTCTCCCAAATCCTTAGTACCCTGTACTCTGTACAGAGTATGTGCTCAATAAATACCATCGATGGGATGGATTGAGTCGGCCTCCTATAGACTGTGAACTCCTTTTAGGCAGGGAACTTTTCTACCAATTGTTTCGCACTATACAAGTGCTTAGTACAGTGTTCTGCATACAATAAGTGTTCAGTAAATACCATTGATTGATTGATAAACTGTTGTTGCTACTTCTCCCCCAGCACCACAGCACTTAATGTTCAGTTCTTTATACTCTGCTGCTTCCTCTGTTAGTTTTCTATCTGTCTCGGTAAGCTCCTTAAGGGCAGAGATTGTATCTCCCAATTCTGTTTTGTTCTACTTTTCCAAGCACCTAAGTACAATGCACTGCACACAGTAAGTGCTCAATAAATTCCATCGACTGATGGATTGATTCTTCACAGGAAATAGCGGCATGATCCCTGAGGTGTCCCAGTCCCGCTGAAGAAGTGAGGAGATTGCCACCCGAATTCCTATCACTTTTGCTCACAGGTAATTTCTTCCACCAGTTTCTTCCACCAAAAACTGCACCTCAGTGAATTACTCCTTCAGAAGTCAGGCCACAGGTGCTCCCTGAGGGACCGAGTCAATAATCTCTCAGTGCTCTGCTGTTGGTACTTTAATTAGATGTTTGGGGAACTGCCCCACACAGCCGATGCCAAAATCACTCTCCCACAATTTACCTATCTCAACAGCTTGTCAAGAGTGTGGAGGGAGAACACGGTCAGGCTCAAAGGCTTTTAGACAAGTTCCCCGGATCTGATGGCCTCTACCCTGCCTCCTTCAGCCTAAATTCAGGCAACAGCGCCCAGCTATTCCATCAGAGTGATCGGAGCAAGCTTGAGCCCTAACAAGAGCTATTAGGACTGGGAATAGTCTGATGTCCCACTGACATGTGAATGGCTTTCAAGTCATGCGCAGAATCTTTGGACTCGGAAGAATAAATAATTCATCTTGTTCGGGTAATATCTCTTTTTAGTAATATTCCTGTGACAGAGCCCCGACAATAGCATTGTTAATTGTTTTAATCCACACCTAGAGGGGAGAGGGAGGAGGGTAGAAGGAGAAACTGCAGCATAGTTCCAAAACAAGCTCTTTCCTCCTCCTGCAGTGAATGATATTTTTAAAGGAAGAAGAGAAACAAAAACCAGGTGGGAGCTTCCCTCAGGCCTGCTCTCGGCCCATGCCGTGCCTTGGAAACCTTGCCAGCCCTGCCATTGCGGTGCCATCTGGAGGTCCACCATGCTGGGAATGTGTTCTGCCCGGGAAGAGGTAATCCAACACTGCTTCAAAGCCTCATATTTTCTAGCTCCCTCACTCTGGCAAGGGGCCACATCTAAGCCATTCCAACGGGTTGGTAGACTGTTCTTCTCTGGAGGGTCCCGGTGGCACATAGTGCTTCACAAGGACCTGGGTTCTAATCCCAGCTCCTCCACTTGTCTGCTAAATTACCTTGGACAAGTCATTTCCCTTCCTCTGTGCCTCAGGTACCTCATCCATAAAATGGGGATTAAGACTGTGAGCCCCATGTGGGACATAAACTGTGTCCAACCTGATTACCTTGTATCTACCCCAGTGCTTAGAACAGTGCTTGGCACATAGTAAGCAGAGAACAAATACCATCATTATAATTAGAAGCAGCGTGGCTCAGTGGAAAGAGCCCAGGCTTGGGAGTCCGAGGTCATGGGTTCGAATCCCGGCTCTGCCACTTGGCAGCTGTGTGACTGTGGGCGAGTCACTTCACTTCTCTGAGCCTCAGTTCCCTCATCTGTAAAATGGGGATGAAGACTGGGAGCCTCATGTGGGACAGCCTAATTACCCTGTATACCCCAGCGCTTAGAACAGTGCTCCGCACATAGTAAGCGCTTAACAAATACCAACATTATTAATTACTAGGAAAGGCTCTTGGGGTTGGGGGCAGATCTAGGATTCCTCTCTCACCCAGTTTCCCTGAATGAAGCCCTGAAGGAAACCCAGTATCTCTGAGTGGAGATCAGAGCTGAGACCTACCCTCTGTCCCCCTCGCCCCCATCAGGCAGACCATCATCTCAGACCACCCCATCCCCACGACGCAGAAGCCTCCCAGGACCACGGACGCAATCCCCCCTCCCCGCAGTAGGTCCCCAGGGACGAGGTGTCCCTGTGGGGGTCGGGGCTGACCTCTCTCTGCGACGCTCCTTGGGCTTAATAGGAACAGCTGGTCAGTGAAGTGTTTGCGAGCAATTTAACAAGGCTCAAACGTCGAGAGGCATCTGCCAATAAATCAAAGGGAGCAGCCCGCTAAATGAGGTTCAATTTAAATTCGCCTCTCTGGCTGACAGATGAGAGCTTCATTGCTCTCTGGTACAGCATTAGTGCCAGCAGAGCACTCCCTCAGCCCAGCGCCCATCCTGGCCTGGCCGGCCCGCCAGCGTTGACTTTTTGAGGTCCAGGGGGCAAAGCAGGGAGCTGGAAGATGTGTGTGTGTGTGTGTGGGAGGGGTCTCTTTGATGGTGCGAGCCTCCAACCCACTTGGAAGGGTTAGAACTTGGCCCATCCAACACTGTCCTCAGACCGACCAAACTTTCTTTGAATCAAAGACTCACCCGCGTGCTCCGCTGATGTCTGGGATCCAGGCGCAGAGAGGATTTGCCCCTTGGAAATGCGGCCTCCCTCCAAACTCGCAGAGGTTCCCGGCCGGGCTGGAAAGGCGGGCGTGGGGCCGACGCACGTTGCTGCCTGGGAGCGTGTGAAGGCTGTCATCCACCAGCATGGGGGTGATGTACTCACCAGGGGAAGTCAGGCACCAAGGAACATATGCCCCAGTATGGGGCAGCTATGGGACTTAGGGTGTAAGCTCCTTGAAAGCAGGCCTCTATTGTATCCTCTCAACCACTTACTGAATACTATTGATCGATTTATCCAATAGATAGACTGCTTCTCCCTAGGTTAAAATTGAATGCTTTTAGGAGTGTTGTACTGATGGCTGATCTTTTTTGCAGCGAGAATTTGTTCCCCTTTTTAAAGGACTTTTATACTTAAGGTGCCTAAGTCTCCAAGACACAAACACACACACACCTGTATCTTTTGAGGAAAGAGAAGGAAGAGTAAATATAAGCAGAGAGGGAACAATATGGGGTGAAGAAGATGGGTGCAGGGAGCAGAGCTGAATGCAGGAGCCTTGGTGAATCTTTCATCAAAGAGCAGGCATTTCTGTGTTCCTCATCTATTTATTTTTGCATCTGAAATCTGCATATCCATGTCGCTGATAAAATCAAGGACAATTAACTAAAATTGAGCTTTAATTTCAGAATGAAAGTGTGATTCTACGGCTGAGATCTCCCCCCAGCAGCATCCCAAATCTCGCACTAGCGACAGAAACGGAACAGAGGCCTCAACACCAGATAAGGGTGAGTTTATTGCTTGTTGAAAGCGCAGACATTGATATGATCGGGATTGCTCTAGAAGGAGCATTAGAAAGTCTAGACGAGATGCAGATTAAAGACCCACCTCAGGAAAATTATTTGAAGTTGTTTATCACCGGAAGCCCTGGACCAAGTGGGGAGGAGGAAGAAAGGGGAAGGAATCATTTAGGACCTCATTGGGGGCAGTCCACCTAGTTACTCGAAAACCAGAGCTGCACCTTGCCCTGGGTCTCCAACCTGCCACAGTCTGGGGCGAGGCCCTTAAAATCCCTTTTGAAGTTTTTCACTTAGAAGTGAGGCTTTGGGAAAATGTGGATGGGGGTTGAACATGTCCTCCTCCTCTCTATATCAGCTTCCTTTAGAAGGCTTCCCTACCTAGATGCCTTTGCTTCCTGGTCAGCCCTACTCTTTAGGGTACAAGAGGGACCGGCCTCAGGCGTTGTTGATAGTCACCTTGGGCAAGTCACTTAATTTCTCTGTGCCTCAGTTACCTCACCTGGAAAATGGGGATTGACTGTGAGCCCCGTGTGGGACATGGTCTGCGTCCAACCTGATTAGCTTATATCTACCCCAGTGCTTGGTAATGTGCCTGACACATAGTGAGCGCTTAACAAATACTGTAAAACAAAAATAAATGAGCACTTAGGAGAGCACAACAGAGTTAGGAAACACAAGCCCTGCCCTCAAGAAGCTTACGATCTAGCAGGGAAGGCAAACACTAAAATAAGCTACAGGTAGGGAAAGTAACCAAGTTTAAAGAAATGTACATAAGTGCTTTTGGGAGAATGGGGATAAGAATAATAATAACTATGGTACTTATAAGTGCTTATAGCCTGCAAGGAGCCAAGTGAATAAGTGATGTCCTAGGGAGCGAAACAGGGTGAGAAGATGAGAGATAAGTGAGGGAGGCTTCCTGGAGGAGATGTGATTTTTGTAGGGCTTTGAATATGGGAGAGCAGTGGTCTGCCGGAACACCCTACCCGAACCACGTGTCTGCCTTTCTCTTTCCTGATTCAAAGTCAAAGAAGGTGGATTTTTCCCTGGGGAGACGGTGCAAGGGTGATCACTAGCAGCTTGGACCCCAGAAGGCCTCGACCCCAAGGGCAAACTGGGGAAAAGCATGCTGGGGTTCTTGTGGTTTAGGCATTTGCTTGGTAGTCGACAAGGAGGTAGACAGTAGCGTACCTGCTCCAGGCTCCAGCCTGGGGCAAGGAACACAGCACAGGGAGGAGCTTACCCAAGCCCAGTTCATTCTGCTTTTCCTCCGGACAGAATGAGGGGATGGTTACCACTTCTGACCGATGCAATCGTGATCAAATGCAATCCTGTTTACCTCAAGAAACCACACAATAATAATAATAATAATGTTGGTATTTGTTAAGCGCTTACTATGTGCCGAGCACTGTCCTAAGCGCTGGGGTAGACATAGGGGAATCAGGTTGTCCCACGTGGGGCTCACAGTCTTAATCCCCATTTTACAGATGAGGGAACTGAGGCACAGAGAAGTTAAGTGACTTGCCCACAGTCACACAGCCGACAAGTGGCAGAGCTGGGATTCGAACTCATGAGCCCTGACTCCAAAGCCCATGCTCTTTCCACTGAGCCACGCTGCTTCTCGTGGCTCAGTGGAAAGAGCATACACAAGGTGAGATGGTCTGGGGAACTGTAAATTTCCTTGGTATCTCATCTGTCCCTCTGAATTTATGGGAGGGATATTTGTGTGCGGAGTGTTTGGAGGCTGCGGTATTAATGGGTTTCATCGAGGTGTTTCAGCTACAGAGTGATTGATTGTTGTCTGGTCACCCTTTCTGCTTTTGCAATTGGAGGCTTGAGTGATCCCTTCTCCCCCTGCTGCCCCCACTCCCGACCCCTGAGATGAGCCTTGTCTGTTGGGACTCTGGCTGTGACTTCCTCCTTCCTCCCTCTGGACCACAGTAATAATCTCCACAGTAATAACAGCAGCAGCTGGATATATAGAACTTGCTAGACACTTGTCTCTAACAGTCTGGGTGGAACTGTGGTGCAGGAATTTCTCCTCGAGTTCTTACGGGCTGGAACCATTTTGTGGAGTGAATTGGAAAGCAGGATTGCGGACCCATTTTGGGATGATGCTTTGCTTGCCCACCACCAGCAGCAAGGCTAGGCCACAGCCCTGCAAGACTCACAATCCACATCTGGGTGGATGGTGATTAGGGCAGGCAGAAACAGATGGGTCAAGGCCCCTCAAGGGCACTGGTAAACAGTAGTTCAAGCCCTGTTGGGCTACAGTGGGCTTCTCCAAAGAGGTGTGGGCTGGTGTCGCTGATGCTGCTACCAAACGGTCTGGTGGACAAAGCCACAGGTCTGGGATTCGGAGGACCTGGGTTGTAATCCTGGTTTGGCCATTTGTCTGCTGTGTGACCTCAGTCAAGTCATTTCACTTCTCTATGCCTCAGGTACCTCATCTGTAAAATGGTGCTTAAGGCTGTGAACCCCCTGTCGGCATGAACTGCATCCAAACTGCTTATCTTGTATCTATCCCAATGCTTAGTACAGTGTCTGGGACATAGTAAGTGCTTAACAAATACCATTTTAAAAAGGAACTTGAGTAAATCAGCAATAGAGGGGTTAATGTTGGATTTTGGGGCTGTGAGAGAAAGTCTATGGGTTGATGGCAGGGGAAGCAAGACAGCTGCTCTAGAAAAAAGCCCATCATGTCGGAGAGGACCCCAAAGGAGGGGGAGGGGAGGAGGGGAGGGGAGATTTGGGGCAGTGGTCCCTCCCACCCTCACCACTGAACGCCACTGGGCAGTAGAGCGTTTTTACCGAGACGGCTGCCAGGCCCCAGGGGAGGTCCCGAACTTTGGCTTTTTCCGTTCTTTAAGAAGAAACGTTTTCTGGTGGTCGTGGCCGCAGCTCGGTGGACCGTGCGAATGCATGAAAGCAGCTTGAAAAATTACCATTGATTTCAAAGCATTGATTTTCCACCCCGTGGTGAGACCCATTACCTCTTCCCCTCCTGCCGAAGACAAAAGAGAAGCAGAGCTCCACCACCCCGCCGCCCCACCCCACCCCAGAAAGGCAAACGGAATCCTCTCCTCAGCCTCCCCATTACCCAGCACGTGGCGGCTGAAGGATACTGTATTTGTCTCTTGAGCAGACCAAAATGGGAAATAATCGCAAACCTAAACTGGCCCCTGACTAAGGGGTCATCAAGGGGAGGTTCCCCGGGGTCTGCTCAAACCTGGCCGCCTAGGGAACCTGAAAGATATGTGCTATAAGATTGGACCTGAATTCTACCTCCCAAATGGCTGGGAATATTTACCAACCACCCAGACCCCATTCCAGGCCTCTGTAATTTCCCTCCCCAAAAGCAACATTTACCTCTCAGTCCTGCTTGCATCCAACTTTCTGGGGACAACCTGGCTCCTTGGGGTGAGGATTCCTAGGCCTGGTTTCAGAGTCCGGTCTGGGTCTCTTGAGAAAGTTTCAGGTAGATCAGTACGAGAGCGAGTGAACACACCTCATGCCATCTCTGACGTGCCCTTTGATGCTTGGCTGCAAAGCAAAATTAACCCAGGGGTGGCCCTAGTTCTAGACAGGATCTGGCACTCAATTAATAGGATTGATTGATCCCAAGCACTTAGTACAGTGCTCTGCACTCAGTAAGTGCTCAATAGTAATAATAATAGACAGGATCTGGGTAGGACAAAATGTTTGGGTGATGGTCTTTAAATCAGGCTGATGGATCTAGTTAAGGTAGTACCCCCAAGGCCGCAGCGAGTCTAGGTGGAAACTGAGGTTCCTAACCATGGTCTGTGTTGGGCTTTGGCTTCAGAGGCTGGTCGGTCCCTGTGACCTGGGCTGGAGGACCAGCAAAAGTGACCGGGGGTAAGGAGGCCCTAGGAGCCTCTGAAATCCATGCTTTTCATGCCCCAAGGGGCCTCTTTGGGACGTGATGAAAATTAATCCCACTACAATTCTGGGTAAAATGGGCTAATTTGGTTTCTGGAGCCTGAGTCCTGCTCCATTTCCCATCAGGTAAGAAGACCTAGCAGCCCCCTTCCCACCTGGCCCTTTCTCTAGGATTGAGTGTTGCACTGCCTGGGAAATGCACAGATTATGTCTCCCGGGGCTTGGGCTAGGATTGAGAGAGGGAGCCTATTCTCCACCTCTCTGGAGCAGAATTGGCAAGGTCTGAACCAAGTGTTCCAGGCCCCTGACCCACTTAGCTTTCATCTTAGAGAAGCAGTTGCCTACCGGATAGAGCACGGACCTGGGAGTCGGGACCTGGGTTCTAACCCTGGGTCTACCATGTACCTGCTTTGTGACCTTAAGCAATTCACTTAACTTCTGTGTGTCCCAGTTTCCTCATCTGCAAAATGGGGATTCGATACCTGTTCTCTCTCTCCTCTTTAGACTCTGAGCCCCATGTGGGACCTGATTATCTTATATCTACCCCAGGGCTTAGTTCAGTGCTTGGCACATAATTAGAACTTAATAAATGCCTCTATTATTATTACTGTTATTAATATCTTGCCCTTTGGCATTACTAATTTCTTGTAACATAATTTTCTCCCCCTCTCTGTTCCCCATTCTACTTGTCATTGTCCTCTACCCTGGAGGGTTTATGGTTAAGGTCAAGTTGACTGTTGCAGGAGCACTCACCTTTTCTAAAGATCTTGCGAAATTGTGGCCCAGTTGTGTATTTTCTTCTTTAGATTTTTTTCTCCCAAATTAAGCATCTCTCAATTGTTCCAAGTTTGGCTTGTCAATTCCATCTTCGAGGAGTAGGGGAGGTTTTGTAGATACCGTCCTTGGGTAGCTAAATGTCTGGTGAAGATGGGCTGTGTACTTCAGTGGGTAAGAGGGCCAAGAGTGGCCAGAATTGGCATCTCCCCAGGAGTGGCCACAGTTAATGGCTGTAAGTTTCTGGAGCTGCGACTGGGGCTGCTCCAAATGCCCTGGGCGGTTCACGCCCAGCCCTAAGGGACGTGGAAGTAGTTCGCTCTGTCAATTCCCAGGGCCAGGGTCCACCGGTGTTCCTCCCCGAGGGCAGCTCTGCCAAAGTCACGGCAGGATGGCTCATGTGCCAGATGCCACAGGCAACACTCTATGATCGGCTCAGAGAAATCATTTCCAAGAAAATCAAAGCGTTTCTCATGCCCTGATCCTCACCAAGCAGCCCCCAGGAGGTTGGGGGATTTCAACATTATTTGGTGCATTTTGCAGGCGAGCTGGGAACTTTAGACATATGTCTCAGCTCACAGGGGCTTAGCCATTCCGTGTTGACAGGGACTTGTCTCAAGGCGAAGGATTATCCTTGCCTCCCCGGATGTGCAAGCAAAGAATCCATGTCACGCTCCCGAACTCCCGTGAAATCACCCCTGTAGCAGAGAGCCTTGTGTGCTGGCTACTTTGGGAATGCGTTTGTAGTCAGGTCGGTTTGGGGCCGCTGATATTGTGCCACACGATGGGCTTAGGGGCAGGGGTTGTTCTTAATAATGATAATAATAATGGTAACTGTTAAGTACTTACTATGTACCAAGCGCTGTTCTTGCACTGGTGTAGATACAAGTCAATCAGGTTGGACACAGTCCCTGGCCCACGTGGGGTTCATACTCTTAATCCCTATTTTTACAGATGAGGGAACTGAGGCCCGGAGACTAAGTGACTTCACACAGCAGACATGTGGCGGAGCCAGGATTAGAACCTAGGTCCTTCTGACTCCCAGGCCTGTGCTCTATCCACTAAACCACACTGCTTCTCTGGCTTACCTCAACCCTGGAACAGTTCTGTAAGTATCTTTTACTCTGTTTCCCCTACCTGTAATTTATTTTAATATCTGTTTCCCCTTGTAGACTGTAAGCTATTTGTAGGCAGGGAAGGCATCTACCACCTTTGTTACATTGTACTTTCCCAAACACTTAATACAGTGCTCTGCACACGGTAAGGACTTTAATAAATACCATTGATTGGCTGATTGACAGTGTCAGGAGGGCCAAGAGTGAGATAGGGTTAGGAGGTGTGCTTGGGAGGAAGGAAGGGTGAGTTGGGGGATAGCGGGTGACCAGAGCAGATCGGTAAGGTGGGGCGAGTTGGAAAAGAGCCTTGAGACTGAAGAATTTTTGTTTGGTGCTCAGGGACACGGAAACCAGTGGCGGGTTTGCAGAGGAGATGCGTGCTGAGTGACACTCCAAGAAGAAGAAGATCCATGCAGCTGTGTGGAGTGTGGATTGGAGCGGGGAGAGGTTGGAGGTAAGGTGACCAGCTAGGAGGCTGATGTGATACTATAGCCATGCTCTAACCGGGACTTATCCCAGGGATGGAGCTGTTGGGTGGAAAGGAAGGGCTGTAACTGGGAGATGTGTAAGACCTGGTGGGATTTGGTAGTTAGATTGAATGTGAGAATTGAAAAACAGCGATGGTGGTCGAGGATCACATGGAGGGTAATGGGGTTATTGACTGAGGTGGGAAAACTAGGAGATAGGGGTATAGTGAGGAAGATGATGAGTAGTTTCATTTTAGAAACAACTGAATTTGTCTGCATCTCTAACCGGCAGTTTCATCACTTTTAACAGCCACTTCTTCCTTCATCTTTTTTGTTGTTGTTGGTATTTAAGCATTTACTATGTGCAGAGCACTGTTCTAAGCACTGGGGTAGATACAAGGTAATCAGGTTGTCCCACGTGGGGCTCACAGTCTTCATCCCCATTTTACAGGTGAGGGAACTGAGGCCCAGAGAAATGAAGTCACTTGCCCAAGGTCACACAGCTGACAAGGAGCTGGGATTAGAACCCATGACCTCTGACTCTCAAGCCCGGGCTCCTTCCACTGAGCCAAGCTGTTTTTTCTTTTATGATATTTGTTAAGTGCTTACTATTTGCCAGGCGCTGTACTAAGCACTGGGGTAGCTACAAGCTAATCAGGTTAGATACAGTCCATGACCCACATGGGGCTCACAGTCTTCACCCCCATTTTACAGATGAGGAACTGAGGCCCAGAGAAGTGAAATGACTCGTCCAGGGTCTCACACAGCAGGCAAGTGGTGGAGCTGGGATTAGAACCCAGGTCTTTCTGACTCCAGGGCCTGCACTCTATCCACTAGACCACAGTGCTTCTTTACATCAGTAGGGTCTCACTCCACAATTGTATGCAGACCGGATCCAACCAAAAGGAAGGCGGTGAGCACACTAAGCCATTTCTCTCTTAAATGGTCTTCGCGGGCCTCACCCAGAAAAAAAGACTCTGGAAAAGGGAGATGGTAGGGGGTGGGGCCCGGGCCTTTACCTTTTCCTACCCCTCTCCTTCACCTTGTACAAGTGTCACATCCATACCGACCCTTTCTGATCTGGGTGACTTTGAGGACAGTTGATGCCCCAATAGGATGGCATCACCTGGGCTGGCAAAATTGCAGCCCTGGGCAAGACTGTGTTACCTGAAGAAGGATCGCCCACATTGCTGGGCGCCTGATTCAGTTTGTCTTTGAGAGGGCTTTTTTCAGCAGAGCAGAGGTTTCACAGTCAGATATTCCTGGGAACAGTCCTTCCCTGTCTGCCCAGACGTAGAAGCGGTGCTCTCCTTCATCCTCTGTTCTGGTGCTCCTGACATTTTTACTCACACCCCATTTTAAAACCACACTGACAGCAGTATCACCTGGGACCAAAGGACCAACCTTACATGGACAGGTGTCAAGGAAACCATTAAAGAAGTCACCAGAGGATGAACTTGGAGGTGAAAGAAAAACCAACAAGTGAAGAGGCGGCAATGTAAAATCATCATTGAGAAGAGTTTGGCTGGAGTAAGGTCAGGACTTCTTACCCCTAACATCCTAACTCACCTGCCTTCCCCAAGCTCCCTATCCCCCCAAAATTTGTTTTTTCTCCTTTTTCCCCAGTGAGGCCTAGTGGAAAGAGCATTGGCTTAGGAGTCAGAGGACCTGGATTCTAATCCCGGCTCCAGCACTTCTCTGTGTCCTTGGGCAAGTCACTTACCTTCTCTATGCCCGTTACCTCATTTGTACCGTTACCTCATTGCAATTGACTGTGAGCTCCATGTGGGACATGGTCTCTGTCCAACCTTATTATGTTGTACTCACCCAATGCTTAGTATAGTGCCTGGCATATAGTAAGTGCTTAACAGATGACATTTAAAACAAACAAAAAACTTTTCCGGCTCCAAGAGTAATAGCAAACCGCACCGATGATAATAATAATAATAATAGGGGTATTTAAGTGCTTACTATGTGTCAAGTGCTGGGGTAAGATACAAAATAGGCCAGATGCAGTCCCTGTCCTAAATGTGACTCAGAGTCTAAGAAGGAGGGAGAAGTTATTTAACTCCCATTTTATAGATGAGGAAACTGAGCCACAGAAGAGTCTCGTCCAAAGTCACAAATCAGGCAAAGTGGCAGAGCTGGAATTAAAGCTCAAGTCTCTTCCAAACAGGGTCTTGGGGAATGGCACCCCCTACATCCATATAGGGTCCTGACACCCTACACTCTCCCCGCACCACACTGGGCTCCCTGCCCTAGAAACCCTGAGGGGTGGAACATAGCGTAGTGTATGTGAGGGGTTTCCAGCTGGTTATAAAGGTCAGTTGCGGGAAAGTTGTGCAGTTGGTCCTGGGGTGCAGAATTGCCGGTCTGCAGGTCCGGGAGTGGAAAGGCTCCTCTGAGCACCTGGATGCACTAGAATGCAGGACCCTCCTGCCCACTGGGGTTGGCAAACAGTCATTACCGAACCCCAAGCCCTTTGGCACTGGTTCTTAAATGCGTTTGAGCACAACTTGGAAATCCCTTTGACTAGGTGAGTGGCCTCCTTGAAATGGCTTCTTCATCATGGATTTTTTTAAAATGGCATGTGTTAGTCCTTACTATGTGCCAGACAACTGTAGTAAGCATTGGGGTAATAGTAACAATAATAATAATAATACCATAAGCCCTTTGTTAAGCCCTTCCTTTGTGCCAAGCACTGTTCTAAGCACTGGGGTAGATACAAGGTGATCAGGTTGTCCCATGTGGGGCTCAGTCTTATTCCCCATTTTACAGATGAGGGAAATGAGGCACAGAGAAGTGAAGTGATTGCCCAAGGTCACACTGCAGACAAGTGGTGGAGCCGGGATTAGAACCCACATCCTCTGACTCCCAAACTGGTGCTCTTGCCACTAGGCCATGCTCCTTTCCTTGGATTCACGCAACAAATGGGTAAACACAGCCAACACGGAGTTGTTTGGTATTTCATCATTTTATCATTCCAGAACATTTATTGCTAAGTATTCTGTGAGAATGTCAATGTATTTAAAAAAATAACATGTAACAGAATCTCTCTTTGCTCATACAGAAAGCCTTTCAGGTAATGAGTCGTTAAATGCTCACCCATCTTCCCCCTCTTTCCCTCCTCCCTCCTCCTCCCCAGCAGTGGAAAGGGGATGACTGTGCTGCTGTCCTGGAGCCAACGGCCCTGCTTCCCTGGGAGCTGCCTGAGATGTGTGGACTTCCTGGTATGAAAGGTAAATATTTTGGCTCTGGGAAGCTGGGTGGAGTCATTTCTGGGTCCAAGCAGGGCTGATAGCAGCTAGGCCTTAGCTGGCAGTGCTGGGCATGGAGGAAGTCAGCTCCAGCCCCTGGGGGGTAGAACGGGAAATGCTCACTCCTGAGGCTGACCAAGTGAATGGCTCCCTGTTGTTTTAAACCAGTGGCTTTACTGAAACATTCACAGAGATCCACAATTCAGGGCCAATGAGTGGGCACTTGGTTGAAAGCAAATGTCACTTGTGCAGGAGGTCCCAGCTTCTCTTTTCCCCCTTTTCCAAAGAGCAAAGCTGGAGAGATGTTTTGTCTTCTATTTTCTGGGACTTCTCTTATCCACCAGACTTCAGTCTCAAAAACCATCTGGTGGGCAGTGGGTTAGGCGGGGGTGTGAAGCCATGGACCTTTAGCCCCAAATCCAGCCTCACCCTTAAGGAAAGGCTTTGGATTTTCTCTTTTCCCTGGCCCTGCAAGGGGCTGAAGGGGCTACAGCTTTCCTTATAAGGATTAGGAAAGTGCATTCAGGAGCTAAAGGGAATGGGGTTTGAAGACAGGCTGCTGCATTAGACAAGAGAGGAGAAATGAATCCTGTGAAATGCATAGCGACGAGGAGAGAAAAATATCCTAGATATTAAAAAACGAGATGCTCTTTTCCTTTAACTCATCTTTAAAGGTTACAATTACCATAGCCATTTAAACGACACTAAAGATCATTGACAAAAAGTACATTATAACTTATCTCCGTGAAAGGGCTGTAGCGTCGCTGTCCGAAGGGAACTGCGTTGTTGGCTGGGAGGAAGCAGCGCTTCCGATGAAGGATGGAACAGCTTGCTATTATGGTTGCATAGGGTTCTGGGTTCTGCGTTGAACAAATAAGGCTTTAGCTTGGGAAACAAGTAGTTTGGCCACCTTGTATAGGGGACACCTAATTTTCCTCTGTTTGTACAAAATATTGTTAAAAGCAACAACTTAGAGCCTGTCTCTTAAGCCAAAGGGTAATTTTACCCCTTCGGTTCCCCGACACCTGCATGAACAGACCCTCAAAGATCCCCCACCCCCTGCCAAATGGCCATATTGGATAAACACACAAGAGATTACACATCACACTGAAACATTTAAAAAAAAAAATTAAAAAAAAGAGCAAGAGAGCCCTCACCAAGCAAGGCCCTGGAGCTACACCTATAGAAAAATCAGCGCATGAGAAAACTTTGTTTACAAACGTTAAAACTCATTTTTGGTTCCTCTTCACTCTACCAGACGAAGTCTCATCAGGGAGTCTGACTGTTAGATGCCCTTAGGGATTTTTGTGTGTGGGTCAAGTGTGGGCCCTTTCCCCCTCCCCTCCATCAGAATAGTTACATGTATAAAAACCTAGCCCAGGGAAATCCACTTTTAATACAGATACAGAAAACTTTATAAATCTGTTTCCTTTATAATACATTTTTTTCTAATCGTCTAGATCCTACAACAGTTCTTCCACAAACCAATCTGAAGAGAGCTGGCTTTTCCGCTTTGGCAGAGCGGATGACTCTCTCCAGCACAGTAGTAATACCTGTCGACATATTTTTGTTGGGTTCATTTGGTGCAATGTCATCGAGAGAGAAGATAGTCCCGGGCCAGCAGACTCCTGCTGGGGTCTCCTCGATGGCCGGTTCTGATGAAGGCCTTGTCGTCGTTACCTTGGTGTCTGTCGGGTGACAGCCTAGCCCCCTGATTGCCTCCAATCAGAGGAACCAGCTGGCATTTCTTGAGAATTGCCTTGTGCTGGAATTAACACGGCATCATTTGTGTTGGGGATGGCTCAAGCACATCCCAGTGAGGCAGAGAGTTTCGGGTCATGTATCCTGCCCAGGTTTTCACCGCGGAGGGATGAGTTGGAGGAGGCCTGCCACTAGAAATAGCTTCACAGCGCCCTTTGGGTTTGGTGCAGGCTAGTTTTCTTCGGAGAACTTAAAAGCCAAAGCTAAAATCGGCACACCATAAATTAGATGTGATACTTCAAAACAAGTTAAAAAAAAAATCCACACACTTCTTTAGAAAGGATGTTATTTACAACAATGAAGGTTCATTCACTCTTGGTACTTCCACCCCCAAGAAAAACAACGATCTGCTTAAAAACATGTTGAAACGAAAATCATTTAACGAGCAAGATACACAAACAACACCGTTGTCTGTTTTCATACACAGGAATCTTGGAAATGGAGGAAATCCATAATGAATGATGGTATGACAGAATGGATAACCCCCACCGCTTAAATAACAAAAGGAAACATTTTGTAATTTCACTATAATTGAAAACTACTCTTTAAAAATACTATGTTCCATATTCTCACAGTTCCAGATGGTTAGCATTATAAATTAAAGGTGGAGGTTACCCATATATAAACAAGGCCTCTTTCCCCTAATTCTGTTCTTGTCTAAGGCTTTGGATACTTCAATCTTCCGATCCCATAAGGTAACATTGAGTTCATCGGATTCAAAGAGAATGTTTAAAAGTTTGTGATGTATTGTGGCACTGGGGGAGGGGAGAAAAAAACTGTACCTAGGTATTTTATTTACAGGAAGGCTATAATACCTTTTTATTTGCAAATGTGAATTAATCCACATACTTTTGCATTTCTCTGGCTGCAAAACTGTAAAAATAATGCATGCTTTCCCCACTGGGCTTTCCCTGACCTTGGCATCAGGCGCCAGCCTTAGGTCGAAGAACGAGGTTTTTTGGGAGGAGGCGGGGGCATGAGCTCCGTGTCAGGATCCAGATGATGTTTGCGTGTTTGTCCTTGAGATGCTGCGGCACACCTGTCGATAAACTCAAAGAGGATTTCCTTGGTGACCGGGTTGGAGATACTGTTACACACCGCTAGGGACAAAGAAAAGCACACACGTGAGTACTTTCCGAGTCCACCTAACTTGCTGCCAGAAAAGTGCCACATGCTGTACACGAAACAAAGGGAAATGAGCGAAATCACTGATTGATTCTAAGCTTTTCTATTTTACATCCTGTATAGAGCAATGACAACATTTTCTGAGGTAAACGGACGATCTTGTCTGGGTGATAAAAGAAAGATGAACCGTAACTCATACTCCCCTATTCTTTTTTTTTTTTTTTTGGATGAAAGTAGGCAACTGCTGATAGCCTTCTTGAAGAGAAAGCTTGGGAAAAAAATCAATCTACTGTCTTTTTAGCTGAGCAGCAGGGGCCCGCCCACCCCCTGTGAGAACCCAAGGATGTACCCTACTTTTCCCATCAAATGGTGGACTTGATTGCAGGCATCAGAGTCCATAACCATCTCTGAAAACTAGCACGAAGCCTACGGCAACCCATTCTTTGTGCCACTTCTGGTCAGTACCAGTATCTGGCAAATTATCAGAAATTGTGCAAGGTGAGGCACAGAAGCCATTTACGCTCCCTTCTTCCTAATAAAGGAGGCAGCTGGCTCAATTACCACTGGTTGCCCGCCTGCCCCTCTGAGGAGTAGACTGAGCCGCAGTGTTCTAGTTGGGCGTGGACAGAGCAGAGTCTTGAGTGGACAGAGCACCGACAGGCCACATTTAACATGCAACATATACACTGTACAAAATAACTAGCCCAGCACAGCAGAGACCCCCTTTGTGGAGGTGATGGTGTTTTCGGTAACATTAGGGAAACTAACCCTTCAAGGTGAAAACTAAAATATGTGCGGGAGGAGACTCTGTAATGTTAGCTCATCAGGATGAAACAGTGCCGCTGTGCCATTAAGTTGGAGCTGACTAGATGCATTTCAAGTTGGGTTGCCAAAGCTGGTATTTTATATTTTTCCTCACTCGTTTATTATCAGAACCACTCAAAGTGCCAGTTGCTGTCTTTCGACAGCATTACTTCAACTGACTCAGACTTAGTAATATAAAAATTTATCTTGTAACTTTTAATTAACCTGAGCATATCCAGTTGGAATGAGCCTACTGTTCTGAATTCTAATAACATGCATTGTACCAAAGGCCTCACAATAGTAAAAGGACAGCATCTTTTATGGTTTTTCATTTTCTTTGTTCTCTATTGTTTGTAAAAACTATTTTAGGAGCTTGAAATTACATTTTCCCCTACTAATTTTGTCTTTTCCCATCTGGCAAACAATGATTTTTGTTGTTTTGAATAGAACTGAAATTATCCTGGCTTTTTTTGTTCAACAGATTCAACTTGTATAGCCTGTTATCCTTCCAAAACTTCTTTCTTTAGCATATCAGCCTGAGTCAACCCAGGGCTGGGGAGGGACTTTGCAAGGAAGGGGACCTGGTTCCTTGCTGCAAAGGCACTTTTATCCAATCGTGGCCACCTGCCCTCTACGAAACGAGACCTGGAGAACCTGAAAGTCCCTGCTCTCTGCCCTCCCAGGTCCTTCCCCCTGTAGGGGTACTACGGTACACAGGTGCCAAACTGAGCCCTCCCAGAGCTTGGGAAGAGACGGTAGTGTACTCACCCATGGCGGTGTTGTAGGCGTTTGGAAAGCTTTTGTCTATTCTCTGCCTCATGAAGACCCAGCTGTTGTTCTCAAATTTGCATTCTATAATTTTATTGTCATACTGTTTCAGCTCCTTTGTCACCTGTTTGAAAAGAAATGGACAGCGATTCTGAAGGCACCTACCAAGAAGGCTTTGTTTCTTCTCTGAGTGACAGACACACTGGGAAAAATGGCTCTTCAACGCACATCCATTCTTTGTCATCCTAAGTGTCCAGCCCAACCTCGCGCTGTGGTAACCCACTCTCTTTACATATGTTCCTCTACCCATTGTGGTAATCGGTTTGCAACTTGGCTGTTAATATGTAGCAGTAACGTGGTATGGAAACATCAACTCTGTTTGGCCCAAAAACAATCTATTTCTCCAGATAAGTGGTTTCCTTTGGGTTGCTGGGAAGGTGAGAACATGAAACATACTATCTACACTTCATTTGCTTTTGTTTCTTTTTAAATAACAGTCTTTCATAGACTTTAACATGTGAATTTGTCCCTGAAACTTATTTTAAAGTTCTCTGTCCCCTACCTTTGATCACTCATACACTGACCAGGCAACCAAAAATCCATTTCCCCAGCAATTTGCCTTAGAGTTGTGGAGTAAATGTAAAAGATAAAGTTTTGAAAAGTGGGGGGTTATTTTTCCTCTAGTGATTTCATATGGATTGCATCTCAAGCCATCAGGGCTACCAAGTATCCATGGAAACTTGAGAACCTTTTAAAAGGGATTTCATTGAGCTGTAAGATTTTTCTTAAGCAGGAACCAGAGCTTATCCTGGCTGTTTGCAATTGAACAGCTACTCAGGGTAATACTATTCTAATTCTATTCCCATCTCTGGTGGTTAGCAGCTTTTCCTTACAATATAGTAGATTGCAATCATTTAGCTTCATTTGCATTTTTTGAAATCCTCTCATCTTCCTATCTAAATAATTCAGGGATTTCCTATCACCTGAGAAAAGGAAGAAAGAGGATGGATGCCTTCTTTAGAGATAATCAATAGGGAGTTAGTGGAGTGCTCAAGAAAACTTTTGCAAACTTTCTGTTCCTCCAAGTTTCCAGCAAAAGCCAAGAGGAGGGAGGAGGTTTGAATCCCTGCCCTCAGCCTGAGCTGCAGGAAGCTGCCTCCCCATTTCAGAGCTTAGAACAGTGCTTGCCATATAGTAAGTGCTTAACAAATACCATCATTATTATCTCCTCGAGGTACAGTCATGACTCACTACCGTAGTGTTTCCTGAGGGAACTGACAGCTCAGAGACCCCCCATCTGATTTCCTGAGGTGGAGTGGCCAAACCAGTCTGCAACAGGTGAGAAGGTAAGGTTCTCCCACCAGAGTACTCTTCTCCCCTCAATCTCCCCTCTGGTGACCGCATGGGCTGAAGTTAGTAACTCTACTTCTCAGGCTTCAGGGATGGGAATCAGTGCCGGGCACATAATAAGCGCTTAAATATCGTGATTATTATTATTATTATTATTATTACCAATGGCTCTAAGTGACCTGGGTTCTGGTAGCCCCAGTAACTGGAGGTGCAGGAAGGAGACTTTTAGCTGTTTCCTGGGACCAGCTCAGTCTTGGCGCTGCTCAAGGCAGGGAATCCAGCTTAAGGGCCCAGCAATGGTAACACCAGCCCTGGGATGCCGTCCCCCTCCCAGCTCCCCCACCTCTTCCCATTCCCTACCCCCAGGGACAGCATCACCCTACATCACCCTACAACCAGGCTCACAATCCCCAGTCTCAAGGGAACAAGAAAACCCTACTCAGATGCCTAACACACCAGCCATTTGTTCATATTCTAGAGGTTAAATTCAGGAAAGGGAACCAAGCTATCCAGCCCAAAGCTTAGAATATTCACCTGGTTGAACAGGAGTGAAGAACCCTGCATTTCCGGACTTCATTCCGACTCTTTTCCAGACACAAGTATGCTGGTAAGGAGGAGGCTCCCTAATTCCCGATAAAACACACAGCAAAAAACATGCATTTTGGGAGAACCAACTATTTTCTTCTATCCAAAAACAATTCATTCCTTTGAACCAGTTTCTTGTAAAATGTACACTGTGCTGTGTTCTAGAGAATGTATGTGATTTATTATCCTGATTCTCCTTTGCTTGATTCAAGGCAACAGCCTGCACTTCAGCCAAAGTTAAGTTAAATTGCATTTACATTTAGCAGTGGTACTTCCTGAGCGCTTACTGTATGCAGAGCACTGTACTAAGCTACTGTTCAGCTACATTTTGTACAGCTGTATCTTGAGGTGTGCCAGTACCCATGTGCAACTTTAGACTATTTAGCGGTAGCTGTGAAAAAAGTTCTATACAATGTTTTTTGAGAAGCATCACGGGCCTGAAGCAATTCTCTGTACATATACAAACTAGCAGTCTCAGTGGTGCACGATCCCAGAGTTTAGCATTCTTGTGTCCTCAGCCTCAGAACTGCAATAAATTATGTGTTGCTCGATCCCACTGTGACAATTTAGCAGCAGTATTAACTGTTTGCTTGCTTGGCCCCCCCATTAGCAATCTGGGTGATGGAGCATTTCAGAAAATACAAACACCTGCCACTGTGATCCAACTGTCTTTTCTTACAGGAGAAAAAAACAAGATTTGCCTTTCTCTGTTTCAGTTTAAGACAGCTGTTCTACTAAAAACAATCAAGCAGGACATTTAACAGATAGGTTTATCCATCTCAATGTGTAGGAATTGACTACAGAGGACAGAGATACAATATCTGGAGTTTTAATTCTAACATCAAAATATTTGCTCCTGTGCTATTTTTAGTTCTTTAACTTCTCCAGCAGTGAAGAACACTATGGCAAATGAGAGCTGGAGCTCTTAAAAATTATAGAAATATTTGGTCACAGTCATTAAAGACTTCACTCCATCCTTTTCATATGATCATACCCTTTTTCTCCCTAAGGGAATTGGGAGGTAAAATAAGCAAATCACTTTGAAAGTTAAAAGTACTTCATAAACACAGTTCATTATTATCTTAAAGCTTCTCATTCCTTTGCTAAACTTGAGCTTCCTCAGTGTCCCTGGCTAACCCCATGGCATTTGATCTCTGGACGTTTTAACTACATTTACAGAGAGCACCAAGTAGACTGTCCCACTTTACCTGCTAATTTTACCCTTGGCTGCTGCTTCCAACAGACCATAGAGCAATGCTTTGGCCTGCAGTCTTAGGGGTTTTCATTGAGTAGCTGCTGAGGCAGTCCCGAAGCTAAGGACCTCTAGCAGACAAGAAAAGTTTCTGGGGAAAAGACAAACTCCGGCCCACCAGTCACTGCCCAAGGTGAGATTAGAAAACCTGGTAGGATGGTGGTGGTGGATGGGGGTGATGAGGGAGGAATTGTTTCTGTAGGCAAAGGCCAGGTTTGTCAGCCTAGAGTGGGGTGTGGTTGAATCCCATCATTTTTCCAGCTGTTCGAAACAAAACTCTCATCTTTAACAGGGTAGAGGGTAAAGGAGGAATGGGGAAAGGCAGGAAGTAACCCAATTACCTTGTATCTAACCCAGCACTTAGTATAGTACCAAGCATATAGTAAACACTCAACAAATACCATTACTATTATATTAGAAAAGGAGTAGATGGAGGAGAGTTTTGGAAAACAAGAGCGATGAAGGTCACTGAGATTAGCAGCTGCCCTGGGCGTAGTTTAAGATGTCAGGAATCTTGTCTTTGAAAGGGACAAATTCTCAAAATGAGTTAGAATGCCTGACAGGTAATTTCTGGAGGCTATTTTAAGAAAGCACTTTGCACTGAGCAGTATTGCCTCCAGTTTGTGTCAGTGTTGCATTTTTAATTCTGAAACTTTTCCCCAGGAAATCTTTGGGGCATGAAAATTCACCTTGAATTACTTGTATACTTACATTATAGCAACTTTCAAAACAGTGAGTTTGGGTAATTAATTTGAATGAGCCATGTTGTTTACAGAGATATTTTGATGCTGTCTACCTTATCCAGGACCCATTCTGCATGCACCTTTCTGGAATTTCCCCTGACTGAAATACCACTGGCAGGACCAGTGTACCTGAGACACATACTTATTTCTCACCCAAGTATTTATACAATATGTGGAAACTTGATTTGTGGTACTCTCACTTTACACTGCAGATAGGGATTTTGGAGAGAAAAAAAAAAATCCAAGTGAAATCCCATTTTCATGCAAATATCTCCAGTTTCTTGGAAATTAATGGTGACAGCAGAGGAAATAAAACAAATGAAATAGATTTTTTTTCAAAGTTTTCTGGGAGGTGTCAGCTGTTAGATAATTATAATAGAGGACTAAGTATTCACTTGAAACAGATTGACCAAATAAATCATTTTCAGCATTAATCCTTACTTGAGTCATTCAAAATGGCTGGTTATAATATAGCAGAGTCTATGAATGATGCTAACTTTCCAAATACTGATAAAACAATACTAAGTTAAAAAGCCAAAGCTCAATAATGACAACAAAAAAAAAACCCACAAAAAACTCACTAGTAGAAACAGAAATTTACCTGTACATTGGATTACAGGTGGAACAAAGTCCATACAAACTAGAGAAGCATTTTCACTCAAGCCATATATTTGGTGTTAAACTTAACTGTAAATTCCTGGTTTCGGTACTGATCTGAACTTTTGTATTGGTTTCTTTTTTTTCCTCTTACTGTTTCTTAAAAATATATCAACTTTTCCAGCTGCTGGAAATTCAACTCTTACCTTCTCAGCTCCTCTTCCCTACTGTGTCTGCATATCTCGCCCTCCTTGTAAAAGCTTAGAGCAAGCACTTCTTTCTTCTGTGTTTTTTTTCCTTTCTACACAAGAGGTACGTAAGTGAATTTCATACATTGTCCTCTTTTTCGGGCTCACTTTTTATGCCTGTTTTTCTAGGCTAGGGAAAGTTAGTGATTGTGGGAATGGGGGGGAGGAGGCGAATTGAACAGAAGAGGTGGAAGCTGGAGGGACGTGGGTGTAGAGCGGAAGGAGACGGGGGCCAGTGGGCAGGGGGCTTTGCTTCTGTGATCCCCGGCCCCTCTGCCTGACCCTGCCCCAGACACCTGTTGTTCTTCCCTGGGAGGAAGAGCTCAAGGGAAGGGGAGTTAGGCTTGGCTGAGGGGCTACTTCACCTCCTAGCCACTAACCACTGTCCTCTTCTGAGTCTCATCTTCTGATTCATCTTCACTTTTTCAGTCCCACTCTAATCTAGGGCCGCTGCTGCTGCCTTCCAGGGACAGAGAAGCCTGCAAGGGACTCTCCCGAAACCTGCCTCGATCCTTTCGCAGGCCGTCCGAGCCCAGGATGCCCTGGCCGCCGGCCTCAGCCCCGTCCCCTGCTATTGCCGCCGCTGCACTTCCCTGGTTGGCTGCAGGTGAGGCCTTGGTGGTGGGGGCTGACAAAGAGAGGAATAATAATAATAATAATAATGGTATTTGTTAAGCGCTTACTATGAGCCAGGCACTGTACTAAGTGCAGTGAGTACTGAGCAGGCATTGCTGGGGCCTGAAAGGTAAGGGGCAGGAATGTACTTTAAGGATAGATCAGTCAGTCATATATATTGAGCGCTTACTGTGTACAGAACACTGTACTTAGCGCTTGGGACAGAACAATATCACAGACACATTCCCTGCCCACAAGAAGCTTCCAGTCTAGAGGGAGGGGACAGGCATGAATATAAGTAAATAAATATTACAGATATGTCCATAAGTCCTGTGGGGCTGGGAGGTGAATAAAGGGATAGGAAAAGGCCTCTTGGTGCAGCACAGGTAGGGGCTAAAACAACTCTCTTCCCACCTCTCTGCTCACATGCCTCATCCCAACCTACAACATTTTCTGCTTTTGAGTGCTCAGTCTTTCTGGAGCAAATTCGCCCGTCAAGCCAAGTTATCTAACTTCTCCCTTGTTAAAGGGGAATACAATAGGCTAATCTGCATTCCGCAGCTGCAGAACCTTTGTCTGGCTGGGAGATTGAAAGGGGAGCACAAAGCTTGGAAGTAATGAACCACCTTTCCATGGCTGGGCTATAAGCTCAGGTCAGAAAGGAGGGAGATCAGGGCTCTCTGATTTTTCACATCGCGTAGCCAACTCTGCCCCAAGACTGGGAGTTCAGGCTCCACGTCTGGAGATTTCTAAACAAGCAAAGGACAGAGAGGCACAGTTTGTTTCCCAGACAACTCTCTCTTTTTTTCCCCTTAAATAAGTGAAAAAGAAGACAACCTCACCTGGCATTTTATGTTCATGGGGATCTAAAAGCAAACGAATAGACATGACATTTGTCTTGCTGTATTTGTTTGCTAAGAGGTTCACTTAGCTCCAGTCCTTGGCAAATACCCCACAAAAAATGTCCTTGGTGGGCTGTAAGGATTTAGGCCTTTTAAACCCAGCTTCAGCTTCGATTCCTGCTCCCAACATATGAGACTCCATTTGATCACGCACTTGTGAGGTGTGGGGGGGTTTCTGTAAATTTATTCATTTTAGGCCATCACTCTTAATATACAGCTTTTCGTGTTGAAGGATGCTTGCTAACCACTTAATTCCATTATCATGCTCCTCATTCTGAATTCTCATCTGCTACGGACAAAGCTAGTTTTTGAAAATTACTGAATTTCAAAAATGAGAAATAGCACTTTTGAAAATTATGGTATTTGTTAAGCCCTTACTATGTGCCACACACTATACTAAGTGCTGGGATAGACACAAGCAAATCAGGTTGGACATAGTCCATGTCCCACATAGTGCTCTCAATCTTAATCACCCCACGGATAACTGAAATATAAAGTGGACTAGCCCAGAGTCACACAGCAGACAAGTGGTAGAGCTGGGACTAGAACCCAGGTCCTTCTAATTCCTAGTTCCATACTGTCTAGGCCATGCAGCTTCTCTGCTCGTCTCACTTGTCTGTTGTGTGTCCTCGGGCAAGTGACTTAACTTCTCTGTGCCTCAGTTACCTCATCTATAAAATGGGGATTAAGACTGGGAGCCCTACGTGGGACAGAAACTGCATCCAACCTGGTTAGGTTGTACCTAACCCCAGCGCTTAGAAAAGTACCTGGCACATAGCATTTAATGTTTATCATCTTGTACTCTCCCAAGAGCTTAGTCCAGTGCTTTGCTCACAGAAAGTGCCTAATACAATCAAATTGAAATGAATTAAATACCACAAAAAAATTCTTAACTCCTCCTGGAATGCAAGCTGTAATTTACTTTCCTTTCTTTGAACCATCTCATTCTCAAAACGCATGCCTTAGGGAACAGTGTGAAAAATGGAAGAATATTTTTCTCAGGAACACGAGTAGTACATAAAAAATTCCATACAGGGTTTGACCAATGGATAGACTGAGCCCAACATTTTTTTCCCAACAGCAGCCCAACTGGAGGAAAGTGTGATTCTTGCACTCTGTGACATCACTCCTAATAGTTTTAAGGATGGTACGGTGATAAGGATAAGGACAGACTACTTAAACTCTCTGCCATCCCCTCCAAAAATCCAGTATGGCCCCCCTTATCCAGGCATTGTATCCAGACCCTTTGTGAGAGAGGTCCTCAATACATACTGGTCTTGATATTTCACCCCCATACAACTTTCAGTGAAAACAAATTCCATATGCTTACCACCTGCTTTGGGGGAAAAAAGTATTCCCTTAAGTCACTTAACTTCTCTGTGCCTCAGTTCCTTCATTTGCAAAATAGGGATTCAACACCTGTTCTTCCTTCTACTTAAGACTGTGAGCCACATGGGCAGCTGATTATCTTGCAGCTATAATGGTGCTTAGTACAGTTCTTCCACATAATAAGCACTTAACAAATACCACCTTTGTTGTTATTATTATTCTCCCCTTTCCAATCAATGGTAATCACTGAGCACTTACTCTGTGCAGAACATTTTACTATGCACTGTGGAGAGTACAACAGATATAGCAGACACGTTCCTGCCCATTAACAGAATCTCTACTACATGGTCATTTTCTTGAAGCGTTGCTCAGTACACATTTACTCACTCCTCCAAACCCTACAATGGCTTCCCATTTCCTTCCACATCAAGCAAAAACGCCTCAAGTTGGCCTCCAGGTTTGTCCGCTATCTTTTCTCCAACTTAGATATCATGCCTCATTACTCCCCAGCTAACCTTCTGAATGCAGCTTGTTCCTCCATTGCTCTACACACAAAAAGTGCTCACTAAATACCACTCACTGACTCTCCCACTTCCATTCCCTTGTCAGTCGTAGCCATCTAAAATACCAGGGATTTACTATTATTTCCTGTTTTTCAGTTTAAATAATCTTTCCAAACCTGATAGTTTTCCCCAGGAAAAGTTCTTGTAGGCTAATAAATACTATATATGAATAAGAATATGTGGGTGGGATTTCTCAGATGAATAAAACTGGGGTCAGGATAGTAGGAGTATGAAGTTTTGAGCCGAAAGAATACACAGATTGTTGTGCCCCCACCACATTTGGAGCCCATAGAAGAGGAGCATCCTGATTGGTCTTAAGCAAGCTCTTTAAGACCTGGAACTATTTAAAAAAAAGTCTTTATGAAAAAAACAGGAAAAAAACAGTCAAGATTCTGCTGCAAATACATGAGTAGATTTGACCACTACTGGGAGTCCCAGGTGGAGATGGATGCCATTTTGTAGTGGTTTTTTGCACTAAATTTTTGTTTATTTCTTTGCACTGTGGGTCTTATACACCAGGACTATGTCTGATTCAATATCCCGGTCCTTTTTCCAGATCCTAAATAGTGGGAAAACATTATGTGGGCACTTAATAATAATAATGGCTAATTGTTGAGCGGAGTGGCAGGATTAGTAAGGTGAGTTCCAGAGAATTGTCATTGGGTCAATTTTACCTTCTTGGGAGCTGAATTGTCAGGGCCAGTGTTCCTGGGTCAGGGTGACAAGTTCACAGCCTCAAGTTGTACCTCTAGCTTGAAAGATCTCAGAATCAGCAAAACAGTATAGACTGATGATAGTCTGAAGAAGATCATGGATGGTTAAAGTATCAGCCTCACGCCTGGCCACCCTTAACAACAGTCTTGGGCTCTCCAGCAGGGACACCAGGAGAAGACAAGGAGGTAAGGAAACCGAAGGAATCAGAAGGCTAATGTGTCTTTTGAGAGATTCACAAAGTGTGGCATTGCCATAGCATCAAGATTCAGCTGTCAGTTGCCATCACCAACTGTCTGAAGAGAGCAGGGAAAGCACAACCCCAACCCTTTCTCTAATGGTTGTTACACTGGCAACTGGTCATTGAGGAAAAAGGAGAAGGTCTCTCTCTTTACACTCATTATAGGCAGGGAACGTGTCTGCTAATTCTGCTGTACTCTTTCAAGCGCTTAGTACAGCACTCTGCACATAGTGAATGCTAAGTAATTACCACTGGTTGATTTTAGATGACCGGCTTGTTCTTCTACAGTCTATTCAAGATCACCATACATTTAACGGTGTTCAGAGCGGAAAGACGGGGAGCTCCCGTTTAAGATTGAATGGGTACCACCAGTCCCAGTACCACTGGGAAATGGGCAGATCCCTACCACAGAGATCGACTCACCCCAACATGGCAGAGGAAGCCAGGCCTAAATCAGCCGGGCTGAAAGGGGGCAGCCACAGGAAAATTGGCCATGCTTTATGCCTGGCTGGTGATGAAAATTCAGTCATATTTACTGAGTGCTTACTATATGCACAGGACTGTACTAAGCGCTTGGGAGAGTACCATAACCATACCATATAGCAGTATAACAATATTCCCAGTCTACAATGACCTTATAGTCTCGAACGTAGCCAGTCTTAGCTGCTGTTCCTTTTCCCCATTTCGTTTCTTAACTCCTTGCTTGGTGCTTAGAGAACTTTTTAGAAAGAAATCAAGATCCAACACTGAGAACAATTATGTTAATACTGCCAGGAAATTTGTTTGCTTTGTTAAATTGAGCTTCAAAAGCATTTCAATTGAACATACATTTGTGATTGCAAGTAATGCCTATTCTTATACCCATTTAAAATGTTTACTTTATTACAGCTTATTATAAATGTGAGTCTGAAATTCAGCACCATGGCTGCTCAATTTCCAGTCCTCAATTTTATGATAATCATGTGAAATGTATTCATGTGTCAACAGAGCTGCCTAACAATGCCCCGGACGGGTTTGTTAGCAGCTCTGTTTTCCTAATGGCCACATATTTTTCGGCTTCAGAATGCTTGGAAACAGCTACATGCAGAGGTCTTATGCTATAGTTTTAACTTACATTGCCTACCACAGTTGCAAACTAAACGATTTTGTTGCCTTCACTAGGATAGACGACATTGGGAACTGCAGTCAAGCAGCTGTGGTTTGCAACAGTTAAAGAAAAGGTTAACTTAGAGAGAAGCACAGATCAACAATTCAAAATGAGATAGCAGAGCCAAGAAACCACCTCTCCTACACCTGACCTACCTACCCAATTGCTAAGAAAGGAGATCTAATTTCTTTCCTTTTAGAATCATGCACTGGTATCTTTTTGGATGTTCCATATATAGTGGGCATGGTGGGAAACAGAAATAAAGATTAAACTGGTGGTGCCTGCCTGGTCTGACTAAAGAATAAACTCCAGAAATGCAGATCTGGACAAGCAGGGAGGATGATGCTTCTTGGACTCACAAAAAATAGTTTGGCTGCAGGTGTTACACAAGAAACGAAAATTTATTCAGTGCATTATTAATCAGGGCTCCCCTGCCACCCCCACCAATCCAGCATGCCTAGAGGAGGAGGGGAGGATAAACTCAGCACAAGATAGCTACTCAATAAATAATGTTGATGAGAATTAAATTCTCTTTGGCCATTACCTATCCATTTAGGAGGAAGAGCACTGGATAATGAACACTGCAAATAGGCTGCCTTCCATGAAACACTGAAAAAGAACCAAAAGGTCTTTACAAAACATTATCTCTTTTCCCCCGTACTTCTAAAGTGCTCACAATGTTCTAGGCACTGTACTAACCGTTGGGGTAGATACAAGTTAATCGACTTGGACACAGTCCCTGTCCCACATGGGACTCACAGACTTAGTCTCCGTTTTATAGATGAAGGAACTGAGGCACAAATAAGTTAATTGATTTGCCCAAGGTCACAAAGCAGACAAGTGTGCTTCTGCCTCCCAGGCCTATATTCTAAACACTAGGCCATGCTGCTGCTTCACATCTGCATGTTAGGTGGCAACTGCTGTGATCCACATTTCGGAAGCCAGACCTGGAACGTGCCGTGATTTACCCTAGAACTGCAAGTCTGGCTTAGAGCCAGGATTCTTGCCACACTGTCTGACACACTAAACTGTAAACCTACACTTGCTTCTTAAAATATCACTTACAAATCATCTGAAGTGACGTCCTGAAAGAATCTGTCTTACCGGCAACACAGCACTGTTTGGATTTCACAAGAGTGCGCGTTAAATGTATCGCATGCAATCTGACTCACAAAATTAGTTCCAATTAGCTTGGCAAGTCACAAGAATTGCAGGAAGCTGAAAGACCACTGACATTGCAGTGGTAAATGGCAGCACATCTAATGTCCAGCCTGGGTGTGCAGAGGTTAAACCAAAGCCCTTATCACTTAGTACCTTTATTAATGATCTAACAGTGGATCTGGTGCCCAGAATACTGATGAGAAATAAATCCTAATCTCGGGTTTTGGGGAGGGGAGCTTTTACAAGTCATAGAAATGTGCAATGAAATCCGGGAAGAACATTAAATTAGAGTCAATTTGGAAAATTTCGGATGAATGTAAAATCTGAAGCCCTGGGAAATACATTCAACAGGCAAGTGAAAATGGAAAAGCAGTGCTCAGACTGGACAGACCGAGGGTAGGACAGCCCAAGTCAGAATCAGCCTTTTAATCCCATTACCATTCATTTGCCTTGTTTCTAGCTTGATTTTCATTGCATACTACCCAGGCTCTCTCCTGAATGATTCACATTACTCTCCAAGGTTGAGGAAGAAGGGAGGAAGATGAGGAGAAAAAGGGAAGTGAGGAGAGAAGGGAGAACTGAGTGCCGACTGAAAAGGACAAGCTGGTTACAAGCCCTTTCACTGAATCTTCTTCAGTAAGGGTGGATTAAAGTAATGTTAGACTTAAGTGGAAGTAGTATAGAAATGAGTTTACTAGGCTCATTCCGATTGTACGATCTCGTGCTCTCACTTGCTCACACTTTCTTTCTCTCAACACCCAGGTGTCTGCCATGCCTAGAACATCAGTAAAATAAAATTTCTTCTCTTTTAGGCTACGTAAGGAAATGGAAAGAAATTCCCTCTCCCTACCTGAGTTTGGGAAACTTGATGCAATTTAGAATGCACATAATATTGTCTTTTCTCCAAATCTGATGCCTGATCTTCAGGCTAGAGTGTTGCAGGTAGGTGGAAGTTTCACCTGCATATTGCTTTTCTATAGAAAGAGGAAATGGAAGAAAAAGAAAAACTGGGTAAGGTGGTGATCTTTCTCCAGCTCCTCAGAGTGGTAAATGCTGTTCAGAATAAATTCACAGAGCATATCTACCTGGGACTCAGGTGAACATGAACGAACCCAGGTACTTGACATGTACAGGAAGTCAGAAGTCAGAGAATAAAAAAACATTCCTGTGACATCAGTACCTGACTTCTTGAATATCTCTGGCAGTCCAGTAGATGCTTTGGAAGCCAGCGACATCTCTCTCTCTACTAGTCTGTCTTATCAGATTTGACTCAATTTTGCTGCCTGAAACTCTCAGGATGTTTATATCACCTCATGCTCTGAAAAACCCACTTTTGTTGAACTTCTTATAAAATAACTGACATACAATGAAGAAATACGTGGCTCAGTGGAAAGAGCACGGGCTTGGGAGTAAGAGGTCATGGGTTCTAATCCTGGTTCTGCCACTTGTCAGCTGTGTGACTTTGGGCAAGTCACTTAACTTCTTGGTGCCTCAGTTACCTCATCTGTAAAATGGGGATTAAGACTGTGAGCCCCAAGTGGGACAACCTGATTACCCTGTATCTATCCCAGCACTTAGAACAGTGCTCTGCACATAGTAAATACTTAATAAATACCAGCATTATTATTATTATTGTTATTTTGGTAAAAGGAAATTCATGCTTCATAGTTGTTAGGAGCCATACTTCTCTAGCATAATGTATTTGTCATTTGTGAATTCCTGCTTTTTTATATTCTCCTAATTTTAAATCATAACCATCTATCTTCTGGGATGGCTTTCTAATTGGGAGATAACAACTGATCTTTGTGGAGTCTGAGTAGGAAGAGATTCAGATAAGGAACATAAAATAGGCCTTAATATCCCCTTGGAATTATTTTAGCTACAATATGTTTCAAACACAGCAACACTGAAAAATACTCAGACACCATTTCATTCCATTTTGGTTGATAACTCCTGTTTAGCCAATGCTTTTTGCATTGCTTATTTGTTTGTGCAAATGTGAGGGCTTAATAGTAAAAACAAAGAGTTGTTCAACCTTGTAAGACCTAATTGGTTTATCCTCACCATATTTTAAAGTGAACTTCAAAGGATCTGGATTAAAAGGAAGATATTCAATACAGGCTGTTTTCAAAATCAAAGCAAGAGATGGAAGCCGGCTTTAAAATGGGCTATCCTTTAAATCCTCTCCTTGGCGTGCCCAGGTGAGCCTGGCCCTCTCCAGTAACCGAGGCACTCTGGTGTCCTAAGGAGTATCTGGACCTGTCCTGTGTATTTGAAGATGACACATGGCGAGGTGGAAGTGAAGGTAGTGGAGGACCAAAGGATAAACCTTCCCAAATCAAGATTAATGACGTTTATCACTTTTCACTTTTTCTCTAGACTATAAGCTCCTTGTGGGCAGGGAACATGTCTACCGACTCTGTTCTACTCTAGTCTCCCAAGCACTTAGTACAGTGCTCTGCACACAGTAAGCGCTCAATAAATGCCACTGATCTTTGTGCCTCAGTTGCCTCATCTGAAAATGGGGATTAAGACTGTGAGTCCCACGTGGGACAACCTGATCGCCTTGTATTTCCTCCAATGCTTAAAACAGTGCTTGGCACATAGTAAGTGCTTAACGAATGCCATCATTATTATTATTATTACAGCACAGACACACATGCATATACATGACTAAAGAGTGGGAAAATTAAGACACATGATGACTGTTTTAACAAACTGAGATCACTCCGCCTCGAGGAGATAAATACACAAAACAATTTACTTATGGTCTTCAGCACATCAGGCACTGACAACTTAAAATAGTTGGTGACCTGAACAGGGAAGGAGGGAAGGTTAGAGAAAGGGGGAGAAGGAATGGGAATGAATACAAGAGAGGCTTCCTGAGGGAGTTATTGAGGGTATCTGAGTGAGAAGTAGAGCCCTGTGGGATGGCCACTCCAAACTCAAGAAGGGGCAGGCACCCTGATGGTGGGCGCTCATGCCCCCTGCGCTACCAGAGACTCGCGGGCTCACTGGAATGACAGACAGGGTGGGCCCCTTTCGTGACCAAAGTGGTGGACATCAGCATTATGGGAAAGAATCTTAGACAGAGGAGGGGGCCTGGCTGGTCTCCATCTCCACCTGGGTGCGGGGCAGGCACAGAGAAAAGTTTCCTGGAAAACTACAAAGTGGTAGCAGAGATCTGGAGGGTACTTTGGAAGTCTCCACCTCTGGAATTCTTTAAAAAGTCCGTAAGTGCAACCATACCCGATTCAATGCGGAGGAGGAGGAGGAGGAGGTCCTTCTAGTGATTCCTTCCAACTTTGAGATTCTACCATGAAAACGCCTCTAATATCAGCCTAGGTGCATCACAATCGATAGACCAAGCCTAGTTAACACAGCCAATGGCCTCGCCGGTAAGGAACAAATAACCAAGCAGTGGGGTATAGCGTCAAGCGGCAGCCGACCATATGAGTCACAACCATATCCAAGTGCGATTTCTTATTTTAAGCACAAGCCCCAGAGAATGAAACAAATCGAGGCGTTGCACAGTTCTGGATAAAATATATTTTTCCACTACTCTGCTCTGCCAAATTTCTCTATTGGTTACATAGCGTGAGCAATTTTCTCACAGGAAATCTCTCATTTATAGCAAGCTAATTATTTTTTAGCCGTGACTGTCATATGTACGTGGTGGTTTTAGGATCCAATTTTGTCAAAAACTGGAAAATTAATTCCTGCCTCATCACATGCAAGCCCCGTGTTTTTAGAGATTTAAATGTTACAAAGCTCCACCACCAAGACATTTCTGTTTTCTCTCCTATTTAGACTACCGTTAACTAAGAGATTCATTCATCTATTTGAGATTCTGGCAACCTAATCAATGAGTGTATTTACTGTGACCATTTCACCACTACCTAGTCAGAGAAAGAATAGGGGCTTACCAAATTACAACAGTTTCAAACAGAACTTTTATTACAAGGTTTTTGGCAGAAAATTGCTCCCATCCTAACTATACAATAGTGCAGCAGATTTACTAAGATTCCAATGGAGAGAATAAAAATGCAGTTTTTTTCTTCAAAAAAATTGCAGTATTCTTGGCCATAAGCAGCATGCAATGTATACACAGGGCTTTTTACCAGGAAAACAGACTTATGTTATTTTCCTTTACAAATGTTTTGGGTACACTCTCTTTTCAATATAGATAGAACAAGCTATTTGCCATACACTAAACGTTTTGTCTCAAAAGAAAAATCAAGTGGCACTTTGAAAACCTCAATTGGTTGAAATACAGCAACACTGTCAAACAGTTCTGCATTCTTTTCTACTTTGTATTTAGAAAACTGCATTGTGCTACTTTAGATGCTGTCAAACTAAAACTGAAAAAAAAATCCACGCCCTTAAAATGATTACCAGCCTAGACATAGGATCCTATTATTCTGCATTTGGCTTCGTATTCTCATAATCATCTGCATTTTTATTTGAATACTAGGCTGCGTCTGAGGAATTGGGTCGAAGGCTCACTCACAATCCAGCAATATCTATGAAAACATATGCTTTAAAAGAATCAAAATCCAGGAAGAATGTGGATGAAATATTTTACAGAATGGAAACATCTGTCCTGCACTCTTGTAGCAGGCTCAGGTGGTCGATGAGGCACTTGTGACATGAGGGCATAGAAAATAAAAATGATGGGGCAGGCATCATCTTAGTAAATGGCAAATGATGAAACAAAAAAACAAACAAACCCTCTTTTACCATATGGTTTCATTTGGAAGGGCAGAGACGCAAAGATACTATCTTCCAGGGTCTCCCCCGTTGTAATTCAATTTGGGGGGCATGCTGAGTTCCCCACCAATGTCCAAAAATTCTACTTTAACTCCAACTAGAGGGTCATAACTAATTTAAGGCTCCCATTCTCTGGGCACACGAGAGCTAGGGCAGTTTCTTGCAGATTGGAGGTTTATGATGTGAATGCACGTAGTACAGTGCTCTGCACATAGGAATCATCAGTCAATACCACCAATGATGAAAGTGGGTGAGGTTGTGTTTTCAGCTTAAAGCCAAGAGATACAAAAGAAATATTTCATGAAAAGTTGGTGAGTAGAAGTTCATTTTTAAGTTCACTTGATTGGATCCTATCATTGTTTATCTTTTCACTCAATAATAGATCCCACTCTTAAAAGAAATCCCAAGATATGACCTAGATGTCCAGTTAAATCACCTTAGAAAGCAGCTTTTGAGGCAATTAAAAAAAAGCCAATTTTCACCTTCAAAGGACAAATGGTTGTAACTCTACACCAGAATTACAGTGTAGAATTACTGACTGGCGTCTTTCAGCAAAAATTTTGCATTGATCACACCTTTATCAATCTATTTAGTCCCTGTTTCCCCTGGAAGGAAACTGAACTATGAAAAATGATGTGAACAGACCTTAGGCTTGCCTCTAGCCTTAAACTAGGTAATCAGAAGAATACAAAACCGGAAAGGCCAAGGACATCAATTCACATCAATAAGCACTGTCACAAGTGCCTGAAGCACCTGTTGACATCGAGACAGATAGTTCATCAGGAAGAACTGTTTCAAAAAGCATCACGCCATGTATCTACTTCCATCTGAATTCTTTCTTCCTTTCACTTATTACACACAAACACACACACACAAACATATCTATATAGGTTTAGATCTACCATGTACATATCTATGTACTCATCTGTCATTTAGAAAGTGACACTATTGAGATTACGATCCTAATCTTGTGAGTGAGAGCACGATGCTGATCTGTGACAACCACCCTGACATCTAGTGTGGCCCTAAAGAACGGACCTTCGCCGTGTCAATGGGTTTGTCTATTTCAAGCCTGCTTTTTTTAAATGACATTCATTCAAGAGTATTTATTGAGCGCTTACTATGTGCAGAGCACTGTACTAAGCGCTTTTGTTACACACATACTGTGTGTCAAGCACTCTATTAACTGCTAGGGTAGATACAAGCAAATCAGATTGGATGCAGCCCATGTCCCACAGGGGGCTGGCTCTAAGTCTTAATTCCCATTTTACTGAAGTGGTAATTTAGGAAAATATAAATTAAGCGATTTGCCCAAGGTTACATGGCAGATAACTGGCAGAGCCACAATTAGGCCCAAGGTCCTTCTGACTCCCAGGCCCAGGCTCTATCCAGTAGGCCACGTTGCTTCCCTTGTGTTAGCTCTATCTCAGATTCTGAATAGGTAAACCACACTGACTTTCTAAACTGCTTTGTTTAGATTTAAAAACACTTTTTTAACCGTGTCCTCGAGTAGAACAATAATAATAACCAGTGGTCTTTATTATTCTTTATATCTATTCAGACTGTCTTCTGTATCCCAAAATTGCAAGACAATTTAAAAGAGTAAGGAATAATTTGAAGTAAATAGCAGAATGATTGATTACAGATAGGAGCTCTGCAAAAACACACCAATTGGAGAAAATAAAGCATAAAATACCTCCATTATCACAAGGCAAACTAAACCAGAGAAAAATGCCATATATCCATAAAGAAGTTCTTGAATCCTGTTGATTGACCCACAAAGCCTCGTGCTTAGAAGAGCAAAGTTAAGTTTAATGGTTGACTGGAGGACCAAAAACAGGAACTTTCTTGTATTTTAATCCTCTTTTTGAAATAGACCATACTCTCTGAGTAAGGTGAAAAAAAAATCACTTACCATCTCATTCCCAATCTCTATATCTGGGAGGCAGAGAAATTTAGTCTCTGGAGGGGATAAATGATGAAAGCAATGAAAAATCAATTATAGTGTGGAATGTGTTTCCAAGGGGAAGAATACCCTATGATCACACAAAATAAGCTACCTTCTTTCCAAAGTATCTAAATGTCTCTAGCCCCCAATTTCTTTTCTCACCATCACTACCTGGATCACACTTTTCCAGTCCCCAACTCCTCTTTCCATGAGGCTCCCCAAAGGTTCCTTCGTTCTTCCCATCCTTCCTCCCTTTTTCCCTACTGCCCCACCCCTGATTCCTGGATGCTTAAGTTCCAGTCAGGGCCACCGTCCTGGGCCTCTTCTATTTTTGGTCTTTATCCCCCTCTTACCCTTCCAACCAAGGCCCACGTCCTTGGGAAGGGAAAAGCTGCTTTGACAAGTCGTCCCCTGATCCCACTGATCCCACTGATCATTAGTCAGTGGTCGAGAATGGTGAGGGCTGCAGCAGCAGCCACCTGAGGGCCTCACCGCACACCATCAAGGCAATGATGGCACTGAAACATGACCCCGAGAGGCCACTGGGGCTTTAATCTTGCACCTACACCCTGCCAGGATTTTTCCCAGAGCAGAAGAACAAGAGTTATTTTTCAAGGTTAATATGTGGAAAGCCATAATCAGGTTTTATACTTAAGCCATTTGATCTAGCCTGAAAAATCCACACCTTGACCTCTTGCAAGGAGTACAGAGGGCTACAGTTCAGACATCGAAAAGTCACAAGACTAGAGGGTGTGTGAGCTAGCAAATCCCTGTTGGCCATAACTCAGCCCTCACTGAGGGGAGAGCATTTGCCTTAGCACTTCGAAGAGTATGCCAGAAGCAAAACACCTACTCCCTGCTCTCAAAAACCAATTCTAAAATGAAAGCCTACAGCAGCAGGTCTTTGGAAGCAGCCCACAGAACTGCTCAAAATAATAATAATAATAATTATTATGGCATTTGTTAAGGGTTTACTACGTGCCAGGTAATGTACTAAGCGCTGGGGTGGATACAAGCAAATTGGGTTGGACACAGTCCCTGTCCTGTATAATTACCTCATCTACCTAGTTACTGCATAGGGCTCACAGTCTTAATCCCCATTTTACAGATGAGGTAACTGAGGCACAGAGAAGTGAAGTGACTTGCCCAAGGTCACACAGCAGACAAGTGGCAGAGCCAGGATTCAAGCCCATGACCTTCTGACTCCCAGGCCCGTGCTCTTTCCACTATGCCATGCTGCTTCTCTAACCTGGAGAAGGAGCCCAAAAAGGGAAAGGGAATCTCCCATCCTGGAGGTGAGAGGCAGTGAGGCCACGACCCATCACCGGACTACGCAGAAGGCTTTGAGAACTGCTGCTTTCGAGTTAAGGTGCGCCTGCTCTTTACCAGCGCCATCCTGCTCCACCTTAAAATCTCCTGGAGATTGATTTCACAGTATCCTTCAATGACATACAGGGAAGAAGTTGCACCTAAATCCTAGACTGAAGTGGAGATCCGGAGGCTGTTTTCACCTGTGGCTTCTCCCATTGCCTGCAGGAGCACCAGCAGAGTCACCAGTGCTTCCTCATACACTATAGCCTCTCTTAGGCCGGAACTCTTAACCTGGAGCTTTGAAAAGAGGCCCAAAAGACGGAGACAGCGGAGGCGTGGAAATGGGCCAATGGGACTGTGGAAGTTACGACAGAGATCATTAGTCAGAGAGGACCACTGGTCTAATCCAGAAGTGGCAACTGGCTCAGGATCTTCTCTAGAAAGGTTTGACCTAGTGCCCAGCAATAAAGCACTTTGGCAGTACATGGCAGAACATGGTTCTCTTCTTTACAGGAAGAGAACCAGAACAAAATCACACAAACCTAAGCTCTGGAGGGGAAACTAAAATCTCCTCTAAACCAGGAAAACCAAGCTCCCATTTTCTCTTCCCCAGGCATGAACTTACTATTAATTCATATTGTTCATTGATTAAATGCCCTCAATATGCTTCTATAGGTGCTAACTGAACACTGTACATGCTCTCTCTCTTTCTTACACTCTCTCGCTCTCTTGCTCAGAGTTTAAGTAGAACAGAAAGGTAAGGAGCAATTTTAAAAAAGGCACAGCCAATAAGTAAGCTACAAAGCATGGAATACAATGTCACAGAACTGCCGATGCTCTGATGTCAGGGGATGGACGTGAAATCCAACATTATTAAATCTACAGTAAAAAGTTCAGATAAGTTAGACTCCCCATATGCCTATTTGTGTTAAACTAGGTTTTTGTAAAGGAAGCCAAAATCAAGCCACATTCAGCAAGAGTAACCTCTACAGGATTGTCAGACAGAGGCATTTTTCATGGCATCATCCAAAACGATTAATTAATCCAAACCTCACCAACAGAAAGCTTTACCTAAGCATTAGCTTCCAAGGATTAGAATGACTGATACACCTTAAAGAAGAACATAGTTCCGCATCACTTTCTAAGCAGGAGAAGGAACCATACGGGTTCTGCTATTTGATTGTGCCACTGACTTTTATTTCTAAGATTCCTTTATTATGTGGGATCCTCTCCTCCATGCTGAGAATTGTCATTAGTGAAACTCAGATCTGTAATCTGTGCAAACTACTTCATTCATCCCTATACTCAACAACAGCCTCCATCACTACTTCTCCTTAAAAGATACTCAGTCACTGCCTCTTACATCATCCCATTACTCTTCTGCTTTGCTACCAACCCACTCATCCTGAAACTTAAACATCTGTTCCTCCCCCCTGCTACTCCGCTATCATTCTTTCTGCAGCTAAAATCAGCCTTGAGTCACCAAAATGCATCTCATATACACTGATCATCTTGAAAACATCGACTTGAATTTGATCCCTGATCACAAAATATACTCTTGCTTCCTGGCCTCAAAATGAGAGTTTATATTATGTCCAGCAAAACTGTTGTACATACCTTAAAAAATTTAAACCAGATGCAAAAGAGGCAGTGACCTAATCTATTTTCTGAGCTAATGAAATCTTTTTGGGGGGAAAATAAACAGGTAAATTAGAATTCTTGCCAATTAATCCTTTGTTGAATAGAGGTTGCCATAATTCAAGAATTGAACATCAACATTATTTTGTTTCCAGGTATCTTGAATATTGCACATTTTAAGAAGCAAAAGATTCAAGAGATGAATTCCTGGAAATGCTATCCAAATGCTACTGGTTCTACTGATGCAGTTCTCTCCTGGTTCTATATTTCCCTCAAAAACAAGCTTCTACTAAATCATAACTGATATGCCACCAAAGAGAAAGAAAGATTATCTGAGTATCAGGAGCAGGCATGTCAAATTTATTCCTAAGAATGGACCATTTAGGTGGTGATACAGTTGTATAGGGATTGCACATCTTAAAAGGTAGAAACTACTACCATGTTCTCTGTAAATTAGCATATGAATGCAATATTATTGAATTGAAAAGGAAATGAAGTTCATGATTACAACTGCTTTTGTAACTTCTTGCAGATTCTGTGTTGGCAGGGTGGGGCTTCCAAGAGGCTAAAGACAGTGGTCCTTAATTAAGGAAAAGACTGGGAAGAGGGGAACAGAGCTGACTCAATCAATAAACCAACCGTATATTTATTGAGGGCTTACTGTGTGCAGAGCACGGTACTGAGTGGTTGGGAGAGTACAACACAGAGTCAGTGGATATGTTCCCAGGCCACAAGGAGCTTACACTCTAGAGGGACTCGTTTGATGACAGTGATGCATAAACCAAAGAGCTACCTCAAGTGAAACAAACTTCTCGTTATAGGATTATAGATGGAAGAAACTGATCCAGACTGACAACCTAGTGCACACCTATTCCAGGAGAAGGAACAGTTTTGCAGCAGTAATGGTTTATGGACAACTGTTTTGGGCGAGCCAAATCTACGACCTTCCTGAGGAAATTCCAAATATGGTAAACTTTCAGTCAGACTTTTATCAACGAGAAAGTTCAGGTAATTGGTATTTCTTACGTCCCCCAGTACGATATCTGGCAGAGTGATCCCTTATGGGGGTACACTTTCCATTTCGTGGGAGGCATTTCCAACAATCAGAGTATGTTTAAGTCTTCTCAGGTGGAAGGGAGAGGGTAAGGTTAGACATGTCTCTGGGAAACCTGAGGAATCCTAGCTGGGCTCTTTTAGGTAGGACACAGTTGTTCAGCTAATCAGATGAGTAAACAGCCATTCTTATGTCAACTGTTTCCCTGCAGAGGGAATTCTGGAGGAATCATCCCCACCAAATACCTGAACTTTCAACAAGACGGTGATTTAGCTAACATGTCTGTAGGGATGGCCCTTTGTAGGGACTATGCAAAACCACCTCCTGGGAATAGTCTTTTTAGTCCTGACCCTAATCTAGATTTTCTGACTGGCATTCCCCATCACCTGGTTTCTGGATATCAAAGTTTCTAGTGCACTGAATTTCTGACTGTAAATTCCTCCTTCCAAGAGGATATTATCTGTGCTGCATTAGTCAATCGTATTTATTGAGCACTTACAGTGTGCAGAGCACTGCCTTAAGCGCTTGGGAGAGTATAATATAGCAGACACATTCCCTGCCTTCAACAAGGTGACAGTCTAGTGGGGGAGGCATTACTTCATTGTGATCTTGACAACTGATCAGAAACACTCTCTCTGCCCTTCTCCTGAGGCTATATGACTGCTCTGGGTAAAGAGAACTGATATCTAGTGAGACATTCCCAGCAAAGCTGATGCTGGCCCTCATGAGTCTATGCTTGTATGATATTCTTGGGTAAAAAATTATAGTAGTGGCTTCTTCACAGTTTTTGGAACTTTCCTCACAGAGCCCTGAGCAGGCGGAAATTCTGGAACCTGGCCTGATCTCCTCTTTCTTTGGACTTTTGCTGACTATATCCACCTCATCTGGAAGTGGAGGACTGAGGAGAAAGGAAAAGGATGGAGCAAAATGGTGAGAGGCAAAGGTAAAATTGGCAGGTAAAAGAATCCATTTGCTCACCTTATGAGTGATAGTTTTGTACACGATCAGCAGAGTTAAATTGTGCATGACTGGGAAATCCCATTTACACACTAGAATAGGCAACTGGCCGTGCACACTAAGTACGTGTGTTCTGAGCACCAGAAATTCAGGTCACTGAAAGGGTGCAAGCCACCCAATGAGGCCTCAGTCACTTGTCTGAAGCTCCAAAACTAAAATGGGAGCTCTTCAGGACTCTTTTTGATTAAGTAGTCTTGAGGGGGCTCTTTTATATATCCAAGTCTTAGCATCATATAATAGGACAACTGCAAGCAAAAGTTCAATTTTGACTCTAAGAAAGCCATCTCTCTGTATCTTGTTTCCTCCAATGACAAAAGGCTGTACCATCACATGTGCTACAATAGTTGAAGGAGTGTGGCCTAGAGGAAAAAGCATGGTCCCTGCCACTTGCCTGCTGTGTGACCTGAAGCAAGTCACTTAACTTCTCTGGGCCTCTGTTTCCTCAAATGGGGATTAAATATCTATTCTTCCTCCTGCTTTCACTATGAACTCTATGTGCGACAGGGATTTTGTCAGACCTGATTATCTTGTATCTCCCCCAGGGCCCAGTACAGTGCTTGCACATAGTAAGCGCTTAACAAATACCATTTAAAAAATCAGTAGCACTGCCAAACAAAGTGAACGATAAGGTTAGCTGTATTAGTATACTGTTAGCTTATAAATGGAGGGGGAGGGAAGAAAAATAGTTTAATTTGGTTCAAAATATTTCACTATATCACAACCATTATTATGCCATTTATGGCATGTGTGCTTCATAAAAAAACTGCTTTTATGTTCAGCTAAAGATGAAAAATTCTGGATTTTTCAAATAAATGTGATAAATGGTATGTCTCAGCATCACTATAAAAAGAACAATGAAGCTGTGATGTACGTGATAGTTTTTCAATTTACATGTCCTAACAATAACTTTCTTTTGATAAAAATGATCTTCTGTACACAACTTGCTGCTGTGTTCCAAGAAAAAGAAAGGGCTGGGAAATTGAAAGTATTGTGACTTTCAAAATAACAAAATAAAAAACAAAATAATCTGAGATTTCTTCTGATTGAGGATATGTGAAATGCATAAAATTAAATATTTTTCAAAATCCTTTTATTTTATCAGAAGATTTACTTTAAACCAAATTCACCTAATATAACCAATTGAGATGTATTTTTAAAATTACTATTTGCAACTGGGCAGCAAGGATCCCCAAACTATTGTAAAATCAGTGATGCTCCTATTTCAGCCATTAAAATAAAATATGCAGAATTTTTTTTTTCTGGAAACTCAAGGAAACCAAGCCTGAAAAATAGATCATTTTCTATTTTTTGGTTTGCTTTGGTGGCACTAACTATAAAGAATTTGAATACCAACTCAACCTCTATAGTACTCACTTTTGCAAATTGCTATAATGCCAACTCTCTGTCATTAAGTCCATAAAAAAATCAAGTGAATTTCAAGGTTCTTGTGCTAAACAGACCCCCTGTTAATGGATGGACATTTGAGAAAGTGACAAGTAGAGAAATATGCCCCTTAGAATCTAATGACTTATTGATGATGGTGAACTAGCAAGAATTGGTTTTTGACATGAGGAAACACAGCAACGATGAAAAATCATGCCCGAAAGCCTAATATTTTGCAGATTTAATTTCTTTCTATGCATTTCAAGGCTGCAGATGTTGTTGCTTTTGTTTACTGGCAATTAACTTAGAGTACATTGTAAATATAGAATTAGTAAATAGGTATGGTGCACATGTTTTTTTTACTGATTTTCAAGATTATGATTTTCTGATGCTGTCATAGTCTTTTCAGTCTTCGAAACAAAAGCTGGGGCTTCACAGTTCAGAAAACTGGGGATACACGTAAAGTCCCGGATGTTCCACCAAGCCAAAATGACTTTTTCGTTGCTTGTTGTTTTCCTTTTAAAGTTACAAGGTGCAAGTTTTCCTCCCTCAGGCTCTTAACCATCTTGGGCCAGAGAATGAGGCTGACTTATTTTGGTTCCTGGTTGCCATTGCCTCCTCTCTTAGTTCCTGATCTCTAGCCTCTTTCAACTCAAGCTCCCCCAACCCTGTCGGCCCTCCACTCCTCAGAGCCTCTTCATCACTCTTCATTGTGAACTTCTACCTTCTAAGCTTGGCGACGGGTGCTTCTCCCCACCCCTGGCTCCCTTCATCCCCTTTCTAGCCCAGGCCACACTGTCTCCAGTCACGCAGGCAGGCTTCCTTGTAATCTCCTGCTTGTAGTCCTCTTACCCTAAGGCCTTGCCATGGCAAATTGCAGCCAAAGAGCTACATATCTCCCAGAAGTTATGTTCAATTAGTTCCATCCATTTTTCAACCAAACCTCAGCCCACATCTCTTTATCCAGGGATTCTTTTAAATTACTGGACCTATCGACGAATATTTTTATATGGATAAAGTCATGCTGACTGAGCAATTCTCTGTCTCCTAACTGAATGAAGGCTCTTTGAGGACAGAGACAGTGGCTAACCTATGCCCCTCTCAACTTGCTCCTACTGCTATCCACACTTTGGATGATTGGTCAGAACTTTATGGACTAATGAGCGAAAATCAAAATTCTTCCAAGGAATGCTGAAGACCATTCTGAAAGTAGTACAGAGAAGCAACGTGGCCCAGTGGAAAGAGCATGGGCTAGGGAATCAGTGGTCCTGGATTCTAATCCTGGCTCTGCCACTTGCTTGCCGGATGACCTTGGGCAAGTCAATTAGCGTCCTTGTGCCTCTCTGTAAAATGGGCATTAACTACCTGCTCTCCCTCCCCCTTAGACTGTGAGCCCCACATGGGACAGTAACTGTGTCCCAACTGATGATCTTGAATCTCCCCCAGTGCTTTGTAAGTGCTTCTCAAATACCACAATTATTATTACTCAGTATGCAATATTCACAGACATTATCTGCTTGGAAGGATTGATCCCTAAGTACCTGGTAGAAGAAAATAAACGCTGTATTTGACAGCATATTGCTGAAGAGCATGTTGAACATTTTTCTCAGAATAAGACCTCAAACTATGCATCAAAGGCAACAAAATGCTGACCATGCTGATGGATACAATAGCGTGCATACCGTAGTTCCTTGCAGCACTCATCCCATTCAGCACTTGCCTCACTTCACAAAATGCTGTCACCCCTGCCCAGTACTTGCTTGATGTCCCACCTTGGGCCCCAGCAGAAACACAACTGGTAGGGACGAGAGAGTGAGAATGGTGCTATGCAAGCCATGAGCAGTACAATCAATTCCTATGAACAGGTTTTTTGGGTTTTTTGTGGTATTTGTTAAGCGCTTACCATGTGCCAGGCACTGCACTTAAGCGCTGGGATAGATACAAGGTAATCAGGCTGAGCACAGTCCATGTCCCACAGGGGGCTAACGGCTTTAATCCCCACTTTACAGATAAGGGAATTCAGGCACAGAGAAGTGAAGTGTCTGTCCAAGGTCACACAGCACGCAAGTGGCAAGCTGGGATTAGAAACCCAATCCTTTGACTCCAAGGCTCGTGCCCTTTCCACTACGCCACACTGTTTCTTGCTCTTGAAGTCTCAGGACTAAGGCTCATCCACCAACACCACCACCAGCACCTGTTTCTGTTAAAGTAACTACCTCTTGATCCCTTTATCCCTTCCCTGACATTCTGAATAAGTGCCTTTGATGGCTAGGAAACTAGCTAGATCATTGAATATATTTTTCAGTCTTAAAATGGATGTTGAGACTATGCCTATGAGAGGAGAAGAAAAACTTGTCTCACAACTGAACAGACCTTTCACTGTAGTAAATGCTCAGTTTAGATGGCGCTTCCTATTTCAAGCCATAGTTCCTGCCTTAAAAGTTACAAGGCTTCTTGGAAAATGAAAAAAATACCCTTTGCATTTACAACAGAGCAATACAATGACTACCGAATTCTGCAAATTATCTTGATTTATATATTCAACATGACTAAAGCCACACCATAATTTTGTGGAAGAAAATACTATCATTGAGGTGGATGATTTTAGTTCTCATGACCTTAAAAATATTGATTCGGAAGTACGGCTGTGGCATATGATTCCCATGCCAGGAAAACAACAAACTTATTCACCTATTTGCTTCATAAAACGTGTGGCCTGAAATTCACATTTCCACAAACAGGAAACTTTTCAGCTGTCCTGGAATGCCAGAAAGGGAAACTTCTGCCTGACTCAGACTTAGAGACACTCACTTCTGGGGCTGTCAGAGCTGCAAGAGGAAACTGATGCTCAGCCCCGGGGGAGAGGAATGTCTCTTGTCTTTGCCAGGCACTCCTTCTGACTGATTAAAAAGTCGTGTTGACAGGTTTCAATCCTTGCTTAGGCAGATTTGACCTTCCATGAGAAGCCTGGAGGACTAGGAGTATATGGGGGTAATGCTGAGTTTTTACATGACTTTGTGGGGCCTCATGGAAAACTAAACTGACATAGGATGATACTTGGGGATGAAATGCCCATTTTAGCTAAAATGTAACTGATCTTCAATAATAAAAAAACAACAACAACACAACATACAAATCTAATGTGCAGGAAAAATGTTAAGGAACTGCTTTTCTTTAATTCAAGAGTAAGAACCTGTTGCTTGCATGTGGAAAGAGGGTCTGTTGGCAGGAAGTTTCCAAGCAACCCTCTGGTGATCCCTGCCCTTTTCATCCACAACCTCCTGCCAAGATGTTGGGAGGCTTCAGACTGTTGGAAAAGTACAAAGCAAGCACTCCACACCTTTTCTGACTTTTGCCTGTTGATTTAAAATAAACAGGGTGATCTCACTCTTCTCTCTCCTGTGACCTGCAAGGGAAGCAGTGTGGCCTAGTGGACAGACATGGGCCTGGAGGTAAGAAGGAAATGGATTCTAATCCCGATTCCACCACTTGTCTGCTGTGTGACCTTGGGCAAGTCATTTCACTTCTCTGGGCCTCAGTAACCTCATATGGAAAATGGGGATTAAGGCTATGAGACCCATGTGGGACAGGGACTGTGTCCTACCTGATTAACCTGCATCTACCCCTGTGCTTAGAATAGTGCCGGGCACACAGCAAGTGCTTAACAAATATCATTTTTAAAAAAAGCAAGCTGGAGCCCATGAAACCTTTTCTCCAACAATGATATATATGTTGTATACTCTAACTACAACTAGTTTAAAAGCTCAAAAAATTCTAAGCTGTGGCTACCCAGTGTGGATTGAAATTTAAAGGCATCACTAGACAGACTGAAGGATTCAACTGGGCAATCTGGGCACCTAAAGTGTGAAGGGGCATTGGGAGTAATGTGGGAGGAGCAAAAACTGCCCTCAGGAATTGTACAGTGTACTTGCCAAATGCACACTTTGCCAAACTCTACTTCCAGGTTCTGAGTTTTATTTCTTGTCTTTTCACAAACTCCATTCAACTCTCATATGTGGGGAAAAATAAATCTGACTATTGCTTATTTTTTAAAATGTAGTTTTAGAATAGCAGTGATTAATCTCTATTAAACTGGCCATTTAATGCATTATAGGCTCCAAGAGAAACTGGTCTTTAATGGATCAGTAAAGCCCTCCAAGAAGGCTTATTTTTGGATTTTGGAGTACTGAGAGTTTTTCTCCCAGAAGCTACTGAAGATTTGTGGGCCAAAAGCCTTGATCCTAATAAATGTTTCACGCTAACTACTTTGATCTTGTTTCGTCAACTGAAAATATTTTATAGTCATTTGATACGTATTTCAGAACGTGCTTTCATTTAAGCTACAAGAACTTATTCTAAAATGAAGACCTTTTTTACCGAGATAAAGTAATTTCAATTCTGACACATGTAGACAGAATAGAGTCTGGCAATTAAAAATAGTGTTTCTGGACATTTTAAAATGAATGAAAAAGATGTTTCATAAAAAGGCAATTTTCTGCTTTTGAATATTCAATTGAATTGATTCTTATCAAAGCATATTTCTATGGTAACTTCAAGATTATAAGCGACATTTCAATGTCTCCGAGTGATGGGAACCTCATGTGATACTTTCAAATTATCGTAGTCGCATGTGCACAGTGCAAGAGGGACTACTGATTTGGACTCAATGCCTCAGTCACACACATTGTCAGTGATCACTATCACAGCAGCACCTTCGAATCTAACAGCTTTCCCATATTAACTCATTGGTATTTTAAGGTACTCTCTTACATAAAAAACAAACCCCAAAAGATATTTACCAAGTTTTTAAAAGAGAAAGCTGCAAATCACCAAGTTCCCTAACAGCTTAATTCATACATTTTCACAACTTGGTAGATTGATAGTAAAACTTGGTAGAGAATGTTCTATTCATCTCCATTTAGATGGCAGTTATATATAAAAAGAGTAAGTCTATTTGAAAATGAAATCTGTTCTATAACATGTCTTACAGCAGATGCTAGAATGAAATGCTAGGCTGGAATAATTTTATTTTGAAAAATATATAGAGTCTGAAAGCAAAATGTAAACACCCAGGCCAAGAACTGTGATGAAGCCCCCAAGTGTCATCCTTTTTCTCCTGGGATCAACTGGCCTGTTCTTTCATCAGCTGCTGGGGGCAACGCTACCGTGAGCTTCCTACACAAGTGCAGGGCTGAATCAAGTTCGGGCTGCCGGCTTCAGTCCTGACCGCCTATTGCCCACCTCTGACTGCAAGTCGTGGAATAAATGGGTGCGGTTGAAGCCACTGCCTTGAGGCTGTAATCTTAGGGCGGTGGAAAGGGTCCCAACTATAGTAGTGATCACTAAAAATGCGTGACAGCCATCGAGTGAAATAGTAGTCCCTTCTGCACTGTGCATGTGTGAATTCGACAAATTGAAAATATCGCATGAGTTGTCATCACACCAAGGGGCCTCTGGAGCTCAGTCACCCACCCACCCGCTCCAAGCTATTGTTATGTAGCCTTCGAGTTCTGGGAAACAGAGTGTGACCACTCTTAAAGGTAGTCTTGTCCGAGGTGCTCAGAGGCGGGATGTCCTAATGCAGGCAGTATGGAATTGCCGCGGAAGATCACTGTGACTATTACCCCTGCCCGCCATTACACTGTACCCCTCATCCTGACCAGCCATCTCACAATGAAGGCTGACAGCCAGGGGGCACTGGATGATGTGGTGCAATCCATCACCACCATCAAAAAACAACCATCGAATGTCCTGCTGTTAAGATACCACCCCCGCCTCCAGAAACTATGGAATTGGGCAATCCCTTACTGCTGTTCCTGGCTGAAGAGATAGCAGTGCCACTCTGCAGCACTGTTGTTGTCTGAACAGACCTACTAAGGCTTGCAATGCTTACCCACAAGGAGCAGCGTGAAATGTGTTCTACTCTATTTCTGTGCGAACAGTATGAAAGAGACAGCCCTCTCCACCCACACACACTAAATGAAAATATCCTGTTTGTTCGGATTTCTATAACGTCCTTTTCATGTTGGTCGTAGTTTGCTCTGCTCTGGATGATAATGAAAGACAATCCCCTTTCTTCAGTAATCTTAAATGAGCCATTTGAAGAGGCAATTCTGCTAACTGTTGTAGAAGACACATGAGACCTACTCTTCAAGAGACAAGAGAGCTACTCTTGTCTTCCTTATGCAACAATTCACTTTGCACCTAGATTGAATGTGAGAAGAGATTAAACAGAATTGCACAAAACTGTTTTGTTGGGTCCAAATATAATCTGTCACTGCTCAGCAAAGATGAGTATCCCAGAGGGTACCATTTGGCAGCTGGGGGAGGGTTGGGCGTCACCCTCAGGTACTTTAGCTTCTATTTTAAAGAGCCACATACAAGTTACAAAATTATTATTGGAGATCAAAAGTATAATGAATAAAGACAGGGAAAATAATCATAATCAACTGATCTTTCCTAAGGCTTTTAGTGTTCCACCAAGAAACTACTCCAAATAGTTTCACCATTTTTATGCTGAAACTGATCTACAATGATTTTAAAGGCCATCAGACTTGGCATTTCTACTATAAGATGAACAGTAGCACCTCATTAGCATCTAATAGCATCATTAGCATCTAATACTCTGATTCAAAGAGCGCAAAGCACTATCATTATTTAAAATGTATATGCCCTTTGTGCTTGCAAAGTGTTCTCTCTTTTTAGTTGGATTTCTCAAGGCTGTCAAAAAGCACTAAGCCTCCATTCCTCACTTTCAGGTTGGAAAACCTAAACCACTACAAGGGGAGGGACTGGCCTAATATCTTGGAGCAAGCATCCAGTGGGGCATGGAAAGAGTATTTAAAACCTTTCAACTTCCAGCCGATTCTTAGCCTGCTATTAATCCCCACAGCATTCCCCAGACAGAGAGATCATCCTTCCTTATCACTACTTTCATCAGGAAAGCAACAGAAATGCAGAAAGAACTTAATCCATTTTTAACACCAATGCAAGGAAGATTTTCAGTCTGCTGCAATATCTCCTGCATTCAGCATCACCGAAACCAAAGATGACTCTTGCTCAGATAATGTTTTCAAGGTGTTTCGCTAATCCACTAAGTAATGGAATGGGTGACATCCCTACATTGTGTTGGTTAAAAAGTGTTGCCAGTTATGACAGGTCAAATGACACTTCTCTACACTAGTTTACTCAGGGACAGATTACATGGGCATTGTAAATTCTGGGTTTTATTTGAATTCTGGATCTTAAAATATTCCAACTTCAAAATGGGAGAAACTGGATTTTTCTAGCTTGAGAAAATAATCTTGTGGAACATTATGACAAATATTAACACTAAGGGAGGAAATGTTAGAGGCCACAGGGGGTGGTGTTGGGGTAGGGGGAGGAGGAAGAGAACTTAAGGGAAACCACAATCACCCATGTTTCAGTAGCACTTGAAGCTACTACCAAAATTCAGCATACACTTTAAAGCCTTACCAAAAGCCAAAATGGAACAGATCCATTGCCCTTGGCCTCCGGGATTATGAATCCCCATGAAACCGGGCTTTGCTTTTGATTAATCAATATATGTTGGGAAAAGAGGTCTCTAACAAGCCAATGTCTTCTTTACCACAACTTTTGGGGTCTCTGCAGTTGCTATAAACCCAAAATGCCCAGGTGCATTGAGAGAAACACCCTTCTTCAAGGCATGCCAAAGATCTGTCATGTTGATCCACAGATAGTATATGTGCATGGAGCAAGCTTTTGAAACTGATGGCTTTTTTTTTTCTTTTTTGTAACTGCCTGCTATTATGGTGACAAGAAGAAGCAGCTGTGAGGAGAAATGGGAGAGGAAAGAAAAAAAAAAAATTCTAATAACAAATGACTACTAAACAACTAATTGTGAATAAAAATGCCCTCATTTAAGGAAATGCTTTATAGACAGGAGAAGCTGCTGAATTATATCAGAGACCACTGACTTCGAGATTATCTGAGAGGGAAAAAGAAACGAAAAAGCACAGCACTAGAAGCATGGTCTACTGCATGAGAATTAGATGCTCAAAACAAGACCTATTTGGTGGCAAATTAATGATTCCACACTCAACAATATCATCCTATCGCTATTTCTCATTTTACAGCCTAATATAACTTAATTACACCCTAATACATCTCTTAAGTTAGGGAACCTGTTGGCAAGTAAAGAACTTTGACCTGGTCCCCCAAGGGGGGCACTAAGCCCTAGAGGCAGGGAAGAACAGTATTAAAACTTGGAGTCCCCAGATTTTGAAGTGGTAATTTAAACTCAGAGTCGTACAACCTCACCCAACTCAACCCTTCCAATAGCAGCCTGACAATTCAGGGGTAGAATCTGTGAGCTTTAGGCTTTTTGGTCCCTGGAGAAACAATTTTCAAGGGTCTGATGCAGCTGTCAGAATTTTCTCTTGACATTTGAAAATGACCGCTATCGAGGGTTGCTATGGTTGAACAAGCGGACCGTAACTTGATATGATTCAGTTCCGTCCTCTAAGCAATGAGAACATGTCTTGGCCCACAGAGTATGCAAATGGAGCACCTACCACATAAGAATGGATTTATATGTAGGAAGTTTGAAACAATGATTTAAAAGAAAACTAAATGCATTAATCATTAAAACCGCTCATATGTCACAAACCTCCCTGTATTTTTTTCCTTGACATGTTACGACAGTGTTCTGCAGTTTTCGAGACGAGGTGAATCACACAAATAAAGGACACACACACACACACACACACACACACAAAAATAATAAAATAAAGTCATACCTTAATCTGGGCAAACGGTCTTTCATATCCTCCAACGTACAGAAGGCCAACATTCTGAGGAAGCAGCCTACAAAAGAAATCATTACTTAGAAATCTTCAGTGGCTCGCACAATATTTCATGAGAAATACAATTAGTGTAAGAGAAAGATATGATTATGCAATTGTGGAAAAACTGGAGAAGAAATCTTTTTGGTTTCCCAGAAATTAAAAGTTTGAAGTAGGAAGAAAAACTTTAATATGGAGCACTTCATCCTAAAAATGAGGTGTACTTCCACAAGGTATATCGTAGAAAAATTATTTCACTGCCTCTGGTAACTTAAGAGGATTGCGATGCTTTCAGAAAAAAAACTATCTATAAATCAAAGCAGAAATAATCCTACAACAGGATTTTGCTAAGACTTTAAAGTAAAGCTAGGGGGCGTCTCTCAGGCAGAATGGGGCACTCAAATTGCCAAACATTAAATTCCAGGCTAAATCACTTTTAGGTGAAATAGAATTTAAGTAGAACAGCTACAGAATCTCATATTCTCTATCCCAAAATGGAGATTCTGCACAAAGTCATGGGAAATAACTCCACGATGCCCCTCACAACTGTCTACATCAACCCCTTCAAATGATTTTATCCGGTTGAAAAAAACCCCACCAGTTTTTCGATTTTATTACAGCTAAAGTAGATTGCTTTTAGTTATTTCATCAGAAAGGTCCCTATCCTGGTCACAGCATTTAATGAGGGAGGTGAGGGAAAGAAATCTAAGTCACCACTCATGGGTACGCTGGTTCAGAAAGCAAAGCCTAGTTTTTTGGCGGATGTGCGAGAAGGGGCTGGATAGTGCTGATGGAAGGAGGGAAACAAACATTTCAGACAGGCAGCCGGCAGGCATTTTTAAATGGATGCCCTCCCAAATTACTCTGCATTTACATTTTAGGAATCCTGCCAAAAATCATTTTTGCAGTTTCTTTCATCCAACAAGTCTAAATAATAAGTGTGATAGTTTGTAAGGCAGGCATTTCTGGACAAAAACAAAAAAAGTATGAACAGCTCATGTAGACTTTATTTTTCAGACTCTATGCCCTCTTTCAGGTAAATGCTCTTCCTTGGTTACCGAGGACATTATGCTCTCCATTTGCGTGGGCCTGCTGTTCTGAGAATCCATGCCGCCATGCAATCTTCCTGCTTTTTGATTTGGGGCTTTTTTGAAAAAAAAAATTTCTAAATTTCATGAATAATTATTTTCCGCATGCAAAAGGCATCATTTTAAAGGGACAGGGTGCTTGAATATTTTACAGCAATGGCACATTTCATGTCCCCTGAGAAAGAAATGAATTCATTACTGGAAAATGCACCTTTGGTATTTGCAACAATTTGAAATGGAAACTGGAATAGTACTGAAATCAGTACTGCAATTGCTTGGTGATGATTTTGGAAATTAAAATATTCAAATGAGCAATTCACAAATGTCATCTTATCAAACACTGTCCCTCCCCTCCATCAAAACTCTCCCAAAACACCACCATCTCCAATAGGCATTACCTTCTCTCTCCAATCAAGCCAACCCATTACCACAGCCACTCTCATCTATCAGTCATTCATTCACTTTTGTCTAGTCTTTAGACTTCTCTTCTCCCTCTTAATGACATATTCATCATTACTTAACTTGCTCTTTAGATTAGAAACTACTTGAGAACAGAAACTGTGCTATATACTACTAATAATAAAGAAAGTATTTGTTGAGCCCTTACTATGTGCCAAGCTCTGTTTTAAGCACTGGGGTAGATACAAGATAATCAGATTGGACACAGTCCCAGACCCACATGGGGCTCACCGTCTTAATCCCCATTTTAGAGATGAGGTAACTGAAGCCCAGAGAAGTGAAGTGACTTCCCCAAGGTCACACAGCAGACAAGTGGCGGGGCCAGAATTAGAACCCAGGTCTTTCTGTCTCCCGGGCCTGTGGATAGAGCACTATCCACTAGGCCACCCCACTTGTTCAGAATATTCCCTAAGCACTAGTAGAGTACTCTGCCCATAGCAGGTGCTTAGAAAACAGTTGATAATGAGATTGTTGGAATGTCTTCAGGCTCTTTGTGGCCATGAAGATGGACCAGAATTCTAATCAATTAACTTTTGTCAAAAAGCATGCATGGTAATGAAAACTTATTGAAGAAATCTATCTTGGACTGTGCTTAAAGGCAGTGAGGTTTTATATCCATATATCTATACATGAAGATATATATATACACATATATATGAATATATATACACAAACTTATTTTTGATATTTGTGAGCCTTCAGAGTGGCTAGGAGCTTGTTCTAGATGCCAACTAGCTGAGAGGGACAGAGGAAAGAAGGAAGGGTAACTAAATGAATACTGAATAGACTAGACCCCTTCTTCCCCCATCCCCCAAAAATTATTTTGGTAAAAGCATCTGCTATATCTGTAGCGTACATTCCCTGGTAGTATAAGGAACTGAAATCTACCCCCAGAATTCTGAAATGCCACTTTGGTGATTATTTGGAATGACAGGGTGATTTATTGAAAATATTGCTTGAAGTCTCAAATGTGAAGCAGGGTAGGTTGAAAATTGGATTGTCATCAAGCATATATGGATCAATGGCCAGACTATTTCCTAACAATTCTAATAATTATCTTGAGCCCTATTCCCAACAGCCAAAAGTGGAAGGAAAAGAAAATGTCTTTCGGTAAAATATGTAATCTGAAATCACAAAGTCCTATTAAACCTGCAAGTGATAATCATTTCAGAGTTCATGTAACCTTCATCTTTCTAGAGCCCATCTTTATAAGCAAGAAGATGAAGATGTGGCCCCTATTCCTTTTCCATTATTATCTTGTGACCAACTGTTCAATTCTGTGGCATTGTACTTAAAAAAAAAAAATTGACCTTTTTAGATGGGTAGAAATTTACTTCAACATCACCTTCCTTCTAGGGGAAAAAGCACTACCACTATATTACAAAGTAACTCATGGCAAAAAACAGAAGCTGCTTTATAATCCTTCAAAATATGTGTTGATATTCTAGAATCAGGAAATTTAAAATGTCTATGTATAATTCAGAACTCAACTTTTCAGACTAAATTACCCAGTCATATTATCCAGTTGTTTCAATAATAACTATGCTCAATCTCAAGGTATTTTAAAAAGTTATCACCAACTACAGTCTGTCTTTAGTTCTATAATCCTCATTAAAAAGTTTTAGAACTTTGGTAGGTCTGATCTTTTAAAGATTATTTCAACCAGAGTTACTATGTATGACTACAGACATTTATGGCTGATGCTGTGACCGATATGTGGAACAGGATCAAAAATGTATTACATAGGCTAAATGTTACATTAAAATTTGCATCCTATTGCCACTCTCCTTTTTAGTCCTCAAAGAGAGCATATTTGATGGATTTGGTAAGTACACCCTTCCTTAATGTAAGGATTCTAGCTGATGTAGAAAGTTAGAGTTTTCAATGCAGTGAAAATATGAGCTACCTTGCTGAAAAGTAATTCCATATCTCAATTCAGAATCACCCTGTTCAGAATTGATCACCTCTTGGCTTCATTCAGTCAATACATTGTTTTGTTGAAGGAGAAGAGCATGTTGATTTGAGGGAGACTGCTCAGAGGCATGTGGTTGGGTTGATTACGTACTGTTAAAGAGTTAAAGAACCAGAACTATGGCCATAACCTACTGTGTTCATTTTTATTGAGCAGTCTGGCCTAAAAAAAAAATGGCCACTCATATATGATCTGGAATTATTTTATCAATTACTTTAAATACGGCTTTGACTACCATCTCTACGCAGATGACACGCAGATCTACATCTCCGCCCCTGTCCTCTCCCCCTCCCTTCAGGCTCGCATCTCCTCCTGCCTCCGGGACGTCTCCACCTGGATGTCGGCCCGCCACCTAAAACTCAACATGAGCAAGACTGAGCTCCTCATCTTCCCTCCCAAGCCCGGTCCGCTCCCAGACTTCTCCGTCACCGTGGATGGCACGACCATCCTTCCCGTCCCGCAGGCCCGCAATCTCGGTGTCATCCTTGACTCGTCCCTCTCGTTCACCCCACACATCCTATCCGTTACCAAGACCTGCCGGTTTCACCTCTACAATATCGCCAAGATCCGCCCTTTCCTCTCCACCCAAACGGCTACCTTACTATTACGGGCTCTCGTTATATCCCGGCTAGACTACTGTGTCAGCCTTCTCTCTGACCTCCCTTCCTCCTCTCTCGCCCCACTCCAGTCTATTCTTCACTCCGCTGCCCGGCTCATCTTCCTGCAGAAACGATCTGGGCATGTCACTCCCCTTCTTAAACAACTCCAGTGGTTGCCTATCAACCTCCGCTCCAAACAAAAACTCCTCACTCTAGGCTTCAAGGCTCTCCATCACCTTGCCCCTTCCTACCTCTCCTCCCTTCTCTCTTTCTACCGCCCACCCCGCACGCTCCGCTCCTCTGCCGCCCACCTCCTCGCCGTCCCTCGGTCTCGCCTATCCCGCCGTCGACCCCTGGGTCACGTCCTCCCGCGGTCCCGGAACGCCCTCCCTCCTCACCTCCGCCAAACTGATTCTCTTTCCCTCTTCAAAACCTTACTTAAAAATCACCTCCTCCAAGAGGCGTTCCCAGACTGAGCTCCTCTTCCCCCTCTACTCCCTCTGCCATCCCCCCTTTACCTCTCCGCAGCTAAAGCCTCATTTTCCCCTTTTCCCTCTGCTCCTCCACCTCTCCCTTCCCATCCCCACAGCACTGTACTCGTCCGCTCAACTGTATATATTTTCGTTACCCTATTTATTTTGTGAATGAATTGTACATCGCCTTGATTCTATTTAGTTGCCATTGTTTTTACGAGATGTTCTTCCCCTTGACGCTGTTTAGTGCCATTGTTCTCGTCTGTCCGTCTCCCCCGATTAGACTGTAAGCCCGTCAAACGGCAGGGACTGTCTCTATCTGTTGCCGACTTGTTCATCCCAAGCGCTTAGTACAGTGCTCTGCACATAGTAAGCGCTCAATAAATACTATTGAATGAAATATGTCAACTGACCATTAGTATGTTATATAGGCTTTAATGATTTTGTCTGCTAATTTTTTATCTTCATGGTGTTTATACAAAAATGGTTGGTAGCTCAAACTCGATAATTTAATAGTCATACTATGCAATGAATATTTAAAACTCAAGCACTGATTCTAAGAAGAACAATAGAAAAAGGAGGTAGTGAGGATCCTCCGCATGATAACATTTAGAAAGCTGCAGCTTAGGCTCAAATTTAAAGTGGCTGATCCAAGGTAATTAATCACAAGGCAAAGGGCATGGGATGCCTATAACTTTCCTTTATATTCAGAGAGAGTTCAAAGATTGCATCCATGCCATTTCCTGAAAAGAGGGTCCTTTACCATTTTGATGTGTTTAAACTCTTCAAGACAGGAACCCTATCTTCCAGATGTAACAATACATTTTTGACTTTTCAAGGACCATTATTTCTTCCCTTGCCTCTATCATATCATATATATGTATATGTGTGTATATATATATATATAATAGCAATCAATCAATTGAATTTATTGAGCATCACTGCATGCAGAACACTGAACTAAGCTCTTGGAAGAGTATAATATAACAGAGTTGGTAGACAGGTCCCCTGCCCAAAAGGAACTTAACAGTCTAGAGGGGAGACAGATATTAAAGTAAATTAGAGATATGTACATAAGTGCCATGGAGCTACGGGTGGGAAAAATAAAGGGGACAGATCCAAGTGCAAGGGTCATGCAAATTCGGGGGGAAGGGGCAAATAAGGGCTTAGGTGAATATCTACATTTTATTGTGCCCAGGCCACTCCAAAGTCAGTGGAATTGAGGGAAACAATAAGGCATGACAATTAGCATTACCTTAATCCTTAAACATCCGAACTGCTCATACTTTATTTAAATGAGGGTCAGGTTTGAATTATCAGATGGTGACAATTTATTCTGGATATGTTCCTATGCTGAAAGTGTGAAATTCCTATAGATTCATTAGCCAGAGGGTCTAAACAGCTGAGAACTATAAAGTAAACCACTTAAGCATACAGTTTTAGCTGGAGATGAATTCTTAGCTTAAATAAACAAGAAAGATTGGAATTGAGCTCTAATGAACCATCAGCCACTAGTGAAGTTGTTTAAACACACAAAGCCCCTCGCCCCCCCAAAAAAACACCAAAAAGCTTTTGTTCGGAGCTCAGTTGTGAACTGTTGCTCATTTTAATGACTGAGTTTTTATCCCCTTTTAATTTTTAATGGCATACTCTCAAACCTCTCCCACAACAGTTAAGCCAAAATGAGTGTGGATTTTTGTCAGTTGTCTGTCTAAAGCCACTACTCATTTTTAAAAAAGCAAAAGAATGGTCTTGCTCCAACATGTCGGTTTTATCGAAGTATCATTCAGATCAAAAGATAGTAGTTGGTTGGGCTACAATTGATGGATTTGCCATGGGAAAAGGTGGTTGCAGCCCAAAAGCATGGTACTCTCTATCAATCGTATTTATTGGGCGCTTACTGCATGCAGAACACTGCACTCAGCACTTGGGAGAGTAAAATATAACAGAGGTGTTAGACACATCCCCTGCCCACAAAAAGCACTCAGTCTCTAACAGAGAAATCTTAAAAAAAATAAAATCACTGAAGAGTCTAAGGTTACTCACACATAAATCAGAAGGCTATAAACGCGTTTTATTCATTTGGGTGAGTGCAGATCTGCATGTTTGCCTGACTCAAGAACGCACCCTTCTCTTTCTTATACTTCTGACAGAGCATCACCAGACTTCAAAGCTCGCCTGAGTACTTTTCTATCTGAACTTGCAATTTTTGAGACGTTTCCTGGGAAGGCATTCCGTCGACATTTGAGGCACTGAAGTATACAGCTTACTTATCGAGTGCTGTGATCTATCATCATAAATGCCTTTGGCTTTTCTCTAAGAGACAAGCTTCTAAGGGGAGAACTTTTGATCTGTGGTTTAAAGTCAAGCTCTAATAAAGATGTATCGCTTGATAAATGTACACAGATCCTTGCACACACACGAGAGAAAATGAAATAGATGAAACTAAGGAACACAGGGAAATTTTCATTGTGAACCACTTGTATATGCAATTCCAAACCAGAAATGACATCTGAAATTCTATGTGGGCTAGTAACAAATCTGATCTTGCAGTGAGAAATTTACTGTAGCAATTGTACAAATATGGTTTACATATATAAATCCCATTTATAGAATGCTTTTAGAGAAGCAGCGTGGCTCAGTGGAAAGAGCACGGGCTTTGGAGTCAGAGTTCATGGGTTCAAATCCCGGCTCAGCCACTTGTCTGCTGTGTGACTTTGGGCAAGTCACTTAACTTCTCTGGGCCTCAGTTCCCTCATCTGTAAAATGGGGATTAAGACTGTGAGCCCCACGTGGGACAACCTGATTCCCCTGTGTCTACCCCAGCGCTTAGAACAGTGCTCGGCACATAGTAAGCGCTTAACAAATACCAACATTATTATTATTATCATCATTTACTACTCATTTTTAAAAAAGCAAAAGAATGGTCTTGCTCGAACATGTCGGTCTTATTGAAGTATCATTCAGATCAAAAGATAGTAGCCGGTGCATTACTATTCAATATGTTTGGATGTTCTGAGAGGAAAAATGGTTGAAAGACTTCCTAGAATTCCTGCTGACATTGGATTTTAGAAAGAAAAACTTGAGGCATTCATTTATTACTTTGGAAAGGTTTCTATATCTTGTCATGAGCAAATATCTGAAGTAGAAACCCTCTTATGATCTGACCCCAAGAGAAGTATTTCTTTGTAAAAGTTTTGATTACAGATGAAACAAGTACCCTCTAGTGAATCCACCTTTAGCATTACAATCAAACCTGAATCCTGTGTGGCATTTCACAACATTAGCTAACTTGATTAGGTGGCTTCCTTCAAGCAGGGAGAAGGAGGGGGCTTAACCTTCAGCTAACACTTGTCTTTCTAGTGGATACTAATTGGGAGCATAGGTGCCAAGTCCATGGGGACTTTTCTTCTATTCCACAATCAGGGCAAAAAGGGGATGAAGCCTGCTTCCAGGAGCTAAAAGGCCAGAAAGCCTACTTGTGAAGCATGCACTATGTGCCAAGAATTGTGTTTAATAGGTGGATATAGATTTATAGATATGTGATGGGCAATAAAATACAGACAAGAAGCAAAACCTCACATGTGGTAGCATGGCATTGGACAGAAGACAGAAAGCCCCTCTAGACTGTAAGCTCATTGTGGGCAGGGAACATGCCTACAAACTCTGTCCTACTGTACTACCACTACCACTTAGTAGGGTGCTCTGCACACAGTGAGTGCTCAAGAAATACAATGGATAAGGAAAATTCAAATTGATGAGCAATCAGAGGTGGCTTTCCTGGAGAAGAAGGTTCACAAAAATCACAATGCCTTACAACAAAGCAAGGGGAGAAAGGAGTGATTAGATAGGTAGGATGGATTGTCCCCAACCTGATTAGCTTGTAACTACCCCAGTGCTTAGTATACTGCCTGGCATATAGTGAGCACTTAGAAAATCATTTTTAAAAAGTCTCATTGACAGTTTAATGGGAAGTTCTTTATAAATCCCAGAGTAAATAATCGTCATCAGTTGGGTTCTCCACAAATAAGACACATCTGATAAAGGAGAAGCTGATGGAATCCAAGGACCTCTCAAAAGTATGAACCCTTATCAGAATAGAAGCTGAACTGTGATTCTTTATTTCCCCATCTTTCTAAACTCTAACATCCCAGAGTTAAAAAGAAATGAAATTTTCCTTATGTCACTGATATTCCTTTGGTAAAATAGAAGGTAGATTTGATGGTGAGTGACTATGACAAAGAAGAATGATAGACATATTAAACTATACTTAGACTGTAAGCTCATTACGGGCAGGGTACATGACTGCTAATTCTGTTTTTTTTTACTCTCCCAAGTGCGTAGTACAGTGCTCTTCATATAGTAAGTGCTCAATAAATAGCATTGATTGATTGATTATGTAGACCATGGAGGCAGAATACAAAGATTAAGGGAAAAAATATTTAGGTGACCTTGTTAAGGAAACTTCAGAGAAGCATAAGAAACATAAAATATTCTTAACAGTGGACAGAACAATTCTATCATGATTATAACGAAGCAGGCACAAGTCTTTAAATTTCATTTATTGGAGGAAGTACAAGTACACAAAAGCAACCTTCACCTCTGAATCAAGACACTTGGCTTAGTGAGAGGGATAGACAATGGGAATTTAGCTAGCACTTCAAATTATAAGAAGCCCAGGGTGCCCGAATCTTAGCATTTCAATAAAGAAAAATAGCACTGACAAATGATTTCACTTTGGACTTTCAGCACACTGACGACAACATTATTGAGGTGTGTGCTCTTAAACTTAAGAATGATTGCAGGCAGTGGGATGGAAACTGAAAAATATAGCTTAGTTTTTTCATGATAATCTATTATGACATCCTAAAGTGGAAAGGCCAGTGTTGCCTAAACTATTTAAAAAGAACATAAGGTGAAGTTAATAAAAACCACTCTCAGGAGGCCTTAAAGCGACAAAATGAAACATTTATGTACAACTACAAGACAATAAACAAAAGTAAGGCCTGAACAGTGCAGGGCACTAATTCGGGGAGACAATGTGCTGTCTCCTAAGTACTCTGTTAAATTTCAACAGCTTGCCATTTATTAGAGGGATACACATGAGATTTCAACTGTACTAATCTGTGGAGGAGAGAGCCTGAAGAGAAATGCCAAATTAGATTCTATTTATTCATTATTGCCAGGGTGGAAACCCTCTGAAACATATCACTTCATTTCTGCCTTTGTTGAGAGGCAATATTGTTCAGGAAGTGTTTCCAAAATTTGTATTTAATGAATTGTGTAGTTTCCCCAACATTTTAAATGGAGTTTTGGCAATAAGAAGAATGCCAAACTAAACAATCACTAATAGTATCCCAAATGATATCCCAGATGTATTAGGAGAGTAGAAAACTAAAGATAAAGCAAGATGGTGGCCGTGACAAATACATTCAGGAGGATGAGCTAAATGTTCCTGGAGCGTGCTCTAAACTCAGTAAGCCCTTGAAGAGTGCAATATATCTTGAATAGGAGTTTCAAGACAACACTCATGAGTGTTTACAAGTAAGCAGCCACAAAACTCTACCAAATGGTGGCATGAAGTGGGCAAGAGAGTCAGGAAAACTGTGCTAGGCAAAGTTGACCCGGACGAAGTTGGTCTTTACCAGGACTCTATACGTGGGGCCACTCCAGGGTTACAACACTTATTGTTTGATTCCTTTCTACAGGTTACAACTATGCTAAAATACCTCCACCCAATATTGCTTTATACCTTAAGCCAGCCATATACCTGATTGGACCTAACTTCCCAGTCAAGTGTGTTCAGTCCCTGCTTAGGTTGGGATCAAGCATCCAGCAATAAATGGATCTTGGAGGAAGCTCTGACCATAGTTTGTGTCAGATTTTCAAGACACAGAGGAGATCCCTGAGGATGTGACCAAAGGTATTGTTGAACTGGGGAGATAACTAACTCAATTTAGAAATGAATGATGCACATGTCGATGGGTTAAGTGCACCTAACTCAGAGAAATCGTTGTCCAATGAGAACCTCATCAAATTTCGACAGTCCAATGAATCACTGTAAGATCCTGAAACAGATGAAGTCGTCACGTTTTCTTCACTACTAGCTAAAATGTCTTACATCAATTTCTAAGAAAGCAGAAGAACTATTAACTACAATTGCAGAAGAAAACACTAATGGGGAGAGGAGTTCCAAGGTTCATAAAGGTGTTCAGAAGGCGTTTACCTGACACAAGAGGTTTTAGGAGAAGAACGATGCTATTCAACTTAAATTGGACAAATTCTTCTCTGAAGTTGAAAAACCACTCCTACAATCAGCAGAACAAGCTTCTACTTCAGCAGCTTCCTGCACAGGCTCATAATCAAACAATTCCTCATTTATTTAATGCTATGATGTCATGCTTTGAATTACTTTAATCAAGATTAATAATTCAATGACTTTTACCATTATGATATATAACATGAAAAGGAATTTTATGTTACTTTTCTAGGGGCTATGTAATGGTTCCTGTTTTGAAAATGTATCAAAAAATATATATATATAAAACAACTATTTATGATACAGCCATATTTTCAAAGAACACAATCCTATTGCACCATGGGGTACACCGGTACAATCTTAAGTCAATCCACCGACACTGGAACATACCCAATCCTCCTTCACTCCTTCACGGGTGGGACCCCGGAGGAGAATGGATGACAGCAGGGGGACCAAACAGCAGCTGAATGGTGAGCTGAAGGGGAAGAACCGTGAACAAGAAGGGCAGAAGAAATGGTTATATGACACAATGAAACAAAACTGCAGATAATGTGGCGTAGCTGAGGACAGCTGGAAGACAGAAGCACCAGACTAGCCTGGCATGTGGCAATTAGAAAGGAGGTGATTCTGAAGAGAGGTCTCAAGAACATCAAGGCACTAAGGGGCAGAGATGGACACAGTGACAGGCATTGCAGGTAGCAAATGTCACAGTGTCACAACGGATAATCTTTATAATCTCATGTTGTGGGAAGGACTGTCAGTCACACATCTGTCCTATCAGTTGTATTTATGCTCACCAATAAAAATTTCACTTGTTAATAGTGTAACTTTGAAACCTAAAGCTGTATCTTAGGCATCTGATTAGAGTGGATCAAGGTCCTTAATTATCAAAATCTATAATTGACCTGAAAACAGTTTCAATTCAGTCAGCTGATTTTTTTCTTTTTTTTTGAAAAAAAAAAGAAAAAGAGGCTTACATTTTCTCCTAAGATGAAAGAGTAGTAATCTTCTGTTCCCAGACCCTTTTTGTAGTTTTCAACATGAAGGTAAAGTATGTTCAAAATAATTCCTTTAGTTCTGATCAAGTACTGTACCACACAAAATTCTATAAATTCAGGAGATGTTTTCACCCCCTACTACCACTGCATTAGGACTAACAGCGATGGTTCGAGACATCAGGCTCTGAAAGTACACTACAAGTTATGAGTGAGCATACACTCTGTTCAGATGTGTCCACAATAGAAGAGAAGTACTGAACAATGTGGGGGAAAAAAACAAGCAATCTTTCCTTTAATTTTTTCATTCAAGGTCTCAGAGTACATTATTGAAGTCTGTGGTCTTTAGTAATAGAGCTGAAGGGTTCATACTTTTATCCTGAAAACATGCAAACCCTATTATTATTCAAGGACAGAGAGAGATGCTTTTTATCTCACAAAAAATGGAAAAAAGTGTAACAGGCAGAGAAGTAGTGTTCTCTAGGCATACTGGGACTATTTTATTATCTGGCAACTGTTATTGCTCCAATGGTTGAATCCAGAGGGGTTCATAGGCAACCCCCTTTGGCAGACCACCCTCATCCTGACATTTCCCAGAGGCTTCGGAATCAACGCAGAGTGAAGGAGCATCATATCCAAAGACTGACCGTTAAACCTCTAAGCACACCAGGGCTCGGTGCTGGGCTATTAGCAGGTTCTAACTCTAAATTTCATGGATACTTCCTGCCTACTAATACAACTACTATGCCTGACAAAAGTATGGTAATAAATGTTGAAATCAAATGAGGTGACAAACTGAAGGACTCTCGATACCAAATATGCCATAACTATTTTCTTCATAGGCAATATGAACACCAAATGTGTTCTGTGTCTGGCCCTCGACAGCTAACTAAAACTCATTTTCCAACCGTAATAATTGCTCACCCTTGCTAAAAGGATACAAGATTGGCATCCCCACTTCTCCCGTTAGTTCATTCATCACTACCATTCTTTTTATTGTTCCCCTAAATTTCAATTTAAGAAATCTGAATAAATTTTTCATAGGGAGGGATGGGAGACGCGCTCTTCTTTTTCCCATTAGTATTGATGACCATGTATACAGGGCAGACTGCATTCCTTAGAGAGTGCCTGAATAATTGATTGGTCCCCAGTACGGTGCTAGACTTAGAGCAAACCAATTTGTACATTTTCACTGAGTGTTTCTACTGCACTCAAAAGCACTTCTTCTACTAAGCGGGCTGCATATGAACGATAAATGGAAAAACACCCCATTTAAAAAAAATACCCACAATGAACCTATCTGTTCAGATCCCCATCTGCCACCATAAGGCATAAGTGGCTGTTGCCAAACCAATGGTAACTTTTAACCACTTGTTCTTTAACTTGGGAAAAGAATTAAGACTCACCTCGAAGTAAGGGCAGTAGAAAAGGAAGCACTACTTCTTCCTCAGGTTTCCAATCCCTACTACCATCAGTGCCTCCCTCCCCACATGCTAAATTACAATTTTGGGGGTGGGTGGGTGAAGGAATGGTTTCAGGCCACAAGTGAATTGCTCCTGCAGTCCATTTAACAGCACTCCATGGGCCTGTAATGGTTAATGTGCCTTCCTAAGGGCCAAACTATAAACAAAGATTAAGATGGGCAACAGTGTAGAGACCCCATCATGGTCATGACGACCAAATTTCTGTTCAGCTATAGCTATGCTGGACGACTACTAGGCTACTACTTGAATATTACCTGCACTGTCACATTTGGTATTTTCCCCTCATTTTAAAAGGACCTGTTTTTCTCTATGGCCCAAACTTGTTTTTCATTATTGAAAGTAACCCTACACTGAGGAACAGGATCACAGGGAGCACTGCAACTTCCACTGATAATATGAAAAAGCTCAAAGAGAATTTAACAAATTTGTATGGAAATGCAGCGGCTCTACTTTCACATCTGAAAACACAGAGGTAGGGGTTTTAGGTCTTAGAATCATGGGCACCCTGAAAATTTTTCTCCTGTAATATCAAGTAGAAATTCATTCTACTCTGTTGGATATATCTAGGTATGTCTTTTTAGACATTTGCCAATAATCAGTCATTCACACGTTTGTTGAGCAAACACTACACAGAGAACACTGCACTGGGTGATAAGAGAAATTATAAGGGAGGTTGATGAACTCGTCTCCATGCTCAAAGAAGCATGACTTCAAAAAACAGTTTTTAGGCTTTAAAATGAGTCCTACAGAATTGACATTCCCCTAACTTCAATTTTTGATACATATAGATGGGTGCAAATAACCCTAATAAAAAATGAAAGAAAAAATGCATTTTTGCCTGCCTTGAACAGGAATTATTTTGATTCATCTTCAGGGCAAATGAACTCAGATTTCTGGGTGCAGGAAAACACCAGAGGCAAAAGAAGTTTGCTTTGCACTAAGAATCTTTCTGAAACCCTTCTGAGTACATACAGAAAATAAAATTGGCCCACAATGAAAAGTATCTATAAAAATGGCACTTTATTACCGTAACTGTCTTCTTGTCGGATTAGATTAGCTTACTAAAGCACATTTTAACTGCTGTCTCTACGGAACATTCAATATATTGTGGGTGAAGATAATGCGGCTGTATTTTCTTTTGCCTCGTACATCATAAACACAATTGACATATTCTCTGTTGGAGTAATGAGGTATGAAGCAGAAAGAACAGCTTGAATTTTGACTTGTACAATGAGCGCATTTGACATGGGAACTATTAGGAAGAAGAATGAGACAGAAAAATTGGCTGGAAATTTAAGTACAGCCAGGAAGAGAACCTAATGCACTGACCCACGGGGTAAGCAAGGGGTGTCCAGTATTTAGGCCTTTGTCCTTATGACTGGGGAGCTTACGTGTCTGTCCTCTGGGAAAGCATGGATGGGGAGATTTGCAAGATGGAGACCTGGAAATGAAGTGGATTGTCAAACAGCAAATCAAAGATCCAGCCCCTGTGAGCAGTAAGGGTTAGTTTGAAGGACTCAAAGGGCTGCCAAATCAAAGGAACCTGGTATCCCCAATTAATTTAAAGGCGCTGGAAAGGAGACCATTCGTACAAACAGACCCCTAAAAATGGATCCTGGGGGTTCCACCCAAGATTTTCCCCTAAATGGTAGCCTCTCAGAAGGGCAACCAGGGGTGATTGACTTCCTGCTTTCCCTACCCTAAAACTGGCTCTGATAAGAATTCATATTCTAAATCCCCATTCAAAAAGTAGATTGTTGAACAAAATCATAAATATACTTGATTTTGAAGAAAATAACTAAAAACTATCACAAATAATTACTATTCATTTTGATTCATTGCCATCATTTCAGATCAAAAACCAATCACCTCATCAAAAACTTCCCTGGATCACGAAATTTTCTTAAGTCACTGCCATAAGCATTGGGACAGCAAAATAACAATAAGCAAAATTTTCAACTGTAACATTACAGCATTTCATTTTCAATTTTAACGCAGTATAACTTTCCATTAGACCTGACCATGTAGTTCAGGCTCTGGGGCTTGGGCCAGTGCTAATTTGCCTTTCTGATCTAACCAGTGATTTAAAAATTTAGAAACGAAACCTGTGTGTAGAAAGGGCTCCAATGAATTCAGCACACCATATACTTTCACACATATGAAGTTTCATTCAAAATTATTTTTAAGATATGGCTGCCAGGATATAAAATGAAACCAGTTATAGAAGCTGTGTATCTGCTTGGGCAGATGCAACAATACTTAGATATGCTATTTAAAATAGTGAGCGTTGGTTAAGTTTGATCATCCAGTCTTTGAAATTATACTGCATTTTTTCATCAAAACATTCATAGTTATTTATCAAAAATGTTCACTGGTATTATTTATTAGTATTCATCAGTATTTGCTCATCAGTATTCTGTGCAACTTACAATTGGAAACACACAATAGAGATAAAAGACAGGGTTCTCAAGCTTCAGGGAACTTTCAATCCTGGGGCATCTCAGGAGTTGAGAAGAGACCTCAAGGTCTCCTGATCCAAAACTTTGTTTCCAGGCAGATTGAACTATTCAGGACTTTTTAAATAGCTTTCTCTTTTTTAATACTATCCAGGAATGGAGATTTATAACCTTCCCATTTCAACATCTTATTCTTCAACAATGGCTTTATCTCGCATGGGTCAATTGAACATCCTGTTCTTTCAGGATCATTTTTTCCCAAATGATATAGGTCATGTTGCCCCAACAAATTTAGCATCCAATGCCAATCAGGGGACTGTGTTCTTGATTCTTTCAGCAAAGTCATGGAAACGGTCACTGAATAAAGCTAGTCCTTGAACTGATCTCTGAAGGAATTCCCAGGATGATTCTAAACTGATGCTGATGACCTTCTGTGTGCAATGCTTGAACCCATCTTTCCAAGATCACCCTTTGCTAGCTTCTGGTGAGGAGGATATCTGGAAAGGAACTTGAAGTCTGGGTGGACTGCAGCTATTGTTACTCTTCTTTCTACATGGTCTATCACCCCTGTCACTCACCACAAGGTTATTAAATTCCTTCTCTTTACCCCTTTTTACTCCCTGAAAACAAGAGAGTTCTGACCTCTGAGCCAGGACACGGAAGATGTGGCTTGGTGAGGACTTCATAATTCAGACCAGAGCTTTATCTTGACATTGAGGGTGCAGAGCCGGAATCCTATTTTTTGTTTTGGGGATGTTTATTCTCTCCATCATGTCATGTGAAGACATCCCTTCCACATCCAAATTTGTAACCTATCTGTTTTAACGCATTTGAGCAGTCATAGACTATATGACATTTCAGTTTCTTTGATCACACACTCTACACCATTCTCAAATCCACCTATACAAGTACAGAACACAAAAATACTCAGTTATAATGAAGTCCCCAAAGATTTGTATGGCAGATGTGAGTGCCTCACTCAACAACAGTATGTAAAGTGGTTGAGGGCACACCAGCCATCTGCTGCTGAGAAGGGCAAACAGAAATGGATTCTGTTTCATGGTCATAGTATGCCCCTAGCTACTGGGTTAGGATCGAAGATTGATACCGTGAATCTGAGTGCCACAGCGGCCATCTGTCGTGGTGGAGGACGCCCAGATCTAGTCTGGTCCACAGCCACAGACTGCATCCCAACACCAGCCGGGAAGGTTGCAGTGTGGGCTGTTGGTCACAGGGGAAATGGGTTGAGAGTAAGGACGGCTCAGAACTACTCCTCGTCCCTCTGGAATAACAAGTGCCGACAGGATCCCCGTAGAGCACAAGCCCTTTTTGAGTAGGTAGTTCGAGATACCCGGAGAAGTACCAGGGTGATTTGGCAGTTAGAGTTAGAGCCGCTCTAAATCCCTGAATGGCAAAAGGGCTAGTAGTGGATCCTTCAGGCTGATGTCACTCAAATTTGTCTTATCAGATGACTGCAACTGAGAGATTTTATGTTTGTAGCATTAAATTTTAAAGCCATTTACATAAATGAAAGGTTGCAGAGAGAAAGTTACAGTCATTACTTCTTATATGAAGTTTTGTGGAATGATTCTATTATTTGCTTCACCCTCAACCTACCAAAGTATATCCTATTTACTTGAATAATTGCCACCACCACAATTTCCTTCCCTAATTTTTCAGCAGGAAATAAAAGATTATTTTTTGAGGCACATAACTGTAGGCAGCGAGTATATCCTATTTACTTGAATAATTGCCACCACCACAATTTCCTTCCCTAATTTTTGAGCAGGAAATAAAAGATTATTTTTTGAGCCACATAACTGCAGGCAGCGACAGCAGCAGACCACAATGGGATGGGAAGTTTCGTTGAAAGGAAGGGGGTTAATTCGTTGTATGCAGCACTTGGAAGAACAACAGAAGTAAAAAAGACCACTCTTAGGAGCCCATTCTCTTCTATCTCCCCTCCTTTTTTATCTTCCTCTCCCCTTACCGCTAGACTTGATTCTCATATGACCCGCAGAGCCCAACCCCTATTTCTGTGTTGTGAAAATTATGCAAAAAGAAGGAGAAATTATGTAAGTAGATATGGTAGTGCTGCTGCTATTTAATATTCACAGAAGATATATGCAAGTCATAACAAATGATTTGATGGTCTATAAATGGAGCAGAATGAAAATATACTATTTTCACAGGAGGGTTAGAAAATGGTTTAATGTAGAATCCATTACAGACCTACTGAGCCAAAGCTACCAAGAAAGAATATTTAGGCTGGGCTATCTGAAAGCCCTCGGGCCAATTCCTTCCTTGGGCCCCTGTTCCAGATCCCTTACTCCTTCCCTTTCCCCCACTCCAGCTCCTCTTCCTCAAGGCAAACAGGCTTAGAGACTAGCTAGCACATGGCTGGCCTGAGAATCCCTCTGGGAAGAGTCCAGGGCTGGGTTAAAATGAATGCACCTTTCCTATATAGAGAGTTGTGGGCTGGAGATGTTCATTTATTCACTCAATTATATTTCTCAAGTGCTTACTGGGTGCAAAACAGACACATTCCCTGCCCATAACGAGCTTACAGTGTAGAGTTCAAGGATGGAGGAGAGAGGGCTGCTCCAGGCAATGCAAAAGCAGCATCCCTTTTGCAGGTTAAAATGAGGGCATCACCTTGTACAACCCTTACCCCAAAGGGTGTGGGGACTGACGTCCTGAACCCTCCAATCCAAGAGCAGTTTCCCTTCTAACGTTTGTATCCTCTTCCGGTCCAATAATAATACTACTGTTTGGACAAACAACTCTTAATTGTCCTTCAGGTCTTTTCCATGCATAATATTTAATCTCTCCTCTTGCTTAAACACTGCTGTGCAATCACATCAATCTCAATAGTAAAGTGCAAGCTGTTCATGACTATCAGTAATAGGGTTCTGGGAAGTAACTGATCCCTGAAAGGACACACTTACCCTGAATAATAAGTCCACTGTCTTTTGTGCAATCATTGTATGTAATAATCTAAGCAGAACAACAAAATGACAGTTGTAGAAACCAACTTGAAAAAGGGAAAGAGAAATTCTTTCTCTTTGGGGGCAAGGGAAGAACTGAAATGAACAAAACTCAGACCTGAATTCTAGGGAAGGAAGGGTCAACTAAAAATTCTGATTTTTGCTAAGTAAATGATCATTGCTACTAGGCTTAAGTGCTTTTCTGGGTAAGATTAGATTTTTTAAAAGCTATATTTTCTGGGGAAGTTCAGCAGTAGTTGAAAACATATTGTTGATGTTTGTATTTTACTATTACTTTGCTGTGACTTACATATTAACACCCATTTATAGGCATAAATTGGAGAGAAAACCCTTTTAAATGACACTATCCATCACAACGTCAGCTAAGAGTTTTCTGCTATTTCATCTCCTCTAATTTAAAATTAATAGAGCTACCAACATAGTCCGACTTGTCCTGCTTGTTGGTAGCCTTTTATTGCTTTGTTTACTCCAAATAACACATCAGCCCGCCCCTAGCAACTTTCCTTCATATTCATACTATTCATCTATTTACAGACTTGTGCTCCCTATTCATCATCATTCAACAAAATTACATTGCCCACAATTACTTCTTTTCATCTTTCAATTTTTCCATTTTCTTCATTCTTTACTAAGTGGGAGGCCCTTCATAGACTGCCGAACATTTAGAAGACCTTTTTCTAGCACCAAGTTGTGTAAAACTAGATGAGCTATCATGTCGAAAATGGCCCTTAGGAGAAACTGAAACCTTTCTAATCCAGAATACTTCTTTAGGGAACCCCTCTGTTTTTGAAATCCTATTGTTTCCCCTCTCCTCACCATTTCAATGTCAAGATTCTAATCCTGTCAATGTAAGCATTCCAAAAAGCAGATTATCCAAAGCACGTATGTCAGCCCTCGCCTCTATTCAGATACCTGCTTCTGGAAATTTCACACTTCACGGGTACCTTCACCAGACAGCTGGCAGGGGAAGTGAAGCAAACCAGTCGGTTTTGCTGCTTGTTAGCAACTATGGTAAAAAGGCTTGGTCAGGAAGAAGACTGAAACTCGAGGTTAAAATGATATTGAAGATTAATTGAGAATTTCAAAATTGTTCTAGGAGTAAAAGTGTGTGTGTGTATGGGGGGGGGGGGGGGCGCGGTATTGTTACAAGTAGGATCAGGGGGAGGAGAGGAATTCACTGATGCAGTAATCTCTGGCACTTGAAGAGTCCCAGAGATTCACAATCTGTACCATAAGTGCTGATCCAAAGATCCGAACATAATGCTCATTAAAATGTCATTATATTCAGAAAATATGAGGAACTCCATCCCTGTTCCCAAAACACTACTGCAGCAGTAGTAGGGCTATTCTGGGACAAGTGAAACTCTTCTTCTCAACATTCAGATCTAAATAAGAAGGGTTTTTTTTCTCTATGTACATTACATGATCTGTTAAAAGATGGCAGCATTCGTCAGAATGTATAATGAAAAGAATACCCAAGGGGAATGTCATATTTTAAACAGAAGTTCCATTTAATTTGGAAAGCAACTAATTATGGAATGAAAGTTTAATTAGAATAGAGAGATACAGGTAAAATGCTAGATTATTTGAGAGGGTCTTTAATAGGGTTCTCTTATGGGCCTTGCATAAGCCATACACCTTAAGTTTAGTTTAGTCATTTAGACTGTTCTGCACATAGTAAGAGCTCAATAAATACTACTGAATGAAATGAATGGTCTTTCCACACCAATCTCATCAATCACATAATTGTATTTATCGAGCACTGAGTGCAAAGCACTATACTAAAAGCTTGGGAGAGTACAATATAACAGAATTGGTAGACATGCTCCCTGCCCACAGCAAGCTTACTGTCTCATTGCTTATTTATAATGTTGCACCATTTGGTAAATGATGTTATATTAACACTGAAACATTCGGCCCTTGGCCCAACTTGCAAAAACATTTTTTGATCAGTTTCCTTGGAAATGGCAGTAGAAAATAATTGAATTGTTTATGAAAACTACTCTATTTTTCTTGGGAAAAATACTTTTCAATTTATATTACTGATTCATGCCCTTTTATTATTCTGGCTATGGAAAAAAAAGGGTGATAATGATGGACAATTCTTGATGCATTGGAGTGAAAAATTAGGTATTTGTCGACCATGTCTGATTCCAAAGAACTAATTGGCACAAGGTTAACCTGCTCTTTCCCCTTTGCTGTTACTGTATAAAGTTTATAAATCTAATTTGGTTATAAGCATGGTCTATTGGTTGGTGCAGAGGGGAAGGGGAGTTAAACATTCACAATTCTAATCTCAGTTCTGTTATTACAGTTTTAATCCCAACTCACTGGCTGCCCTTAATCATGCTTCTCAGTTTTCTGATCTGTAAAATGGAAATAACTATGCCTTGTCTCACAGGGATGCTGCAAGGATTCATGATGGGGTAGAGAGTCACAAAAATACAAAGCCACAAAAGTTCTCCCTGACACTAAACTCTGAACTTTCTATACTGTTAATTATTGAATCGGATCCTACGATGACTCCGGTCCGTCTTTCTGAGCCCCAATAGAGTACACTGGTAAATCTGTCACATTGGTCACGCTTTGCATCGCTAAAAATGTTAACCAAAACAGATGGTTCATGAAGTCTGGGATTTCACATGCAACTTCAAATGGACTTTGCTTTGGAAAGTAGCCCCTGGGTTAAAATGAGGGTGCAACGTACTCATGAGACATCACTGTAGTAAAACTACTTCCAACCACTGTTGGCTGTGAAGTGGGCGACAATGGTAAAATGTACCATTAGCTATTTGTGACCGCCTTAATAAGGAGCTAGCAACGTATTGCAGTAAAATTAGCAGAGGAAATACATTTATTATCTAACATTTCATTTTTTTCTTATCAAGCTAATGTTCAAATAAAAATTTCCATCAGTCAACTCTATGACATGGACCATTTTTGGCTAATTCGATGATTTGCATAGCTAAAATTATTTAGAGGTAACAGTTAATAATCAAAGGCTAATCACATTTAAAAATATGTAGCAACTATGCAGAGTGAAATAGCAATCAAAACACTTCAAGCTAACTTAGTATAGAACTAAACTTTGCTTCTCAGTGCCAGTTCTCCATTTCTCCATAGGTAAGAAGCTGCCTAAAATGAAGCTGGATACTGTAGAAGGGAATAAGACTCAACAAAAACAAAATTTTGAGGTTATTTTCCTATGCACTCAGACCTGTACCTCTTAAGCACTTGATATGCATCCCTCCCTCCACCTCACAGAACTTAACATACACATCTGTAATTTATTTTAATGTCTGTCACCCCCTCTAGACTGTAAACTCTCTATGTGCAGTCATGTCTGCCAACTCTATTGTACTGTGCTTTCCCAAGCATTTAGTACAGGGCTCTGCACACAATAAATGCTAAAAAAAACCCACTACTACTGATTGATTTTCCTTAACTAGAAATCAATGGTACTTATTGGGCACTTACTATGTGCACAGCACTGTTCTAAGTGCTTAGGAGAGTACAGTACAAGAGAATAATCAGGTAGTTCCCTGCCCATAATGAGTTTACAGCCTAGAGATGAGCTGGCCTTACAAGGCAAAAACCTTGTGAAATTTAAAAGCTAAGACAGGGAATGTCTCTACCAACTCTGTTGTATTGTACTCTCCCAAAGTGCTTAGTACAGTGCTCTGCACACAATTAGCACTCAATAAATATGACTGATTGATAAATAACTTTTGTCCAACACCAAGGCAGTAGCATCCTTGGCTGTAGCTTGGTTTGACTGGCAAATGTTTTCTCAAGGTGCTGACACTTTGTTATAAATGCTTTCCATTTGTAAGGATCTGCTAATTAGGTTTTTGGTGTCCACAGCACCTCCCGGGTGGAGGCAGAAGGAACGCTCTGGAACCACGTGTTTAATGGCACTCGATGCAATCCTGCTGCTTCACGACAAGAGAAGAAATAGCGGAGACAGGATGCTGAAACAGCTCCTGTGGCTTCTAACCTGGGACTCTCCCACACTGTAAAAACAGAAAGAAAATTCCCTCCTCTCTACCTCCCACCCCCTTACACCAACCTGCCCACATTCGGGTAACTAACAGCCTGAGGATCTACAAGGCAGCAGCTGGGTGAGGAGACAGGATAGGTGTAAACAGAAAAGCCCAAAATGGACAACCAATAAGGGGATCAGTCATGATTTCTCCGGTGAGGCCAAGGTGAAATTAGATGAAAAAGTATTACCTTTGCTGCAAGGAACAATTCCTGTTACAGTTAGACCTGTCCAAATTTGGGTTACACTCGTTTTGCCGGAGGTTCGTTTTGCTCCATGCAGATCTGGGTCAAAAATTGATTTTCCTATTGGAAAAATGGTTTCCAAAAATATGTCCTCCCAGTGAGATGTAAATCAAAGAGATGGAAATAGAATTCACTGACCCTGAATTTCTAGTTCACTGTTTGACACAATGAGTCATGCTACCTTCTGCCACAAACCAGGCCCAGATTGAAACGTTTTGGGGATTCGTGCCAGAAAAGAATTTTTAACAAAATTATAATGGCAATCTTTAGCATTTTTATGTTTTATGCTCTGGCAATATGTAGTTATACAATTTGCATTCTTTAAAAGCAGCACGATGTGGCTTTTTACGACAGTATCTTAAAACAAACAGCACCATGAAAAAATTTAAAAATAATGTTTAAATATGAACATACGGGAAAAATTATTGAATAGGAAAGAAAATTTGGGAAGTCTCAGAACTCAGGAACCCTTTGTTTCCGCACTGCTGGGAGCCTCTATGACTGCCGAGACCTTATCCAAGAACCCTTTGAAAGTCGCTCCAAATCATCTCCAAACTCCCTGGAAACCTCACCCAATTAGAATAACCCATGAGCTCATTTATTGCTTAAAAAAATTATAAAGAATTTTCTTTTACTGCTTTGAATCATGCACTGTACTAAGAACAATATATATGTCCTCAGGGTTGCTCATTTATCATATTGTTCTGATGGGAAAATTGGTTCCAACACACAGTTCAATCAAAGAGTAACTTTTCAAGAACAAATTTCAACAACAGATGGCAGGGGTGGGAGGTATGACAATGGCTCTCAAGGTTTGGACGCTGTAGGGACAAAGCTTTTTGGGCAGAGAGAGCATCTTTAGCTAACCCATTTTATTGTTTAAAGTCAGAAAAGACATGGTCTACAACCAGGCTTGGCACATCTCACTAAGCTACAGGGTTTTGTTTGTTTGTTTTTTGTTTCTTTTGTAAATAGTACTTGTTAAGTGCTTACTCTGTTCCAGGCATTGTTCTGAGTGCTGGGGGTAGACACCAGATAGATTGGACAGAGTCCATGACCTACACGGGGCTCGTAGTTTTCATCCCCATTTTCAGGAGGTAACTGAGGCAGAGAAGTGAAGTGACTTGTCCAAGGTCGCACAGCAGACAAGTGGTAAAGTTGGGAACAGAACTCAGGTCCTTCTGACTCTCAGGACCGGACTCTATCCACTAGGACCATGCTACTAGTGGATAAGGTCGGGTCAGAGACTTCTCTTGCTCCCTGGCCTGGTGATGTGTTAGAACGAGAAGCACACCTGATTCCTAGGTATCTTGAAATGATCCTCCAAGAACGAGGCCAGGGTTGGGTCACAGTGGCACAATCAAGCAGCCCTCTCCTCTTCCTCCCTCTCCTTGTCTTTTTCCCCTCATCGTCCTGACTCGCATTCACCCCAAACCTCAAAAGGAAAAGTTGGCATCTTTGCATAAGAATGTTCTTATACAGACCAACACATTATTACCTGAAAAAGAGGTACGGTTTCGATAACAGAGGTAATTGCCTGAACAATGCCAACTCTTCTAATTGCAAGCTCATGGCTCTTGCTTTAGTTTCCACCAGTTGTCTCCCTATACCCTAACTGCCCTCTTCTCCACTACAACTCAGCTAGTGTCCTCTCTGCTGTCTGAGTAAACACCCTCCTCCTCTTCCTCATCAATCCTATTTATTGAGCTCCCACTGAGTGCTAAGCATTTGTAGGAGGGCAACAAAAGCAAACCATACGTTCTTTCCCCTCCAGGAGCTTTACAATTTGAAGGGAAAAACAAACCAAAAATTACTTACAAATATGAGTAGGAGAAAAGACATAGACGAAAGTAGTACAAAATAGCAAAATGAAATTGCTAAATTAAAATGTAAAAATGAATAGAAGTACGAATATTTACCAAAGTGCTGAGGATAGGAGGAAAATTTATAAATGCTAAGGATGGATGCTGGATTAACACAAATGGGGCAATGGGAATTCATTGGGGCATATGTGCCAGAGGAGGGGGGGATTCCAAGGGGGCTCTGAGGACAGGAAGAGTTGTGGTATGGTAATTGGAGGTGAGGAAAATGTTCCAAATTTATTCATTTTTATTTTATGGCATTTCTTGAGTGTTTACCTTATGCCAGGCACTGTTCTAAGCACTGGGGTAGGTACAAGTTAATCAGGTTGGACACAGTCCCTGTCCCACACAGGACTCACAGTCTTAATCCCCATTTCAGAGATGAGGTAACTGAGACACAGGGAAGTTAAGTGCCTTACTCAAGGTCACACAGGAGACAACTGGCATAGTTGGGGGAAAGTACGATATGAGTAAGGGCACCACGCATTCAACTCAAAGCCTCCAACCCATCCTTTGCACCATCTCCCTTAATCAATCAATCAATGGTATTTGAGCGCTTACTACATGCAGAGCACTATAGTAGGTGCTTGGGAGAGTACAATACCACAGAATTAGCAGACCAGAATATTTTCCTTACTGTATATTTTTGTCAAATCTTTCTCCTATCTGAAGTCTACCCAGGTTCATCAACCTCACGTTATATCTGTCATACCATCCAGACATTCCCCTCACTCTCCCCTGCACTCAAACATCTGAAAGTTGAGGAGATTTAGGAAATCAACAGACATCAAGGCTTGATAGATAGTTCATTTTACCAGGACAGAGACTGTGTTGGATATCTCCATTCCAGCCTCCCACACCTTTATCAGCATTTGTGTACTTGAATAAAGCAGATGGTTGATAAACCAAACTACTCTACCACTATTTTACTCTTTTTCAGGTATAACTTTTTATCATCATGCCCGCTTCTCAACAACAGTCTATATTTTAAATTGCTTCTCAATCTTCAATTGATTCAGCCCTAATCATTTCTGCAGTTCTTTTCAGGGTACCTTTAAGTGAATCTACATTTTCCTGGCAATAAGGTCTTTAAGACTAAACTTCTATATTACATTAACTGACCATCACCTGTACTTGCTTCAAATATCAACCTTCGGTTTTTACATTAGGCTACCTGAGCTGCAATATTACACTTGAACACAAAGAATTTGGTTACATCTCCTTTAGTTCCTTACCTGTCCTTTGTGCTCTTTTTAAATTACTGCATTTGGACTGGTAATTGCAAATTTAGAAAGCTTACTATTTACCTTTTCTCTTCGAGTGACCTGACATCCTTAAAAGACGTCAGCTCTCCAACTGAAACTTCATGATGACTTCTTAAAATTACTCTTTGCTTTTAGTCTTTAGTTTTCTTTAAAATAGAAGTTAATTAAATAAAGGTATTAGACATAAGACTCAGAAGATTAGTTCTAATCTTGGCTGTGCCACTAATTTGCTGCATGACCCTGAGTGGGACACTTAACCTTTCTATGTCTTCATTTACAACATGTGAATATTACTGCAGACAAATTTACAGGATTACTAAGAGGAAGAGCTAATAAATATGATGATGAAGGTCTATGCAAATATCAAGTGCTTAATTATTCATAAAATGACCAATTTTCCTTATACACCGCAATTTTAATACTTACCTTTTCCAAATTATATTCAATTGTGAATTTCTTCTGAAAAAAATTATTCCCCCATGCTCAATTATCTGCTATTAAAGTTTAAGGGAATAAGCTTTCTAGATTGTCTCCAATTTCCCACAGATTTCACACTACCCATGAAATGTCTCTAGATGCTGCTTATGTCCAATGACAGTACAGTTACTGTTTACTTCAAATCAAAAAGCTCAAGAAGAAAAATGGCTTGGCAACTGTTTAAGAATCTACCCAACTGTCTGGGTTCGTATACAATTATCATTCAGGTAAATTGGAGCGAATGGGTGGATAGGTTAGTATTTAGCATTTATTAAGGGCTCTTAATGTACTAGCCCCTGGATGAAATTGGAGAAAAAAATGGATAGAAAGTTTAGCAACAGAATTAGACGTCATGACAAATGAAACTGTATGAGATGTTATATCAGCCTGAAGCAAGATTTTAATTTACTTTTAATTTTAATTTGGAATCTTCCCAAAACTAATAACCAAATGTTGCAAGAGAAACAATACTGTGCCGTGGCTAAGGAAATTTTTAACAAAACCAATGCCAATATCATGACATAATGGCTCTTAGGTTGAATACCATTTGCAGCACAGGGAGCTTAAAGTTTTGCAGTCTTCTGTAAACTTCAACAAGAGCCACTTTTTTCCTGAGTGTGGCATCACAGACTCTCCCTTGCTAGACTGTAAGCTCCTTGAGGGTAGGGATCATGTCTACAAACTCTACTGTGCTCTCCCAAGCGCTTAGTATAATGCTCCATCCCACAGTAAGAGCTTAATGAATACCATGGATTTAAGTTCTTTGTTGTCAAGAAAACATTTTGGTTGTGTGTAGGGTTTCTGGATATATGCTGGTTTTCTTCATGCAACAGTATTAAATCAACAGGAACCATTAAATATATTGTATTTATTATATTGTATATAATAAATTAATTATATTTAGAAAGCCTAAATATATGTTAGTGCGTTTTCATTTTTTTAAATGATTTAAAAGAGATTCTCTTTTACATAGAGACATACACTTTCATGAAGAGAATTCAAAGCCAAAATGTATTTTCTCTTGAGAGAAAATTTATCCCCAAAAGGATCAATATAAACTGACTCTATATGGGAAAAAAAACCACACAGGCAACAATGTGGACAATGACTTATAGAATTCAAAATCATCCTTTATCTTCCAAGTTGGAAGCTAATGTAACTTTTGTATCATTAAAAATGATGAAAAGAATCTTAGCACTGGAAAATAGAGAAACTTAAATTTATCTTTTACTTCTTATTGTCATGAACTGACTTGCCTGAACGTTTAATAATTCATTACTAGAAAAATAGGAGAATCTACTTAAACTACTTTAGACGCATAAAACACAAGCCTTCACTGAGTAAAACTAGCATGGCATATTTCCTACATATTTTGGAAGGCTCAGTGCTTATAACAACTTTAACAAGCAATCTCAAAAAGAGAAGTAAAGAAAAATGATTTTTTTAAACTTATGGTTGGAAACTCACATGCGCTGAATTAACCCAGGAGTCCCAAAAACATGAATCTTAATCATTTGGAAAAGAGTAAACAATGCTTGAAATTCACAAATCGTTCCTATGGAAATGGGACTGCCTGTCCCTTGACTGATGCTAATGTTCCTGGGCACAATTACTAATAATTAATAAAAGTGACTAAGCAGCTCCTGATATCTAAGCTGGCAGTGGGATTTGCATGTCAGTAAATGGTTTCAAAATGGACCAAATCGGGCTGGCTTGAAATTGAGCCCAGAGAGAGAAGGGGGAAAGTGAAGCCTTCAGGCCTTCCTCCTCAGACGAGGTTCTTCCTCATCAGGCAAATCCTTTAAGATTGTCTTGAGTTGAGAAAGAGAGAAGGTTATTTACCCCTGCCTCTAAATAAATCTGGAGAGGCTTTACAAGAATAGGCACTGGGTCAGAGGACCCACATCTTGGAGGTGAGTTACTCTGACATTCGGGATTGCCAATTCTTTGGGAGAAATTTAGGCAGGGATGCCTGGCTCAGAGCTACAATTAACAGGACTACAGATCAAACAACTCTGGACGTGTAATGGTTCTATTACACTTTATTCCACGTGTATGGTAACTCTTAGGCCTACATTCTGATAGTTCTTGGGCAGACTCATCTGCCCAGAGGAGTCCAGCTTGCTGCAGAGCTTTCTACTATACAGTCTTAATTGATCCATTCTAATTCTATTGCTAATTGAATAAAGCATAATGATGCTTAGAGGTGCAACCACATTTGTAGCTGCCTGGGAAACTTAGAATTCAAGGAGTCGCAAGCTGCATCAAAAGTCCTTGAGAAAGTCAGAGAGTATATTCACTAGGCGGCCGTTATGCTATGGAAGCACACCCACGAGGCGACAGGCCAAAGATCAGAGGCCTGTTTGCAATCCTGATAGTATTATGGAATGACCATAAGCTTTCAATAGAATGAGTTCAAGTACCAGTGCAGCAGACGAGCTGCATAATACGGTTCGGGATTTTCACTACCAAGACAGAATACAAAACTGTCTCAGAATCAGAGTATCTTCCCAAAAGGATGTCCAAAAATTCAACAAAATAGTAGAAAAATCAAAACTTTTTGAAGTTTGCTGATATCTTCTGTGTGAAGGTGGGGTCGGATGATAGCAGGCATGTGTCGATACAAAATGAGGACTTTGAAAAAGATCAGTAAAAAGGTTGGTGGGAGGAGAAAGACATTTTATTTAAAGTTCGTTGGGTGGAAGCCCCACCGAAGAAGCCTCTCAGATTAAAATGGAAAACATGACTGAAAGGAGACCCTGTTGCACAAATTTAGGCACTGAAACGTAACTGTGGAAAGCTGGGAAACAATGGTAACAGATGAAAGTCGGCAGAGACGGAATGGTTCTTTTTAAGTAAAGATGCTGTGGTAGTAGAGTGCTCTGCACAAAGTAAGCGCTCAATAAACGATTGATTGTTTGATAGTTCATGCTGATGAGGATAAAACACAGAGAAGACTTTATGTATCACTAGTCTGATGAAAGAGGGTCACAGTTCATGCACATCAATTTTTTAATCATGCTCACTCACGTCCATGTATCCACAGACTTCAAATATCAGACAATATATAACAACTTCAAAATAGAAAGCCAAAAAACTGGGAATTTTCAAAGTCACCCGGAGGTCCTAAGACCCAGGGCAAAGTTCTCAGGATCCCAAAGGGCTTTACGCAGCTAAATTAACCTTCATAATCCTATTACAAACCACATTTTCTGCTCTGCCAATGAAGCACAAAACTAAGGTCCAAGAGTAAGGTTACTTAAAAATATTCTATCTGTAAAGAAGGCTTCTTAGAAAAAGGCATACTTTTCTAAAAAATAGGCATACTGCTGCCGTCCCTTTGTTTCTAGTACCTGGCTTGGCAGGGTGCCAGATTTGGCCAAGAAAATACTAACATTTCTGAAAACAGCTTCACTTAGCGGTATCTCTGAATATGTTTGATAAATATTTTACCATATCCCCCTCTGTAATAACACACCATTTGCTCATTAAATTAGAGTGCAAATAGAGTACAGATGCAGGACCAATAAAGCATCTGGCAAGAACAACAACATGGCGCTATTAAATGGGCACTGAGAAAAGGTTGTCTTGGGCTCCAATGGCAGGGGAGAGAAGAAGTGTTTTAGTGGGACTATCTCAAATTAACAATCAAAAGCAGTAAGGTCTGGCTAAATTAAAAGTAAATATATGGTCCTTGACTACCACCGAAAGGCTGGAGAAAAACCATTTGTGTGCTCATATGTGAAAACAAGAAGGAAAATAGACGAAAGAATTTGATTTTAGAATCTATTTTTCAACGTAACTGGAAAGAGATTTTTATTTGATCTCACGTAGAACAGATTGAGACAGGCTTTAAAATGTTAAAGATGTTCAAGATTCTGGCAGTTCATATTTCGCACCTAAAGATAAGGACATATTTCCCCTATGCAACTAGTGTGAAAAAATACAGTATGTCCTGGTTAACCAACACATGGCTCCATGTATTTAAGATAACACAACTAAACTTTATTATAAAACTCAAGAATACCAAACTCTGATTTTACATCTAATCAAGGTCCACTAAAATGACAATTAAGGAAACAATTTCAAGAACTAGGGCACAGCCAGAGGAAAGAAAATCAACTAAAATAAGAGACTTTGTCAAGGAGACAAACCTCTACCAGGTCATTTTCTGATGCACTGTTTGTGCTATGGAGTTAAATGTGCTGAGTAATAAGCCAGATTTTCATCCAATTCGCACTTTAAAAAGGAAACTCACAAGTTCAAAAAAAATTGCTAGTTCATAAAGCTTTTTTAAAACAAAAACAAAAACACAACCCTTCCTCTGCTAAGGCTGCCCAAAATGCACTTCACAGTAGTTTTACTGCTCACTTGTCACAAACTTAAAGGAGTGACATAATGGGTGTCTCTCTAGTGATGGAAGGGAAGGAAAAGAGAAGGGGTTTTATTTCAGCCACAAGCCACATTTGGGCACTGGGAGTTGGAAAGATGGAAAGCATATAAAAAACAAACCCACTCCAGAATCCTAAATTTGTTGCACTTAGAGGGGAAATTCTTACTTCTTGTGGAAAGGAGTAGAACCACTGAAGCTGTTTAAACATAGGAAGGGTTGTAGAAGAATTCTAAAGCTCGGCCATTTTACAGAGGGAATGGAGATGGACCCCAATATCTTCCAGAATAGACTGAGGAAACTTGGTGCATGACTGTCAGGGTTCCTCAGAGAGCACTGTCTACCAACTCTACTATAATGTACTCTCCCAAGCATTTAGTTCTGGGCTCTGCACATGGTTGCAGAGCTGGGCTCTGCTCAATAAATATGGTTGATTGACCCCAAGGGACAGTCTCAAGAATTCTGTAAAATTTGAATTCCAGTGAACTGTCTAGTCCAAATCGGCCCTTCCATACTACAGCTGTGGTCTATTCCAACAATTTTTTTTTAAAAAAAGGTATTTATTAAGGACTTACTAGATGCCTGGCACTGTATTAAGCACTGGAGTAGATACATGATAATCAGTATGGACATAGTCCATGTCCGACATGGGGCTCAGAGTCTTTAATCCCCATTTGACAGATGAGGTAACTGAAGCTAACAGAAGTTAAGTGATTTACCCAAGGTCACAGAGCAGACAAATGGTTGAATCGGGATTAGAACTCAGGTCTTCTGACTCTCGGGTCTGTGCTCTTTCCCCAGACCATGGCGCTTCTCCGAGATTCACTTCCACATGATTATCTAATGGAGCCATCCCCTTGAGAGAACCACTTTTAGTTTCTAATGTGCGTTAAAGCGGTGAGCAAATAAAATGTGAACTGTCACCTTGAATAGGTTATTTATATCATTAAATACAAATTACCGCAATAGTGAAACCCTTAGTGCCCTTCTAGAAAGACGATACAATTACCTCCCCATTGGCTGCAAGTAGGTTACCCTCAGGAGATTTTTCAGCTCTGTGAATCTGCAGTCCCTCTAGTCTTCTCCCATGTTGCAGCTTCTGCAGTTTTTTGTGGGGGGTTTTAATGGTATTTGTTAAGTGCTTAACTATGTGCCAAAGCATTGTGCTGAGCATTGGGATAGATAAAATGTAATCAGGTTGGACACAGTCCATGTCCCATGGGGCTTAGAGTCTTAATTTCCATTTTACAGATGAAGTAACTGAAGCACAGAGAAGTTAAGTGACTTGCTCCAGGTCACACAGCAGACAAGTGGCAGAGCAGGAATTAGAATCCTGGCCCTTCTGACTCCCAAGCCCGTGTAGTTCACAACATGGACCTGTTCCAAGTTCCCCTCCCCTGCAACAAACCTTAGAGAGGTTTTATAACCTCCACCTCCTCCTCTAAACCGGCTGCCTTCCCTATTTCACAATGCATGGGCTTTTGTTCAATCATTTCTGCCATTTATCCCTTCCATTAGTGCAGATAATCAAAAGTTATGTGTAATTCCAAAGACAGTAGGGGCTATCCAATTCTCATTAAAGTTCCTCCCAGAAAAAATAGGGCAACTTTAAATATCTCTATTAACTTCATTCAAATAATCAATCAATAGTGTTTACTGAGTGCCTACTGCTTACAGAGAGCACTGAATTAAGTAATGGGGAGTGGAAAACAGAATTAGCATACAAATTCCTGCCCTCAAGGAGCTCACAATCTCAAGGGGGAAACAGGCAGTTAAATAAATTAAAGATATTAGGAACCAAATGAGTTTATGAGATATGTATATAAGGGCTTTGGAGGTTTGTGAATACTTAGCACTTAGGTGGCATGGAAGCTAAGTGGCAGTTGAGGGAAGAGATGTGGAGAGATTAGAATTTAATTGGAGGGGATGTGACTTCCAAAGGGGTTTTGAAAATGAGAAGAGCAGTGGTCTGTCAGATATGAAAGGGGATAGAGTTTCAGGCAGCCGGGAGAAGGTGTGAGCAAGAGGTAAAGTCAAGAGGTTAGCTTCAGGGGCAAAAAGAGAACAAACTGAGGTGTAGAGGCAGAAGAAGGTAGATAAGTAGGAGGAAGAGAGCTGAAGAAGTACCTTAAAGGCAATAGTCAGAGGAATTATTGCTTGACAAAAAGAGGACTATGCCACCATTGGGATGGAATGGGGAGGCATGTGCAGAATGATATTTTAGAAAAATGGTCCAGGAAACAGAGTAAAGTCTGGATTTGAGAAGGGAAAAAATGGAGGCAGGGAGTTCAGCTAGGAGGCAGATGCAGGATTCAAGTTGGGATACACCAGTGCTTAGAACAGTGCTTGGCACATAGTATGCACTTAAATATCATCATCATCATAGTTTGAAGAAGGGCCAAAATGAAAAATATAAAAATCAAGCTGTTTCTACCAAAAAGAAAAAAATAAATCAATGCTATTTATTGAGAGCTTATTGTATGAAGCACATTGTATTATGCTCTTGGGAGAGTACAATGCCAGAGTTGGTAGCTATGATCCCAGCCTTCAAGGTGTTTACAGTCTGGTGGAAGAGGTCAGAAAGTAAATTACAGATAGGGGAAGCAGCAGAGTAAAAGGGTACATATATAAATACTGTGGGGCTCGGGGTGGGGTGATTATCAAAATGCTTAAGGGATACAGACCCAAATGCAAAGGCAATACAGAAGGGAGGGTGAACAGGGTGGAGAAATGCCAGGTCAGTCACGGAAGGCATCTCTGTAACATTCTGGGCTTGAAATAAGGCTTGAAATAGCATAGTGTAGTGGACAGAGTATGGGCCTGGGAGTCATGAGGTCTTGGGTTCTAATCCCAGCTCTGTCACATATCTGTTGTGTGACCTGGGGAAAGTCACTTCACCTCTCTGGGCCTCAGTTACCTTCTCTGTAAAATGAGGATTAAGACTGTGAGCCCCAAGAGGGAAAGGGACTGTGTCCAATCTGATTTGCTTGTATCCACCCCAGCGTTTAATACATTGCTTTGCACATACTAAGTGCTTAACAAATGCCATAATGACTATTATCCTTATTATTATAAGGAATGCAATTAAGTTTGATGCTCGACTACTTCTGATTAATTTGGGAATTTCTGGACTTGTGGATAGGACAGCACCCATTTAAATAGCATGATTTTCTTTTGGGAGTTAAGGGGAACCTAAATTTTTTGGGAAAGAAAACAGCATTTGTTTTCCTTACTAAAATTACATTTAAGAACAAGTAACTGCAACATAAGAGTATCTACTAAAGCTTCAGGTAATTAGTTTTCATTTACTCTCAGCCACTTGCAGCACTGGCACATATTTTTTTATTTGTAAAATTAAATATAAAGTTTTAACTTTGACATTTAAAACATCATTTTCATAGATACTTCACCCTAGGCTTATTTTACTAAATTAACTATGCAGAGTTTTGACTTTCTAATCTAGCTTTCTACTCAGGTATTTCCAACAGTGGGATATTGGTAACTCAATTTCCATAGACTAGATTTAAAAAGAGACAAAAATACAGCTAGATTTAGCTATGTTAAATAAATGTTGACTGAAAAGAACACTACTGGGAAAGGGAGTATTTAAAGAGCAGATAAAAGAAAAAGAAAATAATTATTAATCCTCTAAAGTAAAAGAAAAACGGTTACTTCTCTCAGATGAAAAGACAATAAAGCTTAAGGTAAAATGTAAAAGTCTGCCATAGCTGATAAATGGTCTTTGTTTACAAGTTTAAAGTGATGCTGCAGATGAAAGTTATAGTCAAGGGTCACGGTGAGGCTTTTTCCGCTACATGGTATTAGAGCTATTCATTAGATTTATAATCTTTTATGTGGTGCCTACAAAGGCATCTTCTCATCCAGTCACTTCACTAATGGGATTGGAAATATTGAAGATATTTCAAAATGGCACGTGAAAACATGACATATCAAAGTGTTTTTAGAAATTGAGAAATGATGCCTTGCATTAGCAGGCAGGCAAGGTTATGCTATGTGCATCAGCCAAACGAAGCACTGGAATAATAATAATAATGATGATGATGACGGTATTTGTTAAGCCCTTACTATGTGCAAAGCACTATTCTAAGCGCTGGGGAGAGGATACAGGTGATCGGTTTGTCCCACGTGGGGCTCACAGTCAATCTCCATTTTACAGATGAGGTAACTGAGGCACAAAGAAGTGACTTGACCAAAGTCACACAGCTAACAAGTGGTGGAGCCGGGATTAGAACCCATGACTTCCCAAGCCCGGACTCTTTCCATTGAGCCACACGGCTTCATTAAGGGATCTGCTTAGGGATCTGCTAAGATGTGGAAGTCGGGTGGGTATTTTCTCTATTTAACTTGAACTACCCTCTTATTTTATTTCTGAATGTCCGTGGAACAGCTTTCATGTTGATGACGGGGGTCATTATGTTTCCCCAGGATGAAATGAAAACATTTAAATGCCTTCATATGCTAAACCACCTCAGTTCAGAAGAATAAGTTTTTCACTGAATTTTCAGGTAGGAAACAGAATATAAAATATATATGAAAAAATAAAAAGATTGACACCATCATGCTTTCTTGGTAAAATACACAACGCTGTCATAACAATATATTAACATCTTTCTGATAGCTATATGGTAACACTATTCATTACTATGAAAAGGTAGAACCCCATTAAAATTTTCAGATGAAAATACGGTAAGATCAACAACCTTATGCAATTTTCAAGTGTTTCTGCGAGAAAAAATGTTTAACCAGACAACTCTTTTAGATCCAGAAAACCTAAGGCTTAAAAAGTACCAATACTGGATATGCTTAATGGTCCATCTTGTTCACTAGTTCAAAGATGCTTGGAGAAAGAAGATGGATGCCCTCTTTGGCACCTACCTTCATGTTCAAGAACACTCTTGTTTTCCTTCTAGTATCTCAATATGACCATTATGCTCCTAAATTGGCTCTTGAACCTATTAATCATCTGGTCTAGATTTCTCATGTGGTCTAGGGGAAAGAACAAATGCCAGGGAGTGAGAGGACCTGGGTTCTAATCTCAGCTCCATTACTTTCCTGCTGGATGACCTTGGGCAATTCACTTAATTTCCCTGAGGCTCAGATTCCTCAACAGTAAAACAGGGATCCAACACCTGTTCTCCCTCCTGTTTAAACTGTTAGCCCCATATGGGGCAGGGATTGTGTCTGACCTGATTATTCTGTATCTGCCCCAGTGCTTAGAACAGTGCTTGATACACAGTAAATGCTTAACAAATACAATAATAATAACCATAAGTGATTTTTTAAAAGCAAATGTGTATCCATGTGATTAACCTCCATCTCACTTCCATATTAACCTTTATTTTTGCCTGATACTCAACATCTGACATTATTTAGAAAATGACTGCCCATTCCTAGTCACGTCTCTCCTCCACCTCTCAGGCACAAAAAAGCTTCCCTCCTATCAGCCCAACTAGATCCTTCCCTTCCATTATGTCACAGTTCAAGGTTTTCCTCCTCAAGGAAAACTCAGCTTAGCCTTAGTTGTTCTCTTGCAAATCAACATAATCCATGCCCTACTTCAAAGCCTCGGCTCTTATTATAAATTCTCACTCTGATGGTATAAATTTGTCTGGCCTCCTTGAAATCAACCATGCCCACGAATTCCTGGTAGGGTGCTATGAATCCTGCAATGTAGCTACTAGATGTTGATGATGACGGAGACGATGGCTTCTGCTGTGGTTTGCTCTGGACACCAAGTCTCCCTCATTCCGGGTCTCTGACAAGACCTGAGAGTTTCAAAGCAGGGCTGGAAAGACTGGCAGGTTTGTGACCTATTTGCTCTTTGAAGCCAAAGAGCCTCCACCACTCCCTTATTGTCTCTGCCACCTTAACCTCCCCACAATGACAAATCAGGGGCAATGCTGAGGACCAATGCCAATTTTGTGGCTGGGGTAGTAAGGATGCTGGATCTTTTCCTTTGGGGATGGAATAATACAGAATTCAATACAGAATACAATACAGATTGTTCCTTGCCGGGTGCAATCCCTCTGCCAGTCCCTCCCTGACACCATCCCCAAAGTTCGCGGGGGAGGCGAGAAGCAACAAAAAGAGAAAAGGAATGGGGCAGACCCTTGTCATTTCCCTACCCTATTTGCCCTCCCTCCTGCATCATCTACTTGGGTCTGCTGTACCCCTTAAGTGCTTTATTACTCATCCCAACCTCAGCCCCACAGCAGAACTTATCCTTATCCTCAGCTGCTTCCCCTCTATCTGCAATTTATTTCCAAGTTTGCTTCCCCTGCTATATTGTAAATTCCTTGTGGGAAGGGATCATGCTGTACTCTCCCAGGGGATTAGTATATGCTCTGCACACAGTAAGTGCTTAGTTACTACCACTGATTGATTCACCTTGACATGCTTTCGGGGCTTTGGAAAAGTGCCTGGGGGCATCATAACCCATGTGGCTAAAGTTAATTTTTCCAGGCCCCCCCTTAAATGCCCAAGAGTGGAGGAACTTGGATGGCCAAGGGGCACAGTGGCAGCCTAGAAACTGGGGCCTTCTGACTCCAGGAACCCTGGAGTGCCCATGGCCTGAGGATATATTGCTAAGGCTTTCCAAGCCCAAAACAGCAGCATCTAGAGGAAAGAGCACAGCCCAGGGAGTCAGAAGAATTGGGGGTTCTAATCCTGGCTCCACCATTTGTCTCTGTGTGACCCTGGACCAGCCACTTAACTTCTCTCTGCCTCTGTTACCACATCTGTAAAATAATGATAAATCAGTCTCTCCAATCTCTCAGACTGTGATCCTCATGTGGGACAGGGACTGTGGCCAGGAAATATGTCTGTTATATTGTTATACTGTATTCTCCCAAGTGTGTAGTACAGTGCTTTGCACACAGTAAGCGCGCAATAAATACGATTGACTGAATCCAATCTGAAACTGATGAGCTTGTATCTACCCCAGAGCTTAGTACAGTGCCTGGCACACAGTAAGCGCTTAACAAATACCATAAAACAAATAAATAGTATTTTATCTACTCCAGCACTTAATACAGTGCTTGGCACATAGTAAGCACTTAACAAATACCATTATTAATTATCCACTCTGTTTCTGAGGCAAACACAGAGAGGGAGGAGTGTGGCATGAGAAGCAGCATGGCCTAGTGGAAAGAGCATGGGCCTGGGACTGGGTTCTAATCCCAGTTCTGCCACTTGTCTGCTGTGTGACTTTGGATAAGTCACTTACCTTCTCTGGGTCTCAGATCTCTCATCTGTAAAATGGGAATTAAACCCTACGCCCCCTTACTTAGACTGTGAGCCCCATGTGGGACAGGGACTGTGTCCAACCTGATTAGCCTGCATCTACCTCAGCGCTTAGTACATAGCTCGGCACAAAGTGCTTAACCAGCACCATTCTAGGGAAAATACAACTTTAGTCCTGTTCTGTGCCTCCTTCTTCAATGCACCCAGGAGAGTCTGACCACAGCTTGCCAAGGTAGTCTGACCATCACTTTCCTGCCTCAGAAAAAAGTCAGTATTGATTTCTACACCGGCATCTGAACAACGACCTGTAACTGTCGCCCAAAATGTTCAGTTCCATCCAGTATTTACCCACACCAGATTTTGGATTCCAACCACAAAACTGCTTTGGAAGAGCAAACTGCATGCTCACTCTGATAAGGAGCTATCCATAATTTAACTCAAGGATGTTGGTGTCAACTATGTTTAGATGAATAAACATGAAATACTGGGATTTCACGCTCCTCATGCTTACAGAAGAGCATGTGTTTTAGTTGATAATGGAATAAAAACTAACCACCGGTACTTACTTGATAAGGTTCATCAAGAATGTTGGAAAGAAAGACTTTAAAAGCCTTGATTGATTAAGCTTGTCCTGCCTGAGCTGCTGGGGACACTGAAATACATGAATGAGAAAAATTGTTTGACATGCCATCTGAATCTTGGGGGCTCTTCAAGGGACGAGTTGTGAGGAACGTAACATCCCACACTGAGACACTGTAACCACAAACATCAAGAGAGTTCTTGTACCAAGTTCTTTTTCTGAGTCATTTCTTTTCATGCCATGATAAAATACCACGATCGACAATCAAGGTATATGTTTTACCTACTTGGCACTAATTAGAGTGTACGCTCCTAAAGGGCCTGCCTGTGTCTTTCAAATGTTTGTGTAGTTCGGAATCTATTTATTAGCGAGGAGACAGTACATCTGCTTAACCCAGGGCCGCACTGCAAACCTTAATTTGTACTGAGGTCACAACCGCAACATCAATTAGCCGCTTGAAACTTCTGACCACTCCGCTAACAAATCAAAGCCATCCCTAACCCTCTCAGCTATTCACAACTAATACAGACACTCTCTTCCCCCAATCCTTCCTACGTTGTCAACTCTCTCTTGGTCTCAGTTATTTCTATTTATTAAATGGGGATGCAGACCTGCCAGGTACCCTGAGATCCTGGGAAAAGTGTAACATGCCTATCACCCTCATTCTCCCAGTGGCTCTTAAAGTTTCAGCAGTGTGAAAGTCAAAAGTTTTTCAAGCAGACACGTTGACACGACACTTTTGGATCTGAACTGAGGTGAAGAGCAAAATAACCAATTGAAAAATCAGCCAGTGGAAATTTTGGCAGGCTGCATGTACTTACTCATAGAGAATTTAGCCAGAAAACTGGGGCTAACACCCTATTGTTGCAAAAATGTTGAGCAACTTTTAAGGTGCAAAACATTAAGTGCCTGTGTCTTACCTACAAAGCAATATCTTCAGGAGCCTACCAGCCTCTAGCTTATACCCAACTAGAACATTAACAGGGGCAACCCAGGGGCCGAGAAAGTAGCCACATTTCTGTACAATTAGAAAGACAGTGCAAAATACCAATTGGGTCTGATCCTATTTTACTTTCAATACCTAACAAGATAATAGCCATGGGGTTTTATATATATATAAATGTCTTGTAGCATCCTCTGATCCTCCATTCTAAATGCATAAAACAATGGCCAATATTTTACTGGGGCTGGTCGGGCTTGGTCTTGGGCCGAGTTTTTAAGACGCAGGTGCTGCTGAGTTTCAAAGCCTCGGTGCTTAGCACTCCCCGCTCTGATATCCCTCTGTGCAGAACCAGCTGCCAAGGGGAGTTCAAGGGTGGTTGGCAGTGGATCAGAGTAAGGACGAGGAAAGAGAAAACCAGTGACTGGGTGGGAGGTGAGTCGGGAAGTAATACTGTAGGAAAGGGAAAAAAGAATGCACATACACCAAATCAAGCTACCCACCTAGATCAAACAAGGAAACAAGCAGAGCCCCTGCCGGTTTGAGGAATGGGAGCAAGTTCTGTTCCTTTAAGGAAGCATGAAAGTTAAGGGACAGTGGACAAAGCCAAAATATTAGAAAAAAAATGTGTGGCAGGGAAAACATTCAACGACAATGAGAAACATTTGAAATGAAGCAAAAACAATGCAGCAAAGGTGAATATATAAGGCAAAGGAGAGAGAGAGAAGAGATCACAGTAAGAAAGACAGAGATCAAAAATGGAAAGTCACCTACATGTATCTTGGCCTCAAACAAGAAATTCTATTAGGGTATACCTAATTCAAAAATCAGTTATGCCAACTGACAGAGGAAAAAAACATAAACAGGTAATCCACACACTTCCTTTTAGCCAATGCTTCATTCCCTTCCCAAGCCCTTTACAAGTTTTAAAGGATCTATCCTGATACAGTGATTGAAATTTCACCTTCTTTAACTTCCACCCCAACCTTGCACAAGCTTCAGAGAAATGAAATGATTAGGAGGAAGAAAGAATAGATGGAGGGGGAGGCAAAGACCAAAGGCCTGCATAAAACTCAGCCTGGAAAATCAGCCCCTTGGTGATCAAAAATCAATCAAGTGTGGAAGAGGAAAATCAACTTTTCCAGAGAACTTAGATTGTTAAAACTGTAAAGCTGCTGTTTGGGGAAAGGGTTTAAGAACTGGAACTTGGCAAAAGCTCAAATCTTCGAATCTTTAAGATTAAAGGTGGAACTTTCCACTGTCTTTAAGAGTAAAGAGAAAAAGATTTAGCTGCAAAAAGCTAGACTATGTGGTCCAACCGACAAGATAAACAAAGATAAGCCAAACAACTTCTTCTCCCTCTGAACCTGAATATTAGTAAAAATCACTCATGTGTCAAAAAGAACAAGATTAAAATTAACACACAAATTGCATCCACAAATGGAATATATTTGAAAATAAATAAATGTGTTATCTTCCAAAGCAGATAAGGACACAGAAGACGAGAATCAGAGGATAATGGAAAGGATTATAATCAGATTCTAGAGATATTACAAGGAAATTAGAAAGAATACATTAGCTACCTTAATCTAATTGGGGGTCTAAAACTAGAGGAAAAACTTAAAAAGGCAACTATTCTGCTGCTTTATGGTTTCAATAGTCCCCATTAACTAAAGCTTAAATAGACCAAATATTTCACTAAAAATCAAGTCTTCGCAGTATCTAGGGCTGCCTCTGAACTAGAATGATTGATTTTTTTTTTTAAAGAACTGGTAAATCCTTAAGAATTTTTTTTTAAATCATTATATTCAAATCCATGCTTTAACTTCACTGAAATCATTTCACCTTGACAACAAATCATTTTCAGCAAACATGCAAAACTCAATCCTATGGATGAACCACTTATGCACCCACATTCGTATGTGAGCTGCACTTCTAAAAAGCTTTGTAAAATGATATGCAATATAATACATTATTAAATTTTAAAAAGAAAATGAATTACTATCTTGCTGATCCAGTGTAAATGGTTTATGGGAGGGAGATATAAGAGGAAGGAAGACAGAGAGGCATAAAGAGGAACTGGAGAGAGAAGTTGAGCATAGATGGAAAAGAAAGGTGATGGGGAGCAAAGAGATGTGGAACAGGGAGTTGAAGAGGAATGGGATCTTTTTAAGAAAATCAGGTAGAAACACAAAACCCAATTCCAAAGTTTAAAAAGAATCTGTATTCAAAAGCACCTGGGAAAATTCAATTTCCACATATACGAACAGTGCTATCTAGAAAGAAATGTTAATGCAAAAAGTGTTTATTTTAAAATATCTGATTGATTGGAGTCTGCTGAAATACTGTCACATGCCTTCTTAACAATACTAAAAAGCGTCAAAGAAAGCATAAGCCCTGGAGAAAATCAAAATTTGTCATTCTACTTTTTTATGGTAGGGTCTATGTCAAGCACAGTTCTAAGCAATGGGTTAGATGCAATCAGATCAGACACAGTCCCTTTCCCACATGGGGCTCAAAGTCTAAATAATAGGGAGAATCCCCTTTTTTCGCTTGAGAAAACCGAAGCTCCGAGAAGGTACAGAATTGCCCAAGGTCACACAGCAAACAACTGGCAGAGTTGGGATTAGAGGTTTGTAAATAATAGCGGTTTCATTATGATTAGTACAGCCCCTCAGGCTTAATGATAAGGTATACAGTTTAGAATGCACTGGCTCTACGTTCTCTAGAGACTATATATTTTGTATGTGGCACCTTCACCCACGGACAGCCTAAAATAGCCTTTATAAGCTTCCAACCTGAACACTACCCATCACGGATATGACTCAAAAATTTGGCAGGTCACTACCTAAATATGGAAGTTGGTAACGTCTGAGGTTCTTGTTAGGGAACACAGATCGATATACTTCAGGCACTGGGAACCCAGAGCCTTCATTCTGCTGCTCCACACTGCACTGCATAAAAATCTTAGGGGAGATTAACTTGGACCAAGAAGAAGAAATGGAGACACAGCGAACATACCTCTGCAACCAGCTTTGTGGGCGTCCTCATTATAATCATCATCGATGATATTTATTTATCACTGTGCAGAGCACTGTACTAAGCTCTGGGGTGAATACAACACAGTTGGCAGACCCATGCCCTGCCTACAACAAGCTTACACTATAATCCGGATTTAATGCCACCCTACCACCTAGTACATGGACAAACACACACACACACACACACACACAAAAAGACCAATAACTGCTGAATTAATCCAGATATGCCCCTTTCCTCCCTGCAATTCACTTTCCCCTGCGACCAGAATAGGAGTGAGAGCTTCCAGAGATCAAAGGCAACCTTTTACAATAAACCCGGTTTCTTTTCTCCTAAAGGACTCTGTGAATTACCATATTTATATTTTGTGGCTGTCATACACTAGAGGATATTAAATGATCTCACCAGAAGCCCTTTAAACAAAATTAATGGCTTATGTCAAAGAAGCCTGTGGAAAAGGAAAGACAAGAAGTTTTTATTACTATTTCTTAATGGCTATAAGTACTTTCAACTTATGGCAAAGCCAAAATGGTAGAAAAGTGATTTTAATCACAAAATGAGAGTTTTAGAAATCATTCTCTCTTTCCTCACTGATTTCTATCATGTAAAACCATAAGAAAGGTCAGCTTGGGTCTAACTGGAGGTTCACCCAGGCCAACATTCTGGGCCCAACAGTAGTAGCAAAGGATACCCCCCTCAATATGATTAGGAATTTATTCCCTTCCAACCACCCACTGATTTTTTTTAAGCTCTTCTCAGGCCTTCTATAATTCCCTTACTCTTCCCTCTCATACCTTTTTACTTACACCTGCTTCCCTGGAAAATGCCCTCCTTTTCCAGTGTGTATGTTAAAAAAAAATTAGCAATATACTGAAAATCAATTGGTCATGCTTAAACTTTCCTAACTGAATAATATCCATTGTGATTGGGGTTTTTTTTTAATCTGTCTAGGGGCAGATGTAAAGTAAATTGAATGGAAAATGTTGGCTTTCTGCAGATGTGTGATCAACAAGTCTCAGTAGGACAAAGGAATTGGTCCTCATTTGAACCTGTTCTGTAAGATTCAGTAGTCTATGCATGCTTCATGCCACATTCCACCTAGTAGCAAAGCAAGCAGCAGTTTTACTGAGCACTCATTTGGGGCAATGCACTGCAGTGGTAGTAGTAATAATAATAAATGGTATTTGTTAAGGGCTAGGTGCCAACCAGTGTATTGAGCACTGGGGCAGATACAAGTTAATCAGGTTGGACACAGTCCCTGTCCCACACGGGACACTCAGTCTTAATCCCCATTTTACCGATAAGGTAACTGAGAAACCGAGAAGTTAAGTGATTTACCCCAAGTCAGTAAGCAGACAAGTGGCAGGTTTGGGATTAGAATCCAGGTCCTTCTGACTTCCAGGCTTGTTCAGATGAGCTGGATTCCAACAAGATGAGTCTGATTTATTTAATGTCTACCTAGTTTATTTTACTAATAATTATAATAATAATAATGGCATTTGTTAAGCACTTACTATGTGCCGGGTATTTTATTAAGTGCTGGGGCAGATACAAGATAATTGGATCAGACACAGTCCCTGTCACAAGACTCAAAGTCTTAATCTCCATTTTACAGATGAGGTAAGTGAGGCACAGAGAAGTGAAGTGATTTGCCCAAGGTCACACAGCAGACAAGTGGCAGAGTGGTGCCCATTCCCAAGATGAAGAAGAGATTGGTAAAAATGCAAAGATGCCTCACAGATAATGTATTTATCCATGTTTTTAACTATAGAAGCATTAGAAAATTAGGAAAAAATATCTGTGCATAGAAACCTTACAATTTATTTTTCCCTGCTGAGCTAGAGTCAGAGAAAACAGGCAGAAATGGAGATGCTGATAGTATTTGGACCATTGTAAATATATACTGGGAACTCCATTTGGAAAAACAAGTCTGCTACCAGCACTGGGCCAGAGGATTTTGACAACATTTATATCCTGGCAGGCTGAACCTAATGCAATACTTTCCACAGTTAATCCTAAAATCCAAAAAATGACTCTCAGTTCTTTGGGGGCTCTGGAATATGCTCAGGTCATCTCCATCTAACAGAAAACCATTTTACTTTTTGAAACTCCACAGAGTTCTTTACCAGACCAAAAACTGGCTCAAAGATTTTAATGACTGCCAACTGTAATTTAAATGTACTCTTCTATATTATACCATCCCTCAATAGCCAAGATTTTTCAATTATTTTCAACATAGGATGGATACTTTTTCTAAATCACCATAACTGATAACAATTCTAATTTACAGTTACCCTTGCACAGATAACTAGCAGCCACCTTCAAATAAGTAAAATGTATATTTACTGTGAATAGTAAAAGATACTGAAATAAAGAATCACCTAAATGATAGAAATAATACATTCATTCTAATATGAACAGTCGTCAATCAATTGTATTTATTGAGGGTTTACTATGTGCAGAGCACTGTACTAAGTGCTTGGGAGTGTGCTGGGAGAGAACAAAACAACAAAATTAGCAGACATGTCCCCTGCCCATTACAGTTGCGGGGGAGACAGACATGAATATGAATAAAGTCATGTAAAATAAAGAAGGGAACTCAGAGGTTATCCAATATGGGTTAATTCCAGAATTTCTCTGAAGAATTCTGCTAAGAAGGCCCTTATGCTTTTACCAGGCATTCCAAAGGTCAGCTATGAAAACATCTGCAGTGTATTAAAACTACAGGCAAACAGAAATCTTCAAAGAGTAACAGGTTCTTCAGGAGAGACAGTGACATCTTGTGGAAATCACGACCTTTCAGTACATAATATTATTATTCGTTTCCTATTGAAGCTGGAAACAGACATATCACATATCTAGTATTTGACACTTGAAAGGAATGCTTAATTAAAAAAAAATTTCAAGGATTTGAAGATGAAGGCATTTATTCTATTTCAAAATAAGAAATATACAAGGGGAAAGTACAGGGAATATTATTTGACAGGTGCTATCACCAAGCTGATCCTACCATTGAGACGCTGAGCACACATGGACAGTGACTAGTGTCCATTCTCATTATTTTGTATTAACCCCAGCACTTAGCACAGTGCTTGGGACATAATATCAATTGTTTTTAATAGTAATCACAAATACCAGAATTTTTGCTATTATTATTTCTAGCTGAACCATTCACTCATTCAACAATATTTACTTAATGATCTGAACGTTGACCTTGTTAATCCTACCACCAACCCTTTGCCCACATCCTCCCTTGGGCCTGGAAATCCCTCCCCCTTCATATCTGACAGCCCACCACATTCTCCATCTTCAAATGCCTCCTAAAATCACATTCTCCGAGTGGCCTTCCTAAGCTCTTTATTTCCCTTATCTGCACTCCCGTCTGCATCATCATCTACACACTTGACTGTGTACCCCTTAAGCACTTTGATACTTCTCTCCACACCCACAATCCTTATGTAAATATTCTTATACTCTACATTTCCCTTTTCCCTGGTCTATTTTGATGACTGTTCCCTCTATAGACAATAAGCTCCTTGTGGGAATAGATCTGGTCTACCAATTTCTTTATATTGTGCTTTCCCAAGTGCTTACTACAGTGCTCTGCACAGAGTAAGCATTCAATAAATATCATTGATTGACCGACTGATTGAATGCCTCCCACATACAGAGCACTCTACTAAGTCCTGGGGGAAAATACAACAGAGAATAAGTTAGCCATGCCCTCTGGCTGACTTAGGAGCTCAAAATCTAATAAGATTGTGTGGAGAGGGAGGGAGGCAAGAGACACCCAAGGAGAGATTGAAATGAAAAACAAAACAAAACAAAATTTAAGACAATTATTACATCAATCGCAACCATAAGAGGTAATATGAGTTACGGACAGTGGAACGGATTCCAGGCAGCTCCTCTAGACAGCAGACAGGTCCAGACTCTAAAAAGACCCCAGTGGTGGAAGGGAGTGGGGTGCAGGGAATTTGGGAGGGAGGAGGCCTCTGTGGGCTCCTCCAACCTGAGCAGACCATGGTACTCCACTGGTGAGGAGGCAGCCAAGGATGGAGCATCAGCTTCTCTGATTCCTCCACCCAGTCTGGGCAGGCCTCCCGACCCCTCAATTCTGTAACATCAGTGAGGTGATGTATGGCTTCCTGATCTAATTTTTCTTAATTTACATTAATTACGGGTGACAATGCACTGGAAAATGGTATCTGGGAGCTAGTACCAATGAACTTTTCAATGGTTTGGAAATGGTTCCATCTGAAGAGCCGGGCACCGTATTTCTGAAAGCCTTTCACCCAGCCATTCAGAGGTGAATGCATGCAGATGACTATTTTGGAAATCCATGCCAGAGAAAACAGAAAGAGTTTGAGAACATTCTGGAAGCAGGGTGGCCTCATGGAAAGAGCACAGGTCTAAAAGTCAGCAAACCAGGGTTTTAATCCTGACTCCACCACTTGTCTACTGTGTGACCCCGGGCAAGTCATTTAAACTTCTCTGTGCCTCAGTTACCTCATCTGTAAAATGGGGATTAAGATTGTGAGTCCTATATGGGACACGGACTTTGTCCAACCTGATTATTTTGTGCCCAGATCTTAGTGTAGTGCCTGACACACAGTGAATGCTTAACAAATACTATTTAAACAAACAAAAAAAGCCACTCCTTTGATTAGGAACTCAATTGGAAGAGGTCCAAAAGTCACCATCTAAATGCTAAACAAAGCAAAACCAAAAAAGGCTTCATGGGCAATCCAAAAATTGCAAGCTTTCCCTGAATTCCATAATCCCTGCAATACACTCTGAATGGACATAATCAGATTGCAAACACTTCAGTGGCAGGAACCATGCCTTCTAGTTCTATTGTATTCTCTCAAACACTCGTTAAAGTGCTCTGCAAATATCATATGCTCAATAATAGAGACAGATTAATAATTAGGAACTAAGAGCAAAAGAAGATTATCTGTATCTTTTGCTATCCTAAACCAGAAAATCTCATGTTAATAGAGTATAGGGAAACCACCAGAAAATAGAGGCAATTAAGAAAGTAGCATGGAAGGACCGTGGCCTACTGGCTAAACATCACTAAAATTTGCCCTTTCTTCTCCATCCAAACTGCTTCCACACTGATCCAAGCACTTAAGTCAAGATGACTTCTGCATCTGCCTCCTCGCTGACCTCCCCGCCTCCTGTTTCTCCCTACTCTAACCCACACTTCACTCTGCTGCACGAATCATTGATCGACAACATTCAGTTCAAGTCTCCCCACTTCTCAAGAACCTCCAATGGCTGCCCATCAACTTCTGCATCAAACCACAACTCCTTACCATTGGCTTTAAATCACTCAATCAGTTCGCCCCTTCCTAACTCACCTCACTAATCCCTAAAATCAACCCAAGGAACCTTTTTGATTTCGGAAAGAATACCCCAATATATTGCATGCCCAACTACTAATTAACACTGCAGGGTCAGTGCACGGTGCCTGAAAATTATATCGCAAAAAAAGGAATGAAGTCCAAATGTCAACTTTGGAATTGCCAACAGCAGTAGCAGCAGGACTCTCAATTCAATAGACTAGATTTCTTACTTGAATTAGATTTCAATCCAATAGGAATCTGTTTCATAACCATTTTATTAGGGCAATGCTCTGAAGTCTCAAAACTACTATTAGAAAGGCTAAAACTACGTAGGTTTTTTTTAAAAAACAACAACTTCACATCAACTTTTCTAAAGGATGGAATTTACTTTACACCTTTAGAGTAACTTTTTTCCATCCCCCACTAATTTTTGCAGTACAGGAACCCTTGGAATATAATCAAGTAAACAAATCAACCAAGTGCTTTAGAGTGCTTATTCCTAGTTAATTGGTCACATGCTGTGATTTTTGTGTTTCCATGAAACCTAGCAGTATTTTTAAAACGATGATAGATAAATACCTTGTAATACTCTCTTAACATTCTTTGAATAGCTAGCTTCTTAGCACTGGGTTCATACCCATGTCATAAATTCACTCATTTAATGAAAACCATTACATAACATTCTTTACCTGAAAAAGAAAACTGCTCATATGCTATCTGAATAATTCATGTTGAGAAATCTGTTCCACATAATCTTGCCAGGAAATACTTCATATTAAGGGCCCAATTTCCAAAAACTGTCACCTTTATTGTACATATAAATTATGCAGCTACACACATGAACTTTAAGAAGTCATTTTTGAAATCTGTGCCTCAAATATTAATAGTCTGATGTTTTTCTTCCCATAAGACCATAACTAACAATCCAAGCTATTGTGAAAAGGTACTACAAATTCCCACTTTGTTAGCACCTTGCCTCAAATAGTTCTATACTTTTTAAAAAGTTTTTCTCCTTGGGAAAGCTTAAACCAAAAGTATCAAACGGCCAAGTTTGACCCAAGTTGGCTTGGGTCTCCCATGCCCGCCAGAAACGTGGTTTTCAAGAGAGAAGGGAGGAGGAATATATTGCCATGTGAAGGGATCAGGAAGCTCCAGAGAGATAGAGAGAAATAGAGAAAGACAGAGAGAAATAGAGAAAGACAGAGACAGAGAGAGACAGACCTCGAGCAGAGCACTTCCTGAGTAAATACACTCTTTTGACACAGCTAGGTGTCCAATGTTTTTCTTTAACAGAAGCCCACCCGAGTCATAGCAGTGCAGATATCTACTGTCTTTAAGACAAGTCCACCCTGGTCATGGCTGTGCAGTTTAAGAAAACCCAGCTTCCATTTTTCTATGCCAAACCTACTTCCTCAGGGTTTTTTCTTTTGGCCTTTTTAATGGTATTAGTTAAGTGCTCACTGTGTGGCAAGCACCGGACTAAGTGCCAGAGTAGTAGCTTTTACTAGTAATTAAAGATTCAGTATTAGATTTTTGGGTACAGGTGCAAATACAGATCTTAACTAGCAAAATGAGACCTTTTGCATTCTATTGAGGAAAATGGGTGTTTCATGCTTATGGATTACACCTATCATTCATTATCCAATGTTAAAAAGAAACTGATTAGTATGATTTTAGTCAACTCAGTCAAAATACTCCAGAGGAAAAGGAATGAAATGCTGAAGCCAAAGTCAACTTTGTAGCACGGTCTCCAAGTGAGAAAGCCTTGTAACTAATACCAGCATTAAAATTAAATAGTGTAACTGCAAAAGAGAATGAAAAATAGAGCACTACAATGTGGGGTGGCTATTCAGTACAAAGAAGGGTTTCAGCACTGAAGAAATTTAAGAAATGTCTCTTTGGCCCTGAAGGCTTCATATTTCTAAATAAAATATTTTGAAAGACTGAAAGTACAGCCAAAGGCGGCAATTTGCTTGATCACATGACAAGCCATAATAAATCTTAAAACGTTTTAATAAACTAGGAATGCATGATATGATGGCATGTTTGGGCTATTCAAACAGTCAGTGACATTTATTGAGCACTGACTGCGTGCAGAGCGCCATACTAAGCTCTTTGGAGAATACAACAAAGTTGGTAGATGCAATCCTTGACCATGAAGAGAAGAGCATTTTCAAACCTTTTTTTTTTTTGCCTTATGCAATGCAGTTACCTTGGATCACATATAGGTAAACATTTTTAATCTAGCTAGAATTTCTATTTTTATTTCCTTAAGATTATGTTTATTTCTATTCTTAAAAAAACTAGATTTAAGAGGAATGAAAATTCAAATGTTCAAAAAATAGTGAGGTGGTAAAATAAAAGTTTAAAAGATGTTAATAAATTATTGTTTTCTGATCAAGGCCATTTAAAGGGATGTTGCATTTAAATTCAAAAATAGTACAAGAAAAGTGAATACACATACCCTTCTCCACCCATTCTCGTTATCTTTAGACGAAAATCCACAGAATTCAGGCTTGGAGGCTTCCATTTCAAAATATCATCACATCGACCAGGTTTGTATTTCTAAAGTAAATTAAAATAGTTTTAGTGAATCAACATTACTTAGTTCAGTGTTTTCACATAATTTTCAAAAATACTTGGGAAATTATGACTATAACTGCGTCCTTTGGGTTCTTTCATATTCTTCAACCAAAAATGAAATCAGGGTGCATAACAAAGAAGCAAGCTCACTGTCTACTTTTGTATAGAAAATAGTGATGTAGCCATAACTGTGCCCTATCACAGATTGTAAATATTCGCCATTTCATATTTCGCCTGACTGATAATTGCCAGAGCAGATGGTTGATAACAGTTCTCTCCATAAAATGCTTGAAGAATATAGTTCTCTGCTATCAATACAAAAACTATTTTTTAATGAAGTATTTATAAGTACAGCATCACTGGGGTTCTTCACTGTTTTTCTCTTTTTGGATGCAGTCCATGGCTAAATTTGATCCCTTCTTCCCACGTACCATTCAGCAACTGTATCTGTCCCTTCCTCCTAAATCCAGTGATAAATCTAAACTCTATTCCCTGGTCATTTCCCACCCTCCTTACAAGCTTATCTGCTTCCAGTAATTTCATCATTTTGGAAAAGGATGGTCACTAGCTTTCTCATAAGAATCTGATTAATGACAAGTAGATCTAGCAGTTCTTCATTTTTAAAGATGGTGCTTTCCAACATCTATTATTCTTGCTTTCAAACACAGCTGAAAAGACTGACATCACTGACTGTTTGCATGTGAGACTAGAACCTTGCTATGTTAATAGGATTGTCCCATACAGTGTCCATTTCTATCTTCACGCTTGCCACTTACAATCCCCTTACCTCCGTGAAGCCTATGCTCGAGGACAGCAATCCCCATCTCAATTCCTAACTCCGAGGCTGATGTTTTGCTGCAGTGGGTTCTCAATGCCATTTCCCACTGTTTGAGACTGTATCTTCACACTGTTCCTTTTCCCTAGCTCCCTAGAGATGTTTGAAGATCCTCTCATAGTCGATTCTCCTCGCATGTCCTTCCCAGTACAGCTTTCTGCTTTAATACTGGTAAGCTGACTGCACCTGGGAACTCTTTAACTCATAATCTTGGTCTGCCACTTGAAGGTGAGTATGGTTCATTACTGATGCTGGCTCAACTGTTCAACTGAAGGAGGTCCGGGTTTCAAAGCCGGATTAAAAGATATGACATGGCCTTTCAGACCCCCAACTTCATGTGGAGCTTCACTGCCCTTTCGCATTCTTTGTTTTACAGTCTCTCCAAAACCATGACGGACTTTTTGATTCCATTTTCTATCTCTGAGTATTTATATATCAATGGGCAACGTACTGGCTAGGTAGCAGAATTCAGAGACCACACTGCTTTATCAGTCCGGTAATTCCCCCAGGGATTTCACTAATTATCCTCCACACCCTAAAGTGGTTGTGCCACTATCTACATTCAGACCTAATTGCTCACCATCAGATTCTAGACCACCTAAAATTACTTTCCTTTTTTTACTTCCTTTACCCATTTCCCTGAACTCCACAGAAAATAATCTTCTGGCTTCTCCTAGCAATCAATACTATTTATTGAGCACCTATTCCACTAAGCATGCACTAGAGGCAAACGTAAATTAATTGGGGAATGCCTCCTGAAGGAGAGGGCATTTCAGGAGGGTTTGCTTTGCTTGCTCTTCATTCACTTTTCCCCATTCCTCAATTGAACCTTCTCACATACCCCTCCCAAACACATGATAATGCCAAGCCTCAGCAGATTTGCCCATTCCACAGTTTTAAAAACATGGGATGCAGCGTGACTCAGTGGAAAGAGCAGGAGTTTGGGAGTCAGAGATCAGGGGTTCTGATCCCAGCTCTGCCACTTGTCAGCTGTGTGACTTCGGGCAAGTCACTTCACTTCTCTGTGTTTCAGCTACCTCACCTCATCTGTAAAATGGGGATTATGACTGTGAGCCCCACATGGGACAACCTGATTATCTTTTAACCACCCCCTTCCCCCCAAGAGCTTAGAACAGTGCTTGGCACATAGTAAACACTTAACAAATGCCATCATCATTATTATTATGGGATGGACTATCCATGGTGAACAGTTATTTTTCCCTACATGTATAAAGTTATCCATTTATTACACAAAATTACCAACTCCACCTTTAAGAAAACAATGAAATTACATTGCTTTCTAAGGTGATATACCAATAGCATGTTTCTAGAAAAGAAACTAAAAAGTAAACCAAAAGTAAAATGAAAAGAAACACACCCTGATACTCAACCTTTTCGATTTTATTCCCCTTCAGAAGAAGCAGGTAAAACAGTTTGACATTCTCCCAATGGTTTCAAAGTTTTTACTTGTTAGTCAGTCGCTAAAATTAATGTCTGAGGCTGACTCTCAAAGACATTTCCTTTTTAAAGCTACTTACTTTTGAAGAATATATTTATATTTCCTGATGAGCAAAACATAATATTACAAAAATACGTAGCAAGATGAATTGCATTGGAATCCTGCCACCTTTTGATTATGCTTCTGAAGGAAGATGACAGAAGAGTAATTTAAGAATCGTTTGCATTGGAAATATTCTGCTTAGAATCCAAATTATCTCTCTTATGAATAAAATTAATCATAGCAACTTTAATAGATTTCACAAAACAAACTCAGAACTGAGGGCAGTTAAACAAAGTAGTTGAACTAATGATATAGCATGTAGGTAAAAGTCCTCAAGACTTTATTGCAAATGAGCTATGGATTAAGTTCCATCTTTTTTATAATTTATGCATCAAATGCAGAGTAGCTTTGCTGGCAGCATTTCCAAAACATTTCTGTATGTACTTAAATCTTTTTCCATTTTATTCCTTCAAAACATGAAATGAATGAAGATTATTGCAAACAAACATTAGGTCAAACTAGAGGGAACTAAGAAAGGGCCATTAGAACTGGACTTCATATGAATCAGTTTCATCTGCTTATTTTGCCCTTTCCTTGCAAAGAGTAAAAATTCTCTAGAAATCAGCTCTAGAAATTGGCAATTCATGCCAATACACGGGGAACCTTGACCAGTTGATCAGTAAACAGCTGTCTCCCTGCCCCGCAGGCTTCCGAGTCTCCCTTTTTCTCTAGCCCAGTCAGTGATTGTGAAATGTTCCCTGATGGGCAGCCCTGACTCTTCATTACCTGGTACACTGGACTAACCAGCATCCATTCATTAACCCCACCACTAAGAATCTTAATGAGTTCCTGTGATGCTAATTACGCTACACTAGAAACTTCAGGATATACATAGAAAAATTAAATAAAAGACATTCCCTTGTCTCAAGGAGTTTACAGTCTGCGGAAGGAAGACAAAACATAGAAGTGAACAATTTCGCATTTAACTGGAAAACAAGTGTTGCTCAGCAAGATGGCTCAGAGCAACACTATCATTCTGCTCTCCTTTCCCTTCCCTGCTGAAGACCAATAAGCACAAAAATATGGATCACATTAAAGGAAACACCTGCAAGCAGTCCTGATCTGGGGGCTTTTAATTAAGCTAAATGGTCAGTGAACAGCATTTACTGTGAACTACTATGGGCACTGTGCACATACATATCTTTCCAGCAATATCAACATCAAAACCACTGGCCTGTTAGAAATAGTACGAGTATCTTATCTTAACTCAGGTCTAAAATAATCCATTTCTTTGACTGCCACCTAGTTTAAGCTATTTACACATGTCATGGCTTTATTACTTCACTCTTTCTACTAAGTAAAAAAATATACTTTTCGATCCTAGTTGTAACCCTGCTGAGTAGTGAGAAATTCTAATAGCACTGATAAAAATACAGTTTTTTTCAAAACTACTGTGTTAAGAAAAAATGCTACTCACAGTATGACTTCTTGAACCTAATTCTTTCATTGTGGGGGAAAAACAAATAGCTACACCAAACTTATCTGCCTTCCAGCCAAGGAAAAATTCGGCCCAATAATTACAAGCTCAGTACCCACTAAAACATATTCCGGCTAACAGTCTTCTGAATCAGTAAAGTGCTATGCAGAGACCTCAGGATGAGATGGCATTGCCAAGGACATTTAGAAACCGTACCAGAGGACGGATTAACTTGTCCAACAGCAGTTTCTAGGCCAAAGTCATCAGGGATAGGAATTCCTGAATGACTGATTCAAGGTTTTTTAAGTGGTGCTCTTAGCTTGCTGAGTTAGAATGATCTCCCAGAGGAATGGAATCTATTTAAACACTTTTAGTAGCTGCCAGAACTCATGTCTGCTGATGGTGTCAAATGCTTTCATGATGCCTACCAGGGCCATAGACGGGTCTTGTGTTGCTTCTTGCCCTTTACCAGATATGTATTCCCCATGTGGACTGTGAATTGCTCATCTCGGAAACTTCCAACTCAACAAGTTAAAAAAAAAAAAAAGTCTACCTGAAAGTCCTTGAATTTCCCTTGCACTATTAGGGCAATTATACTAATTCTTACTTTTATATAAAGTTCTTATTTTCAACCAATATTTCATCATACCCTTTTTAGACATTAATGGTTTTGCGAATGGTGACTTTTTAAAAAAAAAAAAATTTGTTATGCGCTTACTTTGTGTCAACCATTGTTCTAAGCGCTGGAGTACATGAAAGTTTATGTAAACAGGCACAGAGAAGTTCTTGCCCAAGGTCACACAGCAAACAACTGGAAGAGCTGGGATTAGAAGCCAAGCCCTCTGACTCCCCGGCCCATGCTCTTCCGACCGGCTCATGTCACTTCTGAACCCAAGGTCTCCCCTCAGGTACAACATGAATGTCAATTCTCACTCAAATTCACAAATCAGGAGAAGACAACCTCACAGCATTCCCATTTGCCTTTTGGGTTGACCTGTGCTATTCCTTTCCTTACAGCCAGGCTACTACAGCAGAATGAAGTAATAAAGAATCCCTTTTTAGTTCCTTTGTTTTTCTCCCTCTCCTAAGGCTTGCCCATGCTTCATATTTATGGCACCTCTGAGCTAAAAACCATAGAACAAAAAGCTTCAATCTGTTACTGAAAATGCATTTCTAACTTAGTTATTCAGGAAGGAGGTGTTTGTAGTGTCATGACTCATGGAAACAATATTATCTGATAATGGGTCAGTTGCTTTATTATCTATAGAATTTTCTACCATTTGAAAAAAATCTGTAGAACATTAATCATTTCTATTGAATGCAATCATAGGTATGATTTTAAAATGTAAGTTTGTTGAAGTATTTTTTTACTTCTTTTTTTAATCACTTTTCTTTTTATTAGAATCTGAGAACAAAAGCTCTCAAATTTAACAAATAGCATTTTGTAATGTAGTGCTGAACTTAATGAGGGTTCCACACCATGTCTGAAGTAGCTACATTTAGCTGTTTGACTTAATTTTTTTTTTTGCCAGAGGGTGGTGGGGGTTGGTTATAAAACACAAGCCAATGCCCATAAAAGACCGAATGTAAAATAATCTGTTGAAAAACACTAGTAATTACTTCATGCTCACTGAATATTTTTCTTTTAATCTTCTTCCCTGCCATCTTCCCATACAAAAGACTGAGAAGACTAAACACATATGTCACGAACTGGGCCTGGATGGTCAACAAATTAAAGTCCTGTTGTCCAAACAGAGGGAACTCATTCCTGAATTAAATATAGTGCATTTAAAATGTCACCATCAGCCAATAGTTCTTACAGGGTCACCATACATGCATTTGCTGCTCCGCTAGGTGCTTTTCAAAGCAAAGTAACCCCGTCAATTACCTTCCAGAATTTTTCACTTTAAAAGAGACTAACAGGAACAAGTACTTTTTGTATATGTGATCACAGAAAGATGGAGAGGGTTGAAGTCAGTTGCAAAAGCTACCAAATACACCTACGACTTCAGAAAGTTCATTAGCGAAGACCTCTGGGAAGATTTTCCCCAAGAATCCTTCATAAAGTCCTCCCAACTCTCCTGGTAACCTTAATCAGACAAACCCATATTTTGATAAAAGGGGGAGAGGCACAAAATTTCTTATTGTTTTAGATCATTTTATAGGTGAAGGGGGATGCATATTGAACAGTGTAGTATTCTCCTATGACTCAACTGTATTTTTAAACTATGTGATTATATCCTAATATGAAATACACTGTACAATAATGTAGCTATAATACTCATCTATAATGGGATAAGTACACGGTTCTGGGTAGTCAGTAAAAAAATATACTATCTGCCTTTGTTCAGGAACCTCTCTCTCACATATAATATTCTGTGATCCTATGGGAAAAGTGGGTTGAATGTACAACATTTTGACTTGATATAATTTTCCAATATCAATTCGGGTTGTGAGTCTGAGATCTTGCGGTACTCAAATTAATTGAAATTAAAACCATTCAATGAATGGACCAGGGCAGTTCGGAATGTTAGTCCCCAGGGGATGAGTCAGTCCTTCCACCTGCAGAAATGAGGATATATGATGCCATTATCAGGGTCTTTCTACATAATACCAATGAGAAGTCAGAATATAATTGTCACTGCAAGCTAGTCAATTGCACTATACAATTGGCATGTGCCTTTTTAAATTAAGTATATAGGATCATGCTGAACTATGAATAAGGAACAAAAACACCCTTTCAAGCTATATATTTCAGCGCATAATCATAGAGTAATGAGTTGGAATTGCATTAATTAATCAGCACATGTCTAGATTGAAATAACTGCCAAAGCTATATTTAACTGATGTATACACAATGCTTTGATCTACAGAGATAAATCTGGTCTTACCATATGAAATGTCCATTAAAGAACTTAGGGGAAAATAACTTGCCCACAATTACTAGTTATGTCACCTGAAATTTCAAGTTTTTATTGAGCACTTACTGTGCAGAGCATTGTATTAAGTGCTTGGGAGAGTACAACATAATGGTAGACGTGTTTCTTGCCCACAATTTTATAATCTAATGTATTAACAGTTCCAGTTCTGCCATTGGCCTGCTCTGTTACATTTGGGCAAGTCACTTTTACTCACTGTCCCACCCAAACCCTGTCCTCCCTGCAAATTTTCCCTTAGTGTAGACACCACCACCAACCTGTCTTAGGAACCTGGATGCTATTCTCGACTGAAATCTCTCACTCAACCTCCATATTTAATCTGTCCCGCAATCCTGTCGGTTCTACCTTCACTTATCTAGAATCCACCCTTTCCTCTCCATCCTAACTGCTACCACATTGATCCAAGTACTTTCCCAAGCACTTAGTACAGTCTTCTGCACACAAAAAGCACCCAATAAATACCGCTGATTGATGGTTTGATTTTCTGTGGCTCAGTTTCATCTTTGGTAAAAAATTGAGCTGGTATTTAATGTGACAGCACCCTGGAAAAACAAAAATACCATAATACAAATTGAAGGTAGCCTTATTCACAGCTAACGCCCTCACTAGCCTCCCGGCTTGGGGCAGCCTACACTGGAGACCCTAAGACAATTTTGAGCCTGGGGGAGAGGAAATCTTTATCTAGCCTAAAGTAAGCTTGAAGGCAATGTAACAGGTTTCACGAGTGGACCATTTGCTACCATCTCCATTCAAGGTTAACCCAACTTCAAATTCACCTCTTCCCCAACAAACCTACGAGTGGACCACAAAACTTTGGGAGCTGGACCCACTCGCTCCAGAGCCTTTGGTTCCAGGCTACATCCCCTCCCTGCCTAGTTCAGACTGAGAATTTTGGCTTTGGGATAAGCCACGACTGACACTCGGCTATGTGCTCAAAGTCCTCTAAATGGGTCACACCCATTGAACTGGGTGACTTGAGTTCTAATCCCGGCTCTGTCATTTGTCTGCTGTGTGACCCTGGGCAAGTCACTTAACTTTGCTGTGCCTCAGTTACCTCATCTGTAAAATGGGGGTTAAGACTGTCAGTCCTATGTGGGACAGGGACTGTTTCCAACCTAATGAACTTGCATCTACCCCCAAGGCTTAGTACATTGCTTGGCACATAGTAAGTGCTTAACGAATACCAGAAAAAAAAGCAAAAAACCATGAGCCTTGCCCCCAAGGAGCTTACAGTCTAAGAAGGGAAACACACATTAAAATAAATTACAGGTAAGTACATTGCTCTGCACGCAGTAAGCACTTAAGACCATTGATTGTATGGGAAGCCACCAAGTATAAAGTATATACTGATTGACAAAGAATGAAGGGAGAAGATTGTCTTCATTTCGAGAATTCAATACCGTAAACCAAGTTGTCAAGAACTATCTTTCTTCCACAAGGCCTTTAATATAAATGGAGTCTGCCCCTAATGTCAATTCCATCACCAACACACATTAAATACTCCAAAATAGTGATAGAAAATTGTTGTAATAAAATAGGAATTTTTTTAAAAACAAGAAGAAAAAGCAGCAAGAATAAGCTGAGCCCGCGAATCAGCTGTACATTGCATCTGTTTTAAATTCTAAGAAAATTGAGCTTCTCTTCTTTGCACTCTTCTCCCTCCACCCAGCAACCTATTGATTCTGCAATTTTCTCTAAGTCCTAGGTAGAATTTATTTCCCCTTTCACTCTTCCCTTACCAATATCACTTCATTAGCATGCTGGTTTCGACGAACGAACGCACTCCACACTAAGCAGCCGAGCCGCCACTATAGGAGACATTGCTCTTCCACTTAGTTGCGATTCATAGCACGTGAGGACATTATTTAAAAAAAGATAATGATACTGCACCCCCTCTTCCTCTTCCCCTTAACAGAAACTGAAAATGCATGGCATACAGTGCCAAAGAATAGAGCTTACACTCCTCCGCTCTCAGCCCCCACCAAAACAACAACAAAAATAATCAAGCTGCCTTTTATGTCTTGGCCAGTCACTGGTAGCATCCCTTAGAAATTTATATATTACCAGGAAGAGGAACCATACACACATTTTGGGAGGGAATAACACCCTCCGAGTGTGCCAGGAAACAAAGCCCTACTTCGGTTGAAGACCTATCAAATGCAAGCAAGTGTCATGGAAACAGAAGCTCTCACCATGGAAACATCGTCCCTGATACACTGAGGCAAACCACTCTCATTCCTAATGTGCTCCAAGACAAGGTATTAACTTAATTCCAATTTTCATTTTACAGCCTATCCATAACATTCAATATACCTGGCAGTAGTAAAGATTTAATAAAAGCATTAATATTTCACAAGTATGCAATATTAAAACCCAAGCTGACTGTAATTCTAAGGGCAAACTGATTAACGGCAGGCACAAGATTGAACTGACCTACCCCAAAGAAAAGCAAGAGACTGGTGAAAACATAAAAAAGAATTATATTACATCTATTTGACAGCAACACTCTGGTTGCAATACGCTACCGATTATGTATTTTATTGTTTAGTAAGATATAAATGTGCAGAAACACACACCATTCATTTCTCTAATAAAGTTCCAAGAATTTTACAGAACCCAGAATTTTATTTTTTATTCCCGACTCTCAAAATATTTCTTTTTCCTCAGTGACAGACAATGCTGTATTTTTAAGGGCTGCTAATTTATATTTTTCTGTTTTCCATACAGATAAGCTATAAAATTAGTAGAGGTGCTTGCTTAGGGATACACCGAATACATTCTTTGGCAATTAAAATAAATGCAAAAATGAGAATTAAAAGGTCAGTAAATAATTGCTACTGTCAGTGCAAATCTACTGGACAATATAAATGTGCCTTAAAAACAAGACACAAATAAGGCTCAAATTTGGTTAACATGTTTAAAACAAGTGTAAAGTCAAACTCACTGTCACCAGTGACAGCAGTACACTGAAATGTGAAGGACCACTTTTAATTGCTCATCAGTGTCTTATATAAAGTGAAAATTTATGCAAGGTTATTATGTAAAATGGCAAATCAAAGACTCAATTTACATATTTTCTGCAAATATAAACTAGTTGTGTTTACAACACATGTGGGATAAAAATTTAACTTCAATAAAAGTATATTTTTCCAGTCACTATGCAAGTGCTTTAAAGATTTCAAGGCAAAACTTTTATGTTGCTAAACACAATGAAGGGAAATTCCACTGCTCTAGAAAACAACTGCTAAAAACATGCATTTAATGGAAAAAACTAATGTAAAAACTGAAAAAAGGTGCTTCAATGTCATTATTATAAATGAAAAACAATTTACCCCAAGGACACTGCGAAAAATAATCTATCAAGATCATAATTAATGTTTAAATACTATCAGTGTAAGCAATTAAATTATAAGGATACATTTAAACTCTTAAATCACAATCGTCAAAATTAAGCAATGAAAATGACAACCCAAGAATAAAGACATACTGCGTTCTATAGTCGAGTAGCATATTTAAGAGTACAAATGTTCTCAACACAAAATGACTTTTTTTCCAAGAATTAATGGTAGCATTTACTTCTCAAAAGTGCAGCTACAGAATGGTAAAATATCTGGAAAGAGGGTGAAGAAATACTATTGGATCTTGCACCTAAATCTTATCCTTCTCACTATGGTTTGCATCCTATGGAAACAAGGGCTTCAGCAATAAATTCAGCCTATAAAATGCAAAGACACATTTACCATTCACAGGCTGAGGCTAAGACAGAGAGTCCTTCGCCCCAGTGGATTTCTGACACTGAGATCCTCAGGGATATAAATAAAGCCTTCATTCCAGATAGGGAGAGGGAGGGGCGGGCCTTGAAGCCCCTGGGTCCGGGTCATGGGACAGTAGTTACAAATATTCAAGAGTGATGAGGGTAGCGGGATCCCAAGAGAATTAAAGCACTGACAACAAGGGATTATTTAGGGTCTGGTCATCCACTTTATGGTTGATCTGAACCCTTTATTTACCTTTCTTCTTCCTGAGGCTAGTCTTTCCACTATTCCACTGCTAATCAATCAATGGCATTTACTGGGCCCTTACTGTGTCCAGAGCACTGTATTAAGCAGTTATTATTATTATGTATTTGTTAAGCACTTATGTGCCAAGCACTGTTCTAAGCGCTGGGGTATATACAAAGTAATCAGGTCTCCCACGTGGGGCTCACAGTCTTAATCCCCATTTTACAGATGCCCATTTTACTGAGGCACAGAGAAGTTAAGTGACTTGCCTAAGGTCACACAGCAGACAAGTGGTAGGGCCGGGATTAGAACCCAGGTCTTTCTGACTCCCAAGCCCAAGCTTTATCCATTAGGCCATGCTGCTTCCCCAGTACAGTGCCTGGCATACAGTAAATGCTTAACTAATATCATTTAAAAAGAATTATTTGTGTGTTTGTATGGATTCTGTTTTGAAGGTCCAAGTGGGAGAGGAATAGATTTATTTATCCTCTTAAGAACATTCGCTAATTCAAGAGTCCTTGACCTAGCTTTACCTAGTGAAAGAACTTTCTCTACTCTGCAATCCTTTGCATTTATCTAGAATATGAAATGAAGTACAGGGTGAAACGAGTTCTTTGAAAAAGTGTGACTGTGTCAGCACTTGGAGCCTTTCCACAGCACCGTGGGTTGGTTCACCTCCAGGTCTGATGGAGCTCCCACACCAGCTGGAAGAGTGGGGAGGGGGTAACGGTTGGAGGATTGGGGGGGGGGGGGGAAGGAGGGCTGGATGAAGGTGAGTCCCTGCCCCTTCCCTGCATGTTGGAAAAAAAAAATGCTCCCCCTAAAACCAAACAATCACTTTTCAGGAGTTTCTCGGCACTCCAAAAGAACATGGGTTAAGTCTACGTCTTCAAGAGAGATTGAAGGGATTTACTGTCTCCCTTGGTGAAACTGGAGAGAAGGGGAGGACGCTGGCTGCAAATTCCTTGGAGGGTTGGACCCAAGAGCGAGAAAAATGAATATCTTCATCCATCCTAGGCCCAGCCACTTCTCTCTGCCAGTAAGCATTACAAGCCTTTGCAGGTAGACCTCTTTTATGATGAGCTTTACTCGCCATTAGAGAACAGTAAACTACAGATTAAATTCCTTAATTATAGGTGTTTCTTCATGTTCTCTGCCTCAAAGCTGATATTTGACAGACGTTCATGGTCTTTTGACTATATACACTCGCAACCATCTGTGAGGGTGGCATCAAGCCTACAGGCATTTTACTTGGATCTTCACAGTAAGGGCAGGTGCCAAGCAATAAATGAATCAGAATAGGAACAAAGATGGCTTTTACAAGTGACTTCTCTTTAAGAAAATCCCACTTGAATGCCAAAAACATACAACTTCTTCAACCCACTGACATACTGGGGACATGCATGAATGGTGAGCTTTAATAGGACATCTTGGCTGACACAGAGACCTCCCCATCACTGTAATCTCTGAGTTATTAGTAGTGAGAGAATGCAGTCAATTAACGAGCCCACAACAAACGACAGCAGAAGATGAGCTTAACTACCACCAACGGAGTTCAAGACGCAATCCGGACATGTGTCATGAGAATCAAGGAAACACGGATTACCCTAGCTGTTTATCAAAGTGTGAAAGCACCAGATTGTCTACACCATGAATCAGGGCATCTGTCTAGCAGCCATAATCATCCTCTAGAAAGATGTAAATCACAATGCATAAACAGGACCCAGATCCTTGAAGCACAGCATGACAGCATGATTTCAGTGCAAAAACAACAATAATACGATGCATGGGCATGAGAAGTGTAGAAGGTGCTAGGAGAGGAGGTGGGGGACAGGTACACACACACACATTTAGTCGCATCGTACTGCAAGTGAATAATAATGATGGTATTTGCTAAGCATTTACTATGTGCCAAGCACTGAGTGAACTGGAGCAGCGGTGACAAGAAGGCACTGAGCAGAAATAGTGATTGGAGGATTCCTAGTACGGGGTGCACAGAAGCCAGTGGAGGTGGGAATGTTCAACTACCAGCACCTACAGCCCCTCGGTTTTCCACCAACGCCTCCGCTTGGTTGAATTTCTGGCTCCACCCTGTCCACACTAGGGCTTCTGGCTGGACAGTGGTTTCAACCATGTTGGCCTCAGCTTCTTATTCCTTTTAATAATAATTATGGTATTTATTATGCACTGTGTGCCAGGCACTGTGCTAAGCACTGGGGTGGATACCAGCACCTTTTCTCACCCCTTTCCCATCTTTCTCAGTTACTACTCATGCTTTGCATGGAGGCTAACTGGGTGGGTGTGGATATCCATCTCTGTGAGAGGGCAATACATGTGTCTGTTTGCAGGCATTCTGGTCGGGGTTGGGGCAGAATGGGAGTATGTCGGGGGACGGATTTAATCAGTCACTCTCCCTTCTGTGGGTTTTTGCCCCTCTCATATCTGTAGAAGTTGGGCTGGGGCTGCAGCAATGGTCTGCAGCAGGATGGGAGATGAGAAGGCTAACTTCCCCTTAGTCCTCATAAAGCTTGGGCTGAGGCAGTAGTTTACACTGAGGCCAAAGGGACACACGTAATTTGCCCATCTCCAGTGCCCTCCCCATCCCTCCTTCCAAACGGTCACAGACAGGGCCTCTGTGGAGCTATGACCGCAAAGTGCTCCAAAACAACAGGGCTACTAAACATGAAGGCAGGGGAAGAGAGGAAAGAAGTAAGAAAACTGTAAGCTCAATGGGGGCAGGGAATGTGTCTACTAACTGTTAACTCATTTTACTGTACTTTCCCAAGTGCACAGCACTGCACAATAAATATGACTGATCGGGAGAGCAAAAATTATTAGACTTCAGGAAGGTGCCACAGCGTCAACTGGGTCAGAGAGAGAAATACAGTACCATAGTTGGATATTTACTTCGCCAGGTGAAGCCTGAATAATGATTTTTCCAAGAAAATGTTAAAAGCATATTCCAAGATAAGAAATCCAAATCAGCAATTATGCTGCATGAGGTAGTTAAGAAGAAAATGGCACTGCCACCTAACAAATGATGACCTTTTCTGATTCATTTCATAGAGTGGTGACCTTAGAGATTTGGGGGTGAATTACATGAAGGTGATCATTGGGCCTACTAAAACAGGGGCAGGGACAGGAAATTAATAGGCAATCAGCCATGCTGGGTTAGTGATACCGTTAATGTGATACTTAGTTTTAAAATATTTCAACTATCAAATCTCCATTAAGGCCAGGCATACTGCTTCCTGAGGATAAGAATTAAAATTGTTTATTCACTTCCTTTCATGGAAAATAATTTCATTTCCATCCAGTTTGCCTTGTTTGCTGGGCAAAGGAAAGAAACAAAATAAATAAATCTTTTGTCCTGCAACTGATTCAGGATTTAGCAGCTTGTCACCTGGCCTGTTCATTCAAAGTAACATTTCTAAACTACTGGGAATTAATGGAATCTGAGCAGGAGATGATCTGAGGAGCAGGGGACATTCAAATCTAAACAGGATTGTGTTTATGCCCACTGTAGTCTTTGCAGATGGAGAAAATAGGTGGCAAATCGGTGGGGAAGGAGAAACCATAGGAAACATGCTACAGGGACTATGTAGAACATTAAGAGGACAAAAGTAACTGACTGAAAGAAAGGGAAAAGGATGGATTAAATCGATACTCACTATTACACCAAAGAGACTGAAGAAAACTATTGCTAGCACATTCAGTATTTTGTTTAATCACACGACATTTTAGAGATGTTATTCTTTAGGGGCTAAAGAGTTGCTAAGAGGCAGAGGCTACGATAGCAACATGTGGGCTCAAGAGAGCCCCAAAAACATCAACCCTTGGTGGGGTCAGGTTAATTTCTCCTTTTCTGTGGAAAACAAAAGGGCGGCATAATGAAGAATGGTAAAAGTTAACCTCCTCAGAACAAGACAGACAGCTTCCCTCAGGATCCTGCCATGTCATGTCCAGGCGTCCCTCAGTGGGGGATGAGGATACTTCATTATGGTCCATCAAAAGCCAAAAGGTCCCAGCTCAGGGATAAATAAGCTTTGCTTGTGGAAGAAAAAGAGCAGCACAGTCTGGTAAACAGCCTGGTGTATATTCAGAGGTTATTACAGCAAGTGGAAGTGTTGGGGGAGGTGACAGTACAATCAAATGATGCAGCTGGCAGCTATGGGATCCTTTTGGTAAAATGCATATCCTCCTCCTGTTTTGTAGATTTTCACTTGTGACAAGATCAAATAAACATACCATTGTAAATTACCCCAAGAATATGTAAATATGTTCAAATGATATGCTGAACTCTCCACTGCTGCTGGATGATATAAATGGCTTAGCAACACTTCTCAAAAGAGCTTTCTTTGCCCCCCACTGAATGGTACATTAACCATTTAAACAACTGGGAAAAAGTCCAAGTTTTTGGATGAATATATTACTTAGCATGTAAATAGTGGACAAGGACCCTCAATTTTTGACAAAATCTAGAGCTTTAGCCATTTTACTGACTTAGAAAGAATGGTAGGGGTGATTAACAAATAGAAACGTCATTCTGGCAACTCATTAAGCATTATGTGCCTTTAGGTAGTCTAACCCATTCACTAAATAAAACGCCAGCTTTCCTATTTCAGCCTGGAAAAAAAAAGCCAGGAATATAATTACCTAGAAGAACATTTCAATATAGTATATGTGGAGAAATAAGCAACTTCTATATGGTTTACTATTATTGCTACAGTCATGTGCACTTTCTCTTTCCTGAGATAAAACAGGCAGATAAAGAGCATCAGGTAGTGGAATAGAAAATATGAGGTAGCTGGGGAATAAAGAACGAATAGGAAACATTTATGAGCTGGGGACAAAAGGAATAGATGGGAAGAATAAAAAAGAAAATAATAAAGAGTGTCATGGAAAAGGAGATGCACTGAAAACATGTATTCCTTGTTAAAACTTCCCACTGTCCCATTGTGTATGGAATAGATGGGTTTTTGGCATTCTTCCAGATTTTTGTTGAGCCCTTGTACAATCCTGATGGAGGGTAGACAAAATAGTTTCTTTTAAGGTAGTAATCAAGTTCCATGTTGAACACACAGTTCACTCAAATGCCTAAGAAGACTGCCTGCTGCAAATATCTTAGCTTGGGTTCTTCCTAAAGACCAGTGACCTTGAGATGATGGAGGCAGAAACAAAGACCTGCTGTCACACCATCTTTGGGGATGAAAAGGACATTGGTGTCTCCTTTCATCCCCAAGTGGCTCCACTCTTCCTCACTCTCCCCAGCTCTATGATTCCACATATACATTCCAATCCAAGATCTCCCAAAAGGCTCACATCAGGGCTACTCAAGTTCAAGGGAAGTCTTCTGGAATAGATGATGAGAAAACCGGACCAGGGAGGACTCTGAGGAAGGCGACTTCCTGCAAATAAAGCTTTTTTAGGCATGATTATCCCGGCCTGTGATTGCAGGGGATAAGGCAGGGGGAGATAGATGATGTATATCAAGGTCGGGGGGGGGGGGGGGGGGGGGAGAGGAAGGGTTGGAGAAACCAAAAACCCCATTAGCTGTTTTGTCTTACTCCCACCTGGTCTATCATCATCAGAGCAGGAGAGGAAAAGCAAACTGCACTGACTGCCCTTCCGGGTTGCTTCTTGCCTCCAGCTGTATCTACCTCTCAAATGAGCAATAAAAGAGAAAAGTCATCAGATACAACTAATGACCACCATCACCACTTCCATCTATCATCTGATTTCAACTTCTCCCTCCTACTGTAGCCACCACTGCCTTATGTTCTCATACTGACTAAAACTGCAGGTAACCACAGTTCAAGGGGTTCATGCGGGTAATGGGTCCCCCTGCTTTTCGAGCTCGACTCTCATTATTTTACTCATTCCAGGTGTCCACAAAGACATGAGAGTTTCCAATCAAGGCTGAAAAACCCCCCAAAATACCTCTTTGAAACCTGTGTATTCCAAGACCTCAATCAACTAAAAATTGCTCCCCTTTTTCACTCTCACACTCAAAATGATAAGTTGACACCTCTGACTAAAATACTAAAACTAGTTCAGCCTTTGAAAAATTCTAGAAAAGAGGTAATAGGCCAAGAACATTATAGCCAAGTTAAAAAAAAAACACGCATGTTCTAGAAACCAAGCCAAAACTAACTGAATTTTACACTACTACTATGTTGGTGGCCTAAATATACCAAGTTATATATGTACTTTTAACAGCAAAACTAAGATTATTAAACTTTGCAACTTCAGCTATAAAGAGTCAGAAATGCTAACCTAGGTGATAGACAAATAAAAATGTTTATATCTGTTTCAAGAATTATTAATAAAATAATAATAACGGTGTTTGTTAAACACTTACTATAACAATAATAATAATGTTGGTATTTGTTAAGCGCTTACTATGTGCAGAGCACTGTTCTAAGCACTGGGGTAGATACAGGGTAATCAGGTTGTCCCAGGTGAGGCTCACAGTTAATCCCCATTTTACAGATGAGGTAACTGAGGCACAGAGAAGTTAAGTGACTTGCCCACAGTCACACAGCTGACAAGTGGCAGGACCTGGATTCGAACCCATGACCTCTGACTCCCAAGCCCGGGCTCTTTCCACTGAGTCATGCTGCTTCTCTATACCATCTCTATACCAATCACTGTACACTGTGATAGATACATGATAATAAGGTCTGACAAAATAGGGTCCCCATTTAGACTGTGAGCCCATCATCGGGCAGGGAGTGTGTCTATTTGTTGCTGAATTATACATTCCAAGTGCTTAGTACAGTGCTCGGCACATAGTAAGCACTCAATAAATACTATTGAATGAATTGAATGAACATGGTCCTTTTCCCCCATGAGACTCAGAGCCTAAAGATGAGGGAGAAAAGGTACTGAATCCCCATTTCAGATGAAAAAACTGAGGCACAGAGAAGTGAAGTAACTTGCCCAAGGTTCCACATCAGGCTTGTGGCAGGATCAGAACCCACATCCTAGGACTCACAGACCCAGGCTCTTTCCATTAGGCCCCACTGCTTCTCAACTTATTTTTAGCAAATTAAATATCAAGCCACATTTAATTAAATTAATTTCTAGAGATGTGTTGAAAAACAGCATAACCTAATCTAGTACTAAACTAAAAATGAGAAAAAAAAATTTAAGATGGTTATTTTGTAAGTTAGAAATGGGTTTTCTGTTTTCTAAATTTTGGCCATGATTGCTTAAAGCTGGCTCCTCTTTTCATGCTTTTGTATTGCCAAGCAGAAAAATGGAATCATTTTCTCTACCAGGTTCTTGCTAAAAACATGACTTCCTCCAAGGAAAACCTAGAGGAAAAATATATTTTAAATAAATATGAAAAACAGCAAACTACCGCTGTCAAAGCTCTTGACACCGTATGTGTTGTCTATATACATCTAAGTTGGAATTCAAGTGTGTCTGCTCAACAGTTTCCTATCTTCTAGGCCCCTTATGGAATGTTGGTGTCATGCCATGCCACATCCAGACAGCTGTGACTTTTCAAACCAGAAAAACTCCCACTTTGGGGCCTTTGTAAATACTAATAGTTAATCAATCAATCATATTTACTGAGGGCTTACTATGTGCAGAGCATTGCACTAAGCACTTGGGACACTACAATATAATAACTAGTAGACATGTTCCCTGCCAACGAGGAGTTTACAGTATGAGGCACTGCTAATATACACGATATTTTCTATCTATACTAGACCAGACCATGCTATCTATTTATATTAATGTCTGTCTCCCCCTCAAGCCTGTGAGCTCATTTTGGGCAGGGAATATGTTTGATTTTATATTGTACTATCCCAAGTGCTTAATACAGTGCTTTGCATACAATAAGTGCTCAGTAAATATTATTAATAATAATAATAAGTGCTCAGTAAATACGATTGACTGAAGAATGTGGAAAAATCGGCCCCCAAGATAAAGTGAGGTATTTTCATGACCTGCTTATTGAGTTTTGATGATAGGAAAAAGGTTCCTTTTGAAGATGGGATTATTTAAGAAATCAGGCAAATTATGGAAGTGTACCATATAGTGGAGGGAATAGTGAATTTAGTATGATTGATTGATGGCAAAGACTTCGTATTAGTCACAGAACAAAGGTACTAAAAGCTTCTTCTAAAATGTAAAATGTATCCCAAGAAAAGTAATCAATTTTCCCCAAGTTAGCTGTGAATATTGTGAATTTAGGAAAAGTGTGGTTCCAGTAAAAAGGCACCTGTGAGATATCAGCTTTTATCCCATCTCCAGGTTCTTTCTTCTCCTAGTGAAAGATTCACTCTTTATTAAGTAGTAAGAATATATCAATAGCCACAAAGAAGGCATTTCACAGTGACAGAATTTCATCTAAACAACAACTTCTGAAGCTCCTTCATTAAGATTTTGTGCTATTTATTAGGCCCTTACTATATGCCAGGCATTGTACTAAGCAGTGGGGTAGATATAAGCTAATCAAGTTGGACACTGTCCATGTCTCACATGGGGCTCATAGTATTAATTCCCAATTTTACAGATGAGGTAACTGAGGCACAGACAAGTTAAGTGACATTTCACGTGACGTTTCACCAACACTGTATGTATACCTAGTTGATTGTCCTAAATTAAGAGGATTGGATTCTGGCACAAAACATCATGTTAATTCACCCATCCTGAGGCTGAACACCTGCATAGAGGCATTCATTCATTCATTCAATAGTATTTATTGAACACTTACTATGTGCAGAGCACTGTACTAAGCGCTTGGAATGTACAAATCGGTAACAGATAGAGACAGTCCCTGTTCTCTGATGGGTTTACAGTCTAATCGGGGGAGACAGACAAGAACAATGGCAATAAACAGAATTAAGGGGAAGAACATCTCATTAAAACAATAGCAAATAAATAGAATCAGGGTGATTTACATCTCATTAACAAAATAAATAGGGTAATACAAGTACTTTCTTCTGTTTGCACGGCAAACAGGATTACATTGTCAAAAGAATGTTCCCTATAAACAGCATTCTAGCCAAAAGTATAAACTGGAAACAGGAGCTATGGAGGAACTGGTGAAATTCAAAAATAAATGACTCTTACTAGGTAGGAATTCCTCTTACCGGTAAAGTTGATCCACACAGAGGATTTCTTTGATTGACTGTATAATCTATGCTCCAAAATCTGGCCAAATGAATATATGGACTAACTTGGAGCCAATGATTTAGGCTGCAGCTCAACTGTGTGCCCTGGCTGTTTGACCACACAGAAGTACACAGGGCTGGGTAGCTCTGCCTTAGTGCAATTACTGCTGCCTAGGCACAGCTGCTTCCTTCTTCACCATGCACCTGATAGGGTTTAACTTGGTGCACTAAGACAGCCAGAGAGGAGAATATTAGACAGGAATTGAGGGTGATTCAGCATTCTCCCCACTACCCAGACAAGCCCAGTAACAATGCTAGCTACCTTTTGAGGGTTTCAATCCGTTTTTAGGGTTAAAATGAGAACAGTAACCATTGTATTCGCTGAGCATTTATGATGTGCCAGGCTCTAGGGCAGGCACGAGATAATCAGGCTGGACACCTGATTCCCTTCTCACCTGACAAGATAAAATTAATGTAAAATAAAAGCCTCCATCCAGAAACTGCACCTGGAAGGGGGGGGGGGGGGAGACAACTGGGGATTGTCCTCTCTGTGGATACTGACTGTCCCCAATTTATGATGAGTTCCTTCTTCAGCTCAGATCCTATTTTGAATTTCCTGTTTTCCCCATTTCTTAATCTGAAAGACCTATGTCTGACTTTGTCAGGCTTATGATCTGCTAAGCTTCACTGCTATAGCTCTGTTCTACTTGGTACTACATGAGGAGAAGCAGCATAAGGTTCAATATCCTCCAATGAAAACTACGGAGAAGAATTCATCAGTGGTATTTACTGAGCCCTTCCTATGTATAGAGCACTGTACTAAGCACTTGGAAAAGTACAAAACAACATAGTTGGTAGACCTGTTCCCTGACCACAAGGAGCTTACTGTAACTACTATAATAGCCGCGGAGCAGCGTCAGTGGGTGAAGATGTAAGAAAAGAAAAAAATTAATTCATCAAAAGAGAGATATTAAGCAATGTCTATTAAAGGAAACAACTTGCATCCCAGAAAAACAAAGTGAAAGGGTCGAGCACTGAATTCAAAAGACCCCTCTCCCTTATCTTCACATTCTAAATGGGAGAAGTCACATCAGGGCACAAATTAATTTTGTGGGAAAGTTAACTTTTAACCACTGAATTGCACTGAGTGCAGCCAAATCTCAATTACTTCTGGCATTATAGGAGAACAATAGCTTGGATAATTGAAATCCCAAAGCCTCCTTTTAGTTATTTGTTTCAATCTTCTCCTGCTGCAACTTTTTATTAGAGCTTCAAAGATACCAAAATTCATTTGATTCACCTCCTCTCTGTGTGCCTGAACTTTCTCAAGTGGAGAAACTAATGAACAATTAAATGGACATGGTCTGGCAGTGGGAAAGAGAAAGAAGGCAGAGAATAAGACAGGAATAAAATAAAAAAAAACTGGCTAATCAGTCTCTGGATAACTGAGATGACTGTATTTGTCCAGAGGCATTTCAAAGATACATTCAGTAATCATCAAAAATTACAATTTGAAATCTTACTAAATTCACTATTCCCTCCACTATACAGTGCACTTCCATAATTTGTCTGATTTCTTAAATAATCCCATCTTCAAAAGGAACCTTTTTCCCATCATCAAAACTCAATAAGAAGGTCATGAAAATACCTCACTTTATCTTGGGCCTATTTTTCCACATTCTTCAGTCAATCGTATTTACTGAGCACTTAATATTATTATTAATAATATTTACTGAGCACTTATTGTGTGCAAAGCACTGTACTAAGCACTTGGGATAGTACAAGCACTTGGATAGCACTTGGGATAACATCAAACATATTCCCTGCCCAAAATGAGTTCATAGGCTTGAGGGGGAGACAGACATTAATATAAATAGATAAATAAATAAATTACAGGTATATCCATATGTGCTATGGGAAAGGGAGAGAGGATGAACTTCCACACTTATTCTGTGCAGAGTACTATACTAAAACCTTGGGGGAGTAAAATATAACAATGAACAGACACATTTCCCTGCCCATAATGAGTTTACAGTCAAGAGTGGAAGACACATTAATATAAATTACGGGTATGTACATAAGTCCTCTAGGGCGGGGAGGGGGGATGAATAAGGGAAGCAAGTCAGGACAATAATAATAATAATAATAACAATTGTGGTATTTGTTAAGCGCTTAACTATGTGCCAAGCACTGTACTAAGCGCTGGGGTGGATATAAGCAAAGCAGGATGGACACAGTCCCTGTCCCACGTGGAGCTCACAGTCTTAATCCCCATTTTAAAGTTAAGGTAACTGAGGCCCAAAGAAGTGAAGTGACTTCCCCGAGGTCACACAGCAGGCAAGTGGCAGAGCCGGGATTGGAACCCATGACCAACTGACTCCCAGGCCTGTGCTCTATCCACTCTTTCATGCTGCTTCTCAATGCAGAAGGGAATGGAAGAAGAGGAAACGAGGGCTTAGTCAGGGAAGGCCTCTTAGTGGAGATGTTCTTCAATAAGGCTCTGATACCATTCTAACTGTATACGATACAGTGTTATATCTAAAAAGAGATATCCCATCATGAATTAATGAACCAATTTAGCAAGTGGATCATGACTCTAACAAGGCAGAAGTTAAATTATTGATGTTCAGATTAGTCTTTTTCCTACTGTATTCAAAAATAGTTGAGTATATATAAGACTCTGTCAGGTGCTCCTCACCTGAATACTTCTATATTGATTCAAATTTCCAATTAATTAATTTTCTCACTAACGATCCCAAAACTTCGATTACAAAACTAAAATTTACCTCAAATAAAAGACACAGAAAATTATGCATTTTGAAAGCCCTGAATAAACCACAGTCTAGATAACCTGCTTTTGTAGGCAACTAAACACCATGAAGAAAATGCCTCAGAATACTTGACCGTACTAATGAGGTGCACCTTTATCTCCATACAGGGCCACCCAAGATCCAATCAGGGCTCCTTGGGGTCCATAAGAAAATAAAGAGGGTGACCAAAGACCAGGTATGGGTTAAACTGATTAGGGCCCAAAGTGGCCTGGCTTATGTATTCTCAGTTCCAGTCTACTAAATTTGGAAATTTTGAGGCCCAGACCACCCAAACCCTAATGGAAAAAAAAAGTCCAAATGAACCACCATTTTACAGAACTCAGCCAACGGACTCGGGGCACAGCTCTAAATCTGGCATGGCAAAAGCAACAAAAGAGTAAATATGCATTTAAATATATTATTTTTGGTCTGACTCTGGCAAAAAGCTAAACAAAAAAGAGCACAGATTGTTGCTTAAACTGCTTTCTCATCCACCTCCTTGGGTCTAGTCCACCAGGGGACAAAACCAGTAGAAAGGATGAGTCTGGAGGAACGTAGGTAAAGCTACAGGGTACAGCCCAAGGCCACAGTTACCACGGCCCCATAGTTCTAGGTGCCAGGAGAAACCTTTCCCAACTAACTGGGACTTGGACAGAGCTGTTCTGAGCAGAAACCTCTGCAGCAGAGAGCGGGGAAAGGGCAACAAGGGCTGGTTAACTGGGCTATTCACCCCATATAAAATCACTGTAAAACACAGAGCATAAGTCACTCTAATTCTGTAATTTTACTGTGGCTTTCAAGATAGTCTTTCAAACAATGCCTACCCCTTAAGGGTCAGTCTTCAAGGAAACTCATCTCCATGATTAATTACTAAATAACTCAACTTTTAGCCCTTCATTCAATTACTAAAGAAATACACAGAAGATCATAAGACTTTAGAAAACAATTTAAATGGTTGCAGCTAAACTTGAGGTGATTATTACTATTTAAATGAGTCACTATTCATTACAAAGTAATATCATTTGTATTTGCATTTCATGAACAGCAATTATATCCAAGGAAATGGATGAATACCACCATGACACTTACAGCATAAATCACAAAATGCAGTTGGGAGTTTTCATCCCTAAACCTGATATTTAAAATTAATGTTTCTTTAAAAACCCTTATGTAGAAATACATATGTGTGCATATACATATACATATATATGTATGAACTTACTCCGACAGGTTGAAAAATAAGTCCATCCACTTCATGACTGACTTCTCTAGCAAAACTTCCTTCAAGAAGCTGTAAAACAAATAATCAGTTTTCCTTTAAGAATTCTATTTAGCAATATCACATTTTTTATGGCATTTGTTAAGCACTTACTTTGTGCCAGACACTGTTCTAAGCAGTGGGGAAGATACAAGGTAATCAGGTCGGGCAAAGTCCATGTCCCACACGGGCTCACAGTCTTAATCCCCATTTTACGGGTGAGGTAACTGAGGCATAGAAAAGTTAAGTGACTTGTCCAACGCCATACGGCAGACAAGTGGTCGAAGAGAGATTAGAACCCAGGTCCTTCTGACTCCCAGGCTCATGATCTAACCATTCAGACACACTTCTTCTCATTATTAAGGGTTAGCTGATAAGTAACATAGTGGTAGACTGACTTGCATGTCAAGAAGCACTTTTTCAAACAAGATAGCATTATTTTGAATGTTAATCCTATAAAATTCAGCATCTCTTGATGGCTGTTTTTCTTCCCCACCGAATCTACATTTCATGTGGAAATAGGTCTCTTCTGGAAGCCAGGTACCATTGAATAGGATACTACTCCAGTAAACTAAATGATAGCCGAATGGTCTAAAAGGAGCTAATGCAACTCTAAAGATGTCCAATTAAAATCGAGGTAGTAGTTAAGGTACTGAACAAATATCATAAAAATGAGATAATGGCATGCTCTAGCCCCACTGTTTATAAAGTAGAACAGAACAGAGAATCAGACTGACAGGGACAAAGAAACCCACAGCAGAGAATATATTTACACAGACCAATTCTGACCTATCAACCATATAAAAAGGCATATAAAGGAAGAGAGTAGATCACTTATTCAGTGTTGGAGGTTGAATCATTATCTGGACCTTACTGGTCAACAAAGTGGACAAATATGCCAATAATTATGAAACTGATTAAGTGGTTTTGCAGCTATTCAAAAGAGAAACAGTGTCTGCTGAGCTGAAGGAGCTAAAAGACCTTACCCAGTTTTTCTAAAATCCTTGTATTTCTCCCATGACTAATACCTAAAACCAGTGTAAAGCCTTTTCCCAGGTGAATGTTTAGCAGACAAGCAAAATCCACGCTTTTTTTGAAGAAATCTTATCTTTAATTTCTGAAGCTCCTCAATTAAAAAAACTTAAGCTCAATATGAGAAACTAGGCTGCTTTAACCCACCAAAATATATCTGGTAGAAGCAAACATGGGAAAGGGTGGAGAACAGTAGCCTGACAGATTGGAAGGATGAAGAAACTTCAGAGGCAAGGGCATGAGCAACAGTCTGAACTTGAGAGAGGCGAGAATGAATGCTGAGAGTGAGGAACAATGAAAAGATGGGCTTGGGAGAAGGGCAGAGCTGGGGAAAAGCTGATGAAGAGGGCATATAAATAAGGATAGATTTGGTGAGTTGGTGGTTCTGAAGCCAATGGTCCAAATTTGTTCCTTGCTACGGAGGGAAATGCTTAGCCATTGGAGTTTTTGAGGAGGGATGGATGGCATGAGTGGACCAACATTTTAAGAAGATGATCCGGGTTATGTGGTTTAGAGTCAAGGAGGGGAAGTCTGGGGATGGAGAGATTAGTGATGAGAAATGACCAAATAAATAACATTAACTGATTAATCTAAAAGACAGGTGAAGAATTTTGGAAACAGAAAGGTGACTACTGGAGAGGAAAGGAAGAAATGCTATTATGGAAATAAGATGTGAAAATCATCTGTAGTAAAGCAAAATTCATGATAGTTTTAATTGAATTGAATTTTTTTTAATTGAGTTTTTGAATTGAAAGTCATATAACATCCCTAACAACTAAGCTCAACAGAGTGCTCACTGATGAGAATTTTTGCCAGACATAAATGCTTGGGTCAAATCAGTGAAAATTCTAACCATGAGTGTGGCTGAAAAGGCAGACATGAGATCGACAACCATTCCCATACTTTGCGGGAACAAAAATGTTTCCTTGCTGGGCTGCTGCATTTGCCTGTTTCGGGGGCAGCTTCTTGCATCCTAAACTTCTCAAAGTCTCTCCTCAATTACAGTAGCCCCTCTCCCAATGCTGCCTGCCAAGCTCATCTGTAGTCTTCTGTTTTCTTCCAATAGTACACAGCTACAACTCTGTGCACCCTTAAATCTTTAAACTGTTGGTTGTGATCTCTGCTTCCAAATGTTTCATTTCTGTTCACCATAAAGCAGCTGCTATGATTTATTCTTCTCGTACGAGCCTCTCAACGAAGCTGTACTGTAATGAGCATTGTGTTAATGATGGGGAGGTGATGACATTTTGGGATGCCATTATAGGCAAACCTATCCAAGTGCTCAATAAATACAATTGAATGAATGACTCAATGAATTTGATTCTAAGGTGGGCGGGCTTGAGGCTGGCCCCAACAAATTGCTCAAGCAGCTAGATCTGGGTTCTGTGGGAGATCCATATTGCAAAATCACCTAGAAGATGGGAACTCAGTGCTGATTTAACCTCATAATATGGAAGAAATTATATTTCGACTAATTTACTGCTACACACACATTGACACTTGCATGCCTGCACATATAATGTACTTCACTGGAGAGCTGCTCTTGCTTGAAGGTTTCCCTGGTCAAATTTAAAATTTTAGCTAGGCCCTGCTTCCACTTCAGCCTGGTGAGCCTGGCATGTGATTGATATCTTGGACCAGCTGAGAGTTGTCTATATTCATATACAGACCAAGATGACTGCCTTGTAAAGGGCGAACCACTTGGTTCAGCCACAGCGAGGGTGCGCTTATGGGTAGACAATGAAGTGGAGTTTGTCGCTCACATGTCTTTTCAGCCATATTGCTACAAACAGATAGGCTCTTACTGACAGCAGCAGCATCTTTAAAAATGAAGGATCCTTTTTAACATAAATAATGAACTGTACCACATTAATTTTTCTGCAGATTACTTGGGCCAGCTGCTAAAAGTTATGAGAAAAACCATTTGGAATGTCCTGTGTTGAATATTTCTGAAAGAATTCTCTGAAAAATGAGATCCCATAAATACTGGAACCAAGGAATATAGGAAGCAGGAGTGACTAATCAAGTTTTAAAAGACAACTGATTTAGTTTACAGAGAAAAAAGATACTTGACCTCAAATGATTCTGTCAAACTATTGTGACTACCTTCAAATAAGGGGATCTTGCTCTGACACTAAGAAGTTTCTACCGTATCTGAAATGGCAGCACCAAGCTGACAGCATCTATCATTTGGGCAAAAGAAGTCTCTTCTGCCAAAATGCAAATGTACTCTATTAAATTCACCAACATGGAAGTAATGATTAATCAATCACTCAGCTTCTGCTTAAGTCAAAGGAGCCATCGGGTATGGCTTGGCAGAGACCAGATTCAAAATAATGGGCCACAGGATTCGTTGGAAAGAGAAAAGCAAAAACCAATTTGCTCGAGGACTAACAAGATCAGCCTCTCATCAGTCAAACGGGGATGGCAAAAATCAACATAGCACTCTGAGTTATTGTGAAGAAAAACAGAAATGATGGTAAAGTACTTTCAACAGTGACTTAGAGAAATGTAAAATGATAACAGCAGATGGAGTCTTTCATGCCCAAAACTGATGATCACGATCCTGTTTCCCATCCAAAGTTCCTGGAATGGCTGCACAAGCCAACAAGGCCACGAAGCGACTAGGTCCCGCGGGGGAGAGAGGTGGGGCGGCGGGGGCAGGGCTGGTGGTGGTGGTGGGGAAGCTGGGACGAACGGGTCACAGGCCCACACACACACACACACACACAGCCACCTACCCCGCACACAGCCCCCCCGGCCACTCTCCGCCCCGGCGGGGACCTCCGACACCCTAGGCCATCAGGAAGCGGGTCGGCCGACAGCGTCCAGGCAGAGGAGGGTCTAGAGCTCTGGGCAGCCCGGGCTGCCAGGCGGGGGTAGGACCCGCTCCTCGCTGCTCACGGAGGACACCCTCAGAGAGGTCGCGCCAGAGACTAAGTCCACAAAAAAACGCGTCGCCGAAAATCTCCGCACACATTTCTGACCCTTGGTGTGAAAAAACTGCCACCCGCCTCGGCAGCGGGGACACACGACAGGTGGAGGCCGGGTCCGCGGAACGCCAGCCCGGCGCCTGGGACCCGACCTGGACCCCTCAGCCGAGGGAGGGACCGGAGACGCGTCGGGGGGCGGCCCGCGCGCACCGGCCCAAACGCCCCAGCGGGTCCTTCGAGCGGGCAAGGCCGCGAAGCGACTAGGTCCCGCGGTGGAGAGACAACCTGATTCCCCTATGTCTACCCCAGCGCTTAGAACAGTGCTCGGCACATAGTAAGCGCTTAACAAATACCAACATTATTATTATTATTATTACTGTACTGCCTCCATTCAGAAGATGACTACTTGCATCTTTGTTCCTTAGTTTCAGTGGAAGCTCTGACAGGCAAACATACATCCCTTAACTGATAATGTCATGTCAGTGGGTTCTATCAGCTGGAACTATATCCCAGGCACCAGCCCTAACTGCATCTTCTGAATCACTGATTTAATGGTAAACAGGCTAGACACTTGAGTCAAGCCTTTTGTTTTTTGTTTTGTCTGGGGCAGTGGGAGGGTGCTAGTTTGTTGATTTCTTTAGCTGCATGGGGGAGAGATGAGGTTGAGGATATTCTACTGTTTCCAAAGCAGTTTCATCCCCTTTCCCTCGCCCCTCAAGCCCTCAACCCAGTCTTCTTCCTGGCTGACCACCAATCAGCACCTCCTGGGGATGCTAGAAAGGCTGAGTTCTGAGCCTCTTGGAAACCATCATTAGACCCATCTTCAAACATGACGGACATTAAAATCAATTCAATTTCTACTGTCTCAGGAACTGTGAGCAATTACAGGACTGCTGCTAGACAATATGCAACCCACAGCCTCCTCTCCACCAGGGTCAGGAGAGCGGGGGGTGGAAGAAAGTAAGGCCAGTTTGGGCAGGGATTGTCTCTCTTTATTGTTGAATTGTACTTTCCAAGCGTTTAGTACAGTGGTCTGCACACTAAGTGCTCAATAAATATGACAATGAATGAGGAGGAGGCCAGCCCCACCCTCCTGCTGCCACCTTGGCAGAGAAGCCCTACCCTCCTGCAGGAGTAGGCATAAAACCTTCATCCCAATATTTCAAGTGATGGAGAAGCTGCAGCTGTTTGGACATGGACGTCTTGCCCAAAGAACTGGGGAGTCCAAGGACGATTTCCTTTTAGCAGAAATGAACCGTTGCTGATTGGAGCATTTCCATTCTCCCGAGTCTCTCCTCTCCCACTTTGGACTGGGAACTTGGTATGGGCCAAAGATTAGGTGTGAATCAATACCCTGTTGTGCTCTTCCCAAAACTTAATACATGGCTTTGCGCATTTCAAAGATACCACTGATTAAAGAGAGGTCACATGGTTAAGGGAATCGGATTAGTATCTCCAATATGACCCATTTTAACTTGGCTAAAATGGTGGGGGCTCTGAGAGAAGAGGTTTCCAGCTTTTACCACGAGAGCCACAGCGTTAAGCATGGGTGTACAGGACTGAGGGTGTTTTTCAGTTTGGGAACTCCACTGCTTTTTACCCAGCCCCTCTGCTCTCTCCTTCTTCCCCCTTCTCCCTCTTCAGCACCTCCCACACATGCAGCAGGAAGGACGGGAGCCCCCTTCTCCCCGCCCCCCCCCAAACATATGTAGCTATGTACCTATGGTACATGATCCCTTACTCTCTCCCTTTCCCCCTTACTCTCTTTAAACTTTCCCCCCAAGCTTTCTTCCTTCTTCAGGGCTTTTAAAATTGTTTTGCCACTTCCCCACAGCTCCCATACAGCCATGCCCTCAGAAATGGCACCATAAGAGAATGATGATAATAATAATAAATAATGGTATTTGTTAAACATTTACTATGTGCCAAGCACTGTTCTAAGCACTGGAGTAGATTCAAGGTAATCAGGTTGTCCCACGTGGGGCTCACAGTCTTAATCCCTATTTGCCCTATTTAGGCACAGACACGTTAAGTGGCTTGCCCAAGATCACACAGAAGACAAGTGGCGGGTCCAGGATTAGAACCCATAACCTCTGACTCCCAAGCCCATGCTCTTTCCACTAAGCCATGCTGTTTATCACGGGACAGGGACTATGTCCAACCAATTTACTCGATCCACCCCAGTGCTTAGTACAGTGTCTGTCACGTAATAAGGGCTTAACAAATACCACAATTATTATTATTATGATAAAGGAGGTTAGTCTTGGAAAACTGGAACAAATGTGTTGTAGCGCTGAAACGGGGCAAATTTAGAAAAGATGCAAGTACCATTCATTAAAACGACACATCACGTTGAGGACTGCTGGGCTCATTTTGCTTTATTCTTTAACATTATACTGGTACTTTTGCAAGGGTAATTATTATACAGCCTTTCTGATATAGCCAAATTTTATTTCACAGGCCTCCACCTCATTAGTCAGCTGGTTAAGAAGACATTTGTTGATCTGAATTTCCTTGTATTAAGTTGACCAGTTATACTGAACACTATAGCAAATGTTTTGCACCTGCTATTTTCAAATGCATAATAGACATGTTCTTTAAAGGGAATGTTTTATTAATATCTGCTAAAGCCAGGGGGCTGTAAGAATTAATCATTGCCCGAGATAAAATATCTCAATCATATTAATAACTGTGCGATTTGAGCTTCAGGTGTACATTTCAAACCCTTGACTGGATGATTATGTGATATTGAATTCTGAAGGACGTAGTCAATACTGTAACAAGTGCAAAAGCTGGTTCAGTCGAACCATTTAAGGCTTCAACACCATTTAATCCTTGAGCCTGAAAATTCAGCTCCTCCCTATCCCAAAACAGGGACACAAAGTTTGCAAAAGGTCTACAAATAAGAAAAGCACTAGTAAAGGGGTGCTCCAAATTAGCAAGACCTTCCACCTGAGTTCTGCAGTTACAGGCAGCCCTCTGAGGCCCTGCACAAGTTTGATTCACATTTCGGCTTTGAGCCAGACAACACACGCACAAGTCACCTTATTTATCCCCTGCAGTGCCTGCAATGGCCGGGGAGAGTGGAGAGAGCAGAATATTATAGCCAGATCAGAACCCACTCTTGGGGCAGGGCAAAGAGCAAGAAATGGAAAAAATCCAGAAACAGGAGTCAGGGAAAAGACTTTTCCTACTCTAAGGCTCCAGAGAAATTAGAGGAGAAGGGCAGGGGGGGAAGGTGAGTAGAAGGGTGAGAAGACAATGGACAGACATGATTAAAAGGACAAAAAACTGTCACCAACGTTTGGGACATTAGAGAACAATGATCTACCTATATAAACACAGTTACAAAATCTGATGATCATACCACATGTATAATAAAAGTCTTTTAATAAGTATACTCAATTTAGTTTCTAGAAGGAGTACATAGCAAGGCAAATATTTTGCTTACAAATATCAGTTGCTCAATGATAAAATATAAAATGGTATTTTAACCAATCTCTTGTTACATGCAAATAAAATACTGTAAGCACTGCACACAGAAAGTGTTCAATAAATACCAGTGATTAAACAGACACATTTAATTTAAAAATGATCACCAAATACCATTTACCATTAAGTATAACTGAAATTGGTTATGCTAGAAAGCAGCATTTAGAATAATGTTAGATAACTGTTTGTTGTTTTTTATGTGAGTTAGAAATGTTCATTTTCAACTGAATTAAGAAATGAATCACACTAAATAAAATCTGAGTAGCCAAGAGCATCCTAGCAAAAGAATAATGGTGCATAATGGAACTGCCACATCTAATAACTCCTGCAATACACCTAGCAAAAGGAATGAATTACTTTAACATAAAATGAATATGAATGTGTGATGCCATCTACAATACAGAGAGCACAATCTTTTCAAATTATGCTACACATTTTAGATATGAATAACTACTTTAACAATTTCTTAACAACAAAATAAAACGTGGTTGCTAGCAATATGAATTATATAGAACATATTGAAGATATGTAGCAATTGTAGCAATCATCAAGAAAAAAAACCTAGCAGGCTTATTTTGTGTACGGGATGGAAAGCGAGAACAGCAGGTATCCAGTAAGGAAAATGGCATATCTTGCATGAAGGTTGGCCAGATTACAAGTGGACCTCATAGTACCAAGCAAAATGAAATAGCCCAATGATATTTTGGGAAATAGGTAGTAAAGATACTATGCTTTCTCAAGAACTCTTCCATCCTCTGAATTCAGGTCCACAAGCACAAGTTTCACAGACAACCAGTTGTCTGGAGCCTTCCAAATCTGCCCAGAGGAATTAGGGAATGTCTGATAACCTCCTACTATCCTTAAAGCTGGACTGTTCTGCTACAATCAGTACCTATAATCTCACAATGAATGACAACAATGAGTAGAAAATCAGATTCTACTAGAATGAAGTCATAGCAAAATTGCTATCTGATAAACTGATTTTCATGGAAGACTTCAGTATGCACTTGGGTGATGACACAGAAACTTGGAGAAAAATCATTAGTAAATTAAGCAGCCTTGGCTTACTCCAACTCAGTGACGGTGTCGATTCATAATTACTAAGATCAAAATTGAAGTTCCTTATTGATTATATCATTGTCCCACTGTGAGAGCTGAAGGATGTTCATATTACTACTTCTCTGGGTTTGTGACGCTGGGCAGTAGGTTAACTGATATATTCCAAACTTTCACTAGCAATAGAGTCATTCTATCATGAAGTGACAGACAAATGACCAAGCTGCTGCACGTCAAACTCCTGAAAGATGAAGACAAGGGCTCCGTATGCAGTATGCATTCGGATGATATAGCAATGAAGCAAAAGCTGTATGTCGAGAAAAGCATGATTATGAGCAAAATTATGTCATTCTGGGTAGGGAATGGGTGTACAAACTCTGTTATATTGTACTCTCCCAAGGGTTTAGCACATGGTAAGCACTCAACAGACATGACTGATCGATGATTTGTAATAATAATGTTGGTATTTGTTAAGCGCTTACTATGTGCCGAGCACTGTTCTAAGCGCTGGGGTAGACATAGGGGAATCAGGTTGTCCCACGTGGGGCTCACAGTCTTAATCCCCATTTTACAGATGAGGGAACTGAGGCACAGAGAAGTTAAGTGACTTGCCCACAGTCACACAGCCGACAAGTGGCAGAGCTGGGATTCGAACTCATGAGCCCTGACTCCAAAGCCCGTGCTCTTTCCACTGCGCCACGCTGCTTCTCTATGAGATTTATGAGCAACAGAGTTTAAGGCTCTGCACATGAAGTGTTAACCAAGCAATGGGAGGTGAATCCTCAATGTGAAATTGCTTATGTGGCAGTAACTTTGGTGAACTAGGTGAGGAAATGAGAGATTAAATGGAGAGGACCTCCTGGAGGAAATGACCCAACTAGACAAATGGGACAGCAGCGGCCTGCCAGAAGGGAAAAGGGATGGAGTTCCATCAAAAAGGATGGTGTGAGCAGAAGGATGGAGGCAAGAGGAAAAAACAAGGCGCAGTGAAAAGGCTGGTGAGAGGAACCAAGGATGCCCAATTGAGATGTTTTGGGAGAGGAATGAAGGTCATCATTAAGGGTTTTTAGTGAGTGCTTACTATGTGCAAAGCACTATTCTTAGTGCTTGGGGGAGTACGAGGTAAGTTGAGAGTTGAAGCCCATGGTCAGGAGTCGTTTTGAAGCAGAGGAATAGGCAAGCAATGGAGTTGCTCTGAGGTTTTTTTAATATCTGATATACAAATATACATGAATGAGATGACTCTTTACCAGATATCCATAACAAAGAGCTTTTGCCAGCTATTTTTCTAATAACCTAAACTCAAAATATACTGGAATATAAGTTAAGGAAAAGTTCAGAAATACCACTAAATCACTTATACGTATAAATGGGCCTTAAGTCAATCGGTGCGGGTTCTTAGCAGGACAGGAGAAGAAGAAGATCTCAAGGAACTAAAAGAAAATGATCCAGAATATATATTTAGTGCATTTTCCTGCAAACCTAAAAATCTCCAGGTACAGTCTGCATCACTTCAGGCCTATAAGCACACTACCAGTACAGGAAGCAAGTCAATTTTTCCAAGAATAAAATCTTTTTGAAATGGGCAAAAACACTTGTTTCTTTTTTCGAAGAAAAGAGGGTTTTTTCTTCCAACTATTTGACTCTGCTAGCTGAATACGCTTCATTTTAGTACCGTTTACTAGGAACAACAAAGATGTGAAAAAGAGGGAGTCCCCATCTCTTTTCTTGAGGAAGAGCAACTTATTTGCCTTGCAAGAAGAAACAGACCTTTACTTGAAGACATTTTGGCTGTGACGAACCCAAAGCAAGAGGGGAAATTATATTGGACAATGGATATGGCATTTACAAGATAAATTGGTACCAACAGCAATCAGAAAGATTATTAAACTTTTACCTGCTTGTGCTATATGGCATGTGAAAATCCTTCAATGAGTTTGGCCATTTTAGTGAAATATGATGGAAAGCTTCCGAAGACAAACTGCTTCTAAAACTAGCTACAGATTAAGTTCTGTGACAAGTCTGAAGTATGAAAACAACAGTTTGCACGTCATTATTACGACAAGTAATGTGTACCTTACTGTCCCACTTTTCAAAAATAACTCCAGTTAATTTACTACACCCCTAGCGTGTGACATCATTTCTATTTGCTGTGGGTGTAGAATGAAGTATGTTTTGCTTCTTGTAAAAAAAAATTGTATGGATGTGGGGTTCAATAGTACTGAAGTTCCAGGGAGCCACAGTTGAGTTTACATCATTGAGAATGGAGAATTAAAATAATTATTTTTTAATTCAAACCTGAATAGTGATTAGATAAATGAGGAAATAAATGTATTTTCATTGGAAACCAAACATAAGAGAGGGCTGAGAGGTAAATGACTTTTTCACTTCAATGTTTTTTGTTGTATATGGTGTAGTATCTACAGCCTCAAGGAATTCAATGAAAACTCTTGGAGAAAGACCACAAATTGAATTTCTACCACAGCTGAAGTTCACCTTTGATACCAGTTAAATGAGGGAGGGCTGCCCTGGGTGGAAACTTGCTTTGGGGAGTATAGAAAATTGTCATCCACCATGCTGGAAGGTCCCATGCTCCTGGCACACCAATCCTAAAGCTTTTTAAAACAGCTGTGATTCTTTGGGCAACTTGGATGAGACACTTAATTGCTCAGCTGACTAGATCTGTGCTCACTTTGGAAGAAAAGGCATTTCAAAAGTTTTGACCCATTCCATTAGGAAAAATTACTTACAATATGACAGATATGCTTCAGCCCAAATGGTCTGCATTTGGGGAGTGGTGGTAGTGAAAAGAGAATAAATTTTAGCCATGTTATTAATTAGATGTAGGGTTGTTGCTTTCTCCTGTGGCCAATTCAATTGCCTTTTAAAGTATTAATCTCGAAAGATTAGAAAGAAGAGAACAAGGCTTTGGGGGCCATTTGATACCTACTTAAGCATGCTGTGTTTCACAGGGTACAAAGAAAAATACACTTGGCTAGAGTTTCTCTCTACTTGTTCATTTTTCAAGCAAATTCACAAAGGAGACTGCTTGACTATTGCTTGACTATTTGAAGGTACAATCTTGAAGGACCAAAAGATAGGTGTTCACTGTTTGGTGGTTAACATTTCAAAAGACAAGCGCATGAATCAGTCACACATCTCCCCACAAAAAGCATTCAGGTCTGATTATATAGGTCCTACCACAAATAACTTCTCCTATAGGCACACTTTGTGTGCCAAGTGGAAATATTTCCTAAGCTAAAAGTAAATTAATAATTATTCTAAAATTTTCAAAAATAATCCTGTGCCAAGTTAATCACAAAGGACATTTTGGCATAAAACATGAAAACACCCAATTACTGCAGGAGATTTGTCCTGGGTAAAAATGAAAGTAGCTAGAACCATGGCAGCAATGTGCTACTGATGCCCACTAATATGATCAGGAGACTAATTACTATCCATGAATCATTTGTAGCATTCAAAACTTGATTAATGTCAGGTCGAGTTGAACATGTGATGGGTTATTAGTAATGCTGCACTACCCCACCACTTGGCGATTTATTAGTGAGGACCATCTGTTACACGTGAGAATAGCCAAGAGTCCAAACAAAACCTCTGCTGAATTGGCTGGACGTTAAAACTAGTTTGAAAAGTCCTTCAGTCACTTATTCCATCAATACATAGGAAGTAAGAGTGAGCTCTAATCCATAAACTACTTTTATAATAACAATAATTAATAATTATGGTATTTGTTAAGTGCTTACCATGTTCCAAGAACTGTTCTAAATGCTGGGGTAGATACAAGGTAATTAGGTTGTCCCACTTGGGGCTCACAGTCTTAATTCCCATTTTACAGATGAGGGAACTGAGGCCCAGTAGTACAGTGACTTGCCCACGGTCACACAGCAGACAAGTGGCGGAGTGGGATTAGAACCCATGTCCTCTGCCTCCCAGGCCCATGCCCTTGCCACTAAGCCACGCTGCTTCTCTTTTATACAGGAAGCCCCTTAAATAAATGTCAAAACCCAAATTTAATTTTCCTGCCCACCACATCTAAGAGAACACGTTTATTGATTAATATTTAAATGTACAAATGTTCAAACGTAATCTGTACAATTATAATAGTCAATCTTCCTACCATGCATGTTCTCAATGTGTATTCTGCATGGAATAAGACAAAAGAATCAGGGGACATTCTTCAGATCATGCACACTGGTCTATATAGAATGTCAAGTGGCATCAGAAGAGGTGGCCACATGCATTTTGCAACAATGGTTGCTGAATGCACATGCTTTCCAAACTTGCAATTCTTCGGAACACAACCCTTACAATACCAAAGAACCATCTCTGATATAAAGGTTCCAAGCTATTATGAGGAATAGTAAAGTACTCATTGAGTGTCCATTGGGTGCGATATACTAAAACCTTGAAAATACAAAACTAAGAGTGGCATGTTCCCTGCCCAAGAGGAACTTATATTCTAAAAGGAGAGCTATTAGAAGCAGGAAATGTGGTTGGCTAAAAGTATGACTTAAGAAATTATTTTTTAAAATAACATGACACAAGCTGTAACCTGTATGAGGTAACAGAAGTCAGTGCTTAACAGGCAGGTATATGTTGGTATTTGTTAAGCGCTTACTATGTGCCGAGCACTGTTCTAAGCGCTGGGGTAGACACAGGGGAATCAGGTTGTCCCACGGGGGGCTCACAGTCTTAATCCCCATTTTATAGATGAGGGAACTGAGGCACAGAGAAGTTAAGTGACTTGCCCACAGTCACACAGCCGACAAGTGGCAGAGCTGGGATTCGAACTCATGAGCCCTGACTCCAAAGCCCGTGCTCTTTCCACTGAGCCACGCTGCTTCTCCAGGTACTAAAGGCACTGCAAACTGACCTGCTGAGAAAAGAAAAACACCAGGAATTTTGAAAAAGCCCAAATGCCCACTGGAGGATTAAAAAAAAGAAAAAAAAGACACATACACATACAAAATTTTTAATGGTCATTTTCCCATCCATAATCCATTTGCATGTTACTTTCCTCACAACCTCCTCAGCCCCTGCCTTTTCATACTATCAAAAGATATTAGGAACCTCTTTCCTTGAGTTGTTTACCTCTTCTGAGGGGATTACCCTGGTTAATTTGGGAGTGGGCAAATTAGCTTTTTCATCCTATACTGACCGCTCGCTTGTGTGTCTGTTGAGGATAGGCTTCTGAAAAGGAGAGAAACTTGCTCTCAGAGGAGCAGGGTTTGGATGAGAGTAGAAGGCTGCAAATCCTGGAGGCAACCTGATGTACTCTGTAGGCCCTCATCTCTACAGTATTTCACTCAGAGTGGGAGGACCTTCAGTCTACTTCCAGTCTCTCTTCTTCCCGCCCGCTAAATTTCCCCAGTGGATGATGAAAACTAGCTGGCTCTTGGAGGTAAAACCTTCATCTGAGGAGGTGTGTGGGCAAGGGTCAGATTCATTAACCAGACATTTACTTTCTACGAAGCTGAATATTTTCTAGTGCCTTAGTACAAGGATCAGAGTTTTGCCACCTACCATATGCTGCTAACATAGCTTTGGAATGAGAAACTATGCATAGACACACAATTAACATGTTTGTGAGAAACTTGGCACATGCTTTATTTTCAGAAATGTGAAAAACTAATTCACCTATTTCCTCCCAACCAATTCCTGATTTACCAATTCAAAATATCAAAATACTTTGCAATATTTATCATATTTGTCATGTTTATCTTTGAATCCTGATTATTGATTAAGTAAAAAAGAAATGCAATGTTTTAATCAGAGCATGCATTTCACTCCTACGAGATCTGGCAGAAGTACTAAAGCACAAGACAGAAATGAGAATAGCCCCAATACCAAAAAACCAGAAAGTAAATTAAATGAACAAACAAAAGGTAATCGATACTCAAAATCAAGCTTCAACCTGAAGAGGAAATGGTTCATTTAAAGCAGTGGCATCAAACACATTTAAATCTTGAAGACAGTAATAACTAGATCAGAAAACCAGTTCCAGTTAATTTAAGATCTACAGAGGAAGTGTGAAGCAATACAAGCTTTTCGCCACTGTTTGGCATGGCAGCTGAAACTGCCAAATACATACATGTTTTTCACAAGTTAGTAAAGCTAAAATTGTAGGGCTTCTACGAAGAGCAATCTACTGAGCAACGTAGAATACAGAGTCTCCTGTGAGCCACCATTTGGTCTAAATGCTTTAGTGAAAAGAATTGTGACTAAGTTCTGCCCTAAAAGATTCTGGGGGGAAAAAAAGGAACTTTTTCAGGTTTGACCTGAAGAAGGAAATTAAATAATGAAGTTCAGGGCTAGTTAAAACAAATTAAAATATTGCTTAACTGCCGTAAACACATGAATTATATTTTTGTGGGTCAAAAAAAGTTAACAAAATTAATAAAAACAAAATTTTCCATTTTTTTTTTAAAGGCTATGTCTTCAAGTATCTTTCTTCAAAGTTTTGTCTCCTTTGGCCTTTACAGAGGAGGCCCATGTCTTTAAGAAGGAGGTTAGTATAGCAAGGTTTCCACTTTTTTCCCATAAAGATTTTCTCTTATTCTTACCATCTTAATGCTACATATAGCTATATTAATTAAAACAAAGTAGAAAACTAAGTTCTTATGGAAGTCAGATAGAGTGAGCAATGATATTCATAGGTCTGCATGACAGGCCCAGCAAAATGGGCTTTTGCACAATGACCCACAAATGTGGCTTAGCCCTGACCTAAAGAGAGCTTTTCTAGGGTTAAAAGCAATCTATCTCCTGGCCCATTCATCTTTGTGCATAAGGTCACATTATAATCAGGGTATGGGTGACAAATATGAGAACACCACCTGCCCACTCAGAACTGGATTGAGACCATCAATTTATTACCCAAACTATAGGTCACTAAACAGCTGTCAAATGGTAATGACTTTCCAATTTCTACCTATCCAGAAAAGATTTAAACTACTGACCTAGAGGTGAAAGGTTTCATTTCTCAATTCCAAACTCCCAACCCACCTACCCTTCTACTGTTTCTCAAAATGGTGGTGTGGTGGTGTTTCCTCACCAGATCTAACTTTTTAGCAGGGAGAAATGACTGAACTTGTCAAGTTGCTCTATTTGGTATTAAAAGCTGCTTTTGAAGATATTAGTTAATGTAAATTATAGTGAAAAGGGGGGTGGGGTTGCTGAAAATGCTCAGAACACCCAGAACAGCAATATATGTTGGTGAACCAATAGTTGTGTGGCTGTTATAAAACCAACTGGTAACCCCAAGAAGATGCTAAGTATCTAATTAGAGTTTCTCCATTTAACCCTTTAAATCATCTGTGGTGCTCAGATTTTACACAGCTTGACTGAAAGACCAACATTTCTAGGAAAAGACTTACAGTTCTAGGTCTTCCCGCATCAGAGGTGCTCTAAAGAGTGGGAAGGTCAGAGTTTGGGGGGGTGGGAGGGGGCGCAGTCCCAAGGAGCTCAGAAAATCAGTACTTCTGAGATCGCCTCAAATATGTAATAATCCACAGCCTCAGCTTAAAATCATCGGTTTTGGGAGGGCTCCCCCATTTAAGTCCTCTCAGGGATGAAACCACTCGGGCAGGCTCAACCCACGCAGATCTGAACCCCTTCAACAATCCCAAGGAGTTCGAAAATAGCTTGGCTCTGGGAGGTAAAGACATATATATTAAACAGCCACGTAATTGTTATTATGGTATTCGCTTAGGGAATGTGCTAAAATAACCTGCCATCCATGAGATGAGGTATGTCCTTGTAGAAAATGCCATCTGTGTTCTGGTTAGTAAATGGAATATCACCCTAAGTCATATTGCTTTTACAAATCAACCATTCTAATTAATATCTGAAAAGGAACTACGAGGCAGCCATAGTCATATGCATGGGTCTAATCACTTCCTTATTCAGGGCCAGTTAGCCTGAAAGAAGAATGAAGAAATGAAATGTAAATGACTCAGGATGGAGAGAAGCAATGGTGGTAAATTTAAAAAGAAAAAGTTTATTTAACCTGTGACAAGTAGGCTATCAGAGAGTTTTTAAACACAGGTAAAACAATTTAATATAAAATTTCAAATGTACCTCAGATAATGAGTATTTGTTCTACAAATGTAAGCCATTTTTACAATAATACCTTGGTTTTCTCTCCCTACAGTGAATATATCACTCTAGGCATTCAGGTTTTACTTGTATATGAATTCTTATTATAGTGATATGGGCCATTTACTCTCAACCTCTCAAATGCTTTCTTTCAAGAAAGGCTAAACAAGAAGAAAAGACACATGAACAGCAAAGAAGATTCTGGTTACATTTAAAAAAAAAACTATTGGCTGTAAGTTTCATGTGAACTTGGAATGGGAAAATGAGGAAAATTGGGGACTTTTCCCTCCCTGAACAGCTTTTCCTCTCTAATCATCTTTAAGAAAGGAGGTATGTGAGCATACCGCTCAAGGAACTGATGCAATCTGGCAGGACAAGTGACTAGTTGACCTCTGGAAGTCCAGTCTAACCCCGTGATTTCAGGAGAACCTCCTGAATTCCCTGGGGACCTACATTACACAAATAGATATTTAAATGTATAATAAATATCTGGGCCATCTGACTCCAGGGCACTCTAAAATAAAGCATTTTTAAACCATTATAACTATCCCATAGGGTTATTACTATCACCCCCTGGTGGAATATCTACCTGCTACCATAATCAAGATATAAATAGCTCTGGGGAAGGTAGTTTTGCATCAACATCTAGCTGGGGACCCTGAGGCCTGGCTGCGATTGTCATTCCCACCACTTCATCTTGTCACACTGAGACTGAAGGAAATGATCACAAGTTGGGTAGGCAATACTTCATCTCTAATCCTTCTAGGGCGACACTGCCAACCAACTTCAATTCACTTCCAGAAGAGAGACCAAGCCCGGGAAAACAATGTTACATTCCAGTTGGTAGAACTGAATCTTACAAAGATCTTGTCTCTGGGGCTGGACTGGCCCAGCAAAGCCAAACCCAGTTAGATCTGCCACATGTTCCCTGATGTTCTTACCACCTGAGGTGATGGGGAGGTGGCCAGAGCCCATCCAGCATATGTGTACCAAAGTTCCACATTTGCATGTGTACCTTAAGCTGCCAAGACTACAGATCTCAACAGTACCAAGGGGGCAAAGCATATCAGGCACCCACCCTCCAGGTGACCTTTCTCCCACATTTAACCATCCACATGCACCTCTTTGTTACTCTGACTATAGCTCAGAACTCAGAGCTGTTACTGAGCCAAATCCAGGCCCTCAACTTTTAAGCTTCGATATTCTGACGTGTGGGAATATAGGTCGATTAGCTACTAAACAGTTTTGTACTGATCCATTATTCTGCATTATTGTATAACCCCCTAATGTTAATCAATTCAATAAAGAATGTCTTGAATTTTTTGTGTCTGCCTTGGTGCTTGGACTCTTCTTGAATCTTCTTTTGACTAATGCCTCATTTGACATACTATATTAAGCCACTCTGCTTATTATCCTCCTCATCAAATAAAATTGAGTTAGCCTGTTTCATAATCATTAAAAGAGAGTCCAAAATTCATGCCATCCTGGACTATCAACATTTCTTGGATGAAGACAGCAGGCATCCATAAAGCCCTAATATACTCCTAGACAACATTCCAGATGCACACGCCTACTGAGATATCTTAGCAGTTAATTTAGCATCAAAATGGAATAACTGATTTCAAGTAGTTAGCCCCGTCTGTCAATCTTTCGTTCAGAAGATGAAGATAGCATGCATCCTTAAAGCCCCAATATATTACTAGACAACATTCCAGATACACACGCCTACTGAGATATTTTTAACAGTTCATTTAGCATCAAAATGGATTAACTGATTTCAAGTAGTTAGCTATGTCTATCAATCTTTTATTCAGAAGTGCAGTTATACCTAAATTTATCTTGGTAGTTTTTAATGCTTCTCACAATTAAAAAAAACAGCAGCAGTAATAAGAATAGCGTTTACTGAGTATCCACTGGCGCAGTGAAATGTACTAAGTGCTTGCAAAGGATCACGTCTACTCCATTGTAGTTCACTTTCCCAAGTGCAGTGATTGACTATTTATACATTTTGATTAATTTTGATTAAACAATTTTCATGTATAATTGAATAAGCATGTATACATAAGTACTAGGGTTAAAATACACAATTTCTAGAGATGGTTAATGGGTTTATATGAGTTGGGATGTGGGGAATTAATTTGAGAAGGCATACTGTAGGAGGTGGGCTTTCACAAGGGTTTTGAATATAGGGAGGGGTGAGGCCTGTTGGATTAAGAGAGGCAGGGAATTGCAGACCAGGAGAACAACGTGGGTCAAAGGGGCAGAGACAGGAAAGTCAAAAATGAGGAAAAGTCATAAGGTTAATTTGAGAGGAATGAAGATAGAGAACTGGGGAGAAGCGGATGAAGAGGGCAGTTATGTAAAATAGGGCAAGAGTGAAAAGTTGTTACTTGATGCAGAAGGGCTCAGTGGAAGGTTTTAAGCAATGGCAAGATGTGTGTGCCAAACGACATTCCAAGAAAAGACAGCTACCTCATTTGGGAAACACTGAACTGCACGACTGTGGAGGAGTTTTAAAATGGAGCCAGTGGAAAATCCTAACAGGAAACATTTTCTTCAGAATTACCGCTTCTGTGATTACTTTTTTTCCAGGATAAATTTATAAAATTACTAGATGCTGATAAAATGGCAGATTTAATGCACCATTTAGAGTTTAATAAAAGATTTGATAGGGTTTCATGATGTCTTTCTTACACAACTTAAAATGGGCTGGAAATTGACAGAACTCTAAGTAGGTCTGAAGAAAGGCTCCGGATGAAAGACAGGTGGATCATCCAAGACAGATGCCAGCTGGGTCAATTTTAGAAAAGCATGGACAAAGCAGCATATCCAACCTTAAGGAAAATGAGAATCAATACTGTGGGATTTCCTGAGACACGGACAACAAGGGAGAATGCTGAAACAGTGCCTGGGAATGATCTAGAGCGGAAATTAAGCTACCATCAAGTAATGAACAAAGGTTGGAAAAGGCCTGGCATGATTAGAGGGGTGTATTAAGCAAAGCAGTTTTGCTGGAGAAAACATAAGCCTATTTAGGTTGATGGAGCATCTGCCAAAAATAGCTACTGAGAACGCCAATGAGCGGGGATGGCACTGTCTGTGCTACCTGTACGTAATGGTTGAATAGATCCAAGCTGGCAAGGATATTTGTGCCCTGGGACACACCCAACTGCCAAGTAGGCCCCTGAATCCGATTGGAGCTCCTAATAAAGCTTAGCCCAGAATCTCCCAATCCCCCAAGGCATCTTAATGACTCCTATGGTGTGTGATTCCTCCAACAGGGAATAAGTAGGCTCGCCTCTGCCCAGGGGTCCAAAAGAGGAACGCCACTTCATCCTGTCTGAGAACCCTAACATATAAAAAACATTCTTTTGGCTTTAGCATTTGGCGCTACATTTCTCCGGCTGATACAATGTCCTCAAAGCTCCCCTCCCCCCCAAAACTGGGAAGGTTTACAAATTCACTGTAGCCTATTCTGCTGACGGCTGTTTAGAAAGTGGCACACTGAAAAACGGTGTGAGATGCTGCACAGTTACCCTCTCAGTTAATGAGAATGACCCAGTTAGCCGCAACAGCTGAGACCTCTAACTTTTCGCTCACTGGCATCAAATGTCTCAAGACTGGCATACTGGGATGCCAACTGGCATCGAGCGAAACTGAAGAAGGCCTGTGCCCTAGTAAAGAACCTGAAAAAGAAAATGAGGCTTAAAGAACCTGATGTGACTTTCTAGAGCAAAAAGCATGAATAAAAGCTACATTTGATCTACCCTTTCTGATTGTGGTATATGAGTAAATGCATATTCGGAACTTGGAGTGGGGGAAAGGTAGAAAGAGAAAAGGGTAGCTGGCTCCTTAAGGAGAGTTTATGTCCTCCTACAAATATTCTGGTGCTCTAAAACCCACCAGAATGGCTATATATCCAGATTTTCCCTGTCTCTGAACTACCTCCCTGGCTTTTTGAAGCAATTTAATCAAATAATACCATTTAGGTATTTGATAAATTCATTACTAAAATGTATGCAACTGACAACAGAATTTATTTATATCACAAAGTTTCAATATTACTGCCTTGGAGCATCTTGCTGATATAGATTATTTACCAATACTATATCATCATCATCATTATCAGTGTCCTTTGAATATCTCATGTGTACAACACTGTACTAAGCCCTTTGGAACAGAAAACAATGAAAGAAATACAGTCTCTGCTCTTAGAGGAACTAACAATCTCATGGGAAAAAGACAGTTGGGTGTGTCACTGCACTTTTGTTAGCTAAAATGAAAAATTTTGCCAGTTTCTTTCCTAAAATACTTTGAGGATTCTTGTAGAATTAGTTACCGCTGACAAACTACTGCTAGAGTACACTAGTATTTACTAACAGTCAAATGGAAAAGACCTGTGCCACTTTTTAGACTTCTCTACTGTTCTTTCGCAATAAAATAAAGATAGGGGTAGGGCAGTGGCCAGTCAAGTCAGTCAACTGATAGGTTAAGTCCCCACTGTACTGAAGATTGAAGGGAGTTGGAAAGGAAAAGAGATGGCAGCACATCTTAAAAGAGCACACAGTGTAAATGGAAGACACGAAAAGCACAAATCTAGAAGCATGTCAATGAAAATACACAAAAAAATGAGTTATTTGAGTACATACAGGATACGTACAAAACAACCACATAAACATGGAGTTAAAGGGATCTATATGTAACTCCTGAGATGCTGCTGAAGCTGTTTTCATGACTAAATCATATGGGATAAACCTGCTTTTGTATCAGACTGGAGAACTAAAAGGTGAGATTGACATAAAAGTTTAGTGAGCACCTGAGCTGGGAGGGGGCTAAAGAAGGACAGCTACAAAGTTAAGTGGGTGAGAAGAGGAGATGAATATGAGAGAGAGAGAGAGAGAGAAAGAGAGAGAAGAGAGAGGAGTGCTAGGTGGAATGAGAGAATGGGGGAATGGGTGAGATTTATGAGTGAGTGGGAGAGAATGGGGTAGTTTAAGTGGGAAATAAACTGGACAGAGTTAGGGGTGAAAGGGGGAAAAAAACAAAAATAGAATAAATAATAACAATGCACAAAGATTTACTACTTTTCCAAGTTTCTGAAAAACCACTAGCATTGCAAATATTTTACTCAGCCTATAAAATAGGCATTTCCTAACTTTTTACAGTCAGTGGCCTCTTCCAAAGTCTCCAGCTAAGGGATGCAGGAGAATTAAATATCCCCAAAATAAATGTGGCTTTACACACAAACTCTGACTCCTTCCCTTCTGATCGTTGGTGATCCTGGCTGTTCTTGAGTCCTCATTAAAACAAAATCTTCTGATCAGACAGTATTCGGGACATCATATAGTTATCATAAGCCAACATTAACACCCCTCAGCTAGATGGTGTCCTTGATTCATTTTTAGGACATACAAAACATGTCAAATCTGAAAAAATTGTTCAATGTTTGGCAATTGGTAATTCTGACACCCAATGTGAAAGTTCATCCAAAATGCAACCTTTTGGCTATGATACCACAAATATTCCAGTTATAGGAGAGAAAATAAAAACTGTGACTCTGTCTATATGGTAGTGCAGATGTTTTCCAAAAGAAAAAAAGGTGACCCTGTGATTTTCCTGCAGTTAAGTCAGTTATCCTGTAAATGACTAATAAACACAGTTTTATTCTATTTCCTAATCTATTTCTTTTCTCCACAAGAGAATAGTATTTAGGTTATTAGAAACCTAACTATGCTCTGAATTTCACTCTCAGGTTTCTTAGGAAACAGAAAAAGGCTTTTGACAAAAGGTGATTTGTTCAATCTACATTTGGTACTATTTATTCTAAAGCAGGTTTACAGTGGCACTAACAACCCTATTCCCTTAATGTCCCTGACCTAGTTTCTCTTGCTCCGGATCGGATACTTTGTGTAGCGAACAAATTTGATGACTCTGATTATATTTTTTTTAAATCCAATCTATTTTTACATATTATCAGATCAAATAACCCCAAGATCAAAAGGTTAAAAAGATCACCACAACTTTACAAAGGATCAAAATTTGATGGTTAAAAACATATTTTCATTACAGATTATTAAGAAAAATCTCCCTCCACAAATATGGACATGTGGGAAATAATTCTAAGATCTAATCCCTTATTCCAGTTATAAAATAAAAAAAACTATGACATTATTACTGTTATGGAATAATAAATACAAGTAATTAAGTAACAGGTGATTATCTACAATTCACAGAATTAACCAAATTCAGAATATTAGTCACCTCTCATTTGCTGAAAGTGATTTTGGGTTTTGATTCATTTCAATTTTATCACGGAGATTTAAATTTGACCATACTATTTCCCCGAAAAAATATTAAGTCTTTTTTACTTAAAAAACTTAATGACTTACAAAGCAAACAATACTGGTGTTCAAGGAAACATTTACACCACTAGGGATTTCAAATAAACATTTTCTCATTTTATTTTTTACTGTTGCATCAAAACGTATTAAGAAGTTTCAGATGCACTGCTAAGCTGACAAGCTATAAAAGATATTGCCACCATACGAGCCAAGCACTAATACAGTTCCTGCCATCCAAACATTGCTTTTCTAAAACCCGAACTCACGGATTGACATTACTTAAGACACTGAAGCTAGATAAAATACAAGACACAAAAAGAGATAAACACACTTGTAATGCAAAACCTATATATAAGAAGTATTACCAGTTTCAGGGGACCTTAGCACTAAATTAAAATATTAATAAATGTAGGGCAAAGTTTCGTGTTGAATGACAGTGTTTTCATGATGTTATTCACTTTATTTGTAAAAAAGGAAATCATTTTTAGCCCAAGGGAAATGTCACTTTAAAAAATAGACTCAGTAGTCACCTTAAACAAAATATAAAGTTATAAGTGACAATTTCCAACTGCCATTTTTTCCAAAAATCAAAATCAACCAAACTTCAAGAGTAATCTTACAACTATTAGCCTTAACGTTAAAGTCAGAACTGCGGCTGGGCCTATGCAAATGAACGAGCAGAGGTACAAGTTATCGATGACTGGTTGTGACTCCAATTGGGCTGTTGAAATAATTGGTATTTACTGAGCACTTACTGCACATGGAGCATTGTGCTTGGTCCTTGGGAACATAAAGTAAGGAAAATGACCCAGGGCCTGCCCTTAAGAGGAATACAATTTAGGTTATCAATTGAACCTTAGTTAATGAACTGTCAATGATTTATGTGGCTTGCTGGGCACAGAATGGATTTCATCTCCTGTCCCAACTCAGGCAAGACAGCAACCACAGGTCCTCCTCTGTTCACCTCTTAATTTTCCCCTCATTCGGGGTACCCTTCTGACCCTCCGACCTTACACTAACATAAATGGAAGAATTTCCATGCCATGGCTTACAATGGAGTCACAAAGGAATTAAGTACCTTGTCCAAGGGCAGACAGCAAGCAAAGGCAAAGCCAGGAATACCACTTAGGTCCTCTGAGTCCCAGCCTATGCTCCTGGAGACTTTGCTAATGGAGTGGCCATGGAGAAGTTCTGGTCCCCCACCTAGCTTTAGGGAAATCTCCTGGTATCTTTGAAAAAGGGCTTTCTTTAGGCACCAAAAATTAAATCAGTTAATTGTGTAGCCAACTCGGAATCAGAAGTTTTTCTTCGAACTAAGTAGCACATCTATTTCCAATTTTAGAGAGATAAATACATATAACACTTTACTTTGAATGAAAGGTTTCAAGGACATTGCCAGAAATAATTCTCAATCACTCGACTCACTCATTATTGGCACTTATTAATCACTTGCAGAGAGTCCTAAGCAGTCAGACATTTAGAGCTTTTAACACTATTTTGGATCAGGCTTGTTTATATTGGGATCCCACTCTTATTGACCCATTAGTAGATTTTTATTGAAGAAGCACATCATGCTAAATTTTGAGCAAAATAAAAAGTAGCCCTATGCTTTCTACTTCATTACTTTTAAAATTATATCATCGAGACCTTAACTAAAGCTGCTAAAAGCAGATACAAAATCAGCCAAACTGATTTTCATATCCTTTTCTTTCCCCCTGTGGAAGAACTAATGATCAGTGAAATGGCCATAATAAAGGCAGTCAGGAAGAGGATGTCAAAAAGCCATGGATAATCCACAAAATGAGTAATCGGCTTTCAAATAATTAGCTGAAATTTAAATTTCATGAAGAATATAATGGTGGATAGTAAAGAGTTAGCCTAGTATTGTGGTTAAAGCAGCAGATAAAGAAAATTATAAAGACAACAGCATTCAGGCGACCAAAAAAACTGCACATAGTTTTGGGTGGACTACGGTTAAGCCATTCATTCAGTAGGCTGCACTAACCAAACTTTACAAAATTAGAGCCGATGCAGGGGGTTTTGCTGTAGAGTTGTACGAGAAGGGATTCAGAGAGAGACCGGAGAAAACATGGATGATTTTCATTAGGCAAGCTCCTTGTTGGTAGGGAAAGTGTCTACCACTCTCTTGCACTGTACTCTCCCAAGCACTAAATAAATATGGCTGTCACGTATTTTTCTGTTGGAGGCAGAAAAAAACCCCCACTGAATCCAAAACAAATTGTGAGACACTGAGTTTGAGCTGTAGAAATGTATCTCTGCACCACAGATAAATTCAAGGCAATGCAATATTTGGGAATCAGAAAAATAGATAAAAATCTAACAAGGATTTGGAGGAGGAGGAAGATGCTTTCAGACAAAGGGAGAACCCAAAATGACTAAGAAGGCATGATTATGACAGTCCTTGAAGAGTAACATTAAAGAAACATTAAAAGGAGCCCTGGTGGACAACTGTACCACATTTCAGAACAAAATTCCATAATATTCAAATAGTGATGGAAACTGACCAACACAATCTTTTGCAAAATCGATGGCAATGACAATGATGCTATAACAAGCATTCAACAAATAACCTGAATTTCAGTTCTGGGGGGAAATCCAAAACTAAAATGCCTGGTTGGTGGAAAATGCTCCATTTTGTATTAACAGAAAAGCACAACAGAGAATGCAGATTTTAAATTAAACTTAATTTTGATGAGCTACTGCAAAAAATCCTGTTTGAACCGGTGTCAACATTTAAAATTCATGAATGTGCTGAAACTAACTGTCCTCTATCATTCCAGCAGTGAACAATAGATGAACTCTTAATTGGTTCACTTAATTCTCTGTGCAACTGGAAAGGGCAGATGCTGATACTTAATTGCAGCCTTTCATTTTAATGTCCTGATAAACATCATAGTTGAGACATTCAGATCAAATTATTGGCTCACATTGGTAACAGTTAAACACTAGAAGGCCATCCCACTTCCTCACTGGCCAAAAATAGTCAGGTGGTATGTCAGTTCTATTCCTTTATTGACCTCCTCCAAGTTCAATACCTCTGAGGTCTGGAACAATTCGTCAATTGGATTACCTATGCAAAATGACTGCATCCCAATTAACTTTGAGGTCAATAATTATTTTTTCCACACTATAATTCTATCTCCTCTTCTGAATGTTAATTTTTTAAATTAAAAAAAATCCTAAACTTGGTAAATATATGGAAATTTCCTCCATTGTGGTCATGAATCTTTTATAAAAACACTCAGAACATATTTGACAACACGTATAATGACTTCGTGTTTCAAGGAAAAGGATTTATAGTCACAAGAGAAGTTTCCTGGTACAATAAATCTTAATGTTCAGCTCAACAAAGGCAATTAAGGTATTTTTTATTAAGCATCACTCTGATTTTCTTAATCTTTTATGAAAGAACAAATGACTAGAGCTAGTGGGATCTGCCAGTGAAGAGTCAATTTAGAGAAACAAATGATAATATGCGAAGAGAATAAGTAGATGATAGAAAATTAAAGCTTGAGATTACCGACTATGAAAAACTGTAATAACGGTGTCAATTTCTAGCCTTAAATCTGCTTTACATATATTCGATAACATTTTTAAATTTAACTATCACACAATCCTGGTCATTAATGTGTCAGACTTTAAAATTTTGACATCTTTTTCTACCCCAATCCAATATTTTCAAAGTAGACTTTTAACAGTTTATAAAGTTATACTATTTTTTAAATGATTTATATTCACAAGATCTTGATATCTTGGATATTGGTTTTTATGGCTCACTCCTATTTGAGCAATTAAAGTATATTTGGAAAAAACAAAGGAAAGCATTAGGAAATGAAGGAATATTTGTGCAAAGAATCCAACACAAATAGGGAGGGAATGTTTGATGAGCTACAGATAAAGAATAAAATTAGGAATCTCTGCTTCAGTGATTTAAACTTTTTAATGTCATTTTAAAATTCTTTTTTAATTTACCACCTTTTATTAAAACTTCATACATTCCATATAATTAACTATAGAAAACAAAACATGCCACATTCCATTTCCTGAAAAAATCAGGGATAGTGAAAGACAGGGAGAGGAAGAAGGAGAGGCAGAGAGAATATGAATGACCCTACAAGGAGGTATCTATAAAGTCAAATTGAATGAGATGTACATAACATTAAAAGTGATACTAATAAGTTCGCACCATTCGGCAACATTTTCAAGACTTCCTAAGTAGCAGAAAAAGCAAATCATTGCAAACAATTCTGCATTTGTTCTCAGCTGGAAATGTCTTTGTCAAATGCCTTTACCCAAACACTGGCAAGGAAATGATCTATGCTTGCTTTGAAATTGGATTACAATCTATCTACCCCATACCAATATCACAAATTTACCCAAGCCCGGTGGCAAAGACAAGAATTATAAGCACTCCTCTTCCACAGCAACACCCTATGACTAGCAGTGACTAGTCTATAATCACTCAGGTTTTAAGATCTCTCCCTCAGGCTAACTTTTTTCCAAATGGATATTCCTTCACTACTCATCTTTCAAAAGTATTTTAATGGAATGGGACAGATGGAGGAGGTACATAGGAAAAAAGAAACAATTAAAACCTAATCATCTCAACCTAAAATAAACCTAAAATCCCACAGCTTGAAACAAAACAAACCCAAGATTTCCTTGTGGTCACAACAGGCAAGATAAAAGAAATACAATCACCTAGACTTTGTTTTAATAGATGAAAAAACAAAGAAAAGTAATTTACTATCTTCTTTCATGAACTACACAAAAAGGTGCTCCATATAGCTGTCTCAGACCCCCAAAGGACATTTATTTACTGGCAGCAGTTTTTTATGGTACGTATTAAGCACTTACTGCATGCCGGGTATTGTATAAAGCACTGGGGTAGATATCCACTAATCAGGTTGGACACCATCCATGTCCCACATGCAGCTCACAGTCTTAATCTCCATTTTCATTACGGAAAGGGAACGTATTTACCAACTCTGTTATACTGTACTCTCCCAAGTGTTTAGCACAGTGCTCTGCATACAGTGCTCAATAAATACAATTGATTGATTTTGCGGATGAGGTAACTGAGGCACAGAGAAGCAGTGGATAAATGGCAGAGCTGGGATTAGAACCCGGGTCCCCTGATTCCCAGGCCCGGGCTTTATCCCCTGGACCACTCTGCAGTGCATAAACCACAAGTTAATTTCATCTCAGAATGTGATCTCATAGGCAGAGACCATAACTTTCACTGTTATGTTATGCTCCGAAGTACAGTATTCTGCATATAGTGGGCATTTAATACACATTGATAATGAAATGATAAAATGAATTTCAATTCCTTTAAACTTAAGTCTGGTACTAGCAGGTGTGCAGATTTGGCCACATCTTTTCTCACACAAGATCAAAATCATAAGACCGCTCTTTTCCCCTCTGGACAGTCCCATACTCCATTGTGTTTTCTGGGTGTCTGATGACCACCATACACCAAATGACGTCTATCTCCAAACCCTTGACTCATAAGCTTGTCTCCCTCGCCAGGTTTCTGCCTCTGCCTCTTGACTTTTTCCTCTCTTTTTTCAGAAACATTCTCTCATTCTTCATCTGAAAATATTTCAAGTATATTTACTGCCTATTTGAAGTCTTACACATTAACCAGCTTCTATCAAAATTCTCCAATTAATCTACTCATGGTGTCTCTACCAAAATCTACACACAAGACAGTGGAAGAGAGACTGGGGGAGGGAGAGGCAGAAGAGGAGGTAAGCAGCAAGTCACTTAACATCTCTGTGCCTCAGTTAACCTCATCTACAAAATGGGGATTGAGACTGAGCCCTATGTGAGCCATGGACTGTGTCCAACCTGATTAGCTGTATCTATCCCAGTGCCCAGTACAGTGCCTGGCAATAGTAAGCGCTTAACAAATATCATTAAAAAAAGAGAGGGCAACAGAGCCGTGTGCCCACAAAACGGTCAACTGTATTGGAACCATCAGGTGACAAACTAAAGCCTAGCTGCTCTCCGACCTGGGTGATTTTTCAACGCAGTGGCACACCTGCTACTAAGTGTCCTTGTCTGTGTTGCCTCCCAAAGGGCAGTACTGAGGGAGGAGGAGGAGCAGACTTGCTTCTTCACAGTTGCTTTTTCCAACCACCAGCACTTGCATTGAGCAGTTTTCCTCACTGCTCATCACTCATGCAGACATAATTTGAGTGGTTGGGCAGTGGTCAAGATTTCAGAAATACCCCACCTAATGAAGGATATCTGGTCAATGGATATTGACCATCACTGCCTCTTCTTACTCACTTCCCCATTTCCTCTCATTTTCATCTCTCTCTATTCTTCTCTTCCTTTCTAGTCACTCTTAGGCAATGTGCCTTTGCCAGTGAACTGACAGTCCAACCTTGATATTCCATATTCATGCTCACTGACCATCTCTTTTACCAAAGATCTTTTCCTCCACCATGGTATTCCTCGTTTCCTTACACTTGTCTAAGGATCTGGGTCCCTTTCTCAGAATTTCTTATCCCATCTTTTTCATTTTTCTCTGGATGGTTTCCCAAGATAGTCCAATCCACTTTCCCCACTAATATTCAACATTTTGATCTTTTTTTAATGGCACTGTACTAACAGCTGGGGTAGATACAAGCTAATCATGTTGGACATAGTCCCTGTCCCAAATGGGAGTCACAGTCTTAGTCCCCATTTTATAGATGAGGTAACAGACACAGAAAAATCAAGTGACTTGCCCCAAGTCCCACAACAGACAAGTGGTGGAGCTGGGATTAGAACCCAGGTCTTTCTGACCCCCAGGCTTGTGCTCTATCCATTAGGCAATGCTGCTTCTCTCTTGATCTTGACCTTAATTTGTATGCCCACCACGTACAACCGATAAACTGTAAACTGCATCTATCATTACCTCTCCTGAGACTGCCCTACAAAAAATGTTTCAGGCTATAACTATCATGAATGTGGAATAGATAGAAATTCAAATGAAAATCCAGAGTTGCAGACAAGGTTTAACTGGTATCAAAAAGAAAATGATTTAGGCTTTTTTATTACCCTGGAAATGGCCACTAACATTTACATCAAAATATGTTAACCTTTGCAATTCTTTCTAAAACTGCTGTCGATAAATATGTCTCTGAAAAAAGCAGGAAACCACTGCTACTGAATTTTTTAGAAAAGAAAAATTTTCAGAGTAAAAGCTAACATGGATTCACTTCTGGTGGAAAATTATTAACATTTGCATAACTAGCAAGGGATTCCTGAGAAAGGCAAGAAGTCATTTCACATATTATAATTACCTCTAATTAATAAGCCATGTACAGTGATGCATAATAAAGAGGTGCTCAATAATGCACAAGGTGTTCTGAAAAAGGAGAACTGGATACAGCTCCTTCCAAAAAAAATACAAGTATAACATCTAAGCATGATTATTTTTATCACTGGAAAGAAAGCCATGAAAATTTGGGAAGTCTTTGGATGCATGCAAAATTTTAATCAATTCTATGCACTGATATGGCATGCTAACACTGCTTACTTAATACGATGATGTGTAAACTTTTTCTCTTAACTGAGACTTTTTGGCATTAACTGGCTTCCGAAACAATGGAAAGAGCACGGGCCTCAAAGTCAAAGGGAGACCTTGATTCTAGGCTCCGCTTTGCTATTATCTTGCTCTATAACTATGGGCAAGTAATTTGATCTCATTGATCCTCAGATTTCTCCTTTATAAAATGGGGACAAGATCTATGTCCCCCTGTCTCTTGTAAGCCCCACATGACACAGGGACTATAAATGATCTGACTATGCCGTATTTCTGCAGAGCTTGACACACAGTAAACAGCCTAGTAAGGAGAAGCAGCGTGGTTTGGTGGCAAGAGCCAGACCTGTGAGCTAGAGGATCTGGGTTCTAATCCCAGCTCCACCACCTACCTGCTGAGTAAACTAGAGCAAATCACTTAACTTATCATGCCTCAACTGCAAAAATGGGGATTCAATACCTGCTCTCCCCACAACTTAGACAGTGGGTCCTGTATGGGACCTGATTAACTTTTATCTACTTAAGTGTTTGATACAATGTAAGTACTTAAGTACCACAATGATTATTACTTATTAATAATATCACTAATGATTATATGTAATTTTTACATCACTTCTTGAAAGATTCTGCTTTGCTTTCTATGACTATGGAGGCAGTTTCCCTGCTCTAAATTGTAAACCAAGGTCTTCAGATGGCTCCAGACAATGCACCTGTCAAAAATACCATGTACAGGCCAGTTCAACTCAATCATCATTAGCAGAATCATTAGCATCTCATGCAAAAGGGAGGATTTATTTACAAGAGGCTCAGTATGCTAAAGCCATGTACCTGAATATCGATTTTCTTTATTCAGTTCTGTGCTAAAGCTTATGTCCTGTATTAATGCATTTGTAATAAGAACAGAACAATTGCTGTAAATATCACATCTCCAATCCTGGTAATATTGTTTTCTATTGAAATGAGTTCTTAACAACATAACTAGTTGTTGAAGATTTATCTCTGCTTGATATTCTGCACTGACAAGTAGCAAGTTCATCTAGAAAAGGGTCACCAATTTATTTTTTTTGACAACCGCTAAACAGAATTCACGAGTTTAGTTTCCATCCTCAAACTGTTGCATCACATTCTGGCAAAACCAAACAAACAAACAAACAAAAACAGGCACTTATTTTTTGCTTGGTGACTGGGGACATGGAGTTTTAACTATCATTTTATTCTTTTTCTTTGGTCTGAAGAGCCACAACTGTTTCTAAATCAGGGTTATAAAAGTAAGTGCAAATTATTTCACAGCCTGCAACTCTATTCTGGGGATAGAAACTCTGCAGAAGCTATGCATCATTACAGTATTTTCATTGTAACACTAATTACAAATAAATGGAGTACTCTAATCTGGTTAAATTAGGAGTGGCAGGGGGAGGAGAGGAAGGGCACGAGATCAGAATGTTTCACCACAAAACAAATGTGCAGAAAGGCCTACTTTTTCAAGTGAGAGAAACGTCTACGGATGTGGTAAGGATTCAAACAATCCCAACCTTATCAAAGGGAAAGAAGTATGTAGGAAAATATAGTGACAGTAGAGCTGAGTCTATTTCAAGTTCTGCTTTAGGGGATAATAAGAGACATCCTTCAACGGGCCAGTAGACTTGGTGGATAACAATCACTAGCTGCATGAATGTTCAAAGCTAACCTCTGCCTCCACCACACTGAGAAAGCAGTGAGAATGGAAGGTATCAAAGGGATGATGATCTCCACTAGACAGAAAGTGGGATGAAGCTGAGAGAAGGCTATGACTGTAGGAAATCTGGACACCCAGAAGTAAGATGCAGGGAGAGTGGGTAGAAAAACTAACTCATGTCTTTTGCTTCCTCTCACCCTCATACACTCATCTGCCATAAAAGAAATAACCTTGCCTAATATTTCTCACACATGTACAAAACCTCAAACATAAACCAAAACACTATTTACCTTTCTCGAAGCGTAGATATCAAAAAATGGTTTGTTTCGAACGCTAAATGGTTCCTGTGTTTTGTCGATAAGCCCATTCTTCATTTTTTCATGACGGGGAGATATTATTTCTCGTTCTATGCACTGCAGTCGAATGTTGAAATCACAGTCTCCAACTGGCTGAGCCTGTCAAATTAAGCAAAATGAAATAATGATTTCAATTTTAGCAATATAAAGTACTTCGCAAGAAATGGGGAAAATATTAAAGAAAAATATTTAAGAACAAGAATGAAATCTGCTACAGAAAGAACATTTTATTAACTAAGTGATTTACCAGGTCCAGGTTGCTAAGATTACAGGTAGAGAAACAACTGTAATCAATAGAGAACTGTTTAGATAATACACTGGACATGAAATCCCTCATAAAATAACAGCTCCTCCAGGAAGCTTTCCCCACTCAATTCATAATATTCAGTTATGTATTAAAACTCCTAATTTCAGCACTTACATACATATATATATGTGTACATATTATTTACACAGTCAATTATTTATTCAGCTATTTCATCCTGGCATATTTTTACTACTTCCTATTATGTCATTACTGTACTTCCAGTTACCTTTATTTATAAATTATTTCTGTCAGTCTCCCCCAATAGACTGCAAACTCCTTGAGGTGGGGAATATAGTCAGGCATCTAAGTACAGAGCTTCACTCTCAGTAGGAACTTAATGCACACCAGTGGACATATGGTTGAATAATTGATGACCACTTTTCAAAGCAATTACTAGCCATATCAGAAATGCCCTACTCCTCCCTGGGCATAGCTTTGGGTCCCTCTGACTCACTATAATAAAGTTAAATGGCTGCTCTTCTTTAGATTCTGAGTGCACCAGTTGGTAGGGAAAAGACATTGCTAGTGGTCACGTGACAGTGATTGCAAGTAATGCCTTTCTATTTATTTTGCCATATCAGTGGTACAATAAGGACTTGGTTTAAGAATCTCTGCAAGGAGCTCTTGGAGCAACTGTAATCCTACAAACTCTAACATCAAAGGATTTGCATCCTTTGGCATCTATCCCCCTAAAAGTAAACTCATTGAGGGCAGGGAACATGTCTGTCAACTCTATTGCATTGTACTCTCCCAAGTGCTTAGTACAGTGCTCTGCACATGATAAGTGCTCAATAAATAATAAGTTATTTACTACTGTGTCAAGTGCTGGGGTGGATATAAGCAAATCGGATAGGACACAGTCCCTGGCCCATGTGGGGCTCATAGTCTCAATCGCCATTTTACAGATGAGGTAACTGAGGCCCAGAGAAATGAAGTGACTTGTCCAAGGTCTCAGAGTAGACAAGTGGAGGAGCAGGGATTAGAACACATCACCTTCTGACTCTCAGGCCTGGCTCTACCCACTACGTCATTGATGACGATGACGACAATGAGAAAAGCGTATCACTCTTCTCAGAATAGTTCTTTTTGCTAATGTTAGCATGGAAATCACCCCTCAACCAAAATTTCTCATCTGAACAAAAGTTACTATATACAGGGTGGACTAGGTCTAATTACTTAGCTGTCAGTATGCTAGACTGAGCCTCCAGTTGGAACACGATGCTACTGACAGCAAGACTGAATCCATCAGAGTGAGTCTTCAGTAGAGAATCTCTTGCACAGTCTAGAGACAACAGTCTGTGGGCTTACGGGAAGGAAATGGGCTCACCAACTCTGTTGTATTGTATGCTCCCAACTGCTTAGTATAGTGCTGGGTACACAATAAACACTTAATAAATACCCCTCATTTACTGACCCCATGCATATTTTGTCCATGAAAATACAGTCCGGCCTCCTTTTCTCGACTCTTGCCAGCTGGGGTGAGCACTGCTCAGACATTAATGGTTAAGAGAGGAAAGGTATGTCCGATCACCATCAGGACACGCCCCTGAGTTGTTTTTGTACGAGTGGTAATGGTTCTTGCTTTATCCCCACTCTCTCTCCCAGTCCCCTCTGTCCCAATAGCCCACTGGGGTGAAACATCTGAGAGTGGAAGCGGGGATAGCTTGTGATCATGGAGCAGAGTATCTCCAACACTAAGATACGCTTTCCGCAAAGGCTGTAGCTAGTTTAATTTGTTAAACAGGCTTCAAATTACATAGTCAGGAGATGTTTCAGTAGTTGTATAGAGACCTGTTCTAAATTAATGGCATGTTTTACAGTTTGCTTTTTGTAGTATTTGCTAAGCATTCACTGTGTGCCGAGCACTGTTTTAAGCACTGGTGTAGATATAAATTTATCAGGTTGGACACAGTCCCTGTCCCACGTGGGGTTCATAGTCTAAATTGGAAGGGAGAAGAATTTAATCCCCATTTTACAGATGAGGTAACTGACGCACAGAGAAGTTAAGTGATATGCCCGTGGTCACACAGCAAGCAATTGACAAAGCAGGGATTAGAACCCAAGTCCTCTGACTCCCCAGGCCATGCTCCTTCCAGTAGGTCATACTGCTTCTCAGTAATCTTGGGAGCTAAGTCATTGAGGCTAGTAAGACCTATTTTATAATAAATAGGTATGACCTTTCAGAAGAGATAACATCATTTTATAATTATCTGACAGTCATAAGACCTTTTGAAACAGAATGGTTGCCTCTTTCTTACTAGCAGGACACTATGACAGACAGAATTACAAATAAATAAGATTGGTATTTCTTCATTAAATCTGTACAATAAGGAACAATTTTCCAATTTGCCAGTTACATAAACCCTCCATATTATTTAGCATAAGGCTTCAAGTATGCTTTAGGAGGGGCGGCCAGCATTCAGTGTTCATAATGAAACAGCCCAAATACAGCATTAATATACATCATTCCTGCACGGGTCCTAGTCCACAGAATGGAAATTCTTATTAAACCCCTCATACTACTTCAACGCATCTATCAGATATAAACTATATGAAACTTATTAAAGATTCACATCTAGATCTGTAGACTGGTCCAACGAATATCAAAATCTTTTCTTCGAATTAACCGAGAGCAGTCCATACCAACCAGTTTAAAATGAGACAAGAGGTAAGTCTCGTTAAAGCCCGAGCCAGTGGTCATGCTAAAACTTAAATATTCTACCTGGCCTTTGCTATTACTTTAATCTTCTTTAATTATGATTACTATAATTCTATCATTTTGAAATTCCGATTTCTGGAAAAGTACAGGGACATCAATGCTCTAGCCCCACAGCATATTAATGAGAAAGTGCTGAACTCTCATGGAATTTTTTTCCATTAATCAACTGGCAATCTTTGTTTCACCTAAAAAATGTTTATCAATTTAGACTCAGGACAGCACAGATCTCCTCCACAACACATCACACACCCACATAAAACTTGGCTACAAAAAGGATTCTCAGAAAAGCTATGTAAAATCAGAAGGTTTAAAATATTTTATCTTAAACATACTGAAAATCTGATTTTGACAACTATTTAATAGCTTCTTTCATCAGTTTTATTATAATAGCAAATTGCTTGAAAAAATGTGGGTGCTTGTCCTTTTCCTTTTTCTGTCATGAATTCACTTGAAGCCAAACACATAACTCTCTTTTGGAAGAACGCTTTCACTTCTCACATCACCTATTTTGTCTTCATTAGCACTTTCGAGGTAGCAGGGCTCAAATTTTTTTCTTACAAAGCCAGTAAAGAGGAAAAGGAGCTATTTTAATAAATAACTGCACTTGCCCTGTAGTAAAACCCAACCTTGAAAATAGGGGGTCATCCATTCAACTGTAGCCAAGCTGCCTAGCCTTAGTGGTAGCACTGTGCCACTACCAACAGGCTACTTTATCCCTCTCTGGTCCATACTTCACTCTGCGGACTGGATAATTTTTCTACAAAAACACTCAAGCTATGTTTCCCTATTCCTCAAGAAGCTCCAGTGGTTGCCAATCCACCTCCACATCAAACAGAAACTCCTTACCATCCACTTTAAAGCACTCAATCACCTTGCCCCCTCCTACGTCACCTTGCTGCTCTCCTCCTACAACCCAGCCCACACACTCTGCTCCTCTAATGCCAACTCACTCACTGTGCCTCAACTAAACTGAGGTCCAGAGATGTTGAGTAACATGCTCAAGATCACACAATCTTAGTTATAAATCGTTCACAAGTTAGAAATTTGGTAAAATTGGGAAAACCCTTAAAATCCAGTTTACATTACCCCATGAAGGCTCAGCTCCAGACTGAAAACTCTTCTGTGAGGTCCTTTAAAAGCACTGAACCTGTACAATAAGGAGCATCTGCTTACATGTGTACAGTTAACAGTATCCATTTCTTTATATTTCTCAATAGTATTCTTTTTATGGGTTGCCCTTATGGCTGAATCCAATTATATTCCTATTTGTGCCTCTGTCTCCATTTTTAGTATGTTCAACTGACAGTACTTACTGAGCATCTGTGTAGAGTACTGTGCTAAATGCTTGGGAAAGTGCAGTAGTTAATTGACAGAATCCCTGCCCTCAAGGAAATTACAATCTAGCAGGGGGGTCTGACACTAAAATAAACTATAACTAATAGGGAGTTGGAAGGTGGCTGGGTGCTTAAGCAGTAGGGTATAAAAGTGCAAGAGGTGGCTGCGAGTACATAAGTGATACAGAAGTGCTGAGGAGGTAGTTGGAGGGATGAGACTGGAGGTAGCCTCCTGAAGGCGATTTCAGAAGGGCTTTGAAGCTGGGGAGAGCAGTAGTCTGGCAGCCATGAAGAATGTGAGGGAGTTCCAGAAAGGAGGAAGGGTTTGTGAAAGGGGTCAGAGGTGGGAAAGACTGGAAATGGGAGAGGTGTGAAGAGGAACAAAAAATGGGAGATAATAATAATTATAATAATGGTATTTGTTAAGCACCTATGTGCCAGGCGCTGTACAGTTGCGCTGGGGTAGATACAAGATGATTGGGTTGGACACAGTCCCTCTCCCACACAGGGCTCAGTCTTAATCCCCATTTTACAGACGAGGTTGCTGAGGGACAGAAAAGTGAAGTGACTTGCCCAAGGTCTCAAAGCAGAAAAGTGGTGGGACTGGAACCCAGGTCCTCTGGCTTCCAGGCTCGTGCTCTTTCCACCAGGCCACGCTGCTTCTCACAGCTTCTCTGTGAGATGCTGAATGGTAGAAGAGGGTGCCTAAGTAGGAGGGAGGGAGCTGAATGATTGCATTAAAGAAAATGGTCATGAAGTACTTCTTTTGATACAGAGGGGACTGGGTAATGATTGAAGGTAGCTGATTAGATGAAGAGGAAGGGGAGAATCCTGGACACACTGTGGCAGGAAAACCAGCAGAGAAAGTTAAGAGGAGTGTCAAGCATCAGTGAGCAATAAATTATTTATCCAATACCTGGAGTGTATCTAGAGTATTTGAGAAGCAAGCAGAAATATTTCAAGATGTACTGCCTACTACTGAGGATCTATAATGGGTGAAATAGTAAAACTGAATTGACACATACCCATAGTTGGACACAGTGAGTTCTCCTATAACATATATTTTTACTACATGTTTTAGATAGAATGTTACTGTAAAATTAAACATTCTTCCAACAACACACGACAACAATGCTCTACAACCTGATCAGTGAAAGGATAACCTGTTACATGTATGCATGTGGTATTAGTAAAAGAGCACATATCCTAACTTTTCCTTAGCATAAGGTTCTTCAAAATTGAAGCCCCTGAATTATAGGACTTTATGTACACCCGCCCCCCAAAAAAAGAATCAATATTAAACACATAAATAAACACATGCTGAAATGGCTAATGAGATGACATGACCAGGAAGGCTGAATGAAGGGTTCATCAGGAAAAAACCCTGGGAGAAGAGAATTATTAAGGAGGTTTTGAAAAGAGAAGACTAAAGAGGCAAAGCTGAGGAAAGAGGATGTTCCGGGTAAGGGAAAAGGGAAAAGAAGTGGAGGGACTGAGAGGAATGGAGAGTTACAAGACTTAACTGTGAAAGGCGAAGAGGACAAGCTGGTGTCTAGCAGGAGAAAAGAAGAGATAAGAAAGAGGGAGCTAGTTGGTAGAGAGCCTTGATGTTTGTGGTCAGAAGCTTTTGGTTAAAATGACAAAAAGAAAGCAAGTAATGCCCCCCTCCTAGAGGTCTCTGACGTGCAGAGGGATTTGCCAGGGTACTAACAGAGAATTGGTTATTCTGTTTCTAAGAAGTTCTAACTTTAAAATTTTTGAAAATACAACATATGTTGAGTACACCCACATCAGAGGTGCCCAGGAAAGTACACAAATTATTTATATATGTCAATGTGAAATATAGTTACTATTGAAAAATTCAAACACACATGCCCCACTGCATTTCCAAATCAAAATCTCTTCATAATCATGAATTTTACCAAATGACTCAGAAACGTATTTCCTGGCAACGTTCTTATTTTACAAACAAGAAAAAATTTGACAAATCTGTTATCTAGACCAGTGCCTATTAACATAAGAGGGTTCATTATAATAGTTATGTTCATAATCAATTATATAAGTCTTCACTCTAACCACCCCTGGCATGAAAAATATTTTAAGAGAAAGAAAATGAATAATTAAGATTTTTTTTTTAAGTAACACTACTTGTAAATCAACTGCTGTATATTTTTGGTCACTTGTGTAGTGAAAAATCTTGGAAATGTAAATTTTATTTCAGATCACAGATTTGTGGTTGTCACCTTCCTCATCTGTAAAATGGGCACCATTTATGCCTTGCTACCTCACAAAAACTCTGTGTGGACAAAGTGAGATAACTGATGCAAAATCACAACGGAACAGAAAAGTGCTAGGACAATTCAGGGCATTTCTGTCCAATGTTTCTCTATGATCTGGTAAAATAATTCATTTTTATGGCTTTTGCTGACACTCCTTAGATGCAAGGCAAGGCACAAGAAATCCATTACCAGAGCAACTTGTACAGGCAGAAAGATCAATAAATTTGAGAAGGGATTAGATAAGTTCATGGGTGATATGCCCATAATTGGTTATTAAAGCAAAAAAAATCAGAGGTGTTAGAAGGGTCAATAAGGGTTTAGTTAGATTCATGAGCGATATTTCCACAATAGGTTATTTAGAGAGAAGTCAGGGCCAGCTAACCTCTTCAACCGGGCTGAGGTATTTGGTTTCCCCACTGGCTCTTCAGTCTTTGTTTGGAGATAGTTTGGTAGGCTTGGATCTTCAGCCTTGGCATTTCACCACAGGTCATTCTAGTTAGTCAATATGGTACCAATGCTCAGATCTTAGCACTCAGTGCTCTGCACACAGTAAGTGCTAAATAAATTCGATTGAATCTTCCCTATATCTGTGATGTATATCTCTTATTCAGTAGGTGAAAGAATGAACTCGCAATTATGAAATGCTACCTGACACTTGTGCTGGACAAACTACCACTGACAAACTAGAGTTCTTCTCAGCAGATTACTGCTCCAGAGAACTAACTGCTGCCCTGGGTGAGGTAAAGGGCTCAATAGCCTGATTTGCCTTAGAATGATCGGACCTAATACACATGTTGTATAACATTTAACAAGCAGAAGAAAACCTAACAGGCAAAAACACATCTCTCATTGTTGCCAAGAAAATCCAAACACTTCAAAACAATCCAAAAATACAATGCCGTCCCCATTTCTAATTCACTACTCATACGGTTCATGTTTGGAAAGTAATACTATTTAGAACTCTCTTTGATGTCTGGCGCGGTAAACAGTTTGGAGTAAGATGGTGTTTCTCCAGTTGCCAGAGCCCTGGCATTTGTCAGCAGTTGTTAGGAAGGAACCTCACAAATTCAGGACTTTATTATCTATGTTAACATCAAGAAAGGAGAATGGGGAAAAATGACTATGGGGTAAAAGGAGGACGCTTGTTCTTTGACTTTCTTGATGACACTTCCTCTAATGCAGATTGAATCCTTTAGCCCCTTTGTGAATCTACATAAAATGTACTTGGGTTTCTGGCATTTCTCATGCAGGTGTTTGTGCTTTTGTGACTTGATGTCTAGCAATTTCTGCCTACAGACCTTCGCCAATTAGACTGCCAATGTCCTTGGCAGCAGGAATTGGGTCTTGTTCTTTCTTTGCAATTCCCAAAGTGCCTAGTACAGTGCTCTGGGTCCAGTGAGCCCCCAGTAAATACTCTGTTGCCTCACTCATTCTAAGACAGGTCAGAGTGAAATGGTGTTTAATTCAGTTTCATGCTTGAGAGCATCGCTTACTGGGTCGCTTCGACAGGAAAACTCTTGCCTGAATGCCTCGTTTCCCCCATCTACGAAACAGGGTTAATGCCCCATATAAAGGTCACTCAGGTCATTGGAGGAGATAATCAATGAAGTGGAAGTGACCTCACTGTAAAAATGAACCGAATCTGAGAAGTTTAATAAGTTGGAAAATATTTTAGTAAATGCATTAGGTGAGAAGGTGAAAATCGGTTTCCAAAATTGGACCTAGTTACAGGAAATTATCAACAGTCAAGTCCAACTATAAATTTAATAGGTTTTACATATAAATAAGTTTGAATTTATGAACAGTTCCCTGTTTCCACAGTAGTCTCTCTGATAAGAACTGAAATGAAAGACAGAGCATGCTATGAATGCTCTTTCCATCATTTTAGAATAATTTGAGAGAGACACAGACAGACAGACATAGCAGGTAATAGCATTTCAAGTGATTTTTGTGGGTGGGTATAAATTCCTGGGCTGGGTGATAACTGCAAGCCAAATCCATGACCAAGCGAAAGGCGGCATTCTTTATACCTACCAGAAAGGAAAACTCTCTCATATAAGCTCTCTAATGTTTTAGGACATAATAATTTACAGTGAAGAAACCTTGGGCAAATAAATCTATTTTCAAGAATTATTTCTACACTTAACGTTCCAATCGGCTGTCATAGAAACTTGGCCTGCTTTTAAAAATTGAGGGAGGAAATAGGGAGGAGAAAACCAAAGTATCCCCTTGCAATTTTATAATGAAAAATAGCTGCAATGTAACAGCCATATTCTTGACTCACAGGTAAGTAAAATGCCAACATGATTTCAATAATATTAATGCACGAATTGCCTATTGACTTTTTACTATCTCTCATTTCTTCTTTTTAATCAACTCCCACATATTACCTTAAGAATTTTCCAATGTGTTTCATCTAATTTTTTCAAGAAATGTACTATGCTACCCATTTAGGCTGAACAAACACTTCCAAAATTTCAAGTGCCATAAATAGGTAGAACGCTTATATTTCCAGCAATTTCTTAAATGAAAAGATGTCTGCAGTTCCTCAACAAAGAAGTAGATGGATGACAATTAATTCTAATATGCTTTTTGAGGCCAAACAAAGCTCCTGGGAATTTGTGAAGTTTCTCTGTTCATTCTTATTCACTGCCCAGGAAACAGATTTTAAAAAGAATTCAACAGAGTAAGAGATAAAGGCAGTATAGCAAAGACCACACAAAGCACTTAGAATATGATTTCATGTTTTAAGACAAAACAGTTGCCAATGAAACTTATAAAAAACTCTCCCCAAGAATATGACTTCATGTTTTGAGGCAAAAGAAATAGTTTTCAATGAAGCTTTAAAAAACTCTCCCTAAATTCTAAAATTGCAGCTGAAAATTCACAAAGTGGTGCCAAAACTGAGTGGGTGGGGTCTGAATCCACTGGGGGTTGGGAACGAGGCAGTTCCATGGCCAATCAAGAGGTGAAATCTTCAGACAAGGTAGTTTCTGCCTCAGTTTTGGACCTACTCAGGCCAGAACAGGCAGTACCAATGAGACAGGCGGAGCAGCATCTTCCTGGTGGTAGATAGAGAGCCACAGCAGTGAGGAATTAGAACAAACTAACTTCCCCTCTCCTTTTCTCTCCCTCTCTCTCTCCCCTTTTCTCCTGCTCTCTCCCTCTTCTTCCTTTCCACTTCCTTTTCTCCTCCTCCAATCCCCCACCACCCAGGAAAGGAAGAGGGGCCCAGAACTCTCAACCTTCTACTGCGCAGAACCTAGTCTATCCGCCCAGAGGCAGAGATAGATGACAGTTCTTCAAGAATGTGTAGATGTCATAGCCAAGAGCAGACAGTGGGGAAAAATCAGGGTTGGAAACCATGGAGACTAGTTTCTGAAGGAAATTCATTTTAAAAGGAAAAAACACTCCCCAAAAAATGAAAGGGTGCTGCAATTGGTCAGTCAAGTCAATTATATTTACTGAGCACTTCCTGTGTACTAAACACTTGGGAGAGTACAATATAAAAGACACATTCCCTGCTCACAACAAGCTTACAATCTAGAGGCAATTTTGGTGGCAATCATATTGGCCCTATTCACAAAGACACCCAAGTCAGGAAGCATAACAAATACTGTTTTCTTTCAATCCAATTAACATTTCAGTGTAACACTTCCCATATTTAAAAAGTAGGTTAAAAGACCCAAAGAAGAAAAGTAGCTCAGCAAGGGCCTCTTTTGCCCAGCTCTGACGATTAATTCATTGGAACTCTGAGTTTGCATCAGAGATACCAACTTTTCAATTTGAGAGCAGGGGTCCAAGGGGCCAGGGATTTTATGCGGTGGTTTTGAGTACTGAGAGGGGACAGGTTTCAAAAAAGCTAAGAGGCCTGGAAGCCACCATTTGAGGGCTTTTCAACCCTGATCAGAAACTTTCCAGGCTTGCCAGCTCAAACAGGTCAACAAACCTGAACTCCATCTGCACAGGGCCCCAGGGTTTATGAATTCATCTAATAACTAAGATGGGGGTGGGGGGATGTTCTCAAACAAAAGCTATTATAGGAAAAGCTACACCATTTTCAGTTTAGCCTTAAGAAACACACACTGAGTTTCTATTCTAGGGGTAAGCATTTTTAAGAAATTAAAACAAGAGGTTCTGCACATGACTTCTGGACAAATAAATTTATATAAATGAAATATAAGGTCATTAAAAATGGAAATAACCTTAACCAGAGTAAGGTGAGTACACGTCTACCAAAAGGCTATATAGTGGATCCCAACTTTAGAGAAAAGAAACACGTATTTGCTGGAGCTGTAAATGGATTGAAGAGTTTATGGTTTCTCTACATTAGACTTTTCCTCAGAGATTAGGCCTCCTAACAAAAAAGGTAGCCCAATAGTAACTGCTTTCAAAAGGAAAGTTAATATGTTCCTTTGACTCCAAATGAATTACTTCTAAGAAAGCATTAAGTTGTGGGAAAGCAAGGGTGGAAAATGAACATTGGTTACTCACACAAAATAAATTTAAAACATAAATTCTTCTGTTTAATAAATTAGTGTGACTTCAGTTCTTTCTCCCCAAGAACAATGCTCCTGAAAGCCATTTGAAGGCATTCAACATATTTACAAAAGTGAGTGCCAATTCAGTCACTTTTAAATTATATTCCCTAGACTGTTATTCTTAGTATTTAAATTTCTGAATTCCTCTTACTACTCGACTCCAACCTCTAAAGTTACCTTAAAACAATAACAAAAAGAAAGCGGGGTGGGGGGGAGGGGGTGTTAAAGTGTACTTCTGGTAGAGCTATTGTACTTTCTAGCTTACAGAAGAGCTAAATACGTACTGGAATATTTTATAGGTCTACAGTCCTCTTATTGAATCCCAGCAGATCAACAAATCACTTGCAGAAATACTAACATTTAACTTCATCCAACACCTAACAATTTACTCTGTGCAAGAGTCTGCCTTTTGATTTGAAGCAAATACATTCAGCAGGGTTTTTGCCAGAGGCAATTTGGTGTTACGCTCAACACTTGTTCATAAAATACAAAACCTAAAGCTATGGAATATAGCTCAATTAGCCTATTTGCATATGCATGGCAAGTCACGAAATGCCCTGGGTTTCTTTATCTTGAGACCTGGTAAAATATCATCTTGACTTAACGCCAGCTTGGACAACCAGAAGGGCAAACACCTAGGGGCTGCACAAGGGTGAATCTCTTACCCTACCGCGTAAGGCCCTTTGTAATCACAGCAGGCAATGCCACCCTCTTGTGGATTTCAAACCACTCGCTGGAGTGGGAGAAGCCGAGGAGAAGACTTAGATGCACCAAATGGTACCCCACGATGCCAACTCCTCAGGTGGGCCTCCTCTAGGCCCTTCGCCCTTCCACAGTAGCTTTGTATTAAGTTTTATACTTTGACAGGGGCTGTTAGTTTATGCTTTAGGTAGAACAGGAAGGCCGGGCTTTACTTTGAACTCGGGACAACGGACAGACCTACAAGAGATATGCTGAGGAGCCAGGATCCAGGAAGGTAGGAGAACAACAGCCAAAATGGATGGGAACCAAAAGAGGAAAACTTGCTGGCATAAGGCAACCATATTAACTTCGAAGGTGTAGAAAAAGGGAAACATAGTTACAAAATACATACACAAATACAATAGCAGAATGGTGGTAATGGATATTACTTAGCATTTATTGTGTACAGAGCACTGTTCTGAATTCTGGGAAAGAGTAGACAAGTGGGAATTGGACATGGACACCAATCATGCTTTTGATTTCTGCTTATTCAGTATGAGGGATGGACATGGACTCCATCCCTCATACTGAATAAGCAGAAATCAAAAGCATTTCTTCCAATGGGAGCTTGGTACAGTGAAAGGGTTAAACACACTAGACTAGACTCACGTAGCAGCTCAAGGCGCTCCAAAAAGTTAATTTTACACAATGTACACACAATATACAGTGCTTCTAATAATCTCATCCCTATTCCAAATTCCCAGTACTGTAAGCAAACAATATTCATAAATTCATTTCAAATAATATTTAGTTACAAGTTACTGGGTGAATCAAGCCTCTATTATGTTATAATCTTCTGTGATTTTATGATTTAAATAATTGCTCCAGAAATATTTTATTTGCATGTGTTTGCTGAAACTTTTTTTAGATCTTATTTCCTATGTTGCAAAATGAACCTCCTTGATTAATCTGAAAAAAAATTTTTTTTTTGAGCCAGGCCAACAGCAGCTTTAAAGAAATCTTAAAAAATCTATTTCTGGCCAGGGTTAGGCTAGCTGAATTAGGTGACTGGTCAGTTGTGCAGTTTGAGGCACTGCAGCAGGACTCACAGAGTGTGTCTGAGCGTGGAGAAGCAGCCTGGCCCAGTGGGAGTCACAGGCCTGGGAGTCAGAGGGACCTGGGTTCTTTTCCTTCCTCCCACTGGACTCTCACCCAGAACTAGCTCTTGCTTCAATTCACCAACTCAACAGGAACAGACAAAAACAAAGGACACCTTCATTGTTTACATCTCTAAAAAAATCTAAACCACTTTATTAGGTTCACCACACACTGACTCTAGCACTTCCCTCCAGGGAAATAAGCACATCTCAGTCTCACTGGAACCTCTCTGACTCTCAGAAATTCTCAAGGGGGTGTTAGATGCTTGAAAAAAAAACCAGCATGGACTGGTCTAGCAGCCAAATCAGAGCCATTCTCCAACTTGGGTTCAGCAGAGTTCATTATAGGCACGGAACATATCTACTAACTCTTCAGCAGAGTTCATTATAGGCACGGAACATATCTACTAACTCTGTTGTACTGAACTCTCCCAAGTGCTTAGTACAGCAAACAGTAAGTAAGCTAAAAATACCACTGATTGATTAATTAATTGACTGAATCCTGGGAGGTTTTTTCCGCGCATCCAATGCCACTCTAAAACTTGGGAGTCTCACTGACCCCTGGGTGATGGGTTTAAAGCAGCAGTTTACAGCAGTTTTCATATAATGCTTCTCTGGATTATCTGGGTCATCATTTATACAAATCAACCCAAACCCCAACAGCATATACAGAGTTCTAAAAAATATAAAATCAGAAGGCTTTTGGCCCTTTGGAGTCATTTTTTTTAAAAAAATGTAAAACTGATTAAACAGTGTGGAAAAAAAAAACAAATTTTGAAGTATGAATCCAAAAATTGAAAGAAAATAAAATATCTAGGTATGCTTGAAAATGTCATGATATGATAGCTCAAGTGTGAAAAACAAGGCATCTGGTCTGGAGGCAAGTCTGAATCAAGAGAGCCGCCTGGTCTCCTAGAAAGGAAAATAGAAAAACAAATTCCTTGCAAAATAGAATAAGTGCCATAAATTCTGAAAAACCTTTTTAAGATGAAAACAGCTGTCTTCCTGTCAGGCTGATTCAAATGTTAAAAACAGAGGCTTAGGTTACAGGCTCCTATGTGAGTTTTCCCTTCCTGGTTCAATAATATATGCTCTTTTACCAATATTAAATTTTTAAAAACCAGCTGTAAACTCAATTCGGATTACCAGGTGCAGAGAGGCCCTTCCTCATTGCCAGCGCACATACACTATGGTCCTGTGCACTCAGACACACAGATATTTCTGGTACAGAAGACGTGTTCTCACCGTCAGCAGCCTAGTGGGAAGAACAGTGGAAAACAGGAGAGCTAAGGGTTCTACTCCCAGCTCTGCCCCTGCCCTGCAGTGTGAGCTTGAGCAAGTCTCTCAGTTTTGTCATCTCTCCATCAACTAATCAACCAAGGGTATTTAAGCGCTCACTATGTACAGAGTACTGTACTATGCCCCTCGAAGAGTACAACAAGAGTTGGTAGGCAAAGAAGCTAATTCCTTTCACCTTAGATTTGTGAAACCTTGGGGACAGGGACCATCTCTGCATTATATTGCATCTACTCCAGTGCTTAATATTTAATAAGCATTTGATCAACCTCATCAACATAAGGGATTGGAGATGGGGAGTAGCCTTTTCTTCTCTTATACTGGGTTGGCTCTCTGACTGTCTCTGCAAAGGGGCAGAGCTTTCTCTAGGCTGACAAATGTGTAGCCGACACAAGTTGTGTTGTTGCCCGCTCTGTGGTGCTTAGGGTTCCGGATCAGACCAGCACGTAAACTCCGAGCTCAGATTTAAGCCTGGATGTTGGGAAAATGCAAACCTGGGAGAGGTAGGGCTTGGAGGGCCAAGGTGGGGGGGAAAGGGAGATATCTCTTGACCACTTTGAGGAAAATAATAATAATAACAATAGTAATTATGGCACTTATTAAGTGCTTATTATGTGCCAAGCACTGTTCTAAGCACTGGGGTAGATACGTGGTAATTAGGTTGGACACAGTCCCAGTCCCACAGAGGGCTCACGCTCTTAATCCCCACTTTACAGATGAGGTAACTGAGGCCCAGAGAAGTGAAGTGAGTGGCCCAAGGTCACACAGCAGAGATGTGGCCGGAACCACGACCCTCTGACTCCCAGCCCCACGCTCTATCCGCTAAGCCATGCTGCTTCTCCAATATCCATCCACTCCTCAGGAACATCCAGAATGCCAGGCCCACATGTTCAGTCTTCTGTCTGACATAAAGAATCACTTCCTCTGATTTTTTCCCATGAAATCGCCATTTCAAAATAAAGTTTGGATCCGAAAAGACAGTCATGAGATCTCGGGAAAACTTTATATTGTCGTTCTGGGTCGAGGGAAGTTATCAGTTCCCAGAGGTTAGCTGGGACCCATTCTGGTTAGTAGCTACCTGGGAGGAAAGAAATCATCTTCACCCTTTCTGTAGCTGTTCGTTCTTCGACAGACTTGACAAGTTACATACAGGGAACAAGACAAAGTGTTAATAAGAAAAATGAACACAGGGCATTGCAGGCATGCTGAGCACTTCAAGAAGTCAGTCCATTTTAACATCACAGAAAATTTTCACCATCCTGTCTCTCGGTCAAAGTGGTGATGCACCTTGACAGTAACACTGGAAGCCTGACAAAATAAGAGGTGGGTGCCGTGAATCATATTTCAAATTTTTGTTAAAAATTTTACTTGTTATAGACCTGCCCAATTTCCTTCAGGGATGCAGTCATTTGCACATCTGAAATTTTGCATTTTCACTGTCCCAGAGTCATACAGCAAAAATCTTAGGTTATATTTAATACTGTACTTTATTGTGACTGAAAATAATGTTACATTACTTGAGGTACACAAAAATCGTACAAAACGACGAACCGATCAGAATAAATAATACCTTCACAGAACTTTGGAGACAGTCTCTTAAAAAACAAAAACTGCAACAATACTATGAAATAAAAATAAAGAAAACTATATTTTTTTTTCCACTTTCAATATACGTAGTTTTGTACTGGGTTTGACCATGAGAGACCATGTTTTATAAAAACAGCTTTAATAGACTATGATCACATGTCCAGAATGGGGCAGGATGGTCTCAAAAAGCAGGATTTCATCCCAGTGCCCACAGAGAGGTGGTCAGGGAAGAGAAGGGGAGAGAGGCAGCAGGACTGCTACAGTCCGGCATGGGCATTCATCCATTCAATCACATTTATTGCGCGCTTACTGTGTGCAGAGCACTGTACTAAGCGCTTGGGAGAGTACAACATTCCCTGCTCATGACAAGCCTACAGTCTAGAGGCGACACCATCATTACTGCTAGCAGGGACTCTGGCTCTACCTATCTACCCTGAATTGTGCCACTGACCAGCTGCCACTGCCCGGCCCAAGACGGGTTCGTTGAGCCGGGCCTGTCACCAGTGCGGCCAAAAGTGCTAAAGCCAGTGCCGTCACCCAAAAGAGTCACGCCAGCGATCGTGGTGGCTGCTCTAATTCAACTGAGCCAATACCAGTCCGGGCTACTGAGGCCACTGCCACCACCCTTTAGTGATCTCCCTCTAGACTGCAAGCTCGTCGTGGGCAGGGAATGTCGTATTGTACTCTCCCAAGCGCTTAGTATGGTGCTTTGCACACAGTAAGCGCTCAATAAATAAGCCTGAATGAACGAAAGTGATGTGGAGGCCACCAAACACTTCAGAAAAGATGACTATCCGTGCCTCCACCAACAAAAACACACACAGATGCACACACACTCCTTCCCCTTTCTTCCTCTTTCTCTGCCTCCCCTCACCTTTATACTGTTCCCTCCCATTTAAGTTTCATTCCTACAGGACCTGGTCCCATCCAGCCAACAACCAGTCCCACAACTATTATTTTAGGTGCTTACTCTTATATTTTCAAATGTATTTTTGTATCTACCCGACTTTTAACCATCAGCTAAACCACAGGGCTGCAGTTAGACCTCTGAGATGCTAAAGGCAAGGTAATCACTGAGATCTGGGTCTTGGAGCAAAAAAAAGGAAGCAAAAAGAGACCTAAATAATCTATAGTTGGCAATAACAAACCCTTGCAAATAAGTGATTCTCTCCCTCCCTCTTCTTAATTAGCAATGTCAACAGAATGCTCATTATCTCCCTTAGCTAGTTTAAGATTTCTATTTAAAATTATAACATTCGGTATTCCATTGACAACCTTTCATCTAACACTTTAAATTTTTATTACACTGTGCATCATCCCTGCAAGGTAGAGGAATGGCAATTATCATTATCCCCATTTTATAAATACGGAGTGAAAGCACAGATGTTAAATGACTTGTAAAAGGTCACAGATTAAAAGGAGCCAAGGAATGAACAGAAACTATGTTTCTTGACTCTTAAAACTGTATCTGCTCAGTTCAGGAAGAGAATATTTTCACAGAAAATTTCTCATAGGAAATTTCTGTTTTGGTTTGAATCAATTTCTTATGGCATTTGTTAAGTATATACTATGTGCCAAGCACCATACTAAGCACTGGGGTAGATACAAGATAATCAGATTGGACTCAATCCATGTCCCACATGGGGCTCACAGTCTAAATCCTCATTTTAAAGATGAAGTATCTGAGCCCCAGAGAAGTTTAGCGACAAGTGGCAGAGCCAGGATTAGAACCCAGATCCTTCTGACTCCCAGGACCATGCTCTAAGCACTTAGACTAAGCTGTTTCTCATTTCAAGAGAAACTCAACGTTACATACAAATCTAATGGTATAACAGCAAGGACTATGCTGTCGACAAGACAGGCACTGTGGGGTTATACGCTACTAACCCATGACTTTGTACACTCCAGAAATCATCTTCTTCAAATGCCCGTCATTTCCAACCCTTTCCACGTCCCATCTTTTGTCATAAATTCATTCTGGTATGTGTATCCATAGAGTTTTCTTGGTACAGATACCGAAGTAGTTTACCATTACCTTCTTCCATGCAGTAAAACCCTGAGTCTCTGCCGTTGTCTTTGATCAACATTTTGATCACTTGATCATCTGCCTCTGATTCTTTCCCACGCCGCTGCTGCCCAGCATAGAAGAATCGACCTCGACGCTTCGGCTTAAACTTTTCCATTATGGGTTACCCTATATGGCATAGCTCTAAGTTTCATCAGCGAACGCAAACTCTCCTGCCACGATAGGTCGTCGATTCATGGGAGACATTTTAGTGCCACTCTATCTAGTGGAATGACAGCTAGGAATCCAAGCATTCTCAAATCTCAGCCCCTCACCCTTGCCACCCTGGGGTAGGATGAGAGAGGGAGCACCCGTCCCATTTCAGTCTCCAGAATCCAGGCAGACGGCAGGCAACATGGAGCCGGTGACGCCCACAAATAGTACTTGACACCTGGAAAGATTCCCGGGACAACTAAGATGTACAATCTTTCAGAAGGAATTATATTGGTGCAATCCACCTAACACTTGGGGCTGAAATGTGACAAATCACCCTAACATTAGCTGGCTATATGTCAGTTAATGTTACTGTTAAGGTGCCTCTAATTTCCCTGAAATTTTTTTACACTGCCCATAAGCTTGCCCTATGCAGACATGGCCCTAATCTATTATTCCATTTAAGAATTCACTGGAATAAAAAACTCTTTGGTCCTACTTAATGCTACAGAAAGGATGCCAACACTCTTTCACAGTTCAAGTTAAATACAAATTCTTTTTTTTTCCTTCAATTGGGCAAACTATGGAAGTTTCTTGATAGATCTGTCCTCTGCAAAACTTGCAGGGAACTCAGCTAAATTTATGTCCTTCTCCTCCAGATTGAAATATGAGAAGAGAGCAATATTCATTCTACTGAGAAGTCAAGTAAAAACAAAAAGTACTTACGTTGAATTTGATTATGTCGTATATCAGATATCGAGGCACGACCTGTCCATTTACCTTGTCGACAATCATTTCCTTTAAAAGAACAAAATGATGCCCATGAGTTTCTTCATCACTTTACACCTGTGCTCTAATGAGTTTTATATACGGAACAAATCTCACCTTCTCAATCAACTCCATCACTAAAATTAATTTTGAAACTAGTGCTGCTAGAGGGAAGGATTTGTCAAATTTCTCTTTTTAAATGAATTTTTTTGTGAGGTTTTAAAATAACTGCCATGGATATATGTTCCAATAAAAAAAATCTGAACAAAACCTGTTTTTAGGAGAGCAAATCTGAATTATCCATTCTCCTTGAACCATTCTCCTCACCTCACAAAAACGGACAGCTGAAAACTCATTTTTGTTTTTTAAATTCTGAACTTTTGATTTTCTGATTCACTCTTTCATTATGATCTAATATAAACCCAACAGCAGGGACAATCAGCTTTCTAGTATATTTTACGACTTTGGTGGGGTGTGAGTACGTGCGCATGTTTGTGTAGATATAAGAATATATTAATGACCATTTGCAATGCTTTCGTGACTCTACACCTCAGCTTTGAGATTTTTCCTGAAAAGTTTATACTAGACAATCCCAAGACCAAATAAAAAAAGAAGGGCATTTGAGATAATGATCTAACACTGGCTCACTTTGGACTTAGAGCTTTCTTAAAAGTCAACACTCTGAAAGGATAAATATTGTTCAACATAATCAATCCACCTGCTGATAGGTACAGATTTCTGAAGTAGGGAAGAATGCACGATGAAGAAAGAGGGTTGCTGCCCAAAGGGGACTCTTCAGGGGTCGGGACTCAACAGAGTCACCCATGACAATGCTAAGAGAAGACCATGTTGGAACCACTTCCTACCAACCTAGTTGCCCAGGTGCAACCTTAACAATAGATGACAACTGGGTAGTCACTCATCTCCATAAGTGAGGAATATAAATGGAGTTGGCAATTCACTCAGTACAGGTACAAATACATTCCTACTGAACACAGTAAAAAGATTAGTGCCTCTAAAAAAAAAAACAAACCAAAAAAAAAACTTCACCATGAACAAGAAGAAAATGTTTTCATAACACTTGACATATAAAATTAGCAGAATAAACCTTTTCATGTATTTCAAACATTTTATCACACCCCTTCAAATGTACCATAGGCAGCACGGTTTAGTGGAAAGAGCAAGGGCTTAGGAGTCAGAGGATATGGGTTCTAATCCCAGCTCTGCCACTTGTCTGCTGTGTGACCTTGGGCAAGCCACTTAACTTCTCTGCGCCTCAGTTACCTCATCTGTAAAATGGGGATGAAGACTGTGAGCCCCAAGTAGGACAATCTGATCACCTTGTATCTACCCCTGCACTTAGAACAGTGCTTGGCACATAGCAAGCACTTAACAAATACCATCGTTCTTATTATTACTACCTAAGTGCTGTGGGACTGAGGGAGAGGTGAATAAAGTGCACCAATCCAAGTGCAAGGGTGACACAGAAGGGAGTGGGAAAAGAGGAAATGAGGGCTTAGTTAGGGAAGAAGCTGAGGAATTTAACCCACTCAAGTCTGAACTGTCTATTTTGAATTGACCCTACCGCTTAACTCAGTGTCCAGCACATGGTAAGTGCTTAATAAACTCCTTAACTAACTGAAGAAAGAACCACCTAGGGCACGGCTCAAGGTGGACAGATCTAAAAGGAATCCTAAAAAATAGCTGCCTAAAGTGGACAGCTAAGGCTGCAGCAGTTACCAAGGCAACTGCCTTCTGCGTTACGACACTACAGCACAGCATCGGCACTAGGCTGTGGTCAATTCAGCCGCTAAACAGATCCTTGGCATTTAAAAAGCACTCCTTTGCGTGCACTTCACACTGTGCTGCACCTCTGCCCATCTATTTGTTCAGTGTATTGCTTAAGTCACTAACTGATTAAGGTGATATTATACAATCAATTCCTGGAGACTCTCGATCATGAAATCTCAGGACGGAAGCTCATCCATCCTTATCAGGGGACACCATCTCCATCACCAAGTTCCTAGAGGATAAGGAGATTCCCTCAGCCCTCAATTCTGAGCTCTCTTTCATCACAGTGGGTGTTCAATAAATACTATTGATCCACTGATTCCACTGCCTCCCTCCTCTAAACTGGGGTTTCCTTTAATTCTTTTCCAGGGGGATTTACTAGAAGTACTTAAATATTAAACCCCTCTTTTACATTTCATCTTCCTTTTTTCCTTTCACACTTCCCCGTTTCATCTCACACGATTTCATATTCTGATTTTGCCTCTCTACAGCTTATTTCTCTCCAATTACTTCTTCACACATGCATTTGGTACAACCTATGCATTTTTATTTCTTCACTGAAATTTTCTTTTCTTCCCTAGAGGGAAATCTTCCCTGTGTGGTGAGCAGACCTGCCATCCTGAATGGGGAGTTATGTGGCTGCAAAGTACTATCACCCTAAGGCAGCTAAATCTAATTAATTCAATGTTTGATTCCTCCATCTTGCTCACTACCACCAAACTGTCATTTCTCTTCTGCCTCCCCGAAAGGATGAAGGGAGAAAATTTCTCTCATGTGGGAAGGGCTGTCTATCATCTCTCTTGTTTTAACAGAATATCAACTACTTAGTGTAGTGCATCAAAGGATTGGACAAAGGGTTAATCCTATTTCCACCTTCACATCCCTTGACCTTTTGGATGCATCGGCATATTTCCCAGGCATTGTCAGAACAGGTCTCTGGAGCTGATGTGCTCGTGCAATGAACCTCTTCTGCTTAATAATGTCACTCAACAATTCAATCCCCTTCTTTACGTGCTCCTGGCCCAGACTCCACAATCACAATTCAATCTCTTTCTCAGTGTCCCCAGGTTTAAGGCCAGGTAAAAATACCTTTTAAACCTGTATAGCGAAGTCATAAGAAATAAAATATATTCATTTAAATATCTCCAGTGACCATGGCAGTTTCAAGGTGGAGAATGAATTTAGGCTGCAGGGAAATACAGTGAACACAATCTGGGCCCTCTCCCTGTTTTTTGAGGCTTGTTTTTGCTAAATTTCTCCCTTATTTTTAAAAGGTGCATCTTTCCACATTGAAAACTAGGAAGTCAAATGTAAGTCAGTTGGTTTTAATAAGGTAAAGGCAGAGTTTACTGCTATGCAATTCAAATTTGCTTCACAACAGCTCATTAGTCTTAGACAGTAGTCTAGCAAGACTAGACTGCACACTCCTTGTGAGGACTGTGTCTACCAATGCTTTTATATTGTACTCTCACAAGAGTTTAGTACAGTGCTCTGCATATAGTAAGCACTCAATAAACGCCAATGATTGATCGTTGATTAGTCACCTGCTACGTGACTCCAACTGGAATCCAACTAGAATTCTCGACTAGCTATCATTGATGTGGCCCTAAAAGATATATGGCTGGTGACTACTCAGAACTCACCCCCCATGCTGTCTTGATACGATCAACTTTCAGTTGATTAAATGGGACTGGGCCAGGATTTAATCTAGTCATTGCTTCAATATCCCAAGAGATTACAAGGGTTTTCAGGGCTAGTGATGTTTTAAAAAGATCTGTGATATTGAACGGCACAATTATTAAACATTATTCCATCAATCCATTTCATTGACTATTCCAGTCAGCAGGTCCAATGCACTCAAATTACCTTAATTTGAGGGGAAAACGACCTCTTGCCTGAAATAGCAGATAATTGGGGCATGTGTGATTTTTCTGACCTAGATTACTCTGGAATTATATCAAATTTTCACTGGTATTGTCGATCTGGTTTCTGTGTTAGCTGAGGTTAGCTCAGTTTTGCTAGCTCAGTATCATAATATCGTTTATCAGTGAACTTGACCATCGGCGGCAAGATGCAACCTATGCTGCTGCCACTTGGCAATGGCAAAATTCATAAATGTTAACCATGCTCACCTAATCAGGAGCTGTAATAGTTTTCTTTCGCTACCAATTTTCCTGGAAGCAAAGTTATTACGATATGAAGCTTTATCACTTCTTATTTGAAATATGCTCCAAAGGTTCTTAAAACTATCCAAAATAATTAGCCTTTTTTCCCTTTTCAATTCCTTTTTGACTTTGAAAAAAAAAAATCCTTAGTTTTGTTAAATTGTTAAGTTTCATGTGGTCTAAACCCATCTTTGCCAAACTGGGGATTCTACTAATCCCAGGGCATCTTAAAAGCTAACAGATATACACCCCCATACACACATACCTTTTTTATGTATGGGGTTTGAGGGGTTTGTGGGGGGGTGGGGGCGGTGGCAAGGGGTAGAGATCAGACAAACAGTTGGGAGAGTGCAATGGAGTTAGTAAGCATGATCCCTGCTTTCAAGGAGCTTACAATTTAGCAGGGGAGACATATACTAAAATAAATTATAAGTAGAGGGCAGGGATTCCCTATCTGCCCAATCTCCAATTTCACGTCAGAGTGGAGGGAGAAGGGAGAAAAGCTGGCAGTGAATGAGCTCATGCAAACAAGGATATCTTTTTGAAAGATGGGGACTTCACAAATAATGTTCTGCTAAAATGGGATTTTAGCTTAATAAAAGTGTCAGGGGGACACACGATGGATTATTATTATTATACAGGATTAAATTCTAATGACATACTCTGCTCCTAGATTTTGCTTTCTAACTACTGACTTCATTCTGGAAACTTGAAGATTAAAAAGTAAATTCCAATCACTGATTCATTTCACGTAAAATGGTGAATTTAATTAATCCCTTATTTTCACATCTTTGGGGGTTAAGGCGGCAATTTGGCAGATCATTACAAAAACAGCAAAGCTCAAGAGGCGACAGCCAGACAATTTAAGAAATTTAAGTTTACTCAGATTTGGAATGTTACAGGAACAGTTTGCTAATGAATAGATAGAAGAGAACTAGAGGACAATCTGAAGTTAATAAAGCCCTGGTAGAAAACAGTATTTCAAAGGGGGGAGGAGGGAAACCAAAATTCTAGAGGTCAACTTTAAGATGATTACAAGAAAATTCCATTACAATGAAATTACTTTAAAGCCCTGTGCATTTGGATGTAATGGGCTTTCACCTGCACTATTATCTAACATTTTCTACAGCATGGAAAACGGGGGTGCTGACAGGAAGTTGGGTGACTGGCCAACGGTAGTCTCAGAACTGGCCAACCACTCGTCGATGCAATACTTTTTAGATTATAATTTATCACAAAGAAAACTCTGCTCCGCTTAGCCACAGTGCCCTATCCGTCTTGGGTTTGTAAAACTGTCCTTATCTTTAACAGACTTGCTTGATGTAATACTGGAAATAATAGTTCCATTTCTGCTTAGTGAAATAAAGCTTGTATCTTTCATTTTAAATTGTTTCCATTTGCTTTGTTTCCTTTTTCATGCTACCAGAGGTGCAGATCTCACTGGGGATAGTAGGCTGAGTGGACCTGGATGGGGCCCTTTGCCAGGGTCATCACTAATGAAGCGCAGGGCCTGGGTATGTGTGGCTTTTTTTTTTTTTTAGTGTGGAGGAGGATGAAGGGAGAGGATTTTTAGTGGAAGGGACAAGCAGAATGGGGTTTCGTTGTTACTGTTAATGGGAGAAGGAGCATGGACTAATTGTGACATTTGTTAAGCGTTTACTAGGTGCCACGCACTGTAAAAAGTGCTGCGGTAGATTCAAGATAATCAGGTTGGACATCGTCCCTTCATGGGGATCACAGTCAAAGAACATAGGCCTGGGAATAGGAGCTCCGGTTTCTAATCCTGTCACCAACTGCTACCAGACCTTGGGCGAGTCATGCCTGGCCTCAGTTTTCTCATCTGTAAAAATGGGAATAAGATACCTTTTCTCCCTTCCCCTTAATCTGTGAGCCCCATGGCGGGTAGGGACTATCTAGATCTGTTTATATTGCACCTACCCCAACATGTGGTACCAGTATTTACCATATAAGTGCTTCAACAAATTCATGCACTTAAGTAAGCAATTAATGAATGGGTCCGGAAAAACCCAGTTTGGGGTTTTTTCAGCCTTTAGAGATATGGGATGAGGAAGACTGGAAATCCAGTCTCAAAGCTGAGAGGCCTCCGCATTGTGTAGCATGAGCTTTTCTCACCATAGGCTCATCAGGAACACACCTCTTGCATGAGAAGAGATCTGAGTGTTTTATACTGAGAAAATATATTCCCCAATTTCAACTATTCGAATAAACCCAACGTAACATATATCGGACATATTGAACATAACAGGCATACCACAATGGTAAAAAAAAAAAACCACAAAAAAATATATTTCTCAAATTTGAAATTAATGCCATTAACATAAATGACAAAATACAATTTTGCAAGAATTGGAATAAAATAAATTCCATGAGCTTCTGTTACTTATAAATGTTCATACTTGAAAATATATTGTGAGGCCCGTAATTTATGGAAAAGAGTACATGATCCAAAGGTATAATTTCAGTTCACTGCAATCTAGCTAACCAGTATGGCTTTAATCTTATTTGTCATTCCAGTATTTACAAAAAAAAATGAGAAAATAATTCTTCTTTCTATGCATCGTTTTCTAGCAATGCAGTGTTTATAAGTATTAATCCATTTGAACAACATTTCACAAAACTTCTAAATTGTGTGGCCTCACAATATTTCATTTTAGATTGCTTTACAAAATATCTCCAAATTTAGAAGAAAAAACCCACTCAGCTATGATACAGTTTCAGATTTACATTAAACTTTCATTCAAACAGAACTGCATCCTTAAATCAAATAAATGATAATTTTCCCATTTCTAGAAAAATCTCAACTGGGGAACCAAATGTAATAACTTCTTATAAAATCTATAGCTGAATGTTAACAAAGAATCGGGCAAAATGGTTAAACATCCAAAGAAAGTAACATTAGCAATAAACAGTAATTAAAATCATCTGACAAATGAGAATTCCCCAAGAAACTAGGATCTTTTTCAACTAGAATTAATTTTTAACACAGAAAGAAAAAATAAGATGATTAAGACATTCTTGTTCCCTTTTCCTGTTACTAATATTAGCGAGACAAAGATGAATAAGAAATTCCATTAAACTCCCTTTCAATCTCTTCACTACCTTTCTTCCCTGAGGATACCATCTCAAACACCACATGTTCAGTTATAAAGGTTTAGTTAGCAGCTCCATCTTCGGCAGTCATTACAACTGCTGCAAGGATAAGATGACAGGAAATGAACTACAGAGACTGTCATACAGGGAACCATCAAAGACTGAATGTACTGAGTCTAGATTCATTAAGAGACTAAAGGTTTAATGCAGCTATTTAATATATGGAAAATGGCCCCGTTTCAAGAGAAATAATATGCGCCTTACCCCATCCAAGAGCGTGTTTGATAAATGGATGCGAAGATCTTTACGAAATGGAAATTCCAGGCTTGAAACATGAAACACTGAGTTATCTCTATCGATCATAAAAACTTCATTTGTGCCATCAATCAGCATCATATATCTGCAAAGAAAGCATGAAAGTGTATTTGTAGAATATTTTTATCTTTCTAGCTAATAATCCAAAAAAGTAACAATGACCCGATGACTACATATTTTGCATTTAAGAGAGTCTTAAGAACCACTGGTTCAATGGCTATTTGGTGTTGGTAAATTTTTTGCATTTGTCCACTTACAAAATTACTGTTTTGAAGAACTACAAGGTTAATTTCAATTCCAAGCTCCTTAAGCAAGTTATCTACATCCACTGTCTCAGGTTCCATCCTTCCAATTCTCTTCTTGACCCTCTCCAATCTGGCTTGCATCCCCATCACTCCACAGAAACCACCCTCTAATAGTCACAAATGATCTTCTTGCAAATCAACAGCCTCTACTCCATCCCAATCCTCCTTGACCTCTCAGCTGCCTTGGACACTGTAGACCACACCCTTCTCCTGGATATATCATTCAACTTTGCCTTCACTGACACTGTCCTCTCCTGGTTCTCCTATCTCCCTGTCCACTTAGTCTCTTTCATGGGCTCCTCTTCCACTTCCCACCCCCTAACTTTGGGAGTCCCTCAAGGTTCAGTTCTGGGTCCCCACTATTTTCCATCTACTCCATCTCCAACCCACTCCCCTGGAGAACTAATTCGCTCCATGACTTCAATTATCACCTCTAGGCGAATGATACCCCAATCTACATACCCAGTCCTGATCTCCCTCTCTGTTATCTCACACTTCCTCCTGCCTTTGAGACATCTCCACTTGAATGTCCCACTGACAACTCAAACTTAACATATCCAAAACAAAACTTCTATCTTTCCCACCCAAACCCTGTCCTCCCTGTGATCTTCCCACGACTGAGAAGGCCCTATCATCTTTCCTGGCTCACAAGCCCATAACCTTGGCTTTATTCTTGACTCTTCTCTCATTCAACCCATATTAGTCTCACCTATCACTAAAACCTGCTGGTTTAACCTTCACAAATTGCTAAAATCCACCCTTTCCTCTCCATCCAAATTGCTACCACATTAATCCAAGCATTTGCCAAGAGCCAAGCATCAGAGAAGCAGCGTGGCTCAGTGGAAAGAGCACGGGCTTTGGAGTCAGGGCTCATGAGTTCGAATCCCAGCTCTGCCACTTGTCAGCTGTGTGACTGTGGGCAAGTCACTTAACTTCTCTGTGCCTCAGTTCCCTCATCTGTAAAATGGGGATTAAGACTGTGAGCCCCACCTGGGACAACCTGATTCCCCTATGTCTACCCCAGCGCTTAGAACAGTGCTCGGCACATAGTAAGCACTTAACAAATACCAACATTATTATTATTATCATCATTTATCCTATCCAACCTTGATTACAGTATTAGCCTCCTTGCTGACCTCCCTGCCTCCTGTCTCTCCCCACTCCAGTCCTTACTTCACTCTGCTGCCCAAATCATTCAGTCCATGTTCCCCCACTCTTCAAGATCCTTCAGTGGTTACGCATCCATCTCTTTATCAAACAGAAACCCCTTACCATTGGCTTTAAAGCACTCAATCATCTTGGGCCCCCTCCTATCTTCCATCGCTGCTCTCCTACTATAACCCAGCCTGCCCACTTTGCTCCTCCAATGCCAACCTAGTCACTGCACTTCGATCTTGTCTCTCTTGCCGCCGACCTCTAGTCCACATCCTGCCTCTGGCCTGGAACTCCCTCCCTCTTAATATCTGACAGACAATTACTCTCCCACCTTCAAAGCCTCATTGAAGGGACATTTTCTCCAAGAGGCTTTTCCTGACTAAGCTCTCATTTCCTCTTTTGTTGATGATGGTACTTGTTAAGCACTCTTAATAACAGAAGAGTGCCAAGCACTCTTCTAAGCACTGGGGGAGATACAAGGTTATCATGTTGTCCCAGGTGGGGCTCACAGTCTTAATCCCCATTTTACAGATGAAGTACCCGAGGCATAGAGAAGTTAAGTGACTTGCCCAAAGTCACACAGCTGACAAGTGGAGGAGCCGGGATTAGAACCCATGACCTCTGACTCCCAAGCCCGTGCTCTTTCCACTAAGTCATGCTGCTTCTCTGCATATCATCTACACGCAAAATTGTCCCATATTATGCTAAGTTTGCTATTGAAAATGCACAACACAGTTGTCATTTTGGCTTAGTTTCATAATCCTCTCAAAACACGCACAAGTGCAGCAGAGAGTGACAAAAATTTACCAACTATCCCTCCAATCATTTGTGTGGACAATGTCTCTCTCATATTCCCATATTTACGAAGACTAGTATTCAAATGCTCATGTTCTCACACGTCTAGATAGTCTCCCCAATTACCTTCTTTGTTGTCAGCTACTAAAATAAAGACAACCCATCCCTATGCTGCTCTCCCCTCCCCTCCAAGCGGACAGCAGCCATAGTCACATGCTGTGGCCAACGAAGCAGGAAACAGTGGTCAAAGCTGGACGCTAACTATCCTACCCACTTTGCCCGCTCCCACATTCTGGCCAATGGCTTAAGAGTTTTCCCAAGGGCTGTGAAACAAAACCGAGGAAAACCACAGGCTTAATGGTGAATCACTGACAACAGCCTAGTGTTTAATCAGACAGTTCGATGTCAACAATATCAACAAAAGATGCCCTCATTCTAACTACAGTGCTGATTTACTGACAGGTAAGGTTATCACCAGGTTGATTTTCATTTTTGGAAGTCCTGTCATTTTGAATGTCAACAATTACACTTGAGGCATTTGGTTTGGGACAATTGGTTCAAGAAGTCTAGGAGCATTCCCTGTGCTGGGAGAAAGTATAAATGATGCCTAAGCTCCACTATCTCAAGTGAGTTTCAAGCACTTCGCTTCATGCCTTGCTATTATCACTCACATTTTTTGTAAATTTTCCACTTTGTTTCAAATCTTTTTTCAATTAAACATGTCTAGTAAGTGTAAATGATTCAATCTCTTGACTTTACAAGGAATTTTTAAACTATATTTCAGAAAATAGTCATAAGCCTGTTAGATTTGCTCTGCAGCCTTTAAGTGGCCTTTTCTTGGGAAGTAAAAGAATCAAAATGCTTCATTAAATTGGTGACAATAGAGAGGCATCAAGGTTCCTAACAAATTAGTCAGTCTGCTTTCTAGAGAAAGTATTAAATTTAAATTAAAATCCCTTAAAAACTCACTAACGCCTAAATATTTGGTCTCCTACATGCTAGATTGGAAAGCTAGAAGTATAAGAAAACAAATCCAAACAAAACATACCCAAAACAAATTTATAGATAAAGGACTTTTGGGTATAGTGCTTATAGAAGTATAAGAAAACAAATCAAAACAAACATACCCAAAACAAATTTATAGATAAAGGACTTTTGGGTATAGTGCTTAAATGGATTTGTTTGGGGAATTACAGAAGCAGGCAAAAAAGTCAGAGTAACAACTGGCAAATACAACAATACTTGAAATATAACTTCATATCCAGTAATTAGTGAGAATTTTAATCAATTAACAAAAATTATTAATTTTTTGATGCTTCATACAGCGTGGCTCACTGGAAAGAGCACGGGCTTTGGAGTCAGAGGTCATGGGTTCGATCCCCGGCTCTGCCACTTGCCAGCTGTGTGACTTTGGGCAAGTCACTTAACTTCTCGGTGCCTCAGTTCCCTCATCTGTAAAATGGGGATTAAGACTGTGAGCCCCACGTGGGACAACCTGATTCCCCTATGTCTACCCCAGCGCTTAGAACAGTGCTCGGCACATAGTAAGCGCTTAACAAATACCAACATTATTATTATTATTATCATACTCAAATACGGCTACAATGACATTAACTGAAGAGATGTGAACTCTGTCCAGAGTTAAATTTATTCATTCGATAGTCACCAAATGATTCAATTGGAATTCAGAAGCTGGATGAACACTAGAGTTTATGAATGAGAAAGAAGGGATAAAGGTTAGCAAGGGGACCTCAACAAGTTACCACTCGTAATGGGGTAGAGCTTGCATCTGCAAAATATACCAATAGAAATAACTGCACCCTTCCGAGAAATAATTCGCACAGCCCAATATTCAGGTTTTGAACAAAAGAATTCCTGGGCTCTGACTTTCTCACTGAACTTCAAACACACAAGCTTAGAGTCTCACTTTGAATAGAAATAAACTACTTCATGTACAGGAGTGAGACGAGGAGGAAGAGCAAAGGGGAATGAGGAAACATTTTCACATCACTCTAGAATCCCTGCATTCAATTATTTTTTTTTTAATTCCTATAAGGAGGCGATTGTTTCATGTCATTACTTTCCTCCCTTCCATGAAATGGAATCACCTGTACAGAGGCATAATTTAGGGATTAAAGTTATAGAGCTTTACTTCATAAGTTTCATACTCACTAAAAGAAACTTAATATTTCCATTCTAATCTTCCTTAATTAAGAACTGGCATCCTGGCTTACTTTTGAGTATTAAGTAATATGTGACCATCAGAGCTTAGGAGATGACAATAAAACCTATATTTCCCTAAACCACAAACTGAAACAAATTAAAATTTACCCAGTGATCCTTCAGGAAATCTTTTAGCCCATTCAGTAAACAACTGGAATAAGTTATCGGCATCAATGGTATTTATTGAGTTCTTACTGTGTTTAGAGCACTGTACCAAGAGTTTAGGAGAGTACAATGCAACAGATTGGCAAAAATGTTCCCTGGCCTCAACAAGCTCCCTGTATCCCAGCTGTTCTGCTGGTTCCAAGCTTTCAAGAGTCCACCCTCCTTCCTCCCTGCATTGCTCTTCCACCTCCAGTCTCCCACCCTTCCTCCCACCCCAAGGCTCAGTTCTCCCAGCCAACTGCCACATGGAAGCCATCTCCAAGAAAACTGGAACGTATGGAGGGAGTAATCTTTTTTTACAGAATTTAGAGAACCATCAACAGCTCTTCTCCACATTCACTAAACCACTGCTACTCTCTGGATCCTAGCACTGGGGTAAGATTCAGCAGAGACAGCAAAAGAGAGTTAGTAGTAGTTTTACTAATTTTTCAAGGCCTAATCTGGAATAAAAGCAGTATCAATGGCAACCAGAAGACATGTCAAATTAGCAAAGAATCTTATAACAGCCTGTGTCCCATCCAATGGGGTCCCAAACTTCCTGGAAGTCCTGATATGGTGAGAGAATAGGAAGTCCCTATTTTAATGTCATGCTGGGGCTAACCCCATGTTAGGGGAGGGGAACCAACAAGTTGCAGGTTTATCAGCATCCCAGGAGGCTCTGTGTCATCTAAGGGGCAGCTGGGGTCTCATTACCTATACAGCTCCAACTTGCTCATTAACTGACACTGAATCCTATAAGACTGGAACATTTTACTATGCTGTTTCATTATGCCAAGGACTACAAATTATTAAAGGCATGTCCTTTTTAGTGTTTTTTTCTTTTCAGTTTTAGGAGTCTCAAAGTTTGTGTTAGATTAAATAGCCTGTTCCACTGTTGCCAATGAACTGATCCCCATACCTAGATATAGCTTTCCCAGTGTCTTTCCTATCAATTCTTTTATCTTATTTGTTCTGAATATTTGTACTACTGATAACAGATATGCATCACCAATATAGCTAACTTTCCAAGATCTCCAGGGATTATAGTTATAAAAGTTAAATTATGTATAAAAATACAATCCCCTCATTCATAATGTCCATAAAACACCCATGCAAATTATTTACTGTTTACAAAACTTGCTTAAATTCCATAAAATCAAATCACTCAGATCATTTCTTTTTATTAAAGTAACTTGCTTTTTAAATCATCGAAAGAAATCACGATTACCTTTTATTCTGAAAACTTTTCATTATTTTCCCATTACCTAAAATATTTTCAAGCCTTCAGTTAGAAAGATATTCTATTTGAATTTCTGGCAGCAGCAGTCACATGCTTTAGTCCACTGATTCTATTAAATATTGATTTAAGCAAGGCCAATTGGATCTTGGAATTTCTCAAATACATCTCAATCCAAGATGTTCTGATTTTTATAAAAAGACAAATGTGTTGTGGTATTTTTCTCTACCTTACAAAAGAGAACCTATAGAAGAATCTCAACTTTTATCTTAGCTCTTCAAATTCACATTTAACAAATGCATTTCAATAGCACGCAAAAACCTTACATAACATAGCACAAGTTTACAACATGCAGAAATACCACTCTTAGAGAAATAACTTTTTAACACTATGCTCATGGCAAAACCTTTCTATATGGAATAAAACAACAATTATGCAGAAAAAAGGTTTTTTCTTATGTATTTCTGACATTTCAATAAAAGGTCCAACTTCAGTCATGGATTAGAGATAATGTTAGTATTGCTTTTGAATTCTAAACTTAAAGTAACTGGTCTTTTTTACTTAGGTCCTTAATAATTGGGACATGGGTTTTATGTGTGTAAGAAATACCAATCAGGGATCATTATCAGCTAATCAGTTAAAAATCAGAATACCATTTTATCATTTGGGGTTTTATTTTTCATTAACATTCAACAACATTCACCAGACAAATGTTTCTTCTACAATATTAAACCTTTTGAGCATTTAAATACCATATAAAAAGCTAAAGAATACTAGACCTCAGGCTACCTGCTGACCTACAGAGGTTAATCAGTCTAACAATATAAAGTCAACTAAGGCATTTGATTCCAGGATCAGCCCAAAAAAATCCAAAAAAGCCCAAAAGACATTTAGATCTTGATTTTGCAAATCAAAGCTCTACAGTGGAATGAGAAGAATGAAGACATAAACATGAGGTAAGCAAAGCTGACTCTGGCTGCCTGTAACTCAGAAATTCCAGACTCCTTAGAAGAATGAGAAGGGAAATCATCAAGAAATAAAACATTTATGATGCCCTTAAAATGGTCAAACTTTCCAGGTTTCACTTTCCAAAGCAGAGGAAAATTACATGAATGGCAATGGTGATGTGGACAATTCAATATAAACTGACTTCTTAACCTTGGAAGAATTACAACAGATTTATAAATCATCTTAAAATTATTTTGGCAGAGAAAATGCTCATAGAAAAATAATATTTTGTTTTCAAGTTTAACCCACATATTGTCATCATTACTATTTTTAATGAGTCAGTGGTAAGACAAAAATTAGTTAAAACCCCTAGAAATCCATACTCAATTAATAATGCATGTAAATGCCACCAAGCCACCCTGCAGGGACCCCATGAAGAAAAGGAAAACTAAAGTTCTCCCTTTGCTCTGAAAATGCTGTTCCCTCCCCCATGTTTTTCCTAGAACCTCATCTCTAGTTCATTGGCACAGAGGGACTGGGTTCAACCTGATTATCTTGTATCTACCACTGGGCTTGGCATATAGTAAGTGCTTAATAATTCTCCATAATTATAGGAGAAGTTGCTAATGAAAAAATAATCATTCTTTCTCTTCTGAAGTTGCTATGTGGCCAAATTTTAAATGTACACTACTGCTTTGACGACACCCAGGGTGAGAGAGGAAATTCAAATTTGAAATATTATACATTTTCATTGCATTTTTCCCTTTTAGTGGACCAAAGAGCTTCTCTTTTTCAGTCTGACAACTAAGAGTGAAGGGGGCACCACTGAAGTTTGAGGTGCTAGGTTCAAGTCAAACAGAAGACCCTCACTTCTTCCTGGTAAGTGGTGAGCACACAGAACTCAATACAGGAATTGCGCACACAGAAAATATCACAGAGATTTTTGGATGGCCTCATGTATGAAATCCAAAATTGGTTTAGTTGCAAGAGGGCTATTAGAAGATGTATCTAATAGGCATATCTCTGTCCAATAAGATGAACATTAAAGAGGGCAACCATCACACTGCTTCTCCAAGCTTCTTTTGGTACCAGTGTTGGATGTTTCCCCCAATGAGAAAAGCACCTGGATAACATGGTAACCGCCATCTTCTTTCTGCCACGGAGGATCACTGTTCCCAGCATGCTTCCATGCCTTCTCAGACTCCACCCATCCCCACTGAGGCTTTGAGCTTATTTTGTGAATTTATCTGTAATGTCTTTTAATGATTCATCACCCCTGACGTGTTTGCCTCCAATCTCTTCTGCCCACAAGATGGGGTTTATGTCTAATTCCCACCTATGTATTCTCTCCCAGTGCTTAGTCCAATACTCTGCACACAATGACTGCTTAATAAATACTCTTACTACCACTACTCTTCCATTAATACTATAATAAAGTCTAATTCATGTCACCAGTATAATTTCAGGCTGTAATCTTAAATTTACTTTAAGATCACAGCTGCAAGTTTACCATATGATCATTGCAGCACAATTCCCTTGCCACAATAGTAATTAAACATACATGTATTATTTAATTTTAAACCGCAAAGCCAATTCACGTCTTTACCAATTTAATTGTCAAATCTGTCTAACTAGCCTCTAATCTTGGGGCGGTAATTGTATGTTTAATGGCAGAATAGCTACATGCTTCTGCAAGTGCTGACAATTAGCTGGCACTTAAAATGTGTTGTATGTAACTAGCCCTTTATAAGACAACTTTATTTTTTTATACAGGGCTTTTCACAGCAAATTTTCTAATGCCGTTCTGCTCCTCTAAGCTTTGTTTTCACTTCCCTTACAGCCTAGAAAATGGAATATTAAAGTTTTGCCTATTTTATTTCCTGTGCTATTTCTCTGGAGAGGCATCTGAGATGATGGAACATAAATTTTATTTTTAAAATTTGGCTGACATTTACTTTCAATATGTATGAAGCAGAAGAAAAGGATCTGCTTTGATGAGAAAATGCTACCATGCTTGTGTATTGCACTTTTTATACTGGGCCATAAAGGAATCGATGAGAGAGCGAGAGCTGTATTTAAAAAAAAAAAAAAAGCACCTCCACATTACACTGTTCCTCATTTTCAACCTAAAAAAAGGGTAAACTGAAGTGCTCTAAGGAAACCAGGGGTTATACTTTAATGGACAGTGAAGAACAACCTCAAATACTGATGCAAAGTTGTAGCTGTTGGGAAACAATACTGGCAGGTAGGCTGATCTGACATTCGGGGATCATGAACAGATGATCTTCTGAGCAAAAGCTGTGGACTGACCAAGAGTAAGACACGCAGGGAAAAGTAGCTCCAATCCCTCTACCAATCAGCAACCTTTGCTTGTACTAGCTTCCATCATGTATGCCCACATACCAGTAGCATCAAAATAGTATTAATAATAACGATCATGATGGCATTTATGATGTGCTTACTATGCGCCAAGCATCATGCTATGTGCTCAGGTAGATACAAGAAAACCAGACCAGAGTCCCTATCCAACAATGGGCTTCCAGTCTGACAGGTAGGGAGAACAGGCATTTTATGCCCATTTTAGACTTGAGGCTAAGGGAGAACACGAATTTTATGTCTATTTTACCCTTGAGGCAACTGAGGCACAAAAGAAGTTAAATGGCTTTCCCAAGGTCACATAGTAAGCAAGTCCAAAAAGGACTGGAACCCAGGTTTCCTTGTTTCCCACTTTCCAACAGGCCATGTTTCATCACCTAATAGTAAGGACACTGATAAACACAACTGCTTTTAAAGATTCCACATGTAATTTACATGTTCACCGATACCTATTATTTTAAGCGCACTCAGAAACCTAGTCGGTTTTGCGTCCATCAAACTCAGACAAGGGAGCACAGTTTACACCTCTGGCTAACATTCTTTACTTCGCTTTTCTAGGACTTCCGTGTTTGTTCCATGCCACTGGAAAAAATGAGAAGCAGAACCAGCTATTTGAGTGGGCAATAATTCAAAACCAAGATTGAAGAAATTGAACCAGGTGGATCATTCAATCTGTCTAGTAACTTGTTTTCTAAACACAGGAGTACTGAAAACAAATCTATGGCCTAAAATATTTTAATGTACTGAAACAGCTTTATGAAATTTGGTAACAATAAAGGAACATACAAATATACAATAAGCCTAACAGCTACTATACGTAATAGTCAAACAGAAAAGTATTATGCTTATCGACGCTAAAACCGTCCTCTCAGAATAAAAGCAGGATAAATGATGTGAAACGATATTCTAATTGGAACCAGAGACTTCATGTTTCCCTTTCTGGTGGGAAACACGGTCACGATGATGGCGATGATTATGACAATGATAAAAACAGCTTAAGGAGCCTTTAGAAGCCAGTGTCAGTCCAGAAGCCGGGACATACAGATAGTTGTCACAAAAACACAAGGGCAGAGGTAGAGTTGTGCAATTTAACAGATTCATCTAAACTAGGACACATGCTTTTCAAGGGACTCTGACTTCTACAGATTCTGGCCTATATTGGAAAATGCCCAGACTTCTCCATTTGGGATTCAAGTACTACCAAATATGGCTGACAGTTCATCTTCCATTTGGTCTAGAGGTGCCAGCAACATTTGAAGGACTTAATACCACACCCGCACCTGCAAAGTTACTCATAGCTGCACAGTTCTGCTCCTATCAAACCTTAAGCAATTAAAATCCATATAGCTAACAGCCCATATGGTTATCATTTGTTAACATATGATTGAACAAAATAAGGCTCTGGGAACTCACATGTAAACAGCTAATCCTGCCTCCATCATATGCTATACCAAGAAGGAAAGAATTAGAGATAAAGGAGCAGCTGCTTTTTACCAGGAGAAAGTCTTACCTGGGAAATTAAAAAAAAAAATTAGACTGTGATTGATGAGTCAAAACAGAACAAGACAATCACCACAAAACCTAAAAAGGTTGAGAAAAGGTTGCCCACTACCTACAAACAGATGGTACCTGTTCTGATAGTGAAGATTCGGTCTCACCATAAACAAGAGGGTGTTGAACATGCCACGTGACAAAAATACACCATGAGCTCATGAGTCTGTAATATTTATGGAGAAGTTTATTCATGCGTGGACTTTCTGCTTCCCAAAAACGTTCATCACAGAGTGCTGGAGACCCATGAAACTGTCACTAAGGGGACAATGTGGGAGCCACTGGGGATTCAGCCAAAGGGGATTCAGACTTCCACCTGGCTACACTTGGTGTCTGAGGCAATGCTGCACCAGACATTTTTTAAAGGCTGAAATAATGGCAGAGTAAGGAGCCAGCTTCAAGAGAATACAATCAAATCAGAGACTGGATTTGAAGCCTTAGGCTGCATCCACACAATGGGGAGTAGATGGAAAGAGTGCTTTGCACACAGTAAGTGCTCAATAAATTCGACTGAATGAACTGGATGAAAGAGGAAGCTGCTAGGGAATTAACCACTTCCTTGAGTATGGGGAATAACTATCTGGACTGTTCAGTAAAGTGTTTCCATAAAATGTTTGCTTGGAGCAAGCCTATCTGCTGTAATATGGAAGTTTCCAGAGAAATGGTTAAGAAGTTCCTAATTAAGACAGCCAGACCCTCACCTCCATCCTTGCGTATGCCCCATAATTGAGCAGAGAAGTCTTCCCGGCTGACGGCTGAATAAATGTAATGATGAGGAAACTGTCAGACTGACATCTACTCAGAAGCACTGACAAAAGTCATTGATAATTGCCCTTTACTGATTCAGCAGGAGGACTCAACACAGAAGAGTTAGGAAAAAAATAGTTTCTCTTTTAAACCACCGTTAATACAAGCAACTATCTATATACTAATAAAAATCCAACAAAGAACTGTATAAGTACAGTAGAACCATCAAAGCAATCTTCTAGGGAACCATTTAACCCTAAAATAAAAGGATATGCAAGGGCAAATTGCCCCACAATGGTCCTTTTGGACAACTAACCATTCCTGTAAGCAACTAAATAATGATGAGTACCTTAACTTTTTTTATCCAATGAAATGGAGAAATATACAGCAGAAAATAACCTAAGGAAAAGTTGCTTGGGCTTCAAACACAGAACACACCAGCTTCTTCAAGCACAGCAGGAGAATAACCTTTTGGGAGAGAGACAATTAATTGTTCCCTGGTTTCTGGCAGGCTTCTTTCCGGATTTTTTTTAGGTGGTAAGTAGCATTCTCTCTATTAGCAACATGGTGATTTAGTCAGTTTTTTAAATATCACAGTTTTTAAATAATCACTATTAATTTGTTTATGACAGAGATTACTTAGAATTTTTTTAATGATATTTGTTAAGTGCTTACTATGTACCAGGCACAGTACTAAGCACTGGGGTAGAGCCAAGCTAATCAGTCTGGACACAGTCCATGACCCTCATGGGACTCACAGTGTTAATCCCCATTTTACAGATGAGGTAACAGGCAAAGAGTAGTTAAGTGATTTGCCCAAGGTCACCCGGAAGACAAGTGGTAGACTAGAATCCAGGCCCATGTTTTGTTTTTGTAAATATTTGTTAAGCACTCACTATGTGTCAAACACTGTTCTAAGCACTGGGGTAGATACAAGTTAATTAGGTTGGATATAGACCCTGTCCCAAACTGGGCTCAACGTCTAAGTAGGAGAGAAAATGGGAGAACTGAGTCACAGAGAGGTTAAGTGCCTTGCCAATGGTCACACAGAAAACAATTGGCAGAGTCGTGATTAGAATCCAGGTCCTCTGACTCCCAAGCCCTTGCTGCTTCTAATTCTTTTTGGTGTTAAGTACCAACAACTTGATCTAAACAAGCCAAGAGAAACAAGGATCGTCTCTCTTTGAAGGAGCAAAGCATTGATGAAGCTCTTCCAAGTGTGAAAAGTTCCCTATTTCTGGATGGGAATTTTAAAAAACTCTCATAGCCTTTTATGGTCAATTTCTGTTGTTTTTTGAAGCCTCACTAATCTGAGTTAAAAAAGGAAAAGACCAGTCTAAAGTCTGATTGTAAAAATACTTTGAAGGTCATTTCATCAAGAGGAAGTGCGAAAGGAAAAAGGCCGGGGGTAGAGGAGGCTGGCATTTGTGTGTGTGTAAGTGTGGGTGCGTGTGTACGCATGCATGTTTGCATACTCAGAGGAAAGGGCACAGAGGACAGGGTAGTACCATGTCTGAATTTTCATAAATTTCAGATGTGGAATCCAAAACAATGACCTTCCCTGTATTTCCATACAGGAGCATTCGTGTCTTGAAGTCCTTTGAGCTTACACTTAACCCTCCAAAAGCCCTTGAGCCTGATCTATGTTATCAATAAAAGACCACAAGATAGATCTGTCTGTTCAGCCCAACACCACCATATTCACATATTGATCTGTTTACCAAGTGTACAAAGAAACAAGAAGTTACAAGGCTATAAATGATCCATCCCTTCCCACAAAAGCCATCAAGTTATCATATACCTATTTGAGCAGGTTCTCTGACAAATAACATAATATACAAATCAATTACACTTAAAAGATGTTTCTAAGCAATAGTCCTCAAAAAATGACCATGGCCAAGGCACCTCAAGTCAAAAAATAATATTTAGAGAAAAGTTTAATAGGTTTATTGGAAAAGTAATCTTAACACTGTCACCAGTGAATTGATAAAACTGTTTAGAAATTCCAGAGGAGCAAAGACAAGTTCCCAAAATTTAGTTTGTATGTGAAATCATATTTTGCTCAACTCAGAACTCAGAAAAAGAGAAAAATGCTGCATTAAATGAAAAACTGACACCAATTAAAATATTACAGTATGAACCAAAGCCACAGGAACAAATCATAAATACTTTTCCTTCATTGTTAAAAGCACTCTAGAGGGAAATCCAAGAGTTCTGAAGAAATGTAGGGGAGTCTACCTGAAGGTCTTTTAGTTTTGGGAAGCAGGATGAACTGAGCACCAGTGGAGAAAATGGCATCATCTTCCAAATGAAAGACAAAGATACAGGCTGTTGATAACTATTTAGACCTCTCCTAACCTTTCCCATTCCCTATCAACTCACCAACTTTCCTTACTGACACTGAAAATTCATTCACTAAAGTAGTGAATTTCTTACTCCCAGTAATCTCTGATACAACCCAAGACTTTGGTAGAACTCTTGTATCAAAGTACGTTCTAGCCTCTTCTATAACATGAGGGTTGGAAGCTTTCATTATTTGTTTTCTGAATTAAAAGTTTCTCCTTGGGGAAAATCTCAAGGAAAAAAAAAATTAAAAAATAAAATCCAAGACATCCAAAGTCCCTTCCACCATCTGTGCCGCCTCAACAAATTAACAATCACCTGGAGAATGTGGCAACATTTTGCCTCAAATTAAGAGAGGTTTCTTTACTGTTTCCTTTCTTTCCAAAGTTGCGTGAGGAACTGCTGTGAAAAGCTCCAGGACCTGCCAACCAGGTAGACCCAAGAACTACCACGAGAGCACATTCTCACATCCCTTTCCCTTTCCTGACCTCGGGGATCTCCAAGAATGGCAGTTCTCCCACATGAAGTGGGTGTAGGAGTGTGTGTTTGTGTATGTGTGTGTGAGCGGGGTGGGGGGGAGGTTGAGGAGTCCACAAGAAAAACATAATTAGAGAATTATATTTTATAGGCCAATACAGAAAAATTGGTCTGACCTGAATGGAAGGGGGGAGGGGGGGGAGTGAGCAATTGAACACGAGGAAAGTAACTTCTGTTGCAGGTGAAAAGAAGACAGTCTACAGGTGTCTACAGATGTTTTACAGATGGTAGAGGAAAGGGCTGTAACTCAAATAGGAGGATGTGAGGAACAGATTGCTGCCTTGCAGATGACACTTACGATGCATTAGGAAGGTTGATGGCTGGGGGAGGTGGGGGTCTGCCTCTCCAAGTGTACTTGCCAGTCAGTCAGAGCTAGCCTTGTTGTAGAAGAATTCCACACAATGTATGAGCCACCTAGACAAGAATCATTTAGATTCTTGCTCCTATTGATGGGGGTCCTTTGGACATTAAAGGCATTAAGTCCTCATTTCCTCTTTTCTCACTCCCTTCTGCATCACCCAGACTTGCTCCCTTTATTCCCACCCCCCCACACCACTTTATGTACATACCCATAATTGTTTATTTATATTAATGTGTGTCTCCCCCTCTAGACATTAATTGTTGTGGGCAGGGAATCTGTTTGTTAAATTGTTGTGTTGTACTCCCCCGAGCACACTAGAGAAGCAGTGTGGCTCAGTGGAAAGAGCACGGGCTTTGGAATCAGGGTTCATGAGTTCGAATCCCAGCTCTGCCACTTGTCGGCTGTGTGACTGTGGGCAAGTCACTTAACTTCTCTGTGCCTCAGTTCCCTCATCTGTAAAATGGGGATTAAGACTGTGAGCCCCACGTGGGACAACCTGATTCCCCTATGTCTACCCCAGCGCTTAGAACAGTGCTCGGCACATAGTAAGCGCTTAACAAATACCAACATTATTATTATTACAATAAGTGCTCAATAAATACAACTGATTAAAGATGTGCAGGATCCTTTCCTTGTGACCCATGCAGTTTAGAGAAAATCTGGAAGGGGGACTTATTGGCTCGGGTGAGATTTGTCACCATTCGGGAGGAAAACAGGGAGTGTAAGAAATGATGATCCGATCTTCAGACTTGTGCTAGGAAGGGTGGGAAAACAAAGCCTGTAGTTTGCTGATCATCTCAGTGGAATCCCTGCTATAAAAGACAGTACTTTGGTGGTGAGGCATATTCGGAAGGAAATTAGCAGTTCAAAAAGTCTATTGCGTTCAGAATCCAACATTGAAGGATGAAGTTTGAATCCTATGGAGAAGGGGGGCGGGGGAGAGACCGCATCAGGCTTTTCAATCACATCCATACAAATGGTTAAAACCCCCCCAATGGCTGTGTGCTCTTCAAACACACATGACAGCTCTGAAATACAGTCAGCTATCATAGTATTTACTGTGCACCTACTGTGTTCAGAACATTGATCTCAATAAATACAGTCATCCCTTGTACTTCCAGGAGATGCCAATGACTGAAATTTATCCATCAGTATATATGTGGCTGAAAAAGTTAAATTGGGATGCATAATCTGGACCAAAAACCTTTCTCTTGTTGAAGAGAAGAATGTTTGAAGACTGTACTAGACAAGTGAATAGATGAGAAGTATAAAACCTGATCCGTGTCCTCAAGAAGCTTATAATATAATGTAGTTTGCTTGAATCCAATCCCCAATATTAAATGTGAAAGAACTTTCTTTTTCTGCTTGGAGAGCTGGAATATCACTATTTGAATAGTTCAGTTTTTTATTAGTCTATTATCAATACTTAGTAGGCATATTTTTTCCAAGTTCAAATGTTTAGGCTACTATCAAATGACAGCCATTACTCTTGGTAATCTGTTGCTTTACTAAAGGAGGTTTCAATATTAATTTATGACTTCCCTAATGGCTAAAATGTACAAATTGGAGGTAGTCTAGGATGGCCAATTTACAGATGCCACTTAGTCCAAGTGACTTTAAATGATTTCAGTTAGAAAGAGTCATGGTAATTTTATATCATACCAGATTTCCTCCCTTTGACAACATTCATTTTGGTCTTCTGGGGAAGGAGAGGTCCAAGTTTAACAGGGCCTTGTAAGTACATTATCAATATTCCTTGTGAAGAGGATTTTGCTTTTGTGCCATCACTGAAAACCAACTAAGAAAGCAATGGTCAGCACTAAAGAAGATGTTGATGTAGTTCGAGCAGCTACATCTTAACAATGATTTGAGGAGGAAGTAAACACATCAAATCTATAGATTACAAATTGAAATTAATAGATCCGTAAGTGATGAGAGAAATCGTGGCTTTTTACTTCAGCTTCAAAATTGTGCGACAAGAAAAATATTACATGGCTTCTGGAATGAGGTTTTCACTCTCTTTACACTACCCAAATACATTCTTTTCAAAGCAATTCTTGGGTTTTCCGTCCCCCCCACAAAAAAAGGCCAAAATACCCCTAATTTAGGATTTTAACTTAATGAAAATCCTCTTCCATGAAAAATTTAGTTAACTCATATAGCACAGGTAAAGCTAATACATTTTGCCCAAGGTTTATTAAACTCAGATTCTGGTCAGGGGTCTTGTTAAAAGCTATCCATTCTCACCCCAGGAGGCCCTGAGAGAACAGGGAAACGAACTCTGGTGAGTCTGAAAAGCCTGCCTACAGTTTCTCAAAAACCATGCAGGAGATATGGAACCCACTTCCATGAACGGTGGCTGACAAATTTGGAACTTTCTCTGTTTTACATAACTGCTTCTAGATTTTGACATCCGTTCACTTTGCAATGTGCTTTTCCTTTGGGTTTTAAACAATCCTCGTGTCTAACCACTCCTCCTTCTAAATCAAATCGAGAACACAAATCACTCCTAAGTAGAGAATTACAGAGAGATTTTATAAGTTCTTCAGGACAGAAATATATATATTTGATATGAAAACTTCTTCATTAAGTCAAAACAGGTCTAAGAGGCAAAATGCAGCAATGGAGAAATTTGATTATCTCTAAGTCTCTATTTTCTAGTAATTAAAAACAGATTAACATTTGCTTATCTATAATGAACTCTTTTCTGCTGCTATATTTACTTAGTGTAGTATTCAAATGATTCACCCGTGCTTTGCCCGGATTTCAAAGGGACAGGACGGAAAAAGTTAACTGGCCAGGAGAGGAGGAGAGGCTGGAATTTTCTGATGTAGGGGCAATGTTTAAGAGGTGAGTGGGATCCCATCCAGAGAACACAGAGGGCCCTGCGGGCCAAACAAATATCGACTACTTTTTAAAAGTGATGACCATCAATTAACTGACTCCCTACACTAGAAGTAGCTCACATGTTTAGAGGCCCACAAGACCACCACAATGAGGTGCTTGCTAAACCCTTTCCACGGCAGCCTTGGCCACACACCTGTCTTAGCCTAAACTGTACTCTTCCAAGCGCTTAGTATATAGCGATCTGCACACAGCACATCCTCATTAAAAGCAGCATGGCATAGAGGGTAAAGCACGGGCCTGGAAGTCAAAAGGTCATGGGTGTTAATCTCGGCCCTGCCACTTGTCTGCTGTGTGCCCTGGGCAACTCATTTCAATTCTCTGTGCCTCAGTTGGAGGGCAAGCCAGGAAGTTCCCTCTAACAACACTTTCTTGGGTCACCACCAAGCACAGACCCAAAGTCAGCAAACAATCAGGCCACCTGACTCAACCAATCAGTAGTATTGATTGAGCATCTATTGAGTGCCAAGCACAGTACTGAGCTCCTGGGAGGGATAATGCCTTCTAATAAAACTCTGCAAGGGTGATCAAGATGTGGCATTATCTTCCTTGTGTCTAGAAATAGAAGGACCTGGGTTCTAATCCAGACTCTGCCCCTTGTCTGCTGTGTGACCTTGGGCTAGTCATTTTACTTCTCTGTGCCTCAGGTACCGCATCTGTAAAATGGGAATTAAGCCTGAGGGCCCCATGTGGGACAAGGACTGCATCCAACCTAATTAGCTTGTGGCTACCCCAGTGCTTAGTACAGTACTTGGCACACAGTAAACACTTAAATAACAAAAATTTTAAAAGAGTAAAGGGTGCCATACCCCTAGGAATACAAAATTTCCTACTTAATAGTGCCTGTGCTTCCCAATGTGCAACATCAAACAGCATCAATTTAAGTAACTATTCAATCACATCATTTTGATTATAAATCCAAGAGTTCTTAGCAAATACCATTGGTTGTGTGTGTGGCTGTTGCTTTAAGTGCCATTGTGCCTACTTAAGCATAGATTCAATTTATTCTGATTAAATGGACTGTTTTACACCAGCAATTGCTTTGCTGGGCTTTTTAAAATCATGCTAAACTTGTATAAAGGAACTTCAATGTTTAGTGGTTGATCTTGGAAAAAAGGAAATAAGTTCCCCAGTTTTGAAAGTTTTAAAAATTAAAGTATTCTAATGTTTTCATGAATAATAGGAGAACAATTGTTCCTACAGTTGAGGAAAAATAAGCAGCTCACACATCAACAGAAAACACGACAGAATTTCTAGCCAAAATTTATCAGGAGCAAAAAGTCAAACACTCTAAATATATTGCTGAGATTACTCTGAAAGTAATTTTCCCAAAAGGCCATTAAGTCTAACCTATCGAATATGATTTTTTAAAGCAATTTAAGAATCTCTTGTTTCAGCTTTTTGCCCTAGCTCAGAGATAGAGACATTCGTACCTTTTGGAACACTTTAAATTTCCATGAAAGTAGCTTTTTGTGCGATTTTCAGTACTTGTGAGATTTGGAAAGTACAAAATGGAAATACACATATTGTAGTTTCCAAACATTCCTTTCACACTGAGTCGTGTGTAGAGAACTCGTCTCTCTTGGGTGCATATGTTTCACTATGCGGAAGCATACTTCTTCCACTGAGAACGCTTCATGCTTGGAATAAAATATTCCAGGCTAGCCAGAATGGCAATGCTCTAAAATACCCTGTAGTGTACAATCCCTATGAAGAGTCCCTTGCAGCCACCCATCAAGTAAAAAGTTAAGAGCAAACCACCAGCTAAATAAAAACTAACCTTAACACTTCACCTTGGCTTCTTTGTCCGCTAGATTGTAAGCTTCCTGAGGCCAATAACCATACCTATCGACTCTATTACATCATCTGCTCCCTAGCACTTAATCCTATGCTCTGTACACACTGAGCACTCACTTAATTCCACTGATTGATTGATTTGCCTCTAAGGAGGATTCCGACATCACAACATCCATAGTCCTTCAATCGGTATCCAGACCTTAAAAATAAATATGCCTTCTGGAAAAGATAGCTTTCCACCCCACGAGTCTACAGATAAAATGTGCCATAAATTTGGTTTGAAAGCACAGCGAAGACTATCACTGTTAGCAATAATGTTGTACCTTCCATCTGATCTTTGTTTTCGGGGAGCTGATCTGGAAAATAAATTCCCCCAGACTGACTCCCATACCTAGCATCTCTGAGTACATTAGAAAGGCTGCTGGAATTTCATTTTCTTCAAAGAGCAAATCTGTTGGTAAGCCTGGGGCTCTGCTGCCATCTAGTGAAGCGTTAATATCTTAAATAAAAAGATGATTATTTTTTGTTGAGTTTCTTAGGTTCTCTTCGAGATAATATTTCCTCCCTTTGGGGATTCTGATGGCTTCCTGGACCACTAACAGGTACCACCTCAGTAAAAGGATAGGTGAGGGAGAAGTGTTAGGCAAAGGATATAGAATACCAGACTATTGTACAGACAAGAAACTTCTCTAATAGGAAAATTATCCCACAGATAATACATTCAGAATTACTGTAAAAAATAAAGCACCAGACATAAAAGTAACCTTTCATTAGTTATATCCTTTTCCCACATGGACTCAGAAAATAATAAAGCCAAAGTATTGTTCATGTCAAACTCATTCACATTTGCAGATAAACAGATGTTTTGCTCTATGAATATCACACAGATAGTTCAGAACATGGACTAGAGTTACACTGTATAAAAGCCTTTTTCATCCTGATTTAATTAAGAGCACTTGAAAAATAACAACTAACAACTAAGTAGTACCGGATTAACATTCAAAACACAAACCACATAATTAGCTTTTTTAATGCTTATAAATACTCATGCAAACCAACCTGCTCAGCTGATGGAGGAGGGGAAGGAAGGGGAAATTTCTGGTCATCCTAATTGGCTCTTTTCAGATTAATTGGTTATCATTATTAATGGATTTACACAGTGCCTTGGCAAAGCCACCAAGGGTAAATCAAAGTTACAAATTGGAGAAACACACTAATTTAAATTAATGAACATGAATCCTACAAATGATCAGATTGTTTTTGACTCCATGCATAAATTTACCTTTAAAATGCAAACAATAAGGCAGTCTGGAAGGTAAACTCATCTCTAAACTGCAAACTCATTATGAGCAGGGAATGTGACTGCTAATTCTGTTGTACTGTACTCTTCCAAGTGCTTAGTACAGTGCTCTGCACATTGTAAGCACTCAATAAATACAACTGATTCACTGATTAAACTCTTCTTTGGGTTTACCTAGTCACCAAGGCCATCCTTTTCATTGCCCATACTGTCAATACTTCTGAAATTAGACAGCAATCCATAAAATGGTTGGAGCACCATCACTAATACTGATGAACAAGAAGTTTATTTGAAAAGCAGAGAGGATAAGAAAAAAACAGGAGGAGGAGGGGAGAAGTAATGAAAATAAACTATCTTGTAATCAAAACAAGATGCAACATGGAGTAATTTTGTTTGCCTCAAATTTGGCAGATTGCTTTGCCAATCCTAGATCGATATATTTGAAACTGAACATACCCAACTGCACTTCAAGGTAAACAGCTAATTCTGATCATTTTTGGGGAAAAATTATTAATATGGTGCACATTTCCCCGCCCTCAAATGTGGTGCATATCAGTTTTATAATCTCACTGGTGCCTCAGGAGAAGAGCGCACCCACCCACCTCATCTCAAAATATACTCCCTGCTCCTGTGCTTCTGACCCCATCCCTTCCCACCTTATCAAAACACTTCCCCCCTCCCTCACCACCATTTTCAACCATTCACTTTCAAAGGCTTCTTCCCCACGGCTTTCAAACGTGCTCATGTATCCCCTAACCAAAAACATAAGAATATCCTCGCTTGACCCCACAACTCCCTCCAGTTGTCACCCAATCTCCTATTACTCCTCTCCAAACTCCTTGAGCGAGTTGTCCATACCCACTGTCTCCACTTCCTTTCCTCGACTCCCTCCAATCTGATAACCACCTCATTCACTCCGCAGAAACTGCCCTATAGCCACCAATGACCACCTTATTGCCAAATCCACTCCTCTATTCCACCCTAATCCTCCTGTCCTCTCATCTGCCTTCATCGCTGTGGACCTCCCCCCTTCTTCTGGCTTCCAACCTTGGCTTCACTGACACTGTCCTCTATTAGTTCTTTTCCTATCTCTCTGACCACTCTGCCTTGTCTTTCATAGGCTCCTCCTCTGCCTCTCATTCTTTAATAGTCCCTCAAAGCTCAATTCTAAGCCTCCTATTCTCCATCTACACACACTCCCCTTGGAGAACTCATTCACTCCCACAGTTTCGAGTAGCACCTCTAAGCAGATGATTCCCAAATCTACCTCTCCAGACCTGATCTCTCTCCTCTGCAGTCTCACACTTCCTCCTGACCTCAGGACATCTCTACCCAGATAGGCCGCCAATACCTCAAACTAAACGTGTCCAAAACAGAACTCCTCCACTTCCCACCTAAACCCTTTTCTCCTCTTTCTCATCACTGTACACCACACCACTATCCTCCCTATCTCCCAAGTCTGTAGCCTTACTGTTATGCTCGACTCATTCAACTCACAGATTCAATCTGACACTAAACCCTGTCGGTTCTTCCCAAAATCGCTAAAATCCACCTTTTCCTCTCCATCCATCCAAACTGCTACTCTGCTGATCCAAGCAATTATACTATCCTGCCTGGACTAATGCATCAGTCTTCTTGCTGACCACCCTGCCTTCTGTCTCTCCCCACTCCAGTCCAAATTTCACTCTGCTGCCCAGGTCATTTTTCTTAGAAAAAAAAAATTTCATTTCACATCTCCCCACTGCTCAAGAACCTCCAGTGGTTGCCCATCCACTCCTGCATCATACAGAAGCTCCTAGCTATCAGCTTTAGAGCACTCAATCAGCTCACCCTTTTACCTGACTTTGCTGAATTCCTACAACCACTTTATCAAGTGCCCTGCACACTTTATCAAGAGGTCTTCCCCAATCAAAGCCCTCTTTTCCCCTTTTCCCCCTCCCTTCTGCTCCACTTATGCATTTTGATCAATCGTATTTATTAAGCCCTTACTATGTGCAGAGCACTGTAATAAGTTCTTGTGAGAGTACACTGTAACAGAGTTGGTACAGTGCCCTGCACAAAGTAAGGGCTCAATAGATACCAGTGATTGGTAGATAATCAGAAATAATGGAATTTGACTAAGAATAGATAAGAAGTGCCTAGTTCTAGGAAAAAATAACCAGTCTGTATATAACACCAGAGAATAGTGAATAGCTATTTTAATCTCTACTCCAGCACTGTGGAGTTTAGCCAGAACATTCTTCCTGAAACTGCAGTGCTGCAGCACTGATTCAATACGAATAGAGATGTATTGCTTACTGATTACTGATGCATCCTTTTATATAGTATTAAATTTCAGAGCAACCTTGCATAATGAATATCAAATTTAATTCCAAATGAATACTATTTTTATGCATGAGCACGTTAAGTAGCCTAAACACTGCCTACTTCTTACCTCGCCAAACAGAAACCTGACTCACCAGAGGACTACACCTGGTGAACCTTCAATTTGCCTCATGGGTAGAAAGCATCTTAACGATTGTAGGGTCATCTCTGAAAACCAACAATGGATATTTAGAGCTATCTACAGGAAACTAAAATTCAAAGTCACACTAGGTTTTTATACTGCACTATTCCACAACCTCGCTGATTTTTTGCTCTCCTCTTTTTCTCCTCTCTTCTTCCTGTCAACAAATAATATCATAGGAAGCTAGGAACAAAATGGATACCAATGGATATGAATCTGGAGGCCTCCAGGTGGTTAATAGGCCAAGAAAGCCCAAGGGAGAAGGCAAGAACCAGATCCTTCTACTTCAATCCCTCGGGTTTGCATTCAGCAAAACCATTCAATGGAAATGTGAAAAGAACTATGAAAATACCAATGAATAGCATGGTAACTTTTTTTAATCCTGCAAAATCTTAAGGGGTGAGAGGTTTCTCCCTAAAGTTGTAACATTACTAAAAAGTAAAGTGATTACCAGAATTTAACTCAGAAAGTTATTCTGAAGGTCTTAATGAATAACAGATATAATTTGAGCAGAACCTCAAAGGAGAAAAATCAAATAAGATACAAAACATCTACCTGATCAGCTTTTTTTATTTTTAATTAGAGGTACTTTTTACATCAGCCACATTAATGAGATATGGCCCGCGGAGAAGAAAAATTAGTCGAGAAAAGTCTCGTAGAGGAAGTGGGATTTCTTAGGGTTTGGTTTTGAAAATGAGAGGGGGAAGAGTTCCAGGCTAGAGAAAGGTTGTGAGCAAGGGATTAGTGGTGCAAGAGACAAGAACAAAACAGAGTGAGTAGGCTAGTTTGAATGGAATGAAGAGTGCAACCTGAGATGAGGTGAAAAAAGAGAGTGGATTAAATAAGAGGGAGAATGTTAATACGGTCCCTTAAAGCTAATGGTCAGGAATTTCTGCTTAACAGAGAAGGGGATGGGCAACCACTGATGACTTTTAAAGAGCACGGAAACATGTGCAGGGCAATGTTTTACAAAAATGACCCAGACAGTATTGAGGTACTGGAGAAGGGTGAGGCTGGAGGCAGGAAGACCAGTGAGGAGGCTGATACAGAGGTCTAGTCAGGAAAAAACAAGCTCCTGGATTAAAGTGGTAGCCTTCAGGGGAAAAAGAAGTGATCTGAGAAATGTCACGGAGGAAAAATCAACAAAATTTAGCAACAGACATACGTGAGAATTTAAAGAAAGGAGTTAACGAAAATACGAAGGATGCAGGTTTCAGAAATGGAAAGATGGCAATTTTGTCAACCATGGTGGGAAAGTTAGGTGAAGGAGGGGACTTGAGAGGGTAGATGAGTTCAGTTTTACATATATTCAGCTGAAGGTACCAGTGGGATCATGATGCAGAGATAGCCTGTGGACAAGAAGAAATGCAAAATCTGCTCTACCACTTCAGTTTGTTGCTTTTAGAGAATTTTGCCCCTTTTCCCTCACTACATTTGCAATTTGCTCAAGTCCTATTTGTTTCCAGAAGAAGATAACAATAATTTTAAGTGGAGATGGAGAATTCTTTGCACCCTTTTTTCTCTAGGATATGAAAAGGGATTCTTAAAGGCTTCATTAAAAAAAATAACTTTCTGCCTTAATTTGTAACAAGAGTTTCTAAAAGGTCTTCATCCCTGATGGGTTTTTTAGCACTGATCAAAATGCACACAATATACCAAAGGGAAATGTCAGATAAAGGTGAACATCAGGCCAAGTCTTTAGGAGTACAAGAAACGTAATTAAGAGGAAGATTCAGTTTGAAGGAGGAATCTCTTAAGCTTCATGTCCATGAAATAAAATGTGAGGCTGAATCGCCTAAGAGCAGAATCGCCTGTTAGCCAATAAAACAGAAAAACTCTTCTGCAGAAGCTTTTGTGTTAGAAGTTTCTTTAGAAAAGAGCAAACCTTGCTGACAGTTGTCCACATACAAATAGAATGTTTGAACCAATAACCGCTGTTTTACTAGGTGTGGGGCACCCAATCAATCACTTAATAGCTACTGAGTGTCTAAAGTGTGCATTGTTCTAGGGAAAATACAGCAGAATTAGTAAACATGACCCCTACCTTCGAGAAGCTTAACTCTAGTGGGGGTGGTGAGAGGGAGAGACACTTGAACACTGTATTAAGTGCTTGGGAGAGTACAATAACAACAGACTCATTCCCTGTCCACAATTAGCTTACAGTCTGGGGCTGGGGGGGAGGGGGTAGCATTTATATATATTACAGTCATGTACATAAGTGTTGTGGAGCTGGGAGGGGGTGATAAATAAACAAAACAAGTCAGGGTGGAGGAAAATAGGAGGAAGTAATATATTATTTTAAGCCACTTTAAGATAGGTACATATATGCTAAAGGAGTTTGTGAGCACTTAAATGCTTCAATGGTATGGAAGTTGGGGTACATAAAGTGGGGAGATTAGAAATTACGACCTCAGGGTGCGATCACATAATTTAGTCAAGGGAGGAGCGACTGAGGCTAGCGTAGCAATGTGGGACCCTCACCGATAGCCGGAGGGAGCTAGGTTATCATAAAAACATCTGTGGTAATCTTGTAAATCAATGAGCAAAGCAAAGGACAAATGTGGAAGAACAGGATGACAGAGACAGTGATCCATTAAAGGAAGATTAATCACTGAATTGGTTCCCAATTATGAAAATGTTGAGACTCAGTCATCTGAACGAATTTGTGGAAGCCAATTACAATAATACCTCATTAGAATATGGAGTCTAATTTTAGGTTCCACATTTCAAGAAGGATGTGGAGAAATTGGAAAGGGTATAGAGAAAAGCACAAAAATGAATCAAAACGTGAAAAAGTCCAAGGATGGGAATGTTCGATCTAGACCTCCTCCGGCATTAAAGGACAGTCCAAGTACCTCGTAAATGCTTTCAAAATGAAGAGAAGATGATTAATGATCTACCAGTTAACGAAGGGTGGTTAAAAGCCATATGGTGACAAGTTGTGCACCACCAGAGAACAAAAGGAAATGGGATTTACAGAAGGAAAGATTTAGGTTAAATATGGGAAAGAAGTTTCTGATCACAAGGACTTCTACAAACTGATCATCTTTCACAATTGGCAAGTTCACGCTTCATACGGCATAAATATTTGGCTGCTTGGCAGCAGGACATCTAGACTATTAAGATCATTACATCCTTATAATTCTATGAAAATTGCTTTATTTTTGTGATTTAAAACTGATCCAGCTACCTAATATCACTAATGCAGCACACACTGAAAACAAAAATACCAAACAAGGAATGCTATTTACCTCGGAGTAAGGAACGGCTTTCAATGGCTGTCCCCTCCAAATAACCCTCACTAGAGCTTGTCAACATTTCCAGGCCATAAGCCCTTCAGTTGTAGAAATTAGAAGACACATGAAAATGCTTTTCCCCATTGAAATAACAGAGCTTTGGTGTTCATAAAGAATAAAGTTCTGTCTCCTGGATATAGAGATTCCTTTAATAACCCACTGTGGAGACAGTGACTGCTTAATGGACACATTGGGCTAAGCACTGTTGCACACTAACAGTCCCCAAGACTCTTGAGAAGGAAGCAGCCCATCAAATATCCTAAATACACAGAATTCTCAGGATGAAATATCATCCCATCAAATAATGGTTATTTATTGAGCACTCATTGTGTGCAGAGCACTGTACTAAGGAGAGTGCCTGAGAGACCACACTACCACAGAGTTGGTAGACACAATCCCTGCCCTAAAGCAGCTCATAATCTATCAATCAATGCCATTTATTGAGCGCTACATGCTGAGCACTATACTAAGCCTTTGGTAGAGCACAAAACAACAGATTCAGCGGACGTTTGCCCTGCCTATAATGAGCTTACAATCTAGTGGAAGAAATAGAAATAGAGGCAGAAGAACTACTAGGGTCCTAAAATGCAAACTCTATGGTTATTGGGCGGGGGGAGAAATGGCAGGGATGCAGGGAGGAAGATTTCGCAGGAACAAAAGGGATGTGCTGAGAGAACTTGTAAAAACAGATGTTATCATCCAAAGCCAAAGCCTCCTTCAACATAAATACAGCAAAGACAATACTATGACTGATTTCCACCTGGGGTGAGATTTTTGCCCACAGAATTTGCATTAAGGTTTATTCTTGCTCATATACATGTATGCTTTGTTGGAGAATGCCTGAATAGTGATTACTGTACACGGTGTGTCAGATACTTCAGGTCCATTGATTGTGGGACCAAGACGGTTCCGCTAGATAATTGGCTTTGATCTGACAGGTGGAGTGTTTGGCCCAGATTCTGATTATCGTCCAGATCGGGAGGAATGCAACAACACTTCTGAATTCAAACCACAGTCGCTTCTCCTGTAACGTGTTGGTTGTGTGTGGAGGGGGAGGAAGGAGATGTTCCCTTCTTGACAAATCTCTAGTTAAGAGCAACCTGTGTTCTACGACTCATGCCTTGCCAAAGATCACACACGTGCACATAATAGCTTCTTCCAGCATTGCATTCTACCCAGATGAATGGGCACTGTTGGAATAACACTGCTAAATTCCCAACGGCAATCTACACAAAACATGTATTGAAAACTGGAGAACTGACCGCACCTACTCTTTCCTAACTGTACTGCCTCACTCAGTCCAACTGCAAATATCAATGTTACTTTCTAATCTATGTTCTTTCCAGATGGTGCCCAAAGTGCTGCCAGTTAATAAATACTAAAGAGTAATAATTAGATCACATCACAAATTATCTGACCCAGCCCTCAAATGCTTACCTGGCTTAAACTTAAGTAGGACTTGGATGCAATTGGTTCTGCAGAGAAATATAAGACAATTCATAGCTTCCTAGATCATCAGAACTAGATGAAATGTGTATTTGGTATAATCCCACTTCTTCAAATTAGTCTAAATAATGGGAACCTGAGTAAATATATAAACGTAGTAGTAAATACCCATCAGATACTTGTTCGCAAATGGATATACTCCTAATGGCACAAAATGTAGTTTGTTTTTGTTTGTACATCTCTGAAAATTATTCCAGAGACATCTGAAACCTCTTTAATATTCGCCTCCGTAGGTGAGATTTTTCTAGTCTGGTGTTTCGTTACCCTATCTACACTATTCCTGTCTGAACATTCAGCTCGACTCATTAGAATAAACATCTGCTACAAACGTTATTAATGAGATACATATCAAGGGATCCGGGCAAGCCACTAACCACCTGGGCTAATCACACTGTTCGGTACAAAAGCTCTAACAGCAGCAAATATAGAACCCGCCTGTACATATTATAATAATTATCTTATTCATAGAGCAACTGCTACTTCTTCAGTAGAGCCCTTCACAATACACTGGGTGCATTTCTCAGGCCCACGTATGCCCACTCACAAACAGAGCTACTGCTAACATCTATTGCACACCCTGTATTATAACAGAGCCAGAGGGCATAATTTTTGTAATGGAAAATTTTCAATTTGACTTTCAGATTTACATATCTAGGGAATGTATTTGCATAAAAACGTTTCTAAAGTACTAGAGGCTTAACAACAACTGTTACAATTAAAACAAACTACAGGATTTATAGTCCGAAATGGTTCAACTTTTTAAGATTCACTCAAGCAATAAAACAACAAGCTTTTCAAACATGTTGTACATAATAAGTATTCTGGAAAAAGAGTCTTTACAGGGAAAAACATCTCTTTCTACCTCAGGCATTTAAATTTTCCTAGCAGAAAGTGAAACGCAGTTGAGATAAAAAAACTTTTTTTTAAAACAAGCAACACAGGCACTTGCTAACATTTCCAATGCTGATTTCCTACTACAACTCAGCCCGCACACTTCACTCCTCTCACCATCAACCTATATCTCACCAAATCTCAATCTCATCTATCGCACCGTCAACTCTCTTGCCCGTGCCTTCCTCTGGCCTTCGAACTCTCCCCTCCACCCCCAACTTCAAAGCATTATTAAAATCACATCACCTCTGAGAGGCCATCCGGGATTAAGCCTTCATTTCCCCTACTTCCTCTCTCTTCTGGGTCTCCATACACTTCAATCTGAACACTTTAAGCGCTTGATACTCACCCCATCCTCGGCCCCACAACACTTACGTAAATGTCCATAATTTCTTTTAATGTCTGCCTCTCCCGACAAGACTGTAAACTCCTTAGGGGCAGGGAACGTGTCTACCAACTGTTAAACTTTCCCAAACACTTAATACAATGCACTGCACAAAATCAGCACTCAGTAAATACCACTGGTTGCGAGTATTTAACAATGTAATTAGCAATTTATAAAATTAAAAAGCAATTAGCAAACAACAACTACCTGGATCAAAACTCTACTTACAAGTCAAAATGAATTATAAAAACTATACTCTTCATTATACTAGCAAACATTTTAAATTTCCCTTTCAGAACCACAATAGGTGGTCTCCTGGCCCACCGTACACTTAACTCAGGGTTTCTTGAAATTCGATAAATACATTCTAAAAATTGAAATCTACTTCTATCCACTGTTTCCTCAGATTAAAGCCTGACAAGAACTCTGGCTGAACAATGCATGATGGGTTTCCTTTCCAGACCCATGTTGTCCTTCCCCCATGCAGTTGTGTTTTTCCTAATTGCTCACCAATTTTAAATTTAATTATACATCATTGGCCAGGCAGAGAAACGGGACTGGCCAGCTTCAAATGCCTAAAATTACCTCTGGAGTTTTTCCTTCACAGGAGTTATACTTTGCCAAGTCCTCACGTCTATTCAATGGCCATTCGTAATGATAGGTTTACTCTCACCAACTGTTGTGGTCATCAGAAATAGTCTTTCCGGAACTACAGGTTAAAGTGAATATTGTGCCACAATATCACTGAAACTGCTCAAGGCCAGAACCATTTCCTGATTTCAGGAAAACATACCCGGCTAAACAGGAGGCCCGTCAGCCAGAGATACACCCCTGAGTCTCGTTGGCCCACCAAACCTTCCCGAGTTTATCAAATTTGGTATAAAACGTTCTGCATATTTACTACCTTTTGATCCAATACTTTTAACCTCAATGCCGCCAAAAGAAAAATATAAAGGTGTACATTTGAATCACCCTAAAATCTATTTCAGTACAATTCAAACTACAGAATGGGGAGAGTTTGGGCCTCTAATGCTTGGGTTTTCAGATGATTGAAGTTTTTCTATAATTCGAAGATTTATAAATCTTTTCAAAAGTGACTTCAATAGGTCCTACACTTCAAAATGACATGTGTCAAAAGAAAGCACATACAGCTTTCACTGAATTAGAATCACTGGGTTTAAGAAACCAAATATGACCATGGTGAGGCCTTAGACACAATCCTTTAACCGTTTTTGAAAAAACTGCGGGAAAAGCAAATTTCAAGAACCTAGAATCTAAAAGACAAATACCAAGAAAGAAGAGAATCGCTTAATCAGTCCTAACTCGGGCATTCATTTAACAGCTGAAAAGACAGATTTTATTCCACTATAAAAGCTATTTCTCATGAGGAATTCTTTTGGCATAATTCAATACAAGGTCAAAGTCAAACATCTAAAAAATTTCAACAACCTGATGCAGCAGAGAAAGATTTAACTAAAGGAACTCTGGTGAAAACTGACAAGTTTCTATTTGAGATTTACACAGGCCATGCATTATGAAGCCATGCTTCATCATGTTACCTGATCATGACAAAACGAGGAAATTGATGATTTTGAAGGAAAAAAAAAAGACTTTAAGTGCATCTCTACCCTAGCATTTCAGTTCAGTAATTCAGTATTGGCTTTCATTGCAATGTTAAGGTTCCTTGAATGCTTGAAAATGTGTAATATGAGGTCAGCACTTGGAAAATATTGTATAACATTCATTATACTAACTAGTTACTGTAGATCGCATGAAAGACAAGTTTACTGCATCTATTACAAGCAACTGTCATTTGAACAATTATCACATTACAATTATTACAATTATTTCTATATTTATGCAAACAAAAGGTTTTGCCCATCTATTGATTTCTCAAATAATTTCAGAACTACAAATTCCAAATTAAACACAACTCCTTTATCTCACCTGAGGTTACTTACAAAATGTAAAGCATAACTACTTATACATTGGCTGTGTAAGTAAATCTTAACCTTTAATTATTTGCACCTTTTAATGAAGCTGGTGCAGTTACTGGACTCTTTAGATTTCTTAGAAGGGTTCTAAAACTGCTGTCTCCAACAGCCAGATTCCACTGGACTACTTCTAACAGGGGACTCAAGTAAGCAGACATCAGCAATGATGGGGCAGGAGAAACAAAAGATGCATACCATACCGTTGCATATCAAACCCAGCAAAACTCGACTTGGGGAAACCACTTAGCTCCCTGATATTACCTGGTCAGTTGGCCTGCCTTGCTTCCTGCTCTCTCCTGCCTGTTGTGCTGCTCCTGGACTTCACCGCCTTCTAACTCTGGCCGGTCTCTTTTCAATTGCATTGGACTCCTTTCCCACAGTGGGCTCTTCCCTTTCCCCAGACCACCGCTGATTTCTCACCAAGTTTTAATCATCATCCTGCCCCATCCAACCTTGTCTTTCCACTTAACCACCCAATTCCAGGATTCCACATTTTAAAGTGCTAACTCCAAGAACTGACCTGATTTTATTTTCTCTACCCCAAAACTTAACACAGTTCTTGGTAAGTGTTTAATGAATGCCACAGTTACTATCATTATTCTAAGGCCCAAAATAGGGTGTGCTTCTTCAAGTCACGTAGTTTCTGGATGTAAATTTATAAAAATATTTCAATAATTTTACAGCAACTACAATCACAGGTTTTATTAGAATAATAGAGATTGGATCAGCCATGTTAATTTAAAATACAAAGCTGTCTCATTTTAGAACAAATAATTACAATTAGTTACTAAGTCATACTTCATCTTACATGGTCCATCTTTACAGCAAGGCCAGTGGTATATTTCTAGAGAGCTGAATCTTGAGAGAACTCTTTAACTATAAAAATTCTACCAGTCTTGAAAAAGCACACTAAGAAACCTGATATGACTATCCTAACCTAAAAATGAATTAGCATAAATGACAGGACTAAGTTTGTGTTGAATCTTGGACAGCTTATGACCAACAGCTTTAACAATATTAAAATTCATTGTTCGATGGTATATGAGGATTTTCAAAACCAGGTTTATTTCATACTTTCTTGAAAAATTACACTCACACTTTCCAAACTCTCCTTGCTTACATTCTCCTGTAAGGGAGAACAGGAAAAAAGTTTTTAAAAAACCTTACGTTTTGTATTTCACCAAATGAATAGGAAATGAATTAGACAAAAGTTGCAGAATACGCTATGAAAATGAGACTTTGGCAAAAAAACAGCAGACATAAAACGAATGTGGTCGTACGTAATTAATGCATTGAACTGAACACCTTGGGACAAATCTGAGAGTAAACAACTTGCAGCCCTAAAGCACTATACAAATTGTTTTTCATTTTGTGACAACCTACTGCTTGTTCTAATGAGGCCTAGCTCCATTAGTTTCAGGCTCCAGACTTTGCATGGGCTATCCTCCCATGAAAACACAAAAGGCTTGCGTCAGTTGCCAAGGAAAGCAGTTCGATTTATAAACTGACAGTCTGTGTGTCAAAGTGGATGTATGTAGAAGTTCATATACATGTGGAAGGAAAGATGTTCTTTAATTCCTTAGAAATGTTAATAACAGGGTATAATAATACCTCTATAATCATCCTCTAATAGCAACTAAATAAGAATAAACACAAGCAAAGATTTTTTCAGAACATGCCCTGCTCCAGCCATGCAAAAATTAAATAGATGACTTTTTATAAGTGACACTTCCATTTCACCCAGCCTACCGTTTCTAAATCCTCTGCTTCTTCTGAATGTTCCTCAAGCACCGAATCCAGTGCTCTACAGCATGGGCACTCAATCTCATGGGCACTGATATGCTGATTCCAATCCAGCTCTCGAGGGAACGTGTCTGCTTGTTGTGTTATACTCTCTGCTTTGCACACAGTAAGTATTCAATAAAGACGACTGAATGAATGAATGAATGGTGACTGCTATTCTGTTGCGTCTGCTACTGCAATAAATCTGCGCCATCATCCTGAGCGCCAGTTATTGGGTAGATCCTGTCTCCATAACAATTCCCACATCAACCCTTAAAATACAAATAGATAGCAAGCTCCATTCAATTTCTTGTCAACCATTAAGCTTACAGATCCAAGAAACCGTGACTCCTTTCCAGGTTATTAGGGATTTTTCTCTACTGTATCTAATGTAGCTGATGAGTTTCTACTTGTATTTGTATAGTCAATCTGCAGCATTACTTGAATGCTTACTGGGTGCATAGTAGGGTACTAAGTGCTTGGGAGAGTACAATAAAATAGTGTAGGTAGACATGAGGTTCACAAGGTGCTTACAGACTAGAGTGGGAGACAGATAATAAAATTAATTATAGATCAGGGTGTACATAAATTTCGTGGAGTTGGGTGAATATCAAAGCGCTTAAGGGCTGCACATCCAATGATGTAGGTGATGCAGAAGGGGAGAGGAAATTAGAACTTAGACAGGGAAGACTTCTTGGAGGAGGCATGATTATTCTAGTGGGGCTAAATTTTGGATGTTGGACTACATCGCTGTTTTCTAGTCTGCTTAGTACAGTGGTCTGCCCACAGTAAATGCTCAGTAAATATAATGATTGATGGATTTGGATAAATAGCAAATGTTTTCTCAAAAACTCCAAGCCCCCACAGTTCAATAAAACAAAGGATCCAATTCCTTTCATGAGGGACCTATTGGATGCCTGTAAATATAGGAAATATTTAAGTCAAACAATTCATCCCAATTCAACCAGAAAAATCAATCTTAGCTAAATATAGTAGGCTGCAAGGGCACCAAAAGGAACTGCTCCAATGCTAGTCTTTTCCAAAGATAGGCATCAGAAAAACAATTATATAAACCAGAACCATGTTAATTCAAGGGTGATTCAACCTTGCTTATCCCTGGAAATATTTAATTCCCACATTAAACCCAGATCTCACAGTTAAAATCAAATCCTAAACTGGATTCCAGGTTCTTTCAGTAATGCTCGGGTTGAGTTTCACTGATAAAGTAGAACTACACCTCTTCCTATTCCTGCTCAATTAGCTGAATTTTCTGCTAATTATCTCATTTCCACCTAGACAATGGAGACAGCAGGATTCACCAAAACATGGGACACAGTCTTAACACTTCAATTAAAAACTTCCTCTTGGAAACCTAAGCCACCTGCTTTTGGACTTCTTTGCAAATAGACCACAGATAATTTTTTTGACTATTGATTCACTGTCCAAACAAGTGCTCTGATTTTCCATATCTCTCTCAGACTTTCCATGTTTAAATCAGTGATTGTTAGTTGCTCACTAACAATGGTAAATTAATTCTCTGAAGATTCCAGATGAATAATGTTCAGGCCAGGCAACCTATATTATTATTTAAATTGAAAGAATATACTCATCATAAAATCTCAGACACACTGACAAGCACACACATATATCATTAAGCCTTAAATGCCCCCCAAAATATGAGCATGCATATTTCACGAGCAATTTCTCATTTGCTTTCTATCAATGATAATGACATGATTTCCATTAACTACTAATTGTCCATTCTCTTTTCTATCTCTAGCCTCCCCCACTATTAACATATTTATAAAAGTAATCTTATTTTCTTCACCCCCTAAAGACAGTTCTCACATTTACTCTAAGTATTGTCTTTTTCTTTTCTCTACTCTCACATCTGCACCTAGTCACACTCCTGAACAGATGAAAATCCTACATAGTAAAAATTCAGAAGATGGAAATCTTCAAGATCGGGTTTAGATCAAGCCTCAGAAGGTAAAGTAGTTCTATAAAGCAGGTTTCACCTGGCTAATTTAAAAGTAAACCCAGGAAGTTAATTTGGAGAAAAGATACTAAAGTGGGCAACAAAGAGTAAATCCCCTTTTCCCCAGGGATTTAGAGACTGAATGTAGAAGAGCTCCTGTGGTAGTCAAACTGGCTCTGACAAAGCCTCCTGTAAGAAGAGCCCTGAAACCTGAAAAGGAGAGTTTTGCTGAAAGCTAAAGAACAATGTGAACCCTAATTTGCCCGGGGGCCCACTGTACTCCTGGCCTAAACTCCAGCTGGCTCCAGTCCTAGAGCCAATTCTTCTCTCTCCAGGGAGGTCAGGAGTGGACTTGGGAATTCTTCTCTGAATTCCTCCCTAGCCAAAGTCCTAGTCGAGTCTTTGGATTTCCCAGGCAGTGCAATATTCAGACCAACCCAGCAGCAGGATCCTTTGGACACTGATTACAGGATAAGGAAAATAGGAGACAGAGATTAAGGGAGACCACAGTCGGATGCTTCCAACCTAACCCCCTCTTCTCCCACACTTGTTTATGATGAACCTGAGACCTAAAGGATCTCCCAATTTTCTGCTCAAGTGAGTGACTTAGAAGACACATTATGAAAAATTAAGGTATTTTTAATAGAGGAAAATTCAGACATTATGGGGCATTTTGACCACAGGTCCCCTAGGAGATTGTGTTTCAGAAAATGGGTGATGAGAGAGGCTAATCATTCCCTGCCCCTTCAAGAAGTCAGCTACGGTATTTGATGTAGCCCATAGCTGAGTAGAGAAAATAAAAAACTAAAACCTCCACCCATGGAGGGGAGGGGGCTGCTGGAAAGGCCCCCACTCTAGCTCTTTCCACAGACCAAGAGCATCTTTTTGTTTTATTTTGTATGGTATCTGTTAAGCTCTATGTACCAAACTGCTGGAAGTAGAAGTCAAAATGCTGGAGTAGATTCAAATTAATTAGGTTTGGACCAAATCCCTGTCCCACGTGGGGCTCACAATTTAAGTAGGAGGCAACTGCAGAGACTCAGTCCGGTAAGCGGGTAATATTTAGAAACATCTGTTTCAGGTTTTTTCACGGAAAACAGAGCCTGCCCACCCTGGGCAAATGTAACAGTAGATTTTAAAATTTCACAAGTTCCACTTGCACCGATGGGGTTTTAGTGAGATTTCATATGTTAGCCATGAGGTGGAGAAGACAGTAGCCCAGTAGCAGGTCTAATGCTAAGAGCATGGGTCCGGGAGTCAGAGGACCTGGGTTTTACAGCTCTGCCACCTGTCTGAGTGACACTGGGGAGGTCACAACTTCTCTGGGCCTAATTTCCTCATCTGTAATCTGGGGATCCGAGTCCGGTTTATCTCCCTTCCCCTCAGACTGCGAGCCCCATGTTGGACAGAGACTATGTCCTACCTGCTTATACTGTATCTAACCCAGCATTTAGTTTAGTGCCTGGCACATAGTAAATGCTTAATACCACAATTATTATTAAGGGTGTCTTCTTAAACTTGCATACTAGTAAGAGCCTAATGACAGACCCAGAAGTTTGCACAAGGGTGCTGCTCAGGCAACTGGGCTGCTACGATTTTATTCCACTACCAGTCTGCACTGACTCTGACTTTGAGTCTCCTGGATGTGACAGCAAAAGTTGGAAATAGAAAGGTACAAAATGCAATACATCAGGCAAGCAGGAATGAGTCCAAATAATGGTCTGATTTTTCTGATCCAATCTCCTTCAGCGTTAAGTTGGTAACAAAAGCAGTTTGAAGCCAAAGGTGTGAATGTGTGTTTGGGGAAGAAGAAGACGGTTGCGGGGGAAGAGGAGGTGTGGAGGGGATGAGCCCATGCTAGAGAGTAAAGCTTGTATAGGACAATTCTTGTCAAAAAATTATTCCTGGCAACTTTAAAATTGGTCATCACTTCTAATTGAACTATCCTCATTTTAAATATTCTTAGTACTCCTTTGTGGCTTGAGAGGTGGCCAGACCTCAACTGAGGTTTTTAATGAAACATTTAACCTTGAAAAGATCAAATAAAATATTCCTCAGCATTAAAGTACATCACAAAACTTTTCTTTGAAAGTTGAGCACCATACGTTAAACAACACGCTGTTGAGTTTCTTTACACCCTGCTGTAAGAAAAATACTTCTAAATGAATTTGGGATGCTCTAGCCTAAGTAACCCCTTCCTGCTTCCTTGAGTTATGATGAAACCCTTTGGTGATAGGTCCCACAGAATATTTTTTCACATTTTCAAAAAATCTGGTGCCTTAGAACTCACTGTATTATACTTGGATATGTCATTTAACAGCAATCTTATTATATTTCTAATTAATTTATCCAAGTAGAATACTCAAAATGGTTTCTTCCATGGATACAGTATTTATTTCTGTAAAATCAACTTAACCACAACTAATTTAGGAAATCTCCTATAATACACTTTTGGCTGTGTGATTCCAACAGATGCCTGCCTAATTTTGCCATATGTACTGTTCCTGTTAATAGAGTAATCAATTTGTGACAAACATCCCACTAACCTTAGAAAGTCTGCTGGGTCACGGTCTATCATTTTAGTTCTCTCCGTGAATGTGCTTTCTGATATCCTTTTATCTGTATGCTTCATCTATACTTGCGGGTTATTTTAGACAACAAAAATCAAGTCAGCTTCTGGGTTACTAGATATGTATCTTTTAAGAAGTCTTTTAACCTTGAGTTACCTTTCCTGCCTGCTTCCATGGTATCAATTTTATTACACCAAGGGCAAAAACGTGCTGCAGGATATCCAAAATGGATAGGAATCCAAATACAAACTTTTTCTTGACTAAATAGGATGGGATTATTTTGTTGACATCTTTAATGAACTTAAAGGTACATGAGAAATTTAACTGACCTTCTGAAAAAGAAGACACCTTTCATTCTGGTATTCTCAGGTGGTCAAAATGTCAAGTGAAATTTCAAACAGCAAGCTTCAAAATATGAAATAGCCAGCTTGAGGAAACAATTTCTCTCCCGGAGAACAGTGCTGTACATCTTCTAGTGAATCACTTAGTTCTTTTAATTGATCCTCTTAAAAGAGTCCCGACTCTTAACAAGATGCTACTACAAGCATATTCTTATTGAACTTCAGGGTGCCTTAGATAAGCATTTGCTAATCTAAAAAATATAATATACTGAAACAATCTGATTTTAAAAGTGTTGGTACTTTCCTAAAATGTTCCTTAAAATTTGTTATTGTGTTTGTGTATTAGAGAATGCAAATACTATCTAATACACTAAGTTACTCTTTCAAGTAAAAAATAAGTTCTTATTTCTACCTTTTGACCCATGTCCCCACAATCTCCCCCTCTTCCCTGTCATTTTCCTCCTTCCTCCCACCAAATACTGGCAATTTAATATCTAGGCTTTCTACCATTTCATTTTTCAGGAGTGACATTTAACTTAGTGGGCGCAAAAAATATCTTGAAAAAAAAATCCATCTCCTAAAGTACAGTGAGAAGAATGGTATTCTTTCATCACTCTTCCATGATCGTGTTATTACCAAGAGCTCTTATTCTGAATCCTACCTTTCATTTTCTTAAATTCCTAACTCATCTAATCTTCTGTTCCTTTTAGCCTCTGTAAAAATAAGCAGAAATTCTTCTCCACCATTCAGAAGACTGTATGTCATCCTTGTAGCATTATCTGTGCTACTGCAAGGAAAATATAAAGCCTTTCTGCTTTCTTTCTGAATCACACATGGCTTCTATGGCTTTCTTCATTACAAAATCACCAATTAAACTAGCTTATTCCATCTTCCCCACTGGTAGCAGCATTCTTTTCAATATTGCCTTTCATATCACCGGTCACACTGCTATGCCTTCTGCCTTCCGGCCTGTTCACATACTAACTTGTCAAAAGAACAATGTCCTTTTATTGTGGATGTCTAGACTGATCAAGCACAAATATCTGCCAGTTTAGAAACAGATGACTAGATCAGTACTGGGGGACAGAATGATCTTGCCCACTGCTTGCCTATATTTTTTAATTGAATCTGATTATAACCATTTCCAAATACAATTTTTGGAAATTTCCTATTTGGCACCAAATAATTACAATTGTAAAAATTGCCAAATTAAAAGACATGCCTCAACAGGCAAAGAGAGATGTGAATTTCAAACTGCGAAAGATAAATAGGTACGAGACCACAGACACGTCCAAGTTGAGCAGGGGAAGACTATGAGGAACCGAGATGTATTTTCCTGAAGGGAACATCACAGTTTAGTTAACTCTGGTTCAGATCTGAATCGACAGACTTTTGAAGAAGGTGGCAAAGTTTATTGGGAAAAGAATGAGGTTGGGAATCCTGGGGTTTTATCTTAGCTCTGCTACTGCTTTACTCCATGACCTTGGGTAAATTACTTAACCTCTCAGTGCCACTGTTTAATCATCAGAAAAATGAGGATAATAATACCTTTCCCTCCCTATCTCACATGGCTGTCGGGAGGATAAATTAAATTAATTGTGTGAAAATGCAATAAAAAAAAAATCAAGCACTGCATAAATTCACAAGTTTGACTGCAGGAAAATCCCAAACCATGCAGGAGAGTTTCCAAAATTTATGTTTTTCATCTATCCTATTAGCTCTTTCTATACTTGGGAAATTAAGGTCTCACGAAATTAATATTAAAGGGCTAGCTAAAGTTTACCAAGAGATTAAAAAGATATGTCTTTTTTTAAGATAATGCTTTAATTCAGAATGAATCTTCTCGTTCCTGAAAAAATGGCATTTTAAAGTTGATGGAGTTCTTATTTCTTTGCTGCTATCTTATTATCTTTTTAGTGTTTTAATTTTGTACTTGTTCCCTGGGGTACACTGCTTTTTCCTTACCCTGAGCAGAATATATTAAACAATGTTATTTCTAAAGAGCTAACCCACTGATAGAACAATAATGGCCTAGAAAAGTATAGCTTCCTTAGAATGCTACTCATCAGATATTAGAGAGAGACATAAATAAGAGTTATGAAAAATTGAAACAAGCTTGAGAAAATAAAAATTTTAAAGTATACATACACATGTACATATTCACCTGGACTCCATAATTACCTGAATCAAATTATATTAGGGCAATATAACAGTCTTTTGGGATTCCATATTTGTCCCCAAGTGAAAGCTGTTGATGTAACTATTTTCTAAAATATATTTCAAAGTCTTTCCCCCCCCCCACTGAGGATACGTTAGATTCAATCAACCAATGGCATTTAGTGTGGTGAACACTGTACAAGAGCTTTGGAAAGCACAGCACAATAGAGTTGGTGGACATGATCTCTACCCACAGGGGGCTTACAGTTGGTTCAAATACCCAATCAGTCACTGGGGGTTACACTAAAGTGGGTTGACCAGAGCAGAATGACCAGAATTGTTCTGAGAGATGTGCTCCAAGTGGCAGAAATGTGAATCGCTGAGAAACAACAGAAGATAGGCCAATTCTGCTCGCAGCAATCAGGAACAGGGTGACGGCCTTAAGCTTGAGCAAAGTATTTTAAGTGGAATTAAATGGGACCTGCAAATGGGGCCTGCAGCCTCCAACCCGGGAGGCAAGCAATTTGGGAGGGACTCCCATGTGGTTAGCAGCATCTAAGCAGTGCAGAGAGACACATTTATCATTCAAAATCTTAAAAACACACACACACAAAAAGGATATTTTCAGTACCTTTTGAAACAAAATGAAAGAATACTCAATTAGGCAGAACCCAGCTGGAGGATCGAGTACTGGTTCCAGGAGACTGGCAGTACTCAAACTATACATGATAATTGCAATATGGATCTCTTCTTGGATAAAATGTGATTTCACATTTTGTAGCAGAACCAATTAATGCCATCACCAAGCAGAAACAATAGTAAACAGAAAGAACTAATCTTGTAAATTGAGGAAATTGTAGTAACTCAGGAACACACAACTTGAATCAGAAATTTGTCAAAATGGACACACTGGCAATAACTAAAAGAAAGGAAACTTGTGAGTCATTGAGATAAACCAGTAACGATATACAACTGGAACAAAGGATTTCAAACTGGGACCAAATGGAAAAACCAACCATTTTAGACAGTGAAATTGACAGTTCCTCATTTAACTTCTAGCGAAGTCCAAGGGCTGACAATTATCCTTAGAGAGAAGAGGCATATCAAAGAGTACAATAAGAATAAGTATTTAGCATTTAGCCTATAGCAAGAATTCAGCAAAAAATATGACATTTGAACAGCATCAGCCTTTAAATAGTTTTAGAAGTCCTGAAGCATGTCTCCCGAGTATGCAGGGGCAGAAATTTCCATTCCCCGGAGTGCAACCTTGCCCCATAACAAAGCAATCTGCTTTGAGGGTCAGAGTGAATTGTGTAATTTTTTTTGAAGTCAAACTTACCGAGTGCCATCTGCTTTCCAGCTTACTTTATATGGCTTCTGCTCTAAAAATTTAATATTTTGCTTGTCCATGGAAACCGGCTGTGCTCCAGGGAATCCAGACCTAAAAGAAGAAAAAATATTATTGTTCTATGGCAGGTATCCATTCAAAGCAATTCATTTCTTACATCAATCTTGCATGAGTCACATTTTCCTTGCAGTATACTAGATCTGCTATAAGGTCAATATACAGTTGGAATAATATCTCTTTTAACAAGATTTTCTGATCGTTATTTCCTTAATGGCCAATGGCAACATTTTAAAATACAAGTTTGAAGAGTTTCAGTTTAGAGATTGAGCCTGGGGCTTTTAAAGGGAAAATTTTGAACTCTGAATACCCACAGGCTAGGCGGCAGAGTAGGTCTGTTAACATCTTTTGCTTCAGGGGACCAGGGGGGGAAAAGGAAAACCCTGGTAATATCCAATATTAGAAAGCCAGTTTGGTGTAATTCAAGCAAGGCCAGCATATAACTTTTCAAACTAGGCCTAGAAGTAATAAAAAAAGTGTACCGGTCAAGACTGAGGTACATTGGTGGACCACAGTACCATACATATAACTGAAGCTATTAGTCCCTCATTTTCATGATATTTGTTATGGGCATACTATGTTGTAAGCACTCCTCTAAGCGGTGTAGTAGATGCAAGTTAATCAGGCTGGATACAGTCCCTCTCTCACACAGAACTCACAGTTTAAGAAAGAAAATGTTTTAAGAAAATTAATTCTCACTGATCCACCAGATATTCACACAGTAATCCAAGGGAAACTTTTGCTTAATTCTTAACAGTGAACAATCCTGTTTCTTCCAAGGCCATGATAATTCCTTTAACAGCTTTGATGATCATCAGATCATGCTCAGCTGCCACAATGTTTTCTTAAACAAACCTTTCTTTAACATTGGTTTTGCAGGCTACTTCTTTCGAATGCATGGGGTAAAAGAGAAAGCTTTAAAGTATGAGATTACTGTAACGTATACACCAGCATCAAGGAGGGCTGAACCTGTTGTTGGGCAGGGGTTGTCCCTATCTGTTGCCGAATTGTACATTCCAAGCGCTCAGTACAGTGCTCTGCACATAGTAAGCGCTCAGTAAGTACGATTGAATGAATGAATGAACAAGGAAAAAGTTCTTTAAAAGGTTCGTTACCCTTCCCAGCCACAGAACTGATGACATTTTTGTTGTATCTCTCCTAACTTAGGTTGAGTTGTTACTTGGGTTACACCTTTAACAGACACACCTTCCAAGAAAATGGCACCCTATGAATAAAAACACAAGAAAAACGTGCAGTTAGAATACGACCCGCAGAGTCATACAGTTAGAAAAGAGTTAGGTTCAATTCTCTGCCTCTGAGCAGGGTTGTATTTAGCCCATTCCAGAAGACAGCAGTTCATCTTTCCTTACAAATCTCACAAGGACTCTCTCTGAGTCACAACCAAGAGAAAATTCCTGGGGAATTTACCCCCAATACCTCACATTCTCTATATATGTATTAAAATATACACATAAACTTCATTTATATATTCAATTCAGGTGCTCAAAGTGTCTTTTAGACATTAAACAAAAACCTACCTTTACAAAATTGAAAAGTGGGTGGGGATAGTTCTTTGGTGGGAAGAATACTGTGGTCCTGTTTCATGCAAGGCCAAATTATACCAAAACACAGAATACCGCACTCTATAGCAATCAAAAAGCACTTCAGAATTCCAGTTACCTACTTGAATGTATAACATCCAGTCACATTTATTGAGTGCTTATTGTACACAGAACACTGTATTAAGTGCTTGGGAGAATACAATATAACAATATAACAGACAAATTCCCTGCCGCCGCCGACATCCAATGCACCTTAGAAAATAACTGTATGACATTATCTTAAACCAGCTTTATCTCCTACTATTTCTATTAAATAAGGCATATGGTAAGATGATTTACAACACAACTAGAGACGTATACCTAATTATAATTTTGAAAAACTTGAAAACAAGCTAGGGTTTGGTGTTTCTCCCAAACATTCATAGCTTCTCGGCTCAAGAAGAACATATTTGATGAATTCGATCAATGATAACGCCAGGGCACTCTCCTCACACCCAGCAGATTTTCCACATTCGGTTATATATCTTAATGAAAATATGTTTACTTGCTCCCAAAGGTAATTACCGTGAAGTGGCGTTCATAAATTAAAATGATAAATAAAATCCAGAGACATCATGGCCTTTTCTGTTCCTGTTTTCAGTTGTGCCACTCGAACATACACAGACTTTTATTGGAAAGAAATGAACAGAGGCACAGGAAACAGCCTTTGTAAAGGTAGCATGCACTGATTATACCCAAAACATCTGCTACCATTCTTCAATTGCTACCAGCTTCCTGATCAGTAATCAAATGTTTCCATTTCAGTGTCAATTATAGCAAACACAGGGAAACCGTAGCATTGTGCTCAAGTGCTTTATAGGCATATCCACCCTAACATTAGCATTTTTACTCTAACAAATAATGATTATTTTACATCGACTCTCCAGAACAGGCAATGCCATTTTGGGTACCTTACTTGCCCAGCTCATAAATAATGTGCTTGTAAGAGGAGACAAAAGAAAGCTCTTGGAAGATTTTCTCCAGGTAAATATTAAGTGTTACATGGAAACCACCTAACTGTGGGAGATTAACGCCTGCAAACAGACCTCATGTGGAAGCAAGATCCTTGCACTTAAAATGTTGCGATAGGAGGTAAGAGAGATCCTTGGCTGAAACAAATAGGACACGGGCTAAATGACCAACCCTGGGCCACTAATTACTCCAGGAATTATGTGCCTGAGCAGCTAGAGTCTATCATGGATTGAACTCATTAACCATATTCAGTCCATAAATAAGACAATCGTGAAGGGCATCGCCCTTGTCTAATGAGAGACTGTGAAAGAAAGGAAAACGTTATTGTCACTGGAGCACTCTTCCAAAAACAGGCAGGAGGGAAAAGAATAAAAGGGAAAAATGAAATCTAAATTAGAGAGGCCACTGAAACTCAGGGTGATTTATTATTGATAAATAATAAAAACGAACATAAACAAAACTAACAATCAAAAAGTTTCTTCAACCAGATGTTTTCCCCAAATATAAATCTTCTAGTTAACCACCAACCCCAATTAAAGTGCCTGTCTGCACTGAAGTAGTTCAAACCATTACAATATTGATATTAAGCCCCTAGTAGCGAGGCATCCAGAACAGCCAAGAATTTCAAAAAACAACGACCATTGCACGTGACTTCATTTGGAAACTAAGCATCCGGCTAGTTTACCCTACAGAACAGTGATGGTGAATGGAGGCCAAATAACTGCCATGAGATCTCCACCACTTTCCACGAGTCCGGCATATTCCAGTGCTTACGCTGCCACTTCCGACAGAAGCCTGCCCGGACAAAGCCGAGCCCCAGAAGTCAAGAGTCTATATTGACCCGAAACCCAGCCCGTTCCGGCCGATTTCATCTGGGGTTGAAAGAAGCAGACGTCGGTGTGAGACGCGGCATCCGTGCCCAGTTGTCTCTGTGGGATCCGGGGATTTCTGTGGAAGCCAAACGCTTCCGGGATGATGAGGGGCAAAGCAACGTTCGGTCTAGACGTTACCAGAAACTACAGTCGTCCTCCGGCCCAAGCCCTGGGCCTACACACTTCCTCACGAAAGTTAACGATAAAGATAGCCGCCTGTCACAGAGGTTGCTGACCGCGTGAACCTGGCTACCTGTCAGTGGCTGGTAGCCCTGAACCAGTGGACCCCAGAATGAGCCACGACTGAGGACGGCGGCTGCCCATGTTGGAAGGGAGGGTCACAAGCAACGAGAGTGAGCTTCAAAATCCACCACAGCTAATTAACACAAAACAAAAATATAAGCTCGGCGATACCCAGGAACCTCAGAAGCACAGAATAATTTTAAATCTCAATTTAAACTGCTCGGGATTTATTTTTTTTAGTATCAAAACCAGGCAACACATCTCATTTCCACGAGCCTCGGTCTTTTCTTGGGAGAGGACAAAAAGTGGAATAGTCAAGGTACCGCAGATCAGAACATTAATGTTCAGAGAACAGTGGTCCGACTTCAGACTTAAACAAGTCCTAGCTAAAAAATAAGACAAAAACACCCCAGCTTTACCAGTTTTAGGCGCTCTTTTCTCCTTTTGCCAAAAGAAGAACTAGACCCAGGCTCTGATTCCTTTTTTCCATCATCATCTTCATCCTCATCTTCATCTTCTTCAAAGCACCAATCTGGCAACACAGGTGGGGGAGGTGCCTCCTCAACATCCCCATAACGACGAAAAAGTTCTTTCAAATAATCACCCTTGTAGATTCCCGGTGGTCTGGCTTGGGCAAAGGTAGCTACTGCTGCTTCAATACTGGAAAGAAAAAGGGGAATACACATCATTTCTTGGCTGCTATGAAATAATTCACAACGGAGTAATTACCTGGGAGGTTTTAGGGGAAAACTTAACTATTTACATCAGAGAAACACGTACACAAAATCAGTGGTGTGACTCAATATGGATCAGGGTTTTATCATCAACTCTCTTGCCCTTATTCCTTGGACTGAAGTTTTACTCCCCAGCTGCCTTGCATAGATTTGGTTCACTGCATCTTTTTAACTTTATTTCTAGTAATTACTTGTACAGGGCCAGTTTACCACTGAAAACTACGAGATCGGAAAAAATGAAGCTACAGTGAATGGGCTCACCCCAAATAAAATAGAACCAGGAACATCTAAATGAAAATGGGCTGAAAATAGATTAAGCCCCTAACCCAAAAAGTTTCCCAAAAAAAAACCACCCTCATGACAACAATATAATCAAGATTGCCAGGTACTCAAATACCCACTTAATGTATTTATATAGTCATCTGTAGAATATCAACTGACAAAGTAACTACACAGCTTGACAGAGAAGTATAAACCCCATCCTATGAGAAAAACAGGGCACCTTCATTTGCCCTGTGACAGAGAGCAAATGAATGTCAGCTACTCAAAAACAGTTGGGATTTGGACCCATTTAGTTTGAATGTCCACATCCACATTGGAAGGGTGGTCACAAGAGCTGCCTGGGCTTCCTGGATGCAAGTGCCCTTGATAAACCAGCTGTGGATTCTGTCACAAACATCAGCTGACACTTGGCAATGACTTTCGGGCCCAACTTTGAACTCCAGTCCCTCAAGTGTATTTTGATGATGACATACACAAATTCCAAGCCTTCTTCACAGAGTCAGTTCCCCTTCTCTGCGATTGGATATTCCTTGGGAATACCAGTCAGGATTTCTTCCAAATGACAGTAGAAGTCATCAGATTTCTAAAGCCGAGAGTCCCCATCTTGCTGGTAGTGAGGAAGAACCCTCTATTTTGGGGTTCTCACTTGACATCCCCCCACAAATGCAGAAGCCCTTTTGGGACTGGGCATTTCAGAAGACTCAGGGAGGGCAAGAGGTGCCTGAGGTCGGGGAAGTAATTCCTCAGAGAGCCACCCTGGCATTCCTGGGGTGACAGCATTCAAATCAGCTCAGCCAAGGCTGGGGACACAGGGAGCATTCAGTCTCCATATGCCCCTTCCCACCGCCCCAGTCAGCCTCCTCTGGTCACCCAGTAGTGTGCCATATTCCATGCCCCCGATAGCCTGTAATATGACAGTAAGGGGGTGAGGACTTCCACCTCCGAAAAGGAATCCTAGCTCAGAGTGAGGCTTCACTCCCTCCACCTCCCATATCTGGAGATCGTGGGGAGGGAACATGCCCGCTAACTCTGTTGTTCAGTACTCTCCCAAGCACTTAGTACAGTGCTCTGCACAGAATAAGCACTCAAATACCATTGTTGATGATGATGAGAGAGGAAGAAAGTGGTGAGACTGTGGGGTTCCTGATCAGGAGAGTTCTGGTAAGACTGAAGGAATAACACGGCCGAAGGTCACTGCCGGGGTGGGAGGGAGACCTGACCAAATCACCCCAATGAGTGCCCAGGTATTCAGGGAAACAGCTGGGGCTGATATAAAGGTCTCCAGGGTAAAGACAGAGAATGAGGGAGCAGCTTTGGACTGGACCAGAATGGGCCTCTTATCTTGCCACCTGAGCCAAAGATCGTTTGACTTTTCTGATCTACCTTGGAGGAGATTCTCATTTGCTCAGCAGGGAACAACAATGTTTCTTTCCTCAACAGTTTCAGGCAGCCAGAGAGTTCCTTTTAAAAATAATATCCAAATTCTGTTTGGCTGTTTCTTTGGAAAGGTGAAGGATGTTTATCTTTTCTTGTCAAACTAGGTTACGTCAATTTTATCTCCCACTGGCCACATAAACGACCAGAGAGTAAGTTAACTATAAAGTAATCATCAACTGCAAAAGGAGTCTTAGTCCCACCTCCTAAATTTTTTTAATTGCAAAAAACTTCCAACAGTCTAAACTCCACATTCTATTTGGTTTTCAGGGGAATTATCCCATACCAGATGTAAATCTGCACTACGAACTGCTTTAGAAGAATTAAAAAATAAATGAAAGGAGCACAGAGAGTACAGCTTCAACCAAAAATTTTAGGAAGACCGTGACATCGGGTCAACTAGGAAACTGGCCCACCTAAAATCAGAACAGCTCCACTAATTTCAACAGAGAAACAGCACGGCCTGCTGGAAAGAGAACTGGCCTGGGAGTCAGGGAACCTGGGTTCTAATCCCAGCTCTGCCACTTGATTTCTGTGTCACCTTGAGCAAGTCACTTAACTTCTCTGTAATTCAATTTCCTCAACCGTAAAATGGGGATTAAATACCTGTTCTTCTTCCTACTCAGAATGTGAGCCGAGAGGGAGAGGGGCTGTGTCCGACTTGATTAAGTTAGAACAGTGCTTGAACCGTAGTAAGTGCTTAACAAATACCATAATAACCAATTAGTCACTGCTGGGCCAAACGCTAAGAATATTAATATGATAAATAATGACACAAAAGACTGGAAAAACATTTCCAATTACTGAACACGTCTTCTTTATTAAAAATTTTAGAAAAGAATTACCTCCAATCCATCTTCTCGACCAAAAAGGCACAAATAAGAAAACCGGTTCGATTGAAACCATGGGTACAGTGAACACCTAGAAAACAAAAGCAACACTGTTTAACAATCATATATCACTTTAGAAGCCCTATCTCCCAAATTAAAATGTAATGTGGAAATCAGCTTTTAAAGATGTAAAGCAAATGCTTACTTGCAATTATTAGTTTGTTCCATCTGAGAATTACTAACGACATTCCTTCCAACAAGACGTTAAATGAGCTATAGAGTTGAAATTTATACTCATGACCGGGAAGGGGTGTTGATTATTCGGAAAGGAGTCGCATAGAGACTTTCAAGAGACAGGTCTTCCAAAAGTGAGACGACACCACTTGGTGCTCACTTCCTTCAATTGCAGACAAGAAGCCGGGGTCAGAAGTGACAAGAACTTGTCTGACACTGAAGAAGCACAGGGTTGGTGATATTTTCAAGGTGAACAGAACAGTGTGGGGAAAGGCTCTGAAGGTGGGAGTCATTTTTAGGGTGGGAGGATAGAGTAAATGGGTGTTTTAGGAAAAGGTTACAAGAAAGGTGAGGAGCTTGAGAGGGCAGGATATTTAGGATGGGCTGAAGGAGAAATGGTGGAAGGGATAGATTTTTAGAGCAGGGAAAAATTGTTTTAGGGGACTAAAGCTGATAGGGACTGAGCAAGGGGGGGATACTTTTAAGAGAGAGATTTTTCAGAAAGAGGAAACAGGACAGATAGAACCTATGGGGAAGAGAATAGGTTTGGGGGTCCTGAGTTCTAATCCTGTCTCCATCCAGAAGGCATGGTGGGCTAATGAAAATACCAAAGGTTCCAGTTCTGATAACTGCCCTGCTGGGAGGCCTCAGGCAAGTCACTTAATCACTGAGTATCTCGGTTTCCTCATCTGCAGAACTGGAATAATACCTGCCTCTCCTTTCTTCACACAAATAGTGAGAGTTCACTGATGTGAAAAGGCTTTGGAAAAATAAATGACCTTTGTAAATTTAGGGATTGATTATTACTCAACCATACCCACATCCACTTTTGGCCAGAAATAAAACGCCTTCAAAGAGCCAATAACATCACTAGTGTACCTCCTGGCAGAAATTTACCACTGTTTAGGGCAGCAGAGAACAAACAGAAAAAAATGGTCCCTGGCTTTGTGGAACCCTTAAGTGAACTACAGGCAAATACATACAAAGTACCCACATTAATTAGGTTACAGTCCAATGTTTTTCTTGCCCGGAGAGAGGCTCTCAAAAATATAAGATTAGGCCACCCATTTTACACCATTATCATTTCAAGGGAATGTCAAAGATTCTCCCCAAAGCTATTATTTCAACTTCGCAATATCCTCTTCAAATATTAAAAAAACTAAAAGATTCACTATCTTTTTTAGAAAGAAAAACAGCTTATCAAATTAAGTCTTAAATATTGGTCCAATTGTCAGTTAAAAAACCCCCACACTAAGTGCTCCACCTCTCTTTGCTAGGAGGCTAGTTCCATCTAGTGGCAAGTAAATCACACAGTTCACAAGCAATTTAAAAGATGGCCGCAATTTCACATCCCTTTGAAAGAAATCGGCTATTTTATTCAAATGTATCTTCATTTACCAGATCATTTGTTATTTGTTAACCACAAGAAAAATACTGGTATACTTCCAGCAATCTGAATTTCAAACAACGGTACTTATTGAGCGCTTACTGTGTGCAGAGCACTGTACTAAGTGCTTGGGAAAGTACATCAGAGTGGAGTATCATCCCGGACACTGAGAAAGAGTTATTTTTCTCACGTATGTGGGGGAAAGAATTTCATCCCAGTGCTTTCTCAAGTAATTCCCCATACGAGGCTACCCACGCTTCCATCCAATTACAGATTCACAACCACACATACGGATGCTCTTCCACCTACTGACAGAATGGGTAGGTTGGAGTCTTGAGACCTCAGGCTGGACCACACAGAGGGTAACGCACACGAAGACAAAGACCCAAGGATTCGGGCACAAAAAGGGGAGATGATAGGGCAACAGAAGAGGAAAGACCAGAAGGAGAGCATCGGAGGGCGAAAGGAGAAGCAAACAGAAAAACTGGAAAGAACAAGGAGAAATACCCATAGCAGGGTTATTTCTAACATCCCTAACTTTACTTTCTAAAACTTACCCCCAGGCTCACTCTCCTCGAAGGTTGGGGTTTCTCCCCCCAAAGTTTCAATTGCCTGACAGTGATGGCCCCAAACTCCCACAGAACTAGCGTCCCTGGCCGAGGCTTCACTTTCCAGTGGATTTCAGCTTCCCTAGCCTTTCTCCTGGCCAAAATAGCCCCTCAGAGCCACTGGAAGGCCGAGGGAACCAACAGGGTCGCCAAGGCCCTAAAACCTTCCGGTTTTTCCCTTCCAGGAATCAGCAAGAATTGGGGAATCTCCTCAAAACACACAGTGTGGCCGAGTGGAAAGAGCACCGAGGGCCAGAGGACCTGCTTTTAAACCCAGGCCTGCTACTTACCTACTGGATGATCTTGGGCAAGTCGCTTCACTTCTCTGGGCCTCGGGTCCCTTCCCCCTCAAGACCGTAAGTTTGTTGTGGGCAGGGAATGCGTCTGTTATACTGTACTCTCCCGAGCGCTTAGTATAGTGCTCTGCCCGCAGTCAACGTTCAATAAATACGACGGATTGACTGATTTTCAGACGCAAGGGTGAAACGGCTGCCGATCCGCGGGATCGCTCTTCCCCGGGAGGGAGACTTGCTCCCGGTGGGAGCCTAGATTCTAGATTCCAACACGGAGGCCTCACCCCCCAATAGCCAGGCCCAAGGATCGTTCGGTCCCAACTTCACCTTAAAATGGCTGCAGGGCGGTTGGGGCGGACAGTCTTCCACAAGAAAGAAGGATGGGGCGGACACTATTTCCACATCTTTACAATGTCAGTCGATCGATCCACAGCGGTGTGTGCAGGGCACTGTGTTAAGCGCTTAAGAGACTACGTTCGAGTTGGTAGACGCGATCCCCGCCTATGAGGATCTTTCAGTCTCCCGGGGAGACATTCAACCCGATTACAGACAGGAGAAACAGGAGCTTACAAGGATGTGAGCAGAACATAAGAAGAGCTGTCACGACTTGGAGCAGCGATGGACCCGAAGACTATTCCTTCCTGGCATTAAGGTACCTTACTGAATTGCAATTTTTGTTGAGGCTGCCCTGATGTCTTTTTCTGACAAGTTCAGTCCTTCCCCTCAACTCTGGGCCGTGTTGGCCTGGGTCAGTGCATGAATTCATGTCCCTGAATTTCTCTCCAGCCGCCTAGTACGGGGCTTAGCCCGTTGAAAATTCTTCTTAATCAGTGTCTTTTTCTTCCGTTAAATCACGCTAAATTTTTATACTGGATGGTAAATGTTTCAAGGTGATAAAATGAAAATCGTAAAAGATGAACCGCGTTAACTAGTGCATAAAATACTATTTGTCAATAGCAGGAAGAAGGTTCAGTTCACTGAAGTGCAACATCAATAATGCATTTAACCCCATTTTATGGAATTTTTAAAACCAAGCAGAAAAAAAGTTTCTTCTTCCAGCTCACACAAATGTTTTCGACTGATACTACTTTGAATTCCTTTAAGTAAAGCTGAAGTTCAAGCAATACCAAAACACAGCCTTCATTTTGGGACTTTTGCTCCAGGAGAACTAATTTATATCTGGAATTTTTTTTTTTTTTTTTTTTTTGCGCCATTTTTAAGGTCCAGTTCACTGTCTACGAGTTTAACAAAAAGTCTCCGATTAAAGTTAAGTTTACTGCAAGCCAAAAGTGAACTTTTTCTTTGGGCCAAATAATTAACATGCATTCAAAGGGCAGAGTGAGATTCATTTGAAATCATGTTTAATCTTACATCAAATGCTTACAATTTATACACAGTTGTACATGCACGTAAAATCCACGATCCACTGGAAATTAAGATGGAATTCATCATTAATACCATAATGTGGACAGTGATGTGAAAATCATGTGTGCCAAATAATCCAGGGCCTGCCTCTAAGCCGATTAAGATATTGTGAAAATGACAGGTGTTTATTTACAGGGGAATAGTGTCAAGTCCACTCTATATAATGGTTCGAAAGAGGGTACAAAAGGAACAGGACCATCCGATATGAGAGTGCGAGGAAAGAGTTACTGTCAAACCTACCTATAAGTTCAGGAGGGTTCTTCTCATTAAAACGTTCACACAGACGGATGAAAGTATCCGTGTTCTCGGCCGTGGGGCACTCGCCATGCCTACGAGTTACACGGAAAAGAACAATTTCAAGAGGGGAGCAATCATAAGTTGTAGTTAAAGACTTTTCAATTAAAACAAACACTGGGTTTACCCTTTACACTGAAGCTTTATGTACTTGATCCCTTCTTTTTCTATGTCATGCCGGTCATAGAACCGAGTAGTGTTTGTCAGGTCCACCAGTAAGCCCATTTTCACCTGCAAAAATGAAAACGATGAATAGTCTTCATCATCCCCGGTGCCAACAGAATTGTACTTCCTAAGCGCTCAATACATACAAATGAATGAACAGCATTTACTGAGTGACTATCGTGCGCAGAGCACTATCCTAAGCCATGGGAGCATTACAGAAGTAAAAGACAGGCTCGTGTTAACTACCTTGCCACACTCCCAGGTAGTTTTTCCACTCTCCCTCACCCGCTTCTGTAGCAACCCTGTTCCCCGGGGCCTACCTAACCGGAGAATTAGAGTACATTTTTCAAAAACAAATATATATTCTAGATATAACCAAATGCCCAGTAATCGTTCACACTGCTTCAGCTATATAATCATCTAACTACTGTAATATTATCAAGAAAATCACTTAGCAAGACTAGGAAAACACATTTTCCAAAAATATATATATATATATAAAGTTGCTTTTTCAGCACGCCTATTTGCAGTGGGTCCCAAGAAAAGCGTTAAAACCGCTAAAACCAGTTTTAAAGCAACGGCCATTTGATTTTCAATTAAAATTAGGAAGCAAAAGGAGTTCGGGTGGAGCTAACTGCCAAGTCCCAGGATGGCAGGGGGAGGAAGGGAGGAATGGAGAGGGGAGAGAAAACACCACCACAACGGAGCAAAGCACTAGGTCAGGGAGGCTGGGAAACACCACTAAATTGGCAGTGCCAGGGGCAGCGGAGTGGGCCAGAGAACATCTGGTGAACCTCCACATATCACAGATGAAGCAACACTTTTCTGGCAAGCCAGAGAGAGGAGGCCAAACACCACCCAGTCCATTTATTTATATGGCGCCAGGAATGCTACAATAAACAATACGTGGGATGTCCTGCCCCTTGTCAGTTTCCCTAAAAGTAACCACTCTGTCCATCTTCTAGAGCAACTCTTCAATGGTACTTATCTGTTCCATTTTTAAGGCAAACACGGCTATTTTGAGGCAAAGGCTAACCGTACTGCGGCAAAAAAATCCGATTTGTACATTCCAAGCGCTTAGGACAGTGCCCTGCCCAGAATAATAATAATAATAATAATAATGTTGGTATTTGTTAAGCGCTTACTATGTGCAGAGCACTGTTCTAAGCGCTGGGGGAGATACGGGGTCATCAGGTCGTCCCACGTGAGGCTCACAGTCAATCCCCATTTTACAGATGAGGTCACTGAGGCACCGAGAAGTGAAGTGACTTGCCCACAGTCACACAGCTGACGAGTGGCAGAGCCGGGAGTCGAACCCAGGACCTCTGACTCCCAAGCCCAGGCAGGCTCTTTCCACTTAGCCACACTGCTTCCCTAGCAGCGCTCAATAAATACTGCTGAATGAAAAAATAAGCTGCACAACATCTGCCTCAAAGATGATTCCTTCCTTACCTTTAGGCTCTTCAAGTAATTGGACAGCATGCTGGGATGGAACCGATTCTCCTCGGCAACTTGACTGTCATATCTTGGTCCTAGCATGGTCTTCAGAGGTAAAAACTTTCCTAAAATGAAATTAAAACCAAGGGATTAATTTCAATTCCTGGGCATGAAACATCTCTGCGGTAACCAGGGCACGTGTTTAGCGGTCACTAAAGTGTAGCAGTCACGCCAATTCCCTAATTCGCCTGATAAGAAGTTTTGGAGATGAATGACGCATCCGATTCGGCAGAAAATCACCTCCACAGTTCCTCAGAGCACGTTTTTCAAGAACAAATACATATTCCCGATACCAGCCCCGTAAGCGTTCACTCTGCTTCAGCTATATAATCATCAGACTACCGTAATACTATAAAGAAAATCATTTAGCAAGATGAGAAAAAAAAAAGTTTCCTGAAAAAGCAAAATATAAAGCCGCTTTTTCGGCACTCCTATTTACAGGGGGCTCCCAGGAGAGGTGTTAAAACCATTAAAACCAGTTTGGAAGCCACGGCCACTTTAAAAGCAGTTCCTCAATATTGCAAATCATAATAAACCCCTAAGAACTTCACCGTGCCGTGATTTTTTGAAACCCAAACGGGTTGGGATACCCATCAGGAATGGAAAAATTCTATAATAAATGGATCGCGCGCACAGGAAGGTTTGGTTTCTGGTTTGGCCCATCCCCGTAGCTTCAATATCCAGAACGGTGCTCAGGGGCCCCTAAATTGAACCCAGGGTCACCCCATCCTTGCTGGGAATCTTTTTGCTGATCCCTTAATATCTGGCAAGGCAGGAGTGGAAGAGAGAGAAGATTTCAATTCCTCAGTTTCAGGAATCTCACACCCCCGAAGTGACGGTTCGCCCTCCTGAACCGGTCGGAGCTTCGAGAAGTCTTTTTAATAATAATCATGGGGGTATTTAAGCGCTTCCTAGGTGCCGAGCACTGTTCTAAGCGCTGGGGAGACACAGGGTCATCAGGTGGTCCCTCGTGGGGCCCCCGGCCTTCATCCCCATTTGACAGATGAGGTCACTGAGGCCCCGAGAAGTGAAGTGACTTGCCCCCCAGTCACCCAGCTGACGAGGGGCCGCGTCGGGATTCGAACCCATGACCTCTGACTCCAAAGCCCGGCCTCTTTCCACTGAGCCATGCTACTACGCGCAGAGCGCCGGACTAAGCGCTTGGAATGGACAACTCGGCGACAGATAGAGACGGTCCCTGCCTATTGACGGGCGCACAGTCTAGTCGATAAATGCTACTATTTGTTAAGCGCTTCCTATGTGCAGAGCGCTGGACTAAGCGCTTGGAATGGACAAATCGGCGACAGATACGGTCCCTGCCCAACAATAATAATAATGTTGGTGTTTGTTAAGCGCTTACTGTGTGCACTGTTCTAAGCGCCGGGGTAAACACGGGGGAAGCAGGTTGTCCCACGTGGGGCGCCCGGTCTTCATCCCCATTTTCCAGATGAGGTCCCTGAGGCCCAGGGAAGTGAAGTGACTTGCCCCCGGTCACCCGGCTGACAGGTGGCCGAGCCGGGATTCGAACCCATGACCTCCGCCTCCAAAGCCGGGGCTCTTGCCACTGAGCCACGTCTACCTTGTAATAATAATAATAATGTTGGTGTTTGTTAAGCGCTTACTATGTGCAGAGCACTGTTCTAAGCGCTGGGGGAGACACGGGGGTATCAGGTTGTCCCACGTGGGGCTCACAGTCTTAATCCCCATTTTACAGATGAGGTAACTGAGGCCCAGAGAAGTGAAGTGACTTGCCCACAGTCACACAGCTGACAAGTGGCAGAGCTGGGATTCGAACTCATGACCTCTGACTCCAAAGCCCATGCTCTTTCCACTGAGCCACGCTGCTTCTCTTATCGACCCCAGCGCTTAGCGCGGGGCTCTGCATGCGGGCAGGCGCTCGAGACACACGAGTGGGCGAATGGTCTCTGCTGGCAAGTCGCTCGTTCCAAGCGCTCAGTCCGGTGCTCTGCCCGTAGTAGGCGCTCAGTAAGTAGGAATGAATGCAAATGCATGCAAATACGAATGAATGAATGAATGCACAGGTGCATATACATGCAAATACGAATGAACGCACGCAGGGTCTCTGTTGCCGAACGGTAAAGTTCGAAGCGCTCGGTGCAGCGCTCTGCCCCTAGAGAGGCAGCGTGGCTCAGTGGCAAGAGCCCGGGCTTGGGAGTCGGGGGGGGGGGGGGGCATGGGTTCGAATCCCTGCTCCGCCACCTGCCAGCTGGGTGACTGTGGGCGAGTCACTTCACTTCTCTGGGCCTCAGTTCCCTCCTCTCTCAAACGGGGATGAAGATGGGGGGCCTCGGGGGGGGGCCACCTCATTCCCCTGTCTCTCCCCCAGCACTTAGAACAGTGTTCTGCACCTAGTAAGTGCTTAGCAAATACCAACATCATTATTAGTCTTCTTCTCTGGGCCTCAGTGACCTCATCTGGAAAATGGGGCTGAAGACGGTGAGCCTCACGTGAGACCACCTGATGACCCTGGATCTCCCCCAGCGCTTAGCGCAGTGCTCGGACAGGGTGAGCACCTAAATACCAACAGTATTATTACTCTCTGTGCCTCGGTTCCTTCATCTGTCAAATGGGGCCGAAGACTGGGAGCCTCCCGTGGGACCACCCGATGACCCTGGATCTCCCCCGGCGCTTAGCACGGTGCTCTGCACGGAGTAAACGCTTAACAAATGCCAATATCATTATTATTATCTCCCCCAGTGCTTAGAGCAGTGCTGTGCACGGAGTAAACGCTTAACAACTACCAACATCATTATTCTTCTTCTTTTCTGGGCCTCAGTGACCTCATCTGTCAAATGGGGACGAAGCCTGGGAGCCTCCCGAGGGACCACCCGATGACCCTGGATCTCCCCCGGCGCTTAGCACGGTGCTCTGCACGGAGTAAACGCTTAACAAATACCAACATCATTATTCTTCTTCTCTGGGCCTCAGTGACTTCATCTGCAAAATGGGGATGGAGCCTGGGAGCCTCCCGTGGGACCCCCTGATGACCCTGGCTCTCCCCAGCGCTTAGAACAGTGCTCTGCGCCTAGGAAGCGCTTAACCCATCCCAACATTAGTATTCACTCCTCTGGGCCTCAGTGACCTCCTCTGCCAAATGGGGCTGAAGCCCGGGAGCCCCACGGGGGACCCCCTGATGACCCTGGGTCTCCCCCAGCGCTCAGAGCGGTGCTCGGCACCTAGTGAGCGCTTAGCCAAGGGGAAGGGAGGCCTGCGCTCCCTAAACCCCAGTGAGTGAACGGAGGCGGGCGGTTGGGCTCCGCCCCCGCCCCCCCCCCGCCCCGGCTCAGCGCTTCGCACAGCGTCCCGGCCCACCTGCTACGGGCTGGCCCCTCCGCGGGCAGTTGAGCCACCGCGGCGGGATCCTGTTGTGCGCCATGTCCTGCCGCTCCTCCCGCCGCCGCCGCCCTCCTCCCCGGACGCCCGCGCTTTCATTGAGCTCGGCCCGCGCCCCGGCCTCCCGCCGGGCGCCCACAAGGCCCCGCGCCCCCGCTTCCGCTTCCGGGGTCACCGGGTCGCGGCGGGGAGGCGGGCCCTGATTGGACCGCGGCGCGCGCGTCATGGCGGGGGGCGGGGGGCGGAGGGGGTCACGTGGTCACTGGGGAGGGGAGGAGGGCCCTGATTGGACGGGAGGGAGCGCGCGTCCTCGCCGGGGGGCGGGGTCGGTTGGGTCACGTGGCCACGGGGAGGGGGGAGGAGGGCCCTGATTGGACCGCGGGGCGCGCGTCCTCGCCGGGGGGCGGAGGCGGAGGGGGTCACGTGGTCACAGGGGAGGGGGAGGAGGGCCCTGATTGGACCAGGGGCGCGCGTCCTCGCCGGGGGGCGGGGTCGGTTGGGTCACGTGGCCACGGGGAGGGGGGAGGAGGGCCCTGATTGGACCGCGGGGCGCGCGTCCTCGCCGGGGGGCGGAGGCGGAGGGGGTCACGTGGTCACAGGGGAGGGGGAGGAGGGCCCTGATTGGACGGGAGGGAGCGCGCGTCCTCGCCGGGGGGCGGGGTCGGTTGGGGTCACGTGGCCACGGGGAGGGGGAGGAGGGCCCTGATTGGACGGGAAGGGGCGCGCGTCCTCGCCGGGGGGCGGGGTCGGTTGGGGTCACGTGGCCACGGGGAGGGGGAGGAGGGCCCTGATTGGACGGGAGGGGGCGCGCGTCATCGCCGGGGGGCGGGGCCGGGGGAGGATGGGGCGCCTCGCACATAGTCATCATCATCATAATCATGTTGGTATTTGTTAAGCGCTTAATAATAATAATAACAATAATAATGTTATTTGTTAAGCGCTTACTCTGTGCAGAGCACTGTTCTAAGCACTGGGGTGGATCCAGGGTCATCAGGTGGTCCCACATGAGACTCCCAGGCTTCATCCCCATTTGACAGATGAGGGAACTGAGGCCCCGACAAGTGAAGTGCTTACTGTGTGCTGAGCACTGCTCCAGGCGCTGGGGGAGATCCAGGGTCATCAGGTGGGCCCACGTGAGGCTCCCAGGCTTCATCCCCATTTGACAGATGAGGTCACTGAGGCCCAGAGAACAATAATAATAATAATGTTGGTATTAGTTAAGCGCTTCCTAGGTGCAGAACACTGTTCTAAGCGCTGGGGTAGACACGGGGTCATCAGGTGGTCCCACGGGAGGCTCCCAGGCTTCATCCCCATTTGACAGATGAGGTCACTGAGGCCCAGAGAATAATAATGCTAATATTGGTATTTGTTAAGCGCTTACTAGGTGCAGGGCGCTGTTCTAAGCATTGGGGGAGATCCAGGGTCATCAGGTGGTCCCCCGTGAGGCTCCCAGGCTTCATCCCCATTTGACAGAGGAGGGAACTGAGGCCCCGGAGAAGTGAAATGACTGGCCCACAGTCACACAGCCGACAGGTGGAAGAACCGGGATTCGAACCCATGATCTCGGGCTCCCCAGCCCGGGCTCTTGCCACTGAGCCACGCTGCTTCCCAGAGTAAGCACTTAACAAAGGCCAACATTATTATTATTATCGTTATTACTTGACTTCTCTGGAGCCTCAGTGACCTCCTCTGTAAAATGGGGATGAAGACGACTGTGAGTCCCACGTGGGACAACCTCATTCCCTCGTAACCACCCCAGCGCTCAGAACAGTGCTTTGCACCTAGTTAGCCCTTAACACATGCCATCATCATTACTACTAGTATGGTTATTACTTCACCTCTCTGGGGCCTCAGTTATCTCATCTGTAAAATGGGGATGAAGACTCTCAGACCCACGTGGAACAAACTCATTCCCTCGTATCTACCCCAGCGCTTAGAACAGCGCTTTGCACATATAGCGTGGCTCAGCGGGAAGAGCCCGGGCTTGGGAGTCAGAGGTCATGGGTTCGAAGCGCGGCTCGGCCACGTGTCAGCTGGGTGACTGGGGGCAAGTCACTTCACTTCTCTGGGCCTCAGTGACCTCATCTGTCAAATGGGGACAAAGACTGTGAGCCCCCCGTGGGACCACCTGATGACCCTGGATCTCCCCCAGCGCTTAGAACAGCGCTCTGCACGTAGTAAGCGCTTAACAAATACCAACATAGTAAGCGCTTAACAAATGTCCTCATTATTATTATTATCATTATTAACTTCTCCGGGCCTCAGTGACCTCATCTGTCAAATGGGGACAAAGACTGTGAGCCTCCCGTGGGACCACCTGATGACCCTGGATCTCCCCCAGCGCTTAGAGCAGCGCTCTGCACAGAGTAAGCGCTTAACAAATACCAACATAGTAAGCGCTTAACAAATGTCCTCACTATTATTATTATCATTATTAACTTCTCCGGGCCTCAGTGACCTCATCTGTCAAATGGGGACAAAGACTGTGAGCCTCCCGTGGGACCACCTGATGACCCTGGATCTCCCCCAGCGCTTAGAGCAGCGCTCTGCACAGAGTAAGCGCTGCTTAACAAATACCAACATAGTAAACGCTGAACAAATGTCCTCATTATTATTATTATCATTATTAACTTCTCTGGGCCTCAGTGACCTCATCTGAAAATGGGGATGAAGCCTTGTGAGTCCCCACGTGGGATTCCCCGGGAACTACCCCAGCGCTTGGCACAGAGTAAGCACTGAACAAATGTCATTATGATTATTAATGATGCAGAGAAGCAGCATGGCTCAGTGGAAAGAGCGTGGGCTTTGGAGTGAGAGGTCATGAGTTCGAATCCCGGCTCTGCCGCTTGTCAGCTGTGTGACTGGGGGGCAAGTCACTTCACTTCTCTGGGCCTCAGTTCCCTCATCTGTCAAATGGGGACTAAGGCTGTGAGCCCCACGTGGGACAACCTGATTCCCCTATGTCTACCCCAGTGCTGTGCACATAGTAAGCGCTTAACAAATGTCATTATTATTATTAAAGGAAATAGTGGAGCCACTGTTTTCCTCCAGTCATTTCTCCGGAGCTGCAAAAGAGGCAACATTTAGACATTAGGTGGAGCCAAGAGACCAGCAGAGGAGGAGGGATGCGACGAGCTCCTGAAATTGTGGAAATTTGAGTCACGTTCTGGGCCCACGACATGCCACCTTTTCCAAAGGCAGAATTTGCCTGCAGGTTCCTTAGCCCTCAAATGATCCTTTTATTTCCCCCACCGATACCCGGGGACGGACATGGGGCCTCTTCCTAAATCAAAACCAGGGAGGGGGGTTACTAGAGGCTTTTTAATGAGCAGCGTTAAAAAATATATATATATATTGGTCTTTGTTAAGCGCTCACTCTGTGCAGAGCGCTGTTCTAAGCGCTGGGGGAGATCCAGGGTCATCAGGTCGTCCCACGTGGGGCTCACAGTTAATCCCCATTTTACAGAGGAGGGAACTGAGGCCCAGAGAAGTGAAGTGACTTACCCCCAGTCGCACAGCCGCCCAAGCGGCAGAGCCGGGATTCGAACCCAGGACCTCCGACTCCCAAGCCCGGGCTCTTTCCACTGAGCCACGCTGCTTCTAAAAAGAGAAGCGCCTTCTGTGTGCCCGCTGGAACTGTTCCCTAAAAAGGGCTATCGGAGATCAAGAGCATGGCTCAGTGGAAAGAGCCCGGGGCTTGGGAGTCGGAGGTCCTGGGTTCGAATCCCTGCTCGGCCACATGTCAGCTGTGTGACTTTGGGCAAGTCACTTCGCTTCTCGGTGCCTCAGTTCCCTCATCTGTAAAATGGGGATGAAGACGGTGAGCCCCACGTGGGACAACCTGATTCCCCTGTGTCTACCCCAGCGCTTAGAACAGTGCTCGGCACAGAGTAAGCGCTTAACAAATACCAACATTATTATTATTATTATCATTTAACGTAACCAGTGGGCACAAAAATAAAGAGACTTGGAGAGATAAAGAAGATTTCTGGCTTAGGGCAGCAACAGCCAATTTTTATTAGGCTCCTTATCTAAGGCCTGTCACATCGCCATATAATTTAATAATTTGATTTGGCATTTACAGCCAAGACTTTGGCAACCCTTTCCATACCCGTATTTGAAATGAGGCATGTTGACGCTGTGTAGACCATTCATTCATTCAAGAGTATTTATTGAGCGCTTCCTATGGGCGGAGCACTGTACTAAGCGCTTGGAATGGACAAATCGGCAACAGGTACCTAGACAGTCCCTGCCCATCGCCGGGCTTACAGTTTAATCGATTAACCGTTAACATTAACATAGTCTAACCATCGTCTGAATGAATCCCAAACCTCGAAATTGCTCTTTGATACCTCCGGGGGAGGAGGAAACGGGAAATTGGCCAACGTGGAACAGAAGGGAATTGTTCCCTGTGGTATGCAGTCACAACACAAAGATTTTCCTGAAGGGAGACCAGATATTCAGACTGAAACAGAGCAAGCTGGTGGCCTCAATAAATTCTTAAACATCTAGAAGAGAGGGGGAAAAGTGGTCTGTGGAAGTGGCCTGTGAATCTTGATTGCAACTCTGATTTGGGGGTTTTTTTGCAACGAGCTTCTGAGGGGAGGGAAATTTACCATCCAAGGACTGCATCCAAGTCTCCTAATAAGACTGGGGAGCAATCCGATCTGCTCTGAACTGTTAATAAAAATAAAAACCGGGCAAAATAAATCCCCCTTTGATGACATGGAAGGCAAGATTAGACTGTAAGCCCGTGATTAGACTGTAAGCCCGTCAAACGGCAGGGACCGTCTCTATCTGTTGCCGACTTGTTCATCCCAAGCGCTTGGTACAGTGCTCTGCACATAGTAAGCGCTCAATAAATACTATTGAATAAATACTATTGAATGAAAACTGCAAATATTTCTGGTTTCTGATCCGTACAGAGTTTTTGCAGAAGGATGTGCGGTTTGCCTCAAGGAATCGGTTAGTCTCCTTAGGGATGCAACTCAGTGTTAGAGCACAGGATTGGGTTTTCCTCCCCAACTCTGCCACTCACCTGCTGGGGGACCTTGGACAAATCACTTAATAACAATAATGTTGGTATTTGTTAAGCGCTTCCTAGGTGCAGAGCACTGTTCTAAGCGCTGGGGGAGATCCAGGGTCATCAGGTGGGTCCCACGGGAGGCTCACAGTCTTCGTCCCCATTTGACAGATGAGGTCACTGAGGCAGAGAGAAGTGCAGTGACTTGCCCACAGTCACACCGCTGACAAGTGGCAGAGCCGGGATTCAGTGAACATTTCTGTGCCTCCATCTCCTCATTTGTAAAACGGGGATTTACTAACTGTTCTTCCTCCTATTTAGACCTTGGGATAGGGACTGTGTCCGACCTGATTTCCCTGCATCTACCCCAGTGCTTAGTAAAGTGCTTGGCACAAAGTCAGCACTTAACAAATACCACTATTATTATTATTATTATTAATATTGGGTGGTTATTTATCCAGTTCTATACCAGACAGCCTGGTTCTCAACTGATGGGCCCCTCTTTCATTCATTCATTCATTCATTCAATAGTATTTGTTGAGCGCTTACTATGTGCAGAGCACTGGACTAAGCACTTGGAATGGACAAATGGGTAACAGATAGAGACGGTCCCTGCCCCTTGCCGGGCTTAGAGTCTAAGTAGAGATTCAGTTCCCAACATCTTTATATCCAGAATTTTTGTTTTCAGCCCCTCCCTCGGTCCCCGACGCCAGGTTCCACGGCTCGAGAATCAGCGCCCATGGTCAGAGGGACCTGACAGGGGAAAAATACGACGCTAAACCAAGTACGGACTGGGGAGGAGCATCAGAGTGTCCCAGATAAACCCAGATTTGAGTGAAATCCAGTGGACAGCTGCAAAATAGTGTGTCTTGATAGTATTTATGAAGTGCTTCTCTGTCCGGAGCACTATAAGCACTGGGAAAGAGTATACAGGTGGGAATTAGACATGGACCCTGTCCCTTGAGGGGCACAAGTGTATCTCAAGACCCAGATTTCACTTCTGGTTTATATTAACTCAAAATGGGAAACCCAGTGTGAAGCAATCCTTTCAGAGTGGATTTTCAAATCCTGGTTACAGTAGTCAAAGACCACGATTCTTGGGGAAAGGGCAGATAAATGTTGCCCCTTTCTGAACATTGGAATGTCTGAATCTTCAGTGTTTGTAGGCATTTAATTCACACGGCACCTGATTCCTTAACTGCCTGCTTCCTTCTTTCTCTGGCTCATTTTACATATGTTCAATAAATAGAGATTGTACTTTCCAAGCACTTAAGTACAGTGCTTTGCACACAGTAAGCCCTCAGTAAATTCGACTGGATGAATGAAGGAATGAAACCACAAGAATAAAACTGAGAAATGCACAAAAGAGGCACAGTCTTGGGGACTGTCTACTCTTCTGTCTCCCCCAGAGGCAACTCTTTCCTTTTAATAAGATCTAGATTTTTTTTTCCCGGAAAGCAACATTTTGTCCCTTACCAGAGCTTTTGTTTTCATACTATTGATTGACCTAGTCACCTAGAAACAATCCATTTTGAAGAGAACATAAGGTACTCTGGAGAAGATTCATTACTGATATGCATTTCCTATTTAGAGCTCTGTGACTCCCTAGCCAAGTCCTCCAGCTTGCTCCTCCTCCACTAGATTGCCAGAGTTAGATGTTGACATCTGTTTCCCAGAGTATCACTTGAAGATATCTGTTATGTAAATCTGATAAATACACCTGGATCTGAAGTGTTTCAAATCCTGTTTCACACAAAAGTATCCCCAGAATGTCATATATTATATCCTGACTGGAATTGCTCCTTTCGGGATTAAGTAGCCCTTCGGGAATAACCTAGACCGGGAGATGGAAGCCACCCCGCAGATCACAAGGACAAAAGAAAATTATCGCTGCTTCCCTCCAGAAATAATCTGCTAAATTTGACTTTTCCCCATCCATCTGCAAATCCACTAACGAGGTATAGGACTCTCTAAAATCACAAATCTATTAAGGACAGCCTTCCAACCCCCTTCCTAATATTTGGGAGGCAAAAATGGCATGTCTAAAAATTCAAGTGTGAATCCACCAAAATTGATGCCTCCAATTTTGTAACTAGATTTTGCAAACTAGACGTTACCCATTACATGAATGCTCTTCTTTTAAATATGCTAAAATTGTGTGGCTACATCAATTCAGGGAAAAAGCAATTGCCTTACTCATTAGATTGAGAGACCCATTTCAGGTGAAGAATAGATTTTCCTTAAACTCCTGGCATGTTGCAGTGAATACAATCAAGTTTGGAAACCATACTAAATTGGATGGGGTTCCTAACACTTGGCGAGGCAGAAATAAAATTTAAAATGACATTGACAAATTAGCAAAGAACTGTTCTACAAAAACAGAATGAAATCCAGTAAGAACAAATGAGAGATTAATATAACGGAACAACAACAACAACAAAAACATCCCCAATACAGGATGGGGAAAGACTGGCTAGTTACATATTCCGAGGAAAGGGATCATAGCGGATCAAAAGATAAATGAGTCTGCAATATGAAAATCTTCATTTAAAAATTAGCGTGATGCACGCAGTTCTTTTATAAAGTGTGTTTGCACTGTGTGTTTTGGATAGTATACTCAGGGGGAATTGGGATTTTTTTTCTCCCAATGCACATCTATCTGATCTATCTAAGGTGAGCCCCATGCGGGACAGGGACTGTGTCTGACCTGATTATCTTTCAATCTACCCCAGCACTTGGTATAGTGCTTGATGCGTAATAAGCACACCGAACAAATACCAGAAGAAAAATAATGACAAAAATAAAAAGGTTAGGTGTATATTGGCAGCCTCCCATCAAGACCTGCTTACAAAAGCAAGAGCCTCCCTTAACCTGGGGTTTATCGGGAATAACGATAAACCCAGATGGACGGAGAGTCAAAAACAAGTAATTAGAAGGAAAAGTGCTGGGTGCTGAGGGGATATGGTGTCTGGGACCCTGAGATTGACAAGGGATATCCATTCTTGAACAGCCTGCTGGGATTATCGTGCATGACTCCATGCACCAAAGCTTTGACACAGAAGTATCCCATTTCAGGACTTTCCCAAGTCCACGTCACATCCAAATCGGGGTCGGCATCCTGGTCCAGATATGCGGTTTCTCTTCTGGACACAAACTGGCAGGGCAGCTTCCTGGTTCGCATCCAAGTTCCTCCTTTGTCTTTTTAGTAAACAGAACTCGGCTACTCAGACGTAACCTTTTCTCCTTCGACAGATTGTGTTGTTTCTCCCAGCCTCAAAGACACAGGGACTGTGGAGCCCAGCGTGAATAACGCTGTGGCAACCCCCACCAAGAAATGTGATCCGTTAATGTTGCAAGAGAGAATTTTCTGGAGTATGACGTCAATTCCCGATTCTTCCGTAAGAAGAATGGTTTCGTTTCTGGTTTATGTGAACCCAGAATGGGAAACCCAGGGTGAAGCAATGCTCCTAGACTGGATTTTCACTTAAAGGTGTGTTTAACTCTCCTTGCACAACTCTTTCAAAAGACAAATCTTGTTCTAGTTTAAGCTCCCCGAACAAGCTCTGACATTTTTCTATTTTATTTAAAAATCGCATCTTTGATCTGATTTCTTGTAGCCAGAGAGTCAGGATAAAGCATTTTTGGAAAGACTCTTCAGCAGCCTTGTTTTTAACTTAATTAATAGGCTAACTAATGGAAGTCCTATCTATGAAAATTCAGAATGACTAGTTATCCGCAGCAGTTCTCCCTCCTACTTAAACTGTGAGCCTTACGTGGGTCAGGCTCCCACCTGATTATTTTGTGTTTATACCGGCACAGACTACAGTGTTTGGCACACAGTAAGGGCCTAACAAATACCACAATAAAATAATTATTATATTATTATTGCTGTTACAACCATTGTTCGGAGCTGTCAGATTTCCGGATCATGAGGCCATTTCGGTCCAACTGTCAGGTAAGAGATCTAATAATCAGAGATCTGTTAGCCAGAGGGATCCTCGCCCGCTTGAGTCAGAACTTCCCAGTGGAAGCTGACGTGACCTGTATTTAGGGAAGGGTCCCTCTACAGTGCTTCCATATCTAGAGGGTCCTGTATCTTCCCCAGCGCTTAGAACAGTGCTCTGCACATAGTAAGCGCTTAACAAATACCAACATCATTATTATTATTATTATCTAAAGGCTGACAGTCAAGGGGGGCAGTTGTCAACAGGCGAAATTCCGGCAAAAACACCATTCAGCCTTCTGGTTTGCCAGGGTTTTTTTTGGACAACTGCTCACCCCCTGTGCATTCCGTTCCAAGCTCCCTCCTGCCCAGTAACTTAGATCGGAATGTTCTAACTGTTGCCTTAGTCTTTCTCCAGCAGGGTTTCTGCTTCTCTGCCTAATCCCTTATTCGTGGTTTTTGATTCCAGGGGACCCATCTTGTCACTCAATTCCCCACAGACATGAAGGCAATTTGATAGGAATTAATCACAACCCACGGTATTTATTGAGTGCTTACTGGGTGCAAAGCAGCGTGGCTCAGTGGAAAGAGTCCGAGCTTGGCAGTCAGAGGTCATGGGTTCGAAACCCAGCTCTGCCACTTGTCAGCTGTGTGACTGCGGGCAAGTCACTTGACTTCTCTGGGCCTAAATTCCCTCATCTGTGAAATGGGGATTAACTGCGAGCCTCACGTGGGACAACTTGATTACCCTCTATCTACCTCAGCGCTTAGAACAGTGCTCTGCACATAGTAAGCGCTTAACAAATACCAGCATTATTATTACTAAACGCTTGGGAAGGTGCAATTCAAAACCGACTGGTCACTGTGGGCAAGGAACATGTCTTCCACCTCTGTTATACTGTACTCTCCCAAGCGCTTAGTACAGTGCTCTGCACACAGTAAGCGCTCAGTAAATACGACTGATGAATTGACAGTGGCCTACAAGAAGCTTATGATCTACAGGAGGGGCGACAGACATTAAAAGGAATTACAGACAGGGGGACTATGCCTCAGTTTACATAGAAAGCACTAGACTGAGGCTGTACAGAGAAGCGCTGTTTTCTGTTCCAGGTCACCCATTTGCAGGACTCCTGATTGACCCAGATGCCAGCTGAGTCAGAGAAGCTGTCTGGGAGAGCTGGGAATAGCGCTCAATAATCGTCACTGATGGATTGATGGTTATCTGACTTGCCCAAGGCCCCGCAGCAGACAAGTGGTAGAGCCGGGATTAAAACCCAGGGCCTTCTGACTCCCAGATCTCTGCTCTAATCACAGGGCCATGCAGCTTCTCCATACTCATTTCCCAACCTTCATACTGGAGCTATACTGATTTATCAAACAGTATGTGTTGAGAAATTCGAGCCCCTTGAGTGGTATGCATTAGGTTTTCTTTGCAGTGAATCGAATGAACCACTCGCTCAACCACAGCTGATTACCTGGGAAATTAAAATCTCAGTTCCTGAAAGAATGGCATCATTTTATAAAATGTGCCAAGCCACGTACTAACCATCAGCACAGGCACCTCTTCAAGCCCGTGAAACCAGCATCAGGCGGAGAAAATCAGATTCCGGGATGGCCCCAAATCTTTTAAACAACTTCTAAGCATCCCCTAGTTTTAATTTATATCATTGTCCGTCTCACCTACTAGACTGTAGCTTCCTTGTGGCCAGGGATTTGTCTTCCCCTCTGCATTGTACTCTCCCAAGCATTTATTTCAGTGCTCTGCACAGTAAGCGCTCCTTAAATACCACTGACTGATCAGTGTGTTCATGTGTACAGTTTTTCCCATTGATCTACACTGTACTTTGCATTGTCCCCTATTCTGAGTTTGCATTTTCGTACTTAACATTTGCTTGATGCTCTTCATTCATTTTAAGATCGTGCCATCTTGCTAAATACTTATTTGCTCTTAGGGTGAACGCTTGTGTTTCCATGTACATTTCTGCAGCAGTAATACTTGGCCCAACATCTACTGAGTCTATTTGCCATTTCTAACTAGCCTGTAAACCACATGTCCAGCCTGATTATTGTCTGGTTTTGACCACGGCATGCGTCATGGCTACTTTCTATCCTTGTCTTTTTTTTTTTGATTTGGCCACAAACGGTTCTTAAAGAGAAAAAAGATCTATAAGCTTGAGAAAGAGAGGGAAGATTGCCCTTCAGAAGACGTGAATGTGAATAAATTTCACTTCAGTACAAGCACCCAGGCCAGTCACTTCCAATCCTGGGTTGGGAGACGGGACATATGGAGTCCAGTAGGTGTGAGGAGCAATCGGGGGAGCTGATGGCCCAACCATTTCCTGATGTCCCTCTGAATACCTAGAAGCCCCCAGGAGAAAGGCCCAGGATGTCTGAATAGGGTGTGGACGATAGGATTTGGATGTAGGGTGTTGGCCTAGTGCTCCAGGGCTCTTTGATAGGATGTCCCAGCCCTCAGGAGAAGGGTCCAGGATGTCTCCTTGGGGTACGGACAATAGGATTTGGATGTAGGGTGTTGGCTTAGTGGTACAACTAGGCGGGAGCTTCCCTGGATCGGAGGGGCCCAGGCTGGAAACTGAGCATGACAAAGGGCAGATTGGAAAATCTTGTGTGAGAGAGAAAGCTGGGCTGGCTGGGCTATCTGCAAATCTCAACTGCACCCCATCGGTCTGTTGAATTTGAGCTTTGGGGATCCCCTGCCCGTCCGGAAGTCCTCCGATATGTCTGTTCAAATATCCGCTCAGCTATTTATTCCGATTCCATTGTTTGTAAATGATTTTCCGTCACCTCCCCTGTTAGATGAGAAAATCCTCGGGGGCAGGGTACTTGTCTTGTGCTTCTATTGCCCTTTCCCAAGTGCTCAGTAAAGTGTAATGCCCTCGGTAAATACTTTTACTGCCACTCTCACTTCCACTTCTTCCCGCCTCACCTGTACTTCCTAACTCCACTGTGGGAGTTGGCCAGAAGGGTGGGCAGCTTGGAAATAAGGACAAGGGAAGCTGAGAAAGATGAGGAGAGGGAGAGAAGGGGAAGGGAACTGCAGACCCTCTCCATTCCCCCAAACAGCAACGGCAGCTGCCTTCCTCCTTATCTTCCCCTTGGCAACCCCATGGAATTGGGGCAAGACGTTTATCCCACCCTCAGCCCCATAAGCACTTAGGCACATATCCAACTCTGGTGCACTGTATTCTCCCAGGTGCTTAGCCTTTAGTACAGTGCTCTCTGCACACAGTAAGCGGCTCAGGAAGTATTGATTGATGCGAAGAACTGCCTCCACTGCATTTTCAAAGTATATATAGGCCAGCCTCTCCTCTTGCCATCCCCTGGAGAATGTACTGAGGCCAGCGAGCAGGCCGTCCAATATTGCTAAGGCAAGCTGGCTTGCCACGGTTTCACCGGGTCACCCTTCTTTGCAGGGTTAAACACAGTGGCCCTGCTGGTTTACACAAGACCTGGGGAAAAAAGAAGGGGACCCCCTTTGGCACAGGTCCTTGCAGACTGAATCACAGGTAAGTTACATGACTTAGGTCCTTGCAGACTGAATCACAGGTAAGTTAAATGACTTTCCCAACGTCACACAGCAGATACGCGGCGAAGCCAGGATTAGAACCCAGGCCCATGCTCTATCCTCTAGGCCACCCTGCTTCCCACAAAGCCCCATCCCCTACCCCGTTCCCTCAGTTGCTGGGAGAGGATGTCATAAAAGAACCTTCTGTGAACCACTTTGCCTTTTGCTGCTCCTACACCCTTAAAAGTGTATTTTAGACTCAGATGCACCGGCTGAATCAGAATCGACGCCTTTGTATCTAGCCCCAGTGCTTAGCACAGTGTAAGTACTTTCTAAATGCCTCTTAAAGAATGTTGGTATTTGTTAAGCGCTCACTCTGTGCAAGGCACTGTTCTAAGAGCTGGGGTGGATACAGGGTCATCAGGTTGTCCCATGTGAGGCTCACAGTCTTCATCCCCATTTTACAGAGGAGGGAACTGAGGCTCAGAGAAGTGAAGTGACTCGCCCACAGTCACACATTATTCACTCACTCATTCAGTAGTATTTATTGAGCGCTTACTACGTGCAGAGCACTGGACTAAGCGCTTGGAATGGACAATTTGGCAACAGATAGAGACAATCCCTGCCCATTGTCTAATACTGTTACTATTACTAGTAATGCTATCACTACAAGTAAAACAGGGAGATTAGGGAGCTGCAAACTTCTTGAAATTTCTTATCCAGCAGTATCCTTGCAGCCAACTCAGGCTGAGTACATGTGTGTGCGTGTGTGTACACATCTGAGGGAAGACTACAACCGCTTTGTCAAAGGATTTTGCACACAGTAGCTGTCTGATGATGACGCTTGGACCAAACATCACTCTTTCCAATACCGCTTGGAAAGAGGCAAACCCCTCATTTAATCGGTAGCGAAAAAAAAGCATGATTTCCTGTTAATCCAAGTAGAATTACAGGGCTCCAGGCAAAAAGAAACATTTCCTAGTGAGTGGGAGGTCAACATATGGAACTTGTTACTGTAAGAAGTTGTGCAGACTGAAAATATCAGCGTATTGAAAAGATTCCCAGAAGAGCCGTCCAGTGGAAAGTTAGCAGCATTCTTAAACTGGGTGTCAGGGTCATCAAACTTCCTCCAAGCACTCTACTGTCAGGTTCATTTTAGGAATAATCCGTTTTACTCCATGCCAAACACTGTGCTAAATCCTGGGGCAGAGACAGGGCTATGAGGCGGAAATTAACAATGGGAACCCCCCAGATTTTCTAAGAGATTGGGATTATGCTAGGATATTAAACCGAGTAGTTGGGGAGTGAGTCAATCCCACCCCATAGATGTCCACTCCACGGAAGGGTGATCATCCCCACAGTTTTTTCAAGTGGATTTCCAGATTTGTGCATCCTAAATTTCTCACAAAATGGGAGTTAACAATCGGGGCTGAAAAGATTCAAATTGATGGTTTTTTAGTCTGTTGGGGCTTTGAAGCCGCTTATCCCTCTCTAAAATCCCTGCCTCCTTTTCCGCCCATGTTCATAAAATAAAAAAAAAAAAAATCCCACCCTACAATCCAGAAGGTTTATCATCCCAAAGTGGGATTACAGGACTTTATACAAATGCTAATTAGCACCTATTTAGAAGAACAACTGTTCTTTCCTGCTTTTTGATAGAGTTTAAACCAATGACTTTAGTGGTTCTCTCTGTTCCCCTGGGCATAGTGCCCTTCTGCTTGGGTTTTGTTCCCTTTATATTTCCGTGGAATTTATCTTTGTTTTCTGCTTGAGTGTTTTTGTTGTTTCCTCTTTTCCCCCTTATATTTTTAGACCGCGAGCCCCTGGAGGGCAGGAACTGACTCAATCTCACCCTTCTGATTTCTTCAGAGGATAAAATGCTTTGCACCCAGGAGAGCCTTCATCAGTCTCTTTACTACTGTTGGTAGTGATGAGTGCTGGAGTTTGCGAGCATGATTGAATCTGGGAGAGCTTCTTAGGTTTAGTATCTAGTGGTAATAAACTGTCACTGTTTGTTTAATAAGCAGATAATAAACCGTTAAAGAGTTTAAAAGGCTGTTTAATTTTAGGAACCACACAAACATGTCAAATGGCCCTCCCAACTTCCCAAATTGTCACTTTCTTTAACCCTCAACTCCCTTTTAAGTTAGTCGAACAGGGGAAAAATTGGGCCACTGCAGATGGCCTAATTTTCCCAAGAGAACTGGAACTCCCTTATAAATATTGAACTTCTTGTCCTGAGACTAGCCCTAAACAATGGGAAAACCTATGACTCATTTCCAACCACTTTCTAATGACCCCGAGGGTGACCTCATTTTAATTTTTCTGGAGAAGGCAAATGCAACACCTGGGGAGATTCCTGCAACGAGGTAGATGACAGTTTTGTTACCCTGTTTAGGCAAAATGACTTTAACACTCTTGGTCCTACACAAGTTATCAAAACACGCTTCAAATAGTAAGGAAAGGAGTGAGTCCCAGAGAAGTGAAGTGGTTTGCCCAAGGTCACACAGCAGACAAGTGGCGGAGGCGGCATTAGAACCCATGACCTTCTTTCTGATTCCCAGGAGCAGCGTGGCTCAGTGGAAAGAGCTTGTATCCGCCCAGCGCTTAGAACAGTGTTTTGTAAATAGTAAGAGCTTAAGAAATGCCATTATTATTATTATTATTATTATCCATAGGAAATGCCATTTCTCTGAGCCTCAGTTTCCTCATCTGTAAAAAGGAAGTCACGACGGTGCACCCCACCTCAGACGTATACGGTGTCCAACCTGAGTTGTACCTACCCCAGCGCTTAGTACAGCGCCTGGCACAGAGTAAGCGCTTAACAAATAGAGTAAAAAAGGACGCCTGCAACTTCTGACGTCGAATTTAGGGCAAGGGGCCTATCCCTTTTTCTAAAGGACCCTCGGCCTCGCAGGCATCTAACAAGGAATGGAGGTGGCGGCGGCGGGTGGGCCTCTTATAATAATTTGGTATTGGTTGAGCGCTTACTATGTGCCAAGCACTGTTCTAAGCGCTGGGTAGATACAAGGTAATGAGGTTGCCCCATGCTCGCAGTTTTAATCAGAAGCCAGTCAGAAGTCATGAGTTCGAATCCCAGCTCTGCCACTTGTCGGCTGTGTGACTGTGGGCAAGTCACTTAACTTCTCTGTGCCTCAGTTCCCTCATCTGTAAAATGGGGACTAAGACTGTGAGCCCCACGTGGGACAACCTAATAATAATAATAATAATAATGTTGGTATTTGTTAAGCGCTTACTATGTGCCGAGCACTGTTCTAAGCACTGGGGTAGACACAGGGGAATCAGGTTGTCCCACGTGGGGCTCACAGTTTTCATCCCCATTTTTACAGATGAGGGAACTGAGGCACAGAGAAGTTAAGTGACTTGCCCACAGTCACACAGCCGACAAGTGGCAGAGCTGGGATTCGAACTCATGAGCCCTGACTCCAAAGCCCGTGCTCTTTCCACTGAGCCACGCTGCTTTCCCCTATGTCTACCCCAGCGTTTAGAACAGTGCTCAGCACATAGTAAGCGCTTAACAAATACCAACATTATTATTATTATTATTCTTGGTGCCTCAGTTACCTCATCTGTAAAATGGGGATTAAGACTGTGAGCCCCACGTGGGACATCCTGATTCCCCTGTGTCTACCCCAGCGCTTAGAAAGGTGCTCGGCACATAGTAAGCGCTTAACAAATACCAACATTATTATTATTATTATCATTATTATTAATCCCCATTTTCCAGAGGTCAATGAGGCCCAGAGAAGTGAGGTGACTTGCCCAAGGTCACACAGCAGACAGGCATCAGAGGCAGGATTAGAACCCACGGCCTCTGACTCCCTAGCCAGGGCTCTACCCCCTGAGCCACACTGCTTCTCTTGCCCACTCAGACTGCAAGCCCGGGGTGGGCAGGGATTGTCTCTCTTGCTCAGCCCTACCGAAGAAGCGCTCAGTGCAGTGCTCTGTGCAGAGTCAACGCTCAGTAAATAGTCCTGAATGAATGAATCTGACTGAATGAATGTGAAGCAGCGTGGCTCAGTGGCAAGAGGCCGGGCTCGGGAGTCAGAGGTCATGGGTTCGAATCCCGACTCTGCCACTTGGCAGCTGTGTGACTGTGGGCAAATCACTTCACTTCTGTGCCTCCGTTCCCTCATCTGTAAAATGGGGATGAAGACTGTGAGCCCCACGTGGGACAACCTGATTCCCCTGTATCTACCCCGGCGCTTGGAACAGTGCTCGGCACATAGTAAGCGCTTCACAAATACCAACATTATTATTATTATTATTCTCTGTGCCTCAGTTCCCTCATCTGGAAAATGGGGATGAAGACTGTGAACCTCACGTAGGGCCACCTGATGACCCTGTATCTCCCCCAGCGCTTAGAACAGTGCTCTGCACATAGTAAGCGCTTAACAAATACCAACATTATTATTATTATTATTATTATGGGGGGGGCGCAGGCGCAGTGGGCGCTCTTTGTGCGGCGCCTGGCTGGCGCAGTTCCCTCGGCGGCCGGAGGGGGGCGGGCCCCCGCGCAGGCGCGGTGGGCGCCCTTTGTGCGGCGGCTGGCTGGCGCAGTTCCCCCGGCGGCCGGAGGGGGGCGGGCCCCCGCGCAGGCGCGGTGGGCGCCCTTTGTGCGGCGGCTGGTTGGCGCAGTTCCCCCGGCGGCCGGAGGGGGGCGCGCCCCCGCGCAGGCGCAGTGGGCGCCCTTTGTGCGGCGGCGGCTTGTTGTTTGGGTTCCCGGCCCGGGGGGCGGGGCCTCCCGGCACGGCGCGCCCTGATTGGCTGTGGCGGGCAGGAAGGGGCGGGGCCGGAGACCCATAACAACAGCCCGCGGGCGGCGGGGTCCCTTAGTGCTGCGCCGCTGCGGACCGGACCTTTTCGGGTTCTCGTAGCTGCCGCCTCCCCCCCGTTTTCCCCCATGACCGTGGTGTCGGTCCCCCTCCGGGAGCCGCCGTTTTTTGGCGGCCGCCTGGCTCCTCCCCTGAGCTTCTCCGCGCGGGGCTACTTCGGTCCCGTCCCGCTGGTGGCGGCGGCCCCGCCGCCGTTCCGGCTGCCGGACCCGCGGGGGCTGCCGCTGCCCCTGCTGCTCCATCGCCCCCCGCCGCCGATGCCCGCCGCCTGCCGCCTGCCCCCCGGACACCCCCGGCCCGCGCCGAAGAAGCGGAGGAAGAAAAAGATCCGGCCCGGCCCGGCGCAGCGCGGGGAGCGGCGGGACCTTCCGGCGGGGCCGAGCCCCGGCGGGTCGCCCGCGACGTCCTCCTCGCAGCCGGAGAAGGAGGTGAGGCGGGGGGGGGGAGGGGGGGAAGGGAGGGGGCACTGTTTACTCGGGAGGGAGGTTTCCGTGACGCGCTTCCGGTCCCGGCCGGGAGGGGCGGCGCTGATTGGCTCCCGCCGACGAGCCAATCAGCGCGCCCGCTGCGCCCGGCAACCACCCCGATTTAGAAGGCCCGGCGGGGTGACGTCACCGCGCGCGCCCCGCGTCGACGTGCCCCGCCCGGGGGCGCGTACGTGCGCGCCTCCCCCCGCCCGGGGGCGCGCCCGGCGGGGGTGACGTCATCGCGCCGGGCGGCCCATGGAGGGAGCCTTGACCATTCCCCCCCCCCCCAGGGCGGAAGTTGGCCAAGATGGCCAACTGGGTGGTCACTTTACCTCAGTTTTTTCCATTTTATCGGCAGAAACAATAATACTGATTGTGGTGCTGAGCCCTAACTGCGAACTAAGCCTTGGGGACCCAAGCAAAGGGGGTTGGACACAGTCCCTGTCCCCTTCCCCCACCTTGAGGCGCACATTTCCCACTTGAGGCCCTGAGAAGTGGAGGGACCTGCCCCAGGTCACCCAGCAGACGCTGGGGGGGGGGGGAGAGAGGCGGGATTCGAACCCAGACCCGGCGTCCATCCACCAGGCCGCGCGGCATGATCTGTCGACGGGAGACATTAAAACCAGTAGAAGCGTTTGCTATTTGGGGCAAAGAATCCCCCCCCGAAAGGGAGATGATGATTAAAAAAAAACGGCCTCTGTTAAGCCCTTCCTATGTGCAAAGCACTGGTCTAAGCGCTGGGGAGGGCGCGAGGTGAGGAGGTGGCCCCACGCGGCTCTCACAGGCGTCACCCCCATTTTACAGACGAGGTCACTGAGGCCCAGTGAGGTGACGGGCCCAAAGGTCACCCAGCGGGCCAGCGTCGGAAGGGAGATTCGAACCCATGACCTCTGACTCCCAAGCCCGAGCTCTTTCCACTGAGCCACGCTGCTGCTTCTCTGATTTAGGCCAGGGTAAACTAAATTCATGTAGGAAGCAGACGAGCCCCCCCCCCCCCCCCAAAAAGGGGGTGGCTCTACAAAATAAATAAGGAGAGCTCACCGAGTGCCCCGTTTCAACGTAGAGTTGATTACTATTATTGCATTTAAGTAATAATAATAATATATATATTAATAATAAATGCATTTATTATTGCATTTGTCAGAACACTGTTCTAAATCCCTGTCCCTCCTGAGGCTCACCCTCAGTAGGAGGAATTGGGAGGGAGATGAAGCATTGCATCCCCATTTTACAGCTGAAGCAAAGAGAGGTGACTTACCCAAGGCCACCCAGCAGACAACTGTCTGAATTAGAACCCAGGTCCCGGGACTCCCAGGCCAGTGCTCTTTCCACAACATGTCCTTTTGAATATGAATGGCCAGAGACTCCTGTTGAACACCTAATGACCCGAAGCAATACATTTCAAGTAGTAAGGCTATCAAGGGTAGTTTAAATTAGAACCCAGGTCCCGGGACTCCCAGGCCAGTGCTCTTTCCACAACATGTCCTTTTGAATATGAATGGCCAGAGACTCCTTGTTGAACACCTAATGACCCGAAGCAATACCTTTCAAGTAGTAAGGCTATCAAGAGTAGTTTAAATTAGAACCCAGGTCCCGGGACTCCCAGGCCAGTGCTCTTTCCACAACATGTCCTTTTGAATATGAATGGCCAGAGACTCCTTGTTGAACACCTACTGACCCGAAGCAATACCTTTCAAGTAGTAAGGCTATCAAGAGTAGTTTAAATTATTTCCCCTCATTAAGCACTCTTAGGTGCTTAATCCTTTATCTTTCAAAACATGATGGTCAAAACAAAAATGGTCAAAATTCCCATGTGAAGCATTTCTTTTGAGTTCCCCACAAGGGGCTAATTTGAATTATTCCACACCCAATTGGATGTTATCAAATTTTAAAATAATAATAATAATAATAATTCGGCCTCCCTCTTAAACAACTTTATCCTTCAAAAAATGGGCAAGTTTATAGCACAATGAACCCGGAGAATTTTGAGTTCTAAAACAGGAATTCAAATTGAGCCCTCCTACTATTAACTTCTTTTTTTTTTTTTTTGGTGTTTATAGGTTTCTAAAACAAAGATGGGAAAGCCAGAGAAGGCAACGATTCCCCACGGTCAGCTTGTTCACCGACACTTGTGTGAACAACCAAAGATAACCCGACAGAAAAGCAAGTTTAACACATCTTTAACCAAGATCGCCTCTGCAAAAAGAAACGAAAATAACTTTTGGCAGGATTCCATGTCATCTGAGATCATTCAGAAGCAAGAGAAGAAGCCTTTTAAAAATACCGAGAACATCAGAAAGATGCAAGTAAAGAAACCAGCCTTTCTATCTGAAGCGAGTCAGAAGGAAAATTATGCTGGAGCAAAGTTTAGTGATCCGCCATCTCCCAGTGTCCTTCCAAAGCCGCCCCGGCATTGGATGGGAAGCACGTCTGAAAATTTCAACCAAAGCAAGGAGCTGATCGCCGTACACTTAAAAACTCTCCTTAAAGTTCAAGCTTAAAAACTTGATCTGTACATACCTTTTTTTTTTTTTTCTTTTTAAGATTCTGGATTTAACCTGGTTGAAACTTGGAAATGTCTTATTGCAACAAAGGAGTGCAAACGGCTATAAAGTTTTAACCCTACTTATGAAGCTTGTATCATATTTTATATTGTACATACTGTATACCATGTAATATGTGTATATTGTTCATACTCTGAGAGGTACATTATAGTTTTGTTATGAAAGTATGTATTTTGCACTGCCTGAGTGGTAGATGTCTTGTAAACGTATAAGTGGACGAGTTTTAATCTGTGCTCTCGCACACAAGAAGATCGATTCGTTTGCACAAAGTGTGCTGAAGGAGAAAACAGCTTCTAGACTCAAGGTTGAGATTTAAATGTGAACAGTTAACTGATGCACTACTGAGAACAAATCTACGCCTGTGGCACAATCATTGTAAACACAATTGTTCCTTTTTTTTTTTTAAATGGTTTTGTTTTGAATGTTTTAAAAACTTGATTCAAGTTTTTGGTCAAAATTCCCATGTGAAGCGTTTCTTTTGAGTTCCCCCCAAGGGGCTAATTTGAATTATTCCACACCCAATTGGATGTTATCAAATTTTAAAATTAATAATAATAATTCGGCCTCCCTCTTAAAAGCGTCTCGTCTCTTTTTGTGGGAGTGTAGTGTGTTTGGAGAATCAGTTCCGTGGCTGAAAACGACGGACTGTAGGAATCATTAGTGGGTCTTGCGGCGACCTTTGCATCTTGGCTGCCGAGAGTATGCAATGCCCCTAGAGAATGATCCCACCCCACGTGTCTTATGCTGTTTTAAGGAATGGCAGTAAGAGGGCGATTAGATGGCTGGACACCTCCCCTGCCCCCCATTTTTTTGGCCCATGGCACTAGGACTGGCTAAGGCTACTTGCCCAGCAAAGCCCCAGTGAGCTGGGTTCGGGGTTAAGCATTTTCTGTGCTAGTGTGGAGACTTGAGCGGGATCTTCCCTTAGCTGCCTGCACAGTTATTGGACCCACCTAATGAAGAATATTATCTTGGTTCAGCCAGGTGAGGCTTCCAGCTCGACCAAAAGGCTGAAGCTACAAGTACTTCAAGCCTGTTTGGGTTGCCGGCTTAGTGCTGAGACTAAAAAAGCCGGAGGGAAAGGCAGAGAAATGGCAGTCATTCTCTTACTTTCCATATCCTCTCTTACTCTGCATGGAGGGAGCTACCACTTGCCTTTCCTGAGAGGGGCTGGGCCCGGGTGTGGCTCCTGGGATGCTAAAAGATCCAAAGAGGTGATAATCAGGTGAGAAAGTGGGGGGGAAAAACGAGATTACATTTCTTTCGGCAAAATAAACTCTTACCCTTTTCTACACCCAAATGTTTTGGTCCTTGTAGCAGCCAAAGATAACCTGCAGATGAGAGCTTAGCCCTAGGATAGAAAATGGATCTTCAAAGTCATTCTTTCCCTGGGTGGAGAGAAAGGATTTTTTTTGCAGCCTGAGGCCTGGGCTGTGCTGGCTTCTTGTATGCAAAGTAAGTACACAACTGCATTGAGCGATCGGATTAAAGTGTTTACCCCTATTCACCACCTCCACTTTCATTCAATCGTATTTATTGAGCACTTACTATTTGCAGGGCACTGGACTAAGCGCTTGGAATATACAATTCGGCAATAGATAAGAGACCATTCCTGCCCAATAACGGGCTCACAGTCTAAACGGGGGAGACAGGCAACAAAACTAAACGAGCTCACAGTCTAAACGGGGGAGACAGGCAACAGAACAAAACTAAAGTCTGGTGTCCATATCAAGATAAATAGACTTATAGATATATACACATCATTAACAGAATAGAGTAATAATATATACAAATATGCAGTGCTGAGGGGACTTGTGACCAGAAATCTTTCAAGTCTCGAGTTCATTTAGTCCTCTGATAAATATGACTTACCTAAAAAGATCACCACAAAATATTTTAGGACTCCTGCTTCTACATTCCCCCACGCTCGACACATTGAATTCCTACCCCTCTAAACCTTTGCATTCACGCTCTGCTCCCTGCTCCATTCTGATACTGCGAATCGGGCTTTATTTCACCTCCCGCTCATTGGAAGAAAAGTTTGTTTATGGACATGGGGGTGAGCTAGCTGAATAATCAATTGCTTAGTACTTCTGGCTTTAGGGATGTGAAGCAGTACTGGGTGAGAATCAAGCAGTGTGCAGAGCATTGTACTAAGCACTTAGTTGGGAGACGGGTTCCCTCCCGGGTTTATGGGGAGATGGTGCAATTTAATGACAAAGACTTACCTGCAGGACTATTCTCTTCCCTGGGTAGGATATGACCCTGTTCCAGAGCTTCTTCAAAGTTACTTCTGGGTTGATACGAAGGTGTCGATATCCTTGAATATATTTTCTGCTGATATCTTTTACCTTGGTGGTAGAGTTGCTTTTTCATTTTCTTTTGGGTGGTGGGTTAGAACGGCCCGTATTTTCCTTGCTCTGAGTAAAAGAGGGAGGGTATTAGTTATCTGCTTGAGTTGACCCCCATTATAAGGCAATAATGTCAGGTTTAAGTACTCAATACCCCGTGTCTTTCCCAAAAGTGAAAAAGCAGTCATTTGCACTCAACATAGCACTCATTTGAGAAAACGGGAAACAACTGACACTGTGAAGTTCCTACAGTGGATGGGGAAACAGAAGTTAAACTGTGGAGGAAACAGGATGACAATCTAGCACACCTGCTAGTCCTAGACCTCAGATGTGGGGGTTCATTCAATCCTATTTATTGAGCGCTTACTAATAATGATAATATTGGTATTTGTTAAGCGCTTACTACGTGCAGAGCACTGTTCTAAGCGCTGGGGTAGATCCAGGGTCATCAGGTTGTCCCTCCTGAGGCTCACAGTCTTAATCCCCATTTGACAGATGAGGTAATTTGAGGCACAGAGAAGTTAAGTGACTTGCCCACAATCACACAGCTGACAAGTGGCTGAGCAGCACACAGCTTACTGTGTGCAGAGCACTGTACTAAGCGCTTGGAAAGTACAATTCAGCAACAAAGAGAGACAATCCCTCTCTTTGAAGGGCTGGAAAACTTGAGGGGCCTGATTGCCCATCCTCTTTGGGCATTACAACACAAATCACAGTGTGTCGGCTGGAGTGATAGTCGGGTACGAGGAGGCCTTCCATGCCACCTAAGTGCTGTGCCAAAGTGGAAAAAGCTGAAGTTATTATTCAGCACCGTACTAAGTGATTTCATCCAAACAGGATAATTCCACTCTAGCTGAAAATCTGGTTATAATTTGAATTTCTTCCAAGGAGAAGTCAAATAATGAAGTCATCAATATGCCTTCTGAAAAACTCAACAGGTGGCAAGACTCTGTACTTCTCAACAGCTGCAATCCCGGTAGGCGAGAACATTCCCCGAACAGGAATCAACAACTGGTAGGGGCAAGTCACTTAACTTCTCTGTGCCTCAGTTCCCTCATCTGTAAAATGGGGATTAAGACTGTGAGCCCCACGTGGGACAACCTGATTCCCCTGTGTTTACCCCAGCGCTTAGAACAGTGTTCGGCACATAGTAAGCGCTTAACAAATACCAACATTATTATTAACTGGTATGGAACAGCGCGTCAGTGAGATCCAGGGGTGCGGTGCCAAGCGAGTGTCAAACTCATCTTGAGCTCTTTGCTCTCCCCCTTCTTCGCTCTAAAATTTGCTCCGTTATGTGGCCCAACTAATGATATTATCAAAATTTACAATCATACGCCAGGATGGTGTAAGACTGGATGTGTTTTATTCCAAAACAATTTTGAATATCTTGGAAAAAAAAAAAAAGAGAAATTTGTAAAACTTTCAAATAAGTGGTCGGCCAGTTTTGAAGTTTAAAATCAGGGTCACGAAGTATTGGTTTTGAATGCCAAATTAAGTGTTGAAATGTATATTTTAGCGGGGGAGGGAAGCGATTTGGATTTCTCAAAAAATTTTCCATAGAATTGCAGGTTGCAAACCAAAGTGCCATATCACAGAACTTTTACTTCCATAAATTCATTCCCTCTCCTCTGCATTCATTCCATTGTATTTATCGAGTGCTTACTGTGTGCAGAGCACTGTACTAAGCGCTTGGAAAGTACAACTCAGCATGATATGCTTAGCAGGGTTTAACGGCTCCTACCCCTGTGGTTTTACCCATGCGAGACTGGGGGGAGGACTTGGGTTCTAATCCTCGCTTAGCCATTTGTCTGCTGTGCCACCTTGGTCAGGTCACTTAACTTCTCTGTGCCTCAGTTACCTCATCTGTAAAATGGGCATTGAGCCTGAGAGCCCTATGTGGGACAAGGATTATGTTCAACCTGATTAGCTTGTACCCACCCCAGCTCTTAGTATAGTGTCTGGCACATTGCAAGTGCTTAATAAATACCATAATAATTATTATTGTTTATTTGAAATTAGGGGAAAGGAGAAAGGGGCATCAGCTGGCTCCCCATATGTACATCTCCTCTGGGGGTGTCCAGGACCAGTAGCCTGAGGAGACAAGGCCAGAATTATCAAATTATTACACTATGTACTATTAAAATGTCTCTGTTACCGAATTGTCCATTCCAAGCGCTTAGTCCAGTGCTCTGCACATAGTAAGCGCTCAATAAATACTATTGAATGAATAAAATAAAGTAGGATTTGGGGACTGACTTGGTACGAGAGAGGCCTGTAAAAACCCACTGCACTTTTGAGTTCCAGTTTGGAAACTAGGTCAGAGGGAAAGAGGCGCCAGCTCGAAGAATTTGAAGCTCAAGTCCTCTTGATTCCTTGACACCGAGCAACGGATAAGCTCAGGTTTACTGTGGCTTCGACACTGGAATTCATTCAATAGTATTTATTGAGCGCTTAGTATGGGCAGAGCACTGTACTAAGCACTTGGAATATACAATTCGGCAACAGATATACCATTTGGCAACAGATGTTGAGCTACGATTGAGCTATCTCAGGGAGCCGGGTGGGGATAACGACAATTCTGGAACTCCCATTCATTTGTATTTCTGTGAACCTGTGTCGTACTTGATTTTTCGAGTGACGATCTACTCTTTTTCATTTTCACTCGGCTCATTTTGCAGTTTAGACATGTAAAAGTCCCTGAAGCACTGAGACCACCAGCAATGGCAAATGCCGTTGGCTGTTTCCAACCCTGACTTCAGAGAACAGTTGAAGGGACCTGTTTTACGCCTTCACAGGATTTGCTCCTCTCATGGGGATCTAAGTGTTCAGTGCGTAACATTTACCCAGTTCATTTTGAAGCGGCCAGGCTCAGTGGAAAGAGCCCGGGCTTAGGAGTCGGAGGTCATGAGTTCTAATTCCGGCTCCGCCACTTCTGTGACTTTGGGCAAGTCACTTCACTTCTCTGGGCCTCAGTTTCCTCATCTGTAAAATGGGGATATGAAGACGGTGAGCCTCACGTGGGACCACCTGGTGACCCTGGATCTCCTCCAGCGCTTAGAACGGTGCTCGGCACATAGTAAGCGCGTAAATACCAACGTTATGAATTTAAAGATTCTCTTGAGAGTGGAAAATTAAGCCTACCAGCCTGCAATTCTTAGCAGGAGCTCAAGAACCCAAAGAGTTCATTATTTACCTTAGATATCTTCATGGTAAGACGGTTCTGATTTTATTTAAATCAAGGATCCAGGTTGGCCACATCCTGCTATTAGCAGATGAGGTTATATTTCTGTCTTCAGCTGTAAAGGTGTAATCTCCAGACATGGTCCTTTCAATTCCAGGCGCTTAGTACAGCGCTCTGCACATAGCAAGCGCTTAACAAATAGCAACATTATTATTTTACCAGCCTCCCCCACCCCCCACCAGGAGGCGCCTCCCTTCCAGACTACATTTCCCAGGAGGCCCCGCGGCGAGGGGGCGGGGCCTTGGGGAGCCAATGAACAGCCGATTGGACGCCTCGCTCCCAGACTACATTTCCCAGGAGGCCCCGCGGCGACAGGGTGGGGCTTTCGGGGAGCCAATGAACAGCCGATTGGACGCCTCGCTCCGACATTTCCCAGGAGGCCCCGCGGAAAGGGCGGTACCCTGGGAAGCCAATGAACAGCCGATTTGACGCCTCGCTCCCAGACTACATTTCCCAGGAGACCCCGCGGCGAGGGGGCAATGCCCTGTGCAGCCAATGAACAGCCGACTTGACGCCTCGCTCCCAGACTACATTTCCCAGGAGGCCCCGCGGCAAGGGGGCGGGACTTTGGGGGAGCCAATGAACAGCCGATTTGGCGCCTCGCTCCCAGACTACATTTCCCAGGACGCCCCGCGGCGAGAGGGCGGTACCCGGGGCAGCCAATGAACAGCCGACTTGACGCCTCGCTCCCAGACTACATTTCCCAGGAGGCCCCGCGGCGACAGGGCGGGGCCTTGGGGAGCCAATGAACAGCCGATTGGACGCCTCGCTCCCAGACTACATTTCCCAGGAGGCCCCGCGGCGAGAGGGCGGTACCCGGGGCAGCCAATGAACAGCCGACTTGACGCCTCGCTCCCAGACTACATTTCCCAGGAGGCCCCGCGGCTCAGGGGGGCTTCGAGGGACCCATAGGCGTTGGAGCCGGCGGCGGCCCCCTCCGAACTACGTTGCCCTGGAGCGCCGCGAGGGGGCGTGGTCCCAGGAGGTTATAAATGGCGGCGCGGGCGGCGCGGGCCGGCAGCGCTCGGCTCCGTGCGGCCCCCGCTCCATGGCGTCGGGGGAGGCCGGCGGGGGCCCCCCGGGGCTGGAGGCGCTGAAGCTCCGGGCGTCCGAATGCATCGAGGCGGCGGCCGAGCGGCTGGGGGCGCTGAGCCGGGAGATCTGGGCCGCGCCTGAGCTGGCCTACGAGGAGCACGGCGCCCACCGGGCCCTCACCCGCTTCTTCGGGCGGGAGGCGCCGGACGCCCCCTGGGCCGTGCGGCCGCACTACCTGCTGGACACCGCCTTCCGGGCCGAATGGGCGGCGCCGGCCCCGGGTCGGGAGCCCCTGCGGCTGGGCTTCCTCTGCGAGTACGACGCGCTGCCGGGCCTCGGTCACGCCTGCGGACACAACCTCATCGCCGAGGTCGGGGCGGCCGCCGCCCTGGGGCTGAGGGGGGCCCTGGAGACGCTGCGCGAGGCCGCCCCGCCCGTCCAGGTGAGGCGCCTCCCTCTCCCTCCTGCGTCACCGGCGCCGCTATTTATAGGCTTCCCCCCCCGCGCGCCGCGGGGCCTCCTGGGAAACGGAGTCCCAAAGGGAGGCCGCGAGCGCCCGGCTCGACTCCTCATTGGCTCCCCGAAGCCTCGCCGCGGGGCCTCCTGGGAAATGGAGTCCCCGAAGCCTCGCCCCGGAGCCTCCTGGGAAATATAGGCGCTCTGGAGCCACGCCCCCTCGCCCCAGGGCCTCCCGGGAAATGTAGTTCGAAAAGGGGTCCACGAGGGTCCAGCTAAGCCTCGCCGCGGAGCCTCCTGGGAAATGGAGTCCGAAAAGGACTCCACAAGGGTCCGGTTGCACTCCTTATAGGCTCCGCAAAGCCACGCCCCCTTGCCCCGGAGCCTCCTGGGAAATGTAGCCCGTAAGGGCGTCCACGAGCGCCCGGCTCGCCCCCTTATGGGCTCCCCTAAGCTTCGCCCCGGAGCCTCCTGGGAAATGGAGTTCGAAAAGGAGTCCACGGGGGCCCAGCTACGCCTCGCCGCGGAGCCTCCTGGGAAATGGAGTCCGAAAGGGAGTCCCCGGGGGCCCGGCTCGCCCCCTTATAGGCTCTCCTGAGGGTCGCCGCGGAGCCTCCTGGGGAATGTAGTCCTAAAGGGAGCCCACGAGGGCCCGGCTCGACTCCTTATAGGCTCTCCTGAGTCTCATCGCGGAGCCTCTTGGGAAATGTAGTCCGAAAGGGAGTCCCCGGGGGCCCGGCTCGCCCCCTTATAGGCTCTCCTGAGCGTCGCCGCGGAGCCTCCTGGGAAATGTAGTCCTAAAGCGAGTCCACGAGCGCCCGGCTCGCCCCCTTATGGGCTCCCCTAAGCTTCGCCCCGGAGCCTCCTGGGAAATGTAGTCCTAAAGGGAGCCCACGAGGGCCCGGCTCGACTCCTTATAGGCTCTCCTGAGTCTCATCGCGGAGCCTCTTGGGAAATGTAGTCCGAAAGGGAGTCCCCGGGGGCCCGGCTCGCCCCCTTATAGGCTCTCCTGAGCGTCGCCGCGGAGCCTCCTGGGAAATGTAGTCCTAAAGCGAGTCCACGAGCGCCCGGCTCCCCCTTATGGGCTCCCCTAAGCTTCGCCCCGGAGCCTCCTGGGAAATGTAGTCCGAAAGGGAGTCCCCGGGGGCCCGGCTCGCCCCCTTATAAGCTCTCCAGAGCGTCGCCGCGGAGCCTCCTGGGAAATGTAGTCCGAAAGGGAGTCCACGTGGGCCCGGCTCGACTCCTTATAGGCTCCCTGAAGCCACGCCCCTCGCCCCGGGGCCTCCTGGGAAATGTAGTCTGGAGCTGAGTGGCTCATGTGCTCCCTTTAGATTGTAAGCTCGTTGAGGGCAGGGGTTGGAGTCTGCTTATTCATTCATTCATTTCTTCATTCATTCAACCGTATTTACTGAGCAATGACTGTGTGCAGAGCACTGTACTAAGCGCTTGGAATGCACAATGCATTGCTTATTCAGAGGGACTGTGTCCAATCCGAATTGCTGGCTCCACCCCAGTGCTTAGTACAGTGCCTGACACATAGTAAGCACTTAAATGCCACAGTTAGTAGTAGTAGTATTACTATTATATTTGCACTTTAATGCTATAGTTATTATTACATTTATTGAGTGCTGACTGCACTGTACGAAGCCCTTATCGTCTTATTGGCTTCCCCCAAGCGCTTATTCATTCATTCAATAGTTCTTATTGAGCGCTTACTATGTGCAGAGCACTGTACTAAGCGCTTGGAATGGACAAATCGGGAACAGATTTTGTTACCAGTCGGTAAGCGCTTCGTGCAATGACCTGCGCACAGTCAGCGCTCCATAAATACGATTGAAATGAAAGAATGAGTTTGCTCCTTCTAGACTGTAAGCTCGTTGAAGGCCGGGAATGTGGCTGCCTATTTATTCACTGGTATTTATGGAGCGCCGACTGTGTGCAGAGCACTGTACTAAGCCCTTATTGTTGTAGTGGCCTCTCCCAAGCGCTTAGTGCAGGGTTCTGCACACAGTCCAGCACTCAAGAAATACGACTGAATTGGATGAATGAGTTTGCTCCTTCTAGACTGTGAACTCGCTGTAGGCAGGGAATGTGTCTGTTTATTGTTGTATTGTCCTCTCCCAAGTCCTTAGTGCTTTGCACGCAATAAGCACTCAATAAATATGATTGAATAAATGCTTTGCACACAGTAAGCACTCAATAAATACCACTGAATGAATACACTTTACCCCCCCCACCCCGACCCCTCAGCTTTCCAGTGCTTAGGTTCATCTTCTAAACTTATTTACACGAATATTTCTCTCCCCCTCTAAACTGAAAGCTCATTTTAGGCAGAGAATGGGTCCGCCAACTCTCTTACATTGTACTCTCCCAAGTGCTTGGTACAGTGCCTTGCCCACAGCCAGCACTCAGTAAATATGATTGTTTGGGACCCGTAGACGGGTCACTTGAAATCACTTGGCAATCCCTGACCCTTGGATTGAGCAAATCGAAGGGGCCAAGGACCTGGACGTGGTCTTCAACTCAACTTTTCAGCTCCCTAGATGAGTTAACCGAGTGAGGATTGCTGGTTCCCACAGTCAATCAATCAACGTTAATGCATTTGGTGCTGATTCTGTGCAGATCACTGTGCTGAGCGCTTGGGAGAGATAATAGAGAGGCCTCCCAAGTCCACTTCCCCAGGCCTTGGTTTCCTCGTTCAACAGTACTTGAATATGCCCCTTTTATTCACCACCACCTTACTCACATATCCATGACTTATTTAATGTCCATCCCCCCCCGGATTGTAAACTCGTTGTGGGCAGGGAAAATGTCTACGAACTCGGTTGTACTGTACAACTGAATGAATGCTCTCCCAAGCTCTTAAAACAGTGCTCTGCACGCAGTAAACGCTCAACAAATTCCATTGATTGACGGTAAATCCACCACTGCCGTCAAGGGAAAGCATTTTGAATTCTGACCGCCACTCTTAGGTTTTGGTTTTTTCGCCCAGGTACTTAGAGAAGCAGCGTGGCTCAGTGGAAAGAGCTCGGGCTTGGGAGTCAGAGGTCATGGGTTTGAATCCCGGCTCTGCCACTTGTCACCTGGGTGACTGGGCAAGTCACTTAGCTTCTCTGTGCCTCAGTTACCGCATCTGTAAAATGGGGATGAAGACTGTGAGCCTCCCGCGGGACAACCTGATGACCCTGTATCTCCCCCAGCGCTTAGAACAGTGCTCTGCACATAGTAAGCGCTTAACAAATACCAACATTATTATTATTATTATTTAGAAAGCTTCCTCTTTCTTGATGAACTCCGCCTCGCCCTTCCACCACTGCCCCATTGGCATGTCTCCCTTCAACTTCTCCTTGCCAATGGCATGCAACTGATAAAATTTTCAGAGCTCCTTTGGTCGCATTACTCAGGAAGAAAGGCTGACCATCCTAGGCATACAAAAAGCTTCTAGTGATCTGCATTGGTCACATACTGAACCTTGGGAGGCCTTTCCAGAATCTCAGGCCCGGAATCAAAAGGTGGAACCAGGGAGAAGCCCATCATTAAAGGCCAAGGCTCTGGGGGACTTGGGAATAGTAGAGGGAGGAAAAAGGCAAACATCGGCTGTCCTCAAGCAGCAAAAATCTGAAACGTGCATTTTACAGGAAAAAGGCAAACATCAGCTGTCCTCAAGCAGCAAAAATCTGAAACGTGCATTTTACAACTATTATAGTGGAACCACTAATCTTAGAGTATTTTCCTGCTTGCAAGATAGACTTCACGCCCACTGTATTTCCCTGCATTTTCCACTACAGTTTTGGTAGCCCAAGAGCCCCTTTTACAGATACCGCTTTCTTTTTTTTTTTTGGTTGTTTAAAATTGTGTATTTCGACAAGTTGAGATTCAAATATTAAAGTAAAATGTTTATTCTGTAAAGTTCTTTTTTGTTTAATTAGGTGTTTGGTGACCAATAAATCTGCCTGGTTGACTGGTGGGAACGAATTAGTAAGTTTGTGTAATAGTTGGTTATTTCTAACTGGCATTAAAATTGCGTCATACCCTTCTAAAGAGGATTAATACGTTAACTTGAAAAAAATCTTAGTGAGATGGCAACAGGCTGGAGGATAAAGGACAGGACTGGAAATCAGGAAATCCGAGTTCTAATCCCGACTGCCTTTTCCTTGCTCTCTGCTTTTCGGGAAGTTACCTCATCTCAGGGCCTCAGTTTCTTTAGCAAAAACGAGGATAAACGTTGGGTGGCGGTGAGGATTAACTGATAATTGATCGTAATACTCTCTGGAAAAGTAGTGCTTATTAATGTCAATCACCAAGCTGAGGTCAAGGAAGTAAGAGTGCTGCAACAAAAGCTTCCTCTAAAAGATTTTAGGAGCTAGGTGACATCCATTTATTTATCCTGGGCATCTTGAGCGGCCCCTCAAACAGCCAAGACTTGAGTCACGTCAAAATCTATAAGCCGGGGGGAGGTGAGGGAGGGGTCTTGGCAACAAACTGAGAATTTCATTTGCCGATGCAATCTGTACTAAAATTCAGGAAGAGCCTAGTATTAGCTGATCAGGTCACACTTATGGACTGTTTGAACCCCAAACCCATGTCCCTTAGTGTGAGATTAAAAATAGATAACTCACTAAGTAAATAATTCAATAGAGATCCGTACGATATTGTCTTCTGAACTATTTTTAGACTACTTCTTAATACAGGCTTTCTTTTCCAGATAATTGTTCTGGGAACACCTGCAGAAGAAGATGGAGGTGGCAAAATTGACTTAATTGAAGCTGGTGCTTTTAATCACCTCGATGTGGTGTTTATGGCCCATCCATCCCAAGAGAATGCAGCTTATCTGCCCGATGTGGCAGAACATGAGTGAGTGGTCCAGCGGAGGAGAAATCTGTTTCCCCACCCCACCCCTTCTTGACATGAGGTGTTTAACTGCATGTTTCTGGAGACCGAGCGCCTTCTCTATCCCGCTTTCCTGAAACTGAGTGTTGAAACACTAATGCCTATAGATATTCCGGAAACCCAAAATTCATTTCCCTGATTATTTTTTTTTTAGTCCGATTGGGGAATAATGTAACATATCTAACTTCTAGAAAGACACCATTTGGTGCATTTGCATTTCACGAACCATTTTGTGAAGTCTGGAAAGGACTGCATAATCTTTTAAAAATTGTCTAGTGGTAATAAAGGCATTTACTGAGAGCCCACTGGGAGAGTACAATAGAATTAATAGACCTGCATCGTGCCCTTAAAGATCTTACAATCTAGCAGGGGGGAATGACACAGTATAATTTAGGTAGAAAGAAGTAGTAATAATTATGGCATTTGGTAAGCGCTTACTATGTGCCAAGCACTGTTATAAGCACTTGGGTAAATACAAGGTAATCACATTGTCCCACAGGGGGCTCACGATCTCAATCCCCATTTTACAGACGAGGTAACTGAGTCACAAGAGAAGTTAAGTGATTTGCCCAAGGTCACAGCAGACAAGTGGCGAAACCGGGATTAGAACCCACAACCTCTGACTCCCAAACCCGTGCTCTTGCCACCAAGCCATGCTGCTCCTCTGTAATGGAGAATATGATAGACTGTAAGCCCCTCAAAGGGCAGGGACTGTCTCTATCTGTTACCGATTTGTACATTCCAAGCGCTTAGTACAGTGCTCTGCACATAGTAAGTGCTCAATAAATACTATTGAATGAATATGTATATGTGTTACTAGGTGGTGAATACATAATTTAAGGTGAATTAAACATGAAATTTTGTTAAACATGTCTCAGTCTAACTCAGTGCAAATATTTTTAGCAAATAATCCTTTGGGAAAATGAGGAATCATTACCTCTTTTATTGAGACTAGGCTCCAGGTGGGACAGTGACAGTGTCCACCTGATTATCATGCATCTACCTAGCACTTAACACAGTGTCTGGCACTTTGTAAGCATTTAATAAATACCACCAAATTATGTTGCTAGTTCCCTAAACATTTGGAACATACTTGTTTCAATTTTTCTTGGTTTGGAAGAACATACCTTGATTCTTCAAACTAGGGAACCAAAAACCACCATTCTAAGGTTTGGTCTTATGAAAACAAAAGAACGAACAGGTTTTGCGTTTAAATTATCTGGGTTGGAGGGTCTCCACCAAAAATTAATTCTTGAACATCGAAGTTTGGGAACCAGGAGCTGAAACATTTGGGCAGAGCTTAGAAGGATTTTTAGTGAGTATCTGAGAAATGTGGTTGAAAAAAGAATTCATTAATTCTAAAATGCTAAGTATTCCTGAAGGGAATAAAAATCCACACTCACTAGGAGAGTCTGGCCAAACTGTAGCTTTTAATCCTCCAGCTTTTGGCCTTTTGACTTGGAGATGGTTTTTAACCAAAGAGGTGGATTAGTGTTAATGTTGTGTGGTTAATCTGAGGATTAGAATAATGCAGTCTATCCTGGGAACAACGGTGATTTAAAATCAAGTGTCAGTAACCCTGTGCAAATTGATTTAATAGCTCAAAGTGGGTCCTGAGTGAACAAATGCAAACTCTCCTAATGGTTTCCATATCAGCGATTGCTAATGCGGGTGGGCAATCATTAAATATGATTTGTCGATAATCACCAATAATTATGGTCTGAATTTTTGAAGACCTTTGAGGAGGCATTGGACGTCATGAAGATTTCGGAGTGGTCAATCGTGGGGAAATCTCCCATAACTTGAAATAATTTTCTCCTCCATTAGTCATTTTTAAATAATTTTTTTCCTTTACGTTGGCCAAAAAATGGATTTAGTAATCGGAGTTGAATAATTCCTAAAGGGCTGTTTGGAGAGGTTTTTGTTTTTTTTTTTAATCTGGTTGGGTGAACAATGGACGTGAATAACATTAAGTGGTTTTTATTTCCTAGTGTGACTGTGAAATACCATGGCAAAACTTCTCATGCTGCAGCTTATCCATGGGAAGGAGTAAATGCACTAGATGCCGCTGTCCTGGCCTACAACAATCTGTCAGTTTTAAGGCAGCAAATGAAACCCACTTGGAGAGTTCATGGTGAGAACTTGAGTAACTCTGGGCAGCAAGGTGTGCTTAAAGCTGTTAAGTTGCACCAATCAATCGCATTTAGTGAGTGCTTACCATGTGCAGAGCGCTGTACTAAGCACTGGGGAGAGGACAGATCAATAGAATTACAACGTTCCCCGTCCATAAAGAGTTTACAGTCTAGTCGAACCCGATGCTGAGTTGGTAGCAGTTGATAACTATTCCCATGGTTCTAAGCCCGTTGCTGTAGGTGAACGGTTTCGGAAATGCATTAGGGAGCAACAGATGCTGTGAAGAGATCCCTGTAGGTTTACAGTCATTGATTAAACACCTGGGCCTGGGCAATTATACTAAAGAAATAGATGAAATTTTCGAATGAGAATGAGGGCTTTCTTTCCACCCCCATTTTTACTCTCCCCAGGCTGTTAAACAGGTAACAGTTGCTTTCTAATTATTCATTCTTATAACATTTCCAGAGTTGAGCTGACTTTTCAGCACGTTCTGAGTGAAGTGGGATATATATACATACTACATACATACATATAAGTGGGATATATATACATACTATATATATATATATTGTCTTTGGTCAATAACCCAACACACTGACCTCAACGAGGCTCTCTTTGTGGAAGGAATGCCCTCTAATCACTTTCTAGCCAAAACATGCATTGAAAGCCCTAGTTGTACCATAGCCCAGCTACCAACCGGACAAGAGAAGCAGCGTGGCCTAATGGATAGAGCATGGACTTGGGAGTCAGAAGATCAGAAGGTTCTCATCCTGGCTCCACCACTTGTCTGCTCTGAGAGCTTGGTCAAGGCACTTCACTTCCCTCTGCCTCGGTTATCTGTAAAATCGGGATTAATAATAATATTTGTTAAGTGCTTACTATATGCCAAGCGCTGTTCTAAAGACTGTGAGCCCCACGTGGGACAACCTGATAGCCTTGTATAATAATGATGGCATTTGTTAAGCCACAGGAATTCCCAACTGAGGATTTGACTTTAGTTTCCTAACCAACTCGCTTTTATTTTCTCTTTACGCAGGCTGAAATGTTTTGACCATTGGTGTAAAGGTTAGAAGATCCTTGTTTTGAATCACTTTTTCTTTTGTCTTATTCATTTTTTGTGACTTCTCTCTCTCTCTCCCAGGTATAATAAAAGATGGTGGTGTGAAACCAAATATCATTCCTTCTCATGCTGAATTAGTCTACTATTTGCGTGCTCCATCGATGAAGGAACTATCAACTTTGACCAAAAAAGCAGAAGACTGTTTCAGAGCTGCAGCTCTGGCCACGGGGTGCTCTGTAAGACAGCCACTGGGGTTGATATTTTTAATAAAGGGTCCTCTGCTTTCAGACTGACTAAAGTTTAAGCTTAATCGATAACATTTGAGTGCCTCCGGTGGACTGTACTAAATACTTGGGAAAGAATAGTTCTCATGGATTCAGAAAATGAGATTTAAAAAAGGGAGAGAAGAATTAAAGCAGATAATTAAAGGGAGAGAAGAATTAAAGCATAATTATTCTTAAGCTATTTAAAAATAGGCATTTAACAAAGAAGTTTTCTCTCTGGCAGAGATTTAAGAGCAAAGGTGAGCAATATAGTCATTCAGTTGCCTGGTTAAATGGTACCTGAAAGGTTTGTCTTTCCTGATTTTTGAATTCAAGCTCCCCAGTTACTCTGGGCTGCAGGCCTGATGTAATTTTAGTTTGTGGGACAGCCACATATTAGACATATAGTAACTACAATAGTTATAGAGAATGTACTCATTTTGTAGCAGCAAACTAATTTGGAAGTTTTTGCGGGGGTAAAATTGCAAGTATTTGGGAGCAAGGAGATACATTTTTCTCAAATGCTATGTAAACAAAATAGTGCTTGAGTGCCCACAGGGTTGGCAAATTGATTTATTGTGACCTTCAAACCAGATCTGTGGTGGCTTACCTGTCTCTGAGCCAGCTGGTGGTTTTTACCTGCCTTTGAGCCTGCCACGTATACAGGTAGAAGCCTTCTTTTCCACCCTATGCTCCTCCAAAGAGCAGCATGGAGGAAATGGCTTCCTTACTGTACTCTCCACGGCTGACTTGGAGACAGATAAGAGAAACCGGAGGTGGGACTTGTGTGTCTGCCCTCAGCACTAGAGAGTTTGTGTGTGTAAATATTTAGTATTAGAATGTCAGCTTGTTGAGGAAAGAGAACCAGTCTTGTGATTTTGAGATATTTTTCTGGCACTCAGTGCAGTGGGTGCTCAATAAATGCCACCATTTATACTCCCATCTCTCCAACCTCTGCTGCTGGGCCACGGAAGATTTATTAAAAGTAAGTGGCCTGTGGAGTGAGATCATTACCGATCCCTGTTGTTAGATTCCATGTAGTCGACTAGAGCCCAGCTCCTCGAGAGACTCATGTGAGGGTTACAATTCCTGTAGTTAGAAGGTTCAAAGTTTCTTCTAACACTCGTGCGGGGGGTTACGATTCCTTTCGTTTAGAAGGTTCAAAGTTCTAATGCTAGTTTGTTTTTTGTCTAGGTTGAATTGATAGGAGGAGCACATGACTATTACAACGTGCTTCCCAACAGGAGTCTGGCCAAGGCATATGTGGAGAATGGAGAGAAGCAGGGGATTGAATTTATCTCCGATGATTCCGTCCTGAATGGCTTGTCAGGTAATAGGAGTGTGCATATCTGTCCTTCGATCTCATGTCATCCCTCTGAGCTGAGGGATTTAGCTTTGGGCACAGTGAGCAGTTTAAAATTTGAACGGAGCCTTTTTCATGGATAAGCAGGGATGTGCTGCCTCTAGCTTTTCTAGCACAGCCAGTAAGAGGAGGAAGGAACCTTCCCAAACCCCCTACCAAAAAGAAAATGTGAAACGAGCACAGTTTCTCGGTTGCAGCCCGGATACATCTCACTGTTTTAACCTTAAACATTTTGCTATGGCCAAGTCTGTTAATTTTTAGTAGGCATATCAGAAGAGGGCCACTTAAATCAGAAAATGAACCCAAACACCACCAAGCAAGATTGTCTCCAGGGCAACAGATATTTAATGTTGAAAGGAGGGCATTGTTTCAGCTGTTGCTGGGGAATGCAAACCCTGAGCAAAAGATTTAAACGAGGTTGAAGCTACTTTTGACTCTCGGGTTAGCCGCTCGCCAAACTGGATTGGATTTGGCACGGTTTGAAAGCAGAGACCAAATCTCTCCATATAATAAAATTAGCTTGGGATTGCCTGTGGGTGCCTGGAGCCATGACTCTCAAAAGAGGTCATTTGTCAACTTATTCTAGGAACTCATTTCTAAGCTCCTCTTCCCTAATGCTATTAATTTGGCTATGATACCAGGAAACTAATGGACCCTGTCCTGTCTTTTAGGGTCCTTAAAAGCATAGTCCTCCCCATTCCCCGCATTAGCCCCCCAACCTCTTCCCCTTCAAGTACTTATACATTTTTTGAGACTTTTAGGCCCATGACCACTTAGTAAATGAACTGTTTGTCTCTCCTTAAGGAATCTTGCCCACCCCAGACTGAGCTTTATAAGTGATTTGAAATTGAGTTGTTGACTTTCATTTTTCACTTAATTTTCTTTTCCCTCCCGCAGGTTCCACTGATTTTGGAAATGTCACTTTTGTGGTTCCTGGAATCCATCCCTATTTTTACATCGGTTCCGACGCACTTAATCACACTGAGGAGTACACGGTGGCTGCAGGTAGGGAATCACTGAGGGGAATAGGATTGGAGTAGGCTCAGTGCAAAGCAATAATAATACTAGTGGTATTTAAGTGCTTATTATGTGCTAAGCACTGGGGGACCTAAAGGCAATCATCTCAGAGGTGGTCTCTGTCCCATATAGTGCTCACAGTCCAGGGGGAGGGAGAACAGGTATTTTAAGTCCATTTTACAGGTAAGGAAACTGAGGCACAGAGAAGCTTAGTGACCTTTCCAAGGTCACACAGCAGGCAAGTGGTGAGGCCAGAATTAGAACCCAGGTCCCCTGCTTCCAGTCCTGCTGTATCCACTAAGGCCACCCTACTTCTCTGAAATGAAACATAACTGCAGAAAAAACCCTCCACTTCAGCCCCGGAGTGGTTGAAGCAGCCCAGCTTCCTCTGGAGAGGAAGCATAAGCATAACTGTAAGTTCATTACGGGCAGGGAACGTGTCGGCTAATTTTGTTGTATTGTGCTCTCCCAAGCACTTAAGCACCCAAATATCATTCATTGGTTGATTTCTGTTTTCTTTTCCCCCCTCCTCACGCCTTAGGGTCACAGGAAGCTCAGTTCTACACTTTGCGAACAGCGAAGACTCTGGCAATGACAGCCTTGGATGTAATTTTCAAACCAGGTCTTCTGGAAAGGGTCAGGGAGGACTTCAAGCTTCAACTCCAAAAGGAAGAGTTTCTCAATGCGACGCGGGAAGACACCCCGGCTGTGGCCTAGGTGCGTTCTGGGAATCCCACTCAGCTCTTCTCCCACGGCCTGCTTCCTTCCTTCACAAGCAGGGTCATGGTGAGCTCCTGCTGCCTCAAAAGTGGATGACACCATGTGAGTGGGGAAAGCGCTTTACTTCCTGCCCACTAAAAGGAAAAGTTAAGTCAAATACTCTGTGAAAACAAGACCCTTTAGGACCTGACAGCTATGGAACAGAAACATCACAGAAAGACCTCAGTAACGGGTTGAAAAGATCTACTGCCACAGATGCTTCATCTATAATGTAATGATACTTGAGTGAAATTCACCTGTCTCCTTGTTATTGCATTTGAACAGGATCTGGGAAAGACTTTAAATTAGCCAGTGAGTTTTTGAAAGGAGGAGGAGATTCGGGATGGTGCAAAACTCACTGTAGATCTTCAGGGAAAAACTGTTAAGACATAAAATCTGTGTGTGGCCAATGTTTGTCTGGATAAGAGACAATCAGCCTTGCCTCATCTTGATCGAAATGGAACCCAGATCATATATTGGGTATTTAAAGGGAAGCAGCTGGGGAAAGGAAGTACATCTAAAGCACAATCTGCCTCGATCCCACCATTCATGCTTTTGGAGTGTGCTGTGGTGGTGGTGGTGGGATTTTTTTGGATTTGGTTTTTTTGATTTTGTTTTTTTTGTCTTGTATGTTTGTCTAGTGTACTTGTTGGGTAGTGAAGTCACAATATGGGCAATATACTATCCCAAATTCAGGAGAGGACATGACCTTGGGAGGAAGTTTTTCTGAATTCCCCTTGAACAAATAGGCACCATATTAGTACAAATGGAGGCATTGCTTTTTGCAGTGCCGGCACGTATATGGGGCATGGGGAAGGGCTTAATATTGTGTGGACCTAGTTTTGTGTTTCAGCAACAGTGAGGGAAAGGGAGTGAGACATGGGCTAAGTGCTTAGTACAGTGCTCTGCACAGAGTAAGTGCTCAGATACAGTCGAGTGATTGAGAGAACCAAACTCCACCAAGAATGACAAGAAATGCAATAAGGTGGCAAGAGGCATGAGCCATTTTAGCAAGCATTTGCCATCCTGGGATGCTGCTTCCTTTGTGTGCCAAAGTACCTCACTGAAATATATGAACAAAGGTTAAACCTAGTAGTGCCTTGTGCCTGTTTGACAGCCTTTATTCTGGTCAGCATGCAGTCACTCAGCTTGGTCCTGGCATTCAAATACTGTTGCTTTCCTGTAGTGCTGTGCCGGGACTGTTTTGATAAAGCTTTGAGAGTGATAAGGCCTAGCACTTGGGGTTATTTATTTTGGAGGTGCTGGATTTTTAGCAAGTGTGCTTTTTACCAGCTGTTAACTACTACTTGTCCTAGTGTGTGTGAGAATTCAATAGCCTTTTCAGATTAATTGGAACAGTTGCCTGTTTTACATTAACTTGGTATAAGTTCCAAGGTAGCAACAGGTCATTATTTCAAACGAATTTTGTGGCAGTATGTTTATCTTGGTTTCTCACATCAATCACAGAACAGAACTCTTTCACTTAAGGGTACCGTCCCTTCTAAGAAGGAGAGAATCATTTTTTATTGCCTTGCCTCTTATTTAGGAGTTAATGGTAGGTTGGATATGTTTTCCTAGAATAATTTAGACAGAACCACACACTGTAATCGGTGGAACGAGTTGTGTTACAGAATAAGGGGGCTGTAGAGGAGAGAGATCCTCTTGAACTCCTAAAGTTACCAAATATCCATAGCCTCCAGCCTAGTTCTACACACATCTGCAATGGTGGGATAAGTGGGATAACTGAACCGTATTTTTTTCCCTCACTCTGTTGCTCATAATCTCTCTAATTTACAAAATTAGGTCTTAGCAACCCCTATAGTTTCCATGTCGGCAGTAATGAGCAAGTTAGAACTGCTACGGTTTCCTCTTTTTCTGTATGTGTCTTTTCCATATGGATTGCCTTTTCAGCCAATCTGCACTCGGTTGGATTATGGAGACTTCTGGCTTTCTTGGAAATCTGAAGAAGCATGCAAAATTTAAGTTCATGAGGCATTTGTGCGTGTGCAACTGGAAAAATGGAATGCAAAGCCTTTCCCCAACATCCTGATGATGAGGCTGCTATTGTACAAAACTGTTCCTTTTGATGTTTGTTCTGCACACCAAGTTCTTCCATCTATAAACCAACTGTTTTATAACTAGCCAAGAGGATTGTTACAAGCAAATTCTTGTGTAATAAATGCCTGTTTGACATTTAGTCCTTTGTAAGGCTAAATGGGGGAAGATCTTCTGAGGAGACGTTTGAACTTTGATGGGGTAGAGCCTCTGCTACCACAGTCTTCACTTGTGGTTGAGTTGAACATGGGTTGATTGGCTATGATCAGATGAAACAAACAATCTGTCTCTGTGGGTGAATCAAAAGTGCCTGTTCTCACCAGTTTGTAGTTTTGTGCAATATTATAAATCAGTGTGCTGGACAGAATATGTGAAAGAGCACTTAAAGTATAATTTTCTTGTAAGAATAAATGTGCTTATTAAAGACCCTTGGCCTCTTATTGTGTGCATTGGTTTTGGGTTTTAAGTTTGACTCTCATACCTTATTTGGAATGGTTTTCAGATTCCACCTCGATATGGTTCCTTCTGTCCTTTACCCTTCTGCAAAAACTCTAGCTTGTAGGGGAGCATATGGGTGACTCCACATAATCTAGTCTAATTTAACCTATAAAAAGGGAAAATAATCTGGCCAGACTTCCAAGATCATACTCCCCTCCTGTCCCCTGTCCCCCCAGCAGTTATACATTATAGTTTGAGAGTAGGAGAAGTTTTTTTTTTTCTGGCAAATGAATAATAAATTGCTTTAGAGGCGGTAGCTTGCATCTTCTCCACCGCTCCCCTTCTCCCCTGTTCTCCACCTCACCTCCTCAACTCCCCTTTTCTAACCAGAGCCTTCAGCCTTCCTGGGTGGTACTAGAAGTGCATTGCTGAATTGACTGTAAAGCGTTTATCCTTAGAAGGGTTAGAGCAGGAGAAAGAAGATCAACTTACAGTGAAGCCCCTCTCTCCAAAATAGTGTAACGTCCGGTTTTCAGTGTCCGATCTGTCCATCTGCTATGGTCCAGTGAAGAGGGTTGACAGTCTGGGGTGTCAGCTTGGCCTCAGACCAAGTGCTAGGGAAAGGGGAGTCAAACACTTTATAAAAAAAAAAGGTATTTGTTAAGCACTTACCATATGCCGGGCATTCTACTAAGCTGTGGGGTGGACACAGGATAATCAGATAGGTCGTAGTCCGGGTCCCACGTGGGGCTCATGATCTTCAATTCTTATTTACAGATGCGGTAACTGAGGCACAGAGAAGCTGTGACTTGCCCAAGATCACCCAGCAGACAAGTGGTGGAGCCAGGATTAGAATCTAGTCCAGTGCTTAGAACAGTGCTTGACACAGCGAGTGCTTAAAGTAGAACCAACGTGTTTTAGAGACAGACGGAGAAGGGAGTCGAGGATAATGCCAAGGTTATGGGTGTGTGAGATGGAGGGGAGAGTATACAGCCCAGGCACCCGATGAAGCTTGACTAGTGACAGAACAGTTTTCTTTGAGGAGACTTGGGTGTGGGTGGAGGAGTGGAAAGTGAGAAGTGGGAGAGTATCAAAGGTATCAGATAATCTTGAGACTGATGTTGTGGGAGGGAATGTGTCTGCTGTTCTTTTGTACTCTCCCGAGCGCTGAGCACAGTGCTCTGCAAACCGTAAGCGCTCAATAAATACGATTGACCGGTCACCTTAAACACTCAATCCACTCTCACACAGCAACATCAGTCACTCCAGGCTCCATCCTCGCTCAGCACAGACCTGATCAGTCCCCTGCCTGGGCCTGTTTTGTGACGGCAGTCTCCTTGGTCAGAAGCCAAGGTTTGGCTCCAGCAGAAATGAAACATTCCTCTGGCTTCCGCTGACACTTCAACAGCTTGTAGGACTCAGACATAAACAGGAATGTAGAAGTAGAAGTGTGCAAATATACTGGCAAAGAGTTAGAAGTGTATTTTTTAAAGACCACCAATAAACAACTTTATTTGATCTTTATGGAAGGGGATAACAGAAGGCTCATGCTTTTATCCCAAGATGTACATTTGAAAGTCAAAAACAGGTCGATTTCCTCAAGTTACCGATATTGAAGTAAACCACCGCTCACTTATTTGAAATATCCTGGTCTCTTAGAAAATAAAGACCCCAAAGGCACCAGCATGGAAAGTGATAGATTAAAAATATGGAAATACTATAGAACTGGAAAAGCTAGAGCTAAAAAAAAAATCAGACAAATAGGGGAATGAAAAGCAGTGTAGCCTCATGAAAAGGGCACGGGCCTGGGACTCTGTGGACCTGGGTTCTAATCCCAGCTCTGCCCATTTCTGTGTGACCTTGGGCAAGTCACTTAACTTCTCTGGGCCTCAGTTTCTTCAATTGTACAATGGGGATTAAATCCTACTCTCTCCTTAGACTGTGACCCCCACATGGCCAGGGATCGTGTCCGACTTGATAAACGTGTATCTGACCCAATGCATAGAATAGTGCTTGACACATAGCCCTTAAATACCATAAAAAAATGAGGTGGTGTAAAAGGTATGCAGGTCTGATGTGTTGAAGTAATTTCTAAAACAAACTCTAAATTTAATGGTACTTAGCTTAAACTGTTTGAGGCAGCCATTATACTTCCTGATTTCACTTACTTAAGAATTCCAGTTATCACCATTGTTCTCAGATACACCGAAAGGATTTTTTTCCTCTGTATTCTGTGAGTTACTAGGAAGTCTCTTTTGAAGACTTCCACCTACACCGGCAATTCCTTGTAAATACAAGTTCTTTGAGGAAGGATATTTGGAAAACATTTTGGCTAAGGCCAAGTTCCAGGGTAAACTCAGTGATAAATAAGAAACACCACCCAATCTACCTGCCAGGAGGGCAGGAGAAAATGGTCTAGTACTTACAAGGGGGGAAACTGATAAATGTTTATGATAAATGGGAGACTGTAGAGAAATTTTTTTTATGGTATTTAAGAACTTACTATATGTCAGTCACTGTACTATGTGCTGGGGTAGATACAAGCTAATCAGGTTGGACACAGTCCCTGTTCCATGAAGTGTTCACAGTCTTAATCCCCATTTTACAGATGAGGTAACTGAGACTCCAGAGAATAATAATAATAAGTTGGCATTTGTTAAGCACTTTCTATTTGCCAAGCACTGTTCTAAGCACTGGGGTAGATACACAGTAATCAGGTTGTCCCCCATGGGGTTTACAGTCTTAATCCCCATTTTTACAGATGAGGTAACTGAGGCCCCAGAGAAGTGATGCAACTTGCCCAAGGTCATGCAGCAGACTAGTGGCAGAGTCAGGATTAGAATCACTGCTATTGCTTGCTATTCTTGAGGTCTCCTTAACTATGAACATTTGAGCTGAACAGGGCCCTGCTCAGGGTCCTTACTGAATCCATCCATGACTTCTGCCAATCACTTAATCACCTAATCAATTAATCACTAATCACCCTTCTTGATCACGCCTGGCTTCTGGATTGCTGTTCTCCTCAGGTCAGAGGGAGTCCCTCCCTTTAAGGAGAGAGGCTCGTTGGAGAGAAAGGGATGGCTCAGGGTCCATCAAACAGGGGTGGAAGGGGGTATGGAAATGTGAGAGCTGTTTTTATTCTCTTAAATCAGGCCCTGGAATACCGAGCCAGATAATTTGGCTATAAATTAGGAGTAATAGTAATATTTATTGAGCGCCCACTTGGTGCAATTTGCTAAAATTTGTAAAGTATTTGGAAGTGATATGGACCCTTCTCACAAGGAGCTCACATTCTAATGCGGGAGACAGATATAAAAAAAAGTCCCAATCGAAACAGAGACCCAGGTGAAATTATCCCCTGGGCAGATGGTTTTTAGACCCCTTTAGCCAGGGTGTCTTTAATCATGACTATCAAGTACCTATTCTATGTAAAGTAGGGTACTAGGTCCTGGGGGACGGACACTAAAAATCAAACTGGACGTACACTAAAAGTCAAACTGCACGTACCCGTGCACAAATACGCACGTAAAAGTCAAACTGCTGGCTCTTATTCTGGAAGAGTTTACAATCTAAGGTGTGTTTACTGTCCAGGAGGTTAATTGTTGTCACGGCTGCCATTGGGATAAATTGAACCCCGGGAGTTGGGGAGAGTCAAGAACCCCTCCTGAGGAAGGGGCAACTTTGTTCTGGAGGGGGCTTCCTCTTCCCCAGTGCCTAAACCTGGCCCTGCCACCGTCAGCCACCGCTTCTAACGGATGCATCCACCGGCCTTTATGTTAAATATTCAGGGGCCCGTAGAAATGAACTGTGGAGACTAATTTTAATAGAGCTAGAACTCTGAATCCCCTCCCTTAGATACTGTGTCTTTCAGGTTCCCATTGCTCGCTGACATACCTCTACCATGACAACGGTAATAGTGAGTGAAGGTTGAAAATTTTGGCGAGCAGTTGTGATTACAAAAATCTCACTTGCAGGGCTGAATGAAGTGATTCTCTTCCCCCGTCGGTTTATGTCACTAATTGAGGTATTGAGAGAGTGAGTTCCTTGGGCCCATAAGTGTATTGAGTGAGCAGGGAGAAGGGTGAACATTTATGAAAAAATGGACCAGTATATTAAGTTAAATAAAATATACGCCGCTGGGAATATTATCCGGGAATACTTATCAATGGCATGGGTGTCAATCCGCATGCTTACGTAGCTCCTCTGGCTTTTCCTCCGGCTGGTGTTCCTTTCCGGGCCCAGAGTCAGCTGCACCATCATCCTGTCCGGTTTATCGCCATTTTCAGAAACAAAATGTCCCAGTTCGTTTACCTCTCCATCGCTGTAACTGCCATCCACCATCATGGGCCGGGGCTGAGGTAACCCACACGTGCAGGGAAGCTGGAACAGGGGAAGGAGTGAGACTCTGACCGGCAGAACAGGTCGCATTTTCCCTCTTGCCTCTTCCCCTGCCCCCACCTTTTCTGTTATTCTTTTTCTTTTCAGAGACAAAAGCAAAAATGTTCTGAGATACAGTCCCTGCCCTCACAAGACCTTACATGTTCATAGGGGTCGCAAGAAGAACATACAGTCAAGGTAAATCCAAATAAATTTAATCATTTTGTAAGGCCTGAAGGAGAGAGCCTGGTTGGGAGGTGAAAATAGGTGAGGGGTTAATCAAGGAAAGCTTCCTGGAGAAGGAGGAGTTGGTAAAATGAGGGAGTTAAGGCGTGAATAAGTTAAGTGACTTGCCCAAGGTTATGCAGCAAGCAAGTGGCAGAGCTGGGATTAGAACCTAAGTCCTCCCAGACCCGAGCTCACTCCACTAGATCATGCTGCTTCTCATTATTATTATTAATACTATTAATATAAGTGGAGGGCCCGGCTGGGGCACAGTCATCTTGATGACAGTCCCAGGGCTTTAAAGGTACCCCAAACTCACCCTGTCCCTCAGCTTCCTCTCCTTGCGCTCTTGGACGGTGGTCAGGTAATTCACCGCTGCATATTCTAGCACCGAGAGGAACACGAACACGAAGCTGACCCAGAGGTAGATGTCCACAGCCTTGATGTAGGACACGCGGGGCATGGAGGCATTCACGCCCGTGATGATGGTCGACATAGTCAGGACCGTCGTAATACCTAGGGACAGATGCATCGGGCTTCAGTGAATGGTGCTGCAGAATCGGAAGAAGGGAGCAAGGGCAGGTGGGAGCCCAGGATGTCATTAGTCACAGCTACTCAGTGTGTTTCTGCCTCTTTAAAAATTCACCTTTCACAGGGAGTGATTCGCCTTTCTGTAATGGCATCTGAATATTTGGTGTGTTTAAATTCCCTTGTGAGAAAAAGCATAGTCACTTAAATCAAAGCCTTGGAAATATTAATATGCAATCATGGGAGAACTGGGAGGAAAGTTTGATGAACCGAATGCCTGAGATTTGTCAAACTACCTATCCTGAGCCACTTCAGTTCTAACTTTTGAAGAAAATGCAATAATCTTAATAATCATAAATTATCCTCAGTGGCTTCGCTTTCCCTTCCTCCAGCTCATTCCACTTCACCTGGTTCAAACATGAAATCACGATTATTGCCACTTCTTGGTCTGCCTAGTATTCCATCCAGTCCAAGATTCTGTCTCCAAGCAACAGGATACGTAGAGGAAATGTGGATTGGTTTCTTGCACTTTGCCCACAGAATCTGCAATATTGCCCCAAGTAACTTTTTTAGAGACCACAATCCCATGAAATCTGGATCCTCAGACAGTACTCAGACAGGTAGACCTTTTTAGAGAAGCAGTAGAACTGATCACTAGGTTTTAATCACAAACTTTTTAACGTGAAGCCAATATTAATGTGCAGATGCCAAGAGTTTTTCCATATTAATGACTCCCAGGAAATCAAGATACCTTACTCTTTAAATACTTGGATCCGAACCCTTCAAGCACTTGATATTCACCCCTCTCTTGACCCCACAGCACTTATGAATGTACCCGTAATTTTTTATTTGCATTAATGCCCATCTCCCCCTCTACAATAATAATGTTGGTATTTGTTAAGCGCTTACTATGTGCAGAGCACCGTTCTAAGCGCTGGGGTAGACATAGGGAAATCAGGTTGTCCCACGTGGGGCTCACAGTCTTAATCCCCATTTTACAGATGAGGTAACTGAGGCACAGAGGAAGTGAAGTGACTTGCCCACAGTCACATAGCTGCCAAGTGGCAGAGCCGGGATTCGAACCCATGATCTCTGACTCCAAAGTCCGTGCTCTTTCCACTGAGCCACGCTACAATGTAAGCTCCTGTGACCAGGAATTGTGCCTACCAACTCCACTGTACTGTACTCTTTCAAGCGCGTAGTACAGTGCCCTGCACACATTAAATACCACTAAATGATTACCTAGAGGAACCCTGGCAGGCACCGCTCTGCGATCGATCCAGAAGGACACCCAGCTCAGCATGACCATCAGGGTGGCGGGGAAGTAGGTTTGGAGCAAGAAGAAGAAGATGTGGCGACGCAAAGTGAAGTTGATGTACAGGCGGTTGTACCACCCTGTGGGACAGAGGGGAAAAAAGAGCCTTCCCTCAGCAACTCCAACCCTTTCCTAGAATACTTTTCACTCAAGGAGGCAAAGTTTAACAGTCCTTCAACCCTGGCTTTCCTGCAAGTAAAGGGGAGGGAGCTGAGGTCCATTAACAGTTCAATCCTCCCATTAACCCCAAGCTGATCCAGGAGGGGACTAAGGAGAGTCAGCCAGATATACTCCCAGCAGTCTTAAATCACATTTTCAGGGCTCCTACTAAGTTTATGCTTTCTCATAGTGGCATAGCCTAGTGGATAGAGCACGGGGCTGGAAGTCAAAAGGACCTGGGTTCTAATCCCAGTTTCTCCACTTGTCTGCTGTGTGACCTTGGGCAAATCACTTCACTTCTCTGTGTCTCATTTACCTCAGCTATAAAATGGAGATCCAGATTGTGAGCCCCATATGGGACAGGTGGATTAACTTGTATCTACCCCAGTGCTTAGAACAGTATTTGGAACATAGTAAGTGCTTAAAAAGTACCATAATTATTATCATGTTAAAATATCAAAGCCTTTTCCCAGAGAGACCCTTGAAGCCATCTCTGGGTTTTTTTTCTGCCCCTCTGCACCTATTTGCTATTCCAGAACACCTAGGTAGCCGTGGAAGGAGCAGAGGAGCTGTCAAGCTGCAGAGCTGGGGGCAGAGAAGATGAAAAAGCACAGATCTGCGCAGGTCTGATCATTCCCTATAGACAGAGAATATGCAATAAACAGGAATGATCACAAGAGACCTGGGAGTCTTTGAAGAGAAATTTGCCAAAGGTTCTATTTAGAAGCCCAACATCTACAGGGCTAGCTAAATAGCTAGCTTCCCTGTCTGTTCCTTTCTTGGGAAGCATGAGTGAAAGTGATCATGGTAGCCAGTCCCATCACTGCATCCCAGGGAGGCAGATTAGCAACATCTTGGATTGCTTTGCTGTGGTTTCCAACACCACCCCGTTAGGTGGGTATAAGGCACGCAGCATAAAACCCCACCTGCTAGTCGCACTTAAGGTAGAGCTTAGTGGTGAAAGGGAATGTCCAAATCGACTGCATGCCCCCACTTTTGACATATTGGCTCCTGCAGATTCAGATTTGGCTACTGGGCTGGGCAGAAGGTTGTCCTGGGCACGCATGTGAATTCGGTTTCCCTCATCCCCACTCGGGCCTCTCTCCTGCCTCTCCCCTCTCCAAAGCTCTCCCTCATTCCTCCTGTCCATAGCAGACTTGCCTGTGCTGCTGTAGAAGGCAAGTTTTGTGGTGGTGTGAAATTCTTGTATGAGGAACTGGGATAGTGAGATCCTCTCATCTGTCTTTAAAGAATCATTTCCTTTTTTCCAGTAGAGCATAAGATCATCTTCCGTGTAGGCATCTAACAAGACAGGAGCACATAAGACAGGTATAAAGCAAGTGCTTAACAAATCCCATCAAAATAACAAAAATGTAGTACAGAGAAAGGCAGCGTGGAGTAGTGAGAAGAGTGCAGGTCTAGAGCACAGAGGCCCTGCTTTCTAGTTCCTGCTCTACCTTTTGTCTGCTGTTTGACCTGAAGCAAGTCACAATCTCTCTCTACCTCAGTTTTTTCATTTGAAAAATGGGAGAAGACTATTTGTAATTCTTGCCTTTCTCCACTTCACAGGGAGGTGAGGGCAAAAATGGACCAAGTCATGTAAAAGCTCTACATAAAATCAAGGTGGTATTACTATTCTTGTTATTATTAATAAAGGAGGGACATCCTTTAAGAGTCAAGCAAGTAGACAAAAATCCTCTGGGAATTTTCTAGGGAGAGTGGGCTTTCTATTCCTGCACTCTCTCAGAGTTTCAGGTGGGGACCCTATGACTAGCCTTTTAATCAGCTATTGATACCCCCATTAGTGGTTCTGAAGGAGGTTTTTTGCAGATCTCTATTGAACTCTTGCTGGAAAGGGAGTACCACCATTGAGAAAAGCCCAGGGGGCCTTGGAGACTCATTTTGAGTTATCTCTGGCTTATCACCCCTTCTTTTGTACTTACAACTTTCAATCTCAAGCGAACATGTTTGAGTATCAAGGGGAAAGCGGCTGAAATCCATATTGCACATCGCAGTGACCGTGACCCTAGAAACAAAATTACATCATTGAAGATTTTTAATTTTACCAAATATCCTCAGTCTTCTCCTTGTCAGTACTAGGGACACATACTGTTCTGTAAACTTGTCCACTAAACTATAAGCTCACTGTGGACAAGGATGTGTTTACGATGTTGTATTGCACTCTCCCAAGTGTTTAGTACAGAGTTTTGCACACAATCAATGCCATTGATTGTTTTAGGGTAAAGACCAGTACAATAATACAGAATAGTATTTAACAGTCCTTGGACGTTGATACATCAGAACTTGTAGTTTACCACCCCCACAGTAGTTGGGATTTAAAAAAATTAATTTAATCTCCATCAACAAAAATAAAAATCTCTAATATGCATCATATAATGCATTATCCCATAACAGAGGTCTTGAGACCTCTAGCAATGGGCAATAAATATCTGACACAGACTGAGTTATAAACGTTTTTTAAAAAGAGGCTTTGGAGGGCAATACAGTGTCTGCACATAGTGCTTAACAAATACCATAATTATTATTTCTAAGCACAGATCACAATTTATGTAAAACTAGTAGAAATACCCAGTCTCCACAGGATTATGTACTTCTCTTTCTTCACCCACTTCTCCCCTCCTCCCGATCCCCGCCCCCACCATTTCCCTTCCCTAGTCCCTCCACTTTCCCTAGTTCTCCTCTCGTACCAGTCCACTCACTATTCCTCTTCTCCTGAAAGTGCTCTGGGAATAAAAGTGCTCTGGTGGTGACAGTCGGCTCTGCGGTGGTTCGATGGTTGAGGGCTGCAGGGCAGGGGACTGGGTCTGTCCCACCCCCAATGCCAATGGTCAGTGATGGCCTGCTGGGTCGCCTCCGAGCTTCCGCAAAAGACAGGGCTCGGCCTGGCCCCAAGTGGTGGCACCTCCTCTCTCCTGAGGGCAAACCAGGCATTTCAACCTTGCTTCCCACGACCTCTGGCTGCAGATGAAGTCCCCTGCTCATGCCTTCCCTCCCAGATTCCTGTGGACCCCTCCTCTCCCCCACCTCAGAGAAGGGGTGCTGGGCCGCATAAATTTTTCCTTCTCTTCTCTCCTCATTCTCCCCTCCTTCTTCCCTCCCCTCTGCCACGAGGCTCCCCAGCTACTCCCCAGGCCCTGAGATTCCCCACACGATTCTGGAAGGACTCACCAGGGATCCCCAACGGCTGCCCTGCTTCCTGTTCCCTCTCTGGTTCTGTTTGGAGACTCCAGAGATAATAGAGACACCCCCTCCCACCCAACCAGAGGCCCAACAGTGTATGGTAATGATGGTGCTGCTTGGCTAAGAGTCACTTCTGTAGAAAGCCAGGTCTTCTCCAAATATCCCAAACCTGGTTTGGCCCCAGGACTGATCAGGGACAAGTGGAGAAGTGAATATAAATCTCACCCTTCCCCGTCTTTCTTCCATGAGCTTGAAAGGTATTGTTGCTGAGTAAAGAAACCTAGTGGAAAGAGTGTGGACTGGGAAGTCAGAGACCTGGGTCCTAATGCCGGAACTGCCATTTACCTGCTGGGTGACCTTGGTTAAGTCACTTCTCTGTGCTTCAGTTTCTTCATCTGTAAAATGGGGGTTAGGCAGATACCTGTCCTCTCTCCCCTCTAGGCTGTGAGCCCCATGTGGCATGGGAGCTGTGTCCAACCTGATTATTTTATATCTAGTACAGTGCTTGGTACATGGTAAGCGTTTAGTATATAGCCCGGTTATTTTACCGTTGTCTTTGGCCCTGGTCTTTGGTGGGATGGACGGGCCTGGAATGGCTCTCACTGTTCTGTGTTTTCCTGACTGTCAGAACTAAATGCCCAGGAGAACGTAGGCTGGGAGCCGGGACATAAATCTGAAAATCTGCCTCACTGTTCACTGCCCATCTGGCCCTAGGGTGAGTCACCGGAAAATGAACACAGCCCACTGGTAGGGAGCAGGGCAGAAGGATTTAGAAGGTTGCACCCACCCCAGCCCTCCCCAAAGCCTTTCCTGTGGGAGCCATTTCAGGCATTTGCAGATGAAATTGCCATGAGAGCATTCTCCAAAATGATATCTGATACCAGACTTTCGGATAGCAACCAGGGAAGGAAAATACAATTTCTTTCTTTATCAAGGTTTAAAATATTGCCTTTTTTTGATGGCGGAGGCTGAATGAGCGGGGGTGGAGGGGCAGAAAAAAGTGTCTGGATACACTGCCATAAAAACAATGTCAGCTAAAGGGAAACTGAAATTATATGCACCAAAATACACGGTACATGAGCAAAGATGGAAATATAAACATTGAGATTTGGGGAGAACTGGTCAATTTAGCTATGGAAAGCCATGAGAGAAGAAGGGAATTTCTTAAGGTTAGGGGACTCTGCTCAATCATTCAGTGGTATTTAATGAGCACTTACTTTGTGCAGAACTTTGTACTAAGTCCTTGGGAGAGTACAAAAAAGTATTATATAACTGCTCCTACAGATGCATTTTAAAGCTCTATTAAAATCAAGAACGATCATCTTGATGCCCTCGCCCACAGGCCTGGTTGGATTTCCTACACTTCCAGAGAAGAAATAACCAGCCTGGAGAAAGAATCCTCAGACAAGCCTACAGAGTGGACATTTTTCAGGCCGAAAGTTTTTCTTCACTGGGCTTCAAAGTCACTTCTACCTTTTTTCTCCTTTTAAACTGCTTGTCAGAGGGAATTGAAGACCCTCCCCTTCTGTGCTCAGGACCAAGCCACCCGGGTCTGTCCCGGCCAGCAGCCGGGCAGGAAGGGGACCGGTAGCCGGTCGAGTACCTGAGGCTGTAGAGCACCTGCCCGTCGGGCTGGACACGCAGCATTACGTTGTCAGTGGTGGTGTCGTGGATGAACGAGCGCTTGGAGTGCACGAAGAACATGTCGGGGACCCAGATCTTCTTGACCAGCCTGCCGTCGAATGTCATGCTCTGGTTGTTGGTGCTTGGGAAGGACAGCCTCTGGTCCTTCCAGTAATGCCTCAGATACAGCGTCATGGTGAAGTCCTGCACCAGAAGAGGGGAGGCCACCCACTTAACCTCTTAGCAGCGCAGAGCACCCGGTGCAGAGGAATGGATGAGAACCACTTTTCGCCTCTCCTTGCTCTCTTCCTCCCAGGCCCCTCAGAGGGCCCAGAGATAGTGGGATGAAGCAAAGGAAATGTCACCTGTGTGTGAAGCCATTTGGGTGTGGTGTGTGTGGTGTCCCATCCTGTTATCCTGTCTGCCCCCCTAAACACACACACACACATTGAACATGGAGGCCCCCTGTCTCCATCCCCACCCCATCTTCAGGACTCTTTTAAACTTCCATCCCCACAGTTCCCATGCTCCCATCCCTTATGCTTCCTTGAATCCTCATCTCACTTCCAGGAGTAATTTCTAAGGAACAGTTGAAAACCCAGTTCGAGCTATTTGTTGGCAAAGAGAAAAGGCAGTTTTAGAGACTGGGAATAGTGGAATGTAAAGGCTCTGGAGCAAGTCTTGGGAGGTGTGGGCAGCTCCCCTCCGCCCCCAGAGAAATGGCCTAGGTTTGGGCAGACTTGGTGGACTTCTGCATGAAGTTGTGTTTGATGTCAGTGTAACATATATTGTCACGTGCTCTCAGGGTGCAGAACCTGTGAGGTCCCTCAGTGGCCATGGTAGATAGAAGAGAGAGGGGATGGTTAACATGGATGCCCAGGGGTTTCCAGCTAAGAAAAGTGGAAGCTGTTGACCTCAGGGATGAGGCTAAGTTGATCCCAGAGTTCCAGGGTCACATCAATTGGGGTCTCAGAGATAAGACTCAGCAGTTCCTCGCTTCTGAGCAATAAAAGTCACCAGCTGCTTTGTGTTAAAGCCTGAGCAGCTACAGCAACACTTACCATATCCACCTCTGAAATGCTGTCCAGGCTCTCAACTTGCACATCTACTCCAACAGGGATGGCAGGGCCTAGATAATGTAGAATATATGCATATATATATATTAAAACAGATTATGATGAGACCAGATATTTCCCTTGTTTTGGTTTTAAAGTCACCACTTTAAAGCCTGAGGAAGTGGGCCGTCCCGCTGGAGCAGGGGTTCTGAGTGACACCAGCAGATCCATTTTTCACAAACACCCTGAGTCTATGAAGCCAATCACACCTGAACAGATTAGTCAAAAGCCACCTGAGAAGCAACCTGGAGAGTTCAGGCAGGTGACTCCAGCATCATGGTGCAATGTTCCAAACCAAGGTCAGTGTCTCAGATCATCAATCGATCAATGGTATTTACTGAGTACTCACTGTGTGTAGAGCTCTGTACTTAATGCTTGGAGAAAATACGATATAATAGAGTTGGTAGACAAAATCTAGAGTAAAGGAGAGCCCTTATCGTCATCATCATGTTGATCTTGAGTAAGATTTTCCCCTCAACCCAGGCAAGAATGTTCATGCCTTTCCTACCTCCAAAGCCTGGCCTCATGCTGAAGTCATGGTCGTCTATTCTCAGAAGTTGTTCTGATTTCGTTAGTGGCGATTTGGTGATGTCAGGACTCCTTTTTAATATTGGGCTATTCAGAAAGCACAGATATGATTATACTTAGGCCTCTGCAGAGGAGAATCAAATTTATTCTAGCATTAATTCCTGTCAGGATTTTGCTGGTTAAAAAAGATACTGAAATTTCCTCCCTCCCTCCTTCCTCTTCCTTCTCTCTCCATGACTTTGGCAAATATTGAGAAGTACTCCACAAACATATATTCCCATGAAATCCAGAGTCCAAGGGGACAGGAAAGAGGGCAGAGCCTATTAAGTTTATTTGAGACTCCCTGCCTGATTTCTACTGAGGTCAACCTATGACTCCGAGGCATTAGGCTTGATGCCCAAGGCTTGTTTTCATGGCAACTATAGGCCTAGCCTAATTGTTCATTCTTCCTCATGCTCCGCTTCAGATTTCCTCTTCCCACTTGAATCATCAGAGATAAGGGAAAGCCCATGAGATTCTGGGGTTTGTTTAATAACTGTGGTATTTGCTAAGCCCTTACTGTACTAAACATTTTGGGAGATAGAAGATAATTAAGCTGGACACAGTCCCTGTACCACATGGGGCTCACGGTCTAAGTAGAAAGGAGAACAAGTATTAAATCTCCATTTTTCACTTGAGGAAATTGAGGCACAGAGAAGTTAAGTAACTTGGCCAAGGTCATATAACAGGCAAGTGACAGAGTCAGGGTTAGAATACAAGTCCTCTGTCTCCAAGGCTCATGCTCCTTCTACTCCCTCTCCCCCATTTCTCTTTCTCTCTCTCTGACTGAGAGTCCCTTGTGGGACAAGGACTGTGTCCAATCTGCATTTATTGTATGCACCCCTGTGCTTTCTTTGTTTGTCCCCGCAGTAAGCTGTTAAGAACTCCCACAACTATTATTGTTGTTATTCTTTTACTAACCCTTCTTGCACTTTTCCCACCCTTTACCTCCCAGAAAAAAGTGAGTGTGATGGGGAAGAGACCAAATTAGTGCATTGATGTTTTGGTTGCCTACCTGCCTTGTTTGGGAATTTCCTCAAAAGCAGCCCGCCTCTGTCGTTGAGGTCTGCTGTAAATAAAGCAGCAGAAAAAGCACAAAGTAAGAAAGCCTGAGTACTCAAACCTGTGCCTGTGCTTATTTCAATCAAATAGGCAGTCAGTGATATTTGCTGTGAACTGAGTCTAAAGCATTGTACTAAGTTCTTTGGAAAGTACAACAGAACCAAACATACATTCCTCGAAGAGTGTACAGGCTAATGGGAGAGAGATAATAATTATTTACAAATATTGGGACCAGGAGGGATAGGATTAAATAGGAAAGGGTACAAACAGATCAGCATGAAATATCAGAATAATAACTGTGGTATTTAAGTGCTTTCCATGTACCAGACACTGTACTAAACTCTGAGGCGGATATAAGCAAATCAGTTTGGATACAGTCCCTGTCCCATGTGGGGCTTACAGTCTCAATCCCCATTTTACAGATGAGGTAACTGAGGCCCAGAGAAGTGAAATGGCTTGCTCAAGTTACACAGCAGACAAGGGATGGAGTCAGGATTAGAACCCGGGTCCTTCTGAGTCCCAGGCCTGTGGTCTAACCACTCCACCAGTCCGCCACTTAATTAATCGATTCAGTAAGGCTTTCTGGAGGTGGTAGGTACTGTCCCTAGCAAATGCAAGGAAACCACAAAGGGTCCAGTCCAGTTCCAGTCAAGTATGGAAAATACCAACCATTCAGAGAGCATCTGAGGGTGAAAGGCATCAGAATCCACTTCCTTTTAGGGGATGTGAGAAACTATTTTCCCAGGACTGGTCTTGTGGAGAGATGAATGCTTGTCAAAGGTCAGGGGAGGACTGATGGTGCTTGCCCTGACAGGTACTCTGTCTCTCTCCTTCACCATCTTTTAGAGCAAAGACCTGTTCTAATCTCCCCAGCTGCATTTCATCAGCAGACTCTGTCTTGCTGAATCCCCAGCAATGACTCATCCGATTATATGAGGCTTCACTTGTTCTTCCGCGGACCCAGGAAATGAAAACTCCTGGGATTGACGCTGACACAGGACATTCTGCAGGACTTGTGACCTTCAGAATCACCTGGTCGGTAGAAGACTTGAGTTAATTCAGACTTGTTTGTCATATTATGCAACACCTGGGTCTCAGAAAGGAGACTCTAAATTAATTGACTTGGCTAGACAATCAACCAGCCTTTTAAATACAACAACAAAGCAATGTATTATTTTAACAGTCTTGTTTCCTAATCCTTTCCCTGCCGTGATTCTGAGAAAGGCAGGGGAAGTCATTAAAGGTCTACTAAGCATCCCTTTGTGATGGCCAAGAGGATACATTAGCTAGAGAAGGGCTTGAAGTCAGAGGACCTGAGTTCTAATCCTAATTTTGCCATTAATTTGCTGTGTGATCTTGGGCAAGTTATTTAACTTCTCTGTGGCTCTGTTCCTTCTTCTTCGAAAAGGGATTCAATACTTGTTCTCCCTCTTACACTGTGAGTCCTGTGTGGGACAGGGACTGTGTCAGACCTGTTTATCTTGTATCTACTTCAGGGTATAGCACACAGTGAATGCCTAATAAATGCCACTATTATTATTGTTATTATCATCATTATTATTTATTAATAATAATAAGAGAGGGTCTCAGGAACCTGGGTCATTGCAGAATGGATGGAGCGCTAAAGCTGCCAAAGATATTGGAAAGGAGGCCCTGGCCCTGAGATGTTTATAAGCTGAACAGCTCACATGGAAGAGAGATAGAAACTAGGTTTGGATTTTGATAAAAGACCTCAGTGTTCAAGGCATGAAGGTGGTCTTTCCTAAGGATGCCCTGCTTCTGTATTTTAGAGCAACTTGAAATCAGCAGTGGAGTTGTTGGAGTTACTATAAATGGAAGATGGAATTTAAATAGGAGAAAACAGGCCCTCGATCTCTTTCACTTGCCTACCAAGAGTTCAATTTCTCAGACTTATTCTATCATGGGCTCCAAAAAAGAATCCCATATCTGAGGTCCTAAGAATATAAGGTCATCAGGTCTTGCTATGTGCAGAGCACTGTACTAAGGGCTGGGGAAAGTACATTACACTTGAGCGGACAGGTTCTCTGCAGATAACAAGTTTACAGCCTAGAGTTTGTGTGTCGGTGTGTTCCACTCAGTTGCCCAAAGCTGACTGTGCTGGAATTTACAGCCCAAATCCTACGTCAGGGAAACTAATGGACAGGACACTTCTGGACCCAAATAGAAATTGGCAAGTCACCTGGGCCCACTGAGAAATGGCAGGAATGGGAAACTTAATTTCAATGTGAAGCAAAGATAATAAGGTGGGACCCAAGATTGATAGGGAAAGGCTGTTAAAATTACGCATTTTCCCTTAGACGATTGCCTTAAGGGGAGTTGCTGAGAGATACAGGCAGCTTTGAAGTTTAATGAATCATATCTAAGATTTTCCTCTTGATATTTGATTAATGCAGGGGTTTATCCCTCCTTATAGAAAGTTCTGAATTTCTAGACCTAATTCTGGTCTAAATTGGTAGGTGAAAGGCAAACAGCCTAGGTGAGGAGGTTTGTGTGAGCAGATTGGTTTTGTCAAAGCAGGGTCAGGGAGATTTTTTAAAAAACCCTTCTCCTGCCACTTAACTTTTCCTAGCCTAGGGGATTGCCCTCCTGGCTGCTCTTTTTTTTTGGTTTTTCCTTCCCCCTCATGTGGACTGTTGACATTTCTTGGGCACTACAAGGTGGGTTTTTTGCCTTTCCATTCCTTTCTTGCCTTTCTACAGGCAAGAAAACTCCTGTAGGGGGTGATCCAGAATTTAATGTTAGAGAAAGGGCTGTAACCTGGGGTATACATTTCTTCTTCTTGACCTGGAGCCTGTTCAGCTCAGTCGCTACCACTGTGGCTCACCACCTCTTAAGTAGACTAGGCTTCAAGAGAGAGTCATTGGGGATTGAGGTGGGTAGCCTGGGCTTAATCGAAGAATGAGGAGGGGAGGGTTTCATTAGGACATACCTCCATGGGAGGGGAATTTGGGAATAACTCTAGAGACTGAGCAGATTTGTTTTACTGCAAAGCAGAGTCTGCTCTACTGAATCCTGAGTTGGGTTTCTCTCTGAGACCCTTATTCAGAGCCGAAGTCCACTTACTGAACCTAGAGAGCTTTTCCAGGGGAGCCATGACCCTTCTATGTGCCTGAATCCTTATGCTCCAGGCCCCAGTCTCTGTATACACAGGCACGGCTTCCAAGCTGCGGAACTCAGCAACAGGAACCAAGGAGGGGGGCGAGCCCGGGTGCTTAAAATCAAAGTAAAGATATCCAGTGAAGCATCTGGACCAGATAGAAGGCAGACCAACTGAAAATAAAGACATTGGGAAGCAGCATGGTGTAGTGGATAGAGCACGGTTTGAGGAGTGAGAAGATCATGGGTTTCTAAGCCCGGCTCTGCCACCTGTCTGCTGTGTGGCCTTGGGCAAGTCACTTCACTTCTCTGTACCTCAGTTACCTCATCTGTAAAATGGGATTGACACTGTGAACCCCATGTGGGATAGATACTGACTGAGGGCAGGTAAGAGTATTTTCCTTCAAAAACCTAACACCCATCTTCCTGCGATGCCACCCCATCAGCTACCTTAGCACTTGTGTGTATTATTTGTTATCAGTTTATTTGTGGTTTTTTTAATTTGTCTTGACCTGCTCTCTCTTTTACCTATTATATTTTTGGCAATTAGGATTGTCTTGTACCACCCCTTAAATTGTAAACTCTTCCAAGGCAGGGTCACTTGTATCATCCCAAGTGCTTAGTGCCAATCTCTGCACAAAAACGGCCTTCAATAAATAATGCTGCTGCCTGCTGAAAAATCCCTCCTATCAATATGCCTCTATCAATCAATCCATGATATTTACTGAATGCTTACTCTGTGCAGCACACTGCATTAAGCCCCAGGGTCTTGTTTTTTTTCCAGTTACATTTCATGGTAGGTATCGGTATGTGTTCTTATGTAGGTGCCTAATAATAATAATGATAATTGTGGTATTTGTTAAGCACTTCCTATATGCCAAGCACTAGGGTAGACACAAGCTAATCAGGATAGACACAGTTCATGTCCAACATAGGGCTCACAGTCTCGAACCCCATTTTACAAATGAGTAACTGAGGCACAGAAAAGTTAAGTGACTTACCCCAGGTCACAGAGCAGGCAAGTGCAGATCTGGGATTAGAACCCAGGTCCTCTGACTCCCAGGCCTGTGCTTTTTCTGCTAGGCCATACTGTTTCTCCTTGCTGTTTTGCTTATTTTCACTAGTCAAGTTCTCTCTGAAAGTCTGCTGGCCCTTAGCAAATGAGTGTGCTGGAGGAGGCTGAGATCGCTGTGAGATGGGTAGAAAGGCAGTAGCCATAACTGTCTCTGGGCTGTAAACCCCATGTGGGTCAAGGACTGTGTCCGACCTGATTATCTGGTCTCTACTCCAGCACTTAGCACCATCCGTGGTACATAACAGTTGTTGTTATTCACAATTAGTAGTATGGACACATGAGCATATACCCTTTAAAACAGTGACCAAACAGCTAATTCGGTGACCCCACTTTCCTCGCATCAGATACTAGAACTGATTATGTTACCGGAATTCTCTGTCTGAGTTTACAGAGCTCATTCTTTGTCCTCCCAAAAGGCTTGAAATACAATCAACAGGTATAATTAGACCTGACTGTCACCTCTTCTTGCCAAAGGCCCTCCATGTTAGGGCCTCCGTTTTTCCTCACTTGTAGGCACCAAAATAACCGTCTATGGTCCAACAACAAAAGTCATCCAAATCCCCTTCTCCCAGAACAATCATTAAGAGATTTAAGAACGAGCAGCCTCACATTAAAAAAAAACCCAACAAAACCCTCATGCAAGCATTTGAAAGTGAAATGAAATTTGTCTCCCAAGGGGTGTAAAACCCAATGGGTGAGATAAAATACTCAGGTAAAATACCATTTCTCTTTCAGCAGCACCACCTACATTTGAAACAAAATACTTATTTGCCCTGCTGCCGTAGCCTAAAAGTCAGATTTGACTAAGTAGCCTAAATCTGAATTCATAGACTCACCTGCCCTTCTTGGGAAGATCAAGAATTTCTTTTCCATGTCGGTGGGCTCTGACTTCAATGGCCCAAACCCATCCAAACGACAAAAGGAAAAGGCCAAATTGCATTGTGTGGGCCATCAACATGGTACTCCCAAATCCACACACAGCCCCCACGAGCAGCAAACCACAGAAAAAGTCGATTGCTTTTCTCTTTTAAGACATTATGGGTCTGTTCATTATTAGAGGGATGTTTATTCATGCAAAAAAAATCATCCTGCACCGGGTAATCTGGGCAGTGGGAGAAAGCAATTTCCACTAAACCTATAAATCCTCCTACGTCAGATGTCAGGGATTTTCTGAACTGGGTTGAATTTCTATAACCCCATAGGACAATTATTTTGGTGAAAATGGGGTAGTGTATAAATTGGTTTAAAGCGAATGCTGCAAGTATATTGAGAGTGGACAGGCATTGACCTGCCCTGTGATCAAAGGGAATTTGAAATAGACCAAGGCAGTCTCCAGGAATCCTTCATTATGCGTGCTCAGAGGGCAGCCAAACGCACCAGAAAACCAGCAGCATGCCAGACGGTGTCTCCTCATCCCTCCCTGAATCTCCACCTGGTACTGTCGCCCCAGTTTTCCTTGAGCTCTGACAGCCCCTCCCCTAGTTTCCTTCCTTGCAGGGAACTCTAATCCCGGATGGTCCAGGGCTGGTTTTCAGGGGGCCTGTTTGTGCCTAGAAAAAGCCAATCGAGGGGGGTTATGATGGGGAGTTGTGGGTGATTCTCCTATAGTCTCGTCATTTGGAAGCTCAGGCCGGATCATGGCTTTTTGTCTTTCATACAACCAAAGGAGATGAGATTAGGAGAATGGGTGAAGAGGGGGCCGGGGGAATAAAAGGGTTTCCATAAATGGAAAAGTGCTGTGGTCTGAATAAATGGCCAGGGGATTTTTATTACTAAGACCAGAAAGCAGAGAAACAACGAGATCTAGAGAAACCAGTACAGGCCTGGGTGTCGGAGGGCCTGGGCATCCTGGCTCTGCCACTTGCCTGCTGTGTGACCTTGGGCGAGTCACTTCACTTCGTTGTACCTCAGTTTCCTTGTCTTTCAAATGGGGGTTAAATATCTGTCATCCCTCCTACTTAGACTGCGAGCCCCAAGTTGGGCCGGGACTGCGCCTGACCTAATTAATACCTTGTAGCTACCCCAGCACTTAGAAAAGTGCTGGATGATGAAGTCATGAGCAAATAAGTAGCAATAATTGTGGCATTTGGTAAATACTGTGTTCCAACCACAGTTTAAAATGCTGGGATAGACACAGATAATCAGGATGGACCCAGGCCCCATCCCACAAGGACTTACACTGTAGGCGACCCAGAGAAGAGGCACCTAAATCCCCATTTAATAGATGAGTAAACTGAGGCCCAGATAATTTAAGTGACTTTCCTGAATCCACAATGCAGGTAACTCCCAGATCTGAGATTAGAACCCGGGGCCTATGATTCCCAGCCTGTGTTCTTTTCATTAGGCCACACTGCTTCCACAATAAGGATGTGGTTCTTCTACTCTAATACTTTCCCTATCTGTAATTTATTTCAATGTCTACATCCCTCTGTAGGCTGTAAGCTCTTTATGGGCAAGGATAGTGTCTACCAATTCTATTGTACTATACTATCCCCAGCGCTTAGTACAGCGCTTTGCACACAATAAGCGATCAATAAATTGATTGAAGCTAACAACTTGGCCCCAGTTGGAAGGAGGAGGGGGCAATAATGAACTACAACCTTGGGTCTCTTTCCATGGTGTCAATGCCATGAGACTTCCCAATTCTATAGAAGAAAATGCCAACACTTTTCCTTTATTTGAAATTTGTTTTAGCCTCTGTTTCTCCTGCTAAATTGCGTGCCCTTGAGGGCAGGGATTATGTCTACTAATTTTATTGTATTCTTCTAAGTGCTGGATACTGTGTTGTGCACCTGGTAAACATTCAGATTGTAAATTCCTTAACAGCAGGAGCCTTGTCTACCAATTCTTTTTTCAGTGGAGCTTTTTAAGCACTAATTATATGTCGAACACTGTTCTAAGCACTGGGGTAGGTATAAATTACTTAGGTGAGACACAATCTCTGTCCTGCATGGGGCTCATAGTTTAAGTAGGAGGGAGGACAGGTATTTAATCCCCATTTTATAGTTAAGGGAACTGAGGCTCAGAGAAGTTAAGTGACTTGCCCAAGGTCACACAGCAAGCAATTGACAGAGTAATTGGAGGAGCCGGGTTTAGAACCCAGGTTCTCTGACTGGCCCTGCTCTTTCCACTGGCTTAGTGGAAATAGCCCGGGCTTGGGAGTCAGAGATCATGGATTCTAATCTTAGCTCCGCCACTTCTCAGCTGTGTGACTTTGGGCAAGTCACTTCTCTGCATCTTTCCCTCATCTGTAAAATGGGGATTAAGACTGTGAGCCCTACATGGGACAATCTGATGACCTTGTATCTACCCCAGTGCTTAGAACAGTGCTTGGCACATAGCACTTAACAAATACTATTATTATTATGCTTCTCCAGTATACTCTTTTGTAATGCAGTCTCTCAAGCATTTACTACAGTGCTCTGCACACAATACCATTGATTGCTTAATCCCTTCTACATCATCATTCTGCCATTAAGAGCTCATTTAAAGCTACAGTTCAACCATCCCCAAGCACGCTGCACAATACAAGGGCCAGGAAAGCAGAGAAGCAGGGCAGACAGCTATAAATTCACAAATGTGCTGTGGAAATGCATTCTGGACTGCAGCTGTGAGTCTAATGCTCTTTGCCAGAGGCTTGGGCTGACCTAGTTACATCAAGTCTAAAGCCTGAGAAAGATTTCTTGTTTAGCCCAATACTCTTATCGCTGTTCTTGAGTGTGTCTGGAGAAGTGTTCCTTTTTAAACTAGGAATTCTGGGTTGATTTGTGTTCATCGATGTTCCTTCCTTCTTGAGTTCCTTAGTGTCAGTCTGGATCCTTAGAAAAGCGGAAGAGGAGACATAGTTGGGTGTTTCTGGGTAGGGAAAGTGGTTGAATTTATGTGAAATCATTTTAATAAATCGCTGAGGCTGATGTATAGCATACATCTCCTGTACAACTTGTCATGTGAATTCATCATCAATCAATCAGTAGCATTCACTGAGTGCCTACTGTGTGCAGAGCACTGGGCTAAGTGCTTGGGAGAGTAGAGGTAGAAGACAACTGCCTGCCCCAAGAAATTTGAGTGGGAGTTGGACATAGGGTAAATTCACTATTACCATGATATAGTGGGCTTCAAACAGTAAGGGCTCAATAAGTGCTAAGCACTTGGGGGAATACAATAGACATAAAGACACAGCCCCTGTTCTCAAAAAACGTGCAATTTAAAAGGGAGATAAGCACAAAATTATTTACAGTTAGTGATACCAAGAAGAAAAGACCTGCAGCTGGAAATAGATAGAGAATGTAAGGACAAATAAATGACTAAAAAGTAGAGAGCAAGAATTACTGTAGACATAAGTACCAAGAGTGGTTGTTGGGATGCCTGGGAGTGGAGGGGAATGAATCATGGAAGGCCTTCTGGAGGTGGTAGGATTTCAGGAAAGTTTGAAGATAGGGAGAATTGTGGCCTGGGAGTCTTGAAGGGGTAGGGAGGGGAATGAGAAATGAGCCAGAGATTAGCAAGTGGGTGAGGTGGCAACGGGGTCTTGGGAGGAGCAGAGTGTAGGATGGGGTGTATCAGGTGAAAAGGGCAGGGCAGCAGGTTTCTAATAGTAATTGTAGTACTTGATGAGTGCTAACTATGTGCCAAGCACTGTACTAGGCAAAGGGGGTAGATACAAGATTATCAGATCCACATGAGGATCACAATCTAAGTATTCCTTTTCTCACCTCTCCATCTTTCTATGAAGCCACACATCTGTGATCCTTCCTCCCAAGGTTCCTGATTCCCAAGTTGTCACCAGAACTGCCCAAGATTAATCAGATGGTTGCATTTCAAAGGCCCAAATGCCCTCAAACTGAGAGCGAGAGAGTGGAGTTGGAGAGTAATAATGTTGGTATTTGTTAAGCGCTTACTATGTGCCGAGCACTGTTCTAAGCGCTGGGGTAGACACAGGGGAATCAGGTTGTCCCACGTGGGGCTCACAGTCTTAATCCCCATTTTACAGATGAGGGAACTGAGGCACAGAGAAGTTAAGTGACTCGCCCACAGTCACACAGCCGACAAGTGGCAGAGCTGGGATTCGAACTCATGAGCCCTGACTCCAAAGCCCGTGCTCTTTCCACTGAGCCACGCTGGTATGTGCCAGGCACTGTACTAAACCCCGGGGGAAAATGCAAGATAATCAGGTTGCACACAGCCCATGTCTCACATGGAGCTCACAGTCTTAATCCTCATTTTACAAATGAGATCCCATTTTACAGATGACCTGGGTTGTAATCCTGGCTCTGCCAGTCGCCTGATGTGTGAGTCATTTCACTTCGTTGTGCCTCAGTTCCCTCAGCTGTAAAATGGGAATTCAGTGCTTGTCTTCTTTTATTTAGACTATGAGTCCCATGTGGGACAGGGATGGTGGCTGACCTGATTAACTTGTATCTATCCCAATGCTTCAACAAATACCATAATAATAATTGCAAAAATAATTAATCAGCGATTGAAGATTTCTGTGCCCCTAGATGATCATCGATAACGGAAATCTTCAACAGCAGAAACAGGATCTTGGAAACCCATAGACAACCTGGAAGAAGGAAATAGATCCAATAATCTCGTTTTCATTTTTCCCCAGAAAAAGGATATAAGCTTGTCTCCCTCTGCTGGAGTGTCAGTAAGATTGCTCGCTACTTTTTTCTGCATCTTTCATTCTGATTTGTCTTCAGCCTCCTCTATTAGAACATGAACTACTGGAAGATGGAGATTGTACCTTATTCTTCATTTTGTATGCCATTCTCTTTGCCACCAGCACATACATATACGTGCTCTACATACACGGGCCCAGTCAGTTCCGCTCAGGGTGATACTAAAACTGTGAAAATGCTCCTTAAAGATAAGCTGTAAAGGAATTTATAAACTTTGGTCCTGGTCCTGATTGATCTGTCCTAACAGTGTGGCGGCTACTTTCCGTGTTTTCCAGGGTTCCGGGCCAAGGCTGCCCAGCATGCTGCTCTTCTGTTATTAATAGTAATAATAATGATGATGATACTTAAGTACATTCAGCCTATATATGAATGTACAGGTGCATGTTTAAGGAACCATGAGAAGAGAAGCAGCAGGACTTAAGTAGATAGAGCATAGGACTGGGAGTCAGAAGGACCTGGGTTCTGATCCTGACCCTGCCACATGTCTGCTGTGTGATCTCGGGGAAGTCATTTAAGTTCACTGGGCCTCAGTTACCTTATCTATAAAGTGGGGATTAAATGTGTGAGCCCCATGTGGGACAGGGACAGTGTCCAACCTGATTAACTTGTATCTGCCCTCATGCTTAGAACAGTGCTTGGCACATAGTAAGCCCTTAACAAGTACCATATTATTATTATTATTACTTTTATTATTAAGAATTATTAGGATTGTCATTCCTGATGATATGCACACGATGAGGAAGGCCTTTGAAGCAAACTTCAGGTCATAAGACTAAGTAAAAAGAGGACTAATGGTTTCTGTGGGGACCTAACAGCCATACTTTCCACCCACAGTAGAAATCAGTGAGATTTGTTGCGATTGAGGGGGAAAGAGTATTATTGTGGCCCTAACTTTACTTGGTATTTTACTGCCATGAAGTTTGCTTCAACCTCAAAGTTATTTAAAAAATTCCACAACTTTTCCGTACAACGTTCAGCCTCCTCTGCTCCAGAGAGCCTTTCCAGGATGTCTTTTTTCAATAAATTTTTCTGGTATTTGTGAAGCGTTTACTATGTGCCAGGCACTGTACTAATAATAATAATAATAATAATAATAATGTTGGTATTTGTTAAGCGCTTACTATGTGCAGAGCACTGTTCTAAGTGCTGGGGTAGACACAGGGGAATCAGGTTGTCCCACGTGGGGCTCACAGTCTTAATCCCCATTTTACAGATGAGGTAACTGAGGCACAGAGAAGTTAAGTGACTTGCCCACAGTCACACAGCTGACAAGTGGCAGAGCTGGGATTTGAACCCATGACCTCTGACTCCAAAGCCCGTGCTCTTTCCACTGAGCCACGCTGCTTCTCTATAATGTTGGTATTTGTTAAGCGCTTACTATGTGCCAAGCACTGTTCTAAGCGCTGGGGTAGACAAAGGGGAATCAGGTTGTCCCACGTGGGGCTCACAGTCTTAATCCCCATTTTACAGATGAGGTAACTGAGGCACAGAGAAGTTAAGTGACTTGCCCAAAGTCACACAGCTGACAAGTGGCCGAGCTGGGATTCGAACCCATGACCTCTGACTCCAAAGCCCAGACTCTTTCCATTGAGCCACGCTGCTTCAAGCGCTACTAAGCACTGGGGTAGATGCAAGTAAATCAAGTTGGACTCTCCTAAGCGCTTAGGAGAGTGCAATATAGCAGAGATGGAAGATACATTCCCTGCCCACAATGAGCTTACAGCTCAGAGGGTGAAATCATGCCACAGAAACTGAATGATAACAACAATAATAATAATGGTGGTATTTGTTAAGCGCTATGTGCCAAGCACTGTTCTAAGCCCTGGGGGAGATACAAGGTTATCAGGTTGTCCCACGTGGGGTTCACAGTCTTAATCCCCATTTTATCGATGAGGCAACTGAGGCCCAAGGAAGTGAAGTGACTTGCCCATGGTCACACGGCAGACTAATGGTGGAGCCAGGATTAGAACCCAGGTCCTCCTGACCCTCGGACCCATGCCCCTTCAGTTGATGTGCTGTCCTGGAGCATAAACCATTTTCCTAGTGGCCACAAATACCATCATTATTATTATTATTGTCCTGGGCTTAGCATAATACTCTGCTACTACAAGTGCTCAAAAAACACCACTGATTGATTGGGTTTGAGGATTCTGAGAAGACACCGGGTCCAACCTGATTAGCTTGTATCTACCCCAGCACTTAGCACAGTGTTTGGCACATAGTAAGCACTTAACAAAGACCACATTACTCCGAGCTCTTTTCGTGAAGCAAAGTAGTCTGGACCACCTGCCATTTACCTTCAGGCTTCACCGCCGATGATAATGTCCGAAGCGTTTCTTCAGGATTAGCGGGAGCAGGGAGTCCGCTGATCCCAATCCAGTACTAATCCCAGAAAGTGGCCCCGGCCAAGGTCATCACTGCTTTTACGGAGATATAGGAAAAAAGAACAGGGAAGTACAGGGAAGAACATCCACCAGTCAATGGCATTTACTGAGAGCTTAATGTGTGCAGAGCCCTTTACTAAGAGCTGGGAGAGAACGATGCAGAAGAGAGGCAACATGGGCCTAGAGGAAAGATCACGGGCCTGGGAGGCAGAGGAACTGGGTTCTAATCCTGGCTCTGCCAAATGGTTACTTCGTGACCTTGGGCACAAGTCACTCAACTTCCTTATTCCTCAGTTCTCCTGTTCTCCCCCTTACTTAGACTCTGAGTCCCATGTGGGACAGGAATTGGGCCCAAATTAATTCAGTCATATCTTTCTCCAGCACTCAGAACAGTGTTTGACACATACTAAGCATTTAACATATACTAAAAAAACCCCCCAAAACCCACCAAAAGCAAAGTTGGTAGACAGGGTCCCTGCCCACAGTGTGGCTTTGTGGAAAGAGCACGGGCTTGGGAGTCACAGGACGTGGGTTCTAATCTCAGCTCTGCCACTTGTCTGCTGTGTGACCTTGGGCAAGTCACTTCACTTCTCTGTGCCTCAGTTACCTCATCTGCAAAATGGGGATTAAATGTGTGAGCCCCCGTGGGACAACCTGATTACCCTGTATCCACCCTAGTGCTTAGAACAGTGCTTGGCACATAATAAATGCTTAACAAGTATCATAATTACTATTATTATTAGGTTCTCAGTCCTTCAGGAGCATTTAACACCATCAGCCCACCTAGATTCTGGCAACTACTAATTAGGAGTTGCTGCCCTGAGAAGTCTATCAGATCATAAAATTATTCCAGGAAGAGATAGCTAGCCACATCACAAAGGGGACTTGTCTGACCCTTTTCCCATCACCAAAAGAACAAAGTTATCTGCTAGGCCATCTTTTTCAACCTATAATACACAAACCTTGCCTGAGGTTAACTGGAAGGTATCTGGAAGCAGGTATGAGAGGATGATTCTGATTCTCTGGGAAACTCTTTGAACAAATAAAGGATATTTTAAAAAACCTCTAAATCAAGTAGGAGCTTCTATAAACTGATGATGCACTCTATAAAGTCAACTCCAAGAACATGCAGCAAAGCATTAGGGACTAAGCACAATATCCCGAAGGAGATTCAAATTATGTTTCAGCCTGCCTATGGGGCACATTCTAAATGACTAAAGATTGTGGTAATATTTGTTAAACACTTGCTATATGCTAAGCACTGTACTAAGGGCTGGGGAAGATACGAGATAATCAGGTCCCACTTGGAGCGCACAGTCTAAGTAGGAGGGAGAACAGGTATTGAATCTCCATTTTGCAGATGAGGAAACTGAGGTACAGCAAAGTGAAGTGATTTGCCCAAGGTCACATAGTGGCAGATCCAGGATTAGAACCCAGATCCTCTGACTCCCACTTTATGCTCTTCCCACTGGGCCACGTTGCTTCTCTTTCTCCACTGGCAATACAGAGTTGTAGGTTGTTATGGTATTCTGTTACCTAGACACCACATTGTCCAATGGCTCAAGGATAGGCAAACAAGTAGAAAATCAAATCAAGAAAATCAGTCCGTCCTCTGGAGATTAATGTCTCACTTCCTTAACGTGGCCCCGAAATACAGCAACTGTAGCAAGCTTCTACGTGGCTGTGAAAATCATCCGGCTTCTGGAGCAGTTGGATCGATGTCACCTAAATGTCATTCTTAACCACCAGATGCTGAAACAGGATCCCAAATCGTGAGGTTCAGAAACAGTCTACTAACAGTGAAGCGATCTTGTCATGTCATACCTTTGCTGAGCAAGATGTGGGAGAAGAATGGATGACAGCAGAATATCCAAAGTGCTTCTTGACAATGAGCTGAAATAGTAGTGGCTGCATTAACTGGCTGAAAAAAAAACCTTCTTTGACTTTTATTTCTAAATAGAGTGGGCCCAAGTGTTTTGGAAATACCTTGGTACTCACACTGCCTCAGTGTAGTTTATGCTAAGCATTTAAATTTTTTATGCTAAGCATTTTAATTTCATACTGATCCAGTGAATGTCACACCTCTGCCAAGCATGAGAATGGGGAACAGGGGTGGGCTAATTTCTGGAAATTCTAGGCACAGGTTGAGGTTTTCCCAAGACAGATGGTGAACCTACTCACCAGTTCTATTTTCCAACTCTCTTATTATCTCTGGGACTTGACAATGAATCAACTCCTCTTCTCTAGTATATCTTAAATTGTGGAGCCCAAAATTGACACACTCCTCTAAAAACAGTCTGGCCAGAAGTGAAAATAATGGAAGAATGACCTCACAGCATTTCCATTCTATTCTCCTGTTTTTACACCCTAGTATTATGCCTGCCTTTTTTCAACAATGATGATATTCTTGTTCAGCCTGCAGCCCTAAATCATTTTGGCCAGATTTGCTCCAAGTTAGTCTATGTTTAGAATTTATACAGTTATTTTCCTCCAGAGACTTATACCAGTTTACCTTTGTTTTGTTGGTTTCTCCATCTTTTCAAGACCTTTTTGAATTCTATCTCCCTCCTCCAAGAGATACCCACACATCCCTCAGTTCTCCCCCTGCCAAGCTTTATATCAATGACAAACTGTCTGAGCATGTGTCCTTTGGCAGCATGGCCTAGTGGATAGCTCATGGGCCTGGAAGTCAGAAAGATCTGAATTTTAATCCTGGCTCCACCACTTGTCTGCTGTGTGACCTTGAGCAAGTCACTTAACTTTTCTGTGACTCAGTTGCCTCATCTGTAAAATGGGGATTAAGACTGTGAGACTTATGTGGGTCTTGGACTGTGAGTCGATGGGGTCTATCCCAGTGCTTAGAACAGTGCCTGGCACACAGTCAACACTTAATAGATACCATGAAAAACAAATAAAAAAACCAAACACCCTATGGAGACTATTTCCTGAAGTTGACAGCCAGGACCGTTGCTAATAGTTCTGTTATCAATTCAGTCAGTAGTAGTGCACAACTATGACACTTGTGTGGTCTCAGCTGAGTTTCCCTGCTTCTGCTGAGCCTGAATTGAAAAGCCTTTTGCTTTCCCTGATCTACAAGGAAATTTGTACATTGAAGGAGAATAGATTAGTCTGATGGGATGCTCCTCCCCTGATTTGATATACGTGCTGGAAGCTGTTTGTGTGGCTGCATTAAGGATGAGGGACTTGCGATTTCCTGGAATTTTACCCCATTTGGTGTGTGTGCCAGAATCTGGACTATCTGTCACAGCCGGTTGGTCTGGATCGTAGGTGGGAGGAAATCAAAATCTCTGCCCCAGTGACAATTTCCATCCCCCATGGGACTCACCCATTGATACTAAGTGACTATATGAAGTGAGATTGTGGAGAAGTGAAGTGTCTTGTTCTGTTGTCAGGAGTTGATGAAAAGAATACCCCAGGAAACGGAGGAGTCCCGAGTTGAGGCTGAACAGTAGGTAGTCTAGCAGGAATTACTTAAACTGGTCCTCTACCCGAAGTCATTCATGGTGCTTAAATTCATGGTGCTTTTGGAATTATCCTAGAGAAAGTCAGTTTTCTGCCTTCCATTCAAAACTTGCAACTCACTGGGCTTTAAGATAATGTGCCACTTAGAAAATCGTGTGTTTCTATATAAGAAAAATAAAAACCATTTGCTTAGCTTGGGAAGTTCCCATTCTCTCAAGCAGCCTTGCCAAAGTGGGAAGCTGTGTGGTCTTAATGGATAGAGCACAGGCCTGGGAATCAGAGTACCTTGGTTCTAATCCTGGCTCTACCACTTGTCTACTCTGTGATCTTGGGCAAGTCACTTCACTTCTCTGAGCCTCAGTTACTTCATATGTAAAATGGGGATTAAGATTGTGAGCCCCATTTTGTGACATGGACTTATCTCATATCTACGCCAATGCTTAGTTCAGTGCCTGTCACATAATAGGCACTTAACAAATATCATTAAAAAAACCACCTACTTACCCGGGTGTCACCAGATTACCCAAAGCCCTCTCCATCTGCCTCCCTTCACCACCTGAGTCTTGTCAGTGACACTCTTAGACAATATAAATCTCAAAGGGTTTGATTAAATTTGATCCTTTTGTTTCGGAAACTGAGTAGCCTAGGTCAGCAACTAGACTTAAATACAGATATAGAAGATGGTATATAGACAATTGCTCAGTACTTGCCAGGAAAGGAGTAGGGACAGAACACAGAGCATAAAGCCCAAAAAATGAGCTTGTGGCAGAACTTAATATGGCAAACTGTCTGGGAGCTATGATGGGGGCAACTTCACCCGCTGTGGGACTACTGTCCAGTACTTTCCTGCTCTTAGAGGTCCACGGTAAACCATGTGAGCCCCTAGCTGAGTTGAAATGTCTCTGGCCTCTCCCAACCTTGGCTGCTGCACGTCTAGCAAAAGACAGACCAATATATCAAGTTGAAAAATATGAAGGAGGCAGGGAATATCAATCTGGAATAATTTGTCAATGGGAATGGGTATTTTGGATGAGGCGTCGGCCTACGTGTCCTTTAGGCCTTTTTTCCGGGATGAGTTTGTTTCATTGCTCAGGCCAAGTGAACCGCTATCTTGTCCTGCCTTTCTTCCTCAGTCACTATCTGGCCTCTCGGATACCCGGCCAGGCTGTTAGCTTCAGATTCACTGTAGTTCCCATTCCAGCATCATGGTTCTTTGAATGAAGCATTTCCGCACATGCAAGGGAACTGAGGAGTCAAACGAGCAGAGGAGGAAAGTCAGGCATGGTATGAACTGAGAAAAGACACGAGCAGGGTGTCGTGGAACTACACACGTCGTGGGTGGATTGTGAAACTATTTTTAAAAACTGGCTGCTGAACTGTTTCCAGAGTTTTACATTCACCACATAAATGCAAATCTCACCCTTACATCAATTGGAACTTGATGTGTGGGCATAAATGTTGGATTTCCTCTTCCATGAGACTTGCACCTCCTCTAGTTTGGATTGGAAGTAGAGGATTGGAATTTTAATAGGGGTTTCAAAAAGTTGTTTCTGAATTTAGTGTTCACTCTTTGCATTTGTTAGCAAGGACTGTTCTACCCTAGGAGTTTAGGCTCTAGAAAGTCCCAGAATGGATCATCGAATTCCCTTGCTATCGGTTCATTCTAAGGTACTGGGAATCCCCTGATTTAAATTTGTTCCTTTGCTCCAGGAACCAACAAGACATGTAGCTGTGTGGTTCAGACTGGAACCTCTTTGTAAACTCTTCTGTGATTTAGGATTTCCTCTCTATCTTCCTCTAAGGAATATTGACATGGTTGAATTGGTTCTGAGAGCAGAGGCATTTTTCCCCAAGGAACTCTTTGGAGGAGAAACCCCAAGCATCCTACTTTAGGACCCAGGGCTCCTCTCTGCTCTATTCTCTGCCCCTTCCACCTAAATATATTCAGTCCAGGCTTGGACTTTGGACCAAGGGAAAGACAAACTCACTGTGGGGAAGGGAAAAAAAAGCGTTTCTCACCCTGTCCCTCAGCTTCCTCTCCCTTGCGCTCGGACGGTGGTCAGGTAGTTCACCGCTGCGTATTCAAGTACCGAGAGGAACACGAACACGAAACTGACCCAGAGGTAGATGTCCACGGCCTTGATGTAGGACACGCGGGCATGGAGGCGTTCACGCCCGTGATGATGGTCGACATAGTCAGGACCGTTGTGATACCTGGGAAAATCCCCAGGCACGGTTACCTTGGGCACTGAGCTCACAACGGCCTTCATGTTTCAACTGGACTCTCATCCCAAACTTTACTTCTATATGTCAGCTTCAAAGAGTAAGAGAAGCAACAGCCTAGTGGATAAGCATGGCCTGGGAGTCAGAAGAACCTGGTCTAATCCTGAC